>NC_140582.1:518356705-519723481 GCF_964204655.1 Triturus cristatus | reverse complement strand
TAAGAGACGTACATGTAGGGCCGGCATGAACAACAGTGGCCACTACCTGTGGGACTTATGCTTGCCTTGTGGTGTGTACCTGCTACGCCATGTCCATTGCTGTGTTGATGTGGCAATACAGGGACCCTGGGTGTCTGCATGGCAAAGATCTGTGATGCCTGGGAGACATGAGTCCTCATTTGTCACTGGGGTGGGTTTTTTAAAAATTGCAGCAGCACATAGGTTGGGTGACACAGCCAGATGATTAGCCCATTGCACTACATGGCACTCATGTGGACATGTGGAATTGAGATGTGAGGTGGTGGTCTTGTACATGACATATGTGTCCCTGCCCAACAGCACACACCTCAGTACATTGTGTAATGTCATGAACTAGCATGTGATAGTGATCGTGGTCATGGGTAGATGTACTGACAATCTTCCTTTGTGCATCTCTGTACTGAAGGGCACCAGCTGTCCATCGGCCGTTCCCAGACCTTTCAACCATGCAGGAATGCAACAGCATCAGACGGTACCGCTTCACCAGGCCACTGATTGAGGAGTTGTCGGAGCAGTTGGCGCCACATCTACTACCTGACCGGACATACCCTACAGCATTGACCCCAGAGGTGAAGGTGATGGCAGCCCTGCACTTCTTTGCTACCGGTACCTTCCAGTACACTGTGGCTACTGCTGGTGGTATGTCGCAAACAATGTTTAGTCGGGTGCTACGCGATGTCTTGGAGGGGATGTTGCAATTCCTCGACCTGTATATCAAGTTCCCGAGCCAAGATGAACTCCCTGAAATTAAGGATGCTTTTTATACACTGGGGAGGACGCCAAACGTCATTGGATCCATTGACGGGACACATGTTGCCCTGATACCACCACAGGCACATGAGCAGGCATACCGGAACAGGAAGCACTACCATTCGATCAATGCTCTGGTGGTCTGTCTTGCTGACATGTTGATCACACATGGGTGTGTGCATGGTTCCCTGGTTCGGCGCACGATGTCTACATTATGAGGAGTAGTAACATTGCAACGCTGATGTCACAGATGCCAGCTCAGCGTGCCTGGCTTGTCGGTGTGTACTGACTGTTTCTCATTGTGTGTGTTTGTCAGTGTTGTATTCCGCACTCCTACAAAACTCAGCTACTTGTTCATTTTTTTGTGTGTAGGTGACTCTAGATACCCCGACATGCCGTGGTTGCTGACACCCCTCAGGAACCCTGTGACACCAGCCGAGCTGCGCTACAATGAGGCCGCTTTCACTGCGTGGACAAGACCGGAGGGGCCCTCCCATATGAGCCTGCAAAGGTGTGCAAAATAATACTGGTCTGCTGCATGCTACACAACATGGCGGTGCGGAAGGAGGTGCCTCTCATCCAGGATGACGATGACGACGACCAACGTCCGGCACCTGTGGAGGATCCCAGCCTGGGCCAAGCTGCCAGTGATGATGAAGATGATAGTGACGTCTGCTCCCAGCTCATCAACAACTTCTTCACCTGAATGTGAGTTTCCAGTGTTGTTATGTAAATGTATGGAGGTAGCCTGGAATGTGTTGAGCCAGCTCTGTTGCTGTCTGAGTGTGTCCGTGTGCCACTTGACTGGATGTGTGCTGTGATGTGTCCATTCAGGTGGTGTGTACTCCACAATAGGGTAGTACTGCTAACTAGTGTTTGTGTAGGTGTTTTGCAACATGTTTTGTGCACATGTATTGCATTTCTCTCTTGTTCATCTGTGCTGTTGACTGTATCTTGTCTGTCCTTCCCAGGGTCCTTTGCCTGTTGTGTGGTCAACACTGACCCCCAACACCCAGAAGCCAACACCAGTGTGGAAGTTGACAATTCCCATCAACTGATGTACCACACATCCCTGGACTTCCATTCTCCAACACATTATGAGCGTGTGTCCACTGTTATGTAGAATTACCGTGCAACTATTGTGGAATAAACGTATTGCTGATGTGTAAGGAACCTGTGCTAAGCTTCGCTATGTGCATTGTCTGTTTTCCCACATCTGAGTGACATCTGCTTACCTCACCTATGGACTTGTTACCACTGACTGTGCTTGGTGTTGTGTCTGTGCATGCCAATGTGTTTCAGGTCAACATCATTGTGTGTGATGAGTGACATGGCCATGGTGAGTATGTTTTGTGTTGCTATAGTGGTGTGTCTCCCTCACATGTGTCACATCCCCATGGCTCACCTTACATTGGTCACATTTTTGCAGTATTTGGCATGCACTGTGTTGTGTAGCAGATCCACTTCGCCCTGAACATGTCAAGTTGGAATCACAACAGAGGCAAGTATGGTGTACTGGTGACTTTATTTACAAACATGTGTGAGTGAAGTGCACAGGATGGTGGGTGCTGTACATTGGTTTGGGTATCCAAAGTTCACATTGGAGTTGGAAGTGCTGTTAAATGAAATGTCCAGAGTAAAGTCCACAGTTGTCTGCTGCATTGGCCCATCATGAACCCTCCATGTAATGTGGGCGAGTTGTGTGCGATTGGACAAGGTGAATGGGTTGCGCACAAAGAACATTGTCCAAAACAGGTTTGTAGGCCCTGGGGGATGTGCTGGGACATCTGCCTCTCACATGTCCTTCTTCGGACGACCCCTCTTCTTCCCGGGGGGGGGGGGGGGATCCTCATGTGCAGGCCTCTGCGGTGCACAATTAAATTGAATATAAAATGTATGCATGAAGAAAGAATGCATTTAACAAAAATATTTTACATAATAAAACATTACAAATTAAAACATATATCATTTAAAAAACACAAAAACATAATGATATATTTTAAACAATTTAAACAAAACTATAAAATTGTGGGAAGAATACATATACTATTCCCAATCCAGTCTGTGCAGCAGTAGGAACAGCGTTGGACTCAAAAGGGGTAACATTTATTATTCCCACTCCAGTCAGTGCAACAGTAGGGAAAGCCTTGCACTCAGGAGGGGTGAAATGTAATATTCCAACTCCAGTCTGTGCAATTGTAGGGAAAGTGTTAGACTCAGGAGGGCAAAATGTATTATTCTCAATCCACTCGTTGCAACAGTAAGGAAAGCGTTGGACTCTGGAGGGGTAAAATTGACTATTCCCTTCCCACCCCAGTCCGTGGAACAGTAGGGAAAGTGTTGGACTCAGGAGGGTTTAAATTTGCTATTCCTATTCCAGTCTGTGCAACTGTAGGTAAAGCGTTGGACTCCGAAAGAGTGAAATGTATTACTCCCACCCCAGTCTGTACAACAGTAGGAAAATTATAAAACTATTAATTTAAAATTAAATATATACATGAAAAAAACAATTCAAATGATTATACATTTTTAAATAGGTAATATAAGAATAAAATGTTACTTAATAATTATTTCAATAAATTCCCACATTATAGTCCCAGAGACCTAGCAATGCACGTTTAACTTATATCTAAATTATAATAATTACACAATTTAAATAATTAATTAACAATTATTTCAATAATAATAAATAGTGTATAATTAACCAATTATTATTTAATTAACTTCCCACCCATACCCCTACAAACTCAACAACTGGCACCTAAAATGTATATAAAAATGTGAATGTAAATGAAAAAATGCGACTCAATCAGAGAGAGAATTGATATTGTTTTAACCTTTGGTAAGATTTGTTTCTCTGACAGTATGCAGGAACTTCTTGAAGGCCATGGGCATGGTCATATGCTTTTGTGTCATGTAATTTCCGGGTTGCTCAATTTAGAACTCACAGCTCCATCACACTATAATTTCTCTTTTCCACAGTGAGCTACTGAACTTTCTATTGATGGTTCCCGAGTGCACTCTTCACTTGTTATCATACCCTGTAATTTACTGTTAATTGACTTGCCGTAGTCTCCTTCTAGCTGTCCAGGTTCACCTATAAGGCACAGTTGGTATACAGAGGTATATTTGTCGCGGGTGCTGACATGGCTACTTATGTTTAACTGGCATGTTTTAGAAGACCTGACCATGCAAACACCTCACCCATCTTTAATGATGCAGATGCAGTGAGGTTAGTTGTTATTTCTTGTCTTTACGATATATCACGAGTCAAGGCTACTTTATGTTTTCACTCGACATATGTCACACAGAGCACATTTTCTTTTTTAGGGCTT
Source organism: Triturus cristatus (assembly GCF_964204655.1). Classification (NCBI taxonomy): domain Eukaryota; kingdom Metazoa; phylum Chordata; class Amphibia; order Caudata; family Salamandridae; genus Triturus; species Triturus cristatus. Next base: position 519,719,357 of record NC_140582.1, on the reverse strand, counting down.
TGCGGTGGAAAGTTATATTTTGGATGAAGTTTGATGCATCTTGCCCCTCTTCAATATTACAAATCCACATCACCCAAAATGCAACACGTAGCTACAGTATCATGAATGAAAGAGCTATATGTTCCCCAGTGAAACTAATTGAGTTGTAGTATCAGAGGTCGTTAAAGCAATCAAACAAAACAATTCCCCTTTAGGACTACAACCTCTAAATATCCAAAAGCAGTCCACTAAGTATGCACTGAAAAGCTTACAATATCATATTCAATAGTCTGTATTACCAATCAACAACTGTCTCCTGTTCAAAATTATTTATTTATATGAATTATTCAAAGCTGTGGTCAGACCGTCCGCCATATCAGGAGTTTACTCCTGTCTGGCGGGCTGGTTTTTGGCTTTCCAAAGGCGGTGCCTTAGAAAATGGGCACCGCAATGGGATTGCCAAAAAACAGTTTTTGCCTGGCTCTGACTGAAAAGTCCATTATTTGCAGGAACTGGGTGCATGCACACAGGGGGCACATCATGTGCCCTACTGGGCTCCTTTTGTTTCCTCTATGCCTCAGTGTTCATGGAGTAGGAACCTCCATGACACCGCTGGCAGAGAGGAAACTCGTAATATGCTTGGCAGAACTGTGGCGGTCTCCTGATAGCCACAACACCACTAGAGAACTGTGAGTCCCTAGCGGCTGCAGCTGGGCTGTGGCGATCCACCTGCCTGAATCATAATAGGGCAGTTGTGGGACCTCCACTGCCGCGCCCCAACAAGTCTGGCGGTCCATATATGTAATGTAAATGTACTTTTTGGATTGCAATTTCTTTTTGCGGGTGGGTTTTCTGTTTTACTTTGCAGGTTTTTCCGAACTAATGTGTCCTATGAGCATTTGGATTTTCCCTTTTTGTTTTTTTTTAAAGAGGAAACCTTTTAGTTTATACTGAAGTATACTGAAACTGAAGTAGATTTCATATATCAAAGACAATTAAGGACTGTAATATTGACCTCCTGTATATAATTAGTTTTTTCATAAGGTTTTTATAAAAATTTTGGAACAATCATGGGTGGATTTGGGTCAGCGTAATTTGTGTGCTAAATATCCCTTTCTGTTTTAACACCAAAAAATTACAGATATCAGAAAATTCTTTAATCAAAAACAATAATTACCAACAGATTGGTCGCCCTATGACGAGTATGATGGACACGGGCCCACTGGAGGGCAAAAATAGAATTACGTACCACAACAAATACCTAGTTACTCAAATGATGGAATGAGCTTCAGTTACGAGATCAAGAAATCTGAAACAATGGAAAGGCCCACCATAGGGCGGAATTTTGGAGATGGTGTTTGCAAGAAAAATACTGTTAATAATTCAATGGGCAATAATTCAATGAGAAATTGCACTCGTTCATATAATTGACCTAAATGATACACAAAAAAGGAACATTTTTGACTTAATGAGTAATGAGTTGATTGAAAAACTGTATATATCACTGTATTATACGAAAGGTCTTTGCACTACATTAACCAGAATGCTTAGCTGGGCCAACCAGGAAATTATGTCATTTCACTATAGATGTGAGTTTAAAGCAAGGAAAAAAAAGTGGTTTGTTGCTAGTCTCGTGAGCAAGGTCTCCGCAGAGACCGAAACGCGTAGAGTTCTTGGTACTGGCACGCTATAAGAAAATAAAAGAAATTGAACCACATTAACCTTGGGATTATGCTGTATCCTTTCCGTGAGTGTGCGAGGAAGCCCTGTGGGGAGAGGAATGAGAATATATATATTACCTACTGGCGGTCGCCAGTTGGTAGTTATAGTTAGGACCTATTTTCCATAGGAAATGCGCAACATTCTATTCCCAATAACTCTGGCGCCGGTTGACGAATCTTCGCGACATTCTCCAAACATTTGGCCAGCTCCGGTCCGCTCCTCTCCTGAAAGTTTCGTGGTGAGTCATCAAGCGGGGGCCGAGAAAAAGGGGGTCCCAAAACACGTTTTCCCCATGCAATTTCCCATAGGACCTGTTGACGCAGCTACAGTCCGAACTGCTGAACGGAATTACACCAAATTTGGCAAAGAGGTAGTCCTCAGTTCAGACTCGTGCCTTTTGCATAAATGGTGTAAATCCGTTCAGTAGTTCCTGAGAAAATTAGAGTAAAAAAGATAGATATATCTATGTTCTCGGAGGATCCGTGCACCCTATGCGCACCCTAAGCGCACCCTCTGCAAACCGAGCGCGCACCCTCCCGATCACGCGCTGGATGCTAATTGGCTGTCAAGTGTCTGTCAACATTTGAAAGCAGGAACTGTTGGCAGCCATTTTGTGCCTCGGTAGAAGCAAGGCTGATTAAGTAAGGGAAATAAGTGTGGGAAAGATGTAAAGGGGGCAGGGTAGAAATACTCTGACCCTCTAGTGTTGCTTAGGGGGTCCCAGAAGCACCCCCTGGGGCCCCCTTTTTTTTTTTAAACAGCGAAATGCTCGCAGGGTGCGCGGATCCGGACGGGGAAAAAAAAAACCAAAGCGGGAAGGGGCCAAATCCTGGGGGCTAAATCTTTAAAAATGAATGGGGGAGGGGGCTGCATGACCCTCCTCCTGGAGCCCTTGAGGGCCCTGGCGACCGCCACCCCCCAAGGCCGGCTCCTACAGTGTCCTGGGGTGCCCACCCCCAGGACACAGTTGTTTGCTATGAGAGGGTGGTTGTCTCCCACCCTCCCATGGCAAACATTGTTAGGATTTTGAAAGAGAGAGCAGGAAAACCTTCTCTCTCTTTCAAAATCCAAACAATATTGCTTTTCCACACGGGCAGCTGCATGTTAGCAGCTCCCCATGTGGAAAAGCAATGCCGGCTCCCGAAGGACGCAGGGAGCCGGCTGGGACCGTGGGGGCATTGGGGCTCCCCCCACGGTCCCCAACGTTTTTAATAAACCCCGGGGATGGGGTCCCCGGGGATAATAAAAATTAGTGATAGGGGCTATTTTTTTTTTTTTACGGTAAAATTAGGAGTCGCGCATCCTAACGCGTTGGGTGCATGATTTCTCTTGCGTTGGGTGCGCAGTTCCTAACACGTTGGGTGCGCGGATCCAAGGAATGAAAACTGAAATTTTTGGGAGATAAACATCAAGCTTAAGTGTTTCGTTCTTGAGTGGCTCTAAAATGAGAGTTTTTGGTACTTATAAGTAAGTACCTATACAGAGTCTAAAGTTGTTGAGGAAGACTCTGTTTCCTTCATCAGTAAAGTGTACTCCATCTCTCCTGTACATCTCTTGCATATGAAAGCGCAGATTGTTATTGTAAATGGACCCCATTCTATAGTCTCGGAGAAAAGCGGAGAAAAGCAGAAACAGATTTATTCACATGTTTCCTAGCTTTCTCAATCTGTAGACAAAAATGAGTGGACCAGTTCCATTTCTGCCTTTTGCATATGTTAGAATACACAAAGGCAGTTTTGGGAAAAAGTGAAATCAATTCAGCAAAGGTGTCCTTCATAAGCATTTCCAGACCTACCCCAGTCAAAGTGCCTAGGTCATTGCCACCACAGTGCACTATTATGAGGTCAGGGTGCTGGATATGCATAAATGATTTTACCAATGGCATCAATTGGTGCCACTTTAACCCTCTCTGTCCAATCCATTTAATGTCTACATTTGGCAAATCTAGGTCTTTGTGAATGCCTTTGTTTTCTGCATACCTTTGGCTCCAGAAAATATAGCTGTGTCCCACAATCCCCACTCTAAGCATCTTGAAGGGAGGTCTGGATGCACTCAGATGGTCTCTGTAAATGAAATGGCAGTTTGAAAAGTAAGATTTTTCTAAAATGGTGGCTAAGATGCAGTTTTGAAAAAAGACAAGAAATCATTGGTTGTTTGCCAACCTTCTACACTGAAAGGTAGGGTGCATGTTTCTGTTTTTTAAACGCATTATTCTTATTGGTTAACAAAAACTGATTGAAAGGAACATTATATATGATAAGCTGATATGCTGAAAGGTCAAGCACACTTGCTGTTTTGATTAGCAACATTGTGTGCTGAACTTGTGACTTGTGTGCTCAGTAAAGTGTTCCATGACCTGTTTCTATGGTAACAGGCAGAAGGCAGATTGGGGTTAGGGTTCAAATTTATGTCATTGAAATGTTTAACCAATAGAAATGTGTGTTAGCTTTTGAATTAATGTGGGAAGAAATGTGATTGGATGTTTACATGTATATGTGTGGAAAATGAGAGGGAAACTTTGCCATTCTTTGGTTTTGCTGACAGGTGCACAGTGCAGAGATTCTGTATAAGAAAATCTGGTGTGTGACTGATATACTTCTTAATCTACAAAACAACTTGAAAGGTGAGTTATTTAATTGTGAGGGGATGTATGAGGTCTATCTTGATTTTAATCAGACTAATGTATTTCTCCTGCTAAAGTGCAGGGAGTACTTTTTTTTGTCTACAATCTTATTGACAGTGTGTGTGCATGTGGAAACCATTCTGTGATAAGCATTTGTGTTTTTCATGTGTTTGCAGACAGATAAGTGTGCTGTTTTTATGTTTTGGTAGAATTAGAAACCAGTCATTGTTTATGAATTTGCAAAATTAGTCATGTTTCTACACTAAAATGTAGTACTTGTAGATTAAGAAATGTGTTTTGGTATGGTGCAAGGGATAGTGTTGTTTGTCTAGAATCACATTGTGAGTCTGTGTGCATTTAGGAATCATTTTGAGAGAAGCATTTTGGTACTAATGGGTAGTAGAACATTTTCTGTAATGTGTGCAGTCACCTTAGATCTTGTAGACTAGTAAATGTATTTTGTACAAGGGGTAGATGGCTGTCTACAATCACACTGTGAGTCTGTGTGTATTTGGGTAAGCATTGTGAGAAAAGCATTTGGTAACATCATGTATTTGCTTGCAGATAACTGTTTTAAAACCTGTCATGTTGTCAAGTTTTAGTAGCATTAGAAGCCAGTCTTTGCTTATGCATTGATAAAATGAGACAGGCTTTGACACTAAAGTGCAGTACTGAAATATGTAGATTGTGTGCAGTCCCCTTACCCCTTCCAGAGTAGTGAATGAGTTTTGGTAAACTCCTAGGGATAGTGTTGCTTGTCTAGAATCACACTGTGAGTCTGTGTGCATTTGGGTAACCATTGTGAGAGAAGCATTTGGTAACATCGTGTATTTGCTGACAGATAACTGTTTTAAAACCTGTCATGTTGTCAAGTTTTAGTAGCATTAGAAGCCAGTCTTTGCTCATGCATTTATAAAATGAGTCAGGCTTTGACACTAAAGTGCAGTACTGAAATATGTAGATTGTGTGCAGTCTCCTTACCCCTTCCACAGTAGCGAATGAGTTTTGGTAAACTTCTAGGATAGTGTTGCTTGTCTAGAATCACACTGTGAGTCTGTGTGCATTTGGGTAAGGATTGTGAGAGAAGCATTTGGTAACATCGTGTATTTGCTGACAGATAACTGTTTTAAAACCTGTTAAGTTGTCAAGTTTTAGTAGCATTACAAGCCAGTCTTTGCTTATGCATTGATAAAGTGAGTCAGGCTTTGACACTAAAGTGCAGTACTGAAATATGTAGATTGTGTGCAGCCCCTTACCCCTTCCACAGTAGTGAATGAGTTTTGCTAAAGTACAAGGGATAGTGTTGGTTGTCTAGAATCACACTGTGAGTCTGTGTGCATTTGGGTAACCATTGTGAGGAAAGCATTTGGTAACATTGTGTATGTGCTGACAGATAACTGTTTAAAAACCTGTCATGTTGTCAAGTTTTAGTAGCATTAGAAGCCAGTAATTGCTTATGCATTCATAAACTGAGTTAGGCTTTGACACTAAAGTGCAGTACTGAAATATGTAGAATGTGTGCAGTCCCCATACCCCATCCAGAGAAGTGAATGAGTTTTGGTCAACTTCTGGGGATAGTGTTGGTTGTCTAGAATCACACTGTTAGTCTTTGTGCATTTGGGAACCACTGTAAGAGAAGCATTTGGGTACCTCATATCTTTGCATACGCATAACTGCTTAAAAACCTTTCCTGTTCTCAAGTTTTGGTAGAATTAGAAGGCAGTCATTGCTTATGTATTCACCCAGGAACTGTCCTTGCAATACTGTAAACATTCAGTTAATATCCAACTAGTAACGGAGTGAGGCAGGCCTTAGCACATGCATTGATTCAAACGCTTATCCACTATGCATGCAGTCCTCTAACCATCTACACAGTTCTCTTTCACACCTTTATTTCCACAGTCAGTATCCATACACTTCCAGCAAACACCCTGTCACTCCCCTTGTACTCCTCTAGTGACCCATTCAGCACCATGTACTAATTCATTCTGTGCGCCAAAACCCAACCACTTATAAATTCACCCAGGCACTCTCCTTGCAGTACTCTAATCATTCAGTCAGTATCCAAGTACTCATGCAGCGAGCCAGGCCTTAGCACATGGACTGCTTCAAACCCCTATCCACTATGCATGCAGTCCTCTAACCACCTACACACTTGTCTTTCACACCTTCAATCCCTAGTCAGTATCCATACACTCCAGCAAACACCCTGTCACTCCCCTTGCACTCCTCCAGTAACCCATTCAGCACCATGTACTAATCCATTCACTGCGCCAAAAGCCAAACACTAATAAATTCACCCAGGCACTTTCCTTGCAGTACTCAAATCATTCAATCAGTACCCAAGTACTCATACAGTGAGCCAGACCTTAGCACATGGACTGCTTCAAACGCCTATCCACTATGCATGTAGTCCTCTAACCACCTACACACTTGTCTTTCACACCTTCAATCCCCCAGTCAATATCCATACACTTCCAGGAAACACCCTGTCACTGTCTTTGTACTACTCTACTGATCCATTCAGCACCATGTACTAATCCTTTCAGTGCGCCAAAACCCAAACACTTATAAATTCACCCAGGCAGTGTCCTTGCAGTACTCTAATCATTCAGTCAGTACCCAAGTGCTCATTCAGTGACCAGGCCTTAGCACATGGACTGCTTAAAACCCCTATCCACTATGCACGTAGTCCTCTAACCATTTACACACTTGTCTTTCATACCTGCGATTCACCAGTCATTATCCATACACTTCCAGGAAACATCCTGTCACTGCCCTTGCACTCCTCTAGTGACTCATTCAGCACCATGTACTAATCCATTGACTGCACCAAAACCCAACCATTAATAAATTCACAGTGGCACTCTCCTTGTAGTACTCTAATGATTCAGTTAGTACCCAGGTACTTATGTAGTGAACCCAGACTTAGCACATGGACTACTTCAAACGTCTACCTACTATGCATGCTTGCCTCAAATCACCTATACAATTGTCTTTCACACCTTCAATTGCCCAGTCAGTATCTATATACTCTAATAAGCATCCTGTCACTCCACTTGCACACCTCCAGTGATTCATCCAGCACCATGTACTAATCTATTCACTGCGCCAAAACCCAAAAACTTAAAAGATTCATGCAGGCACTCTCCTTGCAGTACTCTAATGATTCAGTCAGTACTCAGGTACTCATGCAGTGACCCAGGCCTTAGATAATGGACTGCTTCAAATGTCTGTCTAGTATGTGTGCAGGCCTCCAGCCACCTACACACTTGTCTTTCACACCTTCAATATCCCAGTCAGTATTTATACAGTTTCCACAAACACCCTGTCACTCCCCTTACACTTCTCCTGTGACCCATTCAGCACCATGTATTAATCCATTTACTGCGCCAAAAGCCAAACACGTATACATTCACTGAGGCACTCTCCTTGTACTTCTCTAATGATTCAGTCAGTACCCAGGTACTTATGTAGTGAATCCGGTTTTAGCACATGGACTACTTCAAATGACTTTCCACTTTGCATGCAGGCCTCTAACCACCTACACAATTGTCTTTCACACCTCAATCAGTATCTATATACTCCAATAAACACCCTGTCACTCCCCTTGCATGCCTCCAGTGACTCATTCAGCAGCATGTACTAATCTATTCACTGCGCCAAAACACAAAAACTTAAAAGATTTATCCAGGCACTCTCCTTACAGTACTCTAATGATTCAGTCACTACCCAGGTACTCATGCAGTGACCCACGCCTTAGCCCATGGAGCGCTTCAAACATCTGTCCAGTATGCGTGCAGGCCTCTAGTCACCTACACATTTGTCTTTCACTTTTTCAATTAACTAGTCAGTATCTATAAACTCCAGTAAACACTCTTTCAGTCCACTTCCACACCTCTACTGACTCATCTGGCACTATGTAGTAATCTATTCACTGCACCAAAACACAAAAACTTAAAAAGATTAACCCAGGCACTCTCCTTGCAGTAGTGTAATGATTCAGTCAGTACCCAGGTAATCATGCAGTGTCTGAGGTCTTAGCTCATGGACTGTTTAAACGTGTATACACTTTTCATGCAGGCCTCTTGCCACCTACACACTTGTCTTTGACTTCTTTAATTAACTAGTCAGTATCTATATACTTCAATAAACACCCTGTCACTCATCTTGCACTCCTCCAGTGACTGATCCAGTACCATGTACTAATCTATTCACTGAGCCAAAAGCGAAAAACTTAAAAGTTTCATCCTGGCAGTCTCCTAGCAGTATTTTAATGATTCAGTCAGTACGCAGGTACTCATGCAGTGAACTGTGCATTACCACATGGACTGCTTCAAAGGTCTATCCAGTATGCATGCAGGCTTCTAACCTACTATACACTTGTCTTTAACAGCTTGAATTCCCCAGTCAGTATGCATGTACTTCCAGCAAACACCCTGTCACTCCTCTAGCACTCTTCCAGTGACTTATTCAGCACCATGTAGTAATGCATTCACTGCGTCAAAACCGAAACACTTATAAATTCACCCAGGCACTCTTCTTGCAATAGTCTAATCATTCAGTCAGTACCTAAGTACTAATGGAGTGAGGAAGGCCTTAGCAGATGGATTGATTCAAACGTCTGTCCAGTATGCATGCAGGCCTCTAGTCACCTACACACTTGTCTTTCACTTGTTCAATTAACTAGTCAATATCTATAAAGTCCAGTAAACACTCTTTCAGTCCCCTTGCACACCTCTGCTGACTCATCTGGCACTTTGTAGTAAACTATTCACTGCACCAAAACACAAACACTTAAAAATATTAACCCAGGCACTCTCCTTGCAGTAGTGTAATGATTCAGTCAGTACCCAAGTAATCATGCAGTGTCTGAGGTCTTAGCTCATGGACTGTTTAAACGTCTATCCAGTATGCATGCAGGCCTCTAGTTACCTACACACTTGTCTTTCACTTCTTTAGTTAACTAGTCAGTATCTATATACTTCAATAAACACCCAGTCACTCATCTTGCACTCATCCAGTGACTGATCCAGTACCATGTACTAATCTATTCACTGCGCCAAAACCGAAAAACTTAAACGTTTTACCCAGGCACTCTCCTAGCAGTACGCCGGTACACATGCAGTGAACCATGCATTACCACATGGACTGCTTCAAATTTCTATGCAGTATGCATGCAGTCTTCTAACCTACTATTCACTTGTCTTTAACAGCTTGAATTCCCCAGTCAGTATCCATGTAGTTCCAGCAAACACCCTGTCACTCCCTTGCACTCTTCCAGTGACTTATTCAGCACCAGGTAGTAATGCATTCACTGCGCCAAAACTGAAACACTTATAAATTCACCCAGGCATGCTTCTTGCAATAGTCTAATCATTCAGTCAGTACTTAAGTACTACTGGAGTGCGGCAGGCCTTAGCACATGGATTGATTCAAACGTGTTTCCACTATGCATGGAGGTCTCTAAGTACCAACACAATTGTCTTTCAGACCTTCAATTTCCCAGTCAGTATCTATAAACTCCAATAAACACTCTGTCACTTCAATTGCACACCTTCACTGACTCATTTGACACTAAGTACTAATCTATTCACTGCACCAAAACCCAAAACTTAAAAAGATTCACCCCGTCACTCTGTAGTACTCTAATGATTCAATCAGTACTCAGGTAGTTTTGCAGTGATCCAAGTGTTACTCTATGGACTGTTTCAAACGTCTATCCACTATGCATGTAGGTCTGTAGCCACCTACACACTTGTCTTTCACACCTCTAATATCCCAGACAGTATTCATACAGTTCCCGCAAACACCCTGCCACTCCCCTAACACTTCTCCAGTGACTTATTCAGCACCATGTACTAATGTATTTACTGCACCAAAATACAAATACTTATAAATTCATCCTGGCACTCTCCTTGCAATACTCAAAACATTCAGTCAGTATCCAAGTACTGTTGGACTGAGATAGGCCTTAACATATGGATGGATTCAAACACGTATCCACTATGCATGTAGGTCTCTAATCACCTACACACTTGTCTTTCACACCATCAATATCCCAGTCAGTATCCATACACTTCTAGCAAACACCCTGTCACTCACCCAGTGTCTCTCCTTATAGTTCTGTAATCATTCAGTCAGTTAGCATGTAGTCTTTTAGTGAGACAGGCTTTAGGGCATGAACTGCTTCAAAGTAGTATGCACTATGCATGTAGTGTTTTAACCATTGTCACACTTGTGCTTCAGGGCTATAGTTTCTTAGTCAGTATTTATATAAAATGTGTTTGTACAGTAATAGAATAGTATAAATTTGAAAGTTATTAATATATATTTATTTGTGATTCTTTTTTACAGATACTGTTTTTCACTGTTAATATCGAGAAATCATGCCAGAAAAAAAAAGAAATAGAAAAGAACAGAGACAGGAGAATTACTTGAAGAAACATCAAACAAAAGTATTGAATGAACAAGATAATGTGGCTAAAAAGAAAAAATCTTCTGGTAAGATCACAAAGCAATTTATTAAAAAAATTTGTAGGACCAAACAGAATGTACAGAATGCTGAAACCTCTGAGAATGCTTCAACTAGAAAAAAAATTCAAAATAAGAGGAAAAGCAAAAAAGCAAATGGACAGTCAAAGGAGACAAAGTATGGTAAAAGAAGGCAAAATCAGTATAAGGAATTACGCAAAAAATATTTTACAAGAGAGTAGTACATAATTTGCTGAAAGGTGTGAAGAAATATAAAAAGAGAGCTCTATTTTATAAAAAGAAGAAGCATATTGAAACCATTGTTGAAAAGGCTTTTGAAGTAAAAAGGAAAGTATTCATTTTAGTATTAAACAGAATTCGATCACTAGATAAACCAATCCATTTAATGAAGGCCAAAAGTAGGAGGAAAAGAGTAATTAATAAAAAAAAATGTTGCACTGTTTTTTGGGGAGAATGGAAACACAGTTCCAGTTCAGAGCCTTTCTTTAACCCCTTCGCTGCTGCGGACATTCCGCTGCAGCGCTGGGGGGGGCAGGGGGGCAGCGCGGTGGGCCTGTGCTCATGACGGAGCCGCTCCGTCATGAGCCACAGTTGAGCTGTGCTCATGACTGAACGGTTCCGTCATGACTCCGCCCATTTGCGTTGTCCCCTCGCACAGGCGGGGAAACAGCGCCGCGCAGGCGGAGCGGCCGCCAACAGGATTGTCATGACGGAACCGTTCCGTCATGAGCACACGGCAACCGTGGCTCATGACGGAACGGTTCCGTCATGAGCGGGGAAGGGGTTAATGCAGAGAGTTATTTACAGAGCAAAAAATTATTGTATGCAGTTGACACCAGTGGTCGAGGTTATGAGGTTAGAGATGGTTGTCCAATTGAGAGAGAGAAAATGGTTGAAAGAAATGCAGAAGAAGTGATAGCTGATGAAGTTCTAGGGAGACATCCTAAACACCCTGTGTACACTTGGGATTGCAGTAGTATTTGTAAAGTACGACAAGAATCTATTGATAAATTATGTAGTTTTTTTACGAGCATATAGTAAAAAAAGTGTTAAACAAAAGATTAAGGTGTTGCAAGGACTAGACCCTTGCAGAGTGAGAAAAAATACTGGTTTGCAAGGTCATTCTCTGGCTTGTCTTTCTAGGAAAGTTTGTCAAAGTGTTTTTCACCATTTCAGGATGTTGGCAGTACATCATACTCAAATGCGGAAGTTAGTGAGAAGATTGTATTATGCAAAAAGTCCAGCACTAAAGTTAAATGAGTTGAACAGTGCTCTTTAGCGTGGGTAAGTATCAGATGTGAAGATGGTTTGTGATGAAATTGAGTTTTGTTACTTTGGTCCTCAGCAAGAGAGTGCAGAAACTGACACATTAGTAGAACAAAATGTTGAAGACAATGTAGAACCCGTGATTACAAAAATGTTTGAGGATGAAATCACAAAGTTTAAGGTATTTCAGGTGAAAGACCAAATGTTTCTTGTATTTGTTTTTGCGGGCGAAGTGACTATAAAAATCAGACTAGGGGCATCAATCTGTATTTAAAAAGTGAAATAGAAGATAATGATAAGTGGAAGGAATTTGCAACTTATTTGTTGGTAGAGGATTATTTTGATTTGGGATCTGAGCAGCGTATTTGCAAATATTGTTATAACAAATTAGAAGAGAATAAAATGCCTGCTAGAGCTGTTCATAATAATCTAGAGTTGGTTGCTATTCCTCCAGAGCTGATAGATTTAAATACGTATAAGTCTATTCTCATTCAATGTGTGCACCCGTTTAAGTCTATTGTTCGTATGGAGCCTAAAACAGGTAAATTACCTCCATCAGAGTTACAAAGAGGATTAAAAGGAAGAGTTGTGTATTTACCGTTAGATTTAAAGAAAAAAATATTGAAACTATTGGTGTGGACCATGCAGAAAATAAACCACTAGTCATTCTAGTTATTGGTGTTCCTACTAAGAATAAGAAAATCTGGCAAGAGTTAGTGGATGTTAGAAAAGTGCAAAAGGCATCATTGTATCTGATAAAAAATAATGAGTACTATAGAAATGTGTTTGTAGGAGAAGAAGAAATAGATTTAGCAGAACATACTGAAACATTAAGTAGACAAATTGAAAAAGTGGACATGTCCAGATGTGAAGAAATCTATGAACATTACAGTGTACATCTACTTCATTCCAAAGAGGTGATGGGGAATATGATTGAGTTGTTCCAAATGTAAAAAGCAAGAGGAAGTCCCATGAGTGTATGGGAAGAGAGCTTGGAAGCTCGTTGTTTCCCGCAGTTGTTTCCAACAGAAAAGGTGGACGATATGATGAACGTCCTGTGCAGATTCCTGCATCTGAATATCGGACAACAAGATTATATGCAGAAGATCCAAGATTTCGACAATGTATCCCTTATATGTTTCATCTTCTGTTTGAAAGTGACTTGTCTGGACTTTCATATGCAGTAAATCACATTTTAAAAACTGGAATGCATCTTCAAAATGTAACTGCAAAGGATTTTATGGATAAAGTGCATCAGAGAGGTGATCATTTAGAATCTCAGTTGATTAATCTGATGGCATGTCAGCGTGGGACTAATGAATATTGGTACCGTCGTCATGGAGAACTAAAATGTATGCTACGGAACATGGGAACTCCTACATGGTTTGTTACACTAAGCTATGCTAAGTATGCTTGGGATGATTTACTTGAATTTCTTCGAGGCAAATTCCAATATAAAAAATATTGGATACAAGACACCTGGAGAATTGTGCTCTTTGGATCCTGTTAATGTATGCAGATATTTCAATCATAGATTTGAAGCTATGATGTCTTTCATCTGCAATAAAAAGAATCCTCCTCTTGGTGAAGTTGTGGATTTCTTTTGGAGAAAGGAGTATCAAGCAAGAGGTGCTCCTCATATACATATGTTGTTATGGATCAAGGACGCCCCCAAATTTGGAACAGATTCAGATGAAACTGTTTTGTCTTTCATTGAAGATTATGCCACATGTGCCGTACCCAATAGCAGAGAAGATAAAAACTTAAAACTACAAGTCTTACGATTCCAAAGCCATGTGTGTGGAAAATACTGTTTACGAAAGTACAAGTCAAAGGATAAGTTCTATACCAAATGTCGTTTTGGATTTCCACGTCCTGTATTATCCAAAGGAAGAGTGAACAGTTTTATGTCAGCTGTGCGACATACCATCACAAGAAAGTCTCCAAAAAATACCTACAACTTAAGAAGAAGCGAAGAATCAAAATACATAAATGACTACAATCCAGTTATTTTATCCATGTGGAACGCTAACATGGAAATTCAGTATGTTGCGGACAATTCCATTGCTGTTGCTCGATATGTAACGTCCTACATTACTAAATCAGAAAAGACGAAATTGAAAGAAATGTGGGATGAGATTTCTCACGAGAAGACTCTAAGTAAGAAATTATACAGTTTCAGTTTGAAGATGTTATCGCATCGTGAAATTGGAGCATATGAATGTTCAGATCGGTTATCATTTGCAAGTCTATATTCCAAAAATAGAAGAATCATTTGGGTGAGTCTAGGTCTTGAAGCAATGCGAAATCGGGTACTGAAATCTGTTCAAGAAACTGAATATTTAGCAGAAAAAGAACCAGAAATTACAGATATTTTGAAAACGAATATGTTGGACACATATTACCCAAACAGAAGTCATCATCTTAAGAACATGTGTCTCTATGAAGTGCTGCAAAACTACACTTTTAAACGGAATACTACAGAGAACATCAATGATGGAAAATATGCAGTGATTGGTTCCGAAGGATGTCTGGTGAAACAAAGGAAAGGAAATTTAATTATTCACAGGAAACTGAGTTGTGACACTGCTGACAAAAGGGAATTTTACTATTTAGCCCTTTTGCAAATGTTCAAACCGTGGCGTTCAGAACTGGAATTGCTTGGAGATTTTAGGAGCTATGAAGATTCATTTAATGCTTGTAAAGATACCATACAATGCAGTGCTTTTGCAAATTATGTGAAAATATTGAATGATGAAATTGATCAAGAAGCTACAATTGCAGCTGAGATTGCTAGAGACAGTTCTCAAGACAGTCAAAGTTCTGCTGCACTGAGTCAAGATCCTCTAGGACAACCAATTGTTGAAAATGAAGCAGCAACTGTCATGAATGAGGTGGAAACAGCAATGTATCAAGCTCAAGAAGATGTAATACAGTTAGGAAACTTGGAAGAACAACTAAATGTTGAACAGAAACAAATATATCAACAAGTGAAAGAGTAGATTGACCATGGATTACTTCATGAAAAGAAAGGGTGCTCATGAACATCATTTCAACCTATCCGAATGTATGTGAGTGGTCAAGGTGGAACAGGAAAAAGTTTCTTAATTAAAGTAATTACAAGTTATCTGCAGAAAACAACTGAGCCACATTTCTCTTGTGTTGTCACTGCTCCAATTGGGTTGGCAGCACATAACATTAAAGGAATTACTTTACATCGTTTACTAATGCTACCAGTAGAACATGAGAACAAATTGTAATACCACAAGCTATCTGGAGAAGCTTGTTGTGAAGTTTCAAGAGTCCTGAAGAAAATGAAACTTCTCATTATTGATGAGGTAAGCATGGTCTTAAACTTGATGCTTGCTTTTGTGCATTTAAGAATGCAGCAAATTCTTAAAACAGAGTATGATGTGTTATTTGGAGGAAAACACGTCATAGTTTTTGGAGATCTACTGCAACTGACTCCGGTAAAAGGACAACCGGTATTCAAAACACTTGCATATGAAGATAGCAGAAAGTCTCTTGGTAGTGTTGGTAACGTGAACATTTGGACTTATTTTGAATACAAAGAACTGACAACAAATATGCGACAGGCAAATGATGCTGAATATGGAAGTATTCTTCAAGATATAAGAATTGGAATTCTGACAGAACATGGCAAACAAGCTTCGGAGAGTCGATTACTTTGCAATTTATTTCCAAATGAAAATGTAGTTCCTGAGAAAGTGTACATGAAAATTGCAGAAAATTAATCAGTGATCTGCTTAATGCCAACACTGCACGAGTGTTCCATATTCAACGAAGAACTATTGAAACTGGAAAATGAAGAAATTATAAAAATGGAAGCCATCGATAAAATAAAGCATGAAGGAATCACTATTATTTTGACGGGAAAGTTGAAAACAAAACATCTGGTTTAGAAAAGACACTATATGCATGTGTAAACTGTTGGGTAATTTTAAGGCGTAATTTGGATGTAGTAAAAAGGTTTAGTTAATGGAGCAATGGGTAAAGTGGTGGATTTTGTTAATTATCAGAAAAAAGAAGGAATTGAATTTCTAAAAATTAAATTTGATCAGATTGAAGAAGTTAAAGAAATTTGTCGTTGTTCAGTTCGTTTTTTTCTTGTTAAAGATTTATATGTCCGTAGGAAACAATTTCCATTTTCTCTGGCATATTCAGTGACTATTCATAAATCTCAAGTATTAAGTGTAGACAGTGCATTGGTGAACATTTGATCTACCATATTTAAAGAGGGTATGGCATATGTTGCTTTGTCTCGAGTCAGAACATTGCTGGTTTGTTTTTGATTGATTTTGATGAGACAAAGGTTACTGCAGATGCAAACTATGTAAAAGAGTATAATAGGTTAAGAAGGGTGTATGCTCCCAATTTAGGTCAATATCCTGTATTTGAAAAGCGTGTGGTTGGTCGAAAAAGAAGGTTTGAGAATATCTGTACTGAAGGTGTAGAGAAGGGAAAAGAACACGATAATGTGATTGCAAGTAAAAAGAAAAAGGACACTATTGAAGAGATTGTTGGTTATCAGTTTGAAAATAGTTCAGGTGTCAACTGCTATGCTAATGTAGTGGTCAATGTTGTTTTTTATCTTGAAGGTTTGCAAGAACAAATTATTCAGAATCGGCAAAAAAGATTTTGTTCTCTGTTGCATTCTGTTTATGAAAAATACCATCTGTTTCAGGTGTTCGTAATCTTTTGGATGTGTGTTCTGGTTCTACACAATTTACACAAAATATCCAACAAGATGCTCAGGAATTTTTAATGTATATGCTTACCATTTTTGAAAATGAAGGTGTAGAAATAGAAAATATTGTTGGCCTTTCTTACAAATGGAAACATCATTGTGAAAATTGCATGTATACATGTACCACTAATGTAGACACTGAAAGATTTCTGTATTTAACATTACCAGACTGTAAATCAGTGTCTTTCAATAAATTAGTTAAAGGTGCAAATCAAAACATGGAGTGTAGCCAATGTAAATCAGAAATGTTATCCACATTATTTTTAACAAAATATGGACAATACATACTTTTAATGATGCAACGTTGTACAGCTGATGGAAGAAAATTGGATACTTTAATAAAGCAATTTGTAGTAACACAACTGTCAATATCAGGAAGGACTTTTGTAGCAATTGCAATAATTTTCCAT
This sequence comes from Triturus cristatus, assembly GCF_964204655.1. NCBI lineage: Eukaryota > Metazoa > Chordata > Amphibia > Caudata > Salamandridae > Triturus > Triturus cristatus. The sequence continues at coordinate 519,702,094 of NC_140582.1, read as the reverse complement.
GATGGTCCTTCCACAACATCTGGACATTACACTGCATATCTAAAATGTGACAAAGGCTGGACACTTTGTAATGATTCCCAGTTGGTTTTCAAACAATGTTTGCCTAGGGAATTACCAAATTCCTACCTAATATTTTTAAAGTCAAAGTTTTAGGAAGATAATTCACTCTCTGAGGAATTTATTATTATAATTTAATAGGATTATCATTGGACAATTTACATAAAAAGGAGTGCAAAAATACCATTTGGCGTCAAGGAAAGGTATATGTTTGAATTATGGACTTTTTCGTGCTCATTGACTCTGTGAATATTTCAAAGCGACAACATTTACAGTTTTTATAAGTTAAACTTATAAAATTTTGTTAGCCATAAGCTTTTCATATATGTGAGATTTGTATTTTCTGGTATTTTACTGAGAATAGCATGTTGGTTTTTTTAAACAATCTTTTAGATTGTTTTTTTTTTTGCCCGCTGTTAAGTGATGAGTACGATTGAAATCAATATTTCTAGTGAAATTCAATATATTCTGAGAACAACAAAAAAGGCCAACAAATTACTTTGTTTAAATTATGCTGCGTTGTAAAAAATGTATTATTACATGTTATAACAATTTTTTCTTTTCTTTCACAGATCCTAATTCTAAAATAAGCAATTTACCCCAATTTACATTACAAAAAAAATCTGAAAAAAATGTGTACCATTTTTAATTTCTATTACTGTGAAGGTAAGTTTAACTAAGTATTAATATGCAGAATGGACAGATCTGCAAGAAGCTACAAAGTTTGAACACGTTTTTAAAAACACTCTGTTTATACCTATGTAGTTTTGAAATCTCTCTGTTATCGGATATCATGTGACCTCCAAAAAAAACAAATTTGAGTGGCTCATAATATTTCCCATTGCACCTATTGAAGAACCGCAATCATTTCAATCATTCTTCTTTGAGCATATTTGCAGACAAAACTCTATGCTTACCTTCTATCATTCGCAAACAATTTTAAAGACTGAAATATGTCACTTTTTGTAACATAGTTATTGCGCAAGGCACTCTTTCATATTTACAATGAGAGGAAAAGGCACTCTGTGTACTTTGTCTACTCCATGTAAATACAACCTTATCATACACACCACTTTGCGTTGAAAGGGTGTTCTATAAGTGTTGTGCATGATTGCACTGAATACTCATAGAACAAGACACATCTCCAGATTTATCAGAAATCATAAATCTCGACGTGTGTGAATACTGCACCATTCCCCAATTGGTGTAAGAAAGCACAACAAGGATGATTGTTTTCATTTCTCCTAATTTTTTAATCTGCAATGCATGCTAAAATGTTCAGCATACATTGAAGGAGAAAAATGCGTTTTCTGATTGTTTTTGTGCAGGAAGGTGTGTCTTCCTGCACAAAAACAAACACCACATGATACAGATATCCTTGCACCATGGTGCAAGGGTGCCTGTGTCACCACATGGCTGCAGTTTAAGCAGCCGTGCAGAGAGAAGCATAGATTTGCAACATATTTATGTACATATGTTGCATCCCTGTGCTTCGGAAGTACTACAGCACACTGCAGTTAAAGAGGTTACTGTGTGATGCTGCAGCACTTCCTCATAGTTCTGCACTTATACATTCATCATACGTTACTAATGCATTCGTTCAGTCAATAACACTCTATACATACATTCATGTAAACTTTCACACACTAACATACAAATATAGCTCTTTTTTAAACAGAGAAGTTAGTTCTGACAAGAACTTTTTTTTTACTTCTTTTTTCTTTTATTTTTTTGTGTGCTTTTTTCAACGATTTAGTGATTTTTTCTAAACAAATAAAAGGGAACATGATGAACAAAATAGTGAACTTTAGGAAAAAAAAAAATAACACTGATGGTTTCTCTGCGCCCTGCAGATAAGCTCAATGGACTGCGCACCGTAACACAGCAGTTTGTTGCATTTAATGCAACTAATTTTAAGTTGTCCAAATTCAGGACGTATGTCTGGGTGAACAACAGTTGGCGGTGCTGTAGATGTACTTGCCACTGCTGGCGGAGTGTTGTGACGCATTCTTCTGCATTCTTCCCTTGCCAGGTTGATGGGGTGGAGAGTCCTGAGGTGTTTCATCATACTTGCGGTCCCGCAAGAGTATTTTTTAGTTGGATCTCCTCTTGATAGGACTCTCTGGCAAATTTTGCATGTCACCTTAGATGCATTTGTCTTTGTTTCTCCATCAGGAAAGGTAAAAAATGTCCATACCACTTAAGTATAGAGTTGAGGGCGTGGAGCTTCTGGAAGAAACCCAACATCTGAAGAATGTTCTGAATCAGATGGTGCTTGCTGTCCAGAAGCCATTTTCTTTAGAATGAAAATAATGGCAGCTGTGGAAGTCTCCCAAAAAAAGGTCAAAGAAGAATGATTGAAATGGGTGGGGTCTCACAATAGTTAGAATAGGAAGTGTAGTGAACCAATCAAATCTCTTTTTTTCAGGTCACATGGGATCCGCGCACTGTGCGCATATGCAGCACGCACTGAGCGCGAATCCGCAAAATTGAATTTAAAAGGAATATAGGATTAGAAGTAAAAATATATTACTTTTATGAGTAGTTTAGAGTTTGTCTTCAATTAATATTCACATGAAATACATATATATATATTTTTTTAATTAAAAATATTTCGCGGTATGTCTATGTCATGAGTGATGTAATATGTGACGTCATCAGCAGTGCATTGCGTGGGCGCGAGTTATAGTTAGCTCAGCTAACTATAACAGGCGAATTTCCCTGGTTTTATATGAGTCAAATGTCCAACTAACTATAAAGTCCCTGAAACCTCCGTTATTTCGACCCAACTCACAGCCACATCTAAAGACCAACACGTGATACAGCTACTGATCATGAAGCTCCGACACCCAACAACGCCACAACACCCAGCCCCACCACCACCAGAACCTCCCCCCGGACCACCCCCCCTACTACCACCAAGGGAGCACAAAACAGAACAACAGACCTTCCCAAAACGCCATGCCCCTCAGCCACACAATAGCTGAATGTTGGGAGATGAGAAACCAACTATAAATGAAGGAGGCAAGTCACCCATCACTGATAAACCACACAATGCCAAGTGTAACGCTCATGTGCTGCACAGACCTCACTATGCAAAGCACAAACCTCTCCATGTGGAGATATACTATTTATACTTGTAGTGTAGTGCACAGTGGACACAACCATGTTACCTCAGGCAGCGGGGAAGGTCTTGGTCATGTAGCTGTGTTGTCCCCCCCTGGAAGCAGCAGCGGAGTGGGCTGCTCCAACGTACGCCACTCTAGTGTAGGAATATGAATAAACAGAACAGGCCCTAGACGTGGTTCACTTGTGGGAAGACCAACGAGTCTGTCAGAACGGCAGCCCTCACCCTGGCATGTGGCAGCCGCCATAACCACGGGCCTCCTCGACACAGGGCCCCTGCAAACCCAGCGGCACAGCACAGCAGACTTATGTCTATACCGACTACTGCCTTCGATCTACACTACGGACAGCACGGCTCACAATTCAGATGTAGGGGTGATTGCAGAAAACGCAGTCCAGTTCGCAAGACACGTTGCTCCCAGTGCGGCCCCACCCAAACCACGCATCATCGCAGGGTGTGCACACACTGTGTGCTTCAGGTGCTGCTAACTCACTGCACCATAAGTCATCGCCACGTGGCCTTATTAACGCAGAATTCATTAGACAAAACACATTGCTCCCAGTGCGGCCCGCCAGGACCACATCTCATCGCAGGGTGCGCACACGCTGAGTACTCCAGGTGCCACTAACTGTGCAGCTCAACTCAACTCCATGTGGCTGTGCGCCCATCCTGACCGCTGCCTCCGCCCTACACTGGAGTTACATGGTTCACAATTCAACATTAGTAGCGATGCAAATTGTGTAAGAGACTATAATGGGTTAAGAAGACCAAATGCTCCCAATCTGTGCAGCTCAAGTCAATGTCACCTGCCTGTGGGCCTTTGCTGACCACTGCCTCCGGCCTACACTGTGGAAGACCGGCGACACATGGTGCCAACTAACCCTGTTCAACACAAGCCAATCCCACATGTGTAACTGTGTCCTGAGTCCTCAATGGCAGAGACCACAGCACCAGACTCCCTTCAATCACCGAGGGGTATTTCTACATGGAAGACCGGTGACACGTGGTGCCACTGAACCTGTACTATGCAAGGTTTGTTTGGGTCACCAATGTATGCACGTGGCTGTGGACCCTAGCTCACCGCATCCTCAGCCCTACACTGTAGGCGACCGGCGACAAATGGTACCACTAACCGTCTTCAACACAAGCCGATCCCACATGTGGAACTGTGTCCTGAGTCCTGAATGGCAGTGACCCAAACTTGCCAGTGACCACAGTACCAGACTCCCTTCGATTAGTGTGGTGTATTTGCATTTCGAAGTCATCAATGTGGAAAGTATTGCCAACAAAAAGATACCGCAAAAGATACATTTTACACAAACTGTCGATTTTCCTTTCCACGTTCAGTAATTTCCAAAGGAAGAGTGAACAGTTTTATGTCAGCAATGAGACATACCATCACTTGAAAATCACCCAAAAATACTTATAATTTAAAAAGAACAGAAGCATCGCAGTACAATGATGATTACAATACAGAGATTTTGAAGATGTGAAATGCAAATATGAACATACAATACGATGCACATAACTCAATTGCTGTTTCGCACTATGTCACGTCATATATTACCAACTCTGAGAAGACAGAATTGAAAGCAATGTGGGAAGAAATTTCACAGGAGAAGACACTTAGGAAAAAAATGTACAGCTTCAGTTTGAAGATACTTTCACATCGAGAAATTGGATCCTACCAATGTTCGGATCAATAGACATCTGCAAGTTTATATTCAAAGTCAACAGGAAACATCTGGATAAGTCTAGGTTTTCCAGCGGCACGAAATCGAGTTTTGATATAACCGTTATTAAAACAAATTTGTGATGATATAGACTTACGTTTCTTTGCTAGTCAAGAGAACTGTACAGAAAATAACAGTTGGATATGTCTAGGTGTTGATCAACAAATGGAAGATAATACTGTTGTGAAGTTTGAACAAGAAATAACAAAGTTTAAAGTAGTTTCTGGTGAAAATCCCAACTATGTTTATATTTATTGCTGACTTACTCATTATAAGATTCACACTAGGAATGTAGATGTACTACCACTAACCCTGTTCAATACAAGTCGATCCCACATGTTTAACTGTGTCCTGAGTCCTGAATGGCAGTCACCCCATGTCCGTGGCAGCGACCACAGCACCACACTCCCTTCGATCACTGAGGCATATTTCGATATGCAAGGCCAGCGACACGTAGTCCCACTAACCCTCTTTAACCAAGCCAATCCCACATGTGTAACTGTGTCCTGAATGGCAGTGACCCCAAGTCCGTGGCAGCAACCCCAGCAGCATACTCTCTTTGATCAGTTAGACATATTTCAATATGCAACGGCGGCGACACGTGGTGCCAATAACTCTGTTCAACACAAGCCGATCCCACATGTGTAACTGTGTCCTGAGTCCTGAATGGCAGTGACCCCAACTCCGTACCACCACACTTCCTTTGATCAGTGAGGGGTATTTCCATATGCAACTACAGACTCCAGTAGGCAAGTAAGTATCACAGTCCTACACCCTACATATTATCCTTTTAGTATCCTTGCTTCAAGAACTTTTTTTATATGAGTTATAGCTTTACTACAATGACGAAATTAATCTTCAAACGAAAACTAAAATGGAATAGCAGTCTACATTGCAGGAAGTACAGCTCGCAATTCCATTTTTAAATGCTAATTTCTAACAACTCAGAAAATACAACACTTTGTCAGTGCATTCTTTACACTTTTAATCTTTTCATCATACGCCTACACTGCACTCACTAGGTCTCCCAATGGAAATTATTTCTTCAATCATTAACCCCTTAACTGCTGGGCCTTTTCCCCCCCAGTGCCAAGCCCTTTTTGGCTATTTGCAGTAGTTCGCGATTAGGCCTCTGTAACGTTTTGACCACATAAGGTATCCACGCCACATTTACGTCCTTTTCTTCCAACATCATGGGGATTCTAAAGGTACCCAGGGTTTGTGGATTCCCCTGGAGGGGTCCCAGACTTTAGCCAAAATACAGCTATATTTTGTTTTTGGGGGGAAAATGGGAAAAAAGTCACGCATATGAAAGTGTATGGGTTTCTCCCTGCAAATGGTATCAAAAAAGGGTTTCTAGGGCTGAAATCTCCATTTTCCCAGCTTTTAGGGAATGACAGACTTTTGTCAGAAAACCAAAACATTATACACAGTTTTGGCATTTTTCTGCGACATACCCTATTTTTGCTATTTTTTGTGCTTTTACCCTCCTTCCAGTTAATGGTAGAAATGGGTTTGAAATCAATAATGGATCCGGAAAATCTATACACTTTAGGAAAGTAGACAAAATGCTGAATTCAGCAAGGGGTCATTTGTGTAAATCCATCAAGGTTTCTTTATAGAAACTAACAGTTAAATATAGGAAAAATTGAAAATTAGTTGAAAAAAATAGCCTTTTGTGTCAACGTTTTCACCTGTAACGTCTTCTAATTATGACAGCTCTTTGAAAAGAATATACTGTTACATCCACTGGACCTTACCGGTTGTGGGGATATATAGAACTTGTAGGTTCACCGAGAACCCGACGAACCAAGAGCCAAAAACTGAGCAGCGTCTTGCAATGTTTTTTTATTATGTACCGGTATATAGCAATTATTCTGGGAAGATGTATACATGGAAAATTCGGTATGAAAACTCCTATGTATTTCTGAAATGGGAACAAAATATAGAGTTTAGAAACAGTAGATATTTGCACATTTCCGAAATTGGGAATACTCATACTAGCATGAGAAATTTCAGTCATTTTTCAAAATGACTTCTTTTTTACATATTGTCTTTCATTTGGAAGGCAGAAATGCATCGAAAGTCAATATGTAAAAACTGTTGCTTTACAAATCTGAATTACCCTAAGTGTCCTGATAAAAATGGTACCTCACTTGTGTGGGTAGGCATAGTGCCCACGACAGGAAACGGCTGAAAATGCAACGTGAACACACCACATTATCACAATGAAAAATTACCCATTTTTTGCAAAGTGCTTAGCTGTAGTTTTTGAACCCTTGCTCTGCCGGCACCTAGGGAAACCTAGCAAACCTATACATTTTTGAAAAGTAGACACCCAAGGAAATCCAGGATGTGGTGGCTTTACTGGCTCTCACCAGGTTCGGTTACCCAGATACCATTGCAAACCTAAACAATTGTAAAAAAAACAAAAAATATTTTCCTCACATTTCTGTGGTGGAAAGTTCTGGAATCTCCATGGATCCACAAATTTCCACCCACCCCGCATTTACCAAAATCTTCCGAGTAAAATGAAACCTCACTTGTGTTGATAGGCCTAATGTCCGCGACAGGAAACGGCGCAAAACGCAATGTGGACACACCCCAAATTCACTGTGAAAAATGACCCTTTTTTGGCAAAGTGCCTAGCTGTAGTTTTTGAACCCTAGCTCTGCCGGCACCTAGGGAAACCTAGCACACCTATACATTTTTGAAAACTAGACACCCAGGGGAATCCAGGATGGGGTGACTTAACTGCCTCTCACCAGGTTCTGCTACCCAGAATCCCTTGAAAACCTAAGCAATTGTCAAAAAATCAAAATTTCCTCACATTTCTGTGGTGGAAAGTTCTGGAATCTGCGTGGATCCACAAATTTCCACCCACCCCACGTTCCCTAAAGTCTTTTGAGAAAAATGGTACCTCACTTGTGTGGGTAGGCCTAGAGCCCGCGACAAGAAACGGAATGTGGACACACCACAATTTCACAGTGAAAAACGACCCTTTTTTGGCAAAGTGCCTAGCTGTAGTTTTTGAACCCTAACTCTGCCGGCACCTAGGGATACCTAGCAAACCTATACATTTTTGAAAATTAGACACCCAGGGGAATCCAGGATGGGGTGACTTGACTGCCTCTCACCAGGTTCTGTTACCCAGAATCCCTTGCAAACCTAACAAATTGTCAAAAAACCCACATTTTGCCTACATTTCTGTGGTAGAAAGTTCTGGAATCTGCGTGGATCCCCAAATTTCAACCCACCCCGCGTTCCCCAAAGTATTCAGAGTAAAATGGTACCTCACTTGTGTGGGTAGGCCTAGAGCCTATGACAGGAAATGGCACAAAACACAACATCAACACACCCCTATTTCACAGTGAAAAATGCCCCTTTTTTTGGCAAAGTGCCTAGCTGTAGTTTTTGAACCCTAACTCTGCCGGCACCTTGGGAAACCTAGCAAACCTATACATTTTTGAAAACTAGACACCCAGGGGAATCCAGGATGGGGTGACTTAACTGCCTCTCGCCAGGTTCTGCTACCCAGAATCCCTTGAAAACCTAAGCAATTGTCAAAAAATCAAAATTTCCTCACATTTCTGTGGTGGAAAGTTCTGGAATCTGCGTGGATCCACAAATTTCCACCCACCCCACGTTCCCTAAAGTCTTTTGAGAAAAATGGTACCTCACTTGTGTGGGTAGGCCTAGAGCCCGCGACAAGAAACGGCGCAAAACGCAATGTGGACACACCACAATTTCACAGTGAAAAACGACCCTTTTTTGGCAAAGTGCCTAGCTGTAGTTTTTTAACCCTAGCTCTGCCGGCACCTAGGGATACCTAGCAAACCTATACATTTTTGAAAATTAGACACCCAGGGGAATCCAGGATGGGGTGACTTGACTGCCTCTCACCAGGTTCTGTTACCCAGAATCCCTTGCAAACCTAACAAATTGTCAAAAAACCCACATTTTGCCTACATTTCTGTGGTAGAAAGTTCTGGAATCTGCGTGGATCCCCAAATTTCAACCCACCCCGCGTTCCCCAAAGTATTCAGAGAAAAATGGTACCTCACTTGTGTGGGTAGGCCTAGAGCCTATGACAGGAAATGGCACAAAACACAACATCGACACACCCCTATTTCACAGTGAAAAATGCCCCTTTTTTTGGCAAAGTGCCTAGCTGTAGTTTTTGAATCCTAGCTCTGCCTGCATCTAGGGAAACCTAGCAAACCTATACATTTTTGAAAAGTAGACATCCAGGGGAATCTAGGATGTGGTGGCTTGACTGCCTCTCACCAGGTTTTGTTACCCAGAGTCCCTTGCAAACATAAAAAATTGTAAAAAAAAACACATTTTCCTCACATTTCTGTGGTGGAAAGTTCTGTAATCTGCGTGGATCCACAAAATTCCACACACCCCACGTTCCCCAGCATCTTCCGATAAAAATGGTAACTCACTTGTGTGGGAGGCCCAAGTACCCGTGACAGGAAACGGCCCTAAAAGCAATGTGGGTACAATACATTTTTGCAGTGAAAACTGACCCTTTTTCAACAAAGTGCCTAGCTGTTGATTTTGAACCCTAGCTCTGCCGGCACCTAGGGAAACCTATCAAACCCATACATTTTTTAGAACTAGACACCCAGGGGAATCCAGGATGGGGTGACTTGACTGCCTTTCACCAGGTTCTGTTACCCAGAATACCTTGCAAACCTAAAAAAAGTCCAAACAAACACATTTTCCTCACATTTCTGTGGTGGAAAGTCCTGGAATCTGAGTGGATCCATAAATTTCCAAAACAAAAACACACACCCCGCAATCCCCAAAGTCTTCCGATAAAAATGGTACCTCACTTGTGTGGGAGGCCCAAGCACCCGCAACAGGAAATTGCCCAAAACGCAACATGGACACACCATATTTTCGCAGTGAAAACGGGCCCTTTTTCAACAAAGTACCTAGCTGTATATTTTGAACCCTAGCTCTGCCGGCACCTTGGGAAACCTATCATACCGATACATTTTTTTAAACTAGACATGCAGGGGAATCCAGGATGGGGTGACTTCGCTGCCTCTCACCAGGTTCTGTTACCCAGAATCCCTTGCAAACATAAAAAAATGTCAAAAAAACACATTTTCCTCATATTTCTGTGGTGGAAAGTTCTGGAATCTGCATGGATCCACAAAATTCCACCCACCCCGTATTCCCCAAAGTCTTCTGATAAAAATGGTACCTCACTTGTGTCAGAGGCCCAAGTACCCGTGTCAGGAAACGGCCCAAAACCAACGTGTACGCACCACATTTTCGCAGTGAAAACTGACCCTTTTTCAACAAAGTGCCTAGCTGTAGATTTTGAACCCTAGCTCTGCCGGCACCTAGGGAAACCTAGGAAACCTATACATTTTTGAAAACTAGACACCCAGGGGAATCCAGGATGGGGTGACTTGGCTGGCTCTCACCAGGTTCTGCTTCCCAGAATCCCTTGCAAACCAAACATATTGTAAAAAAAACCACATTTTCCTCACATTTCTGTGGTGGAAAGTTCTGGAATCTGCGTGGATCCACAAATTTCCACCCACCCGCATTTCCCAAAGTCATCCGATAAAAATGGTACCTCACTTGTGTGGGAGGCCCAAGTACCCACGACAGGAAATGGCCCAAAACACAACGTGGACACACCACATTTTCACAGTGAAAACTGACCCTTTTTCAACAAAGTGCCTAGCTGTAGATTTTGAGCCCTAGCTCTGCCGGCACCTAGGGAAACCTAGGAAACCTATACATTTTTGAAAACTAGACACCCAGGGGAATCCAGGATGGGGTGACTTGGCTGGCTCTCACCAGGTTCTGCTTCCCAGAATCCCTTGCAAACCGAACATATGCTAAAAAAAAACACATTTTCCTCACATTTCTGTTGTGGAAAGTTCTGGAATCTGTGTGGATCCACAAAATTCCACCCACCCTGCATTCCCCAAAGTCTTCTGAGAAAAATGGTACCTTACTTGTGTGGGAGGCCCAAGTACCCGCAATAGACTAGGGCCCAAAACTTATTGAGACGAAATTACCCAGAATCCATTGCAAGCCTCAAATTTAGTTGAAAAAAATCACGTTTTCTATACATTTTTGTGTAGGAAAGTTGTGGCATCGCCGGACAGACATGCATTTCCTAACAGCCAGTGTTCCCCAAGGTCTCCCGATAAAAATGGTGCCTCACTCGTGTGGGAGGCCCAAGTACCCGCGACAGGGTAGGGCCCAAAACGTATTGAGGCGACATTAAAATTGCCTATCACAAAACAACCTGGTTTTGCAAGGGGGTCACCTCGGTTTTTGGCCCCGTGCTCGGCAGCCAGCTAGGGAAACCTATCAAACCCACACAATTCTGAAACTAGAGACCCGGGGGGTTCCAGGGATGTATGGCTTGCATGGATCCCCCAACGTTTTCTTACCCAGAATCCCCTGCAAACCTCAAATTTAGCTGAAAAAATCACTTTTTCCACACATTTTTGTGTGGGAAAGTTGTGGCATAGCTGGACAGACACGCATTTCCTACCACCCAGTGTTCCCCAAGGTCTCCCGATAAAAATGGTTCCTGGTCTGGTGGCTCAGTGGACTAAAGCAGCCACTGCAGGGGCCTGTGTTCGACCTCATGGTCACAGGTTCAAATCCCGGTGGGTCCACTCAGCCTTTCATCCATTTGAGGTCAATAAAATGAGTACCATTGAGTTGGGTAACAATAAACATCTGTTATTCAGCGCCAGGACACCTACGGGTAATCGTGCACTTTACAAATACACCTGTTATGTTATCTTTAGCATAGCAGGAAATTTCATTTGCACTTGGGCCCCCCGGGGCGTAACTCACTCATTTTTGAGCCGAGCTGCCACTGCCTCTGAGAGGTCCTTTTACCCAAATCCAAGCGTATTTGATAGGTAACATCTCCATATTTTAACACTCGTTCCTTCAACGCTCGCCCGAGCACCATCTCCTTAATTGAAAAGGTTAAGAAGTTTACTAAGATTTTTCTTGGGGCCTTTCTACCTGGGTGAAGTCTGTAAGGGTCTCTGTGCACCCTTTGAAGTTCTTTTCCCCAATCAATATCGCTCCTATGCGGAAACAGATCTCCCAATAGTTTACATAAGAAACCTTTAATGTCCGGGCCTTCTGCGTTTTCAAAACCCCCCAAAATACGAACATTATTTCATCTAGCATGCAGTTCAATTCTTTCCAGATCCTCTTGCAGAGTCTTGTTCTCTTCTCTAAGGCCCGCTATTTCCTTAGAATTTCCTGCAATGGCCTCACCCAGCACATTCACGTCCTCCTCTAGTGCTGCCGTACGCTAAGCGATCCCATCAACCTTTTGTTCGAGGATCCCGCATTTTTCTTTTATGACCTTCTGATTATGTTCGGAGGTTTCGAACTTAAACAGCATGTCGTGTCTTAAACTGAGTAAGAGATCTGTCACCTCAGCTGCTAAGGGAGAGCCCTCCAAAGCACCATAATCCATCCTCGCCCCTTCTTCATTAACTCCTGGGAACCCCTCCTTCTGAGGCCCTCCTCTTGAACAAATCGTGGCGTAGGCATAGGCATAGGCTCAGACGTCGGTGTAGGCATAGGAGAGATTTGTAGAGGGGTACTCAGAACTCCTGGTGTACTAGATATAATTTCTTCCAGGCTCTCTGCCACAATCTCCGTGAGGGGAGAAAAACGATTCTCCAACCTCAATGGCTTACTCAGATCTTTCTGTCCCGCCTGTGAGTCTAAAGCATCTGTCCCATTCCCTGTATCTTCAGGAGATTTCTCAGTCCTTAATGAACCAGCCACATGCTCCATGATTTTAAAATAGGACCTGAGAGAGGGAGGGGGTTTAGACAATAGAGCTGCTTCTCTTTTGCACTTTCTAATTCTGCCTCCTTTAGGAGGTTTCTTAACCGGAGTTACAGCTTGGGGCGTGCTTACTTGCTTCCCAATAAGACTCTTCTTTTCTGGGACAGAATGCAAAAGGTATCTACTCCTTCCAGTTGGCAAAAGCTGTTCACTCTTCCGAGCCTCCTCACACTCCCCAGAATTCCCGGGACCCCTGAAGGTATTTGATATCTTTGATATTAGTTGCTACTGTTCCTGTTCCATAACTAGCCCCCCAATACCCTTTAATCCCTCTGCTCTCCCAGTACTCCGAACACTGAGAGGTGGGTCTCGCAGTGCAGGGTCCTTCTCCATCCACTCCTGGATTGCGGCAAAATTGGAAGCCTGTTCATACAATATTACTGTAGGGGATGAAGCTCCTAGGGCTCCCCAACTACCCCTCTTACCGAGATCTTTTCAACGCCCTGTATTAGCCATATACGCACCCCAGGAGAGTCACAATCAAAGGGAATACGAGCCTTCCTCTCCGCCCCTCTACAAGTACAAGGTAACCTTGTTGCAATCCGCCTAGCGGACCTCGTGAAAGCAGCCACCCGGACCCAGCTTCCTTGGGGGGCAGAGTCGCGTCTTGCGACTGGGATCAAACGGGCACCGAAACCCATACGGGGGAAAACAATACTAAAAGAAACTGTGGCTAATCGTCCCGAAATTGAGAGAAAAAATGCCCAGCACTCACGCCACCTTGCCTTACATTATAGCTGCAAAATCAGCACGATTCACTCTCTTACCGCACGGCGATCCTCCCGACCAGCGTTAGCCAGCCGCCATGTTCCCCATCCACATAGTTAAATAGTACCTCACAAATACACGTAAGAGATACACAATGGATACTTAATGTATAGGAACACATAATACACAAGATTATTCTTTCCTTTTCTCAATATCTTTACTACTGATTCTCTCTCTTTTGCAAGGCGAGACCTCAAAGGCTTTTTTTGCCTAAGAGATAGGGTGGGGGGTTCCCCAGGGGGAATGGAGGGGGGTTACGGGTGGTTGGGAGCATTTGGGAGAAAAATAAAAAATATTGTCTTCATTCTGATATTTGGTTGGTGGTCCATATTAGCTTATGCGGATCTGTTTATCTTTGTATGCATACAAAAGGTAGCTCAACATAAGATCGAGTTAGAAAGGACTGGTAGGGCGCTAAGGATAGACAGATGAAGACAAATTTAGTGCACTTTGTATTCTGGAATGTAAATGGTCTGAGGTCTACAAAGAAGTTAGCTCGAGTAATGGAATTTTTGAAGAGAACTGAGGCCAATTTTATACTATTGCAAGAGACACACTTAACAAAACATGAATGTGTAAATGCCTTAAATGGTCCTGGGTTCAAGACAATGTCTGCTCTAATCAAAGTAGCAACATGAGGGGGGTAGCCATTCTTATAAGAAACAATGCGGGTATTACAGTGGAAAGTCACCAGAAAGATTCTTCTGGGAGGTGGGCCCTAGTTAAGATAAAAACACAAGGAATATCTGTAATGTGGTTAGCTATTATGGGCCCAATGAGGATAGTCCTGATGCACTAATCAAATTGGAATAATTTCTACTGTTATCTAATACCCCAGTGATATTTGGAGGGGATTTCAATTTAGTGCTAAACAAAAATTTGGATAGAACCTCCAAAGTTAAATATGTTACTCCACCAAAAACTATGGCAGTACTCAAAACTTTGATCAGAGAGTTAAGTTTAATCGACATTTGGAGACATATGTCACCCCTTGTGGATTGATTATTTTTTATTAGACTATGAGTTGCTATCCGGGGTCAAAACTATCAAGCATGTACCTGCTATACTTTTGGATCATTCGGCTGTCCTCCTATCACTAAAAATTCCAAATAAGAGGGGTATAACTAGGTGAACTTGGACAGGACAATTTTGTTGGATGAAGGGGTAATCTACAAAATAAAAGAAGAGTCTGTGATGTTTTTTTAAAGCTAATAGGAGGTCTGCTAAACTTCAAACTTTATGGGATTCCTTTAAGGCCTTTTTAAGATCTATAGGCACTGGTATTATGGTGGGTAAAAAACATAGTACGAGGCGCCAAGAAGAAAAGCTTTTGGAAACCATTAAGAATATAGAGCAAGAGGTACAAAAAGCTTCCCTTGATAGTTCCAGCAATGTGGCCTCTCTTACGAAACAATTAGAACTGTTGCAAGCAGAATATCAAGGAGCTCTGGATAAGACACTACAGATTGATGGAAGGTTAGCAAACTGCAGCATTTTGCTTATGGTGAGAAAAGTGACGCTTTGTTGGCATGGAAAGCAAAGGCCGATAGAGCCCGCAATCAAATTAAAAGCCTTAAAGATCACATGACAGGAGATATAGTGGACACTAACGTTAAAATTGGGTTGAGGTCTCCAGACATATGTGTAAATTGTATGAAGAAGATACTTTTCCTGGGAGGGCCAACATTGAAGGTTTCTTTAAGGATATCGAACTTCCGAATTTGAGTGAAGACCAGAAGGCAACCTTATCAGTCGAGATAACAGAAGAGGAGATTCGACAGCAGTTTTGAAAAATGGCCAGAGGGAAAGCTGCAGGGCCAGATGGCCTCCCAACTGAGATCTATCTTAACCTTTTAGACGAGGTGATACCAGTGCTTAAGGGACTTTTTAATATAATACTAAGAGATGGGGAAGATCCTCCCTTAAGTTGGGCCGAGGCAACAGTAACATTGATACTGAAACCAAATAAGGATCCCCTCTCGGTGGATTCTTATAGGCCCATATCTTTCTTGAATATGGACAATAAGGTGTTTGCGGGGATTTTGGCCGCCAGAATTGCGAAGATCATTAAGTGCATAATACACAAAGACCAAAAAGGCTTTATTCCTGGGAGACAGCTTAATGAGCTAACCTTTCAAATGCTGGGAGCAGTAGACCTGGCGGAAACTTACAATCTACCTGTAACGCTTGTGGCAGTAGATGCCGCAAAGGCTTTTGACCAGGTTCACTGGCCATATCTTTGGGAGGTCTTAAAGAGGTTTGGATTTCCTCCTAATCTAATAAAGGCCATTCAACTTTTGTATCATTCACCAAGAGCAAAGGTGTTGGTAAATCGGGAGCTAACTGATTGGGTTAATATATTACGTGGAACTAGACAGGGATGTCCCCTGTCTCCGCTCTTATTTAATATGTACATTGAACCACTAGCGATATGGATCAGAAAAGATCCTGCCATTATTCCTTTCAGATATGGGAATCTTGAGATTAAGTTAGCTCTCTACGCAGACGATCTTCTACTTTATACCCTGAATCCATAACTGTCTATTCCCATATTAATGGCCAAAGCCGAAGCATTTGTGAGGGTTTCAGGATACAGAGTGAATACGAATAAGACCGAAATTATGGAATGGAACCAACCAAAACAACAACTACAGGCAAAATCGAGTATGTACCACCTTGGCGTTATAATCACGCAGAAATTGGCGGAAGTCACTAAGGTAAATTGGAAAAAGATCAGCCAAGAAGTAGAGAGACTGCTGGTCAGATGGGCAAATCTCCCTCTAAATTTGTATGGTAGGGTTAATCTCATAAAGATGATTATTTTACCCAAAATAACATTTCTTTTTAACTCCATACCATTATTAGTTGATAAAAAAGAAATTTCCAAACTTCAAGGAAGGCTAGGAAGCTTTATTTGGGCCTCTAAGGGCTCTCGCATATCTTGGAAAAGATTAAGGCGGAGACTGGAGAAGGGGGGGCTGGCTCTAGCCGATTTGATAACGTATGGGCATGCTTTTTTCTTTAAGAACTGTAGGATGCTTCTAAGTAGGGTTGATAGTTCTGCTATAGGTACCCTCTTTGGGGCTATACTTGGAGAACTAAGGGAGGGCCAAAACCAATTTTTGTTTAAGTTTGGAGATCCAAAATTCTTCAAAAAAATAGGATTGAAGATTTTATTGGGGGCTTTGAAAGTATGGGTCCATATTCGCAAAAAATTAGGAATTCCCTATTATTCATCTAGGGCCCCGATTTGGGAATCTCCAGGGACCCCCGACTGCTTGAATGATTCACTTAGTCTCCCATTAAAGAATTCTGTTTTTTTGTTGGGGAGATTTGAAGTTGGGAATTCAGTTAGTCGGTTGCAAAACTCTTAATTTAATCACAGGGGGCAAACTAACCAGGTTCAAATATTATCAGTTCTCTGCGTGGTGGGGAGTCAAGATTGGAATGACGAGGAGGATGATACCTGGCTAGATCAAGCGCTAAAAACTGGTATTGTTAAGAAGGAGGTAGCTTTGTGGTATCAATTGTTGATCAAGGCAGAAGACGATTTAGATAGAGATATTCAGAGGCTTTGGGGGGATGAAATCCTGAATATTGTTTGAGGAAAGTTTGGATTGCTTCCTTTGCATTGCTTAGAGAAACGTGAAACCTGCCTATTTAAAACATAATCAGCTCTTCACCGCGTAGGGTATATTGGTCCCCAGCAAGATTAGAAAAACTTTTAGGGACACATTCTGAATGTCCAAGATGTAAAGACCCCGCAGCTGATGATCTCCATATGTTTTTAACATGTCCAGAAATTGAGAAATTTTGGTCTGAGGTGTGTCAATTTTTAACTGAAGTAACAGGTATCACTGTGAGGGTCAGTTTCGTCCTGGTGTTTTTTGGAATTTGGCAAGGCAACATTATTAACATTAGTAGATTAGATGCTAGATTTATTTTTTATGTAACTCTCTTAGGAAGACGGGAGATTTGTAAATCATGGAAGGCGAATGTTCCACCTCACTTCCTGGAATGCAAAAAAAGTGTTTTATATATATATAAGCAAACAGGACCTATTGTGTGATCTCAGTAGTAGAGAGAAAATATGGGTTAAGCTGGTGGACTGGATTAAAAAAAACTTGAGGTCTAATGAATAAGCCAATGTTGAGCTGTTGGTCCTGTTTCCCTTCTGTGTTACGGTCACTCCAGGGAAGGGTGGAAATGGAAACGGCTTTTCTCTCTTGAGTGGAATGACTCTAACCTGGTCTGGTTTACCGGAAAAGGGGAGGAGTATAGCCAGCAAGTAATTTGGCAGAAAGAGGACAAAAAAAAAAAGTCTTCCATACCGCCAGCAACGGGCCCAAACAATCATATCAGTTGCACTCACACAAACATACTGCCGCCATGCAAGGGCCCATCACATTCATATGCCACAAGACATAATAACTTTGACTATAGTTTACCACCTGTCAAGTCTCCACCTCTTTCTTCCAGAACGTTACCAAACGCATGCCCAGTGAACCTATACTAATGGCTTCCATGACAGCCACATGAGGCTCAGGAAGATATGTCTTTCATGCACCTTTAGTGCACTCACTATGCAAAATCCAACTCCTTCCAGTTTGTGGATGCAAGTTGGGGGGTGCCCGAGTATGCCGCAAAAACATTTATCGAGCTGAGCAAGCATATGTACCTTTGAAACTAAGGCAAACATGCTGGAAATTTTCAAAAGATAACATCATAAACAATGAACAGATGAATGTGAAACAAGGGTAGTCCGTGACAACATAGCATATGTCCAATCCACCGTTATGTGCAGTGACTGTAATGCACTTATCATACAGCAAACTGACCATCTACTAAGTTCTAATGGAGGATCAACATGGCAAGCAGCATTGACCCATAAGTACTACAGTAAATTCAGTGTGAGTGTGGCAGCAATGGATTTGAATCCATGAGTGAAGAAGAAGTCAGGACGTGTATCTATTCTACCTTTACTATCTGCCTTCTACCTTTGCAATATTCCTCGGAAAGCGTACCTATTGTAAGCTGTTCTAACCTGTTCGTGTGTCTGTCCTCAGAGTCCTGGCTAACCCTGTCCAATTGTTAAGAGACCTTATACTAATGCCTTCCATCTCTAGCTACTTGAAGCTTAAATGAAAATTTCTGTCACGAGCTATCAATGCTCTCACAATGCTCTATCCAACTCCTTCCAGTTTGTGGATGCAAGTTGGGGGGTGCCCGAGAATATGCCGCAAAAACATTTCTCGAGCTGAGCAAGCATATCTACCTTTGAAACTAAGGCAAACATGCTGGAAATTTTTAAAACTTCCTAAAGAGAGCATCATAAACTACGAAGAACGATTGAATGTGAAACACGGGTACTCCATGACAATGTGGCATATGTTCTGTCCACCAGTATGTGCAGCGTGGGGACTATAATGCACTTGTCAATTGGCGAACAGAACAACTACCACATTCTGAAAGCAGATAAAGGTGTTGAGAAGTCCATGATTTCATGAAGTATAGGAAGAAATATCCTGCAGCTGCTTGCGTAGTGAAGGAGTGGCCCACAGACAGTAGGTAACCATTCACACCAATTGAAAGGTTAACCTATTGGCAGCTCCACCTCAGTCAATTTCCCCGTATTTTGCTTTAGTGTGATACAACATAAAGCAAGTAGGAAAACAGAAGGCAGGCTTACTTGGGCACTGGGGACAGTAAACACGAGTCTCCTGCCTCTTTCCCTGCACCAAGCACACTTTACAACGACAACATGGTCGCTCCTTTTTGGGTGTTGCAGGAATTTTATCTGCAAAGTGTCGCTCCTGCAGCCTTGCCACGTCCTCCAGAACACATGAAGTGGAGGCTTCTGCTTCTGTAGCAGTAAGACTTTCAATCACAGACAAATGAAAGTCAAGGAAAGACATGAGTCTTCCTGTGGTGGTCTCACGATAAAAAACATACGCATTGTATGTTGCCATCTGGATCAGGTGCGTAAACAGTTTCTTATACCAAGTGCAAGTTTTACTACTCGCATTGTATGGCTGAAGAACCTGGTTGTTCCTGTCCACTCCGCCCATGTATTTGTTGTAATCAAGCATACAGGTGGGCTTGTGGACTTCGGCCATCTGACCCCAAACCGTGACAGGGGAAGTGCTCTCAGCATGAATTGTAGTGAGCACGTACACGTCACGCCTATCTGAGAACTTGACTGCGAGCAGTTCGTTGGAAAGCAAAGCAGTGCTCTGGGATTTCTGGAGCTTCTTGCAAACAAACTCCTGCGGGAATCCTTTGCAGCGACAACAAATTGTACCGCTAGCCACGGTGCCAGCTTTGTAGACCTCACTGAACAACTCTGCTCCCGTATAGAAATTGTCCACATAAAGGTTATAACCTTTGTGAAGAAGCGGCTGGATAAGCTCCCATACGATCTTTCCTGTGACCCCTAGCATGGGAGGGCAACCTACAGGGTTAAGAGTTGTGTCCTTCTCTGTGTACACTCTCAAGCTGTACACATAGCCAGTCGAACTCTCACACAGCATGTACAGCTTGATGCCATAGAGAGCGCGTTTGCTCGGAATGTACTGACTAAACAGCAGCCGCCCTTTATACAAGATCAAGGACTCATCAATGGCTATATTCTTTCCAGGAGTATAAACCTCTGGAAAGGTGGAATTTGGAGCTGAACTAAATTGGGAGGCTGCCAAGACAACACTCCGTCTGTGCTTGCGGCCGCACGTGTCTGCACTCTGGGTTGCTCTAACCTGTTACGGGTGTCCTGCTGCACAGACTGTGCTGGCAAAGGGACAGCATGACTGACATTGTCTCCTTCAGAATCGCTGGACGATGAGTCATCGGATGGAACTGCGCCGACTGAAAAGTCACTCCCAGATTCGGCTCCATTGTCCTCTCCCTCAGATGCTGTCTCAGTATCTGCTGTCTCAGTCTCTGATCCTGCCTCAGAGCTGGACTCCAGAACCAGATTTAGGGCCTGGGCAGCATTCATCCAATGATATGCCATCTCTGCTAGTGCCTAAACCATCCTTTAAAACCAACAACCTATCTTCCTTCTACGTAGGATGGTGTTTTAAAAGTGTAGGTGGGTGTGTGTGTGAGTGAAGTGTTTAAGTCAATAATGACGAAGTCACCTTACCTTTGCAAAATCTGTACGCTCTCCAAAAAGACTAAGAAAGAGAGAAATAGGACACAGTATTACCTTACCTTGCCACATACCCATCATCGCAGCCTTTTAGCGCTGGTGTGAGCCAGTGCGACCATCCTTTTGGCGCCAAGATGCCTACGGGTGAACGTGTGCTTTACAATAGCACGCTATGACCTCCTTTGATGCGCCCACTACCATCCTTGCAAACGTGCCCCTCATCTCTCCATAGCCCCTCTCTCACATGCAGTTAATCTGTTGCAAAGTGTTTCAACTGCGTGGCTTTACTAATCCATTTAGCTGTCTACATAATACAGATCTGTTCGTTTCAGCATACTCTTTATGGTGTCAAAAACTGCCACTACACAAAAGTCAGATATCGCTATCTAGCAGAATTTTTTTTTTGTACTCTGCCACAGTACCACACTTTACTACCTTTCAGGTAACTTCAAAGAGACTCATTATAGTTCTTTCACAGTCTCATAATTTCAGCACTGAGAAATATCTCTGTAAATAAATATTTATATATATATATATATATAACCGCTCCGCTGCACCTTTTAGAACGGGTCACTCACTGCGGGTGCTGCTCACACGGTGGTGCTCCGTGTTCAATATCTCGCTCCCAAATTCCTCTCTCCCGTCCGGGAAGAAGGTAGCAGCACTCACGGGTTTGGTTGGTAGCCAGTTTTATTAAGCGCTTATTTTTTTGTACTCTGCCGCAGTACCACACTTTACTACCTTTCAGGGAACTTCAAAGAGACTCATTATAGTTCTTTCACAGTCTCATAATTTCAGCACTGAGAAATATCTCTGTAAATAAATATTTATATATATATATATTCACTGAAAAAACCATAGGTTTCACACATGTTATAG
The DNA here is from genome assembly GCF_964204655.1 of Triturus cristatus. Taxonomy (NCBI): domain Eukaryota; kingdom Metazoa; phylum Chordata; class Amphibia; order Caudata; family Salamandridae; genus Triturus; species Triturus cristatus. Next base: position 519,680,514 of record NC_140582.1, on the reverse strand, counting down.
TTAGCTGGACATTTTACTCATAAAAAACCAATGAAATTCCCCCGTTATAGTTAGTGCAGGCAACTATAACTCACGCGACCGCAATCCTCTGCTGATGCTAATACTGTATTTAGACACTTATTTGCCCATGTCTTCTTCCATTAAATTTTAGCTATACATATATTACAAATATTTTTTTTCATAAAGACACATATGTCATCAGCAGAGGATTGTGGTCGCGTGAGTTATAGATGCCTGCACTAACTATAACGGGGGAATTTCATTGGTTTTTTATGAGTAAAATGTCCAGCTAACTATAACATGTGTGAAACCTATGTTTTTTTCAGTGAATTTGCAAGGTTTTTTAAATGCTAATTCCTAACTATAACGTGTGTGAAACCTATGGTTTTTTCAGTGAATTTGTACGTTTTTTTAAATGCTAAGTTACTTTACGCCGTTCGTGGCGTGCGTGCCCACTTAACGCAGTTCGTTCCGTGCGCGCACGGTGCGCTTCGCGCACCGCGCGCCCACTTTACGCAGTTAGTGCCGTGCACGCACGGTGGGCACGCGGTGCGCTACGCGCACCGCGTGCCCACGTTACGCTGGATGGGCCATGTACGCACGATGCGCTTCGCGCACCGTCCGCTCACGGAGGACATATTATGCGCTTCGTTGTGAACGGTAATCGAATAAATGTTCAGTTGTTTGATATGCCATGCATAAAAGGTGCCCTACGGCCATCTTTTGCACACGGGGGTGGGAAAGTATGGATACTTTTTTTTTATAATTAATTTTTACCGTAAGCGTAATCGGCGTTTTTTCGAATAAAATTAAAATTGAATTTTTGACCTTGGGGGTTCTTTTGGGACACCATGAACAAGGCTAGGTGGTTGGGAGCTGTCTAACCTGCCCCTTTACATGTTTTCACCCTTTGAGAGAAAGAGGGAGAGAGAGAGAAGCAAAGAAAGAATGAGATACAAGGAAAAGAGAAAGAGAGTAACAGTGTGAGAGAGAGGAAGAGAGAGAGAAAGAGTGAGAGAGATGAAGAGAGAAAGAGAGAAAGAGTGAGAAAGAGAAAGAGAGAAAGAGAGAAAGAGTAAGATGCAAGGAAAAGAGAGAGAAACAGTGTGAGAGAGAGGAGGAGAGAGAGAGAAAGAGTGAGAGAGAGGACGAGAGAGAAAGAAAGAATGAGAGAGAGGAAGAGACAGAGAAAGATATTAAGTGTGAGAGAGAGAAAGGAAGAGATGGAGAGGGAGTGTTGACACTGGAGAAAATCTTCGCAGCTCACGTTTGTGCCACCGGTGTGTCTCCAACCATGTGCCGGGACATAGTGCACCCTCAAGTTTAGTCATCTGAAAGATAGTATAGAATTAGTAATAGCAGAGTACATACAGCTGCACACACCTAATTCTCTGTTTCATCAATGCACACTCAGGCTGCTACAGCCCACCCACTCCCACTGCTCGGAGGTGTCTGTGCACTCTTGTGCGCCCAGGCTGCTGCACACTGTCCACTCCCACCGCCCAGAGATGACTGCCCGCTGCTGCGGAAAGAAGCCTCTCTGCTCACCTTCCGCCACCGGCGTGTGTATAAGAGGGTCCACCACGTGCCGAAGCAACTTTCTCAGGCGTTGTCAGGATGGCCACACATCATCGCAGGTTCTACACGCGTTCAGCTGTGGTTGTGTTGGGGGGACGTCGATTCGTGAATCACAGCCTGTTAGATAAAAAGCAAGATAAGATTGTGCGCCATGCGTCCATCAAAGGAGAGAAGAAGAGAGAGAGAGAGAGAAAGAAAGAGTGAGAGGAAGACAGAGAGAAAAAGAAAGAGTGAGAGGAAGACAGAGAGAAAGAGAGAAACAGTGGGAGTGAGAGAAAGAGAGTGAAAAAGAAAGAAAGAGTGAGAGGAAGACAGAGAGAAAGAGTGAGAGAGACGAAGAGAGAGAGAGAAAGTGAGAGAGAGGAAGAAAGAGAGAAAGAGTGAGAGAAAGGAAAAGAGAGAGAGAAAGAGTGAGAGGAAGACTGAGAGATAGAGTGAGAGAGACGAAGAGAGAGAGAAACAGTGAGAGTGAGGAAGAGAGAGAGAGAGAAAGAGTGTGAGAAAGAGGAAGAGAGAGAGAAAGAGAGAAACAGTGTGAGAGGAAGAGAGAAAAAGAGTCTGAAGGAGAGAAAGGAAGAGATGAAGAGGGACAGTGAGTGTCCATACTGTGGACAAAACCCTCACAGCTCACATTTACGCCACCGCTGTGTCTCTAACCACGTGCCAGGACCTAGTGGAGCCCTCAAGCTCCCACATCTGAAAAATAGTACAGAATTAGTAATGGCAGAGTATATACGACTGCGCACATCTAAATCGGTGTTCTGCATTTGTGCATCCAGGCTGCTGCACATCCTCCACTCCCGCCGCCCAGAGGTGTCTCCCCTGCGCACCCATGCCTCACTGCTCACCTTTTTGTCGACAGGGCACCCTGCATATCATGCAGCCCCGCCTCGCAGGCCACCAGGTCTCACATTTGGTGCTGCGTCTTGATTTTGCCATTGCAGAGGACATACCAGTACACCCATCATCATCGCAGGTTGCACACCCGCTCAGCCCTTGCGGTGCCACTAACTCAGTGACCAGCGAGGCGACGCCACGTGGCAGTAGGCCTGCGCTGTCTTATGGCTCAGGCCTACACTGCGGTCCAGCAGGGCACACAAAACCTGATCTGTCCAGACCTCCGGGACGGGCCATCACCGCAGGCTGCACACCTGCTCAGCAGTTACGGTACCCGTACCTGAGCTGTCCAGACCTCCGGGATCGGCCATCACCGCAGGCTGCACACCTGCTCAGCAGTTACGGTACCCAAACCTCAGTGGACCGAAAGTCACTGTCCCGTGCCAGTGTGCCTGTGCCGGCCACAGTGCATCCGGTGTGAGCAACTCTGAAATGGCGTAGAGCACATGCGCCCGGTCTTTTTTAATGGGAGGGTCACGTGTCCTGTGACGCTTGTGCTGGATGGGTGTAGTGTGGGTGTATACTAGCTGTGGCATACTGACAACTAGGGTGTGACCAGCAGATCACTGCAATGAAAATCTAGGCCAAGTAGCATTGTTGTCCTTCCCTGTAAGCGTAAGTAGAGTGGGCTGGCCTGGCGTATGCCAGTCCTGCGTGAATCTGTGAAGAATTACTCCGGAGCTATGGACCTTTCTCCATCGTGAGCTGTATGGGGAATCAACTGATGCGCCATATTGGGCTAGATCACGCACAATTGGGCTATATTTTTCCCGGTTGTGCAGTAAAAGTTTGGTTTGTGCTAGTTGCCAGATTGTAAATATATATACGGCGCTCCAGCAAAGGAGTATGTTAAAGCCCTTTATTAGACAAATATTTCCTTGGCAGCCTGCTGCAACATCAATTCCAATTCATTCACCGCCTGCTTGACAATGTCCCTCCCCCACCTTCCTTAACCCCTTCGATGCTCATGACGGAGCGGTTCCGTCATGAGCATCGGCTGAGCTGTGCTCATGACGGAACCGCTCCTTCATGAGCACAACCCCTGGGGGAAGCGCTGGCACTCCCCCCCTGGGGCATCGATCGTGCCACCACAGAGGGGGATGGCAGCGGAAGAGTTTCCGCTGCCACCCCCGAGCCCCCCCACGCTTCCTGATGACGTCAGCGGGCACAGCGCGCGCCGGCGTCATCAGGAAGCATTGGACGCGCTGTAATTAATTTCTTCCAGCGCGTCCAACGGGGAGGGTAAGTATTTGGCTCCGGTGTGGTGGGGGGGGGGGGAATTGCGAGGCCTTGAGGCATCGGGGGAGAGGAAAGAGTATTTCCTCTCCCCTGATGTCTCAATGCTGGGCATTCCTGTCCCACGATCGCGCACAGCGTCGCGATCATGGAGCAGGGATGCCCCACTAGACGCCAGGGATTTGTATTTCGGCATTTGGGAAGCGACCCCTTGGGCAAGGCTCGCTTCCCTGAGGGATATTTTTTTAACAGACTTTTCTGCCCCCCCTGGGGGCAGATCGGTCCACTTTCGGTCCATTTCTGCCCCCAGGGGGGGGCAGAAAAGCCCACTAGCCACCAGGGATTTATTTATTGTTGTATGGGAAGCGACCCCTTGGGCAAGGGTCGCTTCCCTGGGGGATATTTTTTGAACAGACTTTTCTGCCCCCCCTGGGGGCAGATCGGTCCACTTTCGGTCCGTTTCTGCCCTCAGGGGGGGCAGAAAAGCCCACTAGCCACCAGGGATTTAGTTATTGTTGTATGGGAAGCGACCCCTTGGGCAAGGGTCGCTTCCCTGGGGGATATTTTTTGAACAGACTTTTCTGCCCCCCCCCTGGGGGCAGATCGGTCCACTTTCGGTCCGTTTCTGCCCCCAGGGGGGGGCAGAAAAGCCCACTAGCCACCAGGGATTTAGTTATTGTTGTATGGGAAGCGACCCCTTGGGCAAGGGTCGCTTCCCTGGGGGATATTTTTTGCTCAGACTTTTCTGCCCCCCATGGGAGCAGATCGGTCCACTTTCGGTCCGAAGCCCACTAGCCACCAGGGATTTATTTATTGTTGTATGGGAAGCGACCCCTTGGGCAAGGGTCGCTTCCCTGGGGGATATTTTGTGCTCAGACTTTTCTGCCCCCCCTGGGGGCAGATCGGTCCACTTTCGGTCCGTTTCTGGCCCGGGGGGGGGGGGCAGAAATGCCCACTAGACACCAGGGAAGTAGTGTAAATAAAAATGGAAGTGACCCCTTTTGCAAGTGTCGCTTCAAGGGGGCAATTTTTATAATATGTATTTGGCCAACCCGCCCCGGGACAGAGTAGCCTTTTTTTTCCTGCTGTTTTCTGCCCCACCTGACACATAACCCGATTGACCATTTGGGTAGTTACATAGCATGTTGTAATGTTTATTGTTATATTTTTTGTGAATTGCAATAGTAATGTGTTTTTTTTAACTTTTTTGTTCTAGGTGAAGGCTTTTGCTCTTTTCAGTTTGCCGTGTTTCTGGCAGTTCTGCTGTTTGTGTAGTTTGGTAAGAGACTCTTTTTTGTACAATGTAAATGTGTTTGATTTCGCTGCATGAATTTTTTTTGCAAATGGTGTAATACTAGCAGTATGTTTGTTTTTTGAGTGTCAAAAACTTTTTGCATTGGTGCTCGATGTGTATTTTGTTGTCTTGTGAGTAATTTGTTTTTTTTTTCTTCTTTCTAGTTTGATATCGTTGGTTTTTGCTGTGTCACTGCAGAGTTGGTTTCTGGTGAGTGCAGCTGTCTCTTGTAATTGGATTGTATAGTTTTTAAGTACATTGATCTTTGTGATAAAGGTACACATTTCTTTACTTACTTGGTTTGCACATTGTTGGTTGTTGGTTGTTGTTGACTTGTTTGTGCAGTCTTCTATCTTAGTAAGTATAATGGCTAGCCGCAGGATTACTGCTCAGCAGGTTGTTGGTTTGCTGTTTGAGTCTTCCTCTGATATTGGTTCAGAGACTGACTCTGCATCTGAGGGAGAGGAGGCAGGGGACGATTCTGGCAGTGAGTTGTCTCTCCGTATGGAGTCATCGGATGATGAAGATACTCTTAGTGCGGATGAAGTGCCTGTGTTAGAGGCGGAGACTGATGTACCGATAGTGCGGCAAGAGGCATCTGGGCTGCAGCCTGGGGCTGCAAGGCTTCCCGTTGGTGTAGTGCGGCAAGGGGCATCTGGGCTGCAGCCTGGGACTGCAAGACCTCCCGTTGGTGTAGTGCGGCAAGAGGCATCTGGGATGCAGGCTGGGGCTGCAAGGCTTCCCTTTGAAAGTGATGACCTCTGGGTTGCCCCTGGCATGGTGCAGCCGGCATTGCCAGAGTTTACTGGTGTTCCAGGGTCTAGAGTGAATACTGAAAACTTTTTGCCGGTCAATTTTTTTCAGTTGTTTATGGACGATGTGTTTTTTGCAGAGATTTTTTAGCAGACTAATTTGTATGCCGAACAGTTTTTGAGGGACAACAGTGCCAGTCTTAAGCCATACTCTAGAGCTACCCGGTGGACTCCCACAAATGTTGAAGAGATGAAGAAGTTCTTGGGTTTAACTTTTTTGATGGGCTTGCTAAGGAAGCCATCAATGTCTTCATATTGGTCTAGCAGTCCCTTGATGGCAACGTCTATTTTTCCGGCAGTCATGACTCGTGACAGGTATTTGCTTCTGCTTCGGATGATGCATTTTGTTGATAATGGTTTAGCGTTGCCACGAGATCACCCTGACTGTGACCGTCTTTTTAAGATTAGGCCTGTCCTTGATCACTTTGTTGATCGATTTTCTGAGATTTATGCCCCTGGGAAAGAAATTGCAGTGGATGAGTCTTTGGTGTTGTTCAAGGGCCGCTTGGTTTTTAGGCAATACATTCCTAGTAAGAGGGCACGCTATGGAATAAAGCTGTATATGCTGTGTGACAGTAGGACTGGATATGTCTCTAATTTCAGGGTGTACACCGGTAAGGAATCTAGGTTTAACCTCCCTGGTTGTCCGTCCACTTTTGGAGTGACTGAGAAAATTGTTTGGGAACTTGGAAGAGGATTTTTTAACAAAGGCCACCATTTATATGTAGATAACTTCTACACTGGTGTGCGGTTGTTCAGGGAATTGGCCAAAGTGGACACTCTTGCTTGTGGCACAATCCGCTCTAACCGTAAAGGTTTCCCGAAAGAACTTGTTTGTCAAAAGCTTGTGCGGGGACAGTGCAGTGCGTTGCGTTGCCAGGAGCTTCCTGCTGTGAAGTTTACAGACAGAAGAGATGTCTACATGCTGACTACCATCCATGATGAAGCGAAAAAACTAAACATATTGTCCAAGCTGAGAATCACTATAGCCTTCATTATGCAACTCCTATCAAGACCAATAAAACAAGAAAGGAGGGTTTTTTACTTTCCTTTTGCTCAAGAGAATATTTCTTATTTGTTTCACATTTCTCTCATATTGTGCGCTACACGATCATTCATTGCGCGTATAAATTTGTAAAGAAACACCATAATACAAATCCAAATACATTAAACAACAACACATAATAATCTAAATCTCCTTTACATAAAATACATACTACATTCACTCCTCAGACATTCGTGGCCAATACATTCATACATACAATCTACATGCACTGAACAAAGTAGTCCTAATGACACCTTTCCTTTTGTTGTTAGATTGATTTCCAGCCTCTATATGAATCCAAATGCTTTCCCTCTTTTTTATATACAATAAAGGTACAAACAAAGGGTGTTAATAGGAAGAAATCAAATAGGTGCGAAAAGGACCAAACTGGTCGACGCGTTTCGAACCACTCTCTTTTGGGTTCTCTTCAGGACCAAGCAATTTCTGTAATTCAAAGACAAAAAAGACAAAAAAGGCCTTATTTTTAAAAATTGATATTTACAACAACTTAAGATTCCCAAATAACCACCAGCGACTAAGCACACCCACCTTAACAAAGTGCGCCAAAAAATGGAATCTTAACTGTCCGTAGCCAAACCAGCTTGCTCTGGGGCTGTGAAACACAAATGAAACCACTTCTATCATCATTTTTTCTTCAAGACATAATAAGTAAGACAAACAAACAAGACCAACAAAAAAGAGACAGTAATGAGCGTCCATTTGACTCACCATCCATAATGAATCTGTTAACTGTATGGGGCAGCCCAAATACTGTAATGAGAAGCGTTTGAAATCAGTTGAAGGATTAATGGGTATTCTCAACTGCTCGAATTTAAAAAGACTCCTATAATGGCTTACCAGATCGGCGGAAGGCTGTCTCCTTCGCCGGCTTTACCAGTCCGAGTGTTGGTTGTTCTTTCTAAAAGCGCAAGGACAAACTGGGCGGTAACACCTAATAATCTCAATGGTCTAAAAAGAAAGATTGTTGGAACCCGGGGAAAGCTGCTTACCTAAGTGGGTTTCTCACGTCGGAGTCCCGTGCCGGCACCTACAATCCAAACGCGGGAAAGATCGCAGTTAGTGCTGCTCGACTAGCGCTGCCTAAATGAAACTAACAAAAAGGAAAAAGGGGGGGATGCTGCCTCTAGAAGGGACTGCTTACCGGGATTATTTCTCCTGCGACTCGTAGCTGATTCAGTCCGTCGGTAAACATCCAGGACGTCTGGGGCGAGTAACGGCTAAGTGCTGCCGGGTCATATAGTCCCGCTAGCTCATGGGAACTGTAGTCTATTATGCCAATGGTGGTGGGATATGGAGTTCTTTGGTGGAACGCTGATGCGTGGCCTTGTGTGTGTCTATGTACTACGTTATCTTTTCAATGCGAATGAACAAATACGGGCAACCTAAATGGAACATCATTAAACTGATGTATTTTAGTCAGGCAAAACTTCAAAAAGGAGCTTAAACGAGCGGCTGTGGTCTAGACTGCCGGTCTGAAGATCTCTGCTATCTCATTTAACCCATTGATTGCCGTATTAAATTTCATAATAAGAAATGCTTCACGTTGACTTAAATGGCCTTCCAAATCGCCTCCACGAGGGTCTCTCTCGATTTTGGAAAGGACTGTCCATTTAAAGTCCTCCTCCCTATGTGCCTTTGCGACCCAGTGGCTGACTAGTGGAGCATTTTCCACTCTTCGTCGAATCCTCGACTTGTGCTGGGTAATGCGTTGTTGCGCCTCCTGGGTGGTCTTCCCAATGTAAAGCTTTGGGCATGTGCAGATGACCGCATATACCACATTCCTCGTTTTGCAATTTGTGAACGTATTGTGTCTCCAATGGATGTTGTTAAACGTGAAGACGTCCCCTTCAATGGTTTGCTCACAGCATGTGCAGGTTCCACATTTATGATGTCCTACTATTGGTGGCAAATCGAACATACTTCTCAGAGTCGGCGGTTGCTGTTTCGGTAAAGCCGCTCTTACAACATAGTTTGCTATGCTTTTCTCTTTTTTGTAAGCAAACAAAGGGGGGCTAGCAAATTCCTCATGGAGATCTTTGATAAGATGCCAATTGGCGAGGATAAGTTTGCGAAGTTGGTGTGTATTAGGGCAGAATGTTGTAACGCAGACCGGTCTACTGGCTGTTTTCTTTGTTCTTTGCTCTAACAGTATTTCCCTTGGTGTCCACCAGGCTCTCTTAAGGGAATGTTTGAGTAATCTTTTGGGGTAACCCCTCGCTGATAGACGATCTTTTAGTTTATTCGCATGCTCAAAATACTCCTCTTTATTTGAGCAGTTCCTGCGAATCCGCAGGAACTGGCCATACGGAAGGTTTTGTCTCAGGCTACGAGGATGATTGCTGGTGTAGTGTAGCGCCTTATTCCTATCCGTCGGTTTCCTAAACAGTGTAGTCTCCAGATGACCGTCTGATGCCTGCACTTTCACATCCAAGAATGTAATCCATTCATTTGATGATGAACAGCTAAATTTGATGTCATTTGACCGTCCATTAAGCCAACCTACAAACTCGTCAAGTGATTGCTGTGTACCTGTCCAGATTAAAAAAATGTCGTCAATATAACGCATGTAGCTGGAGATATTTGTCAAAAAGGGGTTGTTATTGTATATGAAGTTGTTTTCGTATAGACCCATGTATAACACCGCTAATTCTGGGGCGAAGGGACATCCCATAGCCACGCCTTTTGTTTGGAAAAAGAACTGGGAATCGAATGAAAAATAGTTTTTAGACAAAGAAAATTTGGCTAGCGTCAAAAGAAATTCCGTGGGTACTTGCACAGGCTGCTCTCTTTTGCCCAAGAACCACTCCAAAGTCTCTAATGCTTGATCTTGTGGGATCTGGGTATAGAGCGAAACTACATCCAATGTAACCATCAGTTGTCTTGTGCTGTCAAAATGAACAGGTGCTATTCTGTTAAGGAAAGCAGTAGTGTCTTTGAGGTGGGCCGGGATTTCTTTGATGAATGGTTTGAGAAAAAAGTCAATATATTGAGCCACTGGCTCAATAAGTGACTCACAACCCGACACTATCAGCCGACCTGGGGGGTCAAGTTCACTTTTATGCAATTTCGGCAGGACATAAAAAACGGGTATTCTAGGATTCTTATTCTGTAGAAAGATGCATTCTTTTGGACCGACAAAACCTTGTGTATAGCCTTCTTCGATGATGTTAAATAATTGGTTTTGTAGTTCCTTTGTTGGGTCCTTAGAGATTTTTCGATAGCATTCAGCATCTTCTAACTGGCGTAGTGCTTCTCTCTTATATTTATTCACATCCCAGATGACAATTGCACCCCCTTTATCCGCCTGTTTGACCACTATCGATTTATCGTTCTTCAGGTCCATCAAAGCCTCTTTCTCTTGTTTGGCTAAGTTGTACTTTACATACCCTCTTTTGCCTTCCATTGCCTGTATTCCTGATAATACTGTTCTTTCGAAGATGCTGATTTCTTTAGGGACTTTGGGGCCTGTTGGACAGAAAGATGATTTTTTCTTTAACCCAGTTGGTTCTGTTGTCACAACTTCAGTAGAGTCCGAAAAAAATGTTTTCAAACAAATTTTGCGGCAAAATTCCATTGTTTCCAATTTCATTTTTACGAAGTCCGTTGGTCTAGATGGAACAAAACTCAATCCTTTCTCCAAAATTGACATTTCAGCTTCTGTTAGAGTTTTATCCGACAGGTTGAATATCGGCGAAGAAACTAGCTTCTGTAATACTGGCGGCGTGTCCTCATTTCCCATGGTTGGGAATATCGCAACCGTCCTCTGCCTTGTCGTTGGCCTCGGGCTAAAAAACGTACCTCTTGATTGGATGTTTGTGGGTCCTGATTTTGTTGGTTTCCCCTTGGGTTTTGATTTGCCCCGGTGTTTGTGTCCGTGTCCTCACCTGAGGATGATGATTCCGAAAAGGTGATAAATTTCTTTCGCGACCGTCCTCGGTAATTTTGGAGGTAGTTTCTCGAATCGTTTTGAGTATAGAAATCTTTATTTAGATAGGGGTAAGTTGATTCCAGTGAAAAATTCTTTTTATCCAGCTCAAATTTATTACTTTTTTGGATGACTGTGTAGTCTTTAAACTCCGAGATCTCCTTTTCAACCTTTTCTAATAGAGCTTTAGCGTCAGTTAGATGGGAATTGTTTTTAATCTCAGCCTCCAAGTCCGCGATCTCTTGTAATTGTACTAACGACAACCTGTGTGCTGTCTCAACAGTTAGAACCATTAGGTCACGGCTGCATTTCGTTTCTATACAGCTGTATCCTTTCTTATATATCGGATCATCAATAAACACGGCCGGGATGTTACGTATCTGTAATCCCGATGGAATTGTCCCTTCCCTCAGATGTTGTAATAGGAAGTGCCCGTGAAGGTCTGTCCGTATTTGTTTTTTGCGCAATCTTATTAATTTATCTGACTCATTCTGTGTTTTTGCAGTGATGCTTAAGGTGGCTGATGCGAAGACTGGTGGCTCTCTCATTAGATTCTGAATATGTTCCTCGGTATACGCGAAGGCATCTTTTTCGGCCATCGCACACTAAGAGGGGGAATGACAATAACTAAAACAAAAAATGACAAACTAAACAGTGAACGACACCACAATTTCACACAATCACCCAATAAGACGCACGGTGCATCAAATCCACAACACGTTACTGAATCCTTGTGGTCCTTTTTGCCACTAGAACAACCTCGCGGGCCTCTGCCCGCACCTGAAGTTACTAACCAAAACTGGGTCCTGGCTCAAAAAAGCTCAGTTGGACTGAGCCCAATTAACCGAAAAAACTAAACATATTGTCCAAGCTGAGAATCACTATAGCCTTCATTATGCAACTCATATCAAGACCAATAAAACAAGAAAGGAGGGTTTTTTACTTTCCTTTTGCTCAAGAGAATATTTATTATTTGTTTCACATTTCTCTCATATTGTGCGCTACACGATCATTCATTGCGCGTATAAATTTGTAAAGAAACACCATAATACAAATCCAAATACATTAAACAACAACACATAATAATCTAAATCCCCTTTACATAAAATACATACTACATTCACTCCTCAGACATTCGTGGCCAATACATTCATACATACAATCTACATGCACTGAACAAAGTAGTCCTAATGACACCTTTCCTTTTGTTGTTAGATTGATTTCCAGCCTCTATATGAATCCAAATGCTTTCCCTCTTTTTTATATACAATAAAGGTACAAACAAAGGTTGTTAATAGGAAGAAATCAAATAGGTGCGAAAAGGACCAAACTGGTCGACGCGTTTCGAACCACTCTCTTTTGGGTTCTCTTCAGGACCAAGCAATTTCTGTAATTCAAAGACAAAAAAGACAAAAAAGGCCTTTTTTAAAAAAAATTGATATTTACAACAACTTAAGATTCCCAAATAACCACCAGCGACTAAGCACACCCACCTTAACAAAGTGCGCCAAAAAATGGAATCTTAACTGTCCGTAGCCAAACCAGCTTGCTCTGGGGCTGTGAAACACAAATGAAACCACTTCTATCATCATTTTTTCTTCAAGACATAATAAGTAAGACAAACAAACAAGACCAACAAAAAAGAGACAGTAATGAGCGTCCATTTGACTCACCATCCAAAATGAATCTGTTAACTGTATGGGGCAGCCCAAATACTGTAATGAGAAGCGTTTGAAATCAGTTGAAGGATTAATGGGTATTCTCAACTGCTCGAATTTAAAAAGACTCCTATAATGGCTTACCAGATCGGCGGAAGGCTGTCTCCTTCGCCGGCTTTACCAGTCCGAGTGTTGGTTGTTCTTTCTAAAAGCGCAAGGACAAACTGGTCGGTAACCCCTAATAATCTCAATGGTCTAAAAAGAAAGATTGTTGGAACCCGGGGAAAGCTGCTTACCTAAGTGGGTTTCCCACGTCGGAGTCCCGTGCCGGCACCTACAATCCAAACGCGGGAAAGATCGCAGTTAGTGCTGCTCGACTAGCGCTGCCTAAATGAAACTAACAAAAAGGAAAAAGGGGGGGACCACAGGAGCTTAAACGAGACCACAGCCGCTCGTTTAAGCTCCTTTTTGAAGTTTTGCCTGACTAAAATACATCAGTTTAATGATGTTCCATTTAGGTTGCCCGTATTTGTTCATTCGCATTGAAAAAATAACGTAGTACATAGACACACACAAGGCCACGCATCAGCGTTCCACCAAAGAACTCCATATCCCACCACCATTGGCATAATAGACTACAGTTCCCATGAGCTAGCGGGACTATATGACCCGGCAGCACTTAGCCGTTACTCGCCCCAGACGTCCTGGATGTTTACCGACGGACTGAATCAGTTACGAGTCGCAGGAGAAATAATCCCGGTAAGCAGTCCCTTCTAGAGGCAGCATCCCCCCCTTTTTCCTTTTTGTTAGTTTCATTTAGGCAGCGCTAGTCGAGCAGCACTAACTGCGATCTTTCCCGCGTTTGGATTGTAGGTGCCGGCACGGGACTCCGACGTGAGAAACCCACTTAGGTAAGCAGCTTTCCCCGGGTTCCAACAATCTTTCTTTTTAGACCATTGAGATTATTAGGGGTTACCGACCAGTTTGTCCTTGCGCTTTTAGAAAGAACAACCAACACTCGGACTGGTAAAGCCGGCGAAGGAGACAGCCTTCCGCCGATCTGGTAAGCCATTATAGGAGTCTTTTTAAATTCGAGCAGTTGAGAATACCCATTAATCCTTCAACTGATTTCAAACGCTTCTCATTACAGTATTTGGGCTGCCCCATACAGTTAACAGATTCATTATGGATGGTGAGTCAAATGGACGCTCATTACTGTCTCTTTTTTGTTGGTCTTGTTTGTTTGTCTTACTTATTATGTCTTGAAGAAAAAATGATGATAGAAGTGGTTTCATTTGTGTTTCACAGCCCCAGAGCAAGCTGGTTTGGCTACGGACAGTTAAGATTCCATTTTTTGGCGCACTTTGTTAAGGTGGGTGTGCTTAGTCGCTGGTGGTTATTTGGGAATCTTAAGTTGTTGTAAATATCAATTTTTTTAAAAAAAGGCCTTTTTTGTCTTTTTTGTCTTTGAATTACAGAAATTGCTTGGTCCTGAAGAGAACCCAAAAGAGAGTGGTTCGAAACGCGTCGACCAGTTTGGTCCTTTTCGCACCTATTTGATTTCTTCCTATTAACAACCTTTGTTTGTACCTTTATAGTATATAAAAAAGAGGGAAAGCATTTGGATTCATATAGAGGCTGGAAATCAATCTAACAACAAAAGGAAAGGTGTCATTAGGACTACTTTGTTCAGTGCATGTAGATTGTATGTATGAATGTATTGGCCACGAATGTCTGAGGAGTGAATGTAGTATGTATTTTATGTAAAGGGGATTTAGATTATTATGTGTTGTTGTTTAATGTATTTGGATTTGTATTATGGTGTTTCTTTACAAATTTATACGCGCAATGAATGATCGTGTAGCGCACAATATGAGAGAAATGTGAAACAAATAATAAATATTCTCTTGAGCAAAAGGAAAGTAAAAAACCCTCCTTTCTTGTTTTATTGGTCTTGATATGAGTTGCATAATGAAGGCTATAGTGATTCTCAGCTTGGACAATATGTTTAGTTTTTTCGGTTAATTGGGCTCAGTCCAACTGAGCTTTTTTGAGCCAGGACCCAGTTTTGGTTAGTAACTTCAGGTGCGGGCAGAGGCCTGCGAGGTTGTTCTAGTGGCAAAAAGGACCACAAGGATTCAGTAACGTGTTGTGGATTTGATGCACCGTGCGTCTTATTGGGTGATTGTGTGAAATTGTGGTGTCGTTCACTGTTTAGTTTGTCATTTTTTGTTTTAGTTATTGTCATTCCCCCTCTTAGTGTGCGATGGCCGAAAAAGATGCCTTCGCGTATACCGAGGAACATATTCAGAATCTAATGAGAGAGCCACCAGTCTTCGCATCAGCCACCTTAAGCATCACTGCAAAAACACAGAATGAGTCAGATAAATTAATAAGATTGCGCAAAAAACAAATACGGACAGACCTTCACGGGCACTTCCTATTACAACATCTGAGGGAAGGGACAATTCCATCGGGATTACAGATACGTAACATCCCGGCCGTGTTTATTGATGATCCGATATATAAGAAAGGATACAGCTGTATAGAAACGAAATGCAGCCGTGACCTAATGGTTCTAACTGTTGAGACAGCACACAGGTTGTCGTTAGTACAATTACAAGAGATCGCGGACTTGGAGGCTGAGATTAAAAACAATTCCCATCTAACTGACGCTAAAGCTCTATTAGAAAAGGTTGAAAAGGAGATCTCGGAGTTTAAAGACTACACAGTCATCCAAAAAAGTAATAAATTTGAGCTGGATAAAAAGAATTTTTCACTGGAATCAACTTACCCCTATCTAAATAAAGATTTCTATACTCAAAACGATTCGAGAAACTACCTCCAAAATTACCGAGGACGGTCGCGAAAGAAATTTATCACCTTTTCGGAATCATCATCCTCAGGTGAGGACACGGACACAAACACCGGGGCAAATCAAAACCCAAGGGGAAACCAACAAAATCAGGACCCACAAACATCCAATCAAGAGGTACGTTTTTTAGCCCGAGGCCAACGACAAGGCAGAGGACGGTTGCGATATTCCCAACCATGGGAAATGAGGACACGCCGCCAGTATTACAGAAGCTAGTTTCTTCGCCGATATTCAACCTGTCGGATAAAACTCTAACAGAAGCTGAAATGTCAATTTTGGAGAAAGGATTGAGTTTTGTTCCATCTAGACCAACGGATTTCGTAAAAATGAAATTGGAAACAATGGAATTTTGCCGCGAAATTTGTTTGAAAACATTTTTTTCGGACTCTACTGAAGTTGTGACAACAGAACCAACTGGGTTAAAGAAAAAATCATCTTTCTGTCCAACAGGCCCCAAAGTCCCTAAAAAAATCAGCATCTTCGAAAGAACAGTATTATCAGGAATACAGGCAATGGAAGGCAAAAGAGGGTATGTAAAGTACAACTTAGCCAAACAAGAGAAAGAGGCTTTGATGGACCTGAAGAACGATAAATCGATAGTGGTCAAACAGGCGGATAAAGGGGGTGCAATTGTCATCTGGGATGTGAATAAATATAAGAGAGAAGCACTACGCCAGTTAGAAGATGCTGAATGCTATCGAAAAATCTCTAAGGACCCAACAAAGGAACTACAAAACCAATTATTTAACATCATCGAAGAAGGCTATACACAAGGTTTTGTCGGTCCAAAAGAATGCATCTTTCTACAGAATAAGAATCCTAGAATACCCGTTTTTTATGTCCTGCCGAAATTGCATAAAAGTGAACTTGACCCCCCAGGTCGGCCGATAGTGTCGGGTTGTGAGTCACTTATTGAGCCAGTGGCTCAATATATTGACCTTTTTCTCAAACCATTCATCAAAGAAATCCCGGCCCACCTCAAAGACACTACTGCTTTCCTTAACAGAATAGCACCTGTTCATTTTGACAGCACAAGACAACTGATGGTTACATTGGATGTAGTTTCGCTCTATACCCAGATCCCACAAGATCAAGCATTAGAGACTTTGGAGTGGTTCTTGGGCAAAAGAGAGCAGCCTGTGCAAGTACCCACGGAATTTCTTTTGACGCTAGCCAAATTTTCTTTGTCTAAAAACTATTTTTCATTCGATTCCCAGTTCTTTTTCCAAACAAAAGGCGTGGCTATGGGATGTCCCTTCGCCCCAGAATTAGCGGTGTTATACATGGGTCTATACGAAAACAACTTCATATACAATAACAACCCCTTTTTGACAAATATCTCCAGCTACATGCGTTATATTGACGACATTTTTTTAATCTGGACAGGTACACAGCAATCACTTGACGAGTTTGTAGGTTGGCTTAATGGACGGTCAAATGACATCAAATTTAGCTGTTCATCATCAAATGAATGGATTACATTCTTGGATGTGAAAGTGCAGGCATCAGACGGTCATCTGGAGACTACACTGTTTAGGAAACCGACGGATAGGAATAAGGCGCTACACTACACCAGCAATCATCCTCGTAGCCTGAGACAAAACCTTCCGTATGGCCAGTTCCTGCGGATTCGCAGGAACTGCTCAAATAAAGAGGAGTATTTTGAGCATGCAAATAAACTAAAAGATCGTCTATCAGCGAGGGGTTACCCCAAAAGATTACTCAAACATTCCCTTAAGAGAGCCTGGTGGACACCAAGGGAAATACTGTTAGAGCAAAGAACAAAGAAAACAGCCAGTAGACCGGTCTGCGTTACAACATTCTGCCCTAATACACACCAACTTCGCAAACTTATCCTCGCCAATTGGCATCTTATCAAAGATCTCCATGAGGAATTTGCTAGCCCCCCTTTGTTTGCTTACAAAAAAGAGAAAAGCATAGCAAACTATGTTGTAAGAGCGGCTTTACCGAAACAGCAACCGCCGACTCTGAGAAGTATGTTCGAGATGCCACCAATAGTAGGACATCATAAATGTGGAACCTGCACATGCTGTGAGCAAACCATTGAAGGGGACGTCTTCACGTTTAACAACATCCATTGGAGACACAATACGTTCACAAATTGCAAAACGAGGAATGTGGTATATGCGGTCATCTGCACATGCCCAAAGCTTTACATTGGGAAGACCACCCAAGAGGCGCAACAACGCATTACCCAGCACAAGTCGAGGATTCGACGAAGAGTGGAAAATGCTCCACTAGTCAGCCACTGGGTCGCAAAGGCACATAGGGAGGAGGACTTTAAATGGACAGTCCTTTCCAAAATCGAGAGAGACCCTCGTGGAGGCGATTTGGAAGGCCATTTAAGTCAACGTGAAGCATTTCCTATTATGAAATTTAATACGGCAATCAATGGGTTAAATGAGATAGCAGAGATCTTCAGACCGGCAGTCTAGACCACAGCCGCTCGTTTAAGCTCCTTTTTGAAGTTTTGCCTGACTAAAATACATCAGTTTAATGATGTTCCATTTAGGTTGCCCGTATTTGTTCATTCGCATTGAAAAGATAACGTAGTACATAGACACACACAAAGCCACGCATCAGCGTTCCACCAAAGAACTCCATATCCCACCACCATTGGCATAATAGACTACAGTTCCCATGAGCTAGCGGGACTATATGACCCGGCAGCACTTAGCCGTTACTCGCCCCAGACGTCCTGGATGTTTACCGACGGACTGAATCAGTTACGAGTCGCAGGAGAAATAATCCCGGTAAGCAGTCCCTTCTAGAGGCAGCATCCCCCCCTTTTTCCTTTTTGTTAGTTTCATTTAGGCAGCGCTAGTCGAGCAGCACTAACTGCGATCTTTCCCGCGTTTGGATTGTAGGTGCTGGCACGGGACTCCGACGTGAGAAACCCACTTAGGTAAGCAGCTTTCCCCGGGTTCCAACAATCTTTCTTTTTAGACCATTGAGATTATTAGGGGTTACCGACCAGTTTGTCCTTGCGCTTTTAGAAAGAACAACCAACACTCGGACTGGTAAAGCCGGCGAAGGAGACAGCCTTCCGCCGATCTGGTAAGCCATTATAGGAGTCTTTTTAAATTCGAGCAGTTGAGAATACCCATTAATCCTTCAACTGATTTCAAACGCTTCTCATTACAGTATTTGGGCTAACCCATACAGTTAACAGATTCATTATGGATGGTGAGTCAAATGGACGCTCATTACTGTCTCTTTTTTGTTGGTCTTGTTTGTTTGTCTTACTTATTATGTCTTGAAGAAAAAATGATGATAGAAGTGGTTTCATTTGTGTTTCACAGCCCCAGAGCAAGCTGGTTTGGCTACGGACAGTTAAGATTCCATTTTTTGGCGCACTTTGTTAAGGTGGGTGTGCTTAGTCGCTGGTGGTTATTTGGGAATCTTAAGTTGTTGTAAATATCAATTTTTAAAAAAAAGGCCTTTTTTGTCTTTTTTGTCTTTGAATTACAGAAATTGCTTGGTCCTGAAGAGAACCCAAAAGAGAGTGGTTCGAAACGCGTCGACCAGTTTGGTCTTTTCGCACCTATTTGATTTCTTCCTATTAACAACCTTTGTTTGTACCTTTATTGTATATAAAAAAGAGGGAAAGCATTTGGATTCATATAGAGGCTGGAAATCAATCTAACAACAAAAGGAAAGGTGTCATTAGGACTACTTTGTTCAGTGCATGTAGATTGTATGTATGAATGTATTGGCCACGAATGTCTGAGGAGTGAATGTAGTATGTATTTTATGTAAAGGGGATTTAGATTATTATGTGTTGTTGTTTAATGTATTTGGATTTGTATTATGGTGTTTCTTTACAAATTTATACGCGCAATGAATGATCGTGTAGCGCACAATATGAGAGAAATGTGAAACAAATAATAAATATTCTCTTGAGCAAAAGGAAAGTAAAAAACCCTCCTTTCTTGTTTTATTGGTCTTGATAGGAGTTGCATAATGAAGGCTATAGTGATTCTCAGCTTGGACAATATGTTTAGTTTTTTCGGTTAATTGGGCTCAGTCCAACTGAGCTTTTTTGAGCCAGGACCCAGTTTTGGTTAGTACCATCCATGATGAAAGCACTGCACCTGTGACTGTTTGGGGTCAGGTCGCTGAAGCGCGCAAACCTGTGTGCATTTTAGACTATAATAGGCACATGGGTGGTGTTGACAGAGTAGATCAGAGGTTGGAACCTTACACTGCTCTTCGTAAGGCTTACATTTGGTACAAGAAGTTGGCTATCCATCTTTTCCACTTGGCAATGTTTAATGCTTTTGTTTTGTTCCAGGATTCTTGCCCTGAGTCAAAGATGACTTTTGCTAAGTTTCAGGAGTCTGTAATAGGCAGCCTTGTTGTAGTGGAACAGGCAAGTGTTCCTAGAGTTGGACTGGTGGAGGATGTTGCTAGATTGAAAGAACGCCACTTTCCAGATCACATTCCTCCCACACCCGCAAAAGATTTTCCCAGTAGGAGATGTAGAGTCTGTTGGCGAAAAGGTTTGCGGAAGGAGAGTCGTATGTACTGCCCCGACTGTCCTTCTCATCCTGCACTGTGTCTCTCTGCTTGTTTTAGAGCGTACCACACACAAAAGAATTTTTGGGAGGATTCTTGAGTGGTAAAGTGAACTGCCTGGTCTGTATTCTTTGGATAATTTGATTCTGTTTCAAGGTTGGTGTTAGTGCAATGTATTTAGTTGCTGATTTTCTGTTAGAAGATTTGTATCTATTTGCAATTTGTTTGTGTTTTTATTTTTTTCTAAAAAAATCCTAAATGTGATGGCGGTGTGTGTAGTCTTGCGCTTGGCTGTTGGTGTGTGTGGACTGGCACTTGGTTGGTGGTGTGCGTGGAATGGTGCTTGGCTGGCGGTGTGCATGGACTGGCGGTGTGCGTGGACTGGTGCGTGGCTGGTGGTGTGCGTGGACTGGAGCTTGGCTGGCAGTGTGCGTGGAATGGTGCTTGGCAGGCGGTGTGCGTGGACTGGTACTTGGCTGGCGGTGTGCGAGGACTGGTGGTGTGTGTGGACTGGTGCTTGGCTGGTGGTGTCCGTGGACTGGAGCTTGGCTGGTGGTGTGCGTGTACTGGAGCGTGGCTGGCGGTGTGCGTGGAATGGTGCTTGGCTGGCGGTGTGCGTGGACTGGTACTTGGCTGGCGGTGTGCGTGGACTGGTGGTGTGTGCGGACTGGTGCTTGACTGGTGGTGTCCGTGGACTGGCGCTTGGCTAGCAGTGTGCGTGGACTGGTGTTTGGCTAGCGGTGTGTGTGGACTGGTGCTCTGCTGGCTGTGTGTGAGTAGTGACTTTCTGCTGGTCACTACACACACTGCTAGCTGAGTGCCACTCCACGCAATCCATCAGCCTGTGTAGTTGCTGTGTCTGGATTGTGGGCGTGTGAAAGTGATGGGCCCTTGAATGGCGCTGTGTGTTAGTGTGAGTTTTGTTATGTGATGGGCCCGCGGCTGGCGGTGTGAAGGGTTTTGTATGTCTCACACGTATGAAAGGTGTATGAATGGCCTGTAAAGAGGTTGGTGCCTTGTCGTGGCTTTACAGCTCACGAGCTGTGAGTCAATGGTTCAGTTTCTCGCCCTTTCAATTATTACCAGTGCATTTCATTTCTGTGAAATCACTTGCTAATACAATTGTATCTACTGAACCATCACTCACCCTCGTGCCAAATCCAACCAGTATGTGTGTGTGCTTGCGGATTAGATGGCTGTGCAGTAATATTTGTCTTTCTGAAGCAGGGTGTACCTTGTCCCTTTTTGGTGAATTTTGTAATGTGTTGCTTTTGTGCCTGGTGGTGCGAATGGTCTTGTTTGTATCACGTATGAAAGGTGTGTGAATGGCCTATAAAGTGGTTGGTGCCTTGACGTGGCTTTACAGCTCACGAGCTGTGACTCATTGGTTTGGTTTTTTGTGAATTTAATTATTGACAGTGCATTTCATTTTTGTGAAATCTCTTGTTAATAAAATTTAATACACTGAACCATGACTCACCCTCGTGCCAAATCCAACCAGTATGTGTGTGTGTTTGAGGAATAGATGGTTGTGCAGGAATCTTTGTCTTTAGTTTCTCTGCCAAGGTACACTTTCCATGCTAGAATAACCCACCAACTGTATATATTGTCGAAAACCCATGGGAGTTCATGGTGATGTCTCTCTTGTGAATTCAAAATTTTTTTTTATCCCCAATGTCCTGCAAACCTCAAAATGTCTGCCACATTTTCTTTCCAATATTATTCCAAAATTCTCACGCTGTAGGAACAATAGTTAATCTGGTTTTGCAAGGGGGGTCACTTTGGTTTTTGGCCCGGTGCTCGGCGGCCATCTAGGGAAACCTACCAAACCCACACATTTCTGAAAACTAGACACCCGGCGGCTTCCAAAGAAGTATGGCTTGCGCGGATCCCCCAACGTTTCCTTACCCAGAATCCCCTGCAAACCTCAATTTTTGCTGAAAAAAATCACTTTTTTCACACATTTTGGGGTGGGAAAGTAGTGGCATCACCGGGCTCACACAAATTTACCACCACCCAGCGTTCCCCCAGGTCTCCCGGTAAAAATGGTGCCTCACTTGTGTGGGAGGCCCAAGTACCCGCAGCAGGCAAGGGCCCAAAACGTAGTGAGGCGACATCAAAATGGCCTATCGCAAAACCACCTGGTTTTGCAAGGGGGGTCACTTTGGTTTTTGGCCCGGTGCTCGGCGGCCATCTAGGGAAACCTACCAAACCCACGCATTTCTAAAAACTAGACACCCAGCGGCTTCCAGGGAGGTATGGCTTGCGTGGATCCCCCAACGTTTCCTTACCCAGAATCCCCTGCAAACCTCAATTTTTGCTGGAAAAATCACTTTTTTCACACATTTTGGGGTGGGAAAGTAGTGGCATCACCGGGCTCACACAAATTTACCACCACCCTGCGTTCCCCCAGGTCTCCCGGTAAAAATGGTGCCTCACTTGTGTGGGAGGCCCAAGTACCCGCGGCAGGCAAGGGCCCAAAACGTATTGAGGTTTGCAGGGGATTCTGGGTAAGGAAACGTTGGGGGATCCACGCAAGCCATACCTCCCTGGAAGCCGCCGGGTGTCTAGTTTTCAGAAATGCGTGGGTTTGGTAGGTTTCCCTAGATGGCCGCCGAGCACCGGGCCAAAAACCAAAGTGACCCCCCTTGCAAAACCAGGTGGTTTTGCGATAGGCCATTTTGATGTCGCCTCACTACGTTTTGGGCCCTTGCCTGCCGCGGGTACTTGGGCCTCCCACACAAGTGAGGCACCATTTTTACCGGGAGACCTGGGGGAACGCTGGGTGGTGGTACATTTGTGTGAGCCCGGTGATGCCACTACTTTCCCACCCCAAAATGTGTGGAAAAAAAGTGATTTTTTCAGCAAAAATTGAGGTTTGCAGGGGATTCTGGGTAAGGAAACGTTGGGGGATCCACGCAAGCCATACCTCCCTGGAAGCCGCCGGGTGTCTAGTTTTCAGAAATGCGTGGGTTTGGTAGGTTTCCCTGGATGGCCGCCGAGCACCGGGCCAAAAACCAAAGTGACCCCCCTTGCAAAACCAGGTGGTTTTGCGATAGGCCATTTTGATGTCGCCTCACTACGTTTTGAGCCCTTGCCTGCTGCGGGTACTTGGGCCTCCCACACAAGTGAGGCACCATTTGTACCGGGAGACCTGGGGGAACGCTGGGTGGTGGTAAATTTGTGTGAGCCCGGTGATGCCACTACTTTCCCACCCCAAAATGTGTGAAAAAAGTGATTTTTTCAGCAAAAATTGAGGTTTGCAGGGGATTCTGGGTAAGGAAACGTTGGGGGATCCACGTAAGCCATACCTCCCTGGAAGCCGCTGGGTGTCTAGTTTTCAGAAATGTCTGGGTTTGGTAGGTTTCCCTAGGTGCCGGCAGGGCTAGAGTTCAAAAACTACAGCTAGTCACTTAGCCAAAAAAGGGTCATTTTTCACTGCAAAATTGAGGTGTGACCACGTTGCGTTTTGCGCCGTTTCCTGTCGCGGGCACTAGGCCGACCCGCACAAGTGAGGTACCATTTTTCTCGTAGGACTTTGGGGAACGCGGGGTGGGTGGAAATTTGTGGATCCACGCAGATTCCAGAACTTTCCATCGCAGAAATGTGGGGAAAATGTGGTTTTTCTGTCATTTATTTACGTTTGCAAGGGATTCTGGGTAACATACCATGGTGGGAGGCAGTCAAGTCACCCCATCCTGGATTCCCCTGGGTGTCTAGTTTTCAAAAATGTATAGGTTTGCTAGGTTTCCCTAGGTGCCGGCAGGGCTAGGGTTCAAAAACTACAGCTAGTCACTTTGCCAAAAAAGGGTCATTTTTCACTGCAAAATTGAGGTGAGACCACGTTGCGTTTTGCGCCGTTTCCTGTCGTGGGCACTAGGCCGACCCGCACAAGTGAGGTACCATTTTTCTCGTACGTCTTTGGGGAACGCGGGGTGGGTGGAAATTTGTGGATCCACGCAGATTCCAGAACTTTCCATCCCAGAAATGTGGGGAAAATGTGTTTTTTTTGTCATTTTTTTACGTTTGCAAGGGATTCTGGGTAACAGACCATGGTGGGAGGCAGTCAAGTCACCCCATCCTGGATTCCCCTGGGTGTCTAGTTTTCAAAAATGTATAGGTTTGCTAGGTTTCCCTAGGTGCCGGCTGGGCTATGGTTCAAAAACTACAGCTAGTCACTTTGCCAAAAAAGGGTCATTTTTCACTGCAAAATTGAGGTGTGACCACGTTGCGTTTTGCGCCGTTTCCTGTCGCGTGCACTAGGCCGACCCGCACAAGTGAGGTACCATTTTTCTCGCAGGACTTTGGGGAACGCGGGGTGGGTGGAAATTTGTGGATCCACGCAGATTCCAGAACTTTCCATCCCAGAAATGTGGGGAAAATGTGTTTTTTTTGTCATTTTTTTACGTTTGCAAGGGATTCTGGGTAACAGACCATGGTGGGAGGCAGTCAAGTCACCCCATCCTGGATTCCCCTGGGTGTCTAGTTTTCAAAAATGTATAGGTTTGCTAGGTTTCCCTAAGTGCCGGCAGGGCTAGGGTTCAAAAACTACAGCTAGTCACTTTGCCAAAAAAGGGTCATTTTTCACTGCAAAATTGAGGTGAGACCACGTTGCGTTTTGCGCCGTTTCCTGTCGCGGGCACTAGGCCGACCCGCACAAGTGAGGTACCATTTTTCTCGTAGGACTTTGGGGAACGCGGGGTGGGTGGAAATTTGTGGATCCACGCAGATTCCAGAACTTTCCATCCCAGAAATGTGGGGAAAATGTGTTTTTTTTGTCATTGTTTTACGTTTGAAAGGGATTCTGGGTAACAGACCATGGTGGGAGGCAGTCAAGTCACCCCATCCTGGATTCCCCTGGTTGTCTAGTTTTCAAAAATGTATAGGTTTGCTAGGTTTCCCTAGGTTCTGGCAGGGCTAGGGTTCAAAAACTACAGCTAGTCACTTTGCCAAAAAGGGGTCATTTTTCACCGCAAAATTGAGGTGTGACCACGTTGCCTTTTGCGCCGTTTCCTGTCGCGGGCACTAGGCCGACCCGCACAAGTGAGGTACCATTTTTCTCGTAGGACATTGGGTAATGCGGGGTGGGTGGAAATTTGTGGATCCACGCAGATTCCAGAACTTTCCATCCCAGAAATGTGGGGAAAATGTGTTTTTTTTGTCATTTTTTTACGTTTGCAAGGGATTCTGGGTAACAGACCATGGTGGGAGGCAGTCAAGTCACCCCATCCTGGATTCCCCTAGGTGTCTAGTTTTCAAAAATGTATAGGTTTGCTAGGTTTCCCTAGGTGCCGGCTGGGCTAGGGTTCAAAAACTACAGCTAGTCACTTTGCCAAAAAAGGGTCAATTTTCACTGCAAAATTGAGGTGTGACCACGTTGCGTTTTGCGCCGTTTCCTGTCGCGGGCACTAGGCAGACCTGCACAAATGAGGTACCATTTTTCTCGTAGGACTTTGGGGAACGCGGGGTGGGTGGAAATTTGTGGATCCACGCAGATTCCAGAACTTTCCATCCCAGAAATGTGGGGAAAATGTGTTTTTTTGTCATTTTTTTACGTTTGCAAGGGATTCTGGGTAACAGACCATGGTGGGAGGCAGTCAAGTCACCCCATCCTGGATTCCCCTGGGTGTCTAGTTTTCAAAAATGTATAGGTTTGCTAGGTTACCCTAAGTGCCGGCAGGGCTAGGGTTCAAAAACTACAGCTAGTCACTTTGCCAAAAAAGGGTCATTTTTCACTGCAAAATTGAGGTGTGACCACGTTGTGTTTTGCGCCGTTTCCTGTCGCGGGCACTAGGCCGACCCGCACAAGTGAGGTACCATTTTTCTCGTAGGACATTGGGGAACGCGGGGTGGGTGGAAATTTGTGGATCCACGCAGATTCCAGAACTTTCCATCCCAGAAATGTGGGGAAAATGTGTTTTTTTTGTCATTTTTTTACGTTTGCAAGGGATTCTGGGTAACAGACCTTGGTGGGAGGCAGTCAAGTCACCCCATCCTGGATTCCCCTGGGTGTCTAGTTTTCAAAAATGTATAGGTTTGCTAGGTTTCCCTAAGTGCCGGCAGGGCTAGGGTTCAAAAACTACAGCTAGTCACTTTGCCAAAAAAGGGTCATTTTTCACTGCAAAATTGAGGTGAGACCACGTTGCGTTTTGCGCCGTTTCCTGTCGCGGGCACTAGGCCGACCCGCACAAGTGAGGTACCATTTTTCTCGTAGGACTTTGGGGAACGCGGGGTGGGTGGAAATTTGTGGATCCACGCAGATTCCAGAACTTTCCATCCCAGAAATGTGGGGAAAATGTGTTTTTTTTGTCATTTTTTTACGTTTGCAAGGGATTCTGGGTAACAGACCATGGTGGGAGGCAGTCAAGTCACCCCATCCTAGATTCCCCTGGGTGTCTAGTTTTCAAAAATGTATAGGTTTGCTAGGTTTCCCTAGGTTCTGGCAGGGCTAGGGTTCAAAAACAACAGCTAGTCACTTTGCCAAAAAGGGGTCATTTTTCACTGCAAAATTGAGGTGTGACCACGTTGCGTTTTGCGCCGTTTCCTGTCGCGGGCACTAGGCCGACCCGCACAAGTGAGGTACCATTTTTCTCGTAGGACTTTGGGGAACGCGGGGTGGGTGGAAATTTGTGGATCCACGCAGATTCCAGAACTTTCCATCCCAGAAATGTGGGGAAAATGTGTTTTTTTTGTCATTTTTTTACGTTTGCAAGGGATTCTGGGTAACAGACCATGGTGGGAGGCAGTCAAGTCACCCCATCCTGGATTCCCCTGGGTGTCTAGTTTTCAAAAATGTATAGGTTTGCTAGGTTTCCCTAGGTGCCGGCAGGGCTAGGGCTCAGAAACTACAGCTAGACTCTTCGCAAAAAAAGTGTAAATTTTCAGTGTGAAAATGTGGTGTGTTCAGCTTAGGTTTTGAGCCACTTCCTGTCGTGGGCACTATGCCTACCCACACAAGTGAGGTACCATTTTTATCGGGAGACTTAGGGTTGTTCAGATTTGTAAAGCAACTGTTATTACTTATTGATTTTGGATGCATTTCTCCCTTCCAAATAAAAGACATTGTGTAAAAAAAAAGTCATTTTGAAAAATGACCAATAATTGTCATGCAAGTATGAGTATTCCCAATTTCGAAAATGTGCAAATATGCACTGTTTCTAAACTCTGTAGTTTGTTACCATTTCAGAAATACATAGGTGTCTTTCATACTGATTTTTCCATGTATACATTTTCCCACAATAATTGCTATAGACCGGAACAAAAAAAAAATACATTACAAAATGCTGCTCAGTTTTTTACTCTGGGTTCGTTGGGCTCTTGGTGAACCTACAAGTCCTATATATCCCCACAACCAGGAAGGTCCAGTGGATGTAATGGTACATTGCTTTCTAAGAGATGTGATAATTAGAAGAAGTTACAGGTGAAAACGTTGACTCAAAAGGCTGCTTTTTTCAACTAATTTTTAATTTTTCCTATATTTAACTGTTAGTTTCTATAAAGAAACCTTGATGGATCTACACAAATGACCCCTTGCTGAATTCAGAATATTGTCTACTTTTCAAAAATGTATAGCTTTCCAGGGTCCATTATTGTTTTTGTACCCATTTCTACCATTAACTGGAAAGAGGTTGAAAGCACAAAAAATAGCAAAAAGAGGGTATGTCCCAGAAAAATGCCAAAACTGTGTAAAAAATGTTGGTTTTCTGACAAAATTCTGTAATTCCCTAAAAGATGGAGAAATGGTGATTTCAGCCCCACAAACCCTTTTTTGATACCATTTGCAGAGAAAAACCCAGAAGCTTTCATTTGCAGCCCGTTTTTCCCATTTTTCACAAAAAAAACAAAATTTTGCTGTATTTTGACTAATTTCTGGGAACCCTGTAGGAGAATCCACAAACCCTGGGTACCTTTAGAATCCCCATGATGTTGGAAGAAAAGGACGCAAATTTGGCGTGGATACCTAATGTGGTCAAAAAGTTACAGGGGCCTAAGCGCGCACTACCCCAAATAGCCCAAAAAAGGCTTAGCACAGGAGGGGAAAAGGCCTAGCAGCGAAGGGGTTAAAGTAGCAATATTGGGCTACTTTGGGCTACTTTTTGGTTGGCTTTGGGCTAGAGAATGATTAAAAGATCTGGCAACATTGGCGCCGCCGCTGCCATGCGGGTGTTCTTGTTGTAGTGCCACCCTCACCCAGGTCGCAAGCGTCTATGTGAACCCAGTCCCACAACATGGCCAACATGGAAGGTACGGGGAATCACTGACCCTACATTCATCCATAGTTCCACATAAGAAAGATGGTGGACATGACACATCTGTGTGGATGTAAATGTTTATTGCACATTCAGTGGAGTATTGCAGCTGTAGCAATACAGTGCCATGCAGAGCCCAAATTTCAGTTTTTGGGACATGGAGGGCAGCCAATTAGAGACAAGCTCATTGTCGGAGTTAGGCTACGCCAGCATATGTACTTATCCAATCACTCCGCCAATCCCCACGCACTTATAAATTCACTATACACTCTCCTTGCAGTACTCTACTCTTCCAGTCTCCACGTACGTACTTGTACAATGACCGAGACAAAGTTACATAACCAAAGTTTTCTCCCACTGTCAAAGGTAAGTTGGTTGCATACGCTGTCCAGAGCACAATGTAATGTGGTAGGGCCCAGGGGCAGCATGTTGCATACATAATGAACACACGGACACAGATAGATAGTGGAACTGGGTACGGGCACGTGCGCTCAGTACTTTTTATTACCAGGGTCACATGTCCAGTGACGTCTGTGCTGGATGCGTGTGGGGTGAGTGTAAGCCAGCCCTCCTGGAGTGGTTGGTGCTGACAACAAGTACAACAGTAATCATTGGATCAGACAATTCAATCATAAAGGGTCAATGACTTGTGGTACACTGAGGTAGGGGCACCAGATTTTAAATTATACACAAAATATTGTATTATAAAGGGTCCATGAGTTGTGCTGCATTGAGATAGGGGCATTAGAAGCATTCAGCGTCTGCACAGCCAGCGATGATGCGTGGTCCGGGCGATCCGGACTGGGAGCAATGTCTCTTGCCTACTGGACTGCGTCATCTGCAATTGCGACTCGATCTGAATTGTGAGCCCTGCAGTCCGCAATGTAGATAGAAGGCAATAGTCAGCACAGACATTGAGGAATGCTTTTTGTCACTTCCTCTTGACAAAATCCGAGGACATAGAGTACAATTCTGACTGCAATTAATAAATCATGTCTCAATGTAAATTGTGAGCTCTGCTGACCACAGTGTAGGTAACAAAAGATTAAATATGTATGGAATACATTGTCGAAATGTGTAGGTTTTGCGGACGTTATAGTTAGTTGCCTACAGGACTCTGAAATTAATTAATCAAGACTGAATTTGAACTGTGAGCTCTGCTGGCCGCAGTGTAGACTGCCATTCAGTGTTCCTTTGGACTTGCAAGATGAATTTTGTCATTGTACTGAAGCTATAATTGAAATCAAAAAAGTTCTTGAAGCAAGGGTACTAAAAGGATATTGTGTAGGTTACAGGGACATTGTAGTTAGTTGTCTTCTGGACTCCGTAATTAATTAATCAAGACTCAATTTTAATTGTGAGCCATGCTGACCGCAGTGTAGGCCAGAGGCAGTGGTCAGCAAGGGCCCACAGCCACGTGGCGTTGAGTTGAGCTGCACAGTTAGTGGCATCAGAAGCATTCAGCATGTGCGGAGCCTGCGATGATGCAAGGTCAGGGCGGGCCGCACTAGTAGCAATGTCGTTTGTCTAATTAATTTTTCCTCAGTAAGGCCACGTGGCGGTGACTTGTGGTGTAGTGAGTTAGTGGCACCTGAAGCACTCAGCGTGTGCACACCATGCGATGATGCGTGGTCCGGGCTGGTTGCACTGGTAGCAATGTCTTGTGTGTAATGAATTCTGCCTTAATAAGGTCACGTGGCGTTGAGTTGTGGTGCACTGAGTTAGTGGTACCTCTGGCGTTCAGCGTGTACGCAGCATGCGATGATGCGTGGTCCGGGCGGGCCGCACTGGTAGCAATGTCTTTTTTCTAATGAATTCTGCCTTAATAAGTGTACGTGGCGATGACTTGTGGTGCAGTGAGTTAGTGGCACCTGAAGCAACCAGCATGTGCGCATCCTGCGATGATGTGTGGTCCGGGCGGGCTGCACTGGTAGCAATGTCTTGTGTCTAATGATTTCTGCCTTAATAAGGCCACGTGGCGTTGACTTGTGGTGCACTGAGTTAGTGGTACCTCGGGCATTCAGAATTTACGCAGCGTGCGATGATGCGTGGTCCGTATGGGCCACACTGGGAGCAATGTGTCTTGCCTACTGGACTGCGTCATCTGCAATCATGACTCCATCTGAATTGTGAGCCCTGCTGTCTGCAGAAGCACAAGCCCTAAATAAAGCTAAGGCTAGATTAGGGAGGGATTCACCCAGTCCCTAGAGAAACTAGGGGCACCAACAACAGGGTGCAGGCTGGTCAGCACAAGGGTCTCTAGCAACAATGGCAGTCCTTCTCTCTGCCCAGCAGGCAACAGGTCAGCACTCCAAGCAATCAAGTCCAATGGCCGTTCCTCCTGGCAGACTACAGAGCCAGCAGTGTCTAGTTGCAAGTCTCACCCAGTGTCTCTAAAACATGGGGTCACAACCCTTGTACTTATATCCATAAACTATTCAAACAACCTTTAGAAGTGCACAACACCCCCATTCAATCTCCAGCCCTGGCCCCAGGCACACTACAGGTGGGCGGATACAGCATTGCGAAAGGCAGCCACAGCCCTATTCAGGTGCAGGTGGCAACTCCTCCTACCACTCTAAATGCATACCAGGCCTATTCGGCCCAAATATGAGTCACCCAGGAAAGGCAGGACACACCTCAACCCCCCTTGTGACTGACTACAGTGAATGCACATCCCAAGCTCCTGTCAGTCTAAACAAGATGTTGAAAACACAACCAAGCAGGGCAAAAAGAGTCATAAGCTCACAGACATGCCCACCTCTAAAAGTGGCATTTCTAAAATAGTAATAACAAATCTGCTTCCACCAATAAGCAGGATCTATCACTACTATTTCAAACATACGAAACATGGCTACGCTACCCATTTCATATCAGAAATTACAGCTGAAGCACTTTTCAGGGTATTCCCAATGCAAATCTATATGAGGAGCACTCTCACAGCAGTGATAAACCAAATAGGCTGTTTGTCACTACCAGGACATGCCACACAACAAAGGCACATGTCCTACATTTTATCTACACAGCAGCCTGCCCATAGGGCTACCTAGGGCCTACCTTTTGGGGTGACCTATATGTAGTAAAAAGGGGAGTTTCAGATGAGGCAAACACTTTAAGTGCCACGTCAGTGTGGCAGTAAACTGTGCATGCAGGCCTTGCAGTAGCAAAAGACTGAGACAGGTTTGAAAGGCTACTTCTGTGGGTGGCACAGGCAGCGCTGCAGGCCCACTTGTAGCATTTAATTTACAGACCCTGAGTATATGTGATACCACTGTACAAGGGACTTACAGGTAAATTAAATATGCCAAACTTGTGTAGACCAATCTTACCACGTATACAGGAGGGAGCATATGCACTTTAGCAGTGATCAGCAGTGCCCAGAGTCATTATACCAACACAAACAGGTCAGAAAAAATATTGGAGGAAGGCAAAAAGGGCCAGGTCCAACACTTATCATATGTTTATTTAAAAATAACTGTTAGTCCTGTCAGCCTTAGAGTGGTCTCCCCCTAAACTGTTTGTTTTTTTCCTTTATCTTTGCTGTGATAGTTTTTGCTGGCCTTAGGTCTCTGTGCACTTTACCACTGCTAGAGCAAAAAAGACAATGTTCACAAGGAACTCATTTATCTAAGCAATACAATATGTGCAAGCTAAGGTAACTTGCTCAGATTTAATCTAAATCATAAATATCCAATTACACTCTTCCTAATTGGGTCACTGTAAAAAATACCTAATAGTGTCTAAACATACTAATTTCTGAAAATTCTTTAAAAAGCCCAACACAACAATTAGTCCAGATTGTGCTAACTTCAGCCGAAGTAAGTGTAATTTATTCTGCAGTCACAGTCTTTACCACAGATGTATTTCCTTATATATGAAAGAGTTGGAGAGTTTCCATTAGTTACACGTTAAGAGTGATTTGTGAGCTCCAGTGAAGTGACCATAACCTATCTTGGTGAGTACTAAGTGAAAACGTGCAAAAGCAGGGAAACAGCTTATTGGTAAACATCAAAAGGACGAGCTGTACACAATGGATAATGAATCATTCAGGCTCTCTCATTTGTTAGTGTCGATGACGTTTCGATCCTCCCTTGATACGGGGTCTCTTCAGCACAACGTTTCTGGGGACAGTACAGCACACGGTATCTATTTCTTGGTGTGTCCTCTAGTATGGAGGGATGCCGGGTGAAGAATGGGGACAGAAAAACACAGGAACAGCAGTATTGCAGAACTATTTGTTTAGTTCCAGACACATAGTTGCCAGGGATACCTCAAGGGTTAACAGTAGAAATCCGATGTTAGTCACTCAATGCAGTTCCGGGACGAATTAAGCGTTACCTTCTTGGACCTCTCAGTGGAACTGCATTGAGTGACTAACATCGGGTTTCTACCGTTATCCCTTGAGGTTCTACACTATTGCTTTCCAAGAGACCTACTTAGTTACCCTTTGTTGTGATCTGAAAAACTGTTCCCTTGTGAGGTGGGGAAATACACAAAATGTAGAAGTAACCCTTGTGCTAGTACTTTTCTCTGCATGGCTTTGTGGTAGTCTGCACTGTGCAACATGTGTTTCACTCTGAGCTTTTCAACCAATATCTCTCCTCACCACCATCCTTGGAGCATGCATTGCCCATGCTGGTGTCTACAACTGTGCACACCTCATGAGCCCTGAGTTCACTGCCTCATGCTTTCTACTTCTTTACCAGCACCTATTGGAACATCTGGACAGACTTCTTCAAGCAGTAGAAATAGTGTGCATTGAAAGTGTTTTGGAGGATTTTGAACAGAAGAAACCGCATGATTGCCACATCCTAGGAAACAGGTGGAACTCTTCATAGGGATGTTGTTCATCCCAGAACACTGTGGTGGCACAAGGCCACATCGACATACTATATCCAAAATTGAAACTGACTCATTGCATTAGCATCTGTCACGGAATGTGGAATATATTATATGAATGGGCTGACTCAAGCCCTTTCTGGCTACAGTTGGTATGAGAGAGGGGAGAGAATTTGGTGCTATTGGGGGTGTCTGTTCAATCTTCTTAATAAAGGGCTACAGTTAGGTTGGCCTCATCCTCTTCAAGAGCCCTTCTTTCATCACTATATCCGTTAACTCGTAGGAGCTTGCCATTAGTATCCTATAACAAAGGACTCTTACATTTGTTCGTTGTAGTGTTTGTAATAGCTACAGATGACTACAGCAAACGTTTATTTCCTATTTGGACTACAGCCTTAAAAGGCTCAACCCTTTCTTGTTTCAGTAGCAAAGGAAAACTCTTGTAAAATGTCCCATGCACATAATTTAATTTGCTTGTATGGCCAGGCTACCCCAAGAGATTGCCACTTCAGCCTTATCTATGCTGTCTGCAGAACATAAACTAACTCAGACATTTCATGAATTTGTTAATTATATGCAGATAGCACAGTCCCGAAACTCCTAGCGACAACTACCACTCCGTGTTTCTGAGCAGTGCTGCCGGCAGCTCAGGCCATTACTCATTTTCAATTTGGGCTACTCCTAACTGATTGACTAATTCAAGCACAAATCAAATCACAAGCTAGATCTACTAGTTTTACAAGTTCTCAAACTTGTCACCACTAGCTATCAATCATTACCTTAGTCATACCATTTGCTCATCCACTTTAATGAGCAAGATGAGTTCTTCTCTGAAAAGCTTACTAGTGCCTCAGATTCCCTGCATCCTAGATATGAAGCCTAATTAACATACAAACTAATGATTTCCTCTATGCTCTCAATATTAAAAGTTGTACCAATCTGGAAGATCCGTGTGGCGTGCTTGATCAACTCTTTCATATCCAGGGACACCTTAAGAATGTTGGGGGGCCCTGCTCAGCACAACTCAGAATGTATTATCCACTTTCAGCTCATTTACACACTCATCCACTTTGGTTGTTATCATTGACAATTCTCTTTTTTGGCCAGCCTACATCTGGGCCCAACTTCAGAGCAAACAGTTTCTCTTTGGCTGGCCAGCACCCAAAAAACAGAAAGATTATCATTCCGAGCCAGACCGTTGCACATGGTGCTCTGGACTGTTGTCTCACCTTTTGTCCTGTGCATAGGATGGATGTATTTATGTTTACTGCAGTCCAGTTCCTGCTATGTGAGGAACAGGGTTTCTGTGTCAGGTCGCACTAGGCTGTGATCACACCAGCCCAGCAGCCGCTCCATGTGGATGATGCAATCATGGAGGGAGCATAAAATGCCGCACAGCACATTTGCACATGGCCTACCTGCCACCAAACAGAAGGACTTGTGGTCCAGCCAAGCCTTTTACCTACAGTCTATATTGTTACTTTGCAGTTAGTCTGTCAGAGCCATTCGGGTACACAGTGCTGATGGGTGCTTTTGTTTACTGCACTGCCTGTGCTGTGAGCGACAGATAGGCAGAGTCACGAAGCAGCAAGCTGTGATCGCATGGTAAGAGCCAGATTTATTGAGTCCTTGTATTGTCATTGCATCACACCAGGCAACACAAGGTAATGCAAGGGCTTAAATTCAGATTTTCCAAGCCACACAAAGCCACTTGAGTGGCCCTGCATAGCTTGGTAAATCCAGAGTAACAAAATTCAGAGTAAGTCGCTGCCTTGTGTTACTCTGCACCAAGAAGGCATTACATTGGTGGAGAGTGGGTGTTCCCACGCATTAACCTATGCTTTTTAAATAAAAAATCTGACATTTATGGAGCGCTGCAAATTACCCATGAAGGTCTCAAGGTACTGGAGCTGTTTTCCTGCTGCATGGGGTTTGACTATTCAAACATCCAGGTCTTAAGTTTTCTTCTGAATCGCTGGAGCGAGGGTGCAGTCCTGAGGTGCAGGGGGAGTTGTTAAAACACTTGGCTGCCAGGTGCAAGGAGCATCCTCTGCTATTGGCTCAATGGATCCGTGGGTTGTCTGCTAGGGAGAGGGAGGCCGATCAGTGGTGTCTGGTTGGTAGGTGAAAGGTCAGGCATTTGTTGATGTATGCTGGTCCTTCGTTGTGCAGTGCATTGCAGGCATTTTTAACTGCAATCTCTTCTGAATAGGGAGCCAGTGTAGCTTCTTGCAATGGGGTGTGATGAGGGTCTTTCTGGGCAGGTCAAGTATGAGTTTTGTCGCTGAGTTGTGAATTGTCTGGAGTCCCTTAAGGAGGCTTCCAGTGATTCCTATGTCCAGCATGTTTCCGTAGTCCAGTCTTCTGGGGATGAGGGCCTGTGTGACGGTCCTTCTGGTGTTTACCGGGAGCCTTCCAACAAGTAGGTTTAGAGGGGACCTCAAAAAGCTAGGGAGGGTAGAAAGATCCTTTCTACATAAAAGGAGAGGGGATACAGACCCATAGAAATAATCTTAATACACAAACAAGTATCCACTCTCAGAAATTAGAGATTAGAGAAAAAAGAGGAACAACCAAGAATTTAGGCACCACCGCACTCTGAGGTGGGAACAGGAGAGACCTCTTTTTTTATTTATAACCCTCACCCACTCTAATAGTGGCATTCTTCATCATCGGGTTCACCCTAACTCCAAAAGGTCAGGGTGGGCTAGACCATATTCCAGGGACCACTTGTGAAACAAAATCGTTTTACTGCTTAGGGTTTTTTTAACATTAAGATAAAAATCACTAACTCACCCTAGGTATCCCTTTATTAAAGTGTTTTTTTCACTTTCTAAGTGTGTTCTGAGAAAGGGGGAAATGCCTCTCAGGATTGGTTTTGTGCAGGAAGGTGTTCCATCTGTAACAAAAACAATACTGTCTGTAACGCAGGCATCTGCATCAGCACTCAGTGCAGCAGTGCAGGGAGAACATAAATATTCCTCAGCAAATATGATGCATTAATGCCCTCTCCCTTTCACGTGGCGCAGCAAGTTGTCTTGCCTTGTTGTGTTGCGTGAACGTTGTAAATCTGCCCATAAGTGTCCACCTACACAATATAGACAAAGGACAATGCAGCAATGCTGCCCCTATGCACTTTAAAAGGTTAGCATGCTGCTGAATGAAACCAGAATAAAATAGATATTTTCTTTAAGGGCCCAATCTGAGTTTGTAGGTCTAAATACTGTACCACCTCAGCGGCGGTCTCAAAAAGACCGATGAGCTGACGGTCTTCCACCTGCCGAATTATGGTGTATGCATTCTGGGCTGTGGCTTCCCGCCAAGCTGATTATGAAAACATAGTTGTACTAGTGGTCCCCTTTCGTAGTACACTCCCAGCAAAGCACCGGAACAGTGCCTATTGGATAGATGCAAAAAAAGCAAAGCTGATATCCATTGGCCAAGTGGACACACCTACAAATTACGCTATAAAATACTCCCCATCCCAGACCTTTGCCTCTCCACTGCAGCACAGCAAGACAGACACTACAAATTGAAGGAAGCCTTCTTCTTCCCTATGCCATTTAACTCTTTCCACACGCTTTTGTTGCATTTTTCAATTATCTCTTAGTGGGTTTCTTTAATTGTCATTCACTTTCATTTACAGTTATGTTATGTCAAAAGAATCCATGTTTTCCAGAGGCTGCATTGTCAGTTATGCTGGATGAAATCATAAGAGTAGAGCCAGAATTGTTTGGAACCCAAGTCTAACATTCTGCTCTCAGTAGAAAAAGTGAAATATGGGGCATAATAGTCAACAGAGTGAATGCTGTAGGTACCACGTTGTGCACAAAGGAGTGAATAAGGAACAGGTGGAACAACCTGAGGGGAAAGTGCATTCCCTGTCCTCCAAAGAACACCTGGAGGCCCAGAAGACCAGTGTGTTCTTCCCAGCACCCCATTACAACACTTTCCTTGGGTGGAGTGAACCATAGCCATCCTAAATTTTGAGGGCTTGACAGAAATACCTGGGGGAGTGAAGTCTGGTAAGTTACACCTCACTAGCTGTCACAACACTTCAATGTCCTGTTTGTTCTCATCTCAGCTTTTGATGTTGTGTTGTCTATCCACTTACCTAACATGTATCAGAGATGTTTGATTGTCAGTGTCAATGTGTAAAGTTAAATATAAGATCACATGTATCAATCTCCATTACATGCCACATGTTGGAATGGTGTCTATGAGTGTATTACTATTAAATCATCCCAGGACCCATGATATGTGTCAATTTGTGTAGTCCATCCCAACTGCATTTTGACAGCAGGTATGTTACACTAACCATCTTGCAAGTGTTGGGAAGTTGACATTGAAATGACTGCATATACCATGAAGCCCTGTTTCTCTAACTCAAAACAAGATAACCATTTTCACTTGTCAGACATGTAAAACTGATGTTCATTTCTCATGGAGTTGACCATTTGTCAAGTGTTGGGAAGTAGAGATTAAAATGAATGCAACTACCATGTGGCCCTGTTTCTGTAACAGAAAACAAGATGCAATAGTGAATTTGCCCATTTTCACTTGTCTGACATGTTACAACTGATGTTCATTTCTCAGGGACTGAACTCGGAGACATGTATGCCTACTTAGCTTGCTGTTGTGCTGGTCTCCTCAACTGAAACAATTGATGGCATGAGTGACAACATATAAATTGTGTACCTCAAATACTTGTAAGGCATTAAGCTGATTTGATTTGGAAGGTGACCAGTTGACTAGATTGCTCACATGATGACTAATTCTAAATATATAACCAAGTTGTGTGTTCACCTGTATTGTACACAACTAGTAATCTATACCTATTTTGTTTTTTCTCGTTCTCTACTTACTGTGACAAAAACATTTGGATGTAGATACCACACTTCCACCAATAACAATTTTCTCTATTTCACAGCAGGTCGATCTGGCACAGCACCTCAGCAGAGCCTAGCCACCAAACAGACTCCCACTCCGCCCCAGGATGAAGCCCTCAGTGATGACAACACTCCTGGAGATGTGAACATGGATGAAGGTACTGGCCCATCTGATCAGCCTGAGGAGACAGCAATTGTGAGTCTCCCTGTGCCCACACCAACACCTCCCAACCCAGCTGCAGCACCTCAGCCAACCCCAGTCCACCCAACCTGTGTACCTAGCATAGTCACTACCATCTTGTGCCCCTCAGTCCTGCATTCTGAATTAAGACTCAGCAGCCCAGTCACAGAGGAACCAGGAACCAGTGAGAAAGGGCACCCTGGGCCAAGGGCCCAGGCCTGTGGGGTTATGGGTAGTAGGAGGGGTACTGTTATCCGGCATAGTGAGGCCACTGGGGCCACTCACACCCAGGCTCCCATCAAGCAAGTTTTGTGAGCCTATCAGGACTCCCAAATGTGATGGGCTAGGTATTTGCAGAAATCCTGGAGATGAAGCAGCTGTAGAGGATTTACACCAGGAACTGGCCACCCACAACACCTAAATAGGCCAGCTCATTGGGGTCCTGCAGGACATCAACACAACCCTGTGCAGTGCTTTTCCACAACAATCTACCTCTTCTTGTGGTCCAACTATATCCAGACCATTGACATCTGCAGCAGCCACAGGAAGGGAGGCCCTATCAGAGGAAGAAATGCCCGCAGACACCTCTGTCTCTACAGCAGTGGATCCTCCCACAGACGCGACCGGGGATGTCCATACACAAATCAAGGAGGTACTGATGACACGACATCCACCACCACCAGCAAGAAACCTCAACCTTAATTTTTTCCGGTGTGTGTAACACATTCACTCTGTGGACTAATTGTGGACTCCTTTCCCTTTTTGGTGGGAGTAGCATTTTTGACTTTGGACTTCAGACAATTTGGCATCTACAACTATGGTTTCATTCACCATGACCCAGAGCTATGCATCCTTTTTCTGTGATACAGGTGATATCATCAGAAAGATTGAGGGGTTGCCCTACAATCCAGGCACTGATATTTTGGTAAAGCTTGACATTGAAGCATTATTTACGAACATTCCTCAGTGTCAAGCGTTACAGGCAGTGGCATCCCTCCTTCAGAGATCCGCAGGTGAGAGACCGGATGGTTTCATTTTGCAATGCCTGGAAATAGTGTTACTAAATAACTTCTTTGATTTTAATGGGTCCTTGTATCAGCAGATCAAGGGCACCAGTATGGGTGCTTCTTGCGCGCCGAGCGTAGCAAACACCTACATGGGCGAGTGGGAGTTGAGAAATGTTTTTAATGAGGCGGCACCATTTTTTGAGAACTTTTTTTGTGGAAGCGCTTTATTGATGATATTTTCTTTGTTTGGAGAGGAGATGCGGAGACTTTGCAGGAGTATATTCTCTGGCTCAATGCCAGCGACAAGAACTTGAAATTCACTGCCAAATTTAGCTCCAAGCAAGTGGAGTTCTTGGACATTTTAATTTGTTGTTCAGATGGCAGCCTAAAGGTTAGCCTTTTTAGGAAACCTACGCCTAAAACACTATACTACAGTATTGTAGTTTCCATCCTACCTGTCAAAAAGATTCAATCCCCTTTGGGGAATTCCTTCATGTCCGTCGCAATTGCACGAATATGGAAGATTTCCATAAGCATGGAGATGCTTTGAAGAAACGGCTACAAGATCGTGGCTATCCACATCGTTTGGTGAGACATGCCTATAAAAGGGCGAAATATTATGATCGAGACGCACTTTTACAAGACGTGAAACGTGCACCGCGCGATCAGATCACATGCATTATTAATCATTCTTCATTGAATTATAAAATAAAAAATGGGATTAATAAAAACTGGCGGATTTTGAATACGGATGAGAATGGGATCCAACTTCAACATCCAATAGTGGCATACAGAAGAAATCGTAATTTGAGAGATCTCCTGGTCCACACCAGAAATAATTCCCCTAATACTCAGCACCAAACTACCATTACTGGATTACCTCTGGTATTGGGAAATCATAGGTGTGGGGCATGTCATGCCTGTGATGCAGCACTAGTTATAGAATCTTTTAGCTATAAGGACAAAAATGTCAAACTTAGGCATCTTACAAATTGAAAGAGTAGCAATGTTGTATATATACTATTCTGCCCATTTGGTTTGGCATATATAGGTGAGACTGGACGCGAATTTCGTCTCAGATTCAGTGAACACAAATCCGCAATAAGGACAAGAAAAATGATTGCACCATTAGTACAGCATTTTTTGGACAAACAACACTCAGAAATGGATTTGAAATGGTGCAATTTTGAAAAAGTACAAAGCAAAGCAGGTCAACAAACAGAATTGACACGGAGGAAATGAGAAACCTTCTGGATTTTTTATCTGGACTGCATAAAGGAGGGGTTAAATGAGGATATAGCGTGGCACATTACTAAATTCTGATTCCTTTCTTATACCTTATTTAATGTATGAGACAGGCTGGGTATAAGATCGGGGGTGCCCTTATCTGGCAAATAATAAACTTGTTGAGACAGTAATCACTCAGGGCTCTGAGTGGTTAACTTTATCTAAGGCAAGGATGACCTCTTACTATTATATTATTTGACCTAAGGCACGGATGACCTCTTACTATTATATTATCTGATAGAATGGAGATAACCTGTCAATGTGGTGTAGTTGTGTAATTGGCAGGCTAAATTAAACAATGAAAGAATGGGTGTGGCCTTTATAACTGGACCACTTATCAGTCATGTGGTGGCTTACATGAGTTGGACTTGGCCCTTTTGGCAGGTTCACCCCTAAACTTTTTGCCTTTTTATGTGACCTGATGTTAGTTGTTTTAGGCCTCTAGGCACTTTAGCACTGTGTCCCAGTGTAAAGTGCGTGTGCTCTGTGTTACATTTACTGAGACTGGCCTGCCCTTCCATAGGAATGCATGGGGGATATGTGTGTCCATGGTAGTTCCTGGTGTGAACGGAGTGCAGGGTCAAGTTTAGTATGTGCGAACTCGTAAGAATAAATGCGGCACAATGATGTGTGCGGATTTATTATAACTATTGGGGAAGTGCCACTTCTAGAAGTTGGCACTTATGTGTGCTGTGTGTCTGCCTGCTTGATGTGGAGTGCATGTCTGGCTTGTGATTGACAGGTGCTGGATGGTGTGGGGAAGTCCAGGATTCAGGGTGAGTCAGCCCAGTGGTGAATAGATAGATCTGCATGCAGATGGGAGGGAGGAGTTGCACCTGGGACCTGAATAGGACTGTGCCTTCCCTACACAATGCTGGCTCCACCTCCTGCAGTGCGTCTGATGTCCCTAGCCTGTCCTGTGAATAGGGAGAGGGGCTGAGCAAAACAAAGTGCTCCAGGACCAGTTGTAACTAGTTCTCCACTTCCAACACAGTTTGTGACAAAGGAAATGTGTGTATAAGAAGGGGCTGTGACCCCATGAAAGTGGTTCTCTCTCTGTGTTCCTAACTTGAGGGGGGCCTGCTGCTGCTGGGTGCCAGCAGGTACCGCCACTGGGGACTGCCTCCCTGCCGGGGGGCCCTGTGAGCTGGCCCCTGGGCCCAGCCTTTGCTCCCCCCCTGCATTCTGAAAGACTTTCCCTGGATTTTGCATTTAAGCGTCTGGGAAGCGCTTTATTTTAATTCCTAAAAAGAAGCGCTCTATTTTTCCTGAGGAGTGCTTGGCTTTCCACTACTGAAGAGGCGCATTGTTTTCCTGAGAAGCGCTTTTATTTTTATTTCTGAAAAGCGCTTTACTGTCCCAAGGAGCAGCGCTTCTAATTTCGGTGGCAGCACGGAGCTGCGATCCTTTTCAAAAAGGGAATCCCCAGAGTGGAGATTCCCTCGCAACTCTAATCATTTACGGCGCGGGAGCCCACCCCGCATTGCCTGCCGTTTTGATACCCCTAGCGGGTGCCCACCCCGCCAGGGACCTTGTGGCGTCGTGATACCCCTAGCGGGTGCCCACCCTGCCAGGAAAATGTTTGCGTAAGAAAAGCGGGAGCCCACCCCGCGTTATTGCTGCCTTCGGTACCTTCTAGCGGGAGCCCACCCCGCTTTATGCTAATTACCGCAGGTGCCCACCCCACTTCCGGCGTGCCTTCAACCGCGGGAGCCCACCCTGCAATCACTCGTTGCTGATGGGACGATCACCACCGCGGCCCAGGGAAAGCAGGACGGCCGGCCCAGAAGTCAGGGACACTGCCTGACTGGAGGCGGGGCCAGCCGCGTATATCCAGGAAGCAGGGAGAGGAAGTGCCGCCCGCTGCTGGGGAAGCCGTCTCGAGCCTCGCGGGCTCCGGTGGCAGTGAGAGCAACAGAGAGGAGCCAGACCGGGCCTG
Source organism: Triturus cristatus (assembly GCF_964204655.1). Lineage (NCBI taxonomy): Eukaryota > Metazoa > Chordata > Amphibia > Caudata > Salamandridae > Triturus > Triturus cristatus. The sequence continues at coordinate 519,638,243 of NC_140582.1, read as the reverse complement.
AAGAGGACCGGAGCCTCGAGGGCTCCCAGCTGGTGTCCCACACTGTGCCGGGAGACCGGACACGCTGCCAGAGAATCCAGGTGAGGAGGACTCCACCGAGGGTTGCATGTGAAAGGGGCAGCGTCAGAGGAGACCGGAGGAGTCCCCGCAACAGCCCGGTGAGTGGAGCTGATTCCTGGTCCGGGGGTATGCTACCTGAGGCCCGTGGGGCCAGTGCTTGTGTATTTTGGGCATCCTCAGCTGCCCCGCAACAGTGGGCAGCTGCAACGTTCTTGGGCACTCTTGCCCCTAACCAGGAGTCTGGTAGGGGGTGTATGTCGGGGCACATTGTCGGTGCCCGCCCCCTGAGGTCGCTCCTAAGGCACGGGTGGTACCAGGCCCTGAGAGTCCTTCACAGCTGCCCCGCTAGACAGAGGGCAGCTGCAACGTTGGGGAATTTGTTTCTTAGAGTCCCAGAGTGGAGCTGCAGCGGGGACCATGGTGCCAGTGTCCTTTCATGTTTGGGGGCCAGATCTTCTCTAGAAGTCCCGAAGTGGGACTTGGGGGCATTAGTGATTCTAGCCTGAAAGGGGCGAGAGGCCCCCCAGCACATTGTGCCCTTGGGTGACCGCTGCATTGGCAGCTGAATTCCTACTGCGCTGGACGTGGGGCATTTGCTTGAGTGACAAGGTGGGGCTCATGAGGCACGCTGGTGCCAGGGCTCCTTTGCACAACTGCCCAACAAGTAGTGGGCAGCTGCCACGTTTAGGCCTGATCTTTTGCTTTGCTGCTTCTGCTGCGTGCGCAGCCAGCCCGGACATTCTGGACATCGGGCATTTGAGCCCCTGTGAGAGGCCAGTTGGCCTGGGGCCCAGTTCAGTGTGTTGTGCCCCCGATTGGGGCACACTGGTTTTTTTTTAGGCCAATCTGTTGCCTAGGGTGTTTACGCTTGTGATGCCTAATGTGATGCTATGGTGTTTATGCATAATGTATTTATGCCCCTGAGGGTTATGCAGAATATGTCTTAGGCCTAATGTGAGGACTATTGCACAGTGTAATTTACGTTGCATGATCTAGGCCCTAGTTCAGTATTTCACCAGTAGTTACTGGTTGTGCGCTACATTTACTATTTGTTCTATATTTACAATTGGTGATTTGCGATGGTTGTGACAGTGGCCCCATTGGCCCTGTTGTGTGTAAATAGTTCCCTGTAGATACTGCCCAGTGCCAGTTGGCACAGTGTATATTATGTGATTATGATCTAATGTGTTTATTATAATACAAAGGCTATTTTTATATATAACCTTGTGTGAAGTTCCTTTTGTGGTGTGCCTGGGGTGTTGTTGCTGTGTGCGTGCACAAACGCTTTACACATCGCCTCCGGGATAAGCCTGACTGCTCGTGCCAAGCTACCAAGGGGGTGAGCAGGGGTTATCTTTGGCGTGCAACTTCCTTGCCCTGACTAGAGTGGTGGTTTGTGCCTGGCTGTGGAGCAAGCCTTAGCCAACCAGAAATCCCATTTCTAACAACATGTATATGTAATATTTGCTTTTTTAATTACAGACCTGTCCGTATACATATATTATAATATGGCGGCCGTTACATGAGTCAGCATAGTTCTTTTTCTATAAGGATGATCATGACGCGCTGCCGTGTCTATACCACGTGATCATCTGTGCCGCTTTCACTTTAGGGATCAGCTAGTTCTGGGGGTGGTTCTAATAAACTGCACCATTCACTAGCTATAAAAAAAAAATGTTTTTGGGTCTATAAACATATATTGACATTTCTCACAGCCCTTTATTGACGTTCAGCTTGTATATATACATTTCAATATGGCGCCCGTCATTTAAGTTGATGCAGTCTTATTTCTATAAGGATGATCATGACGCACTGCCGTTTCCATGCTATGAGATTTTTTGCGCTGTATTTTCTGGAGTATCAGCTATTTATAGCTCGCGGATTCCCCAGCTTTTCAGTGCAGCTCGATCATGATATGTGCGGCGTTCCGTAGAAGATGGTCGTATCTTTGGAAACAGGTGAGCACATAACGAAGTCAGGAACTTTGAGGATATGTTTGCTAATGACTGCTATATCATTTTAGGGAATGCATTTTAGTCCGTATTAGAGAGGGATATGGGCCAAAGTCCAATGAAAAGGCAAAGGGACAATGGGAGCTTGGGGGGCAGCCGAGAGCAGCGAGGTCTGCCCCCCGGGCAGATCGGGAGGGGGGGGAGTGGCCGGCTTGCGGCCATTTTGCATGATTTGGGCTACATTGGGAATAGCCCAAATGCAGCCCAATTTTGTAGAATATAGCCCAAGGGTTATTTAACGTATTTTCGTGCTTCCCCAGCCACCATTTTAGGTTTGGTGACCTGGTGGCTGGGAGCGCTTTGTAGGGCAGGTTTTTTGTCAGGCCTAGTTTTTACTTAGCGTTGGTGGTAGGCGATTTCTGGGTGTAGTTCAACATGTCTGGCGGCGATTATCGTGTCCTGGAAGCTCTGAGGCTTCTTAGTGAGGCTGGCAGGATAGATTTGGTGATCCAGGACCCGGGGAAGGCTGCGCGCCCGGTGAGGCGTGCGTCGGCCGGGTGGCGGCCGCCGTCGCGGCTTGCTCGCCCCCCGGAAGGCTAGTGGTTCACAGGTGAGTGGACGGGGCCGTGCGTACGTCAGGAGCGCGGCCCCGGAGAGTAGGGAGGTAGCGGGCGTGGTGGTGGGGGGGGGTGTCACGGGAGGGGCGGCGGTGCGTGGGACAGTTTCTGGGTGGGGGAGCGCGTCAGGCATCTCCCCGCCGCGTAGCCGCTCCGTTGGGAGCTGCTCATATGCCGTGGGAGCGGCCCCGGGGGCTGGGGAAGGCTTCTCCTTACACAGTGGGGGCCGCGGTGATGTATGCGTAGCGGCCCCCTTTTATGCAGCAGAGGGTATGGAGCCGGGCAGCGCGGTAACGGAGAGTGCTGCCCGGAAGACTGCAGGGAGGCGGGAGGGGAAGGGAAAGTGTCTGGGGCCTCTGCAGGAGCTGGGAAGTAGGCATCGGGGGGGCGCGCATTGCGTGGCTCCCCCCGCGGTCTCATGGTGAGAGGGGCCGCTCCTATGCTAGGAGAGCGGCCCCTGGGGGAATATCTGATGTAGCAGGGCAGCGGGGGTTCCAGGTGGGTTGCAAGTTACTGGGGAAGGGGTGAGGAAGGTATCTGAGGCCCCCTTGCTAGTGGAACAGCAGTTTGGGAGAGTGCAGGCACGGGGAGATGGGGTAGTGGGTAGTGCAGCGCAAGGGGGTATGGGGCTTCCATCGGGACAGGACGGGAGTGGTGTGGTGGGGGAGATTCCACCTTATTGATTGAATCAGATGGGAGTGAGCGGGATTGGGCAGGCCTGGACATTTTTGAGTCCTGGTCAGAAGTGGTGTCTGGGGCGCTTGAGGCAGGGGAAGGGTTTGGGGAAGTTGGGGGCTCCGGGACAGCTGGGGGACAGGGGGCAGGCCTCGCGGCGAGCTTCAGGAATGCAGGGATGCGGATGGCGTGGGGGGGTGCGGCAGAAGATGAGGAGGCAGGGCCGAACTTTCGGGGGGGGCTGGGGCAGGGTGCTTGGAGTCGAGTGATGGGGAGGAAGGGGAAGGCGTCGAGGAAGAGGTAGTTGATCTGAGTGCTGTGGGTCGGGCTTGGGTAGCCAGTATGTATGGGGCAGGTAAGCGGGGATGGGATGGTAGGCAGAAGAGCGGTGGGCCCAGCACACCAGACCATTCCTTTTTGTTTCAGGCAGTGGACCGACAGCCTGACCGTCATGGGGTGCCAGACTTGGTGGGGCTGGGAGCGGCCCAGAGGCACCAAAGAGAAGGGAGGGTGGAGCCTCGGGGGCATGCCCAGTACCTGCGGGGGATTCCGGCGTGGCTGGCACAAGTAGGCCCGGGACGGGCTCTCCGGCCCCAACATCCACTGGGTCACAACGCCCCGGGGGACAACGAAGACGGAGCAGCGCTGAAGAGGATGTTTGTTTCTTGCATAGGGTGCAGTCAGGTCCACCTGCGGGGAGCACTGGGGGTGCGAGGCAGGAGGAGCTTGATTATGAAGAAAATAGTATGGAAGAGGGAGAGGTGCGTGATGTGGAGGACGACAGGGCGGGGGGCCGAGTAATACTGTGTCTAGTGTCTTACAGGTGTCACAACACCAGGCGAGGCCCACGGGTCGGACATCGCGGTGGGAGACCGGCTCGGCCCCTCGGCCAGGACACAGGGTGGAGCGACGGACGGAGTCCTTGGCGCCAGGTAAACGGTCTTTGCTCGGGCGCCCGGTGATGGTATCCATGGATGTGGGTGGGTCTGACAGAGAAGGGGGCGTTGGGGGGAGGTTGCATAAGGGTGCGTATGTGGTGGATGTGGTGGTTGGCACTGAGGAACCAGGTAAGGGCAGTGGGTCAGGTAAAGGCAAGGATGTGGTGAGCTTGAAGGACACGAAAGGGACGGTTGAGACACAGACGGGAGAGGGGGAGACAAAATTAGAGATTAAGGAAGTGAAAATAAAACGCTTGCCATACATGGGGGTAACTAAACCCTTAGGCGCACATTTGATGCTGGCTACCAAGGAACGGATTTGGAAAGGGGAATATGTGGAAATGCTAAAGTTCCTTCACAGGGAAGTGCGGGCGAAAGAGGGTTCGAAGGAGGAAGAATTTGAGTTGGCTAAACGGCCTAAGGTGCCGTTGACAATTGAAAACTGGACAGCGGCGTTCCTTATATACGCTAGTGTGTATTGTGAAAAATTCCCTGAGAGGTCTGTGGTCATGTTTAAATACATGGATGTCATACGGAAGAAGCAGAATACGGGGGTGGCTATGCCTGGGCCCAGTATGATGAGGAGTTCTGGGCGCACATGGCGTGGGACCCGGAGGCGAAGAGGGGCGAGCTAGATACAGATTTGTGGCAGCATACGATGGGACTAGCGGGATCTGGGAAAACGATTTTCACGGCCAGCGGGCTCCGCTCGTGTATCGGCCCTTTCGAGGAGGCCCCACCCGCAGGGGGTGGGGGGAGCAGGCTGCAGACAGGCAGGGGCAAAAGGGGCTTGCTGGGATTATAATAAGGGACTGTGCACCCGGGAGTACTGCCGTTTTTGGCACGATTGCTCCGGATGTGGGGGACGACATGCACTGGTCAACTGTTGGGGGGCCCAGGGTCAGTCGCAGGGATCACAGCAGTGGCAGTCGGGAGCCTATAAGGCACACAGGGATCACAGCAGCAGCAGTCGGGAGGGGGGTGGGGGGCTAAGGGGCCTGGGCCCAACGGCGCGTACTCCGGTTAAGGTGGGGAAATTGCTGGCAGCCTTGCACGGGTATCCAGAGAGGGAGGCTGAGGAGCAGTTACGTTTGGGGTTTCTTGAGGGGTTCAGACTGGGGTACGAGGGTCCACGGGTGAGGCGGTGGGCAGAAAATCTGAAATCGGCACGAGAGCACTCTCAGGTAGTGCAAGACAAACTTGACAAGGAGGTATGAGAGGGCTGCATGGCGGGCCCCTTTCAGGAATGGCCGTTGCCTAATTTGATTGTGTCACCCATTGGAGTGGTGCCTAAAAAAGAGCAGGGTCAGTTTCGCCTCATTCAGCATTTGTCGTGGCCGGAAGGAGGGTCGGTCAATGATTTTATTGACGAACGGGAGGCCACTGTATCTTACTCATCTGTTGACGTAGTCATGTCACTGGTGGTGACCGCGGGCGCAACAGCACAGATGGCAAAGTGCGACATAAAGTCAGCTTTATGGCTGCTTCCCGTTCACCCTGATGACTGGGATCTTTTGGGTATCCAATTTGGCGGTCACTGGTATGTGGACAAAGCGTTGCCGATGGGCTGTTCCATGTCATGCGCACTTTTTGAATGTTTCACCACGTTCCTACAATGGTTGTTTACGGAACGGACAGGTCACCAAGGAGTTACGCACTACCTGGATGACTTCTTTTTTGTGGGCACCTCAGACTCCACGGACTGCCAGAAGGCTCTGGACAGGTTCAATGAGATCATGAGGAAACAGGGCGTGCCGTTGGCTCCAGAGAAAACGATGGGCCCCAGTACGGCTCTTGCCTTTCTAGGGATTGAGTTGGATTCACGGTTGATGGAGGCACGCCTTCCTGCGGACAAAAAGCAGCAAATGTTGGGGCTGCTGGAAGGCATTTTGGCAACATCAAAGGTTACGGTTAAGGACATACAGGTGCTGCTGGGCCATCTCAATTTCACGTGTAGGGTGGTCAGAGTTGGGAGGACTTTCTGTAGGCGACTGTGTCGTGCTTTGGCGGGGCAGAGGCCTCCACATCACCATGTACGTCTGGCAGTCGGGGTGAAGGAGGACTTGAGGATGTGGCAGTTTTTCTTGCACCAGTTTAACAGGATAACTCTGATGAGGGAGGCGGACATGGTGTGGGACGTGCAGATTTTTTCAGACGTGGCAGGGAGTACTGGTTTTGGTCTTTATTGGCAGGGGAGGTGGTGTGCTGAACCCTGGCCAGCGGAATGGTTAGACGGGGCAGGAGTATTGCTTTTTTGGAATTTTTTCCCCTGGTGGTGGTCATCACGCTGTGGGGGGAGCTGTTGGCTCAAAAGAAGGTCACTTTCAGGATTGACAACCTGGCAGTGGTGCATATTGTCAATCGACAGTCTGCGAGAGACGAACAGGTGCTGAAATTGTTGAGGGTCTTCGTGTTGGGGTGCTTGAAGCATGATATTGCTTTTCGTGTGGTGCATGTGCCAGGTGTGGACAATGACATTGCGGATGCTTTGTCTCGTTCGCAGTGGGGGAAATTCCGTGGGCTCTCCAAGGACGCGGACGTGACCCCGACAAGAATGCCGCACCAGCTGTGGTACGTAGGCAACACAGGATGTTGCAACTGGTTTTAGGCTCATTAGCCCACTCCACGAGGGCAGCATATTGGGCGGCATGGGAGGATTTCTTACGTTCCGGGGCACGGCGGCGGGCTTCTGGGGTAGCTAGACAGGAGGATGTGTTACAGTTTATTTTGGACTTGGTGGAGAAGGGTCTTACGAAGGTCACGATTGTGCTCAAGCTGGCGGTAATTGCGTTCGTCTGGAAATTGTTGTGGGGCTATGCCCCCTCCGCTGGGGAACTTGGGGCATGGATTTTGGAAGGTTGGGCGAGGGAATGTGGGCGCACCACTCGCGTGCGGAGACCTTTGTCATGGGAACTGTTGGAAGGGGTGCTGGGGGTGTTGCCTGGGGTGTGTGTTGATGCAGGGGAAGCAACCCTTTTTTCCACGCTCATGTCCTGGATGTTTTTCGGGGCCTTTAGGGTGTCAGAGCTGTTGGGGTCCAAAAGGGAGCGGGGTTTGTCTTGGGGGAGGTTTCCTTCAGTACAGAGGAGGTCAATATCTGGCTCAGGAAGGCAAAAACAGATCAGAAAGGCAAAGGGAAATGGGTATCTTTGAAAAGGGGGTGCACGTCACCAGTTTGTCCTTTTCGGTGGGGTTTGCGGTGGAGATCCTTGTCAGGGGGTTTGGGAGGGTTGGTCTTTGCTCATGGGGATGGGCAGTGCGTCAAGGCTTCACAACTGTTAGCGGTGCTGAGAAAAGCGCTGGGTCGACTGGGGATCGACGGGAAGGGATTTGGGACACTTTCTTATCGAATTGGGGCAGATTCGGAGGCCCAATCTAGGGGCTGGGAGCGAGGGGACATTATGAGGCTGGGCAGGTGGTCATCAGATTGCTATTAGTGTTATGCGCGCAGCGGCGCTGTGGGAGTGGTGGTTTGAAAAAAAAAAAAAAGTCTGTCTGGTGTTTTTCTTGTTTCTCATTCTCGTTTCTCTTTGCAGGTTCGGTTATGGGTCCCCTCGCCAGGGAGATGTCCATCTGGATTGTGGGGCATTCTTTTGTGAAACGGGCACAGGTCCAGGCCCGCTCGAGCTACTTTAGAGACAGTTTGGGGTTTAATAAAGACGTATTCTCGGTTGCTTGGCGGGGTAGGGGCGGTATGCGATGGAAGGAGTTATTATCGGTGCTGAACGGGCTTATGGTGGCTGGTAGGTGCCCGGATGTGTTGGTGGTACATCTGGGGGAAAACGATATGGTCAGGGAGATGGGTTTGGCGCTGATGCGGGCTATGAAGAGGGACTTGTCGTTGATCAAAGCTCAGTGGGCAGGGTGTTCCATTGTATGGACAGAGTTTGTCCCCCGGAGAGTTTGGAGAGGGGCGGTCAATCCTGGGGCAGTTGACAAAGCTAGGCGGAAGTTGAACACGGAGATGGTGAGGTTTCGTCGGCACTTAGGGATTTGTAGGATTGCTCATAGGGAAATTCGTTACGACACGCCGGATTTTTTCAGAGATGATGGGATACACTTGTCTCGACTAGGCATGGACCTGTATCTTTTGGAGTTGCGGGAGGTGTTAGCCCGGTTGTTGGGGGTTTACCGTCGTTAGGCAAAAAGGGTACTGTTGGGGGGGGCAGAAAAAGGGGGAGGCGGCGTATCCGCCCACACTCCCGCCTTTTTCTGGGTGGCGGGGTGGTTGACGGTTGGCCAGGATTGGGTGGAGTTTGTTGTTATATGTTGGTAGTTTGTGAGCAGGAGCAAGGAAAGGGTAACCAGGTAGGATAAGTTTAGATTAGAGGTTGGTTAGTTACAGTAGCACAAAGGCAGGTAGGGATTACAGTCAGGGGAGTTTAGGATTTGGAAAGGCTAGATTGTGTAGGATTGGGTTATATTATGGTTATGGAATGTTATGTTGTATTTTGTGGGATGGGGGACCTGATGTGGGGATTGTAGGGGTGGGGGGAGGAACAAGGGGTCAGGAAATTCTTGTATAGTGAGGTGTTTAGTTTTGTAAGGCAGTGGCCAAGGGATGAAATTGTGATATGCACCTGTTTGAATAGAGCGGCCTTTTTCACACACAATAAACTGGTCTCGTGTCGGCTCGCCCCCCCCCCCCCTTTATCTCCCAAGAGATTCTTTTAAGTCAGATGCAAACGTTCTCAGCGAGCGTGTTTGAGGGCGTGTCATTAGAGTAACCTTCAAACGGTTATTGCATCGCAAGGATGACTTTGCCTCAATACTTTTCAGTGTATGAACTCATGGTTGCATAGAGGGCATATAACAAATGGCACATATTGCAAGGGTATGGAGACCGAGGAGTATATGATGTCATACTGTCCAGTATCATTACGAATAGTTTCGAGTAGAAACCAGGATATAACGTATAGCCACTGCAATTAGAAACTAAAGTGGGTGTTTTTTCGTTCCATTATTATAGCAAGCAAATTTGCTGTGCAGAACTTTTAAAATGCTAGCAAGGAAAATTTGAAAACCAAACCGTGGAAGGGAATTCTATGAAGTGTAACGAGAAAGAGAGGATTCCTTATATGTTCCTTCATTACACTCCCTGGTTAGTATCTGTGGAAGCACGCGGTAAAATTGAGGCGTCCTAAATAAATAGTTATCTTTTGGATATCCCTTTTGAGCTTTATTATAATACAAACTTTGTTTTCCTTCATCTAGAATACTCTGTTTTATCACGCACTTGTGGGTAGAAATTAACATATGTGATCTATGCACTGTCAAGAGAAATCATCCGGGTAAGGGGGACTAAGGTGTTAAGCATAAAATACATTCTTTGAGAATCTTTATGTGCGGATATATTAATAATGACACAATTTACTATCCGTACAGAATAAGCGCCGGCATCTCCCTACAGTAATGGCAAAAGTGCCTTTATTGATAAAAGAAACGTATGAATAGCAGCGATCGGTCCAGATTCTACAAGTGTTCTTCTTTTGTAAGTAACTATGAGGACATGGTTAGTTATAGATTATCTGACCGTGCAGAATTGAAAGGACCTATTGAGGGGGTAGGGTTTGTTACACTCTTTTCTCTGTGGTGAAGGTGGTTTGGTACTAGTGTTTAGGTTGCTATACTTTTCAACATTGGTGGTTGGTCATTTTCTTTTTTATTTTTCATCATTTGTGTCACATTATTTATTCTTAGTAAATGTTGGTATGGATGTTCTTTTGGTCCCCATTCAGGAATAGTGGGAGTGGTCAATTTGGTGGTTTGGTTTCTAATTGTTATCTGCATAATGTGTTTTCATGTCTGGTCCAATCAACAATTGATTAGTTTTAACATGGGCATACAATAGTGACCTTTTTTCATGTTATTTTAGGTCACCTGGTTTCTGTGAAATATATGTGGGTATCTAGAAAGGTCCTAATGAAGGTGGTCTAACTACTCTTCACATACCGCCGAAACACGCGTCGACCTTATGCTCAGCTTTGTGCTTGGAACATAAAATTCAATCTGGTCGCGGAGGCTTTTTTGTCATACAGAACCTCCATCTTGTTCAGATGCTGTTTGTATGAAATTTGTGTGAGTATGAATGCGTTTGAATGGTGGTGACATTGATGTATTTATATGAGTCAGTCCAGGGGTTGCTGTGTTTTTTCTTTTGTGGATTCATATATGTGAATTTGTACTATGTACATTTGATTATTTTGTCTTTTATGATGTATAATCTTTCATATTTGGTCTTTTTCTACTTAAAAGAATTCTGATTGAAAAAAAGAGAATAAAAATGAAATTTTATAAAGTATATAAAGAAATGAAATAATAGAAGTAATGAAAATTAAAATGTCAAGTGTCACTGTTGTTATTATACATATGACATAGCCCAGGAGAGATTAAGTCTTGAATATATAAGTGATAGATAGGCTATGAGGGAGCATGCTTAGTGTTTTCATTCACCAAGACTGACTACTTGACTCTTTTTGTTATGTTTGTTTTATCACAGTGTGCCTCTTCACCTTTAACACTTTAATAAATACACAAGTCACAAACTCATTGTCTGCTGTAGTAAATCGCACATTTACCAATGTACTCCCATGTGACATTTACAAAACAAGTTACTTCTGTAAGCCTGGATATGTGGCATTTAGGCAATGTTTAGCTCAGGATCACAACCATGTTACACCAACACATACATACAAGCGTCTTGTCTTATAACATCTTTATTCCATTGTACCAATCATAGGCTGGCATGATGTCAGAAACATAGAAAATCAAACATGACTTAAATATTCAGTGTCAGTGATCAGATTTTCAGGTGCAGACCTTAACAATATGGAAGGAGGGTATACATCAGACAATCTCCTATAGAATAGGCAAAAATAAAATTAGTCCATGTCATCAGCTGGAGCCATATCACCTACCTCACAAAAGGAAACACCAATAAACAGACACATGGCAGTACAACAGTTTCTGATTACAGGGCCATTCCAATCCAGTGTTCCTGCATCCGGCGCAATGTCACAAACAAATGTCACTGATGTGCCACAAGTACTTTGTCCTAAAATGAGGAGATACATCAACAGCTGCATACAGTTCATACACAATGAGAATGTATCCAATGTGAAGGGAGACTAGCATGATTTGGCCACACAACAACATTTCGTTGGACCACATGATGGCACACATATTGCATTAGGACCACAACACGTCAAGGAACAAGTCCAATGGATTCCTCTTAACTTCCATCCTATTGCTGGGCGAACTGTCAGGTTTTGTACACCTAAAATCTGTGACAGTCATTCCCAGGAACAATCCATGCCTGTTTTGTACATCCAAATAGCATTATATGCCTGCTAATGTCACAACTCTGAAATGTCCAAATGAAGATGCCATGGCAAAGGTACCTAAAACAGACCAAAGCAAGGAGATTACCTACAAAACCATACACGTGACCCAATTCACATAGTCAACTTCTGGAGAACACTGTCCTAAACAAAGCAACACTAACAACATGACCATGTATCAAAACCTTCCTGAACAACCACCTTTTACAAGAATTTCCCAGAGCTTTAGCTTCCTAATGTTTTCCCTAAACATATTTCTCATATCATCACAACAAGAGTTGCTTTACTAGTCAAAGTCATGGCATCTCACAACATACTTACACTCATGAGAAGAAGTTGTCGATGAGATCTTGATGCAAGTCAGCACCGTCCTCTTCACTGCGATCCTCATAATTTTGCATTTCAGGATCTTCACCCTGCGGCACTTAATGGTCTCCATTCTCTGCGATATAATGGATATTCTGTCGCAGGGTGATGATGTGGAGCATGCAGCGGGTTACGTGATTTGACATACCTTCCTGGGTGAGTAGAGGAGGTCTCCCCCAGTATTGTCCAGACATCTAAATCTGGCCTTCAGGATCCCAAAAGCCTACTCCATTGGCTGCTGTGTTCTTCCATGGGTCTCATTGAAGCGGACTTCCTCAGGCATTGTTGGATTCCTCAGTGGTGCCAACTAAGCTTGGACGGAGTCTGCAGAGTATAGCGGAAATCCGCAAAGTGCCAAAAAAAACCTCTGCCTCTACACAGAGTTCCCCAAGCAGCGGGGTGCATTAGATAAATGCCGTTCGCTGTGATTTTCAGTGGCAAGTGATTGTCTGCACTGTCAATCATCGTGAACGGCACCATGCACAGCTCAAACGGGTGCTGCTTCTATTCTATGGCTTGAGTAGCTTTTTCCTCGAGCGGCAGGTTTCAACGCAATCGGGCAGTTTCTCAACGTGAGTGGTTGCACGCATACGCAACCGCTCGCAATGAGAAATCTGCTCAACCACGTTGAAATATCTCACCGAGAGGTTGATTTTCCATGCTCGTGCTCGCCAATTTAATGTTGATGATCGCGAATGAGGACAAATCTCACCAGGAGGTGGATTTTCCTCGCTCGCGCTCACCAACTTGAGGTTGACGAAATCGAGTGAGGAAAAAACCCTGTGAACTCAGCGTAACGCAGAATACGGGAAACTCCACAAATTACGCAAGCATAGCGGAGTTCACTCCCCAGACTTAGTACCAACAACTATGGATGGTTGGGACACACGGAGTCTACTAGATGGAAGACCGACATAGGTGCAACAATAAGTTACAAACTTTCTGATCATACTATCTGACATCACCCACACTAAGTAAGGCCAGATCAAACTCACCCACAAACCAGGTCCTCTCCAGTAGTAGTTGTGACAACAGCTATGGTGCTGTTCTGAAGTATGAAGGAATCATGGGCTGATACTAGGAACCAGGCACAGACATTTGAGATATACAAATCCGGTAAACAAATAACTTGCACATTGATAGAATGGAAGTGCTTCCCTGGCTTGCGCTGGCACTAAGGCATTATGGGTGCCCTCAATGGTTACAACTACATGTGGAATGTGTCAACCATCACATTGGATGAATCCTCACAGGAAAACTAGATGTAGCTGTCAATGTGTCTCATCATTGCTGACAGCACATCTTGTAGTGCATCACTGAACTTTGGTTGTGACATACCGCCAAATATAACCTCAGTGTATTTGAAAGGAACCAGGGCCCAGAAAATGCAATACTGACAAAGGTCTCACAATAGGTGGGATACATGTGGGATTAGTGTTTTGAGGAAGGAGATCAGGCTCCAACTGATGATATAAATCCTGTATTGCTTGCCTATTCAAAAGAAACTTCTTAATGACATCCCTTTCTTCCATGGTCTAAAGGTCTGGAAATGGGAGGTACCCTGAGCCTGTCATCGCCTCCCTCTCCCAGGGTACCTATGTGTGGTGTGACAACAATTTTGAACATTAGTCACAGTGTTTACCATAACATATATGAAGAGTAAGCCAAAAGTAATGTGACAAAGCATAACTGTTTCAGAAAGCATTACACTATTTCACACAATAATTGTCTACTATACAACATCCATCTATAATCCCCATTGTGGTCTTCACATGTGTGTGTTAGAAATTGGGTTTCTGGTTGGCTAGGGTATGCACCTAAGCCAGGCGAAACCCACCACTCTAGTCAGGGCAAGGGAGTTACACGCTGAATATAACCCCTGCTCACCCCTTTGGTAGCTTGGCAGAGCAGTCAGGCTTATCCCAGAGGCAATGTGTAAAGCATTTGCACAACACACTCACACAGCAGTGACACACTAGGCACACCACAAAAGAAACTCCACACAAGTATATGTATAGATTCATCACCACTGTACACATGGGGGCCCCTTCCTGGTAATTGAAAGGAATGAGCAACAGCAACACATCCTAATATGCGAGCACAATATGAGGCCTCAACAAAATGATAGTACTGAGCAGAACATATTATTCATCGACATCTTCAGCAGTATACCATAGTGAATACTTATCAGAGTGCACATTTCAGAAGCACATGATGCCCCTCCTAGGCATATGCATGTCATTGTGTAATGCGTAGGGTGCCAACCTTGGCAATTAGCCCAACATACAGGCGAAGATCAGGCATTGGGCAGAACCCTTATCACTGAGCCTGATCCGGGGTGTGTAAGGAAAAATGGGTGCCACAATACAGTAGTCCCCCAAAGTACTAGGAACCCTGCTGGCCATGCCGGTACTCTTGTGGAAGTCTCTCCCTCCACCAAGGCTCTGGGACCTCCGTTGAGGGTTACCCTGAGTGGCGGAAACTCACTAATGCCTCCGCCTAAAAGTAGAACTGTGAGGCCAAGGGTCACTCTTGGCAGCTGCCCACTACCACTGGAGCAGCTGCTACACTGGCCACGTAGAGTGACTCTGATCTAGCTCATTACAGGCATGGAGAGGGAGAGCGCTGCTTCCCCTCAACTCTCCTGTTACTTCCGGACCCTCAGGGCAAAGCAGTGCTGCACGTACTGCCGGATTACTTGCGATCCTTCCTCTCTTTGTTTCGGGCAACACACGGGGCTCTCCTCTTCCACTTGGGAGGCCCGCCCACAACCAGGCTCGGCCTCTGCCTGGCTTCCAGTGGATCCATGTCCCTTGCTGGCTTCGGGGATGTTGCTAGGCAACCAGCATGGACATTGCAGGTTGCCTGCCGCTGGCCGAACGAGGTGAGAAAACAATTCTTCCTGATCCTGGGGCCCAAGGGGGTGAGTGAGGATGCACCCCCTGCAGGCTGCTCCCTCTTGACAAATAATGAAGCGCTGTGTCAGACCCAGACAAGGGGCATTCTGGCCATATCGGAGAGGGTGGTGCTGCAGGGCCATACACGCTCCTTTCCGGGTCAGCCCCACTCTTTGGCCAACAGAATTAGAAAGTGCTCCCCAGTGCTATGATCTCCACAGGGCAGAGATCAGGGCACAGGCAGGCCAACACACAGGGCCTTCAAGCAGAGGGCAGTTCCTCCAACTACTCAGCAGGCAGTAGCTGAGTTCCTCAGCGGTTCCTCCTAGTAGTGTGTTCTTTTCCAGTTCCAAAAAGGTTCAGCAGAAATGGGGTCACAGCCCCAGTACTTATAGTGAAAATGTCTTTGTTCTCCCCTGGCCCAAGGCTCTGAGCCCAGTCCAAACCAGTTCTGGGAGCACTCTAAAGATAATTACAGTGCACAACACTCCCCATTCAAAGTGTAAGCCCTGGCTCCAGACACACCACAGGGAGGCAGAGCCATTATTATGGAAGGCAGGCACAGCCCTATTCAGATGCAGGTGCTACTCCTCCCAACACTCCAAATGCAGACCAGACCTATTCAGCCTAGGGCTGACTCATTCAGACTCTCTGGAGCAACTGCACCCCCCTTGCCCCTGTCACTCCAAAGTCACACAGTCAATACACATCCTAGCAGAGGACCAAAGACACATAGCACATAGAAATGCCTACTTCTAAAAGTGGCATTTCTAAAATAGTAATAATAAATCCGCTAACACCAATAAGCAGCATTTATTACCACTATTCAAAACGTACCAAACTTGATCACGCTACCCCTCTCATGTCAAGATTTACCATTGAAGCATATATCAGGGAATCCCCAAAGCATCCCTATGAGAGGGCAGCCTCACAGCAGTGTGAAACCAAATAGGCTGTTTGTCACTACCAGGACATGCCACACAGTTAAGGCACATGTCCTACCTTTTACCTACACCGCACCATGCCCTTAGGGCGACTGATGTGTAGTAAAAGGGGAGTCATAGCCGTGGCAACCACTTTATGTGCCACGTCACAGTGGTAGTAAACTGCATGCGCAGGCCCTGCTGTGGCAGAGTCCTGAGACAGGTTTGAAAGCCTACTTTGGTGGGTGGAGCAAGCAGCGCTGCAAGCCCAACTGTAGCATCTAATTTGCTGGCCCTGGGTATATGGGATACCACTGTACCAGGCACTGACAGGAAAATTAAATATACCTAACAGGTGTAGACCAATCTTACTAAGTTTACCATGGAGAGCACATGCACTATAGCACTGAACAGCATTGTTAAGTGCCCAGAGTCATAAAACCACCACCAACAGGTCAGAAAAACCTCCTGCAAAAAGGGCCAAGTCCAACAGTGTCTATTACAGAAATGGGCACATTATACATCCAAAAATATATCATGAGTACGCTAATATTGTCAAGTTGAGTTGTTCTCACTAAATACTGTCACCGGCAGAAAACAGTGCGCCTGTGTAATATAGCGTTTATGCACAGTAATGCACAACACTGATGTTTTTGTAAAAGAAATTACAGAGCAATGGAGTAATACCTCTGTAAACATTTTACAAAACATTTGTAGTGGTCGTAATGCACTTAACAGACATCAATATCGTAGTTCCAACCGCTAAAATGGTGGATGCCTGACCTTGCATTTAGGACATTCGGAATATACTGCCGCCAGCACAAGTCAACCTTGTGGTGAGCATTTGCATCCACGCGGACACAGCCATAGGCTAACGTTGGTGATTTTGATGGTGGCAGGCCAACGGCTGTGTCTGTCAACACTGATGATCACGTACGTGATGTACATGTAATTTGTTGTTTGAAAAATAACTCACTTGCCACCTGGCACTGCTGCTATCAATACCTCCTCCACGCTAGATGCTTCTTGCACCTCTTTTTTTTTTTTTTATTATTTTTATTAGAAATTTGAGCAACAAAAAACAAAATAACACTTCTCACTGCAACGTACACTTAATAGATTGTTGACAACATAAGCCCCCAGCAGCCCTCCGCTAGCAATAGGATTTGCATTCACCTTATCAAGAAGCCGTAGTAACATGGGCCCGTCCCGTCCAGCCCCACACCCCCTCCCTCCGCACTCTCTCCAATTCACAGGAATACTTCAATATGTCTCCCAGTCAACCAAACCTGTATCCGTCCCCCGCCAATACCAATTCCGAGTATGGGATTACAGCTCCTGGAGAGTAGTCTGTGCCAACCAGTGCGTGAAGGGCGCCCATATATCCCTTGGTCGCGAGCGCATAGGCAGGAGCTCCCAGTAGACAGCCAGCTGTGACTGGCAGTAGACAGCGCTTCTTACCCACTCTCTGACGCTAGGCGACGTAGTAACCCCCCAGTGCAATGCAATTTGTCGTTTGGCCAGCAAAAGTAGCATTGCTGGTAGCTTCCGGTGCTTGGGTTTGATCATATGTAAGATGCCCAGCAATGCAGTTTGTGGTGTACATGGGTTCAGTAGGCCAGTGATTGTGCATATTATTTCCATCACCCTTACCCAGAATGACGCTAATGTGGGGCAGTCCCACGCCATATGTAAGAAAGTAGCCCCTCGTGCGTGGCAGCGCCAGCAATCATCTGTATCCCTCAAGCCCATGCGGTGTAATCGTCTAGGGGTGCGGTATGTCATATGGATATATTTGAATGAATCAGGCGAAGCCTGTAGTTGGGGGATAGTATCTCAAGTAGCTTACAACATAAATCCCAGTGCTCATCAACGATTTCGGTCTCCAGTTCCGCGGCCCACATGTCACGCGCCGCCGGGGTCAATATAGGATGGCAATTTTGCATGCTCAAATACAATCGAGATACGAGCCGGCGTTCTGACTCCACAGTCAGCACGGACTCCAGGGCCAGTAAATCCGGTGGCGGTGCCGGAAATGTAGGAAACAGCTTTTGACACGTGTGGCGAAGCTGACAGTAAAGTAGCGTGTCAAGCATTGTCGGGGTGTCTGCACCGCACATTTGCTCCTGTGTGAGGAAGGCGTCACCCGGGAACAAATCCCCCCTGTATGAAGGCCGCGCACCGCAGCCCGCTCCCCGGTTCGCATATTCTGCAGCGGGGGCCACATCGGGTTTCCCCGCAAAGGATCGACCTGGTGTACAGAAGGTCCATTCCGGCTCTGCGCCTCAGCCCATCCCAGGCCCACTTAAGTGCATGTATCGGGTCGATTTTTGTTCATCTCCGCTTGTGTGGCGTATAAATAGCCACAGCGAGCGGCAGCGGAGCCGTTCTGTCCGTCTCTATTGCCACATGTGGCTGAAATGGTGTGGGGTGCACCCAGTAATGCAAAAATTGCGCCTGCGCACAGTAGGCATAGAGTGCGAAATCCGGCGCCGCCAGGCCTCCCTGTCACTGCGGGAGAGTGAGGGTCTCCCACGCCACCCTCGGCTGTTTTCCCCCCCATGCCAGTTCTATCATCTGTGAGCGCACTCGGCGTAAAAAACTAGCAGTCAGGGGCAGCGGGATGTTCCCAAATAGATATAATAACTTAGGTAGGATGACCATTTTGGCCACTGCAATTCGTCCCGCCAGCGAGAGGGGCAGATGCTTCCATCGGCCAACCCTCTCCTCGACCCATCCCAGCACTCGCCCATAATTCTCCGACCATAATTGCTGCATGTCCGCACTTATCCAAATCCCCAGGTATCTCACCGGTCCGTCAGCCCACTTCAGTGGGCAGTCCGGCTCGAATCGGGGCGTCCCGGTCGTCAGAGGGAGAATGACCGACTTCTCCCAATTTATGGTCACTCCCGACAGCCGGCCATAGTCAAGCAGTTCCCCTGTCATGGGGGAGAGGTTTTCCTGCGGGTCGATCACATATAGAGTAATATCATCTGCATATAGGGAGACGGTTAATGCCCTTGACGAAAAACCAATGCCCCTGTCTGCGTGATGCTGTCTGAGTCGGGCTGCCAAAGGTTCTGTAGCAATAGCAAACAGCAGGGGTGATAGGGGGCAGCCCTGCCGCGTACCTGTGCTAATAGCAAAAGGCACAGAGATAAGCCCATTTACTCTCACTCGAGCGGTGATGTTAGTATACAGTAAGCGAATATAAGAAATAGAAGCCTCACTCACCCCCATGCGCTGCAGCAAGGGGAACAGGAACCCCCACTCCAGGGTATCAAACGCTTTCGTGGCGTCCAGCAGCACCGCCACGGCCTTGACATGTGGGGCTAAATAGTGTAGCACCCCAAAGAGAGTTCGAAGATTATGGGACGTCGAGCGGCCCGGCACAAAGCCTGATTGATCTGGGCGTATCATAAGTGGCAGCACCGGCTGCAGTCGCGTTGCGAGCATTTTCGCAAAATTTTTTGCATCAGTATTTATTAAAGACAGTGGCCTATAGGAATCACATTGCTGGGCATCTTTCTCCGGTTTCAAGAGGGCAATAATGATAGCCTCCCTCATCGAGTCTGGGAGTATGCCCGCCTCCACTGACTCAGCATAGACTTCCAACAGTCTAGGGGCCAGGAGATCTGCGTATTCCTTATAAAACTGCGCCGGTAAGCCATCCGGTCCCGGCGCCTTCCCAGCCGCCAAGGAGCCGATTGCCTCCCTAACATCCGTTATCTCGAAGGGGCGATCGAAATATCCCTTTTGGTGCGCATTGAACCAGATTAGTTGGATCGTGTCCAGGTAGCCGGACAGCTCCGCCAGCGGAGGAGCTCCCCGGGTATGGTATAAGTCTCTGTAAAAAGTCCGGAATGTGTCTAGGATTTCCGGCGGAGTATAAGCATGTCCACCTCCTGACGTCGCCACTGAGGAGATGAAGGGGGGTGGTCTCTGTGACCGCAGCAGTAGGGCGAGCGTCCTGCCCGGACGGTCTCCTTCCCCATAGCGTCGGGCCACCGCATATTTAGTCAAGAATTTTACCTCCCTGTCCGCCTCAGTCTGGTATTCCGTGAGTGTGGTGCGCGTTGCCGCCAATGTCGCTGCCGAGGGGTCCGAGCAGTACTGCACCTCCAGATCATGTAGACTGTCTTCCAGCCGCTTTAGCGTACCCCGGATGGCCTTCAGTATTTTGGCCTGCCCCGCAATGCAGTGACCTCTGATCACTACCTTGAAAGCGTCCCACAGGGTGCCCACCGACGCCACCGAGCCAGTATTCTGCTCAAAGTAGTCTATTATGTGTTGGTGTACTTCTTCCCGAAACACCGGGTCTGACAGGGCGTGCGCCGGTATTCGCCACGTGAAGGGCGTTATATACGGTTGTGGGACGTCTAGCGTCAGCTCCACCGGGGAGTGGTCTGAGAGGGTGCGTGCCCTGTGAGTGACCTCTGATACCCATGCATGTATCTGTGGGGTTAGGAGCCAGAAATCCAACCTGGACCAGGCTCCTTTGTGTGGGGTGAAGCAGGTGCCCTCCCTAACCGCTGGATGCACCACTCGCCACGAGTCTAACAAGTTATAGTACGCCATTATGCCATGGAGAAGCTCAGCCGCGTGCGGGTGATGAGTGCGAGCAACCCCCTCCCTGTCCAGGTCCAGCGAAAGTACCACATTGAAGTCTCCGCCCCATATGCATGCACCTTCCCCTAGCGACTGTGCCTTGTGCCAGACGTGACGGAAAAAACCAAGATCGTCCGTATTTGGACCATACGTGTTAACCAGTGTGACCGGCATGTGAAAGAGTTTCCCCATCAGTATCATGTAGCGCCCTTCCGTGTCGGCATGTACCTTGACCGTTTGCCAGGGCAGGCCCCTTCGTATTAAAATGGCCACTCCCCGGGAGTAGTTGGAGTAGCCGGAGGTGTGTATTTCGCCCAACCTAGCATGTCTAAGCTTCTCACTGGCTCCCTTCGTCAGGTGCGTTTCCTGTAGGAAACAGATATCAATCTTGTCAAGCGTATCTTGCGGTGATCATTAAGACCTCGAATATTCCATGTAAGACAGCGCAGCACGGTCAGGGGGGTATATAATGGTGTGTCCTACGCAGCACCTTGGCCATCAGCGGCCCCCTGTTCGGGGTCTGCAGGGAAAACCCACGCACAGCATGTCCTGCAATCAATACCCACATGGCAGCGGCCATTGTCAGGGCCACATCATCATTCAGTACTGTAGTGAAGTAGTGCAGTGTAACAAAACACCCCAACATTACCCAAGACCCCCCTCCACCCACACCAACCCCCAATTAGGTTGAGATACATTTCCCCTCCCCCACCCTCCCCAACAATAACTTTTCTGCATCAGTATCACGGGAATCATCCCTGCAAGTGCGTGGGGTCACCGGCATACTCCCCCGTCTAAAAGTGACAGGGTGGCCGAACAGTTCCGCCCTTTACGTACGTAGTCTGTCTGCTTACAGCGGGGTAGACCCAGCGGCTATCACCCTACGGTGTTCTGCCAAATGTCAGATATAGTGTCCGCAGCCAGTCCAACCATCCCGTGCCGTCCCCTCCCCGCCTCCCCAAACCCCCCAGGCCCAAGGACCCTCAAAGGCACCCAGAAGTGGTATCTTTAACAATCACTCTTACTGGCAGCCCAGCGCCACTCATGTCTACGAGGTCAACATATGTATGCCCCTTCTATTCAATGTCACTTAGCTGGCTCAGCGGGGGAGTCTCCTGATCGTCCCGCTGTTCCCGTTGCGACCGTTCCACCTGTCTTGCAAATTTAAGCGCCTCCGCCGCCGCCGTGAAGACCATCGCCTTCCCTTTATGGTGAAGCCGCAACTTTGCAGGGTAGAGCATGGCATACTTAGTCCCCACCTTCTGGAAGATTTTTTTAGCCGGTAGGAATTCACGCCTCGCAGTCTGTACAGCTTGCGTGAAGTCGGGAAATAAGGAGATAGCCATATTCTGGAATGTTAGCTCACCTCGCTCCCGTGCCAGCCGCAATATCGTGTCTCTGTCCCGGTAGTTGAGGACTCGGGCAAGGATCGGGCGCGGCGGCGCTCCCGGCACCGGACGTGGGCCGAGCGTGCGGTGCGCTCGCTCGACCAGGAACATGGCCGACAGGGCATCACCAAACAAGTCGCGGAACATGCCCTCGACGAATTGCTCCATAGTGCCAATGTTTGTGGATTCTGCAATACCAATAATTCTTGCGTTGTTTCGGTGGGAGCGGGCTTCCAAATCCTCATTTCGCCCCCGTATCACCTCCAGGACCTTATCCATGCGAAGTAGTTTCTCCTGGGTGTCTCCTTGGCCCTCTTCACATTCGGCAATCCGCGCCTCCGCAGCTGTCAGTCTCTCCTCATGCTGGTCCACTTTGTGCGATATGCCATCAAGTCGCCAGGCCCTTGAGTCAAGCTTGCCATCGATTTCCTTGAGGCAGCCTTTTAGGTCACGGAACATACTTTTTACATCTTCGTCTTGCGTCGGTTCCATTTGCGTTTCAGGGACCACCGTTTGTGACACCGGGTCAGCCTCTGCGTTCCGGGCACTCTGTCTTTCAAACTGCAGCTTCCGTTGCTTGGCGTCTGTTTTCCCCATTGTGCAGCTATGGGGCCACTGGTGGGGGGGGGAGGGGGCCAAAAGGGGAGCGCCGCAGGCTCCGGGTCCCAGTCAAGCCCACGTGGCGGTCAGGACCTCAGTTCACCTCTCTGCGTGATCCCCCCTGCTGCACTCGCCGCCACCAGAAAGCACCTCCGCAAGCCAGGCCCAGCAGGTCCTCTTCGTCCCTCGCCCGCAGGCCCGCGCCGGGCCCCGTCGCCTATGCAAGGCCCACAGCAAATCTGCAGCTCCCACTCGGGATGTCCCCCGACGCTCCAAACTGATTCACCGCCTCCGGGCCCCCGACGGCCGAAGTGCACCTCGCGGGTCTCGGTTTCCCGCGGTCCGACAGCCCGGCTCCACACTCAGGTAGGAGGTAAGCGGCCACTGTCCCCGGGGCGCCGCAGATACCGATCGTCACCGCCAGGAGCACCGGCGCAGGCAGCAGCCCAGTCCGCGTCGTCTCTGTCGCGGCACTATCAGTCGATCGGGCAGTCCCGCCTGCACCTCCTCAAGCTTCGCAGGTCAGGCAGTTAGCTCCTACCAGGGATTCTCTGTGTGGCAATGTTCTCACCGACTGCAGGATAGTTTCTCCTCCGCCAGCGATCGCGGCCCCCTCAGCGCGCGCGTCCGCTCACGGCCTGCGACCGGGGAGTCGCGTAGCGGATGACGCCGACCAGGACACTGCAGGCCAGCGGCAGGAACATCAAGCCGTCGTAGCTCCGGATCGCCGCCACCGTTCTCAGCCGGAATAGCAATAGTCGCCGTCTCCGCGGCTAAGCATCTCCCGCTGCAGCTTTTAGTCACGGAATTGAGGGCACAAGACGGATGGGCTGACGGATTTAGCGTTCGGCTGGCAGAGCCCCGTTACACGGTGGCCATCTTGCAGCTCGGCTCGGCCACGCCTCTGCTTCTTGCACCTCTGGGCAAACATGCCCGGCCAAGCAGGTGAGAGGGACCTTGCCTTCTCTCCAGAGGAGCTAGATAAACTGGTGGAAGAGGTCCTTCCCCTCTATGGCCAGCTCTATGGCTCACCAGAGGAACAGGCAACTATCTCACATACATATTTTACTCTGTTCAACTCCATCCTTTCCATTCCCACAGGCTAAAATGTGCCTCTGGGTCCCACAGTCAATTCAGATTACTGTTGCAACATTTTGTGGTCTCTCATAGGACAATCATATAATGGATTGTGGAGCACTGTACTTTGTGTACTTAACATCCCCATTGTGATGTGTGATATGTGATGTGTGATAAGATCTATATATTACTTGTGTTGCATGCACATATCTATTCATGTATACGTTTCATGGTACCTATGATATATTTGCTAAGCAGATTGTTGTAAATGTGCAAAGAAATAAGCTGTGTAAGTATACTGTAAAGAGCAGTTGTGGATGATGTTAGCTATGTGTACAGTCCCACTCAGACCACATCAGGCCTCGCCAAACTGTTGTCTGGGAGCTAGTTATACCTCACAGACACCTTCAGAGTGCCATACAACCTCGAGGTCATGTATTGGATGGCCTCAATATCTACTTTTATGGTTTTAATTGGTGGAAATGTGATGTTCATATGGGATTAATATGCTCAGCATGCAGAGAGCAAGGCATGAAAATGAGTAGTACCCAGTCTGGGTCATGGCGCAGGCTGGGGCAGAGTTACTGTGACAATACAACTGATGCACTGATTAATCACCCAGTAGATGTGCAGATCCTTGAATGTTCCCCAAGTTAGCTTTCTGATCTAATAATAGCACTGATTTCTTTTACATGGACTATAGTGGGAACTGAGGTAACCCTGGACCTGATACTTCTTTCCATTGACCCACATTGTCAATGTGTGACATTTACTAATGACAGGTCCCTTACTCCCACAGGTCTGTTGTCACTTTTCCATAAGTCATGCTTGTACTGTACAGGCCTATTGCACATGTGACACATTAATGCTGCAGATAGTTGGTTACTTCTGAAGTGATTGTAACATGTAAATCACCAGCATTCAAACATTCAACCAATCAAACAAGACATACAACGGTATGTTGAATGGCATCCCTATGACAGTGCCACATATGGCAAAAGGTGTGTCCTGTGATGGCGGTACATACAAAACAAACTCAATCAGACATAGTATGATATCCCATTAAGTAGTCGACATGAACACACATCACCAGAGAGGAAGCTCTCAGTGACACGCATGCCAGCCCTTTCATTGTGACCTAAGTCTTAGGACTTATACTATGGTATCAGCCTGTATGGACCGTGTGCATCAAGTCAATGGGCCTGGCTGTAAAGTTGTCTGTACAGTGGTGCACAAATACTTAACCCACCAGAATGTTACAATGGTGTGTTGTGTTTCATAATAGCTCACATCAGTACATGTAGGATGGCCCTGGGCTACATGATGTTAGTGGGCTGGCTTAATCAGTGTAGGTCATGACCAGGTTTGAGGATAGTCAGCAGATGACTGCAAAAGTGTGTATTCATGTCTTCATAATGCTTAGCATGTGAGAATTGCACATGAAGTGTGCAAAATATTGATTAATTCTTGTGCTAGGTGTATACAAAATGTGTGCCAAACAAACAGATATCCTTTAACTTGCAGATAAAATCTGTTTCTTCTTCTATAGCATCCATACAGGTCAGCGCCCATCAGAAGCAAGCCATTTGGAAAGCCATTGTCTGGAAGGTACGGACCTTAGGGGTCTATGGCCAATGCAGCATCCATTGCAGAAAAAGCTAAGAGGACTTGAGGCGCTGGACCCGGAAGATCATGGAGTTTCCACTGGGGATGTCCTCCAAAAGTGGGCTGGTGCGCACTGAACCCTGACCCCTCTAATGGCCCACATACTGGTGTTGGCCTACGTGGAGCGTCATAAAAAGTGGAAGGCCCAACAGCAGCTACAAAGGGGTGAGTCCTGGCCAAAGTCATACTTGTTACATTGCCATCTTTGTGTGTTACAGGCAGGCATTTTCCCATCAATATTGGGGGTAGCCCATGTTTGGTGCACAAGAAGAGTTATTAGTTGTGTAGGTCTGGTAGTTGGTGCATGCTGATGCACTTTGCCTAATGTCTTTCTGACCAGAAACACAGCAGAGTCCAATCCACTACCAATTTAGAGTATTGAGCAGACAGATGGCTAAGTAAAGTGATTAATAAGTATGGGTGGGCGGAATTTGCAAAATCCACTTTTGCAAATTATCGCGAAAATGTTAAAAAAAAATGTTCCCGCATGTTCGCGAGATTTTCTGCATGAATGCGGCTCGCCAACTTACCCATGTGGTTGCTCGCGGGCGCGGCCATCTTGTTTTCAGTTGTCTCGCGGTGCATGATCACGAGAAGAAAGACGTGATCGTGCGACGCATGACGTCACTGCGGGCGCGAACTGTCGCGAGACAGCGCAAATGGCTAAAAACAATACAACATCTCATGGAGAACGCAACCGGATCAAGAACGCAGGGATTCAGGTAAGGCGATCGCGCGCGAGAGAGAATGTATTATTTTACAGCGCGAGCAAGATACAAATTATCGCCAAGCTGCGGAATGCGGAAATTTTGACATTTTCGCGCTTTCCGGAACGAAATTTTTGCCCAGGCCTATTAATAAGCTCATGTTGTTTGATGTTGCGGATGGCAATTTTACCAAACCGGCCACTTGTCTTCAGTCTGTCAGGAGTGATCCTCCCTCCCTTCTGTGTCTCGTGTTATGGTGGCCCTCTTACATGTGACATAGCATACAGTGCACATTGGATGCATTCCCTAAGCAATACTTCTCCTTTTTAAGTAGGGAATGAACGGTAACATGAGATAGCAAACATCGCTGGTGCAATCAGTATTAGCACCTACATGTTGGCATGGGTTCCCTTCCCTGTTGTAGTATCATCTGCACTACTGTTTCTTACATGCTCTATGTGTCTTCATAGGTTGCAGTCTGATTCCGCCTGTATTCATCCTAGAGATTTCAACTCCAGACACTTCTGTTTCTTGTGTCCCACACATTATCTGATCGCCCTGATGAAGGTGTGACCCATACCTAGGTTAGACACCGAAACACGTGTTGCCGCTGGAGAACCATGCGCCTTCATTGTTTCCAACTACCCTAATGAGAAGATATGTGACTATGGACTGTATCAATCCATTAGACTACTGACTGCTTGATGTTAACTATGTATCTCTGTTCCTAGCCTCAGTTTATTTATGAATTGGAACTACCATGTCTCATGTGTTTTGCAATGTTTTATATTTCAACACATAGCTTCTAGAGTGTATGAGTATGTCTGGGTTTGTGGTTGTTTGTGTGTATTGAGAGTGTGTATGTGTTGGGACCATATATATGTACACCCATGCTGGAATCCAATTTTGTTGCATGTCTTTTTCCTATTAATTTTGATAAAATGGTATACATAAACACTATATATATTTTTTTGTATGACCGGTTTCCTACTCCTTTGGGGAAATCTCTTTATTTGGGTGGCTATGTTTTAATATATATGTGACTCTTGAGCGCTTCATAAACCTTTTCAGGCAGCTTGGGTCAGATTGTACTTTGCAGTCTGATTCCTTCACAAATGTGTGTGCAGACCAATCTGTATTTCTAAATAGTTACTTGTGATGGGTATACAGTTCATGTATTACAACAGATAGGAGTGTGTAGACATTGGTGGGTGGGTCACATACACCCAAAGGCATTACTTAATGTCATTCATTAGTCAGGTCCAATTGTTGAAGTAGTGAAGGAGATTACAGGTAGACTTCCAGTAATTTTTCACAATTTTAGTTTCCTTGCCATTGATGTGGGAGTATTCAGTTATGTGAATTGCACATGTTGTTTTATCAAGTATCATTCACTGACTGGTGACATGGATCAGGAAGTAATATGTGAAAATGTAGGGATCATATGTGAATGTATACACTCAGTAATACAATGGAATTTGTGTTTGAGAGATAAAACGGTACTGTGATGTGGCTTCTCATTAGGACACAGGTTAAACCACCTCTTCATGCAATGGAGATTCCCTGAGCTTCAACAACCTTCAATGGTCTATTGCCTTTTAGGTATGCAATGTAAGAATGGTGTTCTCACCAGTACCAATCTGCACTGGGGATGCCCATAGGCCTAGCTGTTTCTTTCTGCTGTTGATATTTGTGGACAGATGTCCCAGATATTTGGGGCAGATTGTCTCCAGTCTACTTTTCTGTGTGAAATGGGATGCATAGCAGAGCTACTTAAGTACAGCTTTTATGAGACTATTCTGACAGTGGACATATGAGGAAGTTCCTATTAAGAATTGTTAACAGTGTGAAATGAGCATTTCCATGTCACCTTCTTCCTGCTATTGTATATATTGCTGCAACATAGCTTTATTAGTTGACCATCCTTTCATCATGGTGTGGTATTGGGTACATGACCATTTGCTGATTGCAGGGCCTTGTGTGGAATCTGTAGGAATGAATTTGTCATTGTCATCCTATTTGATGACATCAGGTTACTAAGATATACTACAAGAGCCAACCTATACAAGTTGATCAAGTATCCTACTAGATACATGAGGATGAAGATCAGACAACTTCAGTCATGCAATTGGAGCTGTCTGTGGTTATGACTTATCTGTGAACAACAGTGTACAGGTAATGTAGCATGCATGCTGTGTTCATGTTAATGTTAAAGTCTCTATAGTGAACCTTGTAGCTGGAGTCTTCTGCACACTATTAAAATTCTCTGATCAAAGCTGTTGGTCAAATGTGTTCTGACACATGCAATAAATCTATTTTAAATTTAATTTCAGCATCATTCCAGGCAAGGGAGGAGACAGGGCCAACATCGTTGGGGAAACAGCTGGCCACAGTTGCTCTGGTTATGACACAACCTACACCAAGGGAGCCAGTGTCCCAGAGGGTGAGGGGAGTGCTACGGAGGACACAGACTCAACATCATCATCTTTAGAGTCGACCTCCAGTTGACACAACCTAGTGGTGACGGAACATACAGGAACTGTACCCACACCATCCTACGTGGATGATACCCAACTCATCCTCTCCCTGACTAATGACCACCAAGGACAAGTTCAAAAGATGCATGAAAGACATGGCTGCCTGAATGAACAACAACTGTCTCAGATTCAACACCGACAAGACAGAACAGTGGAGACCACTCCTTCTCCCACCTGGCAGTTAAGACCAGGAACTACCTCTCCCTGCACCTCAGACCCTCACCTTCTCTCCAGCAGTTCAGGAAGGACCTCAAGACCTGGATGTTCAGCCAATAGGAGAACCGGCAGATAGTTCTCCCAGTGCCTCAAGACTAAGGGTGGGCGTAGTTCGCGAAGTAGCACTTCGCGAAGCTACGCAAAGTGAAGTTCGCACTACGCGAGCTACGCGTAGTACTTCGCGAACTGCGTAGTAACATGTTCGCACTGTGCAAGATGTTGTTTTCAATGATTGCACAGTGCGGACAAGCAACCGGCACTGTGCAATCATTGAAAATGGCATCTTGCACAGTGCGAGCTGTAGTTTTCTGCTGCTCGAGTAGATTTTTACTCGAGCGGCAGCTTTCTCAACGCGAACTGGTAGTTTCTCATCGCGAGCGGTCGCGAGCATACGCGACCCCTCGCAATGAGAAACCTGACCTCCTCGCGTTGGGAATCTCGCCGGGAGGTTTATTTTCCATGCTCGCGATCGCGAACAAGGAAAAAGTCTCGCCAGGATGTAATTTTGCTTGCTCGCGGTCGCCAACTTGACGTTGAGGACCGCGAGCAAGCAAAAAATGACCGCAGCACTACGCAACACTACGCTACGCGTGTTCGCACTGTGCTACGTGCAGTTCGCGTAGTGCGAAGTAGCGCGAACTTCGCAAACTACGCGAGCGTAGCGTAGTACTTCGCCCAGGCCTACTCAAGACCCTCACGGGTGAAGCAGTTTGCGCTCTACAAATCCAATTGATTGATTGATCATTGTCCCCCACGCCCCCTTCTACCTCCACCCTCCCTGATGCTCCCCACCTAGTTGGCTGGGCCCGCTCCCCGGAGAGGGGAGCCATATACTTCTCTCCAGGCACCTCAGCCCCAGCCCCTGGTACCCCCGCTGCACTGAGTGAGGAGGCTAAATGACCTCCTGAGAAACATCTTGGAGTGACAGACTGCACAGGCAAGGGGCAAGGCATTCCCATCTGCAACAGATGGCGGCCTACCTGGAAGTCATCCACAGTGCTATGTCTGGCCTACTGAGATCTTTTCAAAATCTGGCCTCCTCACTCACGGCAGCCTTCTACTTCTACCCTACTTCCTGCCTCTTCCCCATCCAAATTTCCTATTCCCATGGCTGTCCTAAGCACACTCACACATGCATACACTTCAACAGCTCCAAGCAGCACACAGGCAGAAACACCAGAAAACACACAAACAGGAAACTACTCACCCTCCTCTCCACCACCACCCCCAACATACCCCAGACATCACACACCCACCCACAGACCCATCCTCAGCACTCCCCTAGACTCCACACCCACACACACAGACCCATCCCCAATACCCAGCTTTCCCCCTGACACTACATATGTACCCACTGATCAATTCCTAATATCCAGCACTCCCTTAGTCACCACACCTGTACCCACATCTCATTCCCAAAATGCAGCATCCCCCCAGACACCACACACGTACCCACAAACCCATCCTCAACACTCAGCATTCCCCTAGGCACCACACATGCACCCACAGACCCATCCCCAACACCCAGCATACCAAGTACATCCACATGACACACCACCAAAAACAAACACCTACACTCACCCACACAACAGGTGTCTAAAAACCACAAGCAAGATACATCAGACACACAGACACTTGCACCAACAACACACCAACCAACACCTGACACTTCCACTCCCTCTACCTCCCAGCCTCGACACCCTCCCAAACATACTGCCCACTTCCCACCTAGCTAAAAGAAACATTTTTACACCCCAACCCATTTTTTCTGTATCTCAATCCACCTGTAAGACCCCTGATGCCCCACCACTAAACCCAGGCATACCCCTAAGAAGACCAAAACCCCTCCCAAAACCACAGACACACCTCCCAAAGTGAGGACCTCCCCTCCCAAAACCAAACCCATCTCTCCCAAGTAACATCTTCGGGTGCCGGCCATGCCCAGTGGATGCCCCTTTGTGAAGAGGTTCTCTGGCAGTGTCATGAATGGCAAGTTTAGTGGCACAGCTGTGTGCTAGACCACACATTGTGTACATGGACTGGCCGTTGGTCTTTGGATTACTCCATCTAGTGATTTTGGAGAAATAAAAATATTTGATTGGTTTATAACACAATAATCCTGCCATTACTTTTCTAACTATTTAATGTAATTGGATACTTTGGATGTGTGATTACAGTGGTGTTTGTTTCACCCTGATTGATGATCCATTTGAAGTGGTTAGTATGATCTGACCTTGGAACTAGTGCTGGAGTCACATAGGACAAGGTGAAATGTTTAATGGATGAATATGTGGGATGAATTCCGATTGGGGCTGACATTGCATTGGGTGGTATTTCATATGGTAAGTATTTCAGCTTGGCTTGGCCAAAGTCAAATTCATTTAGCTTGCGCTAAAACCATAGGTTGAATATGTGTTTGATGTGTGCAAGATAGATATTTGTTTATCCACACATGGAGAGTGGTAAATTATCATACCTATGTAGACATTTTTATGGACATGTGCCCATTTGTGTGTGTGTATCTTACACCTACTTTATCTAAATGTGAAACAAAAGCTGTTACTACTGGGTTTGCTTTCAGGACTTGCACTTACACATTTCCTACTTAAGCATGGCACTTAGTTATGATATTGATTGTCCCTGATATACTCCAATCCATAGGTCCTGTGCACATAGAGGCATGTGCAAAGTGGACTGCAGTACAGGGCTCCGGCCTTTCAGGTGTACCCCTGGTAGAGGCATACCTATTCTGCAGAGAATCTTTACATTGGGACCTTTAAATGCTTCGCACACTAATTATTTTGAATCCCATTTACCTGACATTACCTGTTACCTTTTAATGTGGGTGATGTGTGAGAGTCCATTATAGAGATTTAGCAGGGGAGGAGTGTTTCAGTTTCATGACATATCAATACAGATGTATCCTAGATATCACACCAGGACCAAGCTTGTGAGCAATGTGAGGGTGTCACATACATTAATAGGTTTGATATTGATGATGAGGTATTGTTGTGTGACACAATTTAATGCAAAGATCACTATCCCTGATTATGAAATGTGAACACATGTCAAATTTTGTAGAGTGCCTGTGCAGTGTCAATGACCTGGCCAAAGAGGGCATCATAGAGCTATAATTGGATCACACATTGAGAACAATTCCGAACAGGGGCCCACAAAATATGTTTGTCCCAGGGACCCCACCCCCCTTGCCAGGTCAATGGCGGGGCATCTATTTACTGTAGAGTCAATGGAAACAGGTATGAGTATAGGTTACCATTGGTTGCTTCTACGATGGTGTCAGTTTGGGGCATCATCAAACAGGAACAGCAGCGTCAGGATGTGTAGGATGGGCTCCTTGGTGTCACAGGACATGTGTAGCTGAGTACATGTGAGTTTCAGCCTTATATTCCTCCCTTTCAGCCAGCTCCAATGTGAGGTTGGACTGACACAGTCACGTCAGCAGGAAGGCGCATCATAATAGGGCCAGCGGTAATACTGGTAGTCCGCCCTCCACAGACCTACTGGCATAACTCGCTGCTGCGGGGGTCAAGATTTCCTAGCTGCGGTGGCTGGACCGAGGCAGTCTTTTGTCTATGTAACCACATGCATCGTAATAGGGTGGTCAGACTGTCAATGGTGCGGTGACAATTTCAATGCCATTTCAATCGTGGTACCATGACCGCCAAAGTTGTAATCAGGTCCTAAGTCTCGCTTTCTCTGAGTTAGGGGTTGGGTTGGGCAACCAGCTTGGGATGGCTCAAAAAAAATGAAAGCAAGTGAACAAACTGGTTATTTTCTAACTCTACACAGTGTGGAGGCTGCCCTGAAAATGTAAAAAAGGGCACCTTTGAGGGTGGGAGCCCTGGGCCAGATCCCACTGTGCCCTTGCCTTAAAACGTCTCTGTCCATATAACACTGGCTGCACTGAATGAGCTTGTCACTCTCACCAAAATTAATTTTACATCTCATAATGCCAAACAGAACATATGGTTTTCTGAAGAGCTCTAGCACTGTAGAGGCAAATGTAGATCTCATGAAAGGTGGTAGAAAATGTTTGGTCTGCCTTGGATAAATTCACATGTGAAATTCACACAATAGAATACAAAGCAGCTACACTCAGAGCAAAAACCCAAACTTCCAGTCTCGTATTGCCAAAGCCAAAACTCCTCAAACAAACTCTTTAGGGGTATTAAGATATTATCACACCCCCCGTCACCCAACCGTTAAAGACCAAGGGCCTGATTCACAAAGGTAAACTGAGATGAAAGTCTAACTTTACGACTTTCAATATTCACAAAGGGTATTTACAAGTTGTAAAGTTAGACTATTGCCCCAGTTTAACTTACGTTTTGGTCTTAAGACTTTACTACTCATAAATGCCCTTTGTGAATACCGAAAGTCGTAAAGTTAGACTTTTGGCTCAGTTTACCGTTGTGAATTGGGCCCCATGTGTTCTTCTTAATGAGAACCTTGATACCTCTGATCAAGCAAGAAACTCTCCTCTCCTTCATCAGAAACATTTAACCCCTTCGCCGCGGGGGTAATACCCCTGTGGCGCGGCGGCGGCGGCACTGTGCTCGTGACTAGCCCAGCTCATCATGAGGCACAGTGGAGCTGTGCTCATGACGAGCTGGGCTCGTCACGACTCCACCCACTAATTGATTCTCCCGCACAGACGGGGAATCAATTACGGGTGGGAGTGGCGCAAGGGTTATGACGAGCCCAGCTCGTCATGAGCACAGCTCCACTGTGCCTCATGACGAGCTGGGCTCGTCATGAGCATTCAAGGGGTTAAAAACTATTCTAAGCCTGTCTTTTCATGGATTTAATTGATCCCTACAGCTGCAAACACCATCAACAAGATAATGGATATCATTAAACCAGTAACAAGTGTTCAGATTCCAGTATTAATTTCTTTTAAAGACTACACGCTAATTCTGCACATTATTATAAAAAATGCATTGTTTTTTAGC
Organism: Triturus cristatus; assembly: GCF_964204655.1. Lineage (NCBI taxonomy): Eukaryota > Metazoa > Chordata > Amphibia > Caudata > Salamandridae > Triturus > Triturus cristatus. The sequence goes on along the minus strand of NC_140582.1, from coordinate 519,604,704 downwards.
AACTTTATAAAATGCTCCTACGGTTCTCCCCTCTGATGGTTATCTAACCATCCCAATTTCTTCACAAATTAATCTTTAAAGTTCACCCTCATCCTCAGTTGAGTCTTTCCTCTTTCTTTACAAGCTCTCCAACACCTTAAGCATTTTATATTCTCAATTAATGTTATTAATTCTAATTCCCTCATTATCTATTTGTTTCTTTCTCTGCTCTTTCTCCTTTCAAGATAACATTTGATGGCAATGTAAAACCCTTATAAAGTTAGCAAGCAAACACCAAAATTTTGTATAGGCTCTAGTGTTGCTTTGAAAATTCCCCCTTCATGCCGTTGTGAACCATTTGCAGATAGCAGAAACTCCTCTACTCGAACTTTCAAAATCACCAGGGGTTACAAGTGATTTTAACTCAGGTTTCGGAACTCAGGTTTCAAATCAGAAATGTTCCTTGTTAATTCCAGAATTGTCTTACTCTCATTAGGCACATAAATGCAGCAATGCTGAGCTTTCAGAATCCTACAGCCTCCACCTTTTTCCGCTAGCAAAATGACTAATACTAAGCGATTTTGTAAAGCCATTGATCTAAGAGCTACTAATTCTGTATTAATAACAAGTAAAGCTCCATAAGTACTCATTGCCAGTATGCCTACTATGGTTGAAAGGTTTCTAATGTTCTCATCATTTAAAACAACTCCCACTGGTGGGATAATTGGTGCAAAAATGTCTCCAACTAATTGTGTTCCATCACTAATACTGCATGTTTGTCTGTGTTAAAGGTGTCATTGTCAAAGCATCTATACTATTCACATGATACATCTTAGAAAACAACAAAGCTACATAGCAAATACCTTCTCAATCATCTGTCAATTATAAAATAAGCATCCTGTCGACAAGCAAAATAAACTCCTGAAATTACTGTTTCTTCTCTTTGTAAAATCTGCCAAGGATCTCCCATAATTTCAAATGTGTGTTCACAACTACTACCTACAGGTCTTTTTCTAAATTGGTATCTTCTTCTATTAAACACATATTTTACCCTTTTGTTTCCTGTCTAATGTTAGATTTGGGCACTCCATTTTCTTTCTGACTTAATCTTCTTCCTTCTTCCAAACGTTTTTCAAAACGGCTTCCCCTTGGTTTTTACTGTGTGAAATGTTTGACCTCCTTTGCTTTAATATCATAATGAACACTTTCTCTAAAGGTCTCATCAAAAAGGTCAAATTATTTTCATAGGCCTTAACTGTGTCTATAGGTAGAGATGGTCTAAAATATTACCAAGCTGTATCCATTTCTTTTGCTTCCAGATGTAAATTCATACTATTTTGTAATGGAACTTTTGACAGAATCATGTTGTAGTTTGTATAACAATATTCAAAGTGTTCTTAACTATACACTAATCTAAGCAAGATACTAAATGTAATTGCGTATGGAAAAGGTATGTGATGGTAAGTCACCTCTTCTGCAGCTGTTTAAGGCAAATGTGTGCACACATAGCAATCTTTGCATCTGAAGCTTGTGTATACTGTTAGAATTGAAATGTGTTGCGGTCACATTACTCATGCTTTACATTGTATTATGTTAGCCTTTATGTAGCTATTTCATAATAATCTTTATTGCATACATATATAACCAATCCCTGCAAATACTGTGAGATTAAGTTAGCATCTGTGCCGCCATTTTCTCTCATTCAGCCTCCATTTCGTCCTATGATTGAAACTAAGCTTTTGTCTCATGTTGCTTGCATCAGCAGAAAGTTGCTAGGATGCATTAGCATTGCCAAGGTTAGGCCTCAGTGAAGCATGAGAAAGTTGCTTGTTAACGCATACCTTTCCCTGAGTTAGAGGATGCTCTCACTATTCCAGCTGCAAGCACAGACTGTATTACCTCGCCAGAGAGATCATGTATGCCCGGTCTCAGGCTCTTAGCTCATCCTTCTGTCCTCCGTTTTGTTCAGTGTTTGCCCAAGCTGTATTTTTCCATAATGGGTGGGTCTTTGTGGGCTCTGCAACATACATAATGTAACTTTATGCTTTTTAGAGGCAGTATCTCGTCAGCCATCATAGGAGGCTGGTCAGACTGGACCCCGCTGCAGTGTATTTTGTTAATAAATCAGTTTGATTGCATTCTCTACTGCACGGGTACTCATAGTACGGCCCGCGGGCCGCCAGCGACCCGGCAAGCCTTCCTTGGAGGCCCGCGGACCTTGCAGACATAGTGCCTGTGCTTGTCAGCGAACACCGCCGGTTGCAGCAGCGTGGAGCTGTGAGGCCGGGCGATTCTTTTAAAGGCCATTTACTTGTTAATGAGGCTTTGTTGTATTTCACCTTTTCTTAGCGCCCCTGCATCTCCCCTCTGATTGAGTGGAGATGCAGGGGCACTAAGAAGAGCTGAAATACAACAAAGCCCCATTAACAAGTGAATGGTCTTTAAAAGACCTGTGAAGTACTCGGGTGCGGCGACTGTGTGCGTTCCCTGGAAGCTGTCTCAGTCCATGTGAATCAAAGCAAGTGCAAACACCAGCAGAAAACAATTGGACCGCCAACTGAAAAGCCATGTAATTTAGTGCGATAGTGCCACACATGAAAAAAAAACTCACGTATCCTAGTGAGTGGTCGCTTACATGAAATAAGTAATGTATGATCCTTAATAAACAATATGCAGCCAGTAGTGCGGTCTGTGAAACCAAATGAAAAGAACATGTAAACTAAAAGGACAAAGATTTAACCCGCTTAACACTATAGGAATAGCCAATCAATTACCTGCAACATGTATATGGAGCCGCAGTGGAAACGAATCGGGCTTTCGACCTGGATAACGATAACTGCTTAGCAACGAAACCACCAATTTAGCGAGATACTGCAACAAAACAGGGAGTGCAGCATGTCAAAATACCTCAACTGTGAGTAAAGGATTGAGCGTGAACCAGCTACTCACCACTGTCTAAAGAACCCGTGAAGTAAATCCAGTAACACAAACCCAAAGATTTAGCAACTGGCATGAAGCCCAGCGGTCTCGTTAAATGTGTATCAGTCATCAACATAAACAAAGGACTTAACGCAACTGTTGAGAGAAAGAGCCGTACTGGAACGGGCAGCTGAAGCGGACAGACCCTAAGGATGAAACAGGGTGATAGTGCAAACACAAAGCGTGCGAATATTGATCGCCCTCAATGAACTCGACTAGTGCCTAACACAGGTATAAAAACAGGATGTTGGTGAGAGGATCCCCATGAACTCTCTAAAGGAGGGGGACAGAAAGAAAGGGAGACAAACAGTGAGTGAGACAGAGAGGTGAGAGAGGGAGGGAGATGGAGAGGAAGGGAGGGAGAGAGGGAGACAGAGAGAGAGGGATAGAGAGAGGCAGGGAGACAGAGGGAGGCAGGGAGAGAGAGAGAGGGAGGGAGGACAGAGCGAGGGAGGGAGACAGAGGGAGAGGGAGGGAGGGAGACGGAGACAGAGGGAGGGAGACGGTGACAGAGTGAGGGAGACGGAGACGCAGGGAGGGAGAGAGAGGGAGAGGGAGGGAGACGGGAGAGAGAGAGGGAGGGGGACAGCGAAAGGGAGACAAACAGTGAGTGGTACAGAGGGAGCGAGAGGGAGACACAGAGTGAGTGAGACAGAGTGAGTGAGACAGAGAGGGAGGGAGACAAACAGAGTGATGGAGGGAGAGGGAGGGAGGGAGATAGAGCGAGAGAGAGGGAGAGTAATAGAGAGAGGGAGAGAGAGAGGGAGGGAAACAGAGAGAGGGCGGGAGGGAGACCGAGAGATAGATAGATAGATAGATAGCTAGATAGATAGATAGATAGATAGATATGTGTGCATACCGGGTCTGGTGGCACAGTGGATGAAGGCGTCCACTGCAGGGGCCTGTGTTCAACCTCATGGTCATAGTTTTTTTTGCTCTAGCCCCGCCCCCTCCCCCACTGGCCCCGCCCCCACCGGTGCGGCCCTCAGCCAGAAACCACACTGTAAATTTGGCCCCGAGAGAAAGTTTGTGAGTACCCATGCACTACTGGGTTATCGACTCTTCATTTCTTGGAACGCTAGTGGAGGTTGAGAGTGACCCGGGGACCCTATTTGGGTCACTTCCTTCAGGTGTTTGTTTGTTAAGCGTGACTACTCACCCATATGGGTCTCAAGGCGCTGGGGGGTGGGGGTGAGTCGCAGGTTGCAGTCCATACTCTTGAACTAACCTAGAGTAACATTTGTGGTGTAATCTTGTTTTGTGTAATCTACAAATTATACCTTCAGTTTTGTCTCATCTGTTGTGTGTGCAAATGATGTAGTTTTAGTTGTAGACATAGGCTCTTCTAATTCTGGTTTAAAATAAATCCCTATTAACATTGTTATATTTACTAATACTACTACTAAAATGTAATACCCATAATGATCTTGTATCTATACTTGGTTAAGCAACACATGTTTGTCTGAGGTCAGATCATTGAACAATAATGTAGCAGCACTAAGTCAACAGTTCGCCTCTAGATTGTCTTAACACAGCTTCTTGATTTCTTTCTCTTTGCAGTTAGTTCTTTCAGCTTTTTTACAATAATCTTTGTATGGTCAATCCTATGCCTATTTCTTCTTCTTCTAAAAAAAAATGTTATACCTACTCTTCTACTGCAACATTGAGCCTAGGGAAATATTGTCCCTCTAAACATTTGTTTCTTTTCGGAAAAACTTTTCCAACAACTTCATCCAAATGTGTTTTTAGTGTTACATCATGGGGGCTCAAAGAGTTCTGATCTCAAATCAATCAGATGTGATATTGGTGTGTTAAGCACTAGATTCTTGTAGTATTATCATTCAGGTATAGAATTTCTTTAACAAAGTTCTTTTGCTACTTTTAATCTTCTTGGAGTCCATTGATGTTCTTCTGTATCACTTTTACTGCTTGATTTTGTCTCCTCAGCAATTTCTGCGGGTATGTGTTTAACTGACACACTTGACCTCAATTTCTTCTAACCATAGGTTCAACCAGTTCAAACAGTTTCTCCCATTCCCATAGCATGAGCCCCTCCCATCTGGGGTCCCATCGAATCCAAGTGAAAGACCATTGAGCGCCACCTCCTGCTGCTGAATATCGGAGTGGAACTGAGAACGCACACCCACTTAGTGGAGATGCAACAACACTGAATCACCACCTTCATGGGTTCCCACTCCACCCCCACTGACAAGGCTGACCCTGCATTATCAAGCCAGTTTTGTGTGATGCACTCGCCCAGCAAGGTCCGAAAATCCTAATCCTCTTGCATTGCTGGGTCAAAACTCCAAGTAGGTACACTAGGTCTGGGCAAGGACCTCTGGAAGGAACATAGTACAGTGGAATGATTACAGTACGTTTTCACCAGATACTCTACCCCCACCATTTTGCAGTACATCACCCTGCAAGTGTAAATTCCATTGAGTCAAGATCGTGCATGCTAGAGCGATCTGAATATACTGGAGATACTGGATTGTGCACTCACAGTCAATCAGATCTCATTGTACTGCCTAGGAGAGGGCAGCTTCCACCAATCTGCCCGCAGGTGCACCGTGCAAGGGTGGGTGTGACCTATCTAAGATCAAATCTATCACGCAATTAAAATTGACCCCACTTTTCTCTAAAAGAGGTCCATTAAGGGCAGCAGAGGGGTCAGTCCATTGAGAAACGATGGCTGGTCTATATTCGGGGCATAAATATTCAGCAGGGTGATGTTCCTACCATCTAAACAACCCAATACCTAGATATAATGGCCGCCCGGGTCGGTAATTGCCTTGTGCAAATGAAAGGGGACCCCAGCGCTGATCCAGATAACAGCACCCTGTGAAAACACGGAGTAAGAGGTGAAATATGGTTGACTTCGCTAGTGCCTCTAGAGGACCCAGACCTCAGTCTCTGTAAGATGCGTCTCCTGTAGGAATGCAATGTGTACCCCTCAGTGTTTCAAATAAGCCAGACCGTTACAACACTTAGAGGGGGAAGAGAGGCCCTGCACATTTCACGTGATTAATTTAATCTGTGCTGTCATGGAGCATGAACCATTAAAATGAAAAATACGAGGACCCCACACTCATCTATCTCTTTTGTCGATGGTCATATCTCTCCAAACTAAGCATACAAATTCCACAGCTGCATACGCTCCACCACCAAGGAACAAGAACAGAAAATGAAACACAATTATATGTGAAAAAACACTAACATCTCCAAAGGAATGAGATATACATTCATCCTGTCCAAACAACACACCACTGTAGGCCAAACAAGAAGCCAAAGAAAGGCTGAAGGGCCAACTAGTCCCTTGATGATAATTTATAAGCAGGGAAGGAGCCGGCAGCTAAGAATGGAGAGACACACACTCAGATAGTCAACCAAATGCTACTGTATATATCCCACAAGCACCCCCCCCCCTGCGTGCCTCCCCTCTGCGCCACCCAAATCAGGAATATGCACATCAACACAGGAGAAATAATCCCACAACTGCCCAGCCGCCATAGCGCGAAAAGAAACCAAGGTAAGAAGTTTCTGGAATGATCCAGCGCGAGACCGGGGAAAAAGGGGAAAACAATACAACTATCCTCCCTGAGTCGCAGACCCAATGTCACACTAGCTCATTCACACATGCAGTCATTGGTGGGGCCCATAACACCAACACTCACACGTCTCCACTCACGAGTCTGCACACAGGAGGGATGAATAACTAAGCGCTGGACATGTGGGGGGGTACCTTATTACCTATAGGGAAGAAAAGTTATTTCACAGAATATACTTCAGCATTCACCACCTATAGATTCCTGATCCTAAACATCAAGGCACTCCATCACTTGGTCGACGGACCAATTAGTTGGATTGGTTGATGGTGATTTAGAACCAGCTAAAACACATTTAAGACTCAGAATCCTTTACTCTCTTCATTGAAAAACCACAAACTCGTAATTTCTGTTAATCAAATATTTGTTTATCTAAATATTGTTTGCAATTAATATTAGCATTTTTGCGCAATCAAAAGTTTAGAATTTTGGTTCAATTAATATAAATCGCATGACATTATATTTATCTATTCTTGCTATCTGGATTTTACTCATTCAATTCATTTGTCTCTGCATAATCGAATTTAGCCGTTAATTGTCCAAATAAAGCAGGCCAAAGCTCAAAGTCCAAAAGTTCTTTGCTCAGCAGGTTACAATCCCAAAGATCTCCAAAGGACCAGAAATCGTGCAAGCATCTGTCATCGCCTGTGGGGTCAATAAGGGTGTGCAGTCATCCAAACCGCCGAATGCCTTCTCCAAAACCCCTCCCTATTCTACTACCCTTTTTATAATAAAATTCAGGATAAAATGAAACATTTTTAGGCAAGAATGAACATGATTGGCTGATTGGAAACGTCCGATTTTACATCAATGGATGTTCTCATGGATATTGCTGGTTCATTTGCTCTGTCTATGTTGCCCTTATGCAACAATGTTGAAGGTTTGCTTGTATGTCCCAATTGTTCATTTAGACCAGTTTTTACTGACTGAAGTTTGGCAGTCCACCAAGTTCCTATCCTTGACCAAGAACACTGTGCCTTGGGGTTACTTGGAAGTCTACGGACCCATCCGAGTCTGCGCAGTAGGCATCGCGCACACGAGACGGTGGCCACTTCTGAACTCCATTTTGGACGCCATTTTTAGGTAGGCCCGAAACAAACACAAAAGAATAATTAATACAAAGAAATGAAGATTCTAATGTTAAACCCTCACTAATCCCTTTATGTATTAGTATTTTCCTAGCCTGTAGCGACATTTAAAGCAATAATACTCACCTTTACAGTCCAAAATGGGAACGCAAACATCACAAAAGCAGCATAAATCATGAGGTATCCTATTACCACATGTACTAATATTAATATGCGTACATATTTTAGTTATTAGAGTTATTTTGCCATGCAAATAGCAATAAGTCCCACGTGTAATTGGTGTTTACGAAATTTACAAAAGGTTGCTAAGTATACCACAGCACACCGTTAGTCAAATTATAATCTAAGTAGGTTATTTAATTAGTATTTTCATGCAAAATAGAGGAGGTATACAAAAGTTTGCTTTACCTGCTCCATCAGGAACACCATCTAGATCAGCATCAAACAAGATCATCCACAGGCCCTGGATGATCCCCGGCAGGGAATTCTCAAGTTCAAGTGCTACCGAAAGCTCTGAGTCAGAGGAGGAGCTATGGTGCTCTTGGAATGAGCGTTGTGAAGAGCTCTTGCTAGCCAAGATAGAAGTGGCAGTTTCACCGGCTCTCAGCTGCTCCAGCGACACCTGTGATTTAGTAGGGCAAGCTGTCTCCCTACACCAGGATCTTCGTCGCTTTGGGCGAGCAGGTTTGGAACCTCAGGCCACACACTGCCCTTGTTGCGGAGCTCTTGCCAGCCCCATGATGCAAATGGGACAGTGAAGAAAAATGCGTTATCATTAGCCTAGACTCTCAGCGGGGCTGGGAAGAGCAAAGAGTAAGGCAAATCCAGGTCGCACAGTTTTTTCTTCACTGCAAGAAATGATGCCCTTTGTGTCTAGACCTGGAGGGTGAAGTCGGGGTATAGACACACCTTGGCATTGTCCACAGCAAAAGGGTCATGTACTCATGCCTGCTGTAAGGGATGGTCCCTAGTGCAAAAATGCAGGAGGAAGGCCACTACTGGGCGTGGTAGAGCCCCTGGGGGAGCTATTTGCGCTGGTACTCTGTGTACACTCAGCAAGGCATAGAATCTGGAGAGGATCTCTGGGGCCACTAGTCCTTGCTGCCAATCCTCCAATTAGGCCAACAGAGAAACATCCTCAACATGTTTGGCAGCCCCACGATGCGGACAATGTTCTGAAGGGCCTGCCCCTCCGGGTTATTCAGGCGAGCAGCTAGGCGTTGAGTTTGTGTCTCAAAAGCTGTGATGTGGAGGTCTGCAGATTGAACAGTGGGTTTCAAACAGTGTATATTGCCATCCAAAGTATGGACCCTCTCCAAGATTTTCCTTGAGTCCTCCCTGATAAGGCCCAGTTCCACAGAGAGAGAGTCCACTTTACCCTCCAAACACTCCCCAGAAGTGTAAACGGTGGCCAGAGGGTTTCTCAAATTTATCATCCCTATATGCCATATCGCTGCCCCTAGCACCCTGCTTGATCCCCTCTTGAGGGGCTATAGTGCTTGCATCATCTTTGGTTTGATGCATGCACCCCATGGCCACCCCAGCATGAAGAAAAGGAGTGCTGGAGAAGAGGTCCACTGCCACCCCTTTGCCAGAATGATACAGATATGACCAGGCCCCAGTCAGGGTAGGAAATAATAAGATGTGGGCACCAGGAGTGGTAATGGTGAATCTCCAACATAAGATAGGGACCCCAATAGAGGTAGCCTCACCAGACCACTTTGGGGGTGGCCACGCTCACCAGATATTGAGCGTCCCATACAGTCTGCTATGGAATCCATCATTAACAGCAAGGGACACCAAAAGTACAGGTCCAGCCCATATGGCGTGAAGAAGGAGCAACCAGCCCTTTGTCAGGAGCCCCAGCACAAGGTACAGCGAAGCAAGGGTCCAAGCCCATCAGCGTTCAGTTCTACGATTAGCCGGTCATTATGGCAGTTCGTGCAGGTATTGGCATCTGCAGCTGTGCAGTAAGTGGGGCTGTCAATACACTCAATGCGTGTCAACTGCCCAGGCAACGGTATATGACCGCGAGGGCAATGGTTTGCACCCCCACCTTATCCACAGCTGATCCAGAGGACAGGAACCCCCAACAAAGCCTGTCTCCAAGCCCAAAAGAGGTGAGGACTCTGCAGGGGAAGATAGCCTGGTAGACAAGGAGGCAATATGAGGACGCTGTCTCCGGTGTCCTTGCAAGGCACCATCTTGGGTGTGGACTGGGGCTGGCCGCCAGTAACTGCCCCCGCATACCAGCTCCACTGTAGCCCGTACAGGATGTCCTAAGGGTACTGTGCACATGCCCAGTGCAGGCAAAAAGGTAGATGTAGTGGTCAGTGGCCGGTTTTGGTAAATCCAGGGATAAGTCCATCTGATGCGACCACCACTAACTAAGTGGAGCAGCCATTTTAATCCTGAACTGAGCTCTGGTGTCGATACAGCTCTGCACCCCCTGTCTTTGCTACCACACCTGAGGCAGCTTCTGAGGGCTCCTATGGGGGCACAACTGCAAGGAGGCTCTATTCCGGCAGAATAAGGCTGTGTATGGCAGGCAGAAGCGGTAGAGGCAGCACGAGCTGCGAGGAGCTCACGCCGTTCTCGTCCTCAAGGCCTGGCGGCTGGCTCCAATCCTCCTTATGACCATTCTACATTGTAATAGACTCTGCTTGATCCAGTCCTTGACTCTTCATCTGTATCCTCTGTTTGTTCTTTTCATGTCTCAACTGTTATCTCAGGTTGAGCTCTTGTTTCTTCTTCTTCTTTACCAGAGACTTTATTGCCACTCTGTTAAAGCACAGGAATCTGATTGGTGCGACTGCCTGCAGTTCTTCAACCCTTTCTTTTCCTGGCTGTTGTGCCTCTTGTGATACCTTTCCTTGAAATAGATCAACTTGTGGTGGTATTGTCACCAGTACTCTTGGTTCTGGTTTAAAGAACACTATTTCTATATACGGATTTCTCATTCTCAATTGTGTGATGCATTCACCCAGTTTGGTACTCTGGCACACTTAACAGCAGTGTTTGTGATTAAGATGACCCGTAAGGCACCCATTTTGGTTCAAGGCAGAAATTCTTCACGTGTTTCTTGATCAACACCCTGACACCTGGACTAAGGTCATGACACTGCTCTTGATGCGGATCGCAGAGGCGGTTCCCACTTGTCAAAATCAGCCAATCCTTTGCAATAATCGAGTATCATGAGATCTGTGATGTTCACAAGTGAATTCGCAGGTACAGCAGGCAATCGCATTGCACGCCCCATGAGTTTCTCATGTGGTGATAATCCTGTCTTCCTGTCAGGAGTACTTCAAAGACTCATTAACACCAAAGGCAACGCATCAGGCTATTTCAGTGAAGTGGATGCACAGACCTTTGCCAACCAGGGCTTAATGGTTCCATTAAGTTGCTCAAAAATTCTATAAGCTTCTGGGCAGTAACTACAATGTAACTTCTGCTTGACTTGTAATGCTCCACACCACATTCTGAAGACCTCTTTGTTGAAAGGAGTCCTGCGATCTGACTCCAGGTAAACTGGTAAGCCAAACCGAGGTATAAGTTCATGCAACAGCAATCTAACAGCAATTTAGCTACAGTTAGGCTGTCCTTTCTCCAGGTTGGGTAGGCTTCCACCCATTGAGAGCAAATGCACACTATAACTAGGACATATCACAGCACTTTAAAAACAGGCATCTCGATGAAGTGCATTTACATCCTGTTGAATGGGCCACATGATTTTCCTATGTGACTCAATGTTACTGGTCTTTTCCTAACGTTTATCTACTGACATGTCACATCACAACTGCACAATTGTTCTTCAAGCATCCTGAACCTAGGGTTAAACCAATTCTGTTTGAACAATCTCACCATTGCATTTCTCCCTAAATGTGTTGGGCCATGGAAATATGGTGCCATGGGAAACAATAAACTGCCTGGCAATGCTGGTCTCCCATCAGCTAAATTCCAAATTACATTGCATTCCTACTTCCTGCTCCAACTCTGATGTTTAGGCTCTGAAACATTTTCTTGTACTCTCTAGAGCTCTTCCCATGTATCCGCAATTGACAACAAGTAATATCTTATTCAGATCTATCTGTGTAAGCTACATTAAATGTGCAGGCCACAAGTGCACAATACAGTGCAACTTCATCAGCAAATATGTCAACTGTGACATAATCATTGCCACTTCAGAGAGCTCCACATTTAACAACTGCAACCTCTGTAGGCATCTGAAGTGCATCCAACAATCTTCTTACATGTTCTCCATTTGGGATAGTTGTTCCAGATGGGGTCATGAAACCTCTCAGTGATAATAACTGTCCAATGTCATGGACCACATCAGAGCTTATCTGTAAATATAGTCACTCCTAATTGGGCTGCTAGACTACAATCTCCTGTACGGAAATCAGTTCTGCACCTTGTGCTGAGGTAACCACTTGAAGCCACGAGGCTTGGACAACCTCTTGAACTGAACAGCTGCATAGGCTGCGCTCAAGACACCTTTATTAGTTCCCAAACATGAACCATCCACAAAGATTACATAATCAGGCACTATTAATGGTACATCTGTTATGCCTGGATTTGGCTTGGTGCATAAATCTGTAACATCTAAACAATCATGTTCAACCTCTCTGCAATCAATCTCATTTCCAGGCAGGGGCAACAAAGTTGCAGGATTCAAAGTTCGACACCTTTTTAAAACAACATTTTCTGTAGCAAGGGTTTGATGCTCACATGTTGTAAGTCTTCTATTTAATAATATGTATGGAGTCTTTGTTCTGGTAAACCAGATTTCAATGGAGTGAGGGACCATGACAGATAAAGGATGTCCCATCACCGTGCTCTCCATGCCACTGGAGTTAAGCTATCCTGGCTGATGAGGGGTGAAACCCCGAAACCGGTCCTAGGATGCTTGTTTCCAGTCCAGGAAGGACCTGGCCTGGCAATTTAGGGCTGGACTGTTCCCATTGGGTGCATGGACAAGCCTGATTTGCATATGGCTGGGTTCAAACTGGAATGGCATGGGGAGCAACAAAACGATGGATGTATGCCTAGATCTCTGTACTGGGGTGAATGTATGACATTGTTCTGTATTCTGTCCATAAATTGTTCTTTTTGCAACCATCACTATGTTTTCACATCTCTCAATACTGACAATCAAAGGTGCAACTGCTGTAAGGCAACCAGGTAGTCCTGCATCTAGGAAAGCATTCAAGCAATTGTTGTCCCAGGGAAGTGGGTTGGACACATCCTTGTGTCAGCCTCAGTAAAGGCTTAGCCATTAGGGAAAAGTTTGGTATCCACTGTCTACAGTAGCCAACCATTCCCAGGAACATTTTGAATACTCTCTGTGTTCTAGGTGGATTCATTCAAAGATCATTTCTACTCTCTCTTGTTCCTTTCTCAATGACATGTCCTAAATATTGGACTTCTTTTTGACAGTATGGTAGTTTGTTCGGGACACTTTATATCTATTTTCAGCCAGATGGTTTGACAACTGAATGGTGTCCTGTTTGCAAGCTTCTTGAGTGCTCGATGCCAAAAGTAAGTCATCCATATATTGCACATGAAATAAATCACAAGGCATCTGCAGATATTAAAGATTTTTCCTCAGAATCTGTATGAAAATAGAAAGACTTTCAGTATTCCCTTGTTTACCTCAGCACCATGCCAAAACTCTTTCTCCGAAAACAAAAGAGGACAAGAACTGGCTGTCCTCATGCAACAGGATAGAGAAGAAGGCCTGGCAAAGATCCACCATGGTAAACCATTCTTCAGTGCACTGAATTTGGAAAAGAATAGGGCTGGATTCTGTACCACGGGACAACAATGCTGTTAATCTTGTGGAGGTCCGATATTTACCATTTGGCTTCTGAAATCCCATGATCGGAGAGTTGCAAGGTTTCCCAACAATTTCTCTCAGAATCCCTTTCTTCAACACATATTCAACTATTGGTGTTATTCCTGCCACTGTCTCTGGGGTCACATTATATGGTGGTGTTCTCAGAAAAATTGCATTGGGCTTAACTGTTATTTTGACTGATTCTACACCTTTTATTAGTCTTCCTTGTAAAGTCCCATACTTCTGGGTTCACAGTATCTTTTAAATCAGAGGGTAACTCTTTCAATGTACTCACTGGATACGATCCTACAGCTGCTTCTTGTCAGGCTATTTTAAATTCAATATCCTCAACATGGATCTGAAACTCAACACCATCCTGTGTACAATAAATAGTGCAATTTAACTTACACAACATGCCTCTCCTTAACAGATTTACAGGACTTGAACCACAAGAGAGGAATTGATGATTCGCCTCAAATGAACCTATATTTACTGGCACCTTTTCTGAAACTGGGCTGGTTATCTGCTTATCTGTAACTTCTGCAACTTGGATCTTCTTTCCCAAGAAGGGTAGGTCTGGGACTTCCGCTGTCCTAAAAGTGGAACAGGTAGCTCCTGTTTTGATAAAAAATTACACTGGATGGCCAATGACTTCTCATTCTACAAATAGCAATTTTTTTCTACCTCTAAGACTTCGGAAAGTCAACTCCCTCAGGCGCCATCATTGCGAATTATCTTAGCCAATGTTCCTGCTGTCCAACATTGGGAACGCTTAAATTTGGTTCTGATTCTGATCCTATTTGATTATTTCCACTCATTCTATCTAGATTCAGCCTACACTTCTTCTAATGACAAATTTTGTTACAAAAATGACAAGGAGTCATTTTCTTCAACGTAAAAAAATCTATATCAGAATTTGGATCAACTGGAACTCCTCGACCTCTGCCCTGTGAAAAAGTCATACCTCTTTGAAAACCTTGAACTCCAGTTTTAAATCTAGCACCTTACATTCCACTTATATTTCCTCCAAACAATTGATTTTGAAAACCTTCCGGTGACAGTTTCGTTTGCGCAAACGTAAACTTCTCCTTAAGTCTTTTGTGCTTCATTTCCTGTTCATCACTACAATATTTCACATATCTCAGGATCTCATCTAACAGTTTTGTCTGCCAACAAAGCACACTCTGTTGAATGTATACTGATCTCTGTTCTTTACCTAAAAAAAACTGTGACACAAGTAATCCCATATCACTTTTGTTGGATGCTCCTGCCCACTGTGTTGCTGAAACGCTTGTAGTAGTCTCTCATAGTAGTCTGGTACTGACTCTTTTGGCTCTTGTGATGTTTATTTTATTTTTACCCAATCTATATCTTTTGGAGGAACTTTGCCTTTCAAGGAAATAATCACCTCATTATACTTAGTCATCACTATAGGAGATGGCGCACAGGTTGTGTATCTCTCGGAGGTTCTGCACTTGGCCATTGTACAGCTATCTTACGTTCAGCCCACAAATCACTTGACCCTACAGTTGTGTTGCAGTGGAAAGCTTATCAAATTTCATTACTCCTCAATCACACAATTCATTATTAACAGCTGGGCCCAATAAATAAAAATCCCATTAAACCACCATCTTATATATTTCAAACCTTGGTCCTCCAATGGATCTTTTTGTTGCACTAAAAGGGACTTAGGTATTTGGAGAACGTGCAGTAGTTTCCTTATGAGGACCTGGAATAAAGAAATGACAAATACGTGCCTATTTTATTACCTTACTAATACACTGAGTCACCAACCTAGAGACAAGGAAATATTGACCAAAAGAAATTAGATGAATACGATATAGAATTACTCATGAAAACATTTATCAATGACCTCAATTTGAATGGAATAGTACATGAAATCGCATTTCATAATCAGATTTAATGGCAGATAATTAGTGCAAAACAAACACGCAGTACATTGCAGATTCATTAATGAGCATTTGCTGGATGCCTGGAAAAAGAGAGAGAAATAGAAAGAATTCAAGATTCAGTTATTTTGTACAAATCA
This sequence comes from Triturus cristatus, assembly GCF_964204655.1. Taxonomy (NCBI): domain Eukaryota; kingdom Metazoa; phylum Chordata; class Amphibia; order Caudata; family Salamandridae; genus Triturus; species Triturus cristatus. The sequence continues at coordinate 519,589,167 of NC_140582.1, read as the reverse complement.
AGATATTGTCATCATATAGTCCATTTCGATAGAGTTCAGATCAAGTCAAAACTGTAACACAGCACGTAACAGAAGGAGTCAGTTATCCCTTCAGCCGAAAGGTTATTTTCCTGCTTAACTTTACCAGCTGTAAAAGTGCAGGTTAAGAACAGTCAAGAGAGTTCAGTTCTATAGTTGGCATTGACGGAACTCAAAAAGTCAGTCCGACAGGGAAACGGAAAAGACAGGCAGCCCCGACTCCTCCTCCAAGAGACAATTATACTTCCAAAGGTTCATGGTTTACACCCACAAAGTTTCCTTTTGATCAGCTCATATGCTCTTTATTGGCTGCTCACGATGGGCTGCTCATGGTGTGATGAATACCTCATTAGAAAATCCGGAAACATTAGGTAATTCTTTTGCAAATCCATTAAAATCCATATTGTATATAGTTCCATCCTTTCCACGGAAATAGGAAAAACTTCCTTTTGCTCGTAATCAGCCTGTTCCCAGATGCTTTCTGTGAGTTTGCAATCATTTTGATACATTTCTGTTGACAGTGTTGCTAAAGCAAAAGTGAACCTATTGCTTTAAAATACAGAAAAGAAACGACAAAAAATGCTCACAGCGTCTCACGTCACTACTTCAGCTCGATTCTGCCTTTTGAGCAAGAGGGAAAAAGCATCTGAGGCCTACTTAAAATTCTGCTGAATCATTTACACATTATTGATTAATATAAATCACACATTATTCATTGCATTTTGAGTTTTATTGATTAATTCAGTTACTATTCTTCTCAAGCAGTTATATGTCCAAATTAAGCACTACTAAAGAAACAATCATTTGCACATTTGTCATTTTTTAAACAATATTTTGATGTAATTTCCAAAATTGTATGTTTATCACATAACATTAGAGTAAGCTGCAGTTGTGCATACTATCGATTATTACTGAATTACGCAATTTAATCATTTGAAGATCTTCATTATGCAGACATTATTCCATTTGAACCCATATTAGAATTTATCGTCACCAAAATCTCTATCTTTAACTAAGGTTTGTTTCTGAAAACATGTGTTTTCATACATATATAAGGTTATTTTCTCTCTTTGTTAACATTTTTCACATTTACACGTTAGCAAACACTTCTGCATGCTTTTATGATGCAGTATAAAACCTAAATGTTTTCAATTTAGCCAGCTCTCATGTTTTCATCAAGAAATAATTATCATACATCTCTTTAGAAAGGGAGATTTGATAGAGGCAAACGTCTTTTAACTTTTACGCTACATCAATATCAAATGACGTATTCAAATCAATCCACATTACATTTGAAATCTTAACAAATCTGTTGACTTGTGTGCACCACTTTACAGGATTCTCTCCCAGCTTTGGAAAATTGTTAGTAAATGCTGCAAGATCACCTCACCTCCAAGGTACATGGACATACCCTCCAGCTGGTATTTCTCTCAACTGAAAAGCTGAGGTTTCTCATTCATCTGGGGGATCTGGCAGGACTTACTGTTTGCTTCAGCCACCTCTGACAGTTTCCTTTTCTTTTCATTTTTCTTTGCCCACTCTCTTTCTAATTTCTCAAAATCACTCCATTTACAAATGTTCTTTACTAACTTGATAATCTGAAGAACACATTGCCTCAATAGCTTCATCCTGACTGGCCCACATGTGAGGTATTAACTGCTGACATGGACCCTGGTTTCGCTTTAGGATGTTTACCAAATCCAGGATATCTGGACAATACATTGTGGACTATTGAATTTGAGTATAAGAAGCTATAACTGGATTTATTGTGACTACGATACTTGACCAGGTTGGAATCTCCTTGCCATTTGTTGTAATAAACGTGGACAAGAATTGATTACTTTAAACAAAAGTGCCCTGATGAAGTTCGATGTTTGAACAAAATGCATCGACAGAGGCTGTGATTCTACTAAATTGTGTGGAACATGTAGAAAAGACAAATAAAGAAAATACAAGAAAATCTGGACTAATTTCATTTGGATGCATCTCTGTGTTTGAAAGCTTCATCATCCAATTGTGCCCTGAAACCTTTCTGCAAGGGGACTCTTTTTGATAGATCAACTTCATATTTTTGAGCCAATTCAGTTACGTTTTCAAGTGTAGCCACTGCATGGCTAGGAATTTCTTTACACAAATAAATCAGCTCTTTTTCTTGATATTGATTCATATGTTCTAAATCTAAACATCCCCTAATGATTTCTTCCAATTCAACCTTTAAATTTGGAACATTTAGCAGTCTCTCTTTTTCAGGTTCTGGGGTAGCTTGATGCTCTACACTCTCTGTCTGTATAATCCCTTCTCCGTTCCCTCAATGACTGAAACTTTTTGCTGCAGTGTCCAGGCAAAAATCTATGTATTCTACAAAGTCAGAATAAGCCCTGTCGCAGGTGCTCCTCCAACAGCTCCTCGAACTGCAGCATTTTGAACAATATTAATCGGAGCAGTTGCTGTGCAAATCTCTAATGGCTTTGCTGTTATACCTCTAGTAATAGGTGCCTATACAGTCACAATAGAAGCAGTAACACCTAGAGGTATCACTCTAGTAACATTCTCAACTCGGGCAGGCACAGCATTAGTTATAACAGGTTGCACAGTGGGCAATGTTATCTGTAAATATATTTCTGTTTGAAACGCATCTTGTTCAACAGTGGCTAAAGCCAATGTTACATTAGATGTCATAGTACTCTCAGTAGAAGGTGGTCTATGCAAAATCTCATCCCTGAATCACTATCAGTCTCTGATTTCTTTCAGTCTTCTTCATCGTTATCCCTCTGAGCTTTATTCTTTTTCAGCTTTTCAGATTTGTAAGTAGTAATTACTGGGTACAATCTAGTTTCCTTGACTATGCCTTTTCTCCACCTGTGCTCTAGCTCATCCCTTCTAGCATTCACATAATTATGCCCTGTTTTTATATACTTGATCTAATATTTTTCTTTCTCTCTAGCAAGTGCAGTTTTCTCAATGCATTTAAAGCTTCATACTGTGTATGCCTAGGTGGTGGCTTCATTTCATATAACCTTTCAATGATTCTTCATTTAAATGTACAATAGCTTGGAAAACTCAGAGGACCCTCATTTTCAGTGATTCAGTGAGATTGCACCATCTGACATGTGTTGCCATATAATGTGCTGGTGTATCTTTGGGCAGTGCCTCTTCACCATCCCGTAGAATTCTCATATCACTGTTCACAAACCCCTCAAAAGCTTTTAAGATTTCATGATTTTGGATTATTCAATTAAAAGGTAAGCAACATAATTCAAATTCTTCAATAATTTGATTCTGTTCTGTATATGTCAATTTCTTAGTAAGCTCATCTCCCAATCACAGAGCGGTTCTGAACACAGACTACCCAATCACTGCATGGTGTTTCATGCCAAACGAGCAAACCTCAGTGCAGCACATAAAGACACAACCTTTCACTCCTTGCAGCAGTTCACCCTCCTTTGTAATTCTCTCATGCACACAATTCAACAAGTCTAAGAGAACACAACATGAATGTTCTTTTGTTTGCTCCTCTAAAGAAAAACAAAGGCAATTCAACAAGCAGAATAATTAGGCTTAGACACCCTGTGACTTTTAAAACTCAAAAAGATTTGCGCCCACAGAAATGAAATCTCAACTAGTGGGAATTACCCTAATCAATGCAGCTCCACCTTTGAGCAGTAGGTTCTGCTAACATCAATCAATATTAGTATAACCACAACAAATCGTTATAGTCCCTATCTCAATCGGGCAACCAACAGTACCTCACAAACTGCACAACAAATCTTCAGCAGACACAAAAACCATAAATCAACTCTCATTATTCTATTTATCTGTACCGGGATTCTAGTCTACTTCAGCATCTGATAATCTCTTCAACTTTTTTACAAAAACAACATAAACATCACCAATTTTATTACACATTCATACTACAACACCTCCTGAGCAAGAACTCAACAATAAGACAATTTGCAACGCATAACCCTATTGATACTCACACTTCCAACTATGCTATTGCCTTTGAAACTGCACTTCCTCAATCTTCGAAATTCAAGCTTTGGGCTTCTTGGACATGGGAATTTCTCTAAATCAGAGCAATTAATTACAGCTTCTCTTTCTCATAACATAACTGCCCTCTCGCTACCAACTTTTTCTGGAGCAAGGATCTCATTTAAATGATCAGTTTTTAATAATATTATAAGAAAGGTCACAACCTCTTTAAATCCCCACTCACTCTCCCTTATATCTCTTCAAGTCGTCAATAATAAATATAATATAATTAATAAATCAAATAAATGCTTTAAACGCATTCTGTAAAGGGAAGAATACCATATTCTAGGAATGGGAAAGGAAAGGGTGTCAATTAGAAAAATGTAAAGAGTTTCAAATTCAAGAGAGTAAAACCATAAGCAAGGCAACCAAATTCAGGTAAGTAAATCAATAATACAGAACTTCTCATTATGAGAGATTCAGGAAACTCAGTAGAGTCTCAGCGCAACAGAGTAGGATGACAGCTAAAGGGGAACTGAAAAGGACAGGTCTAAGGGTATGTGTAGGCATGTGTATATGGTAGCTTCCTCTAGGAACACACTATTACAGACATCACAGCCTGAAACGTTTGCAAAATGCTGATTCTTCCGTCTTCAGTCAGTAAAGCAGCTTTCGATGTTCGCATGGGAACGGAATTGCCCTCCATTGCCGAGTGAAACATTTCTTATCAAATGCTATGTTAATTCTCCTAGACTTTCACATCATTCATTCCCTTTAGAAATGCTGCATCTTCATATGTATCCTCTTTATTACCTCACTAAAATGAATTTCTAATTAACTAGTTAAAAGTGATCTTTGTGTAAGTAGAAACATTTTGCAGAGTTAAATGAAAACATTTATGCAACTATTATTCATTTGAAAAATCATGTCCAGGGTGAGGTCAGGAAACAACATGTTATATTAACTCAGCATTCTTCAAGAATGTCAACTTGTCAGACAATTTAACTTCAGCTATTCAGGCCTAGTACCAGTAACTATGGCTGCTTACTACAATCTTTGCCTTTAAACGAATTTATTTCAAATAAGGTCTACAGGTTAATGCTGCTCATTATTATTAAAAATGCACTGTTTTTCTCAATTTTAGAAAACGTTCCTTAACATTGGTACTGTGGAACCAGGGCTTCCATTTACCGACTGAGACTTCATTAAGGCTGGGAGGTGTTGCGCGCCAAGGGGAGGTGTTCCGCGCCACTGGTTCAGTTCTTTCCTTATTAACCACAACCATCAGGTAGAAATCAGCAGTGTCTATCACAATCACTTAAGTGACCATTGGCACAACTCAAGCATCATCACTTTCAACCTTTTAGTACCGACATGGCTTCCCTTGAAATGAGGTTCAACAGTTTTTATTTTAGGTTTTCATATGCATCATGGCATTACTCTTATATAATTAGGGTCCCAATAGAGTAAAAACAAATTATTAACATGCATGACTGCCTCCAAAACAATAACAAACTAGGTTCAAATATAATATGAAAATTGTGTTACCAAACTGGTATATGCACTGTAGACGTGAGGATTTTATTGTACAGGGGAAGTAAAAAGAACTCAGTCAGACAGGTTAAACACAGCCACTCTAAGAGCAACTCCAAAGAAAAAAGTTAATGGTGATGTGAATCGTGACTAACCTCATAAATGTAATTTTTAACATAAACATGATGATAGCAAAAATAATAGCACATATTTTTACTGCGCAATGCCTGGCTTCTTAGAAAAAACTCAGCAGATTTTAAACATGCGGAAAAAAGGTACATTATCAGAGAAATACTTTACATAAATTTTCCAGATTGGCTGAGTTTGATTAGATTAAACATTATCTCTCCATGCTTTGAAAATTAATTCATAACGTGCAATATTCTTTTTCTCAAGCCAAGACCGGAAATCTTCCCAATTGTGGAAAGAATAAAAATCTGGAAAATTGTAAACCTTAATTGTGAAAAAAATTTACACAGCCTGGAAATAGGTAAACAGTTATTCAAGGCAAAATAATCAAGTGACCGTATTTAATAATGCTAGAAACACAGGAGGAAAACAATGTAAGCAGAAAGCCGCTTACATTGCCGATGATAAAAACAACCGAAGATTTAATATGGGGAGCCAAAGCAAAGTAGCTATGTGTTTACTCAATAATCTTTCGAAGTGACAAATAGCAGAGTGTAAGTGAGAGCAGGGCCGTCTTAACAGCATTATAGCCCCCCCAGGCAAAGCAGTGCACTGGGCCTGTCTACACAACCGCTCACAGGAATAAAAATGTTTCTCGGAAAATTAGTGTTAAATTCTGGTTTGCATGGGGCCCCTATGCGCGTGGGGCCCCCGGGCAACTGCCCAGTGTTTCCATGCGTTAAGACAGCACGGAGTGAGAGCCCTCTTTTGTTAACCATGGTGGTGATAATTTGCTGACAGTCTAAAATAGCTAAAAGGAGTCCGGTCAGGGGTGTACCACAAGGCACCACAATAGAGCAACTTTTGAACAGTGCTTATCACACTCCATATCTAAATCTAAATAAATAATTTAGACTCACTCTATAAACCTGTCCTCACATTATGCAAATAATTTGAAACCTGGAGAAACCCATCAGTTATCAGGCATTGATTGCTCAATTGGTCCATCTTTCATTGCAAAAGAAAACGGCCATCACAAACTCAATGTATTTAAAACAAAAATCCTCACCTTCAGTTATTCTTGGTGACAACTGAGAAAGTCACCATCTATCAACTGTGTCTGAAATCATTAAATAATCCTGGATATCAACCTCTCCTTGAACATTCAAGAGGAGTGAGTAGTCAGGCCATTGTCCCACATGGTGGGACTTCTAGGATGGATTTTCATGTTCCCGGAATTCCAGTGATGACAGTACTTAGTTTGCATTTCAGTATTTTGAATGTGCCATATGTCTCTGTACGGTAGTCCTGATTTAATCATGCATAAACGGCAATAGTTTCTGAACTCAGATATGTGAATACTGTTTATGTGGCTCTGTGTGGCTTAGTAAATCCAGAGCAATGCAAGGCAGTGCAAATCGCTGCCTTGCTTTACTCTGTGTTGGGAAGGCATTCAATGGGTGAAGTGTGGGCGATCCTACACATCCACCAGAGGATTCTGGCAAAATCCCAGATTTACCAAGGTAAGTAAACCTGGGATTGATTCAAAATGCTAGGCCATCCCAACAGAGGCATAATGATGACAAATATGTTTATTTCTCCTCGTTATTTCCTCCTTCTACATGTGCTGCTTTCTCCAGCACATGTAGAAAGAGGAAAGTGACTCTTAGGATTGTTTTTGTGTAGGAAGGAACACATCCCTGAAGGTGTCCCTTCCTGCACAAAAACAATCCTGCCTGTACTGCAGGCATCCTTTCACCATGGCACAAGGGTGACTCCATTAGGCTGCATTCAGTGTGCCAATGCACCATATGTTAGTAAATATAGTGCTTGCCTTACTCTCTCCATTTGATGCAGCACAGCAAGTTTTCTGTGTCAAATGTTAGTAAATATGGGTCCCAGAGTCTATCTCTGCCTCTCTTATCCCACCCTTTTCTCTGGGTCTACTGTTGACCTCAATGATAATATTTCTTGAATGGTTATTAGTTGGTTCAGGAAAATGAGAAACTTCTCATCACTCCGGTCGGATCAAGATTGCCAGGTTAGTGCAAGTCTGACACTTTTTAAGAGCAAAAGCAAATACTTTGATCTTGACTTATCAGCTTACTCCATAAATTTGGCCTGTGAATGATGTAAAATTTCAGAAACAATTTGCCTATGTTCCTGTAAATGATTATACAATCAGTAGCCACTTGAATCCAAATATCAATATGAGAGGAAGATGGAAAAACTGAAATCCTTATAGAAGCAAGAAAAGTGAAACCACTGTGGCACTATGGGTTGCGTTTTTATACGAAAATTCTGCAATTGGTAAATAGGAAGTCCACTTTTCTTGATTGGCATTACAGTAACACTGCAAAAAATTCTCCAGACTTTAATTAGTTTGCTGGTTGCCTATTTGTCTTGGACCGATAATCAAGAGCAAGAGCGTGTTCAATTCTCAATGCATCATAAAAGGATCTCCATAAACGAGAAACATGTTGAGGACTGCTATCAGAAATGACAGTCCAAGGCAATCTATATCATGAGCTGTTGGTAGCCTGGACAATGTTGAAAAATGGTCCATCTTTGAAATATAAGTGTCTACTTTAATCATTATCAAAGAGTATCCTCCTAAAGGGAACAAATGTATTATAAAATCTGTAGAAATCATGTGTAAAATATTATTTTGCAGTTTGCAGTTGATTTTATAAAGTTTATTTACTACCTTCACTGAAGGGCGATGAATACAACGAGACAACCTATAAAATAACAGTTAGACAATTGAAACAAATTTAGCAAAGATTTTAAAAAAAGACAATAGCAATCAGAATGGTAGTTGGTATCAAGTCAGGATAAAGTTCAAGGTTTCTTCCATCTCACTAAAGTGCATTTAAATAACAAATTCCCACTTCTTAATAGCAAAGAAATAACATCCAGAATGATCTTGTATGGTATCTATATATCAGTGTTTTCTTTTAAAACAAGCCAGTATAGCTATTATTGTATAGTTTAAAATGTATACTGTGGGCAACATCAGATAAGATCCCTGCTTTGTCACTGCACTCTTAATTTCCAACTTCATCTCTGGCGCAGTGTTCCAACTCAGCATGTTTTAGTTAGTAATATTGAATCCTTCTGATCCAAGTTTTAAAATCTTTAAAAATCTAAATAAAGGTCATGATCCAGTTCTAAGTTCAAATTTGGCACAATATTATAAAGAATCAGGAATAAACCTAAAAATATAAAATACCATGGAATAATTGCCCCAAGGGCATTATAACACAGAGCTTTGACTGAAAAGCTATTCTGCAAAGACACAATTCTTCTAAAAAACAACAAATGTAGTTTTAGTAAAATTTGTATTGGACATGGCCGTTTTTGCAGGATGTCCCTCGGATGTTTGTCTTCTGTTGATGAACCTTTTTTGGGGGGGATTAGCACTCTGTGCAAATAGTCCCTGCAAACCAGTGATTTCGTGCTTGTGCTCTTTCCCTAAAACATGGAACAATTAGCTTATATTTGATTGTACAATAAATGTACATGCAAGTCCCTAGTAAATGGTACATGTGTACCCATGGCCTGCAAATTAAATGCTACCACTCGGTCTGCACCACTCATGCCACCCACTAAAGTCGCCTTTTCAAACATGTCTCAGACCTGCCACTACAGCCTGCATGCAGTTTCAAACTGCCATATTGACCTGGCAAAAGAAACTTTTGCCAAGCCTAAACCTTACTTCTTAAAACACATAAGTCACCCCTCAAGTAGGCCCTAAAGGCTCATAGGGCAGGGTGTAGTGTAATTAAAAAGAAGGACATGTGGTTTTAAGTTTTACATGTAACAGTAACAAACTCCTGAAGCTATTTTTACTGTTGTAAGGTTTATCTCTACCATTGAACACTGTGTGATCGTAATATATTTGATAAGTGATACTGTTTGATTGAGAACAGATAGAAATATGTTTTTGAACTCAAATGAATTGTACCTTTAAATCCTCTTTAATAGTAAAGTCATATTGTAAAATCCTCTTTAATATAAAGTCAGATTGTAAGTCACAATTCTGAGAATGCAACTTTTAGGAAGTTGTAATTTTCTAATCCTTAACATTTGTGCCTTCTGCTAATGTCCTGGGTCACATGACCATGAATGGCTCTGCTGGGTTTGTGTATTCCTTCTGGACAGTAACACAAAAGGGGACTAAGTGTGGGCAGGATGGCTGGGGTGGAGCCGTGCCCTTCCCTACTTACACTTCCAAGTGTTTTCCTCCAGTACACACAAAGAAATCTGACACTAGTCTCTTGTCCCCGAGACTTATTGTATCCTTGACAGGGAAGGGAAGAACTTTCCACAACCAGATGTTGGGGTAGAATAGGGAGTACTTCCCACTTTAAAGGCTGGCAACAGGTGTAAATATTGGACCTCCAGAGCCACTCATCAATGCACTCCTAGACCTGTGGACATTACAGAAGAAGGGCTGCCTTGCCCCCAAGTGAAACTCCCTGCTGCTACTAGAAACCTTTCTTGCTGCTATGGGATGCAGTTGCTCACTAAGAAGAAAGAAGAAGAAAGACTGGACCTGCTCCCTTTGTCCCAGGCTAACCTGAGTGATTCTAAGGGTCCATTGGCGGCCACCTATCGAAGCTATGGAAGCACATAAAGCTCCAGAGGCCCCTCTGAAGCTGCCCAGCTGACCTGCTACACTGGACCTGCCTGAACTCTGCTGGCTTCTCCTTCAGTGTGTTCCTTATCTCCAAGAGGTGCTTCCCCAAGTCCTGCCCCGTTTGCTGCCATCAGCTTAGCTCCACCTGTGAAGAAATGTGAAATTCTTAAGTTTTGGGCTGTTTGTGACCATTTGCAAAGAGACTCTGCTGCCTGTGATGACTGTGACTGCAAAGCTCCAAGGTATCCAATGTTTGTGTGCTACAGCAGCTAAAAGGGACAATCGAAAACACAAGATCTGCACTTCTTGCTACAGCAACGATAGCCTGTAGTGACCCTTAACACAAAGCTCCTGCTACGAACGTCAGTGCCTCCAATCTTCTTATGTTGTGTTTTCACTTTGTTACTGTTTGAGTACTACAGAAATAATTTACACTTTAGCTCTAAGTTAAGCCTGACTGCTTTATGCCAAGCTATCAGAGGATTAAGCACAGGTTAATTTAGTGACTTTTGTGGTTCACCTTGACAAGGACTGTGGCTGTTGGCTGACTGGGGCTTACACCCCCTCAACCAACATCCCGACTTCTTACAATAAGTAATTTATTAAACAGTGAAAACTCGACTGCATGTAAACGAGTCAGAGACACTGTTATCTCCTAGACCTTCAATGCATTTAAAAGATGTATTTTTCCCTTAGCATTATACAATTTTAGTATTTCATCTCCAGACAATAACGTAACTGCACATCAGAATACACTCAACCACTGTCTGAGAGAGACTGCCAAGATAGGTATATACTTAAATCTCCTGTTTTCTTATGTTCAAACCTCCAAATTAATATGTAATGTAGAGACCTTTGCAATTTAGAAAAGAATAAGACATTGCTTATATATTGCAATATTTAAAAAAAATTAAAAGTGAATTTGCGCAAAAGAATCTGGGCATCGAGGCAAGGCTAAAGGCCAATATGAGTTAAATCAAATATAATTACATTGTCCATGAATGGCAGAGTGTGAAATGCTGTTTACACAATCATGCTGGTAACATCGTATCCCAGAAAACATTTGTAGAAAATATGGATAGAAACAAGAAGCTGTGCTTTCAGGAATCCCTGTTTTAGGCCATTCAGAGCTTTTATGCAAGCCGTTATTCCTATATCAACTATAGAGGGCAATTTGACGTTCTAATGTACCAGCAAGGATTTCAAGTCTACTCAACATTCACCACAAAGTGGACTAAAAGCATTGAAAGCAGCATATACCAGTTAAATGTAAACAACTTTATGTTTATCTAAAATATCCTGCACCACAGCTATGTTATCAAAAACATTATGTTGATGGAAGCCAGATCAAACTGTTAATAGTATCGCCCTCTCATTAATCCATGCCTGAAGATGTTCCATTAAAGAACCATAGAATCATGGAATAGCTTACCGCCAACATCCAGAACCACAATTTATGAGAAGTTCTGTGGCAAGGCTCTAGAGCAGGCTTGTGCAAAAGTGGTTCCTGAGTTGCTGGTAGTTTTCCAACGACCTGGTAGTAGCTCTCCTCTGTGCAGAACAGCCTATTATGTTAAAAGCTTTTGTTTGACTCAAAATTCAAAAGAGTGTATTCAAGATGAAAATGAGGGTGTTTTCAGAACTCATAAGTTGATGTTGGAAGAAAAAGGGGGTTTTCAAAATATTCTTAAAGCCGATATTTAAGTAAAAAAACATGCAGTAATACTAATATTATTGCCCAGTTGCCATGGACATTGCAGCTTTGGCTCACATACATTGCCTGTGTAGACGTGTTCCAAATTGAAAAAGCTTTTTTACTTTACTGCTGATAACCCTGCCTGATGCACTGATGTCATCATTGCTGGTAATCCTTCATGGAGTGGTTAGTAATATATTATTGTCTGACATGGCCACTATCACAACACTATTAATATTAATAGCTCGGGATGATCTTCTCCGAAGACAGGTAGCTCTTTTTACCGAAAAGGTTGTAGACTCCTGTTCTAGAGTCCTTTTTGTGGAGATGAAGATTTATATTCTTTATTCAGAAATGTTTCACTATACCTGGCTGCCAACATTCCCTGTACAAAGGATACAAAAACATACCCCAGCTCTGTGGCTCCTTTTTCCTGTTTGTAGTTGGAATACCATCAGGAGTATCTGATGAAGACCCTCTGGCCTTCTTTATGCAATTTGAGATTTCATTAGTAGACTGGTGAGTAGAAATTGTGAACCTATTTTGAATTTAAATTTCTCCAATCTTTTGAAACCATATTTTTTCCAGTATAAAGTAAGGAGACATATGTACACCAGACACATACTGCCGATCAGTATCATTAAGACTCTGTGTAGAGTACCATAAGGACCCAGTATTTTTTGAAGCACTAGTTCTAGCAGCTTCCTCAATAGAACAACATCCTTGGTATTATTGTTTCTGCTGGTGTTCTTTTTTTTATTTCACAAGACTTTTCTTTTTAAAATCAATTGAGCAGGATAGGACAATAAAACAGATATTGCCTATGTTTTTTTAATTAGCTGTACACATAGTTAACAATCCACATTGTCTTTGGTCCTACCAGCACACACATTGTAGCTTTTTAAATATATTACTCGGTTTCTCCAAACGGTCAAATTTAGCTAGTGCTCTGATACAAATCAGTATCTGATTTAGAAACCCTGTATAGCTGATTTCTTAAACTATAGTATAAGGCCTCACCTCCTGTTAAATTTCAAACCATCTCATCATAAATTCAGAGAAGTATGACATAGTATTAATTTATTTTCACTGGCAATGAGAAGAACATAGTTAGAATAAGCATTGATAAAAACAAACTGTATGAAGATATAACATAAACGTATCAAAAGTGAGAGTTTGTCCCCAGGTGGCATTGGCTGTATCTGCCAATTAATACGACCATTTATATTAACACAAACATTTTCTAGAAGCTGACTAGATAATACAAATATTTTTTTATATGCTGTCGAGTTTATACTCAATAAAGGTTCTGGAATATTCCAAGCAGTTTCCAGTTCCTTATCCCTAAAGTGCTTTGCAGTTTATTCTGAGATATTTGATTTTCTAATACACAAATATTAATACGTTCTCAGTGCATTCACTTCGCATTAATCGCGATGTCCATTATAATACTTCTGCTAACAAATAAGTTTGTGTGAATTAATTGATGTTGATAAGCAGGGTCATATATAGTCAGAGATAGTGTTGAAAAGAGTATCTATATTTTGTTCCTGGACCTTAATAGCGCTCCCGAAAGTTCCAAAATTCACATTTGTTACCTAAGCATCATTAAAACAATCCTTAGGAGATTGAGAGCTGACTCTGCTAGTAGAGACACATGGGGATTTACTGTAAGAAACATTTTTACACCTTTTATGAAATTTATACAATTCATAGGCATCTTTGGAAACCTGTATGACATCAAATCCCCTTATATAAAAACAATCTAGATGAGATAAGATCAAAGATGTAATGGTAGGAGTCCTAGATTCACCTCTTGTCATGGGGCCGATATGTGATTTAAATCACTTGAAATCAATAAATGCAACGTTGGGGTAAAATTAAACATCTCTAATAAGCTGGGTCTCTTTAAAGAAATCCCAGGTTCGAGAAATTGATCAATAAAATCTAAAGTATGAGTTTTATGTACACATGATTATGTCTATCTAGTGGTGATGTCACTACTATCATGTCAGCATCAGAGAAGGTAACTTTCGGGGCACTTATAAATATAATGCCAATTGGATTATGGGGTTTCATAAGAGTAGACTTCACACTATGTTTTCAGTATTTAGGGCTGTCAAGCACCATCAAAACATTAAACTTTGGCAATAAAGGTAGGCTCAATAACTTGCTTTAAAGGAGAGGTGATAGGCTTAAGTGATCTCGTATAAAACTTTGCCAAACAACATGATTTCATTTTGGAAAGAAAAATATTGTTTTCAGACAGGAAAGATTCAGACTAACTATTTTCTTTCACTTACATTTGAGTTGTGGTGAACATATAAGTTCAGCCATGATTCTTATGTTGCATAAAGTTCTGTGAGATTTAGATTAAACTGTACTGTAGTTTGTTACTTAAAACCCTTTTAAATTGAATGAACAGGATAAGCGCCCTCCTTACCAGGTGTGATAGTTTTATTCTAGAATGAGGTCAATCCAGTTTCATTACTTTCACAAAAAATCTTTTTTAAAGAGTAAATAGTGTTGTCTGTCAATTTTTTGAATGCCTAAGATTTGTTTTATAGGCTATCTTATTTATTGCTGAAAAAAAGCCAGGCACAATAAAAAGTTGTAGGTCTTGCTGGAAATAAAATTGCATAACTTCACATTGGACCACATCTGACTTTTCTTAGGATACACTTCACATTGTGACCCACTCTCCTTGTTTTTTTTGGTGAGTGAGTTTTTAAACTCCTCTCTTTGAATTGTACTTGAATAATGAAGTTGTAGTACGTAAAACTTTAAAGCAAGTACAGACTTAAGTACAGTCGTTAGCATAGTAAGAATGGGGTTGCTAATTTCTCCATCACTTTAACATAGGATTGGGTACCCTATCTAATACAAATTAAAATTATGATACCTGGAAATACTCCACAGGTAAATTACAACATCATTATTTTAAATAGTGGTGAAGCTGAGAGATTACAGTCCAGGGGCAGTCAAGAACCCCCTATATAAACATGTTGGGGTACTGTTTTGGGGTTTTCATTTTTCCTTACATGCATGATTCACCAATGTAATATGATTTAGGGGGGAAATTCACATCAGGTGTGGTATAATATGTGACCAAAGGATTTTTTCCCATATAGCACACACTCAATATTGTCATAGGAGAACTATTTCATGAACTACATTGGGATGCAATAATTAACCCTGGGCACAGTACTATGCTTCGCTCACTGAGCATGTGTAGTTTGCACTACGCAAAATGCATGTAGCACAGTGCAAAAACTGTGCTACAACACATAGCGTAGCAGCAATATCAACAATACCCACAAATGCTTTGATAAAGCAATTTTACATGCTAAAAAGCATATAACCAATTCAAAAAAGTGTACTGTTAATAAAAATATTAGGCAATGAGAGAGGTGATGATTTTGGGGTCCCCCCTAACCTAGGGGGAGGACCAAGCAGATGCCTTAAACACAAAGAGCATATCATGCTGGTGAACGATTCAGTGGTGGTCCCTTCCTCCTAGGACCACCCCAAGAACAGTTATGGGCAAAAATACAATTCCAACCAAAGGCCCTGCAAAGCATTATGGGACGAGATTAGCAGTGGGCAGTGAATATTATAGTGTCCAATATCAAAATAATTCTACAAAGAGCTGCAGTTCAACCAGTCATTACTAGATGTCCCTCACAAGTCAAATGCAAAAGCATTGAAACCCTTTGATGAAGCTTTTGCATTTGACTCGTGAGGGTCATCTATTAACGACGAGTGGAACTGCAGCTTGATGTAATAATAATTTCAATTTTTTTTCTTTTGACTCGTAAGAGACATCTAGTAACGACTATTTGAACTGCAGCTCTTTGTAGAATTATTTTGATATTGGACACTATAATATTCACTGCCCACTGCTAATCCGTCCCATAAGGCTTTGCAGGGCCTTTGTTTGGGATTGTATTTTTGCCAATAACTGTGCTTGGGGTGGTCCTAAGAGGACGGGACCACCACTGAATCGTTCAAGAAGATGTGCTTTTTGTTTCAAGGCATCTGCTTGGTTCTCTCCCTAGGTTAGGGAGTATCCCAAAATCATCACCTCTCTCACTGCTTGCTAATTTCTCATGTTCACTTTTGTGAAATGACTATATGCATTTTAGCATATAAAGACAGAAATACTTATTTTGTCCTAACTTGCACTGCACAAGATGCTGTTTGCATGTATTGCTCAGAGCAGACAAGCACACAGTGCTATCAGCTATGCACTACGCAGTTTGAGAAGTAGCTGAGCGTAGTTCAAAGTGTACTTCTCGTGCTACTACGCAAACTACGCCCAGGGCTAGCGATAATGCTCTCCTCATCTTAAGTAGGAGACTTTACTAAGTTACTAGTCAAAAAATGCTGCAGCAAGAAATGATGGACTAGTATGCCCAGACATGAGTCCCGTGCTATCCATGCCACTGGAGTCAAGTTAGCCTTACTGATGAAGGGTGAAACCCCGAAACCGACCCCAGGAGGCTTGTTTCCAGTCTAGGGAGGACCTAGCCTGTCAGTTCGGGCTAAACTGTTCCCATGGGGAACAGGGTCAAGAATGATTTGCATATGGCTAGGTTTAAACTGGAATGGCATGAGGAGCAAAAAACAATGGATTTGTGCCCAGATCTCTTTACTGGGGTGAACGTCCATTAGTTGTTCTTTCTGCATGGTCAAAAATTGGCATGAGATTTCGATCATTTCAAGAAGAATCTGTTGAAATTTGCTTGTTCTTGTTTGTCACTGGAAAGAATCTGAGTGCTTTCAAGTTAATTTAAATCCTATGGATTATTTTTTTACTTTCTCCGTAAGGCTAATATAGAATTTGCAAAAGATGCAGCGGTTAGTGGAGAATGACACCTTCTATCTGGTATGGCTATTCTATAATTACAAAAAACAGAAGTTTTCTTTTCACTTTAGCTGTGCCCTGAGAGCAATTGCCATATTGTGATTTCTAATGAGGTTATATGACCAGAAAACAAAATCTCTCGTTATAAAATGTTTCTTAATACTAAAATTCTTAAGAAGCTTAAGAAACACTCTTTCACATAGCCAATGAAGGCTGCTGCATAAACAGTCAAATGTCTGCTGTGGCATGGACAGAACGGCCCTTGTCAATACTCAGAAGTGTGTGTGAGTTCCTTGTCTGCTCAAACAAAAGAAGTTGCCTTATAAGCTTAGCAGGGTCCAGCTCTAGCTTCAGCTCCAAATCCATTCCAGTTGCAACTTGAAGCCTGGACAAGAGACATCATACAGGGGAGGCCACAAGTGCTCCAGTTGCTGCCTACTCCCCTGATGTCATCTGCTCCTGCTTAAGTCACAAACAGTTGGTCCTCCACCTGAGTTTCCCAGCAAGTAGGACAAGTGTATGCTCATCAATCTCTGACAGCTAATGCCTTCACACCGTGCAGTGCTGTTCTCCAACCCCAGATGCCTAAACCTCCCTGGTTCGCCAGGGAGCTGGACACTGGAAGCTATAGGCACGATGCTGGTGGATGGACCACAGGCAGGCAGGCTCAAACCCAGCTGCTTCCATCTTCCATGGATCATCTTAAGAAACCTCTCAACCTCCTTACAATTCACCCAAAAGTACACCTAATTTATGCCTCACGTCCTCATGTTATGAGACTTGGATACTGAGCACAATGAGAATGCATTCTGTGCTCAGCACAGGAATTGAATTGGGGAAGGCATGCACATGACTGGCCGCTTCAGTAGCAGGGAACTGACAGCAAGCAGCCAAGGTCTGGTAATGGCTGAAAATATTCAAATGCTTATAAGCTAAGAGTTTATGCTGGCCACAAATAGGGCAGGCAAGAGTGTATTCCTGCACATCTGAATGAACAATTGGCCATCAAAAAGATTAATCTCATGTAATCTTGAATCCTCTAATAACAAAAATAGCTGAGATTGGACACGTTTTCATTGCGTACAACTTTAACACATTATTCATCACAAAGGAGGCTTATTGCCTGAGATAGAATTGATTTTGTCGAACTAAATGGATCTTCTGATGCAGATGTTCTCATTCCCTTTGATCTTTCTGTGCATGAGCCAACTTGACTTTGTCGATGAAAAAGTGTCCTAATTCGAACACACATTGAGAAAAAAATCACCGGCTGATATTAAGGTTCTCTTGTGCCCATCAAAAGAGAATTGTATAGTTAAATTCGGACTATGAAAATCATGGAATGAATAAAGGACAGGATTTTCCTGTCCATCGCCATCTCTGTCTTGTAACAAATCTGCCCAACTACTGTCTCAGAGGCATCAGTTTACAAAAAAAACTTTGAAGCATAAGGAGTATGTAAGATTGGTGCCTTGTAACCTTCTGTAGCCTGAGAGGCTAGCAGAAAACAACTGTGCTGTGCAATGTCATTGTACAAAGAAAAGCTTGCAAAAAAAATGGTTCCAGAGACAACAATCTGCATTCTTTTTGCTTGTCTGGATTTGATTAGAGTGGAATTTATCTTGCAACACATGAAAAACTAACAACTCAATTTAGAGTGCAGAGTACGCTCTTTACATCATCAAAGTGATGGGGTGAAATACTTCATTGCTCTGATGAAAAACCCGTACTCCTCATTTAAAGATGTCCATGAGCCCTTTGAACATCTCTAGTCATTGGCTGGCACCATTTTTACAGCGGTTGCTGTCAATGTGTTAAAGTTTCACATTTGGTCTTTCAAACATTTCTTGCTTACTAAAAACAAAATCCCAAAACGCTATTTTGTTTTTTTTTTAAAGTGAAGCCTAATGACCACCACACTTTAAGAGTTGTCTCCTATGGTGTGGGCGTCCTTATTTTGTTTTTGCTCACCCTCGCTGCCAGGTTTCACCTGGCAGAAATGAACTGCAAAAAAACTGTAAAAAAACAGCCACTATAAAACAGCCTGATGGTGCTATATTTAATCCTCCACCAGCCTGTAATCCATTGGGCCGTCGGAGGCGTATGTCAGTGACTGAGCCAGAGTAGGCTCCATCACTGACATACTCAAGGTCCGCCCATAAATCAGGTTGGCAGACTGACATAAACCAGGAAATTTCACATATTACCCTAAGGGTAAAAATCATGAAAGTCATATAAGAAAATATTTGTACAATCACACTTTTACGGGCTCAGCAATAGTGTTTTCATAATTTTCAGCCTCTTGTTATTTCATGACTCAATCTTGCTGTAAAATCTGGTGATCTATCAAACAGCTGCTATCATTTTTTTATTGGAATAATCTTTGACCCCATAATGCTAGTGTAACCGGAGCTTAAGATCAGTATAGCTTGAAATTCAAGCCATCACTGTGAAGTGCAGGTCTTCTGAGATATCTTTATTGATGCCTTTCGGTTGTGCCTGCCATCTTCCAATTGCTACTGCAACAAAAATGTTCAATTGCTCCAAGCCAGTCAGACTTTTCCAAGCATCAAATCTCCCGAGACCTACATATCCTGCATTAGACAAAGGAAACTTGCTCACTCTTATAATGGGATTTGTTTATTTTTCAAATTGTTATCGAAAGAGGATTGGACGATTTTGAACCAAAAAGTATTCACAACTTAATGATCAAGTAACACAGAAGTGATTTTCCTCATTAACCCATCTGAGCTTATACGGCACCTTTTTATAGTGCAGAGTTCTCAAAAACTACAACTTTTTTGGACCCTCTTTTTATTCTTCCCAGAAAGACCTGTATGAAACCTGGTTGTACAAACCTTTTTTCTATGTGATTGAATAGTTGTATGCACACTTGTTAAGCAATGCCAACGTTATGAGCAAAACAAATAAAAGTTTGCCAGTCGAAATGAACGGAGAGTGGAAATGGTAGCAGACTTGCACACTAGCAAAAAACCTCTAAGAATATAGGAGCTGATTGTATAGTGGCATGCCAAAAGTGTTTACTAAGTGATTGGAAAGTTTCATGCATACTTGTTAATCAATGCCAAAGTTCTAAGAAAAACAAAAAAATTGTCAGTCGGAAGGAATGCAGAGTGGAAATGGTGGCATACTTTTACAATAGAAAAAAACCTCTAAGATTATAGGGGCTGATTTACATCTTGGCGGTATGCACACTCCATCGCGATGGGGTGGGGGGCATTTTCTTTTTTATTTTCAAAGAGAAAATCCTGTTTATGGATTTTTTTTTTAATAAAGGGCTCCGTCTGGTGCAGGGCTCCGTCATTTTGTTGGAGCCCTGCACCAAACAGCGAAACAGCGAAGAGCACTGACAGCAAAGAGCATTGACAGGAACCGCTGTGATGGCAGTTCCTGTCAATGCATTATAGATTAAGCAAACATAAATCCGTCCATCACCTCCTTGTGTTTGCTTTGTTTCCCTAAGGTGTCAGGGTATGCCCAGACGTGGGTTCCTTGCCCACTTTACCACTGGATTTAAGCTAGCCTGGCTGATGAGGGGTGTTACCCCGAAACCGGTCCCAGGATGCTTGTTTTCGGTCCAGGGAAGACATGGCTTGGCAGTTCAGGCTGGACTGTTCCCATGAGGCACAAGGTCAAGACTGATTTGCATATAGCTGTGTCTGAACTGGGGTTGTGAAATGAGCTAAAGAATGATGATGGATTCAACCCAGATCTGTGACTGGGGGTGAGTGTTTGAAAAGTTTCAGCGCTCCATCCATCATTTCCTTGTGTTTGTAATGCATTATAAATGAGCACTAGCTTGATGGTTATTGATAAATTCAATTTGTGGGCTCTACACAAGGGTGATGAAGTAATCTACTCCATCCTCCCTGGCGGAAAAACAAGCCCTCTGCCGACATCCAAATCGGGTTCGTGTACAGATCAAAAACTGCAGCTGGAATCTTTGTCGCAGATACAAGAAGAAAACTGGAAGCCTTCTAGAGCAAAGAGACAAGAACATGGTTGCAAAGCACCAAGAAGACTGAGCAGGTCCCTTTTTTGCTGTCCAATATAATTAACCTTCAATAGGAAACACAGTAAGAACAGAAAGGAATATCTTGCCATAATACTTTTGAAAAGGTCATAATAGAAACACATGATGAAGTAAACATTGCAAGGACATGTCTAACCTGGACCTCAACTAAACTAAAAGGAAAGGATCTGGATTCTCAACACATTGGTTTTGAAGTAACTACAGTTTTGACTAATCAATACCCAGAAAATGTTCACTTGAACCCATTTCAGTGTTCTGCGTAGAATCCTTTGACCGGAAACTGAGAACAATGCTAAGAAAATCCTTGGCAGAACCTCTCAGCAGACCACAGACGAACCCAGAAAGCGCAAGACAGTTGACATACAATGCTGCCAGGCCAAGAAGCCTGCCCAATCTACAGAATGGAGCACCTCCCTACATGAAAAAACACTGCTTCCAAGAATGCAACTTTTAGGACCAAGACCAGAGATAGAGACATCCTTGAGTCAGTGAGCAGGCTGAAGCCTCTTGACAGCGCCTTGAGACCCTCACGGGTGAGTAGCGCGCTTACAGTTCCCTGACTGATTGATTGATTGATTGATTGATTGATTGATTGATTGACAGAACCAAGATTTTTAACAGAGCTAGCAAAATGGGATCCCAGTCAGCTCAATGATCCTTAAGCAATCTAACACACCAAGAGACACCCTATAAAAATGTGATGTAGGAGCAAATGGAGAGACATTAATCGACCAATGGAGGAAGATACATAGGATTGCACAATGTGGAGCACCACTCACAACTTCATTCATGACACAAAAAGTATTTCCAGAGAAACCAGTCTGCATCCACATTTACTTCGAAACCTACCCTTCCTAGTCCAACAAAAACAGAGAAGGTGATTAGTACAAGTGAGCACAGGAGGAAGACTATAGAAATGTAAATAATAGTAAGAGTGACTTTAAGTAATATTAGAACATTGGAATGTTGGAAGCTCCATTGAAAACAATGGAGTAGCTCCGGGCTTATAATGGCTGGTGGAAGCCCGGAGCTCCAACATTCCAATGCTTCTGTGTTCACAGCTGTGGCTGTGAACAAAGGCTTAAGGGAGCCTGAGGGGATTTTAATCCCCTCGCACTCCCATTAGCTTTTGTTTCATTTGTTAGAACATTCTGCCCTCTAGTGGCAGAATGTTCTAATAGCCTTATAGCCCTCGTAGCTGGGCTATACCGGCTATTGAAGTCCCGCTCCCTTGTTAAAGTTTCTCGCCTTCAACTCGGGCCTTTAACTCTGGGGCGGGCCTTTAATAGCCGGTATAGCCTGCAACGGCAGGCTATAAGGCTATAGTAGCTATAGAAAGTGTTAAGTATTTATAACATTACTTTAAAAAAATTACAAAGAGAATTGAGGCTGTCTAAGTTGAAATAGTTGGATTTATTAACAGTAAGTTAAAAAAAGAAAACTGTTAGTGTTAAAAAAAAATATGTAGGAACATTAGTTAAACTATAATAAATTTGAGAATAAATGTGTTAAGATATTTTGAAATAGTTGAAATGACAAACTTTATACTATACTATACTAATGACTACTACTATAAAGACTTTTATTTCCCAACTCTATCTCAAAATAAATGGTTTTGAGGTTTAGACATATGGCTTCATATATGTCCAGAAAGGTATATATGAATATATATGAATACATTTTATTTTTAATGCACAGTTACTTAAAACCATTTGCTATATGACTTACATACTAAGGGTGGGCGGAATTTGCGAAATTGACTTTCGCAAATTATCGTAAAATTGCGCAAAATCTCCGCGAGCATGCGAAACTTTAGCGAAGACGCGGAGATTGCTTTTCCCGCCCGTTCGCGATGTGTTTTTGCATGCTCGCGGGAAAATATATCTCCAACTTGCCTATGCGGTCGCTAATGGGCACGGCCATCTTGCTCGCGATGCTTATTTCCTGTTCGCGATCGCAATGACGTGTTCGCGATCGCAAACTCTCGCGGGATAGCGCGACCGGCTACCAACAATCCAACATCTTATGGCGCGCGCGAACGGATAGGAAAACTCCTCGGCGAACACAGGGACTCGGTAAATCGCGACCGCGCGCGCGAGAATGCATTTTTAAAGCGCGAACAAGAAAAATACTTCCGTTTTGCGGCAGGTTGCAAAAGTTTTGACATTTTCGCGCTCCGCGGAACGCGAAAATGTCAAAATATCACAAATTCCGCGAGCGGAACGAAATTTACCGCCCAGGCCTATTACATACATAAAAAAATGAAGATCACAATTGTTTAACAAAAAACTAAAAATTCAAACAAAATGAGTTCATGTGCGGCATTATCTTGACCAATAAAAGAATAATATGTTATATACATTATAAAGGTGAGAGATTATCAGTTCAACCTTATTGCAAATTTGATATATCTACTAAGGTTAACATTTAAAAATGCCATCATCACAAACTAATTGCTGGAGACGGATTTTTTTAGCAAACAAAATGACCTTCTGTGTTGCCTGGACCCTCTTCTTCAAGAAGCCTAAGACGCAGCTCAGCCATGTATCTCCCAAATCTGGCCAAGTCTGATGATAAGGTGCAGGAAAAACAGAACCAAAGCCGCTTCTTTCACTGTCCGGACCCCGTTGCACAGCTATATTTGTTTTAAAAGATTCTGACGGGGCTGTAGCCTGCCGGGACAACAACAAATCAAATGTAGGAGAGATTCAGATTTAAAGTTGCAAATTCTACATCTGATTGTTAGTTCAAGGGACTTCCACACTGGATTTAATTCTTTAATTGGGAGGGGCATTAGTCTGGCCCATAAGATGTTTTTAGTGCATTCCTTCCCAGTGCTTGGCTAAGGTAGGGCTGGGTTTTATGCCCTGCATATGATGTTATCAGCCCAGGTTGTCCTCTTCCTGTTACATAGTCTGCTAAGTCATTTTTGAGTGACAGTGGTAGCATTGTTTATTAATTGAGTTTTTAATGGCCAGATAGTTTGTTGCTCCTTGATCCTAAATTTGGATTGCCAAACCCAACGTTTCCATTGCTTCCTCCATATAACATTGCCATGGATTAATTGACCCCCCCGTAGATCAGCGTCAGCATGCTCTTCAGGCTTCCAGCAGGGGTTGTAAGTACTTGATAGAAGTATTTGGCATGCATTCCCAAACATTCTTTGTTTTGATGCTTCAGTACAAATTCTAAGCGAATTAGGCTGTTGCGGGTGTATTTTGGTAATTTAATGATGCGTTTATGTGCCTGGCATTGTGCTTTATCTAACATTGATTCCATTTTACCCGGGAATGCCTGCTGTGCATACCCTGTGGTTGCCCTGATTTTAGCTTGTATTACTTTTCTGATGGGAACTGTCGTTGGACTTTTCATTAGCTCGTGAAGTTTGCACAGGGCATAGGTTGTTGATTGTGCTTTGGCCTTCATTTTATGCAGATGTAGCGTTGCTTTACCCATTTCACTTAGCCAGCATCCAAGGTAATTATAGGATTTCGTAGCCGAAATGATCTCTTTGCCCACATGCCATTTCAATATTACTTTTTTTGGATAATGACAGAAAATTACTACTTTGGTCTTTTGAGCGTTTATTACTATTTAGTTTCTTTCGTTGTAATTGTTGAGGGCATTTAGACCCCTTTGTAGCCCGATTTTTGTGTGGTCCATCACCACTAAATCATCTGCATATTGTAATGTTTGAAGTTTATTAGTTCTGATTTTAGGAGTTACAAGACTGGCATTGTGTAGATTCTTTCCCAGATCGGCGGTATATAGGTTAAACAATGTAGGGGCAAGTACGCATCCCTGTTTTAATGCACGGTTTGTCCAGCACTTCTTTGTTGTGGTGTTATCTGCTAGCTTTACTTTGATCCAAGTGTTACTGTACAATGATATGATGGCAATGAGAAGACCAACTGGGATATGCCAATTGCGCAGTTTAGCCCAGAGCTTTTATCAAGACACCCCATCAAAGGCAGCTGAGTAGTCTACGAAGCATGCAAAAACTGGTTTATTGTTTTTACCATTTGCTTGCTGGCTTAGATACGACATGGCCATGATGTTGTCAATTGTAGAGCAGCCTTTATGAAATCCAGTATGATGGGGGGGAGGATTTAATTCTCTTAGATCCATCTGTTTAATTCATTCAATAAGGTGCTTGCGTAGGCTTTTCCTTCAATGTCCAAGAGGGCAATTAATCTATAATTTTTGGGATCTGTATTATCTCCTTTCTTGAAAATTAGATGTAAAAATGATCCTTGCCATGAATCAGGCACCTTTTCTTGCAAACGACATTTGATAAACAGATTGGATAAGATTTTTCCCCAATATGCGTGATCTTCTCTAAAGATTGCTCCTGGAAGACCATTGGGCCAGGGTGCCCCGTCTTTTCTTATCTTTTTTATTACTTTTTCAATGGCGATGCAGTCTTGTTCTTTGCCCGTAAATTCAATTGAGACCTCCTCGTCTGTGTTTGTGCTTGCCATGGGTCGAACCCCGGTGCTTCCAAGGTCAATGCAGCCTTCCTTTTCAATTTAGATTGTAGAAACGTGTCTCTGCCATGCATCTGCGTTTACGGAGTTGCGCCTGTCTACTTTTCCTTTCTCCAGGCTGGCTATGTATTACCAAAGCTGACGTTGTTTGTGAGGTTTTGACAGCTTGTGTATCGTTGTCCAATCTTTCTCTATTTTACTTTGTTTGAGAGACCATAGCAGATGTCTGCACTTTTTGGATAGATCTTTACACTTTTCCCTTGTTTCTTGGGTTCCTGCAATCCTATGCGCTCTTTTAGCCCCCTTTAGGTTACATATTATTATACTTAGTTTTGTGTTGTTATATCTAAGTTGTGAGGAGTTCGTCTTCATTCAATGTGGGCTAACTTTGTTGTTGTTGATAGGTGTAGATTTTAGAGCACAAATCCACCTCGTCCAGTTATCCACATTAGGTTGGTTTCCAGGATGCTTACCTTTACACTCTTGTTTTTCTTTCCATGCATTAAATAAAGTGGCCTGGTGCTTAGTCCATTTTAATCTTCTAACTAATGTGTGTTCCTCGATCCCTATTGAATGGGATACTATAGCTGCTTGTTCCCTTTGTATGGTGGTAATATTTAATTCAGAGGGAGGCGGGACTGCGAGGACCAGCTTCCCCAGCGCCCGGAGCACCAGCGGCGCAGCTGGGTCCTCTTCCCAGCCACTCCCACTGCTAAACCCTCTATACGTATACTGCCCACTTCATTCGCGCTAGCAGAACGCGCGCGGGACGAAGCGCGGTGCGAAGACCGGGCAAAGAGCGGGCCGTTTGAGGCCGTTCGAGGACAGACGAGGCAGGGTAGGGTCAACCCTATCTCGCGCCACCCTCTAAACCGAAATTGGGATTGCCACACAACGAGGATGTCTACAAGAAAAACCAGAAGCAAAACAGCGCAGGCCGCGCGCCCTGCTACAGGTACACTGGACACTTACTTTGCAAAAGCTGGGTCTTTACTCATTGACGAAATTTCGATATTAGAAAGGCGTATCTCCCAAGAGATTGACTGGGTCAGAAGGTCCTCACTGGGTCCTCTACAACATGCCACAACCCCAGATCAATCGTCGAGGTACACCATGGCAACAGGGGGAGAGCACATTTCAGTACCTGATGCTATAATTGATCATACTGCATTATGTAATACTAGTGCTCCGATAATAGAGTGCGATATATCTGCCCACACCGAGTTTAGTTTATTACCCCTCCCGTTGCCTACTTCATCTAGACCTGTTACCCAACATAATCCTAGATTATCAAATAGTGAACACATCCTTACAGGGTCTACTCAGCCTGATCCCGTGCCACTACATAATCGGGAAGGGGCTATCCCGAAAAGAAAAAAAGGGACATCATTATTAGGAGGAGGATGTAAACCAAAGAATTCTAAACAAAACCTTAGCCATGTGAATAACCGACCCGGTATCATTAAAAAGAGCTCGAATAACGTACAAGAACAAAGGCCAACACTGTCTAATAGTTTGTCACATAAAGACACCATCCAAAATGCTAAAGCGAGGGAGGATGGCCCCACTCTGCTGAATATTGGTGCCCTCCTCAAGGATCTACTTACTCCGCTTTTAAACTGCTTAGTGAAGATAGAGAAAAGCCTAGCTAACCTTCAGATGGGGATTATCAAACCGGTGGAGAGCCTAATTACAACTAATAATAGCTCTAGTGATATATTGCCTGCCACCGTCACGCTCCCTTCACCTGTAAAATTAATTATTGATGGCTCTTTGAATTCAAAGGTCGCATCATTGCAACAGCCAGAAACTGCAAATTCTAATCCCCTCTTGAATACCCATGGTCCAGATCAGCAAGCAAAGTTAGCTGAACCACAAAATGATGCTCCCCGCAAAGATGTAAACTACCGATCTATTGATCTACCACCGGAGGCCATCCCCTACACTGTAATTCTTACGGGGATACCAGAACTTAATCCCTCTATTCGTGAACCGCAGGGGGCCTTGAAAAATAAGGTTATACATTGGCTTTCAGCTAATAGGCCCCTTCCAGAAGGCATTAACAGCAAGGTACTGATGGTAAGGCGCGTCCCTTGGATAGGTAATACCAGGAAGTCGATCCAAGGAGACTGTGTGTTGATCAATTTTAGAGACCCACGTACCGTTTCTCATATATGTAATTGGACTTATCCGGTACAAGGGACTTCAATTAGTCCACGCCCCTTATCCTTTTTCTACCCACTTGATAACTCTGTACAGATAGATGAGCGTTGGGAACTAGTACCCAGTAGGCTAGGCAATTGTCTCCCAAGGGCTACACGGATAAACCCCCTTCCCAGACTATCGCGCCTAGACTATTTCCCAACCTATAATAGATTTACTAGTCTAGACATGGTGGACTGACCGCAAAAGAGGTGGGGACAGGAGGTTATAGAGGGCAAAAGCCCTGCCAACACTCAAAAATGTAGACCCACCCTTCCAGAGAAGCTTAGAGTCAATTGGGCTCCCTTAGGCTTGGTTAAGGGGGCCATGTACCCCTTGGTCGAGCCTAGTTTGAGTGAGGAAACTGCACTCCAACCACCCAATTTAGTTGCTATCTCCGTAACAGGGCAGGGGGATGGGAAGGACGTGGCTTTAAATTCACAATTAGTAAAAATTAACTCTCCCTCCCTTAAGATTCTGTCCTGGAATGTGGCAGGCCTGGCAAATAAAGTTAACTCCTCGGACTGGTGTGCTTACATACAAGTCCAAGATATATGCTTATTTCAAGAAACTTGGGCGAGAGATCATATTACCCACCCAGGCTTTGCATCTTTCACCCTCCAGGCAAAATGGAGTGGAACAGTCCGCCCTTCTGGGGGCCTGGCAATATGGGTTGATAGCGACTTGGGATGCAGGGCTACTGTCTGTCCGCAAAAATCAGAGGATATTCTGGTCGTTTGCCTTGAGTGGTCAAATGCAAACAGACTCCTTCTGATTAATATATATTCTAGGCCAGTTAGCACCTCCCAGATATCGCGTACATTGGAGGAATTGGCTCAAGTCCTAGATGAAGTTGCCCTGGGTACCCATATTTTCATTGGAGGAGATTTTATTTGTCAATATGAACCCCTCCCGGGTATCCTGGTGGACTTGGCTCAGGACGAGGACCTAGAGTGGTCCACACCTCCATTGAATGCATCAGCGCCAAGAGCATGGACACCACTGGCCACACAAATAACTTCCTTAACATTAAAATATGGATTCCGGGCCTGTAATGGAAGGACAAACCTGGATAGTCCAGCTAGCTTTACATATAATAGGCTCGGCAGGGAGTCAAGAATTGATTATATTCTAGTCCCATTAGCTTTGTGGCCGCATATCATTGCCTTCCGTGTGACACCTAGGGAAGACAGCGACCACAACGCGTTGGAACTTGAATATGACCACCCTGGTCTTGACCCGAGGGAAAAGCAAACGGCGATACCTGAAGCGGGGCTTGTCTTAGACCATAATAGACGTAGAGTGAAATGGGAAAGTCTAACCTCTGATCCAGACAATCTACCCAAACTCTATGCAAGGGTAATTCCTATATTTGAGAATATACAGACACTCCCGGCTGGGAGTTTACTTAGGCAGCTAGGGCGTCTCATAAAGACCTCTCGAACTCATTATCCGAAATTCTTACTCGTCCTTTAAAACGGACTCAGGGAAGCCTGGTAGGCCCACCTTGGTACAACAAGGCCTGCCGTAAGGCTAAAACTAGCTTATTAAATTCCATTAAGGCGGGTTTGGGAACCGAGGTTATTAGGACTAAGAGGTCACTTTATAAAACCCTAATGAATAATGCAAAAAAGGAATGGGAATGCGACAAATGGGACTCACTGACCACTGCACTGGCCACAAGAGATTCTCGCAAATTTTGGCGCACCGCTAATAACGGCTCAGGGAATTTGCCGTCTTCAGTGGAGCCGAACATCTCAGCCAGGGCATGGTCAGATCACTTCGCATCCTTATACCATCTACCCGAAGGGAATCCGGTAGTTTCTCTACCAAAGATGGTCGATAGTACCATCGATGTAGAGCATTTTACAACCAGCGAGGTTGGAGCAGCTATCGCTGGGCTGGCATCTGGTATGGCCCCAGGCTTGGATGGCCTACCAGGAGACCTTTTCAAACAGGAGCCGGACGTTTGGGCACCCTATCTTGCTCTACTATTCAACACTATTTTGGGGGGTATGGAGGTTCTGGACACGTGGCTGGGCGCAGAGATCGTCCCTATCTTTAAGAAGGGTTCGCCTCTGCTCCCAGCCAACTATAGACCAATCAGTCTCATTGATGTCTCGCAAAAAATCTTTGGAAGACTGATATTAAATCGCCTCCAGCTGTGGATTGACGAGTGCGATATCCTGAGTCCATTTCAAGCGGGATTTAGGAGAGGTGTATCAACGGTAGACCAGATTTTCCGTTTGAATATCCTCTACTGGAAGTCCGTTTTAATTGAGGGGGGTAGTCTATATTCAGTGTTCGTTGATCTGAGAGCAGCCTTTGACTTAGTCCCTCGGGACAGGTTATGGGCTGTTCTGACGAATCTAGGGGTACCAGCGGGGCTTCTGGCACTCTTGAAGTTACTACACCGGGGGAATTTTGCTAGGGTAAGGTGCGGCAAAGGGGGAGCCCTTTCGGATCCTTTTCCCATTGACAGGGGGGCTAGACAGGGCTGTGTGCTTGCACTGACCCTTTTCTGCCTCTTTGTGAATGGGGTCTTCGCTCACCTAAACGAGCTAAATAACATCGACTCTCCCAAGCTGGTAGGCACCAGGGTGCCCGCGATTATGTTCGCAGACGACACCCTGCTGCTTTCCAAATCCCCTATAGGTATTCAGAGGGTCCTGGATGGCTTTGTGGACTTCTGCAACAAACACGGTTTGGAGATCAATGCTGGAAAAACAAAATATATGATCTTCAACCCTCCCCCCTCAACACGTCCGAGTCCATGCATAGGGCTTGCCAGTTTGGAGAGGGTCCATACCTTTGAATATTTGGGGGTCATATTCAATCAGTATATGACATGGGACTCACACCAAACAAAGGTAAAACTTAAGCTGACCCAGACGACGGGCGCCATCTGTAGAATGACAAACGGTCTGAATTACAAGCCTCTAGGCCCACGTCTCCATATATATAAAATCCAGGCGAGGGCGGCCGGGCTCTACGGAGGTGAAATCTGGGGTTATACTTCAAACCAGGAACTCCAGGTTATAGAGAATAACCTCCTTAGGTACCTGACAGCCCTTCCGCCCAGCACTCCCTTATTGCCAATGAGATTAGATCTAGGTCTAAAACCCATCTCGGAGGAGCTTGGTCTAAAACCAATTATTTATTGGCGTAAATTATGGAGCTCACCGGAACTCCTGATTTATAGAGTGGAACTTCAGGAGATCTTACGCCTTGCAAAAACTGCCCAAGTGCCATGGTTAAAGTTTGTCAAGCAAACATGTGAGATGATAGGAAGATCGGATCTGTGGTCTGACCCGGCAAATACATGTTGTAAGATCTCACGCAAAACCCTCACAGCAATATATCACGAGCATAACTTGCGTGTGGCTATCACGAATGTACGGGCCGGATCCTTGTCCGATAAATTTCTGACCTTTAAAGATACCTATCATCGGGAACTTGTTCTTGATGACGTAAGCCCCCCTTTGACAAGGAAACTTTACCTCCAATGGCGCTACGGTACCCTACCCCTCAGGGAATATATGGCTAGCTGGTTTAATCCGCAATTCGCACCCCAATGCCCAGCATGCGGCTATCCAACCGAGTCAGATTTGCATATTTTATTCTTTTGCCAAGCTTATCAGAGACCAAGAAGGTACTGGCTGGTTCCATTATTAAAAAATTTAGGTTTCACTCAGCACCTTCCAGCATACAGAGTTTTAAAAACTGATTTGACAGCTCCCATAGTATTCGCAGTTGCGAAATTTTTAACAGCCATGTGGTTTACCCGCAATTACTATGTAAAACTGAATATCGTGCCAAAATGTAGTAATTGATTATTGTATCTTGTCTCGTGAATTTTTTTTTTTTCATAGTACTTGCGCAATTTTAGTAGCTATGTGAATCAATTGTAGTTTCTGCGTAAAACTGGAGAGCCTGTATGCTGTTGAAAATTGTGGCATACCCTATTGATATATTGTATTTCGTCTTGAATTATTTGGATTTTATTCTATGTTTTATTCTTTTATGGTCCTAGTGACCGAAATAAAGATAATAAAGAAAAGAATATTTAATTCAACCTGCAGCAATGTGTGGTCACTGGTTTCATGTGATTTTAGTTTAAGTTAACTATTTTCTGAGTAAGCGGCTTGCATAGAAAGATGTAATCAATTGTGGAACAGTTCTTAATTGTATTGTATTGTATTAATTCTTGTATAGCGCTACTGTGACCCTACGGGTATCCTGGCGCTCTGATATAGCACAGCTATTACCGGTTCGAGATGATAAACACACGGGGGATTAGGCTTTCGGAAATAGCCAGGTTTTAAGGCTCTTTCTGAAGTCGGTTAATGAGTCAAGTTGTCTAATCTTCTGTGGTAGCTCATTCCACAGCAAGGCTCCTGCCACGCTGAAAGCCCGCCCGCCCATCCTAGACCGTTTGAATCTAGGAACTACCAACAGGTTAGCGCTGGAAGAGCGAAGCTGTCTCTGTGGGAGGTACCAGGTGAATTTTTCCTGGAGGGGTATTGGGCCCATCCCATGTGTTGCTCTATATACCAAACAGAGGGATTTAAATTGGACCCGTTCTTTGATTGGCAGCCAGTGAAGCTCTCTCAGAGCCTGAGTAGAGGATGAAGCACGTCTACGGTTTAACACTAATTTGGCTGCAGCTGATTGGACTCTTTGCAGCCCCTGGATGATATATTGAGGGGCCCCCAGATACAGGGAGTTACAGTAGTCCATCCTACTTAACACTGTGCTGCTCACGACCAGGGAGCGCATCTCATTCGGTAGAATCGGTAAGATCTGGCGCAACAAGCGCAGTAGCCCAAAACACACACTGGCTGTCTTGCCTGCCTGAGATTCCATTTGGAGGTTGTTATCTATAAGGACCCCCAGGTTGCGTATTGTCTTAGTCGGGGTCAACGAATCTTCCTCTGGGGCAAGCCTGAATTCGACCGGGGATAGTAGAGGTACTCTTGCTGGTGAGTAGTACAGTATCTCAGTCTTTCCTCCATTGAACTGTAGAGAGTTACGCTGCAGCCAGTCTGTGGTCAGCCGCATGCACTCATGGAATCGTTCCGTGGGGACAGCATGTTTACCCTCCATGGAGAATACCAATTGCGTGTCATCAGCATAGTTGACCAATTCAACCCCGAATGCTTTGATAATAGAGAAGAGTGGTTGTAAGTAAATGTTAAAAAGAATGGGGCTGATACTGGAGCCCTGCGGTACTCCATGGGCTATAGAAAAAGTCCTAGATGTAAATGGTCCCAAGGTTACCATCTGCTGTCTCCCTGTCAGATAGGAACGGAACCACTGCAGTGCCCGTCCCTTTATCCCGATGCCCTCCAGTCTCCTGAGCAAAATTGGATGACTCACTGTGTCGAATGCGGCCGACATATCCAGGAGCACCAAAACCGCTGTGCTCCCGTTGTCCGCCCGCATCCGTAGATTATCCATCATAGTTGTCAGGGCTGACTCTGTCCCATGTCCGGGTCGGAAACCAAACTGATCCCTATCCAACAAGTTATGCTCTTCCAAGTAATCTGAAAGCGATCTGCTCACAACCCTTTCCAAAATTTTAATTGGGAAGGGAAAGGAGGGAGATTGGCCGAAAGTTGGCCATTCCTGAATGTTTGGGATCCGAACTTTTCCAAGTTTCATTGGTGGTCTTCAAATCATAATTTTGCAAGAAGGAATAAAAAATTCTTTCAGATCTAGTTGGACATGTCCTGTTACTTGGGTTATTCCCAGATGGTGCAGATTGAAATCTCCCTCAATCACTTTAGCTGGTAGCAGATATGTGTGTAAGATTTCCTGTATTGAAGTTATAATGTTTTTGTGGCTTCCAGTTTTAACGGACCATGTGCATTTAAGTAAACGTTTATAACCAGAATTGAGAAACTGTCTTCTCTGTCCCCTTTTTCCTCGATTACGAGTGCCTGTAACATATCTGACTCCGTTTTTATCCTCTTTACTGTCAACTATTTTAGATGTTTAACGTAAATCTAGATTCCGCCTGATGGTCTACCGTACCGGTTATGTTTGATTGCTAGTTTATGAAAACCGGCGTAGCCTTCAATATGTACATGGTCTGTGGCCCAGGTCTCTTGTATATTCTAAATCACAAGAGCGACCCTTATGTCCCTGTGTACCGGGTAAGTACAATGTACTGCAAAACAATGTTCACAAGGAACTAATTTGAAAAAATCATCTGTTACATACAACCTCAATGATTGCTTTTGAATTAATCTCACACCAATAAGTCAAGAAAAAAGAATAAAAATTAAACAAAACCAAATCAATGATAAACACAGTAAGTCTGCACACGACCCTTTTGGATTATTGAAATCTACCAAGCCTCAGCCGAGGTCTTTATTTAATAATCACTTTTTTATATCACATATAAAAACACATTTTATATATACACAATACCTCTCTTTCTTACATTCACAGTGAATAGTGAGCCCCAGTGAAAAAAACCATAACCTTTTATAATGTGACAAGACAAAAAATGTGGAAGGTTATTGGAAAAATTATAAGGACAGTTTATATACAATATACAGTGATTCAGTCAAGGCTGTCTCTTATTTTGTTGTCGACGGCGTTTCGACCCACTTTTAAATACCGGGTCTCATCAGGACTGTAATTCTGGGGACTGAGGGAAAAGAAAGAAGGGAAAATAACTATACTATGATCCATTATCCATATACTAATTTTTTAAAAGTAGGGTACCTTAAAGACTTACAAATTCTTGGCTTACCAGTGTAACACATACAGTCGTCCGTATAGGATCCAGTATGCTTAGAGATGTGACGGATGAAAAATACATCCAAACCTATGGGTAGGGAATACTCATTTTTAGTGAAAAATCGATCATAAAATTCTCCATATAATCACCCCGGGTGCAGTATATTAGCGCACTTACTTGGGCTTTTTATTCCTCCAAGGGTAGGGGTCAATTAGTACACCCGATATTTGAGGAGATTCAGACTGCTGTTTCAACACTTCTGTAATGTATTGAAAACTGTGATAAATGTACATAGGACAAAAACAAGTGGTCCAACATCGAATTCCACTTAGTTTACTTACATATTCAATTTCAGAAGAGAGGATCAAGTCTCCTATTATCAGTAATGATACTGCTGTATATTCAAGCAGCGGCGCTCACCCACTGTAAAAAACGAAGGTGCCTATGAGTTAGCCATTGTCCCTCCTTATATCCTAATAGTGGATTAAAAAGTGTAATCCTTTTGATGCAAAACGCTACTTACTTCGCGGCCCCTAGGTCAATACGTGTTCCTGCATGCAATGTCCGTAGCGGAATCAATCTCGCTAGCATTCGGACCCGGAACTGGCTAGTTTATATCTGCCGATACTATGAAACCAAGACGGCGCGATTGGCGGCCATCATGTAACAGCAAATTAACGTCCAATGACCTCTCTATTCGTAAAAAATACATTCTGATTATTTAGTGAGCTTATGAATAATATCTTTCCCTAGGAGGCTGAAAAGGGGGGGCGGGGAAATAGCGGAATCAATCTCGTTGGCATTCGGACCTGGAACTTGCTGGTTTCTATATTTGCCGATAATATAAAACAAGACGGCGCGAATGGCGGCCATCTTGTAGTAGCAAATAAACGTCCAATGACCTTATTCACAGTAGAGGATCAAATTCCTCTCTAATCGGGAAAATTTGCATTCGATCAAAAAAGGAAACAAAACATGTATAGTATGTCGAATCTTAATTCTTTAGTGAGCTTATGAATAATAATTTCTTTACCTAGGTGGCTGAGAGCAGGGGAACAGCAATAGCGGCCATCTTGAATTAGGAATACCAATAACCATAATGTGGTTATTTATATAAATATATATTTCGCTCCAATTATAACCCATTAAAATGGGTATAAGCAATAGTTTCAGAGAAAGGGTATTATTTCAGAATATGTGTCTTAACAGAAAAATTGATTTTTTTGTATATTGTGATTGCTGTACAAACAGACATAATTGCTCATGTATTGATGGATTGTGATCAAAAGTTATGTTCTAGCATTGATACTGTTTATTAATGTTCCAGGATTACACCAAAAATGGAATTGACTTCCTTGAAAAACTACCGGTATCTAAAATGAGATGGGTGAAAAAACTTTAGAAGGATTGAAGTGGTATTATGGATAGGGGGCATTGCATCTTATAAATTACATAGAGTTGTGGATTGTATTGGCGATCGTTTTTCTGATATAGGTGTACTATTGAGGAGTTTTCCATGCTAAGGGTAGTGATTCTTCTAAGATGTCGACCATATTCTCATTTGTCTTTCTGTTAAGACACATATTCTGAAATAATACCCTTTCTCTGAAACTATTGCTTATACCCATATTAATGGGTTATAATTGGAGCGAAATATATATTTATATAAATAACCACATTATGGTTATTGGTATTCCCAATTCAAGATGGCCGCTATTGCTGTTCCCCTGCTCTCAGCCACCTAGGTAAAGAAATTATTATTCATAAGCTCACTAAAGAATTAAGATTCGACATACTATACATGTTTTGTTTCCTTTTTTGATCGAATGTAAATTTTCACGATTAGATAGGAATTTGATCCTCTACTGTGAATAAGGTCATTGGACGTTTATTTGCTACTACAAGATGGCCGCCATTCGCGCCGTCTTGTTTTATAGTATCGGCAAATATAGAAACCAGCAAGTTCCAGGTCCGAATGCCAACGAGATTGATTCCGCTATTTCCCCCCCCCCCCTCCCCCCCTTTTCAGCCTCCTAGGGAAAGATATTATTCATAAGCTCACTAAATAATCAGAATGTATTTTTTACGAATAGAGAGGTCATTTGACGTTAATTTGCTGTTACAAGATGGCCGCCAATCGCGCCGTCTTGGTTTCATAGTATCGGCAGATATAAACTAGCCAGTTCCGGGTCCGAATGCTAGCGAGATTGATTCCGCTACGGACATTGCATGCAGGAACACGTATTGACCTAGGGGCCGCGAAGTAAGTAGCGTTTTGCATCAAAAGGATTACACTTTTTAATCCACTATTAGGATATAAGGAGGGACAATGGCTAACTCATAGGCACCTTCGTTTTTTACAGTGGGTGAGCGCCGCTGCTTGAATATACAGCAGTATCATTACTGATAATAGGAGACTTGATCCTCTCTTCTGAAATTGAATATGTAAGTAAACTAAGTGGATTTCGATGTTGGACCACTTGTTTTTGTCCTATGTACATTTATCACAGTTTTCAATACATTACAGAAGTGTTGAAACAGCAGTCTGAATCTCCTCAAATATCGGGTGTACTAATTGACCCCTACCCTTGGAGGAATAAAAAGCCCAAGTAAGTGCACTAATATACTGCACCCGGGGTGATTATATGGAGAATTTTATGATCGATTTTTCACTAAAAATGAGTATTCCCTACCCATAGGTTTGGATGTATTTTTCATCCGTCACATCTCTAAGCATACTGGATCCTATACGGACGACTGTATGTGTTACACTGGTAAGCCAAGAATTTGTAAGTCTTTAAGGTACCCTACTTTAAAAAAATTAGTATATGGATAATGGATCATAGTATAGTTATTTTCCCTTCTTTCTTTTCCCTCAGTCCCCAGAATTACAGTCCTGATGAGACCCGGTATTTAAAAGTGGGTCGAAACGCCGTCGACAACAAAATAAGAGACAGCCTTGACTGAATCACTGTATATTGTATATAAACTGTCCTTATAATTTTTCCAATAACCTTCCACATTTTTTGTCTTGTCACATTATAAAAGGTTATGGTTTTTTTCACTGGGGCTCACTATTCACTGTGAATGTAAGAAAGAGAGGTATTGTGTATATATAAAATGTGTTTTTATATGTGATATAAAAAAGTGATTATTAAATAAAGACCTCGGCTGAGGCTTGGTAGATTTCAATAATCCAAAAGGGTCGTGTGCAGACTTACTGTGTTTCTCATTGATTTGGTTTTGTTTAATTTTTATTCTTTTTTCTTGACTTATTGGTGTGAGATTAATTCAAAAGCAATCATTGAGGTTGTATGTAACAGATGATTTTTTCAAATTAGTTCTTTGTGAACATTGTTTTGCAGTACAAGGTCTCTTGTAGGCATATGATATCTCCTTCCTGCAATATATTTATTGCTGTTACGTGTTTAAGAGCCTTTGTATGCTTGCCACGTTCCAGGAAATGATTTTAAGATTGGAATATGAATTTTGATTTAGGCAAGATGTACTAGACTTTTCTGGTACTAAGGGGTTCACGGTAGACAACACATGTTGATTCCGCGAAATATCAGAAATGACTACTTGATCATCAGGAATAGAGAGTACTATGTAGTAACTCTCTGCTTATCCTACTAAATTGATCCTTCCATTGAATTTTCTGCAGTTCATCATCTTTTACTGTCCTAATTATGGTCGTGTCCTCCTGTGTCCTTACTGATATGGTGAGTTTCTCATAGTTTCGATCTAGATGTATTTTTTATGTGCCTCTCAATATCCCCTGTGAATGCTTTTTAACTTTCGTTGTATGGTTTGATATGTTTGCTGACTCCAGTAGAATTAATGGATACTTTTCTTGTTCTGGTGCTGTTACGGCAATACCCCAGTTTTTGAAAATATCTCTTTCTCTAAGCACTGATTCAGACATTTATATATGTCACAAAAGTTTACAAGGCTAGTTAAAAAAAATTGGGGACGTTAATTTACAAATGTTTCAATTTATTGTTTTAAAGTAATATTTAATTTAAATTCTTTAAATCTGTATTATTCATTTGTATAATTCAAAAAAAGAAAACTTTTTGGTTAATTCAGATGAGAAACAATTAAGGAGACTGTCAGGAAATTCAGCTTTTGGTTTCAAGAAAAGACAGCGCAGTGTGTTTCTTCATTTCGAAAGAATTACTTTCATGGCTTTTGTAAAGATGTGCCTAGAAGTGAGCTGTTGTGGTGTTTAGTCCTTTGTGCAGTATATTTTAAAAGGACACCGGTCTTCTCTATAGAACGAAGCAAAGTCAGGACTGTTATATGAAAGGTTATCAGAGTCCTCTGTGACAATTAAAAACATTAAATTGTTAGTTCAAACTTTTCGACTTTATTCTGTAGTATGAAGACGTTGGGATTTTAGTTTGGAAGTCTGTTTTATCATTTGTAATTGTTTCATTCATTTTTCATAAGTTTTAACATTTCTTAGAAATTTATTGTGCCTGCAAAGGGAACGACGGATGGAAATACACCTATTTCGGCATAAAACATAGAAAACAGGCATAGCTTTTTTCACCCTATGTGCACCTGTGTGCACAAAGGGTGTGCTAGAATTTCTAGAATAGGGACTCTGGGGGCAGACAACCACAGGGAGGCCTGGCACCTGGGGTTTTTGGGGAAGTGATGCAGTCCAAGGGACTGCACTAGTTTGATACTGATGTAGAGACGGCTGTAGGGCAAAGGGGGTCCAGTCGAATGACACAAAAACTGACTCCGGCAGAAATCCTGGAGAGCAAGGAGATAAAATTCAAAAGCTACAGTACATGGGAACATCCAAACTATTGGGGAACAAAAGAAAAGATTTGGAAAGGGGAGGATATCGCAATTTTGACATTCTTTTATAGGGAATTGAGTTGGAATTATCTAAGTGAGCGAGAGTGCTGGTGACAATAGAAAATTAGACAGTCAAATTCCTCATTTATGCGAGTGTCTACTGTGAAAATTACCCTGAAGAGGTATGTGGCACTTTTTAAATACATAGGCATGATTAGGAAGGCACCATTGAATTAAAGGGGCTATGCATGGTCACAGTATGATGAGGAATTCTGGGCCAGTTTTAGCACATTTCTTCAGTGGCTATTCACCTGGCATACAAGGCATGTTCTTATAACGCGGTACCAGGACGATTTTTTCTTTGTCGGTGCCCCCAGTTCTGGAGACTGCAGTGCGAACTGGATAGCTTTTGGGATCTCATGACTGACTATGGTGTTCCCCTGGACCAAGAGAAGACAGTGGGACAGTGAGATTGATGCCATAGCACGCTCTCCCTCATAGAGAAGGGCCATTCGAGGGTGACAATTGTGAGGAAGTTGACGGGCGTTGCATTTTTGGCAACCTCCTATAGGGCTATGCCCCTTGTGCCGGGAA
Organism: Triturus cristatus; assembly: GCF_964204655.1. Classification (NCBI taxonomy): domain Eukaryota; kingdom Metazoa; phylum Chordata; class Amphibia; order Caudata; family Salamandridae; genus Triturus; species Triturus cristatus. The sequence continues at coordinate 519,549,410 of NC_140582.1, read as the reverse complement.
GCTGGGGAAGAGAATTTTGGAGATTTACGCAAGAGAATTTGGGATTGGGGGACGAATATGCTGCCTGGTGTTATTGGAGATTTTGGCTAAGGTTACTAAGCCATTTAGGACTGTGTGCTCAGTAAAGAGGTAGATGTGATGCTTTTGACCATTATGTCTTGAATATTCTTTGGGGCCTTTCGAGTATCAGAGCTACTGGGAGGAAGGGGTGTTGGTGTTTACACTGAGAGGAAGTGTCTTATGGGGTAGACGGGGTGCATGTCTGGTTATACAAATCTAGGAATGACAAAAGGAATGAATAGGACAAGCTCCTGAAATATTATCCGTCAACAGGCATTTGTCTGGTCTATTGGGTGAAGACTTTGTGACTCTGGCAGACATCGGTAGATGGGTTTTACACATGAGGATGGCAAGCCCGTTACGGATTTTACTTGGGGTTTATTGGCTTGGATCCGACCTGTTTTGAGGCTCAATTATTCAGGATTGGCTAAGCGACAAAAGCTAGTCGGAGGCGTTGGGGGCAAAAGAACATCATGTACATGGGTAGATGGGCATCAAATTGCTTTCGTAGATATGTCAAGAGGGATGTAGTATGGGGAATGTGAGGTGCAGTTTGTCAACTTTGTTTCTTTTTCAGGTTCTGTTCCCAGACTACAGGCGGCGGGGATGAACATATGGATTGTGGACCACTTCTTTGTGAACTGGGCATAGCTGCAAGCTAGGGCAAGTAGCCACGGCCTAAATCTGGGGATCAACAAGGATTTATATTCTATCACTTGGGTGGGAAGAGAAGGTACGCACTGGAGAGGCCTCAGTCCATGTCTGAATAAGAGTTTAATAGGTGAGAAATGTCCAGACGTGCTCCTTCTTCATTTAGGGGAAAATAACCTGGTGGTCCAAAAAGTCATGGTGCTTATCAGGTTTATGAAAGAAGAATGGAAGGAGATTTGCAAACTTTGGTCTGGGTGTCACATTATGTGGACGGAATTTATCCCAAGGATAGTGTGGCGTGGAGCGGTTAAAACATTGATCATAGATAAGGCCAGAAAGAAATTGAATAAAGAGATGCATGCTTTCTGCAGAAGCAGTCGCATTAGCAGGATAGTTCATTATGAGCTCCGGTATGAGGATACGGAATTTTTCAGGGGGGGGGGATGGTTTACATCTGTTGTTTATAGGGATGGAGCTTTACCTGCTCCAGGTGAAATTGACACTGGCCAAAGCTTTGGTGGTCGATTGACTGGGGACATTTTCCTCAAGGGTCAAAAAGGGCTAGGGGTGGGGGGGACAGTAGGGAGGGAGGAGGAGAGGAAAGTTTCTGTGTTTTGTCTCCAATAATTGTAGCTCCCCCTTTCCCATGCCCCCTGTTTCCTAGGGTGGCGGTGGGCTTAGAAGTTGCCATGATTTACAGAAGTTTATTATTTGTCAGTGGCATTTCTGGCTGAAAGGGAACAGGTAGGAAGTTCACCCCTGGAAGTTCAAGGTTAGGTAGGACGTTGAATGTGGTTCAAAGCTTAGCTGAGGTAGGAAAAGGGGAGGAATTCTAGAGGCCTCAATTTGGGCAGGTTACAACTTTGATGGTGCAGTGCCGGCTCCGCCCTGCCGCCGCATCGTGAAAGCTGTGGTAGGACCGCCAACCATATTAGGAGTTTCCTCCTGTCTGGCGTTCTTTTTTTTTACGTTCCCATAGCGGTGCCCTAAAAATGGGCACCACAATGGGAACGCCGAAAACAATTTCTGCACGTCATGGCCTGTAAAGGCCATGCCGTGCAGGAACTTGTGTGCATGCACACAGGGGGGCACATGTGTGCCCCCCTGCGTGCATCCAAAGGACGTGAAGCACCAGGGGGCCTGTAGGGTCCCCTATGTTTCCTCTCCGATGCGGTTTTCATAACTGTGGAAGGGCCATGAAACCCATGGTGGAGAGGAAACTTATAACGTGCTTGACAAGGACGGCGGCGGTCCTGCTAAGCATATTACTGCCTCCTGGTGACAGCAACACCACCAGGGAATGGCGGTACCCTAGCAGCTGTGGCAGGGATGTGGGGCTCCCACCATCCGGCTCATAATAGGGTGGTCAGGAGACCGCTCCAGTGAATTGGGGCCTTACAGTTGATCAGCTCTGATGCAAGTATGCTATTGAGGTTTGAAGTTGTTTTGGGAGAGGGTTAATTTAGGGGAGGGGGTAGTTTATCATAGGTGATTAAAGATTTATATTGAGGTTATAAGGCGAAAAAAGGCCAACAGTGTATTGTAATGTGCAGCAATTTCAATAAAGCAGCCTTTTTCACACATTCCTAGTGTCAGTGGTCTGTGCTGCCCCTCTTCCCCAAAGAGTGCTTGTTGTTATAATGTTGTGTGGTGGGTGCAGTTGTCCATGATCTCTGGAGTTTAGCTGTACAGCCAGCACTCTTTGAAATTCTCCCCATCTTTCCTGTATTATCTTTATAAGACAGTCAAATTTCCGGGTGATTACCATAGCTTGGACAAGCTTTGCTGGGGCCCAGAGCAACACATGTTGGTAAGGCCTCCGAGACAAAAATCTTATAAACTTTGGAAAGATAAAAAGCTGAGCGGATATGCAAAGATTCCAATCTATGATATGCAGGTTGTGCACAGATATCTATAGCAGGTATATTAGCGGACACCATTTGCACACATACATAAACAGTACGGTTAGCACCTGATTGTAACATCAAATAAACATTCCAAATAAACAATATAGGATGCAATGACATTGCCCTCATCTGCTCTAAACAACCTTTTGCCCACTCTATTTTGTTCCATCCCCAATAATCCCACTCTTCCTTTGTGCCAAAATGTGTTAGTTTGGGCGCCGAAAACGTTGTTTTTTTTCCATGCAGCTATTCGCGTTTCGACAATGTTTATTGAAAAGCAGTTGGGAAAAGACAACATACACTACAGTGCCACCCAGAGGGCAGTGTGCATGTACTGTATGTAGTATTGGTTATTGACAGAAGAAACATCTCCAAATGATGGGTCTGACTGCCTAACGCAAAGAGCTACAATCTGAGGCTGAAATCTAAATGTCACAGTTTGACCTTGTTATAGCCATTTCAGAATGAATAATTTATTTTCTAATAAGTTATCAGCTGAGTGAGTGCCTAGAGCAGGACCCAGGACACTAAGTCCCTTCTGCGCTTTCTTGTGATGGTCCTTTCAGCCAGGGTGTGGTGATTACTGTTAAACCTATCTAACTAGACCCTATGGTGACGAATTCTATAAGATACGGCGAGTGCTACAGAGAGATAGCTTTCACTCAGCACAATCTGCATTACTAACACTCTCATTTCAGTATTAGAGCATTCAACAGCAAACTTATTATGGAACTGTGAAAAGGTGTGGCCCTTCGTAGCTCCTCCACAAGCTCTTCGGTGGCCAACACTGCACGGGCTGCACTGTGGGAGCAGAGCCAATATTTGGAAGGATTTGTATTTTATTAAATCCCTTTCTTCATTAATGCAGGGGATACGTCTGACATTTGGGTAAGTCCCTTGCTGCACCAGGATGCATTATTTGAAACAATCAGCTAGCAGTCAGGGCTGCATTTACTTGTGAATCAAGATAATATTTCATTTGTAAAAAAGGACACATTCCTGTTTCATTTTTACTCACCTAGAAACACTTTCCGTTTGTAAACGATTGGTAGGGACCGAGTGAAATTGGCATTTATATGTGTGGACATTATAAACAGCTTTCATAGTTTAAGTCACTTCTGGAATTGATGCTAAAGCGTTTGTTATTGTTAAATTATGGTTTCTGATGTTCTACTTTAAAGGGCAGGGGTCTCAAGTTTATCTGAGAAGTCAGCCAAAGGCACTGCAGAATACCAAGTCAGACAAGTCTATCTTCCTTTCTCCTACTTCTTTGTTTCCCCACCATACACTTGTGGTTTCTTTATCTCATTCTTGCAGGTTCTTTTTAGTTACTACTTTTACCTTCTCACATAGTTTTCCTATCGTTCTCTTCCTCCTTCTTTCTCCTCTTTCTGCCTTTCTCTCTCGTTCTCTGCGTCAAAGATTGGTGATGAAAAACTATGTTAGGGTCCCCAAAAATGAATTCTGGTTCCCACCACCCAGCAACCATATGTACAGCCAAATATTCTTGAGTGGGTGGCAATAAAGTATTGAATAATGCAGTGTTCAATTTTAAACGTTGTTCCAAATTCACTTCCTGGTAAGGAAGGGTTTTACTTTTACTGTTTATGCCTATCTGGTGGAACTCAGACAGTTCCCTTCTTTATGGATAACCTTCAAGTGATCTTCATTTTGATCTTCAGGTGTTCATTTCTTCTAATATTTATGGCCAATTTCAAAGACGCCAAACCCAATTTCATGTGACACACTCAGCCAGTCCTGGGGTTTCAAGCAACAGCAGATTGGAGAGACAAATCTTGCAGAGAAAAGGAGAAACAAATACGCTGCACAGTATAATACAAAGCCGCCCAGCCTTCCATTATTGAATGCAAAACATCATGTGACTTCATGCCAGACCTAAAGCCGAATTTACATGCTCACATAAACTGCACAGCAAAGAATGTGTCCAAGGGGAAAGCACTCTTCATGACTGTGTCTGACTTTAAAGTGGTGGTACCATCTCTAGTTCTGTCAGGACTAGACTAAGGAAATGTTCTTCTGACAGGAATACTTAAGATGCACATTCTCCTCTCACTGCATCCCTCCAAAGCCATTGGGCAGGGCTTGTGCCCATCTCAAAGGGGAAAACCAACCTAACAGCACAAAAGGTTTCATCTATGCACAGACGGGGTTGGCTTTAGAGCCTGGCCTATGGCCAGGCCCATAACACAAGCCTCTGTGGGTGATCAACACCTCCTACACACAGTCTTCAGCCACCTGCAGTGGGGGTTGGCCACAAGTCCAGACCTACTACTCCTAGATGACCAACCAACCCCTATGGTGCATGTCTTCTGCCTCAGTGTCCACTTTGCGCACTGTACATGTTGTTTGGCATGTATAGGTGCACTGTGATCTTTGTTTTTTTTAAACTTTTTTCAGGATTTACAAAACAAAGGATCCTTGATTTTTCTTTTTAAATGTTGAGGTTTTGTCTATTACTTTGCAGATTCGTTAATCAAAATTTTATAAAAAACAGGAGCTTTTCTTTCTTTTAACTTTATGCATAGTTTTTGCCAGTTTGGCACCCACAACCTCCATGTGATCAAACATCACCACCTTTACATCCCTATTTCACTTTTTTCAGGACCCCAGTTCCTTCCTGGTATCGCTTAATGGCTCCTGCAACAAAAATGTTCAATTGCTCCCAGTTAATCAAACTGCTCCAATTGTTATATGGCCATTAGGGTAATTGTCGATATCGCTAAGTTAGCATGAGCTCTGCTGCCATGATTCTGATTTTGCGCACATTACTACATGACTTAATTTGGCAAGACTGTTTGTGCCTTTCACATGAGAACTGTCTACTTTCTGTGTTCTCTGCCTGTTCCTGGAGTTTAGTCTGAAAACAATGTGCAAGGTCGATAAACAATGACCCTTGTTATTCTGTTCTGATCAGTTCCTAGCACCTAGACAAAACATGCTAACACAGCTGTGCTGCTGGAAACTCATGCTTTGATATTCCGGGGGTGCATGTTGTTCAATCCACACACTTGGAGAGGGACCTTTCCAGGGAGAAGAGCTATGCTGTTCCTATGATGTAAAACGTCCATCTAGCCACCAAGGTATGGTGACAAAGCCCAGAGATCTTCCTTACTAAGGTGTGGTAAATATTTCATTACCGGTACTATTTTTTATGCGGTAAAGTCTAGTAAGAATAACTCAGTAAATATAAGAGGCAGAATCCGTGGTATTAGAGGTTCTAAAAGGCTTTATTCCTCTACAAAGGAAATACAATTCGAATTGCAGGCTTCACACTCCATCACCATGAGGGTTCAGGAAGGAAGGGCGATACATTATTGACAGGTAATCATTTTTATAAGAAAATGCAGTATAGTGTAACAGATGCAGGAGGCGTAACAGTTGATAAGAGAGATAAAATAGGCATACGTAACCAAAAAGGGCGTAAACATGGGTGTAACTAAAATACGTCATTAAACATGATGTCACAAGTGGGTGGATCCATAAGAGAATCCTGCAATGTCAGCAGAAATATTTGGCAGAGATGCGTGCGCAGCCGCATGACGTGTGATTGACGTGCAACTAGAGGGTGAAGGGGACTTGACATTTAGTTCTACATGTGGAGACAGAAGTCTGAGGGGTCATATCAACCTAATCCCAAATCATATCTAATATCTTATGTTTAAAGAACTGTATTATCCAAAAGGAAAGGTCTCTAGGACGGAATCTATTCTATACTGACTGTTAGTGCGTGTACAAGCGTCTAAGTGTCTACATGAGATGCGAGGGGGCAGGAATCTTCCATGGTAACAGGGGCTATGAATTACTTGCACGAGGACAGTGAGGCCTGGCCCCTTGCACGGTGGCTGAAGGAATGTTTACCTAAACTACTAGACAGGAATGCATCGGATGAGGAGCGGAGTAGATAATCTTGAAGGTGAAATACAGTTTTTGGCAGGCAACAGGCTGGATCAGGCACCGTTAGCCGCGCAGGGAGTAGAACAAAGTTCATGGATACAGATGCGGGCTCGGGCTGGAGCTTTCAGAGGCCGAAAGCAGGGAAGGCTTGATGGCAGAATTCAGGGCCTACTCGCCTGAATCTGTAAAATGTGGAAAGTGGACCACATAAAGTCGGTGGCCTTTCATACTTAGAAATGGATTATTCGACCCATTCATGGTGGATCTGAAAGAGGACATGTTGACGGTGGACGCACATGTATTTGCGTCTTCAAAACTGGAACTGGAGGGAACATACATGTACTTATAGCATGCACATGGAGCCGTTGGGGTCTACGATAGGGGACATAACTGATCACAAAATTCATATTTCCTCATTCCCTCCTTGTCCCCTACGGACCCTCAGGAGATATCGATCTTCATCAATCCATCGATCTGTTCATATAGCATCATTTGTTCTTCTTTCTTCTTCCGGAATTTTGAACGAAAACTTGGAGGTGGGATACACGATGTGGCACACAGGCCACAAATCGCTGGCCCACATTGTAGACATAAGCAGCAACTGAATAGTATGAGAAAGCCAATACCTAGGAAGGATAGAATCCTCCATCCCCAGGCTGACAACACGCTCCAGAACCAACCGGACCAAGTCCAGGTGCCTGGACTCTGGTGTATCTGGCTTATAATCTTATGAAGGCGGGTTATGGCTTTATATACTGACGGTGAATTTTCTGGTATGAAAATGCAGCAACTTGATCCGATGACCCTACAAGCTCCGCCCCTATCGGCCAGGATGACGTCAAGGACAAGACGATTTTGAAGCACAACAATCCGCATAGCAGACTGCTCTTCTGTTAAATTGCCTAAGGCGGAAGTAGTCTCGTTTACTACTGCTTCAAGGGTTCTAGTTAATCTACGTATCAGTTTACTATTAGTGACTGTTCCTATATAAGGAAAGAAACCTTTATTGAAATCTGTGTATTGCTCCCATGCTGTTTCAGTGTAATCGACAATCGGGAGATCTCTCTGCTGTCTATTGTGTACTAAATGGATATTTCTGTGATAATCAGGAGGAGCTAGGAAAACAGGTGGCAGAAGGAATGCTATGTAACAGGTACCATCCCAATCTAGAGGTAGACATATATATGCGGTCTGGCCACATATGAAGTAAGAATGACGGGAAGCTCTAAATGCAGATTTGCCTTGATCACTGAATTTTATTACAGTGGTGCATTTACTATGGCCCATGTGTATGGAACCATTCTTTCTTACACATAATTCCCCTTTAACTGGGAATACTGACATAGCGGGCAAGATTGATGTAGCCTCGGATTCGACATTCAGAATCAGGAGGTTAAGTGTAAAATTACCTAATCCATATACTTCATTTTCTAGATCAGTTCCTGTTCTTTTGGGAAGTCCCTCCTTGTTAGGGTAGCAGACTTTAAGCAAAACTAGGTTCAGGTTTCCCCATACCCAGTTGTCATGATAAACTACGGAATTTGAATCTAGGGAATTAATCAAACTAAACCATGCTCCACAGGAGCCATTGTGTGTGAACGGATATGGAAAGAGGGGCAAAACTCCCTTATAGTTCTGATAGGGAGGGAGCCGGCCACATATCCAACAATTTGTAGCGTTGCTGGTCTGATGGGAATGATGTAACATACTAATAAAAGTGTTGTTGCGCAGCGCAAATCTATAAGACAACTCATGCGGAGGTAATTCGCTAAAAGAATGTTCAGCAGTAACATTGTAAGCACGTTTAGAAATAGGGTAATACATATGCAGCAATATACTGAAAATGATGATCAGAAGACTTAGAGAAAACAAAATTAATAATGTTACTGTGCAGTGACTACGAAGTGATTTACAGTACGCATGTTTTTTCAGCTTTTTCTGTCTATTTCTCTCTCTATTTTGGTCTAGAGGATACATGTCAGAGACAAATTCAACCGATTCACCTTGGAGAGGACTTAAACAATCAAATTGTCTGACTTACTAGACCTTAATTTTAGTTTATAAAGTTCAGTTTTCATGGGTTCAACCAAGGGGAGCTTTGAATCAGTCTGTGAGGGAATACAAGGCTGAGTGTTTATATCGGTCGGTAGTCCATAAAATTTCTTGATATGACTCGAGTGCAACCACCCTTTACGTCCCTCGATCTTCACGGCTGTCCTTGTTACTAGTAGAACAAGTTTTGGCGATTTCCACCTAGGCTCCAGTTGGGTCTTCCGGTCGAAATTCCGTACTAGGACCATATCACCTGGAACCACGTCATGGGGCTTTACCTCAGTGTTATCGGGAAAAGCTGCAGCTACCTGTGAACGACAAGATTGTAGTGCAGACATCAAGGAAGCCAGGTAATCTGTCAGCATATTACAGTCAACATCAGTGATTTTGCGAGGTATAGGCGTCCCCCACATATTTGGTGGTCTACCGAAGATCACCTCGTACGGGGATAGCCCTGTTCGAGAATGTGCTACCATTCTCATGTAAAAGAGTGCAACTGGTAAGGCTACTATCCAATCAACACCTTTTTCTCTACATATTTTGGACAATCTAATTTTCAGAGTTTGATTATGACGTTCCACGAGACCTGCTGCCTCAGGATGTCGGACACAGTGGAATTTCCATTGGTGGCCTAACAAGAGTGAAACGTGTTTCATTAATTCGGATGAGAATGGCTGGCCGTTATCTGAGTAGACAACACGTGGCAAACCATACCGTGGGAAGAATTCTCGAACTAACTGTTTGGCAGTAGTCGGGGCAGTGTAATCTGAAACCGGGTAGGCTTCTGTCCAACGGGAAAGAGCACAGACAACTACGAGAACATATTTGAATCCTCGACATCGTTCCATCTGGATATAATCCATCTGGAGGACTTCAAAAGCATGATCGGGAGGTTGAAATCCACCCTGCTCTACGGGGATGCTTTTACCTGGATTAAACTGACAACATATCATACAGGTACGTACTTTCTGTTTGGCTGCTGCTCGCAAGTGTTTGTTGAACCAAATGTATTGAATACTGTCTAGCATAGCTTTTTCTCCTAGATGCGCTGGACTGTGTATTGTGTTAATGATGACTTGAACCATGGAATCGGGAAGAAACCATATAGATTTTTCCTTCGTCATCCATCCTTGATCCGTTTGGATCCCTCCTAATTCAGTCCATTTCTTTATTTCTTCTGGTGTAGCATGTGTCTGTATGTCAATTATATCAAGGGCGGGATCCTTAACTGTCATGCAATGTGTTGGTGTCGGAACTATTGTCTTTGTCGCGTCAGTTCTATGAGTCTGGTTCTGAGCAGTCTGTTTAGCTGTTCTGTCAGCTAGGTCATTACCCTGAGAAATGATATCGGTAACTTTTGTATGAGCTTTGCATTTCATAATCGATATTGCAGTAGGTAAATGAATCGCATCTAATAGGGCTTGAATGAGGGGTCCGTGTTGGATGTGGGCACCGTGAGAAGTTAAATAACCTCTCTCTCGCCACAGCACGCCGAAGTCATGGACGACTCCGAATGCATAACGTGAATCTGTGTATACGTTGACTTTCTTATTTTTAGCTTGAATACAGGCTTGTGTCAGAGCGATGAGCTCTGCTGCTTGAGCTGACAAAATGTTAATACAATTTGTTTCAATGACTTCAGTGTCTGTTGTGACTGCGTAAGCGGCCACTAACTCTCCTGTACTTGTTCTCATACATGAACCATCTACATACAATGTCAAGTCTGGATCTAATAAAGGGATATCTGTCAAGTCTTGTCTGGGTTTTGTCGTGATAGTAATGACTTCAATACAATCATGTGCTAATGGATCTGTTCCATTTACTGGCAAAAGTGTGGCAGGATTTTACGTATTACAACGTCTGATTTCTATGTGTGGTTGAAACAATGTCAATTCGTAACCGGTGAGTCTCGCTATAGTCAAGTGTTGTGTTTGTGTGCGGTTCAAGAGAACCTCTACTGCGTGTGGTACTTGTACTGTCAATTGATGTCCTAACACTATGGCATCGCTTTGTCTGATTGCTAAAGCTGTTGCTGCCACTGATTTCAGACACGCAGGAAGAGCCTGAGCTACTGGATCTAATGTACTAGAGAAATAAGCACATGGTTTGTGTGATCCTGCTTGTTCCTGAGTGAGTACTGACAAGGCAGTACCTTCGCGTTCTGTAACAAAGAGTGTAAACAGTTTATTGTAACATGGCGTTGCCAAAACAGGTGCTTGGCATAAAGCTTTCTTTAAGCTTTCAAAAGCATATGTATGTTCTTGAGTCCAAGGGAGGACAGTCGATGTGGCGGCCTCCTGTGTTGTCAACTGGATGAGTGGTTTTGCTAGAAATGCATATTGAGGGATCCACTGCCTACAGTATGAGGTGAGGCCTATAAAAGCCCGCACCCCCTTTTGTGTCTTGGGTGGTGGCATGTTAGCAATTAACTGGATGCGGTCGGGTGTAAGCTGTCTTCCCTCCTTGGACAGCGAGTGCCCAAGGTAGACAACTCGCGGGACACAGAATTGCAGCTTAGAAGGGGACACCTTGTGCCCCTTGTCGGCCAGAAATATTAAAACCGTCAGTGACGCTGTTTCACATTCAGGTTCGCTTCGGGCTGTGATCAGCAGATCATCGACATATTGAAGCAAGGCAGTGTTAACTGGCATGTGGATACTGTCAAGTTCTCGTTTTAGTGCTTGGCTATAGATGCTGGGGCTTTCTGTAAATCCTTGAGGTGCGCGTGTGAATTTAAAACTTCGTCCATTTAAACTGAATCCGAACAGATATTGACTTTCCGGATTTATTGGGACGCTAAAGAAAGCATTCTTGAGATCAATTACAGTGAAGAACGTTGCTTCTGAATCAATAGCAGTTAATAATGAAGAGATATCTGGGACCACAGGGTATTGTGGTACAATACATTTATTTAATTCGCGCAGGTCGATAACTAATCGATATACTGGTGATGCTTTTGGATCCGTTCTTTTAAGAATCGGAATTATCGGGGAATTGCATACATTGGAGTCGGTTTCGACAACCACTCCTTGTGCAATGAGTTCGTCAATGATTTGCAGCAAAGCCGCAACAGCATCTGGTGGTAACCTATATTGTCGCATTCGTGGTAGTACTACTCCTGTTTTTAGTGTGACTCGATATGGTGTAATGTTCATGCAACCAACATCAGTGGGGCCTTGTGCCCATAAATGCGTAGGTAAACTCTGCAGCCGGTGATCCATGTCTCTGGACACGTAGTGACCTTTAAAATCACGTAAAAATAATCGTACTCCTTCCGGAGAACAACATAATATAGCTCCTAGAGCTTTCAATGTTTTTATACCTAACAAGTTTTCTGGACATGATTTAGTAAGCAATAAATCTGTAGTTCGTGTCAATGGACCAACCGTAAGTGGAAGAGGCTGTGTTACTTCATTAATGATAGGCTTTCCTGAGAATCCAAGGGAAATATTCTGTGAGCCTGAGAGGGGTGCCCCTGGAACTTCACTGCGTCGTATAGTTGTTCTGCTTGCCCCTGTATCAAGTAAAAACTTTCTGTCTTCCCCTAATAGTTCACTATGTATATAAGGTCCCTCTTGATCTACAGGAACCTCAATAAGGGGCAAGCCAACTTCCCTCTCTAGGCTATTTCATGTGTATCGCTGATAATCGGGATAATCTGCTTGTGCATACTGGTACATCTGTTGCGTTGTCGCTTGTGTGGCAGCAATAGGCTGCGCTGGTGGTGGTGCTACGGTCTGTTGTGGAGCTACCTGTTGCGGAGCTAACCTAGGTTGTGCATGCTGAGGAATTTGTTGTTGATTCTGATCCTGTCTAGGTGGACGTGGTCTTTCTTGGGTTCTACCTGTGGCAATATTATGTTTCAGAACTGGACAATCGTGTATATAATGACCTTGTTGTTTACAATAGTTACATGTCCCTTTAACTGGACCTATTGAATCACCCTTTTGGTGACCATCAGCTGGAACTGACTGAGCAACAAGCATTTTCATTTTTGTATCTTTCATACGTCTTTGTTCGTGTTCTTGTTCTTCTCTAATTCTATTGTGGTGATATTGTAACATCTGTAACATCTGTGACGGGGTGTTACCCTGCCAGGTACTCTCAAATTTCAATACTCTATTCTTAACTTGCGGTAGGGAATTTTCAACTAATTTTGTCACAAACAGATGTGGATATGACTCGCTACTTGCTTTTATGCCACTATTTATACCAAAACATTTTTCAAATCGGGAATAGAAATCACTAGTGTCTTCATCTTGCTTTTGTTTACAGGCTGAGATTGCACCCCAGTCTTCCTTTTTCGTAGTTAATAAACGTGGTAGTACCTGCACTAATAATCCTGGTAGTGCTGTAGTCTTTTCCCCAAGCCCTGCTCCTGCAGCTCGGGCCTTTTCTTCATTTTCTAATGCTGTCCAGTCTATCTTTTGGTCTCCCACCTCCCATTCCTTTTCTTTGAGTTTCTCGTAAACGCCGGCAGGCATTAATACTTTTAATATTTTCATAATGTCGGGGTAGGTATACTCTCCCATGAGTAGCATGTCTTTTATCTCACGGTGGAAACCTGCTGGATCCTTGTCATGGCTCGGTACTACTTTCTTCATTTCTAATAATTCAATTTTAGTTATAGGCGTGTACACAAACACGCGTGTAAAGTTATTATCTTCACCTCTGATTGGGTGTACTTCGCGTAACGGATTCAGTCTATCTATGTGATACATTTTTCTTCCCATAGTGGGAACTGGAACGTGTTCTGGGCACACGAAAGTTATATACTGGTTTCGAAATTCTAGAATTTCTTTAATCAAATCAGTACCTGAACCTCTCCATTTATTCGTGAGTAGTTCTATCAATATGTCAGGTAAGGGTCCTGGATCGGAGTGTTGACCTTTATATAATATAAGGAGGTGTTGAATCATGTATATACTAGCTAAACGCTGTTCGTCTGGGGCAAGATTCAGAAACGTGTGTGCTAGTGCATCATCACTGTATTTGTTGGGACTGTCAACCCATTGTACTGCTGACCTGGCCAATTCTTGTTCATCCATGGAATCGAGCATATGGTACCCCCTTCGATCTCGGAGTAATTTATCAGCGGCTTGGAATAGGTGTTCAGGGGACCTTGTATTTAACATAGGGGCTTGAAAATGTCTATTACATTCTGGACGTATCGGACATATCGGATCATTGAAGCCTCTAGTATTATTATGGGGTCTTCCTCTACCTACGTAAGCTATCGTTTCTATTTGTTCTGATTCTTGCTCCTCCTCTCCCTCTGATTCAATTCTGTCTGCTTCTCGTCTTTCTTTATGTATTCGTTCTACTTCCTTGCGGATCTTTCGGCACATAACTACTATGCATGACTGTTTATCATGTTTCTCGTCTGATATGTTCTGACCCCATTTGGCAAGTTTTTGCATGGTATCATGATCTGCCCCAGGCCTGTCTTGGTTCCTGATCACGCAGTTTATGAAAAAACGTAGTAGTTGTCTTTGTACATCCACTTTCTGGTATTCCATAGCTTCGTTAATACTTTCTGGGCCTCGCCCTGTTTGGACAAAGTGATATATATTGTCTAGGTGCTCAACCATTCCTGGTATCGTCATTAAATACAATGTAGCCCGTCTTATACGTAGTGATGATATTAGCAATCTGTCCTGTTTACCTGGCACTGGATCGTATCTACAATCCACAAGATGTTCTCTAAACATGTCGGATGTCACTAGATGGGGTGTACGTTAGAGTGCTAAATCTCTAAGGGTCTGTTTATTTCGTGGTGGTGTGGCAAACATATCTGTCGTACCTCCTGTAGCACCGTCTGAGGTGCTAGGCATGAAAGGATTCGTTGGACGTAAGATAGAAATTGTAGATGCGGGAAAAACAGTAGAAACGGACGGACCTGTTGGAACTAGTGCAGGAGTTTGTTGCTGCGAAGATACAGACGGATGCTCTTGGTGTAGAACACCATCGGCAAGTGGTGTGTGTGGTATGGTATTAGCATACTCGGGAGCTACGTCATCTAAATAGGAGGAAAGGAAAACGTCCTTTGCTGTTTTAGGATGTGCTTTTGTCGGGAGCAATGGAGGAGTCAAGTCTTTTGGTATTTCCGGGGTAGCCTTAGGTAATCCTTCGGCCAGAAGAGGATACATACCATTCATAAGAGTGTTTCTTTGTCTATCTACTTGTTCCGATTTAACTCGGGTACCTTCCTCTATTAATAAATTTTCTCGGGTTTTATTCGAATTCTCCCTACCTTTCTCTTCCTGTCTGAGCGCCTTTTCTGTACGTCTATATGATTCTTTACGCCATAATTCAATGGCATCTTTCTGTGACTGTCTGGCTTTCTTTTTCCATAATTCTTCTTCTACTCTCATGATGCAGTCTGCACCCCAGGTCCCCGCTGCGGGCCATCTTTGACTCTCTGGTAAATCCTTGGTGTAGTCCACCCATAAATCAAGAAATAACACGGCATCTAGGCCATGCTTATGATACATAAAGTACCCTGGAGTGTCCCTAGGTGGGATGGGAACAGCTTCTTCGAGTACCCCTTTTCTAGTTTTAATCTGTCTTAATTTCGAAAAGAGCGGCATTTTTAGATCTGGTTACTTAATCTTAAACACACTTAATACAAATAAACACAATAATGAACAGTCATTCATACCACAATGTATAGAACGTATTAAAACATTTAATATTTAACATTTAACGAATAATGATGACTAATAAGAAACTAGTTACTGACATAATACTAACACTAAATAATACTTAATTATATGCAAGACATACTAGATATACTGCTAAACAGTACAGATACACTGCTGAAACAGTGCAGACCGGATTTGTGTACCCAAACCCGTCTTGACCGGCACAGACTATGTGCACGTTTAAATGCCTCCCCGGCAATGGTACTCACCGGGTAGCTCGGAACGGAAGGCCTCGGAACTGAACTGAAACTGGACCGGACTGGACTCGACTCGTCTGGACTCGGAACTTCGGAATCTGGTGGGCCTCTGTATACCTCGGATCTTGCTCTCTCAGCTAGGCTCTGGTCGGGATACTTCGCACTTCTCACCGCCTCGTCTGGGTGTTGATCGCAGCCTCAGTCACCCCCGCTTGGCCGGAGGGAGATACAGGAAATCCTGCAGGTACGCGTTTTTGTCCGTTCAGCTGTGGCAGGAGACCGGGCCTGCAACGCACCTCCGGCGCGTGAGATGAGAAAGTGTCCCTGTTCGGGCACCAATTTCTGTGGTAAATATTTCATTACCGGTACTATTTTTTATGCGGTAAAGTCTAGTAAGAATAACTCAGTAAATATAAGAGGCAGAATCCGTGGTATTAGAGGTTCTAAAAGGCTTTATTCCTCTACAAAGGAAATACAATTCGAATTGCAGGCTTCACACTCCATCACCATGAGGGTTCAGGAAGGAAGGGCGATACATTATTGACAGGTAATCATTTTTATAAGAAAATGCAGTATAGTGTAACAGATGCAGGAGGCGTAACAGTTGATAAGAGAGATAAAATAGGCATACGTAACCAAAAAGGGCGTAAACATGGGTGTAACTAAAATACGTCATTAAACATGATGTCACAAGTGGGTGGATCCATAAGAGAATCCTGCAATGTCAGCAGAAATATTTGGCAGAGATGCGTGCGCAGCCGCATGACGTGTGATTGACGTGCAACTAGAGGGTGAAGGGGACTTGACATTTAGTTCTACATGTGGAGACAGAAGTCTGAGGGGTCATATCAACCTAATCCCAAATCATATCTAATATCTTATGTTTAAAGAACTGTATTATCCAAAAGGAAAGGTCTCTAGGACGGAATCTATTCTATACTGACTGTTAGTGCGTGTACAAGCGTCTAAGTGTCTACATGAGATGCGAGGGGGCAGGAATCTTCCATGGTAACAGGGGCTATGAATTACTTGCACGAGGACAGTGAGGCCTGGCCCCTTGCACGGTGGCTGAAGGAATGTTTACCTAAACTACTAGACAGGAATGAATCGGATGAGGAGCGGAGTAGATAATCTTGAAGGTGAAATACAGTTTTTGGCAGGCAACAGGCTGGATCAGGCACCGTTAGCCGCGCAGGGAGTAGGACAAAGTTCATGGATACAGATGCGGGCTCGGGCTGGAGCTTTCAGAGGCCGAAAGCAGGGAAGGCTTGATGGCAGAATTCAGGGCCTACTCGCCTGAATCTGTAAAATGTGGAAAGTGGACCACATAAAGTCGGTGGCCTTTCATACTTAGAAATGGATTATTCGACCCATTCATGGTGGATCTGAAAGAGGACATGTTGACGGTGGACGCACATGTATTTGCGTCTTCAAAACTGGAACTGGAGGGAACATACATGTACTTATAGCATGCACATGGAGCCGTTGGGGTCTACGATAGGGGACATAACTGATCACAAAATTCATATTTCCTCAAAGGGGAGGGTGGTTAGGCCTTATAGTCCTTTATCCACTGTCTGTATATGATGACATCCCCCTTTATATCCTATGGAATGGTAACAATGCTAACTCTTTTAGGTTTATGCATTTCGCTGCTGCTGGTGGTGGCCCGTATTCTGCATTATAGAGCATGATAGTTAAAATAAACATTTTGTACTATCACCGTGACTCTGACAATTCTTATTGTGGACAAGTATGATTGAGCGAGCGAAAGGGTATGTCTTGCTACCGCAATTCCTGTAAGAGTCGGGAGTGTTGTGTTCTGGGTTGTCTAATCATTTGTAGCTTCATGATTATGTGGGAGAACAAATGAGACACTATAGCTAGTCGGTTGTGGGATTTTGGGTACTAAGGTGGTAGGAAGGTTCAGCCCCTATACACCGAGGTCCTGTTTTCCTGCGCATAGTTCTGTGTATGTTCAGAATCCCCGCAACACAATCTTCAAATCTCCCAAAGACCCAAAGATCCTGCATTGGGCAAAGGAAACTTGGTCCCTCATATAATGGGATGTGCTTATTATTCAAATTGTTATCCTAAGAGGATTGGACGATATTGAACCAAGATGGATCTGCAACTTAATGATCAAGAAATACAAAAGTGTTTTTCTTCATTGACCCTTCTGAGCTTATCTGACACCTTTTTATAATCAGATTTCTCAAAAACTACAACGTTTTTGGATCCTCTTTTTATTCTTCCCAGACACACCAGTATGAAACTTGGTGTGCCAAAAGTGTTTGCTATGTGATTGTAAAGTTTCATGCAGACTTGCTAAACAATCCCAATGTTATAAGCAACAAAAAAAAGCTTGTCAGTCGAAATGCATCCTAGCCATGAATACAAGTGTGTGTACATATGTATTCTACTTTTGATGGTTTTCTTTTTTGCAGCGACAGAACATTAAGCAGCAATTCCACACATGTGGTAAGTTTCCTGAGTGCACCTTTAAATTGCAAACAGCTAAGAAATTATCCATAATCAAATTACTTTTTGTACCTCCATTAATGTTTACTAGGGCAAACTCCCAAAAGTGGAATTTCTGTAGAACACACACTTCATTGTTTGGAAAGAAAGGTCATTCTAGTGCATCATATAATCTATCTCTCAATTTGAAGTGAAAGTAAACAACATAACTGCTTTCCAGGAAGCACTGAAGGAGTTCACTTACTCATCCACAGGAGAACAGGAATGCCCAGTTGGCTATAGTACAGGTGTTGCTCAAAGGCACATTACTTCATCATGCTACCGGAAAGTAGTTTTGAGCCTCCCTCCTTCAATCAGTTTCAGTGGTGGAGCCATCAACACTAAAATTATAATGAAAGGATTGAGATCATGCGTGACATTCTGGTATCAGCCTTTTATGAAGTGTTGATATCTAAGAGACATAGCAATACATTCTTCCCACAAAAACACCTTATCCACATTTCGGTTAAAATAAGTTAATGGTATACCACCACCTATCCTTGAGTATAAAGGCAATAAAAAACTATGTGTACCTATTATATTAATCCAGTGCTCTGTAGTTCCTGGTTGATAAATAGAAGTCACATTACTGCAACTGATGTAACCTTTAATTGAAATTCAAAGGAACAGGACACCTGCTTTCTCAATCAGAATCCACATTCTACTAAATACTATGCTTGGTTTCTTGGCACTGTTCTGGTAAAGTGTTTAGTAGAAATGGTTAATGTAAATAACAAGTGCTGTGTGTGTGTGTGTGTGTGTGTGTGTGTGTATATTCTGCTGCTCACTTTTTACACCCTATTGTATCAAGCATGTACAGTAATCACCGTGCTGTCTACACTTTGTTAATGTTTATTATTGTGCCATCATTTTATGATCTGTATGTATTTATGGTTATCCAAATCTTCAAAATAAATTTACTGGTTGACACTCCTCCAAGCCTAACACAACACACATTTACTTTAAGGCCCCTCCTAATAATTTACCCAAGAATGTTTGTGCAGAGCTCATAAGGCATGACAGTTACTCAGGTTCAGGGATATTCACCCCCCTCCAATTTCAAGCAGCCAAATATTTTATAAACATCCCAATGATGAGCAAGGTAGACTACTGTAAAACTATTCTTGTGGGCTCTCCTCTCTACTACTGTGCCTTCAGCTCTTCCTCACCTAACTGTCTCTTCACTTGCAATTCTATGATCAATGCATCCTTACTTACGAGGCCTCATGCGAGGTATCTCCTAAGACAATGTTGCCCTTACAGTAGTACCCTCAGTCCTACCCTGGTATCTCCTGAACAGTTAATAATGATTTCCAACTTTGTCAGTGACAGCTTCCTCTCCCCACCATCCCTTACTCTCCATACCTGCGTAACTTTCTGGTACCCTCAGCCCTCTTCTTTTGTGCCCACCTGCCAGTCCGAACCTATACATGTGCTGAAAATTCTCCTTTCTGTAGAGTTATCCCAGAATTTTCACCATGTCCAGACCCTAGTTTTGCTGGTACTAGAACTCTCTGCCATTTGACACTTCTAATCAGTTCCACAGTGCATTTGTTTTATCTCTAAAATGGTAGTGATAACATTGGTTTACCATAATTGGTCAAGGTAACTGTCCAGTAAGACCATTGAAGATGGCGCAAAAAATATACCGATCATGTGGAAGATAAATGTCATATTTCAGCTGCAGTGTTTATTTACAACACACACGCATATATGACACAATGATATGTCTGCTCAGACACCAATGCGCTCTGGCCAGGCTGTAGTTTAAATTTACTCCAGCGACACATGAGAAAACTGCTATTGCCATATAGGCGAAGCCTGTTTTTTAAATTTATATACCAACTGTAAACTGAGCTTTATCAAGCCAAACGGTAGGGTGCTGCTAAATAAAAATGGGGCACATTACATTTAGTGGGTGCTGAAGTCTCACCAGCCGCAGCTGCTGCAGGGAAGAGCGGTGAAGTGGTGTGGGCGGCCGGGGGGGGTGTTTATGAGGCGACTACAATGAAAAATTAATTATTCATTTAATTTGCCCTTGTGGTCGTCTCTCGAAATCCCCCACCAGCCGGCCCTACCATCCCACCACTCTTACCTGCAGAGTCTCACATTGAAATAAAACACAGCAGGTATTTGACTGTGTATGCCTTGCTAGACTTTGTTCCACAACAGGCCAAGATCAGATTAAAATATATATTTCCTATCTCCACTAGAGGAAATGCTAGAAAAATACATCAAAGTTACTTCCTATTTAATTTCCAAAAGCTGATTTACTGGTAAAATCATTTTTTCAAAACTTAAGTGGGAAATGAATCGTTAAAAGTTATGGTTTACTGTCTTAGCCAGAACTGGCCTAAATCATTTCTGCTACTAATCACACCTCCAGAAATAGAATACACATCCTTGGCTGGGAGAGTTAACAACTTTGGCTCAAACGAAAATGCCCTGCCTCTGATCACAGGAAGAGCAACTGGGTGTTCACTGCTGACCACTCAACAGGGGTGAGCTATCTGGCAGTGGAAAGAAAAGGTTGACAGAACAAAAGACAGCTTTGGCACTGCCTGTTAGATTTGAAGATGCCATGGAGGGCTTTTCCTATGCATTCACAGGACCCTCCCAGACATCTAGCCTGTAGTCATAGTAGGGGATAGGACCAGTTTGTACCCATACACATGTAAGATGAGCTCATCTAAATGGGGGAGTAGCTAAGGAGCAGAAGACAGGTCTGCCTGGTGATAGATAGATTCTGCCACCCTGAAACAGGGGCTCCTAGGTAATTTGACAGTAAGGCTAAGAAGTGGTGCTACAAAAGGAGGTAAAGGACTGCAAAAAAATTATTAGGATTGTGCGGTAGAATGCCTCCAACCACGGGCTAATGCACAGGATAAACCTGCAACCTCAACAACTGCCTCCTCAGAATATACCTGGATCTGTGAAAATTACACCTGAAGACTTCAAAGGACTTAGTCTTGTCCACTAAGGCCACACCTAAGGTAGGCAAGAAAACCAGGTTTGTTCTGCTCTGAGCATTTGCCATGTTGAAATCTGGTTCTGCATGACCTTGCAGGAGCGATCTGGCCTTGTGGAGCCCTGACTACCTATGGCTTCCAGCAGTGCCTCACACAAGGAGATTGTGTCCTCCAAAAAATGAATCTGAAGCAAAAACCATGGACTGGGGTGAGATGATAAATCTATCCAATCTGCAAAAATCAAGTTTGGTATCTGCAAAATCAAGATTGTTCCACTGTTGGCACCAACACCAGTGGCTTCAGTGGGAGCTCGACAATGGCATATCTTACTTTGAGGGAAACTCACCAGCCACAGTCCTGGACCTTGCTTTGTTGAAAGATTGTAACTTCTCTTTCAGGGCCTAAGGCCCTCCTTTAGAATTAAGGGCTAGCCACTGTCTGTTGGAGGGGCAGAGATATTAACCTCCACTGTCCTGCTGGACTACTGCCACCGCGAGCCATATTTAGAGATCTCTAACTGCTGGTTTGAGATCCCTAAGCCGTCGCAGAGCTGCTGTCATGGTGGCTCCTATTAAGGCATTTACAGTTTTCTGAGCCTCTAGCACGTGTTATGTGGCTACTCATCTTGCCAAAAACAAACTCCCAAAGCAGATTGTTTTCATAAGCCCAAAAAGA
This sequence comes from Triturus cristatus, assembly GCF_964204655.1. NCBI lineage: Eukaryota > Metazoa > Chordata > Amphibia > Caudata > Salamandridae > Triturus > Triturus cristatus. Next base: position 519,527,760 of record NC_140582.1, on the reverse strand, counting down.
AATTATAATGATGATGATTTTTTTAACAACAAATGTATTTGGTTGTTCCATTGAATGTTGGGCCGCAGCCCTACAAAGACCTGTAAGAAATAAGATACAGCAGAAGTACCAAAATTTTTTAACAATTTCAAGGCCTGCGAAACATGAAGGTTACATAACTTAAACAAAAGGCAGACTGTACTACATTTCGGTAATTGTATATATGATACATTAGTAGAGTGACGGGCTGTCATATAATATGGAATGGTCCGATCAGTAAATATATGAATAAGTAATGGCTTCTATCAGGGGTCCGAGGATGGTAGGGGGGAAGATCTATCCCACGATACATCACCCATCGGGTCCAGATTTTCCTATGTTTTTTAGGGCAGCCTCTGGATAGAAACACAGCAATTTCTGCACCCATACATCAGAATAGTTCGGTCTTCCATTTGCCTATAGTTGGGGGAGAAGTCCTTTTCCACATCTGGCCAATATCACGCTTGGCGATAGTAAGGGCTAAGAACAGTAAATGTTGCTTGTATATATTTCCCCCAATTTCAACTGTACTGTGTAGGAGGGAGAGTCGTGGTTCGAGTGGGAGATCCCATGATAGTACCTCGCTTAGGCATGATGATACCCTGAGCCAAAAGGGCTGCAACGTGGTGCAGCTCCAAACTGTATTGCAAAAATGTCCCATCCTCCCTCCAACATCGTAAACATGAAGGGCAGTGGTTCCCAAACTGTGCGCCGTGGTTCCCTGGGGAGCCGTCAAACCAAGCCAGGGGAGCCACGCACCAAGCACATAAATGCATTTAATGCTGAAGGGTCTGTTGGCTTCAGTTAAACTAATTGGACTTAAACTCATGATGTCGATGATTTATAAGTGACATGCCTAAAGCTGTAAATGTAGTGCTTAATTGATGGCATGTCGAGGGAGATGACCTCCATATTTCACTCCCAAAGTAAGCGGAAGATGCCTGATTTATTTTGTTAGACTCGTAAATAGTTTCGGTTTTTTTTCCAAATGCATTTTACACCAATGCAAGTTATCAGGAAAGCACAGTTGTCCTGTCTATTAAACACACTAAAGGGACGATTACGATGTTGGTTGGAAACTTTACCGACCAAATCATTTTCGGAATCGTTTTCAACCAAATCGGGTTCGGTGTGTCCAACCAATTACGATGCTTTGAACATAGTTCGGTCGGACTCGCATTGGCTTCAATGGGAACCTGTTTTCCAAACGAGAACACAGGCTCTAATTGTAAAAAGGGGTGGTTGGGAAAAACGGTATCCACAGCGCTGAGCTATACGATCTGGCTCTGAACAACTCGGACAGTTCGAATGCCGATCGGAACTGAATCAGACAGCCGTAGGGTTTCCTTGCATCGTAATCAGTCGGTAGGAAATGTATCCAATTTGGCTGCAAACAGGTTCCAAATCGGATTTGGAGAATCCAAATCCCGTTTGGAGCCATTCCCACCAACATCGTAATCAGCCCTTTAGTAATATTAAGTATTGACATTTGTACTTGAATCATGGGTACTTCCAGTAGGCATTTCTTTCAGTGCACACACAATTCCAGGCAGACCTGCTCTCTCCTTGAGCACAGGGAAGTAAACCCCCACGGCATGCCAACATTTGGAAGCAAGAAAGAGGTATGTTTAAAAAAAATAATCTGCGGAATGTATTTTACTTGCATTGATTTGGAGGCAATTTTAGGAAGGACAGCAAAAATAAAACTCTATGTGGTTTCAAAAATTGTGAGTCAGCCTACTGAGACAGGTGCTATCTCCACATGCCACCAATCCTGGGGCAGTATATTTCATTCTTGGGCATCCTGCATAGCTGCCAATAGGTGAGGGCCCAGCAGGGGCATGTTCTGCCGCAGGAACTCCATAGGGAATCCATTGGGTCCGGGGGCCCCCCCCGGGCATAGAGCATGTACGGCTCCGGTTAGCTCGTCTGAGGTGATAGGGGCCTCTAGTTGATCACGCATGTGGTCTGTGAGCTTCCGAGGTGGGCTATCCACCAGGAATTCCGGTATTTGGACCTCTGAAATCTGCTCGCGACGTTCGTATAGTGAGGAGAAATGTCGTGCAAATTCCTGGGCCACCCACTACAGCAATGAGCACAAGGCCCCTTCAGCATCAAGGATGATGGGGACCATGGCTGGGGATTTGTCAACCTTGCAGAGCCTATGGAGCATTTTACTCGATTTATCTCCTCATTGGTAAATTCGACGTTGTGATGCTTCCCAAATCTCCTTTGCTTCCCCATTAGATATTGCTGTATTGCTTTTTGCACTTGCAGCAAGTTGCGTCGTAGTGGGGGCTGGGGTCCCGGTTAAGTTGCAATGCCAGGGACGCCTGGCGGGACTCTAGGTCAGCCAGTTGCCCATGTCGTGCGTGCTTTTCTTTGGTGCTGTAGCTAATTTCCCCCAACGTACGGTGGGTTTTAAGGCCTCCCAAAGGATGCCCTGGGATGGGGCAGAGGTAACATTGATGTCTAAATATTCGGATATCGTCGCATGCAACATGTCTTGATAGTCTGGGCTTCCAAAGGTGCCAAGAGGACATCTGCCATCAAAAGGGGGGATTACGAGAGCAAGTATGGAATTTAAGAGTGATTGGGGAATGATCAGAGAGCCCTCGGGGGAGGTGAGCAACTTCAGAGAACCTGTGGAGGAATATGCGACGTGAAAAAAAATAATCAAATCAGGATTGTGAACCAGGGACCGTGGACATAAATGTGTAGCTAAGTTCTGTGGGGTGGTACTTCCGCCAGACGTCCGCCCAGCCTAAGGCGTACACCAGTGAGTGAAGTTTAGAGGGATCTATTGGTGGTGGATGGTATGTGCTATGCTGTCCGTCTACTGGCCCCATAAAAGTCATTCCAATCACCACCTAGGAGGGTCAGACCCTCCGGCAGTTCCCCCAAACCCTAGAAATCATGTCGACGAAGGTCGCCCCTAGCGGAGGGGGAGCATAAATACTACCTATGGTGACATGCTCACCATACAGTGTGCCCGTGACGAATGCGAATCTGCCCCCCGGTTCTACCCTGTTGTCTATGTGCTGGAACGGTAAACAGTGAATCAGAATGGCCACTCCCCGTGAGCAACTGGTGAATCCTGCATGGTAAATATAATGGTACCCAAATCGAGCCAGACCATGGGTTTTAGTACCTGGGAGATGGGTTTCTTGGAGGAGTAGAATGTCGGCCCCACACCTTTTGGCCTGAAGTAAGACAGCGCCTCGTTTAATTTTATTAAGAAGACCCCAGACATTCCAAGAAGCCACAGTAAGGTCCCCAAGGGGGGCTGTATCAGACTGTACGATTATCCCATATCTCTGAAGGCACTGTAGTGGTAATATCGGAATCTAGGTGAAAGGTCTGCATTTAAGACAACAATAAAACTGAATTCCCCACGTATACCCCCACCCCCCACTGCCATAAACTAGGAGCATCTGTCATGGTGTAGGGTGCACCAGGCCCCCAACAGGGGAGACCCAGGCCCCCCACGCCAACAAAACCCAACCCACCCACAAAACATTTAACAAGGCGACATCGATGTGTCTAGGGCCTGGCAGCCCCATGGCTGGGCGTCCATGCCCGTTCAGAGGATAGCAAATATTAGGATAGTCTCAGTTAAGAGTGATCCGCGGCTACACATATCTGGCCGCTAGAGGTATAACTGGATGGCTCAGGAGGTGCGTTCCGGACTGGGGGATCTTCTGTCCGAGCCAGACCTATGACTTCTTGTTGATTTGGTCCTGCAAGGTCTGTTCTGTTGCGATTCTCGGGAGGAGTCTGATTTCAGCGGTGGTGGTCAATGTGGCTTAAGGTGGGAATGTTCGTCTGTCCACGCGAAAACTGCTTCTGGTGTGTCGATGAAGAATGACTTTGAATTTCATATTACTCGCATTCTAGCTGGATATAAAAGCATATACTGCAGATTTAAGTCTCGCAACCTGCGCTTCGCCGCTGTGAACGACTGGTGTTGCTGCTGGACCAGGCGTGTATAATCAGGAAATACCATTATGGGCCTTGAATCATGCTGGAATTGTTCTTTATATGTCCTAGCAAACCGTAAAATTGCATCCCAATCAGCAAAATTGAATAATTTTGCGATTACAGGTCTGGGATTCTTGCCTGGAGGTGGTTTCTTGGTCAGTGCCCGGTGGGCTCGCTCCACGACAAAGCACATGGAAAGTAGTTCCTGTGGCATGAGATCTGTGAGCCATTGGGCAATAATGCGGGTCATGGAGGTTCCTTCACACCCCTCCGGCAGACCCTCTGCATCCTCTACACTAGAGGCTAGTTCCTGCGAAACTACAGTGAGTTTGTTGACCTTTTTCTGGAGGGTGGTCACAGAGTCCTCCACTGTCGAGACCTGTGCTTCTGCCTCTGTGATGCCGTTGACTGCTTTCCTCAGATATTGGCGCAGGATCAAGACCTCTGACCCCACCGTGCTGATTTTGGCATCTAGCTTATCTCTAGCATTGTTTATTGCCGCTAGGAGGGTCGCATTGTCAGGCGTCGAGCTCGCTCCTTCACCCCCGTGGCACCCCCGGCGGGTGTGGTAAAGTGATCCAAGGTGCCCTGTTTGCAGCATACCCCTTCAGGTTTATCTCTGCCCATTGCCGTTGGCGTCGGGAAGCCAGCGGAGTCTTCTGAGATTATTGATGCTGAATTCGTGTCTGCACTGGCACAGAGGGGGGCACAACCCCAACTTGGAAGAAACCATGAGGACTGTGCCAGGGTCCACTGCGGGGATGCACAATCGGCAGGTCCTCACGGATCCAGGGGTATCCTGGGCCACAAGCCACACCAAGCCTAGCTCAGCCACTTCCGCAGCCCACGACTGCCTGCCAAGGAGGCCCAGACTTGCTGGAATGCCCACCAATAGTGCCCCCCAAGAGATGTTGAGACTCTGGCCTTATTGTCCCAGTAGAGGCTCCAGGGGTCCCACACACCCAACTGCCTCCAATGTAGGCCGAGGAGCAAGCGTTGGGGAAGAGTCCAATTGGCAGAGGGGCATAGTGCCTGTATCCTTCTGTCCTCCAGCCCACCTTATGAACCTGCCAGTGGTAGTGAAGCAATATTGCCCAGGTCGTTCTGTCACTTACACTGCCTCCTCAGCTGCACCTCGGTTGCCCCCATTGGTGCGGTATGCATAGGGACAGGGCGGCTGCCTGGGCGAGATTCTAGGCCTCTTCGCCGGTAGGGTATGTGGGCAGGCCGCAGCTGCTACTGATTAAATCCCGCAGCCATTGGTGGTGAATCGAAACTTACCCGGGCTGTTCTGCTGCTGACTGGGCTACTGCAGCTTTCTCCTTGTCTGCCCCCACCGGAGCAATGCACGTTCAGAAAAGACAGTGGCCGGGGCAATGTTCAGGGCCTCAATGCCGGTAGGATAAATGGGTAGGCCGCAGCCGCGACCGGCCTGACTCCTCTGCCCCCGATATTGGTGGGGGCAGTCGCCTGGCAGCACTCAATGTCGCTGAGGGCACCAGGTCTTCACCGCAGCCCGGAACAGCAAGGGAGCCCCGGACGGGGACCTCCCAGGGCAAGCGCGGGGCACTCCGGGGGAAGGGGTAGGCCCCTCTCACTCGCCAGTCTGTTACTGCCTCAGAATGCCAGGCAGAGGGTGCCAGATGGCACAGGGCACCCCCACACCTGACGGAACACTCACCTCTGGGGCCACGACAAAGCCCCTGGCACCACCGCCGCACCACTATTGGCTAGTCCGGGTCCCAGGCAGGAGTCGTCCGCTCAAGTCCTGGCCTGCGTCTCCTCTGCAGCCCCTGTGTGAGACGGAGTGCACGTCACGGCTCGCCAGCAGCCCAAACGCCAGGAAACAATACGCCCCGTACCATCAGGATCAGAATCCTCACCAATTCAGCTCCTCTGAACAGGATTAAAGTCGGATAAAGTATGGATTATGGCGTGGACGCTCCGGGCCTGATTAGGCTGCGTCTGCCATGAGGGCTCTCCAAGCCACGCCCTGTCGCTCTGCAGGTTTTAAACAGCATACAAATCTTCATTAATTCTGCCCTGAGGTCTGCCAGACAATTGGTGTAAATTTTCTACCAGCAGAGCCAGTAGGGGCACTGCCAGCAGCAACATGATGGTCACCTGACTGTAAATAAAGCAGGTGGACCACCAGTTTGGTAGATACCGTACAAAACCACTTTGGTGTCTGATCTGTACATAACTCAATTAGAATTTTTACTTTTAATTTGAAGAAATTGATAAAACTAAAAGCTGCAAAATGCTAGACTGCAAAACAATTGTTTATTTTCTAAATGTGGTTTATTGCAATTGTATTTAGGAGCAAATCTGGACTCGCAAGTTTGAAGAGTTTTTATGAAATTAAATTTGTGACGCTTCTTTTAGGAGTTACTAAGTATGGAAAAAAAATTGAGGTGCACAAGGTTCCAGAGTTGACAATTTTGCAGTGCAATTGGGCAAGATGTAATGCATGTATCGTTTTTTTTTCCAGTTTTGGGGAACAATAGAAATCAACACATTAACCCCATATTTGTAAAATATGCTTCTGAAACGTGTGAGAAGGCATTAATCCTTAAAATCAACCCCCATCTGTAAATATTTATTATAGGTTTAAGAGTTTTGTTTTTTTATTTAAAATATTAATGAAGAACATCTAGAGTTTAACTGAAATTGTTTTAGGAATGCACATTGGCGGTTTTCAAAAATATTAATGCTCAATAAGAAGAATTATGATGAATATGATGGAATTTTATGTTTGAAGTATAATTTGCACTGTCTAAAAAATATGATTTATTGATGCTTGATATGTGGCTTTAGGATGAAAGTTTGTACGATGAAACTTTATAGGCTGGAATACACTTAAGCATTTTCAACTGGGGATATTACTGTAATTGCTATGTGGACATTTGATGATATTTATATCATGGTGCAGAAGTGCTTCTGTGGATACACTGATGAGCTAAATAGGTAAATAAATAAAAAGATAAAACTGGCGGTGGAGTAAACTCTAAATGAGGGCCTACGTTCTGAGGATAAAATATTTGACTGAGAGAACCACCTTGGTGTATCCATCCTTTGCTCCTTTGGAATCAGTCTGAGATCACACCTAGCTTTTTGTCAACCACAACAGTGATTTTGATTACTTTTACTTAATGCTTTTTGCTATAAAGCTTCAAAATTAATATCTGGTTTGCCTTTAACCTATCTTAATTTTCTTGTTTGTTTTTAGTCAATACATTGATTTCTATTTCTCTAATCTGATTTGATTTCTTTTTTTGTATTGTGTTTGTCACTTTAAAGTTCTTGGTACTGCTTGAACATAACACACACTTCTAAGCGGATTGACCACTGCTTGTGCCATAGCTACCACGGGCTGATTCTCTCATAACTGGGTTTTGTCCTAACCAGAGTGGGTTTATTGATTTAGTAGGAGTATCCCGTCCCAAATGAATAACCCCATTCCTTGACAGGCCGCTATCCCCCAAATATCAGCAATCCATACAGTGAGCGGCCACTGTTTGGGGAAAATCACTCCATCTTCAAAGATTCTACATCTTCTTTATCATATTCCACTGTTGCTGTGAATATGCTCTTGGTTAATAAGTCAAAACCTGAATATTTTTAAATAATGCATGGAATTCCTTACACAACTGCCTTTAAAATCTTTAGTTTTCTGTAATATTTTAAATTGAGCCATAAAATAATTGTTGCTCTCATTTAAATATACACAGTGGATCAACCAAGATTTGGATCTTCCAGATAAGGTCAGGTTTGTTGGTGGTAGAATCCTTCTGACAGTGCAATATGGTTCTTGTATTAGAATGTTTATGAGGTCTGCTTTTACATCCCAGTAAAGTCCAAGTAACGTGTGTGGATGTTTGTTCACTGATGTCTCCCCACAGAGATGTTAAACTTTGGAAGGCCTCTATATTTCCAACCGGGAAACAGGCTTTCCACCAAAACAACATGGTCCATAAGTATGATATACATATGAATATTTAGCATGTTTAATCAACCACAGAGAAAACACAAAGCGAGTACACAAAGTTGAACAGAAATGTAAAGTATGATTAACAATGCTGTGAGATGCTAGCTTTGCAATCTGAAGCCAAAATGTTAACAATCCTCAGTGACATTACGAATCCACATGTTCATTTTTATATCACAAATTGAATTAAGGAATTTATCAAATTGCAGACAAGCCCAAAAAATGCAAAGTTTGCAAACATCCGGGCGCAACACTGTAACATAAAAAGCCTATAATGAACAGCAGTCATGCAACATTGTATGCAGCACAATGTGTGTGCGGGTATGAACAATCAGAACATTGAGAACTCAACTCAGGTGTTACTAGAAATATGGTGGCACCTCAAAAGTGTCCCTATGTCCAACAAGATTTGCAATGTTGCATAATATTGCCATTTGGAGAGGACTTTTCAATTGAGGGTTGCACAAATACGGTGTATAAAGTAGCCAACAGGAGTGGATGCTATGAGCAGAATTATTGTTGATCCTTCACATATTGCATGAGCCAAAAGCATGAATACCTCTGATTCAGTAAGACTGGCACTCTATAAGATCCCTAAAACGACACCTTGAGTGAGCCTTTGTAACTAGACAGTCCTTTGTAAGAGAAATTAATTGAAACATTAATGATTATTTTTGAGAATGGAGTATGACCAGTACTTGCACACTTAGCACTTCAGCTCCTAGACGCTCGTCGGTTGGTGACAGCATGCGCCGAGAGACACTATTTTTGACTCTGTACCTTTTACTTTCAGGTAGAGGTGAGGGAGTATAACATTTCTGTGGTTTGGCTGTGGCAAACTCACTTACTAATGCATTGAACAGCACAGAATACCTTGCCAGATGGCAATGCATCTGGCCAGCTTCTTAGGTAAGATCATAGTGAACTGGCTGAGCAGAATCGTGACATTGGCCAACTGTTACATGGGCGATGGCCCTATGTTTCTGATGCTGGACTGCTGATGGTTTTCTATCAGATCCTTTTCTGTTGCAATCATAGAATGAGCCAAAATATCTACACCTCCCTTATTTTTTGTAGGGTGACATTCATGGTGCTAAAACCCCCTGACACATTATATCCTACCCCATGAAACTCTATTCCAAACCTACAGATACCACAGAGCCACTGTTATTCCACACACATTATAGCCTCCTCCAAATACCAATAGGCTGGAAGGCAGGCATTGCAGCAGGTAGCATGAACTACACAGATGTTACTCAACATCTTCTTCAACAGTGGCGATGATGATGATGTGAGGAAGTCTGTGTTGAAGCTGTTGTCTGCACCATCTCCCATTTGTGTTTGCACAGTATCGGGAATTGATGTGTGTGTGAACTGAATGATGTTGTACATGTGCAAATCACTGTCAACTCAGCATGATGTGAGCACTTGCTCTGACCATTTATGCTCACTTAGTACACCAAATTTAAGAGAAGCCTACATAAGTCAGGCACAAACTTTCATACTTGTGTAGCCCCCAAAGCCGCCATATACCCCACAAACATACAACTTTGTAGTAGTCTGTGTGAACTTACAAGGAAAAAGGGGACAATGCAAATGTATTGAGCAGGACATAATTTACCTTGAAATAACCTTACTTGCATAATGGCATAGTGTTGTGTTACATGTCATGGAAGTTTTGTTTCTTATACTGATTGGCCTGCAATAGGACATCTGCAGATGTCTTGACTACCAGTGCCCATTAACTGTGACTAACATGCTATAAAGTTGTCGCTCATATATTCGGATTACTTAATTAAAGGGTTTGATTGGTCAAATGAAGAATTTGCACTCTCACTCTAGGTCTATATAATCATCCATATGTTCTAATGGTGATGTATTTTCTCCAGATAATTTTAGAACAGTCTTCGGGGTATGTATAATAAACAGACGTTTATCAGTTGAAGTATGTAGCCCTACCTGTTTGCCCTCCTCCTGTGCCACTAGGATCCCATGTATTATCTGCAATTTTAGCATTCATTTAGCTTCATTTTAGCCCTACCTCTGTCCCATATTGTCTTTTTGGGGCATTATAGCAAGCTCACATCAGCTTCGCAAACGTGTGTGCTGGTTCTTTCCCCACCAGTAAATGACATTTCTCTTCCTTGATCCTTTTTTTGTTTTTTACAAAATGGTTTGCGACCACTAAAATGGTTTAGTGTGATATATCATATGTTGCTAAATGTAGGTTTTAGAAAATTGCACATTTTACTAAATAATTAACAATTTCCTCTTCAGTGATTTGCATTTCCAATTACTGATTTACTAACTGAATATACTAAACATTCTAAATTCTGAATCGTTTCAAAAACAGCAAATAGAACATGCATTTAATTTCAAACTGAAGCAGGTGGCAACCAGGTGCTAAGTATGAATGCCCCCCCAAAATGCTCTAATTTTCACAATGGCAGCATTCTCTGCTATGGTGAGGAGGATGTGCATCCTAAGAGCACAGAGGAGAGGGAGAATAGAGAGAAGACGTTTTTGAAAGAGGTTGACCATGTTTGATCAAACAGATGAAGAGGTTTATAGAAGGTACATATTAAGTATGGAACCACTTTTAAATGTGATTGCTGTGTTGCAGCCTGCACACCCAGCATAGTGACGTTCTCCCTACACACATTCACGTTTTGTAGAGCCTTCACCTCCTTGAATCTGGTATTTGCCACCACCTGGTAGCAAATAATGGTGGGATATCAGAGTGAACTGTCTAGAATTTTCCAGTACTTTCTACATGCCATTTTAGAAAAATTCCATGCACATATTCATTATCATAACAGCCTCGCTGACTTGCAATCAACAAAGGTAGTATGTTATTCTAATACACATTTACCTAACGTTATTGGATATGTGGAAGGGACACATATCCTCATTTGTCCACCCTGACATACTGAGTATATTTATACAAAATTGCAAAAATCAGCGCCCTCCAAACATAAAGGTGGTTAGCAATTTGTCAGGCCTCATCACTGACATAGACGCACATTTTTCAGAAAACACTCATGACATTATCTGACACTGTGCATTATATATCTCTGCGCCTTCAGGAGAGGTTGGAGATGGTGGTTGCTTGATAATGATATGTTTAAGTAAAGCATAAACTTTTCTAAATAAAACTTTGTCATTACATATTTGTAAATATAGGTATATTTTACAAATGACACTGCATATTTCTTACGCACTTGGGACCCGATTCACAGAACTAACTTAAGACAAAATCCTAAACTTACTACCATTTTGATATTCACAGAAGGCACTTACTCATTTTGGTATTCGCAGAAGGCACTTACTCATTTCGGTATTCACAAAAGTTAGGAGTCCTAACTTTAGGACTCCTAAATGCCTTCTGTGAATACCGAAAGTCTTAAAATTAGGATTTTTCTCAGTTTAGTAGTAGTATAGTTAGGAGTCCTAACTTTAGGACTCGTAAATGACTTCTGTGAATACCGAAAGTCTTAAAATTAGGATTTTTCTCAATTTAGTAGTAGTAAAGTTAGGACTCCTAACTTTAGGACTCCTAAATGCCTTCTATGAATCCCGAAAGCCTTAAAATTAGGATTTTTCTCAGTTTAGTAGTAGTATAGTTAGGAGTCCTAACTTTAGGACTCCTAATCTGAGAAAAATCCTAATTTTATGGCTTTCGGTATTCACAGAAGGCATTTAGGAGTCCTAAAGTTAGAACTCCTAACTTCTGTGAATACCGAAGTAAGTAAGTGCCTTCTGTGAATACGAAAATGGTAGTAAGTTTAGGATTTTGTCTTAAATTAGTTCTGTGAATCGGGCCCTTGGATACTGACACTCTAATGCATGCACATGAAGGAGAGAGGAGATACAATCATGCACACAAGTAAACCTGAGTTGTTAGGAAAAGAACATTTAGTTTGCTGAAAGGCAGGTTTCAATGCCTGCACAGGAGTGGGGTGCACTGGACTATGATCCTACAGCCTGGTGTAGGATCATAGCTACAAGTGCTCTGTTGCACAATGTTGCTGTAAAGGCATAAATATCAACTGAAATATTTTAGGCTGAATCAGGCAATGAAGATGGACATGTGCTTGGGCCTGCACTCTCAGAACCCGATGCTTCCAGAGCTGCAGAAGGATGTGCATGCATAACTTATATTACAAACAATTATTTCTGGGGGGATATGTTTCATATTTTGCTAAACCTTTCTACATAAAGAAAATGTGCATTGTTGACAAAAAGGTAGACCATTGATTTGGCTACATAAACATTTCAACACAAAAATAAATATGTATGGAACTTCTAGTAATAGATCTTACTATTGCACATGGAGTTGCACTGGGCTCTCACTGTCCACTAGTTGGTCTAGTGATACAAGGATCAGGAGTAACAGATAAACTACTAACAATAGACAATTCTCCACTATGCACATAGTGCAATATTAGATGAATTAGATACTTTAGCTGTCTGAATTACCACAAGGGTATGTGTCATTTGTGTTAGATTTGCATCATCATTGCTCCTTTGACGAACCATTACAACCTGCATATTAGATGTCAATCAGCACATTGTAGTAGAAGCAGATTGACATTTTTCACAGACCATCATAATAGGCAGGTTTCTGTGTGGCTTTGCCTATCTCTTTTTGCCTGTGACTCTGGAGCTATTGTTTGATATAGTTCCTTCACTGCCTGAATAGTATAAGACATATCAGTCCTTACCACATGATTTCTGCACCTTCTCCCCCAATCAACTGAGCTCACAAGTGGCCCTATGTTGTTTGTGTTCGCTAGCATCCTCTTTTTTTTTTTTCATAACATAATTTTATTGTTGACAGCCAATACATAACTGGTACAACCAGGAACTCCAGTAATGTACGGCAATTGACAATAATACTGATATCAACATTTTCAATATTGCAATGACGCTGTTTATGAAATAGAAATGTTTGAATAAAACTTTTTAAAACCAACAGTAGTGCCATATTAAACTTACAGAGAAAATAAAAAGATCTGAGATACATGGAGCCATCCAGTTTGAAAGCAAATATGATCAAAAGCTGAGTCCTAAGATAAAACAGTCACGCCGGCACTCCCTCAGTAGCAGAAATGGGAGGAATAGGTTCCAAGCAAAGTCCTCTATAATCTGCCCACCTCTTCCATATTTTAGGATGTTTCTGGGGGCACTCCCTCACTTTGAAAACAGGTATTTACAGACCTATCGCGAAATCTAGGCCCCTCTTCCATGTTGTAACAGGTAGCGGCAAAACATCCTTCCACGCCCTGGCAATATCACGTTTAGCTAATATGAGGCCAAGAAACAACAAGTGACGCTTGTATCTGTCGTCACCCAATCCCTCAGTATTGCGAAGCATAGCCCAACGTGGCGAAAGTGGGATGTCCCATCCTAGGACCTCCGAAAGGCAAGTGGTCACCCCCCTCCAAAACCTCAGTTAAGTCATACCCTGCCATACTGTATGTATGTAGGTGCCTTCAGCGACCCCACAATCCAGGCAGTGAGGGGAGGCGATAAGCCCAGCGCACCAAAGCTTATATCTAGTGAAGTAGACCCGATGGAGGTATTTAAATTGAATAAGTCCCAATCAGACGCGGGGACTCCACCACCTCCACCCAATCATCCTTGTCCAAAGGGCCGAGATCCAGCAGAGTTTTATTTAATGTAGTAGGGCTATGAGTCAGAAGTGTGCAATAGATTTTAGCTATTTTGGGATCTCCCAGATCGCCCATAAACACTTTATCTTCTAGGGGGTTTAAGTCCGGTATATCTGCTTTCTGTGCTAAATACGGGGAGAAAGCATATCGGAATTGGAGGTATCTGTAGAATTGCGAACGGGGCATGGCATATTCTGTCTAGAGTTCCTGAAAGGATTTTAATTTCCAACCATATATAACCGCCCCCACTGTGTCAATCCCAATAGCCTGAGTGACCCCTAGACATACTCTGCTTTCTGAAGCATATTGTTTTATTTTGTAAATGTCGGAGCCTTTTTACCCAAGTGTACATACATACTTTTTGTTCACCTCCACTTTGGACTGCACCGTTTCCTTAGTTGTTAGTCCTCCTATACTGTGTGTATGTGTGTGGGGCCCTCTTCCCTGAGTTGTTACCAGGTTGAGGTGGGGCTATTTATTCTTATCCCTTGGGTAAGTGGATTTACAGACCTAAGTGTGAGTACCTATTTGGACTCAGAAGGTGAAATATTATTAGTCCTTGTATACTAGCATGTACCAGTTTGAAATAATCAAATTAAGTTATGTTTGATTTTTTTGTCTCACTTCTACAGATAAGTTCCAGTAATACTCAACCCTACATAGGATTACTGGTTTTTTATAACGTTTCTCTTATTCTTCACTACTAGCAGCAGCTTTGTTCCTTGGTTCTGGTCCTGAAGAAAGCTTAGATACTCATACAGACCGTTTAAGCTGAAACATGTTGACCGTTTTTGATATCTAGCAGTTTGAATTTTTACTGCTTCTTGCACTGCTTTTTAACCCTACCAGTGTGAGCAAGCGAATAAAAGGTTTTTGCCCTCACTAGGTAGCTTTAATCTCAACTTTTCTATCTCACTTATGAATGACTCTTGCGCTGCGTCCTCACTACACCATAACTCACGTATGGGGTTTTAGCATCCTTAGTACAAAATTAGCATCCCATAAAACATCCCTGAGCTCCTGCCTCACAGTGAGGGAGTTGTAGCCCTCAGTGGGACTAGGTTTTCCCACTGGGAGGAGAAGCCATATGATGAAGCATGCCACCTATGTTGGGTGAGGGCATTCGTCCTGAAAGGGATTCTCCCCTTTGGGGATTTCTGTGAGACATTAAATCTTTCTTTTTCTAAACTGGCAACATGCTAGCACAGACCCGAGTAGATTTTGTGTTATGATTACAGTTTGACAGGGGATTTTCTTCTCGCAGGTCTTTAAAAATTCTCTTTCCTCGGACTCTCCTACCCCGTTTTTTGTGTTATAATCCCGATAGCCTCCCAACCCCGATACCCGGACAGCTGCTCCAACTATGGCAGAAGGCTGTTATGCTACAGAGGGGTTTCATTTGTCAATTTACCCCACCATCCCATTATGCGTAGTACTCGTTTCCAGGTCATAAAAACTGTCCTGGTCGCAGGCGGCAGTCCTCTTAGCGTCGGGCTGGAATATAGTACCGTATGTAGTGGCATGGCATCTATCAGCCAATGCTCGACTGCATACGCTGAATCTCTTCTGTCTCCGTACCACCAGTCATTGAGGATGAGAAGATGTGAAGCCGCATGGTAGGCCTGAATATCCGGAGTAGCCATGCTGCCGCAACATGTAGACTGGAAGCAGGTCCTCAAGGCCACTCGCGCTGTACCCCCCAAAGGAACCAAGCAAGGATTGCATTTAGTTACCGAAACCATGAGGGCCGTATTGGGTATGGGTGATTCTGAAGCTGATATAGAAGACGGGGCAATGAGATCACTTTAAATATGGCAGATCTGCTAAACAGGGACAGTGGTAGGTGCGACCACGAGGGCACCTGGTCCTCTGTCTGTGTCCACAGTGGGGTCAGATTCCTGTCCCATGAGATGTACTGAGAAGCCGAGAGGTACAACCCCAAATATTTGAAAGTGTTGCATATCACCGCCACCTCTTGCGACCATATGCCCAATTGATCCCAGAAAGGATTTACCCTGATTCATGTAGAGGCCAGAAGAAGTTTTGCCAAAAATGTGTATAATTCTGAGCAGGCGCGGGCCAGTTCTATTGGGCTGCGTAAGGAAGAGCACGTCATCCGCATAGAGCGCCCGCGACCACTCAAAGCCTTAGATCTGATTATCTATTCTCACCCACACTGCCAGTGCACCATGGCCAGTGCAAATAGGTATGGGAAAAGGGGGCATCCCTGACAAGTACCCCACCCAATAGCAAAGCTTCCCAAAATGGAGTCGGCCACACGGACTGAAGCTGTGATGTCGGTATACAAAAGATGTATTAAAGTAAGAAGGTGAGGGCCAATATTCAGGTGGCTAAGCAAAGCGATGAGATAAGTCCAACTGAGGGAATCGAAAGCCTTTTGTAATCTGCGGGGAGGAGTGCAGCCGGTCCATTGAGTCGGTCCATGGCAGCAATGGCATTGTGTGCACAGCGAATATTATGCTGTGTGGCATGACTGGGCATAAAGCCGGCCTTGTCAGGGTGGATCAGGTCTGTAATATGTGAGACGAAGCGATTAGCAATTACCTTAGCCAGGAGTTTGGCTTCGTCGTGAGGAGAAAAATCTGGCGGTATGAAGAGTAAAGTTCAGGCGGCTGGCCCGGCTTGAAGAAAACGACTATCTCTGTGTGTCTCTACTCCGGTGGAAGGCAGCCAACATCCACAGCGGTGTTGAGGGACGCCAGATATGGCACCATCAATTGAGATGGTATTTTTTGAGGCATTCACAAGGGAAGCCATTTGGGCCAGATGTCTTGCCCGAGCTCATATACATTAATGCTTTTTGCATCTCCTCAGATGACAGTGGGGCATCGAGGCCTGACGTACAGAGTCAGAGATAGTCCGTGGGGGCAGGTCTGCCAGGAACCTATGAATAGTATCCGTGGGCAGGATTTCCCAGGGGTATAGAGATCTGTAAAGTAATTGGCAAAGCTAGCTGCGATTTGCGATGGGTCTGTGAGTATCTTCCCATCTGGGCCACATATACCTGGGAGGGTCTGTGGGCGTAGTATCTGTTGACACAAGCGATGGAGTAGGGCACTGGACTTGTCACCCCACTGGTAAATCCGGCTATGGGTAGCAAGCCAGTAGAGTCTAGCTTCGTCCAGCTACTCACTGGTGTGTGTTTGCTGTGTGCTAAGCTTCTGCTTCTGTGCTCTAAGTCAATCAGCCAGGCTTCAGTCTGTAATAACTTCTCACTGCGCTGTCGGCGCCATGCTGCTCAATATGCTATGTCCACACCCCTAAGTGTAGGTTTCATAGCTTCTCATAAGATTGTAGGGGATTCCACCATGCCTATGTTATGTGAAAAATAATCTGTGATGGATAAATGGATATGTAGCCCATATTTATCATCTTGCAGCAACTATGGCGAAAGCCGCCAGCGGAAGGGGGAGCGTTTAGGGTCAAGGCATAGTTTTAGAGATACTGATGAACGGTCGGACACTGACCACGTCCTGCAGTGGACAAATGGAACGCTACAGTGGATGAGAATCGCTACACCACAGGAACCCCCAGTGAACCCAGAAAGAAAGGTTTGAACAAATCCAAATATTGCCAGGCATGGTGTCTTAGTTTCCAGTAGATGGGTCTCTTGTAGGAGTAGAACTCCTGCTTTATAGTGTTTAGCCTGTTGGAATATGGCTCCCCATTTGATCTTGTCGAGGAGGCCGCGGACATTCCAATTACGGATCCGAAGATCACGGATTCCGGATCCCATCAAGTTAGATGTCATGTCTGGCAGTGGGGTATGTGGACGCATGCATGTACCTGGGTGACCTGGTCGACCTGAAGACCACGTATGTAATAGCTGGTTAAGGCACTAGTATTAAACAAGAACTTCCCATTAGCCCCCCAACCCTCCCCTCTGCCAATACCTCATAAACATTGAAGTATCTATTGTGGCATGAGTAGAAGCAGCATTCAGTCAATAGATCCCCAATAGAAGTCCCCTGCACATAATAACGTCTAATAGCAGAGGAACATTTGTACAATTGTAGCCCAAGTGTTCTCGTTGTCCGAATTGTAAAGGTTTTATACAGATCTTGGCGGAGCACCAATGAGGATGCTGTGGGCTCCGGCTGATCATCTGCACATCGCCTACCGGACTTGCTGCAGGTTTTGGATCTTTTCTTGGAGCACGATCGGTGGTGCTGCTTGCCCACAGCCCCGGGGGATCCATGACCAGGCCCGCCGTAAGATGAATCAGAATCAAATCTGGGTGGAGTATGAGGCTTGAGTTTTATAACTTGACTTTGTCTGTCCAGTGAAATACCTCTGGCGTCTCGAAGAAGTGTGCCCGCGACTGGTAGGACACTCTCAGACGGGCCGGAAACAGCAGGGAGTATTGATCTTGAGACCAGGAAGACGAGCCTTGGCCTCTACAAAAAATTGTCGGGGCTGCTGTGTCAGCTTGGTATAGTCTGGGAAAATCATAATATGTTGAGAAGCAAACGTAAGGGTTGCTTTTAGTCTAGCTTGCTGCAATATAACGCCTCTGTCTTTGTAGTTGAAAAGCCTTGCTAATATTGGTCTAGGTCGGGCACCTGGTAGTGGCTTCTGTAGCAACGCCCGATGTGCACGCTCAATTATAAAGCATGGGGAAACTGCATTGAGCGGGAGCCATTCGGTGATCAATTTGATGAGGAAGTCCTACACGCCGCCACCCTCGCCGCCCTCAGGCAATCCAACAAAGCGGAGATTGTTCCTACGGGCGTGCCCCTCCGCATCTTCTACCCACATCACTAGACCCTTCATGAGTGTCTCTTAGGTAGATACTTTTTTTCTGGAGAGTATTTACTGTGTCTTCCACCGTTGAGATCCAGGATTCTGATTCAGCGATGTGTTACACCTTATTTCTAAGGTCCTGCTGGAGCTGCATGACGTGAGAGCCCACAGCGCCAATCTTGGCCTCAAGCATTTCCCAGGACTGTGTAATCGCTGCAAGTAGTGCTGCATTATCCAGCATGGCCGCCTCTGGGTCACCCTAAGCCAGCACCTGGGCAACCGCGCCAGTATATTTATCCATCGTGCTTTGCTTTGATGACGTGCCAGGTGGCTTATCCTTAGCCATTCTGTATGTATGTGAAACGGAAGGTCTTCTGGATGCAGAGCCAAATATGCCCCAGAACCCTACATTTAATGCAGATCAATGGCACTGGTTTGATCCTCTTAATGGGCCTACAGGGGGGGTGGCCAGGTGAGGGCGCCATGCCCACAAGCTGCATCAAACCTAGTCCGACTGCTTCTGCGAAATGGGCACCCCCACCTCCACTAGCGGGCACCAACACACAGCGCCAAACATGTACTGCCCCGGGAGGTAGGTCACTGAAGGCGGCTGTATGTTGTGAATTGGCATCCTCAGGAAGGAGCAGGTGTCCAGGCTCCACTTCCCACAGGGAACCCCCAATATCTGTCTAGGCACTGGGTCACAGCCCAAAGTACCACCTCACCTTGCAGCCGCACCACCAAGAAGGACCCAGGAGGGGAGAAAATGGAGGCCTGATCCACCTCTGCCCCTGGCTCCCAATCAGGAGCCGGTCGGGTATCTCTGCGGTCCATGAAGGATCAATAATGCGGCCAGCACCAAGTGTTTCACTGAGGCTCTTCCCAATCCCTGCAGCCCCAAGAGTGTCTATGGCGAGGGGCGTGCACGCCGTGGGCCGATCCAGCCACAGAGGCCCCAATGGGCCACACAGCGCAGGGCCTGAGGATTTATAGGACTCCTCACCAACTTGTGGCATCCAGGGGGGAGCGCCTCTGCCGCTTGCCCCACTGCAGGCCTCAGGGTGGCTCGATTTTATTTACACCATGCCCAAAATGGCCACTGAAAAACCTTTAATGGCTCACGGAAGGCAACAGCAACAATCACTTCGCCCAGCTGGGCGCAGAGTGCAGTACCGGCCTCTGCTCCGTCCTCAGGGCCGTCCACTCCCCAGTCGCCAACAGCACCAACCAGGGGAGGCCAGGAGCGTCGGCTGCCTCACAGCGGGGCCCAGATGATCAATGCGGCCCACGCCCACTCCTACGCCATGGCCAGGCCTGGACGCCGAGATTCCGGCAGCTTATATCTGGGGGCAACCAGCTCCACACCTTCAGACGGCGCCACCAACAGCCTCACCTCTCTGGGTGTGGCTGCCCCCACAGTCCCCCGCCGGGCTGGTCTCTGAGTTTGCCAGCAGCACGTCTCTTCCAGCGGCGCAGCGTGGCCGTTAAGCCGGGGCCGTGCACAATGCAGCCGCACCACGGCCACAGATTGTCAGTTTCGCACCCTCAGGACCCCTCGATAGGCAGCAGCAGGGTGCCCCAGTACTTCGCCGAATCTTGAACGCGTACTGGATGGGCAGATGGAGCAGGATTAAAGAAGGATTTTTAACGGGCTACAGGAGCCTCACTAAGGCATGTCCGCCATGTTGGACCACCAAGCCACACCCCCAAGCATCATCGTTTTCTGAGGATGGAACTTGAGATGCCGTAGGAATACCAACAGGTATGTTGTCTATTAATGCATTGCTAACTTGCAAAGAGGCCCTGTTCTCTATAGACCTAAAATGTTACCACTTTGTTGTGTAGATTTAGCAAGAACATAAGGTGTTTCAATTGAGGTTTACAATAGGTTCATTATTAGCCGACAACATTGTTTCAATAATTTCATGATTTTTGTCTTCTCTGGTAGAAGTATTGTCTAATATCACTGGTTCTTTTGGATAACGGTGCTCTAAATCTTATAATTCCTCAACCTCTTTATCTCTGTGTTCTCTGGGAAGGTGGCTCTGTCTGAGTACATATTATTTTTATAAGTGTTAAATGCTTTATCAAGAACATTATTTAACTATATAACAATTACAAATATATATGGGTACAGATTTTACATTTTTATTAATAATGAAAGTAAATAGAGGACTACTTTATCAATAATCTATTGATTTACTCAATGCAAAACCAAACGTGGGATATTACTTCAAATAATTTTGGAAAAAATGCAAAACATATGTATTCTATTTGTATATTACTCTGTTTTATTAACATTTGAATATAGATTTTATTAGTATCTGCCAGTTGTTTCCCTCCTTGGAGCAGATGACTCAAAGGATGCAAATCCTAAACTCCCTCAGGCTGCAAAGTAGTCTGAATAATTTCTTCCAAAGCTGATGGTGTTTCCTGTGTCTTGGTCCTCCACCTGTTGCAGGAGCCTCCTGTTTCCTCCACGCCTCTGTTTGTTACCTCAACAACATTAATTTGTATTTGTATTCTCCTCCAACTTCGTTTCTTTGCAGCCTGGTTCAGATACGGACACTTTTTAAAGGTTTTCATTTTCTAAAACACATTTCTCAACTAAAATGGCTAGTTGTTTATCATGCACGTTTCTATTCCTCTTCCTGGAAACCTTCCTGGCTTCCTGTTGTGTAGCCGTCAAGGTTATGGGAAACAAGCCATGGTGTGCTTTTTGCTTAGGCTGTGAACGAATGAATATAAAACACATCCTGGTTCTGTAATGTCATGACTCACTGTCACTGTGACATTTGCAATTTGCTATTTGTGATGAAAACTGAATTGCTATTTGAAAATACATATTTAAAAATAGCGAATATAAAGAAATCACTATTTGGAAATGTTTATGCTTAGTACATAGAATTATGCAAATTGGAAATAGAAATGTCTTAAATATGGCTATTTCCCTTTTGCAAAAAATAAAATTCAGGTCGTTATTTTACTTTCTGCAGCTGCCAGCAACAGGCCATTATACAATATGTTGCGATTAGCAGCCTTTTTAAGCCAATCCTTGTATCTAACACTGCGAATGTGTTTAGCTAGAACGTTATCTTCTATGTGTCTCTGTGACGGCTACCGATTTCAATATCTATTCACAGTTTCTTCTGTGCATCACTTCTCCATTTTGCGTGATTTCGATGCAATGGATTGGCCATGAGCAAATGCTTCTAAATCTTAGAAATAATGCTTCATGTTTTGGACACATCACTCTCTAGGCTTCGCCTGCGCACTGCTTGCGCTGTGCTTGTGAAATCTCTTGTATTTAATATATCTTAGAAGGGGGCTCTTATCAGTTCTCAAGGCCTAATTACTGTGTTTATTCGCTTTTGTGTGGAACTTTTCTTTGTTAACTTTCCCTGGCTGCACGCATTTACAATGCTTCTACTAAAGCTGTTCACACTGTTTGAGCCCCATTCACTGTCAAGATAAGTCCTCTTCCCACAAAAAAAGTCATAACCTCTGCACTAGGCCCACTCCCAAACTGCCATGCATATCCGTCTTCACATATATTTCTCAATAAAGTTTACCAACACGTGTATGTCTTGTTTTCTAGTGGTATATGTCGACTGCAGTTTATTTGGACAGCTTACTTTTGGCTACAGTACCGTGGTCATTACCTGAACATGAAACAACGTCACAGGATGTCATAATTCATTTTGACAAGATCATAAATCCTAGACATGACAGATCAATCAAAACAGAGGGTGGCCCTGGTAGTAGCCTACGCCCTGTCATTTACACTGTTTGATGCAATAAAAACAATGGGCAGGTGCAGCAGACACCTCACAAAATGTGAAAGAATCCTTATGGGCCATGAGGTGACAATGCTGCAGCTTTTGTCAGCCCTGAGCCTGTCATACAGGCACAACATATACAGACAATGCTGCAGCTTTTGTCAGCCCTGAGCCGGTCATACAGGCACAACATATACAGCATCGGCCACGCATTGCTACCTGCCTGCTGTCGATGTATCATTTCCAGGAGACACAAACTTCTGCTTCACACTGTCCCCAGAGCACAGCGCCCTGGCATTTCTAGTACACCTTTCTCTTCAAAAGCCATCCTGCACTTCGAATTTGTCATAGACTATATGTTTTCACATAAACGTCACGCCACCAAAGCAGTCAATTTAGAGTGTCAGGGGTGAACCTCTTCTTCCTTTGCATTCTCAGTTACTGTATAACTGTGTGTGTAAGACCATGATTGCTGCTCATAAAAATGAAAGCACGTCTTACAAAGCCATTGTTCTTTGTTATCTCCACGGTTACGTGTTACGCTATACCCCCAGCGGAAACTACAAACTGCACGGAACTGGATAAACCTGTGCGCAAAGGCCTGTGAGGCGCCAGAAACCACAGGGCGCGAGCCACCCCGCAGACTCTGATGAGTATGATGTGGTAAAATAGACATTCTAACAGTTGCACACATTCAATCACACAGGCGGCCTGGATTTGCGTGCTTCGTTTGTTTACTGTGTCATTTGCAGAACCTGGTCCTGAAGCTGCTAAAAACATAGTTACTGGAAATGTTAACAACCTTTGCCTAAGGGGCTCCACATCCAGATACTCAGCTGTGGTTTGGATGCTCCACGCTGCCCTGGCCCGCCAATTATAGTAGAACGTTGCTACTGCAGTGGCAGGCGAAGTTAGACCGTGTGATGGATAACCTAGGCAGCTGAGCGGTGATATCCGCGATCCGGATCTTAGAAAGACGAGCCTGCAACTCCACGCCATGAAAATCTCGGATCACTTTTTTTTTTTTTGTAACATCAAACCCATGGCTTGGGTCATGCTGATTTATAAAGCGCGGACTCAGCCTGAAGGTATCTGAACACTTTACATAAGCACCAGCCATGTTACCCCAGGACCTGTCCCTTCATGGTAGGCCTGGGGAGACGAGTGATTTGCCCCGCTTCACGGGGTACTGGGCCATGGAAATCTCAGCTTGCGCATTTTTATATATATAACTCGCCCACTTATTTTTGTTTTTTATCCTATTAACTCCCATGATTAGGATTTTGCAGACCTATCCACCACGGACTGGCCCGAAGTGACCCGCTCGAAACCACGGGATACCGAGCCAAAGCCGCGGATCGAGCTTGATCCCCAGCTCCTCACGCCAGCTCCGACCCTAAGGCCCCCCTTTTCCCTTATTTTACTCCTCATTTACATATTTAGCCCTTGCCTTGCAACTACAGCTGTCCTGTACCGGTTGGTTCTCCGCCGGAGGCGAGAGCTGAGTCTCTTCCTCCTTCACCACTGCATGGGGAGATGTGGGTCATACACGCGCCTCTCGTCCTCGAGCCTCCGGTTCCGCTCGGCCACGGCCTTTCCCTCATAAGTCTACCCGTTTCGGTGAGTTCCTAGCTGTGTGCCACATGTTCCAGTGGGGCCATGCAATCCTCCGTTTGTGGTCCTTGTTGACCCGGGCGCGTAAACACACCTTTGCTCGGGGTCCAGGGCCTAACGGACTGCTACTGGATGTACCTCGAGTTCCCTGTTGGTGTTCACGCTGGCTGGTCATGCTGGGCCGCAGCGGTGAGCTGGGTTCCTTGCTCTCTGCTGCTGGTAATGGTCACTCTGCACTGCTCCCTGGGTCGCGACGGTGCCCTGCACCTCAAGCCAGTAGATGTGGAGGAGACTTGCAACGCCGCAGGCACAGCCTGAGCACCGCCCCAGCTTTCAACAGTAACCTGTGCTGGGCTGGTGGAGCGCTTATAGCCCCCAAATTCTCCCCTCCTGGCATGCGGCGGCATCCACCCATTGGGGGAAGGTTGAATTATTGCCCTGGTCTCCCTTTAGCCAGGTATTTTGGCACCACCTTTAGCGCTCGCTCGTTCCCATGGGGGGTAGAACCCTCCCTTTGTTGTTGGGCACACTAAGCTGCCCCAACTGGTTTTCCCTGGTCCCAGGCAGCCGTTATGGCACCAGCCCACGAGGCCACCTTTGGGGGCGGCCTGTGCTAGACAGCTTCTAACAGTATGCTGGAGTGATTTCTTTTTATTACTTAGTTATGTAAAGCAGATGCTTTAGCCTTAGTTTGTGGCATTCCCATTCATGCCTCAGTACCTTTCTTTTCACTTTATAGGCATTATTGGATTGATTTGTTTCATTGTAATCTATTTGGTCATTATGATCAAATTCTAAATGTTGTAATAAACATTGCAAGCTAAAAATAAAGTTAATATTCAAGAGCTGTGCTATACTTTAGTACTAAAGAGGCAACCACAACTGCAATTACCTTGCAGACAACAGGGTCATGAATTTAATGGTGTGGCAGGTGCAGTAGGTCCGGGCCCAAAGGTTCTCAGAACTCCTCTAAACACATATAATTGCTATATTTGACCACTAAACTGGCAGTCACAATTGCAGGTAACTTGCAGCTAAAAGGGACTTGATTTGAATGGTGCCTCAGGTGCAGTGGCACCAGGGCTAAAACCTCTAGGGACCTTACTAAATCCAGATTATTGTAAACATTTAAAAACAGGCAGTCACAAGTGCAGTTTACTTTATTTATTTATTCTGAAGGTTTTATATAGTGCTGGCTAGACCCAGAGGTATCAGAGCGCTTCACAAGATAAGGATAGTATAAGGCACATAGGGTATAAAAGCATATGAAAGGTAGTGCAACAGAAATTTGAAATATACAAAGTGCAAACAACATGAGCATTATACAAAACCAGATAAATAAACAGGGGCAGGAGCTATACATTTAAGTAATTGGGTAAATGGTGAACAGGAGAACAGGGTAGATAATTACTGAACAAATATAGTATGATAGATAAGAAATCATGAGTAGGACACAGGTTAGGAACCCCAATAATAATTGAGGAGGTGGGTTTTGAGGTCTTTTTTGAAACTAGAATAGGAGGGATTACAGTGCAGGTTTATTGGGAGGGCATTCCAGATAATAGGGACATTGCCAGAGAAGGAGCGAGACTGTGTAGATTTCTTTTTATGCAGAGGTGGGATTAGGAGTAGGGTGTTGGTACTTCTCAGAGGTTGAGTGGAGCCCGCAGAGTGGAGTTTCTTTGAGAGGTAATGCGGAGTGTTTTGGTGGAGGACTTTATGAGTAATGCAGGTGGTTTTGTAGGCAGATCTTCCTTCGATAGGGAGCCATTTAAGAGATTTGAGAGCCGGGGATATATGATCGAAGCGTTTACAGTCCGTGATGAGCCTGGCAGCAAGGTTGAGCACAGCTTTGATTGGAGCTAGGTGTACCTTGGGGATTCCATTAAGGATGGCATTACCATAATCAATACGTGACAGAACAAGCGACTGAACTACGAGTTTGAAATTATCAGTGGGTATGAATGGTTTGATTTTCTTGAGGTGACGGAGAGTGAAGAGGGCTCCTTTGGCAGAGTTTTTGATGTGAACATTAAGGGTTAGGGTTTTGTCGATAGTGATGCCAAGAGATTTGACGGAGTTGGACAGGGTGAGTGAGCAATTGAGTGCATTGAGGTCAGGGATCCATGATTGAATGGGTAGAGGGTTATTTTTGGGGGAGAAGAGAATGATTTCGGTTTTGTTAGGGTTGAGTTTGAGATGATTGCAATGGAACCAGGTTTGGATCTTGGTAAGGGTGTTGTTCAGGTGTAAGATGTCAGCATGAGTTTTAATCTTGTAATAGATTTGGGTGTCATTGGCGTAGAGGTGGTAATTTATGCCTGCTTGCTTAAGAATGAGGGTGAGGGGTTCCATAAAGAGCTTAAAGAGGGAGGGAGAGAAAACAGATCCTTGGGGGACTCCAAGGGAGACAGGAGTGGGGGTAGAGAGACAGTTTTGAATTTTGATTTGCTGAGTACGGTGTTGTAGATAAGAGATGAACCATTTGTAGGCGGTGCCATTAAGGCCGAAACGGGTCCTAAGCACATTAAGTAGGGCTGAATGGTTGACTGTATCGAATGCTGCGGAGAGATCAAGAAGTATAAGAAGGCAGGTCTCGCCATTGTCAAGTGATTGATGGATGTCATCTATGACATTGAGCATTGCCGTTTCGGTGCTGCAGCCTTTTCTGAAGCCAGATTGAAAGGGCTCGAGAAGGTTGAAGTTTTCTATGTGTTTGTCTAGTTGTAGTAGGGCACATTTTTCAAGTACCTTTGAGAGAAGGGGGAGGTTAGTGATGGGGCGGAGATTATTTAGGTCATTGGGGTTAGCATTGGGGTTTTTGATTATGGGCGAGATTTGACCAAGCTGAAGGGAGGAGGGGACACAGCCGGTGGAGAGAGAGGTGTTGATGATTTTGGTCCAGAATGGGGTGATGATGTGCTTAAGGGCAGGGACAAGGTTGGAGGGTATTGGGTCTTTTGTGTGGGAGGACGGTTTTAGATTGCCAATTATATTGAGGACTTCAAGCTCATTGACGGGGAGAAAGTTGAGCAAGGAGGCATTGTTCTTAGGTTGAGATTTAGGGGAGTTGGTTACTGGGGATGTGGAAGGTGAGAGGCCTGTGGAGTGGTGGGGGGGTATGGAAATGGGTGGGTGAGGAGGCTCGCTGGGGAGCGGTAGGATAGAGGGCAGAGGAAAGAGAGTGTCGTCTGGAAGGGGGATGTGGAGTAGGCATTAGAGGTGAGGACAAGATTGGATTGGAAGTTGGAGGATGGTTGTGTGGGAAGGAAGGATTGGTCAATTTTGGCAATTTTTTATGTGAAGAAGTGGGCAATTTCTTCACATCTGTCTGATGAGGCTGTCATATTAGGAGGTGCGGGGGAAGTTTGGTTTCGGATGATTTTGAAGAGTTCCCTGGGTCTGTTTTTGGCACGGTCAAGTTGAGTGCGGAAGAAGGATGCCTTTTCTTTGAGGGTGTGTTTTTTGTAAGTGGATCTAGCATGTCTGAGAAGTGCAAGATGGGAGCTGAGGGATGGTGTCTCCAGGTTCTTTCCGACAGTCTGAGTGCCCGTCTCTCATTATTTATCTCTGTATTAAGCCAAGAGTTTGAGGGGGTGTTTCTTTGGTTTTTGAGTTTAGGCGGGGCTAGTTCGTCAAGAATATCTGTAACAGTATTGTTAAATAGTTCAGTGAGCTCATTCGCATTTTGGGAGGGGGAATGAGAAGAAGTTGAGCTTGGAGTTTCGATTGTAGAACACCTGGGGGCAGTGCTTAATTTGTAAAATATGAAGTGCAGGCGCTCAGATTTTTTCCTGAGGCCACACCCATTTTTATTTGGCTCCACCCACTTTATCAACTGGCTCCACCCACTTACTATATTAGCTCCACCCACATCCTCAACTACCACTGCTAAAAGTCAGTTGTAATATATACCTGATCTGAATTTCAGCAAGGGAGCCTTCCTCATAGTAAGGTTTTGGTAGGAGTTTCCCCTGCCCTATGAACATTTTGAAAAAGATTACATGGAAGAGTGAAGAGAGATTGGGTGAGAGATCTGTGTTACATGGAGTAAAGCAAAGTTGGCAGATTTGTAAATAATCCAATAGAGAAAAAAGCATGGCTCAGGATTAAAGGCTTTTGGAAATACATAATGGTGCAAAAACAAAGGCGAGGACTTGGGGGTCCTGGACACACATTGTATGATGACGCCATCGTCATCAGTAGTAAAAACGAAGTTGTGTGCCCTTGGTGGCCCTGAAGCAGTGATGGCAGAGTGTGCCCTTGTTTAACCTGGAACATGGATTAATGAATGGAAGCACTGACTGCTGGTGTCTCATTCATGGACAGAACGAGTAATCCGGCAATCACTGTAAAGGGTCAGAGGTGCTACATTGTACAGATTCATAAATAAATACTTGGTAACTATGACTCTGAGAATATTGGCACGTACAGAACAGTATGAGAAAGTGCTCAGTGTTACGCATTGGAGGTTCTGGGTTCATTGCAATGCATTATGCTTCTCATTCGTTCCACGGATTGTCTGAGAATAGAGAGTTGGGTCGTGCCAATGTCAACTCACTTCCACCCAAGTGCTGGGTTAACCCTCTGTTTACCTTTGGGACTGGGCCCAGTCACAAGTCCAAGCCCCACCAAGGTCTCTGCGTTAGAAGAATGCACGCAGTATAATGGTGACTGGACCCCGCTGAACCCTTCAGTTGCCCTTCACGGTCATCTGTGTGTGTTTTATCTCTGATGAGGATTCCGAGGGTGGAGGGAGGCACGCACGACTGTCTGCACCTAAACAAAAAGCAGCATTGGTTGGTTTGGCATGATGGGCCAACACCACCGCCACCCACGGGCAGCATGATCATGGTGGCATCACATGGTGGCTACACTACCGTACTGCTACTGTTACAGTAACACTGGGGTCACCATTTGGGCTGCCCATTCTCCTTTCATCGCAGATGTTTCCGTATTTTGCAGCACAAGTGTCTCTTGTGCTGCCTGCACATGACTGCACTCCGGCCCACTTGCGGTGCTGCCTGATTAATGAACATGACTGCACTCTAGCCCACAGGTGGTTCACAAGTGTCCTAGCGGGGCCTGATGCCTGCACAAGACTGTACTCCGGCCCGCTGTCGGTGCACAAGTGTCCTTGCGCTGCCTGATGCTTGCACATGACTGCACTCTGGCCCGCTGGTGGTGCACAAAAGTGTCCCTTGTGCTGCCTGCACATGACTGCATTCCGGCCCGCTGGCGGTGCTGCCTGATGGATGCATATTACTGCACTCCGTCGCATGGGCGCTACACCATGGCAGAGTGCGTTGTTGGCAGCGCTGCATTTAGTAGTTATCACAAGTGGGAGTCATTTTGGTGTCTCACATGAGAGAGCGCAGAGGGGCTCAGCGCTTAGAAGTGTGATGCAGAAGGCGCGAGCGATAGGCACTACATTATAGTTGTGATTGGCTGTCAGTTTTAATTTAATTTCGTGGCCTCTAGTGTGCTAGAGGCGGTGTCATACTGGGGTGGTCTGTGTTATGAGTTGTCCAGTTGGGGGAGGGAGGGGGTCAAATATATAGGTGGTCACAGAACCAGCTTTCCCAGAGGAGCAGCAGGCGCAGCAGCTAGCTGTGGTGCAGCAGCAAGCTGTAGGGCCCAGGTGCTGATGCTGCAGCAAGCTGCGCATACGAAGTGCCTTGCAGGATGATTCGTGGGCATCTGTGTTGTGCCAGTCATCCCTATTGGCATCACGGTGGCTCTTTGATGTAGACTATTCTCGCATTTTTTAAGCTCTAGGTCAAGTATAATAATGCTATTTTCTAGAGCCTGCAGTAACATCGGAGGGTTTCCGAGCGCTAAGCCTTCACACAATTCTAATAGGGACACAACGTGAATACAGAAGGGATCCATTTAATTCCTGAAAAGCATGTGTTTCAGGTTTTCTCAGATGGTCTGCCATGGATCTGCTCTCCAGGGACGCCTAGCGTTGAGAGTGCTAAGAGGGGCGCTTTTCTGTCGTTGGCGCTTAAAGACATGTCCTGCGAGCTCAGGGTGCAGCTGGAGTGCTCCTAATGCACCCGTGAGAAGGTACTGGTGACCCACCTCATGGGGGCACTCTAAGGCTGCTGCCCACCCTGTCACTGCGGAGGGCCTCTGATCCTGGCACCACTCCACCCCGACCAGGGGGCGGCGCAGCGCTGGAGGTTACTCCAGAGCAGGCTAACCACAGGTCTGGCAGTGCTGTGTCAATTAAAACTTAAATTACCGGTCGGGTTCGGGCCGGGCGGCCTGCCCGGGACACACACACTGACTGCAGTGCACAGCCTGCAGCCTTACTTAGGCTGCTGCGTAGCTTTATTTTAACTGATTAGGCCTGCCACTGATTAGGCCTGCCACTGCCAGGCCCTGCCTCACCTAGTGGCTGGTGCTGGCGGCACTGGCCAGTAGTAGTAGTAGTACTCACTGCTGCTGGCAGCGGCTACGGGCTATTCCTCCTCAACGCCAAGTCACCAATGGCAATGTACATCGCATCGCCACAACGTCGTCCAACCTGGCTCTCAAACTACTTTCACTTAGGGAACGGACGCACACTGCCTGAATGGTTCTTAATCTTAACCACTGAACCGTGAACGAACACAAGGACTCGGTGCCAGTGGTGAGGTGCGGCGTGCGGGTATGCTTGGGGGTGGCAAATAATGCAGCGAATACGCGCGCATTGCAATCTGAAAACATCTGCGCACGCTGCCTGCCGCGCACTGCCCCAACCCCCGCAGATTTGTGGAACCAAAATCCCGCCCGGACCGTCCCGCAACACCAAATTAAGGGCCGCGGACTCGCGGCCGCCACGCCATTATCATCAACATAAAATCAGTCGAATCGAATAATAATAATGTCAAACAGTCAGATATTGAGATTAATTCATTCATGAATCTCCTCCATAATGCAGTTGGTTCACAGGCTTGCCTGCAACACACTATCTTGACTGTGGGACCCGGACAGTAAATTGAGTGGGATTGTGGGTGTCTGAGGGTGGGACCTGGCTCACTCGGGACTCTGTCACTGTACACTGCCTTAGGCTGCTGCTGCGCAGCTTCATTAACGGATTAGGCCGTGGCGCCTGCCCTGCCTCAACTGGTGCTGCTTAGGCTGCTGCGCAGCTCCTTTATTTTTTACTGATGATGATTAGGCCTCACCTGGAGTTGTTGTAACGCTACTGTCTACTCCTCAAAGCGGCCAACGTCGTCCAGGTCGCGCTCTCACAGACTTTGAACAGCGGCGGCCGTTGATTTGAACCACGATGACTCGGTGCTGGTGGTAAGCCGGTGCGGGTATGCTGGGGCGTGGCAAAGCAGTGAATGCGCGCGCATTGCAATCTGAAAAAATCTGCGCACTCTGCCTGCCGCGCACTGCCCCAACCTCCGCAGAAAACCAAAATCCAGCCCTGCCCAACTCAGTGTCCCGCCCACTGGACCGGCAACACTGAGCCACTGCCACTGCATTGAACAACATTTAGATTAGAGAATTTGAACGTGAAGCACTGAATCGGAGTCAGAAACAAGTTCAACTCCAGTCATCAACACAACAGTATGTAACGTAACACTCTGTAACAGTCACACAGACTACAGACTACAGCAGCACTTATGGTAGAGCAGCACTCAGTGCCACGACTAATTACTATCAAATCAATTACGTTAAATGCGTGTAGCCCCGGCCCTGCTAATTAAGTGCCGGTGCTAAGCACCGGAAAGCACCGGCACAAATTAAGCACTGCCTGGGGGGATGCCTTTTAGGTTTCTGGTCAATTTCTTAGGTCTGGTAGTTTTAGGGGCGGGGAGGTTTGCTGAGGTAGCAATGGTGAACAGTATAAGGTGATGGTCGGACCAGTCAGTGGGGATGATATTGGTAACAGAGGTCAGATCATCGTTGGACAGAATGACGTCAAGTATGGATCCTTTAGTGTGAGTTGGAGATTGGCAGAGTTGTTTGAGTTCGTTGATTTCAAGAAGTGTAGTGAGGAGGGAGATGGTGGGGTCATTGGTATCATTCCAATGGAGGTTGGGATCCCCAAGAAAGAGATTTTTTGAGTTGGATAATGCTGAGTGCACCAGTAGATCAGATAAGTCTTCAATGAAGGGCTGTGGTGGTCCCTTGCAGACAACAGGGTCATGATTTCAATGATGCAGCAGGTGCAGTGACACCAGGACCAAAATCTTTAGGCACCCCACTAAACAATGGTGCAGCAGGTGCAGTGGCATCAGGCCCAAACATTGTCAAAACTCCTCCAAACACCTAATATTGCAATATTTTACAACTATACAGGCAGACACTATTGCAGTTTCCTTGATTTAAATGGGGTAGCAGGTGCACCGGTGCCAGCATTTCTCTAAAGAGCTTATATTGCTTTATTTTACAATTAAACAGGCAGTCACAAGTGCTGCTATCTAGCATGCGCTGGGGTCATGATTTCAATAGTGCAGCAGGTGCAGTGGCACCGGGACCAACAGCTTCATGCACCCCACTAAACACCGATTATTGCTATATTTTGCAGCTAAACAGGCAGACACAAGAGCAGTTATCTAGCAGGCACTAGGGCCATGATTTCAATGGTGCAGTAGGTGCAGTGACACCGGGCACAAAAGTTGTCCGAACTCCTGTAAACACCTATTATAATATAACACAATATTTTACTAATATACAGGCGGACACAATTGCAGTTATCCTGCAGTTAAAAGGGGCTTGATTTGAATGGTGCAGCAGGTGCAGTGGCACAAGGGCCAAAAACTTTAGGGACCCCATTAAACGCAGACAATTGCTATATTTAACTACCAAATAAGCATTCACAAGTGCAGTTACCTTGCAATCAATTGATCAATCAGGGTTCTTGTAAAGGGCGACTACTCACCCGTTAGGGTATCAAGGCACTGCAGGCACTAGGGTTTTGATTTCAATGGTGCAGCAGGAGCAGTGGCACCTGGCCAAAATTTGTCATAACTCCTCTAAACACCAAATATTGCTATATTTTACTACTAAACAGGCAACCACAAATGCAGTCATCTTGCAGGCACTAGGGGCATGATCTCAAAGGTGCAGCAGGTGCAGTGGCACCGGGCTTAAAAATTGTCAGCACTCCTGTAAACACATAATATTGCTGTTACATCAATTTATTTTTTTAATTCCCTCTTTAATTACATATTTCAAAATGTTGCTATTACCGCACTATACCACAAGTAACAGCACACTATATTGCCTTTTTTGTACATAAACAAGTCATAACACTTAAACAGACTTTCTTTAACTTATATTGTACAACTACTCAGCAAGCTGCAACTTACAACAAAAAACTGTTTATTATTAATCACATAGGTGAAACCTAATAGATTTACCAATGCTTGTGTTTTAAATGGTTCTCTATAAACAATGCCAATTCTTAATTATTAGTCATATTTTAGGTTTAGTATCCAGAGGGAAGTTTCTCATACATCTTTTCTCCATGTTTTCTTCCATTTCCCTAAATAATAAAAAAAATCCATATAGATAATTATATATGATTCTTAGGAACGGTTACCAATAAGATCATTATATGAGCCACTCAAGAAGAAACTACTACTCATTGAATGGAAAGACTACCACCTATATTTCCACTAAGATTCAGATCACAATCTCCACTGACATGTAATTGTGTGATGGAGCAAGATAGTAATTTCCAACTATTTTACAGCTTTATAAAAATGGAAATGTATGTTCTAAAGCTAACATGTAAAACTACCTCCTCCGCAGATGCTCCTCATCCTCAGTCCCCCTTTCCCTGCCCCCCAATATGACCTTCTATTTTTTTTTAGGGGGGGTGCTCCCTGCCCATTGGTAGCTGTCCTATACTTGAACCTGCACTACTTTCCTGTCACCAGGAAGTCCTGCAGCGAGTTGCTCTTTCTGGCACCTCGCACTATTCATTTCTGTCACTACCATATTTGCAATGCCACGTAATGCATTTTAAGGCACATCTTATTTCGATATTCTAATACCCATAACTGTTTTTCTATTTTTTAGGGCTACAACTTTTTCTGGGATAACTTTTTTTAATTCTAATTTTTTACTAATATTCTTTTTACTGCAAACCATTTATGGGTATAGGCTTACATTAAATGAAACTTACCTAATTTGATTGATTACCATTTAATGAAAAATTGATGGAATAGAGGCCTCTGCATTGCTATTGCTATCTGTTTGGTGGTATAAGGACATTTATGGCTGTGTGGTTCGCAATTCTCTTGCTAAAGATACATTTAAAGTTGAAAACCTTCATTGTGGAGGAGGCGCCCGCGATGCGACCCAAGATGGCCGTCTCACTCTGGAGCGCCGTGCTGTCTCAGCCGCTGCCGGTATAATTACGCCTTGTTTCCGCACCACTTTTCTTTTGAAATCGGGGCCATTCGAAAGATGAATACTTGCTGCATGTAAAGCTTCTGTCTCCTCTCTACCATGCTCATGGCTGGACCCTACTTTTACCAGGTGATTTTCAAGACTGCCTAACGGCTGCCATTTAGTTTTTTCGCACCTTGAAGATTTCTCCTCAAGCTTGGCCAATTTGGATCAGTGCCATTAATTTTGCAGTATATTAGACTCTCCCTCTCATTTTTGTCATATTGGATATACTTTTTCATGGGGAGGAACAGTTTTTTAGAGGGATTTCGCTGCTTACTGAGTGCTCTATGCCCATTATTGTTTTTTACCTCAAAAGTTTTTTCATGGCTTTACTAATTTGGTTCATGGGCAGAAGCTAGAATTATTGCACTCTAACAAGAGACACACCATCAGCGAGCCCTACTCCAGTTCTACTAATAGTGTTCCTTCCATTAATTGTTTACATCCCTCTGGGGAAATGGCTCAGTCTGTCTCATCTCGACCTACGGCTTCACCGATCTCCATGCTTAAAGTACAGCTACAACCTTCTGCCAATAAAAGCCTCAAGCAGGATCCTCCTTTTCTGGCCAAATCTTTGTCCCCTGTATCTTTGGATATTGTTTTGGAAAAAATATGTGCTCTTAGTCCTTTTGTTGAGGAAACAAATACTCGTCTACAGACTCTGGACAATAAATGGTCGTCCATGGATTCTCATTAATCCTTGGTGGAACAACAGGTCAGAGCAGTAGAGGATTCATCTGCCAGATTTACTTCTTTGGAGAGAGAGGTTTTGTTACTTAAAAAGTCTGCTGAGGATCTTGAAAATAGAAATCGGCGCAATAATATTAGTGTATATGGCCTTCTAGAGGGCATTGAGGGAGACGACCCTATTACTTATTGTACCACCTTTCCTCCACTACTTCTGGACCTTCCTCGCTCAACCAAAATAAATATCGAGCGTAGGCACAGACTTGGCCCGTGCCTATCTTCCTCATTTGCTCCTTCAAAACCCAGCGGAGTAATTCTTTTTATTTTTTAAATTCACAGATATATTACAAATCTTAAATGCAGCCAAGCTCAAGAAACAACTACTTTGTTTTGGCGCAAGATTGTTTTTGTCTGACGATGTCTCTATGTCTACTGCTGAACAACGGAAGGAATTCCTAGATCATCGCCCTGCGCTTTGTACTCTCGGCTCATGCTATGGTCTATTCCATCCTTGTTTAATTAAGGTTACCTATCAGAACAAGACTTCTTCATTTGAAGATCCTGCAGATCTTAGGAAATATATTCAGTCTCACTCTACATCCTCGATGGAGGTTGCTGGTCCCTCCTTTATAACTTGATCTTAATTGTGATCAGTTGCAGTGTTTGAACATTTTTTGTTTGTTTACTCTGTAGATTGTTGAGCTTGTTATCTGCTTTTGTGATCATATTGATTCTTTAATGCTTTTTCAGGTTTCTTGGAATCCCTGGGCACCCGCTTCCTGTTTGTGTTATATGGCATCCCAATGTGGTGCATTGTCTCCTGTTAGATGTGCTGTCTTCATATGTCTGTCACCAGTCCTTATTTTTCCAGTCTTCCCATGAACGTACGTATTACAGTCGTCAGGTTCTGACATGTACTGTCTCTTCTTGAGTTTTTTTTCTTCCCTTCTCTCCTTCTCTAGTCTACTTATTTATGTATTTCCCTTTTAGTGAAATTAGTGCAGTGTTTTCCTTCTCCATTTTCTTCTTCTCCTATTTATTCTCTTTGTTGTTTCGCTGTTGATCGTGTAGTTATATATGTTATGTTATGTTATGTTAATTTGGATTTGTTGAGCGCTTAATACCAGAAAGGTCTCTAAGCGCTGAAGAAGAAGAGTAGCGTAGACTCTTAGCAGAGCACTGATCGATTATGTTAAGCACAGGCTTCTATAAACAAGATGGTTTTCAATTGTTTCCTAAAAGGGAGAAGGCGGTCTTCAGCTCGAAGTTGGCTGGGAAGCTTGTTCCAAAGAGTGGGAATAACGGAGGAGAAGGCCCTACCTCCTTTGGAGACATAGTTGAAACTGGGACAGTAAAGCAGACTTCCTGTGGAGGACCTGAGTACGCGCCCTGGCACGTATTTTGTGATATATGAGGGAGCTTGGCCATAAATTGCTTTATGGGCGATGCACAGGCCCTTGAATTTAGCCCTTTGTTTCACAGGGCGCCAATGAAGGCGTTGGAGAAGAGTCGAGGCTCGAGTGTGTCTTGGTAATTTGAAAATGAGCCTAGCAGCGTCATTCATTGCTATCTGCAGTTTTTTAACCAAGAAGTCAGGAAGTCCAATATACAGGGAGTTGGCGTAGTCGAGACGGGCCAAAATGATGGCAGATACAATAGTTCTCATGGTGGAAAATGAGAGAATGGGGGAGAGCCTCCTTAGCAGTCAAAGAAGTCCCACACAGGTGACAAAGACCGTGGAAACTTGATTGGCCAGGGTTAGTTTGTCATCTATTTTGATGCCCAGGCTTTTAACCACCGGGATCGGGACAGGGGCCTCACCCAGCTCCTGGGGCCAGTACAGAGAGTTCCACGGATTGTGGTCATCTGACATTGCCAGGACTTCGGTTTTGTCAGGGTTAATTTTAAGTGAATTGGCCGTCATCCAATTGACCGTAAAGCTTAAAATCTCTTTTGCCCTGGATTGTGAATGGGGAGAGTTCTCAATGTGGAGAATGAGCTGAGTGTCATCTGCATAGTTCAAAATCTGGCAGTCCATAGCCGACAAGGCCTTGATTAAAGGGCTGAGATAAATGTTGAACAGAAGGGGTGAGAGTGCGGATCCTTGCGGGACTCCACAGGTAATAGGGCCTTTCTCCGAGACCCAATCACCCATCTGGATTCTTTGGGTGCAATCTGTCAAAAAAGAGGTGACCCATTGTAAGACAGATCCCCCCAATCCCAATGAACGTAATCTTTTCAGAAGGGTAGCGTGGTTGACCATGTCGAACGCTGCCGACAGGTCAA
This sequence comes from Triturus cristatus, assembly GCF_964204655.1. Taxonomy (NCBI): domain Eukaryota; kingdom Metazoa; phylum Chordata; class Amphibia; order Caudata; family Salamandridae; genus Triturus; species Triturus cristatus. The sequence goes on along the minus strand of NC_140582.1, from coordinate 519,490,564 downwards.
GAAGGACCAGCACGCAAGGCATCTTATTGTCGACATTTAATCTGATGTCGTCGAGGGCCGATAGCATTACCAATTCGGTGCTATGGTGAGCACGAAAACCTGCTTGCCTGTCCCCCAAAAGATGGTGATCTTCAAGGAACCTGGAGAGAGTCTGCAGCACATGCTGTTCAAGTATTTTAGCGAGAAAGGGAAGTTGGGAGATGGGGCGGTAATTCTTCATATTGGATATATCCGCACCGGGGTTTTTAAGGAGGGGGATAATTCTAGCTTCCTTGAAACAGCTAGGAACCTTCCCTAAGCGTAGGGAGGCGTTGAGAAGAGCCAGAATGTCGTGCTCAATTTCTGGGAATGCAAGATTGAAGATACTAGGCGGACAGGGGTCGGCTGGGTAGTCTTGTTGCTTTTACATTCAGAGTTGTTTCTCGGAATATGAAAGGTTTTGTTAATCCTATTAAGAGACAAATAATTTTATCCTATCTAACCTCTCATAATACAGATCTGTTTGTTTTTTTGCAAGAAACACATCTGAAGGAGTCAGAGGCATTAAAGTTGAAACGGGGTTGGGTAGGTTCTGTTTTAGTCTCCCCTACTTCCACCAAGAAAAACGAATGTTATGAAAATGTTAAATGTAAAGTTTTATCCGAGGAGACTGATTCTGACTAGAGGTGGTTGTTAGCTAAATTGCTCATTAATATTATTTCTTTGACAGTATTTCATGTATATGGCCCAACCCAGCCATACTATTCCTTTTGGCCTAACGTTGCAAAAACATGTACTCAATTTAGGGATGAGTTTTTTTTTTATGGAGGTGATTGTGGTCAGATTATTGATCTTTTTCTCGTTTGTCAACCCTGAGTTTGTTTTATTGCCCATAAATCCCATAATCAGTTTCTCAATACCATATCTCAAACACACATTGTGGATGCTTAGAGATTATGTCATCCTGATGCAATAGACTTTTCTTTTTTCTCTCCACCTCACACCTCTTTTTCTTGATTATATTATATTTTTCTTTCTAAATCTTTAACTCAAAACCTTATCTCTTCCTCTATTGAACCTATTGTTATTTCTGATCATGCTCCGATTGTTACTGATTTTGATTTTCTTCCTCCACAGCCCAGGTTCTCTCAATGGCGCTTTAATAATTCTCTTCTACAAGATCCACTTCTTTCCTTTATCTCTTTTGCTGATTAATTTTTTTCTGTTGAATAATGACCTGAATTTCTCTACTCATTTATTATGGGAGTCATTTAAAGCTTTTGGATGACTTTGTCTTAATCACTTTGCTGAAAATTATGATATATTTTATGATGTGTAATATTACTTATCTGCATCTTAATTTTTATAAGCTATCTCAAACAACATTTATCTTTCTGTTATTGAAAGTCGATGGGAATATACAAAGCAGAATTAGGGCATCTAATTTGCAGATAGTAACAAGCCTGCTGCTTTATGCAACCTCACACAGTGGTGTTGCTCCTGTTTCTCTGAGATCCTTTCCTGGTGCCATAAAGGTGGAAGGTCTGGCGGACCCTATTAACGTGAATGAATGTCCCAAACTGCACCCATCCTTTAGTGGTCCACAAAGACCCCATTTGAGTTGTGAGCTCAGGAATTCCCTATGAGGGAGTCAATTTGCACAGCTATATGTAGGCCAGACACCACAAAACCTTTTTTTTTCCTTTTTTTTAAATCAATCTTCTCTGGGAGTGTTCCCATAGAAGTTGAGTGGGACACCATTTGGAATTGCCCATAACTTCTGGGGTGTCTACAAGTTCCATGCCCCCATAAGCTACATTTTTTCAACTCACAATGCCTTATGGGAACATGCATCAGACCAGCAAGTATTACCTCATGTCATTGTACCTGTCCTCTAACCAATTCCTATGTGACCCCCTGCATATTATATATTATAGAAGTGATATTGTTGCCTCTTCAGCAGTAAAAAAAATTCAATAAATGCGAAAAATATGATGTATTATACCAGTTGTGCATTTACTGCATTTATTATACTACTTCCCCTGATCTCCTTCCACGTGCTAATAATTATCATATTCCTAATTTGGCAATTATAATGTATTATTTTGTATGAATATGACAGCACTAGCATTCAGTATTATAGTGCTCCATTTGCATATGTTTTTTTTTTTTTGTTTTTTGTTTTTTTTTGTTTTGAAAAACCTTTATTGATCAAGTACAAAGCATACACAGCTTCTTGCCTACAACCATGTCACCTGGCCGGCAGCAACAATATGTAGCGCAATAGGCAGAGAACACTTGCTATACAGGAGTAAGTCAGGCTCACAGTATGTCGCCAACAACCGATATCTATCGGCCACTGGGTAGTACATTAAGGCTGTTGATCCAGGTAGATAGTGGCAACGATAACAGCAAGAAGCACGCAAACAATCACCCTGTGAGGTTTCGTTTTTCATTTTAACAGAACCAACTTTCAACTTCAATGAGAACTGTACACCCCCAGCGCTTGTCCACCATACTTAGTATGTGGCGTGCAAAACTGTTCAGTGCAGAGCCGTGGTATGAGGTGGACCCATGGTTGGGTACAAAGCAACTGTAGGGTTATGTTGCTCTGCTCGTAACTGGCCTAGCCAGTGACCTGGGGGGAGACATCCTTGATGCAATGTAGTGAACATGAACCGGTGCTACACACGACACAACCTCTCAACCTGCGCTGCGGTGGGGGAAGCTTGGGGAAATGGGATCCCGCCCCCTCCCACCTATGTAGCAAGCGCAGAAAAAGCTTGCACACCAGCAAGCATGTATTCGGTCCGGGCAAACGGGGAGCGTCCCGTACACCCATCCTGGGGGGGGAACAGGAAGACGAAAAAAAAAAAAAAAAAAAAAAAAAAAGGGGGGGGGGTCAAGGCAATCAATCCGTCGTAACGATCTATGGGGTAGCGACTGCGCAGGGCGTAGCCGAGGAGTCGGCTCTCCCAACGTTCTCCGTCCCGCCCCCATCGGCCTCTCCCCCCTCATCGGCCCGCAGGAGGTAGGCGACGAGGGGTCCCCAGGGGTCCCTAGGTCGCGATTTAGGGGGCAAAAGGTCAGCATACTGCTGTAGCCTTTCCTGCCATGTAGACATGGTACTCAGCCAATCCTTGAATTTTGGCGCCCGTCCGCGTCCCCATCTACACGCCACGTGGCGTTTGGCCAGCAGGAGTCCCAGAGCAAAGAATTTCCGATGCGCCTTGAGCACCGGGTGCGTCCGTCCCAATAGAGCGAGCTCAGGGCAAGGCGCGGTGGGCACCCCTACCATCTCGGACAGGGCCGAGAAGACCTCCTCCCAATAATCGGCCACAGCTGGGCACGTCCAGGCCAGATGGAGGAAGCCGGCGCCCAATCTCTTACATCTCACACAGCGGTCATCACCCCGCAGTCTGATCCGGCACAGTTTGGCAGGGGTATAGTAGAGGCGGTGCAAATATTTAAAGTGGACTAATCTGAGTCGCGCATTCCCTGTTACCGCGGTGGCATGAGAGCAACTCTCCTCCCATTGTTCGTCCGTCATCGGGTTCCCCAGGTCATTATCCCAGTCCGTCCGCGCCCTGAGGGAGGGGGGGGACGGGGCCGGTTGTACGTGGGCATACAACATGGAGACCACATGTTTCGGGGTGTCCGTTTGTAACATAGCATGTAGAGGCGCCAAGACCTCGGGCTCGTCCGGGAAATTAGGCGTGACCGCCTTTATGTTCTGTCGCAGTCGGACATAAAGGAACGTTTCCATCACCGACGGGGACATCTCGCCAAAGAAGTGCGCCGCTGAGCGGAAACTCCCCTCATGATATAGATCACCCCACGTGCAGATCGCGAGTTTTGTAAACATTTTGCGACCGAGCTCCTCACGTGCAACACTCAGCCTAGGATCGTGTGCTAGGACCATACGGGGAGAGTATAGAAATGGGGCCCCCATTCGTGCCGCTATGCGCTTCCAAGCCCGTACCGTGCAGTCAACCGTAGTGGGGTCGCGTTCTCCCAAGCGGACCTCCGAATATAGATAACCGGAAGGTTGCTCAGGTCTCATGTAACCATCCTCCACCGCCAGGTGCGCCATAAAGGGTGGGGGGTGGAGCCAGTAGGCAGCAAAGTGCCCCTGGGCACAGTCATAGTAGCGCTGAAAATTAGGCACCTCCAACCCTCCTTGGTGGTAAGGCAACATGAGGGTGCGCAGCCCAAGCCTGGCCTGCTTCCCGCCCCAAACCAGACGAGACATCTGGGAGTTAAGAGCTCGGAAGAAGTGGGGACCCGGGCTATAGGGGATGTTAGTGAAAAGGTATAACAATTTGGGAAGCACCACCATCTTAATCAGGGAAACACGCCCTGCCATAGACAGCGGAAGATGTATCCATTTAGTGACATTCTCGGTAATTTTGTCTAGCGCCGTCCCGTAATTAGCCCGGATTAGAGCCTCCCGGTCTCTGGTCACCCTGATGCCCAGGTATTTAACCTCCTCCGACTCCCACAGCAATGGGTAGTCCAGGGGGAACGGTAGAGTACGATCCGTCAAGGGGAATAGGGCTGATTTCGCCCAGTTGATCTGTATCCCAGATATGGCCCCGAATTTAGTGATTTCACGTAGCAGAGGATTCAGGTTTTCCTGCGGCTTATGCACATAAAGAGTGATGTCATCCGCATATAATGCAACCAGCAGTTGACGCTCTGGATAAATAAGAGAGCGGTGATTATGGTGCTGTCGGAGTTTAGCCGCAAGGGGTTCGATCGCGACTGCGAACAGCACTGGAGAGAGGGGGCACCCCTGTCTGGTACCTCTGCGGATGGCAAAGGGGGCAGATCGGGCACCATTGAGCAAGACCGAGGCTTGGGGCCGGGTATACAACAGCTTGATCCAATTCAGAAAGCTGAAGGGGATGCCCATGCGCTCTAGTAGCGCCAAGAGGTAGTCCCACTCCAGGGAGTCAAACGCCTTAGTGGCGTCGAGAAAAATGGCAGCCGCCTCGCACTGCGGGTCGATATCCTGCAGCACAGCCTGCAACGTGCGCAGATTATGGGCGGTTGCGCGGTTAGGGACAAATCCGGCCTGATCCGGAAGGACCAGGCGTTCCATAAGTAGATTAAGGCGTGTAGCCAGTACCTTCGCCAATATTTTACTGTCCACGTTCAGTAGCGATAGAGGCCTGTACGAATCACATTGGTCCGGCGACTTCCCAGGCTTCAATAAGGATGTGATAAGGGCTTCACGCATCGTAGCCGGCAGAGAGCCCTCCTCCAGCGCAGTATAGTATACCTGTTTCAGCACCGGGGCCAGAATATGAATGAAAGTTTTGTAGAACTCGATCGGTATGCCGTCCGAGCCCGGCGCCTTGCCCGATGACATGGACATTATGGCATCTTTTATTTCATCCAATTCGAGTTCATGATGAAGAAATTCTTGCTGTGTAGGGCCCAGCCAGGCTATAGCCGTGTCGTCGAGATAATCATGTAGATTAATCGGCGACGACCTATGTGTGGTGTAGAGTCTAGTATAATGGTCAGTGAGGACCCGAAGCTGATCCGGGAGATTGCGCTGCGGGATCTCCCGCTCGTCGAGCAGGGAGGCCACGAAATTGCGGTATCTAGGGGGGCGGACAGCCGAGGCCAATGCCCTACCTGGCCTGTCTCCCTCTCCATATATCCTCGCCACGAATGGTTTCCCCAAGAACCTACTCTCCCTATCCGCCGCTTCCGTGTATTCATTCATCTTTTCTCGAAGTTGTGCGGCCACTGCAGCCCCCCGCGGGAGTCGCGCCAGCTCGCCCTCTAAGCGACGTATCTCGGTCTCGAGTCTGCGCAGGTCCCCGCGCAATGACCTGAGGACCCCACCTCCCTTGGCTATGCACCAGCCTCTCACCGTAACCTTGAAGGCTTCCCAGACCGTGGCAATACTGGACACGGAATCCACATTGCGGTCAAAAAACCCCGGTATGTCTTGCTCCAGTTCCGCCCTAAAGACCGAGTCCAGGAGATGCGCCGGGTTGAGGCGCCAACCAAGAAAGGGGGAAACTGCCACGGGTATGCGCAGCGAGAGGAGGACCGGGGAGTGATCAGAAAGTGTACGGGCGAGATGCTGTGTACGGCCGATCCATGAAGAGAGACCCGCCGAAAGAAATATATAATCTATGCGTGCCCACGTGGAGTGCACTGCCGAGTAATGTGTGCCCTGCCCGAGCGAGGGGTGCGAGTGCCGCCACGCATCTATCAAGTGATGTTCGTCGACAATGTTTGATAGTGTGCGTTGGGTCTGCGTGTAGTGCGACATTTGAGGGTGTGATCTGTCCGCTGCGGGCCGAAGCGCAGTGTTAAAATCGCCTCCCATTACGACATGCGCCACTCCCAGTGTTTGTATCTTTCCCCACAGTGTGAGAAACGGGGCCGGGTCGTCTGTGTTGGGGCCATAGTAACAGGCAAAGAGTATTGTGTGTGAGTGCAGTGTCCCCCAGACCAGACAATATCTACCACCCGAGTCCGTCTCAGTCCCCTCGGGTACAAACCCCACTCCCCTTCGCACCAGAATCGTAACCCCTCTAGCGTAGTTAGAGTAGGATGAAAACACCCTACAGGTAGCCCAGCGGGATGCAAATAAGGGGGACCCCCCCTGTAAGATATGCGTCTCCTGAAGCATGGCAATGGAAACCCCCTGCCTGTCCAAATACCCCAGGACCTGTCTCTTCTTCCTCGGGTTGTTCAGCCCTCGTACATTCCAGGATATTAATTGCAATTGTATAGAGGGCCGCGAATCAGCTACGTCACCCATTCACCCAGACCCAAACATCCACGGTTGAGAGGCATAGCATATGAAGTCGTGTAGCACTCAAATTCACCAACATGATAAACTCCCATAACAACAACCCCCTCCCCCCGACTCCAGGTAACTGGCAGTGCCACATCTAGGATCTCAGCAACTAGCCGGAGTCGGTTCCCTCCCACACCGGCAAACCCCACTAGCCGTGTACCTAGCTCCCTCCCCGTCCCCCCCTCCACGAACAAAACCATCCCCAAGAACATGAGGGAAACAACTGACGCCCTCCCCACACTTCGGAAGGGGGAGTATAGGGGTTCGCCCATATGGGGACGATGCCTAGGGGCTCCAAACCTGCCCTCCCCCTCTCTACTTTCACCCACTGGGAACCAGGTATGTTCCTGGTAGCACAATGTGGGACAGAGGCGGGTGACCGGGCACAAAGAATGAAATAGTTCAGTTCAGCTTAACACCTGACCTGTTCATCAGAAATGTCGCACCAGAATATACATCTGATAGTCCGGGAATATGAAGCAGCAGTGGCCTCACGCGGCCTGCATGACGCCCCAGCACGATCAGTCCTGCAGCGCCATTGGCGACGGCGCCCTCGAGCGCTCCCCTCCTGTCGCCTCCGTGGCCATATCTTTTTTATAGGATTTGAGAAAGTCTTCAGCCTGTTGTGGGGTTTGAAATAAATGCTGGCGGCCCTTGTAAGAAACTTTTAGCTTCGCTGGGTAGAGCATGGCGTAGGGCAGCTCTAGGGACTGTAGTTTCTTTTTTACCCCGGTGAATTTGCGTCGAGCTTCCTGTACCGAGGCAGTGAAGTCAGGAAAAAAAGATAATGTGGCATTACCATACACCACCGTGCCAATCTCACGCGCTCGCCTCAGCACCGCGTCCCTGTCTCTGTAATTAAGGAAGCGCGCCACGATGGGTCGCGGCGGGGCTCCCGGTGGAGGCTTGGCAGCTAAGGATCTATGGGCACGTTCCACAATGAGAGATGAGGAGAAGGAGTCTTTCCCGAACAGTTCAACTACAAGGTTCTCCATGAAAATTTCCATTTTCCCCGTATTGGTGGACTCCGCCAGGCCCAGTACGCGGATGTTGTTGCGACGGGACCTCGCCTCTAAATCCTCATTCTTGTCCGCAATAATCTTAAGGAGCCGATCCATCTGGGTCACCTGCCTGGCAGCAGAAGAGGCCCCGTCCTCCAGGGTAGAAATCCGGTCCTCCGTTTCCTTGATGCGAGTATCATGGTGCTCCAGCCTGGTGACAACACTTTCCAACCTGGTATTGATGCTATCCACTTTGGCGTCTATGGATGTCAGACTGTGCTGCATACTCACCAGCAGAGCCTTCCAGTCTTCGTCGGGTGCCCACGCGGCGGGCGGCTCGCTCCCCGACGCCGGCGCTGTCGCGGATTCCTTCGCGGCCTCGAACGGCAGCGTGGCCTGTTTAGTATCTTTGATAGTGCTCCATTTGCATATGTTACAAATGAGTAGAAGACACACAATCTTCCACCCATTTAGAACCCCCCGATTTTTTGTTTTTTTAACACCAGATTAGGGACCATTGCTGTGAATGAGTCTCCCTACCTGAGTCTCACTCCCAGTACTTTTATGGTAAATTGGATTGAGCGTGTTTACCACCAGTGTCTCTTTCACAGAATTCTTTCACAGAATAGGAAACCTGAGAAGACCCCTAGGAGGGTAGAGCGGTCCTCACTAAAGAGGTTGGAGGGGATACGTCCTCCCTGCTAAGTATATCTAAAGACAAACCAGTATTCCTTCTGGAACCAGGCTGGTTCCTTCAAGAAAGCAAATTGTAGTGGACACTAAGGATGTTTATGCCAGATTTTTGCCAACCCACTTTGGTGGGTGGGAAGGGAAAGAGACCATTTTCTTAATATAGTCCTCACTTACTCTAATAGTGACATGCTTCATCATCGGGCTCAACCTAAAGGTCGGGTTGGGCTCAACCATATTTCAGGGAGGACCTAGACTGGCAACTTGGGCAGCTCAGGCTGGACTCTTTATATTGGAGCAGAACCGAGACTGATTTCCATATGGTGGATCTCCATGTGGAATGGCACAGTGGGAAAAAAATTATTATGGTCTAGACTGTGCCTTGGGTGATCACCAGTAGCTGAGATTAATTCAAGCATTCCTTTCATCATCCAGATGTTTTTACTTGAGGTGTGTCAAAACTTATCAGGTTTATGCAAAAAAGCAGTGCAAGATTTGAAGATTTGTTATGGCAGAGAGCAAGGATTCAGGCAGTATTTTAGGACAACCCAGGGAAAAACGTGAGAGGAAAATAGAATAAGCATGAAAAGAGAGAGCAGCTCAGAGAAATTGTAAAGAAGAGAGGTAGGTGAGAGTCAGAGAGCTAGAAGGAACAGAGACATAGGAATGGGGTTGTGGATATCAACATATATAAAGCCTGTGGAAATCGAAAATGGATGGGCTACCGGGAAGGCTGACATGCGTCCATAAAAAGGGGGCATGGAGAAAACCTACCACACCAGGGAAATGGACACAAATGAGAAATAGGAGTAGATGAATGAGGTAGAGGAAAAAGTTGACACTGGACACAAATTTATGGAAGAGATATGTAGGAAGTAATAGAAGATTAAGAAATACAAGAGGGTGCAAGAGGATGACAGAAAGGTGCATATGGCTTAGTTCTCTTCCCTGATTGAGCTTAACAAGCTTAAAACAAAAGTAAAGGGGGAGAATAAAGTTACTAGGCACAAGGAGAGATACAATAGAAAGGAGAAGGAGTACAAAGTACTGTGCTTTTCTATTATGGAAACTGCATGGGACTACAAGTTAAGGATGAAAAGAATTAACATCACAGTATATACCTTGAAGCAACACAAACTGCTTCATGTCCCTCCAGACCATGCCTGGGAGCATCATGCAGGAACCTGGGTCTTCCACAGCTTGGACAATCAAGGTTTATGATACTGCATGTAATGTAATGTAATGGCACATTTGTAGAGCGCAAACTGTCACTCCGGGGAGCATCAGGACGCATGAAAACATGGCAACTCAGTAAAGGATTTACAAAAGAGGTCTAGGATATAGGTACAGCACTTATCCCTGTCTCGGGAATATCAGTAAACGTATGGTGCAAGGATCAGAGAAGCAAGACCCCTCCGCTTCCCAAAAAGTGGAAGAAAACTTTCACTCAAAACAATGTAAGGAATTTTGATCCGCACTCATATGAAGAATACAAGTCCATCAAATTTGTGTATTTTTAGATTGTTCTTTATTTTCATATCCTTTCTTCTAGTAGCCAACGCGTTTCGTCCTGTTTAAGGACTTCTTCAGGGCTACAACATAAATAATAACTGTTGTTAAAAAACTTTATTATAATAAAAGCTTGTTTTTCTCTTTTTTTAACCATTTTTTTAAAAGACAAACAAAGTGACAAATGCAGATATATTGACTCAATGCCAATTTTTACATTTCCAAAGTTTCATGAATCCAATTCACCAGGCACATAGTCCTTCAGTGGTAATCAGTGTGTTGGTACAGAAATTTAGACAGTATGGGAAACTCATAGAGTACTGTCAAAAGATTAATAAAAGGACCATGTTGACACACCACACATTTAATTTCTTCCTATTTTTTCAATAAAAATAAATGCTCATGCAGCTTGCTTGTGTAAGAAAGGAGAGGTCCTATATTACATTCCTTTTATCCTTAACCACAATATAGCCTCATCCATCATCAAGTGTTTTTTGCATTTCACATTTATGTGCAAATTCAAATATAATTTCAATACCTCAGCAGATGATTTTCTTATCAGTATTTGAATGATTTTCAATACGCTGGTTTTACCTCGCCTTTCTTTCTACAGGAATATATATATTGCAATAATTACATATAGTCAACAGTCATATTTCATACAATCAATTGTATAACATTGCATCAGTGTTAATATGCAAACACAAAGATCGGCCCAATTTCCAAATCTCTTATTTAAAGTCCTTTAAAAATAATTAATCACGCCAAGTCAATCGCAATGTTCTTTATACCAAATTCCAATATTATTGAACTTGTTCCATACCTTAAGCCATGTTCGATAGTATTATTAAATCTGTTTTTAAAATTTATGAATGTCCTATATGTAGGAAGATGTATCTTTAAATAGCTTTTAGGCCATCGCTATTATCCGGATCTAAAAAATAAAGGTAAGGACAAAGCTCCTTTATATATATCAAACAAACACATACGCATGTGATCAAGTACGTGCAGTGACAAGTTACATAGGTCTAGATCAATGCAGCAAAGTGCAGCAAAGTGAGCAGACTGCCCTCTTTAGTCCCAAATAATCCGTGAGCACGGCTATTAATAACATCATTATTACCCAATTCAAAAGAAGCCCAGAATTAGTGGATCTCAAAGAGTTGTGACTCTGTTGCAATGCCTGTTAAGCCGAGCACGTTCAGCAAGTCACAGACCTTGCTGATCAGATCATATGATAGGTACCTGGACATATGTTATGTCAGCGAGATCCGCCATATTGGAGCGGCTTTTTACTCACATTTAGCTGTGCGTTTGATCAATCTCCGTTTATTTTTGTCGCATGTCAACGACCGAAATTCGCGTACATACATGAATATTCGTACTTTAGTATATTAAGGCACATGAAACTATGTGCCAGGTAGCTGTTCCTATCATAAAATGCTAGGGTCAGCCCACAGAATTGTTGAACGTCAATTCATCACATGCATACATAAACGCACGGTAAGAGAAGATTTTCACCCTAATTTACCGTAAATGTAGTATATTCATCCTTGTAGGCAAGACGAGTTCAACAGGACACCAGTTTAAAACGCTAAGTCCCAATTGACACATGCGCTATCCGACACATAATAGGTCAATTATGTCCGCCATCTTAGAAGATCTTATTTATCAAACTCAAGCCTAGAAATCTAAATGTCTAGTGGCCGTTACTGTTACAAAAAGCTAGTATATCACTCTAATTTCTAAAAGGGGATAACCACAGACATGCATCATCAACTACAGCAGGAAGTTTCTATTTTTCCTTACCGTACGTCTAGTCTTTAAGAGAGCTGGTACTCCATCGCCATACTGCACGCGCAAGACGAGTGCAACTGATCACGGGCTTAAAAAGCTGAAGCTCCGGGTTCGCGCATGCGCTAACGTTCCCATGTCATGTAAAATGTATCCGCCATATTGAAAGAGTTTCTTTTGGTGAAACTCAGCGAGTTTACATTGGAAATCCGGTTTGCCATCATATTAATGATGTTTTGCCAAATAAACGACAGTCTCTATATACTACTGTCATCCACCTTTTATCATGTTTCCCATGATTTCCATGAATTATATATCTATTCTTTTTGGTGATGTAAATCCGTATTGTCCAATACGCACCATAGTGAATAACGAGTGATAAATACGACCGCCATCTTGGACCGACTATCAAATCTAAACAATCATGTCCGATCCAACAGATCAGCCTCCAATATGCACTCGGCACCTGATACTATGTACAGAACGGTGCCCAAAGGGCAAAGTATGGGTAAATTTGCGAACACATCGCTATTCAACAAAACCACCCCTGTTTTTCGACACCCAAAATCATGTCAAAGAGTACATTACAGAGAGCTCATGACACAACTCTCTCTCCAAAATTATGGTCATAGTGATATCCCATGGCAACACAACCGCTTATAAGCCTCTATATCACTCGCGATTCCATATACTTACAAACCCTACCTGGTTCGAACTTCTCTATGTCGCCTTGAATTCTAGGCATAGCTCCAACATCACCCTGAGGATATATTTAATGAAATATCCCCACATTTCAGTTGGTATTGTAAAAACTATCCCAAGCATCATCAAAATTATCCTGTCCATGGGTTCATCAATATCGGCATAAATAAAATGGAAAACATATACAAAAGTACTTTTAGGCATGTACGTTCTTATGGCAAAACAACATATTACCAGAGTTGGTCAAAATGGAAAACATATACAAAAGTACTTTTAGGCATATACATTCTTATGGCAAAACAACAAAACAACATATTACCAGAGTTGGGTAAGAAGTGCAATTTCAGTCCTATAGAAAATAATGCATTTCTGAATTGACATTCAGTCCCTGATGCATAGTCCTCAAGACACAAATCCATTTTGCCTCCTTCTGTCTGAGGAGAAGTTCTCTATTCCCCCCTCTTTCACCTACAAGTACATGTTCTATTGCATGAAACCAGATGTTTTTATTTTCAGGATGGTCATTTTTTATGTGCATCGCAACTGAGTATCTTTCATCCATATTTTTTATTGCCCGTAGGTGTTCTTGTACCCTTACCTTAAGGCAACATATACTACTTCCCACATAGATCTTGCCACAAGCACAGCCTATAATGTAAATGGTGTAGGTCGTATTACAGTTAATGAATGACATGATTTTATATGTTTTGTTTGTATTATATGAGAATTCACTGGTTCTATTCTTACCTATTTTGCAAACTGAACAATTGCCGCACACAAAAAAGCCATCTGGTTTACTAGGTAACCACGTGACCAGAGTCTTATCTGTATCCATTGTTTTTACATAACTGGGACAGAGCTTCTGTTTGATAGTGAAACCCTTTCGATAGACAACCTTAGGTTTACTTGACACAATATTAGAGATACTTGGATCTAGATTTAGCAAAGACCAATTCTTCCTCAATACATTGTAAACATGGTTACTGTGTTGATTATACTGTGTGATAAATAAAACATTCTTCTCTTGTTCCATGCCTTTCTTTTTACCATCCATTTTATGCACATTGCCCTTTAGTGTTTGTTTTCTGTCAAGTTTTTTGACTTTTCTCTCTGCCTTTTCTAAACATTCACGATCATAACCCCGAGCTGTGAAATTCGATTTAATATTGTTCACAGTGCGTGCAAATTCGATTTCTTCACTGCAGTTTCTACGGGCTCGAACCATCTCACCATAGGGTATGGCAGTGATGGTATTCCGTGGATGGAAGCTCAAGGCATGAAGCACACTATTGCATGCTGTAGGTTTTTTTAAAAATCTTACTCTCGATTTTTCCAAGTTTAACGTACAAATTGAGGTCAAGAAAGTCAATACCCCGTTCACTATAGGCAATAGTGAGCTTGACATTAAATCTGTTGTTGTTGAGATAAGCATGATATTCTTTGAGGCTTTCAGCACTTCCGTTCCAAATCATCAGAATGTCGTCGATGTAACGACCATAAAAGATGATTTTATCCAACCAGGCATGGGCCCCTCTTCCAAAGGTCTGCTCCACCTCATACAAACCCATAAAAAGGTTTGCATAAGATGGAGCAAACCTCGAACCCATCGCTGTACCTTGTTTCTGCAGAAACCATGTTCCATCATGCAGAAAGACATTGTTCGTGAGTATCAATTCTGCCATTTTTATTAACATTTGGGTGTGATCTAAGTGACTTGCACTTCTTCTGTGCAGAAAAAATCTTAGGGCTTCCAGCCCATTTTTCAGCTGGATACAGGTATAAAGACTTTCAACGTCCATAGTGACAAATAACAAGTCATCACTGTCCCAGCTAAAGTCCTCTAATTTGTCCAAGACATCACCACTATCTCTCAAGTAGGATGGCAGATTTTTCACATGTGGCTGTAAGAACCCATCCAAATATTCTGATAGATGTTCTGTTGGGCTCCCATTTCCAGAGATAATTGGCCTCCCAGGAGGATTTATAAGCGTCTTATGAATTTTAGGGAGTGAGTAGATGCATGGAAACCTTGAGTTATTTGCTTTTAGATACTCATACTCCCTATCCGATAGAAGGCATGTCTCATGCCATTCCCTTAAGTGTATGTTTATGTCATTTTCAATTTCCGGAATCGGATTGCCCCTCAATTTCTCATAGCAAACCTCATTGTTTAATTGCCTTAAAAGTTCGCCCAGATAATCCTCTTTGTTTAAAACTACAACATTACCCCCTTTGTCTGCCTCACGTATGACAATATTGTCATCATTACGGAGATCAGACAAAGTCTCTTTCTCTTTTTTAGAGAGATTGGGGGGACAGGTGTATAATTTGTTGTTTAGAAACTTGTCTTCCAATAAGTAAAGATCAGCAGTGACCCTTTCATAGAATTTATCTATTGCTAAGTTGTTACCTGATGGAGGAATGAATTTAGATGTAGGTCTCAAACCACTATCTAATGTGAAATCTTCCTCAATGTTCAAATCATCTGCTGTCACTCTGATATCATCAGGCATATTCTCATCTTCCAAAGTCAACAATGTGTGAATCGTATTGACCTCTTTAATGGAAAGCAAAGACTCTGCAATTGTATCAAAAATATTAGGTATTACACTTTGGTTCATTTGTCTTTCTTGAAAGAATTGTTTTAATTTTACTTTCCGGACAAATTTGAACAAATCAATGTGAGCATTCGTGAAATCACATTTTTCAGACATGCAGAAGTTCAAACCTTTCATTAGCACATTTTCTTCCATTATAGACAAAGTACGTTTAGACAAGTTAACAATTTTCAAATTATTTTTGTCATTATCATTTGCTGTTTGAGGAATATCATTGCCTATCAGATGGGCTATCTCCTGTTCTGATTGTATTTCGTTTGCTGTCTGGTTTGGACGCCTGCTTTTATGTTTCCGTCCACCCCTCCTGGTTCTCCTCTTCCCATGGGTTTCTTTTTGTTGCCCAATCGATATCTCTGAACTTCCCTTAAAAAAATGGAAGTTTGATGTTCTGGAATATCTGTTCCTGTAGCTCCACTACGATCACTCTCAATTGAGGAGAGAGAGACATCACTTGATGTAGCACTGTGACCTCTAGATCTATTTAAGTTGGTATTATCTTGTCTGTTCGGAATCTCATCGTATTTCCTTGCAAAGGTGAATATCCTCCCCTTTGAGTAATCGCCTTCATCTCTGATAATTTTTTTCTGTTTCTTATCCCTCAAATAGGTTTGGTAACTGGCCAGCTCATTTTTCAAAATTTCATAGTTTTTCTTTGTTGCATCATCCAGTTTCAAGTCTTTAATCTCTCTCTCTCTAGTTTATCAATCTCTTCCCTTAGTTTAGCTACTTTCCTTTCTGCATTCTTAACTAGTAGTTCCATCATCTTGTAGGATGCATCATACAGTGCCTCCTCCCAATCCTTCAGTAAGTCAGCATCAAGATCTTCAAAGTTGGGAAAAATTAGTATACGTAATCCTCTTGGGATTCTCCTGTTCTCCAGGTACTTGCGCATGGTGTTCCCATCCCACCATTTGCTAAGTTCCTGTTTCCTTAGACGTTCAAGTCTGATAAATTTATCTTTGAGGCCCTCATTACCAGGGACCCTCAAATTAGTGTTAACTGTCGTGCCTGGATTTTTATTAAATAAATCGCCAAGCATGGCCTCCCGATTGTCTTCAAAATTCATACTTGATATCAATTGTATAGATCCCAGAAGAATAGTGCAAGTTATCCAAAAACAGCAAAGGATTTACAAAAGAGGTCTAGGATATAGGTACAGCACTTATCCCTGTCTCGGGAATATCAGTAAACGTATGGTGCAAGGATCAGAGAAGCAAGACCCCTCCGCTTCCCAAAAAGTGGAAGAAAACTTTCACTCAAAACAATATAAGGAATTTTGATCCGCACACATATGAAGAATACAAGTCCATCAAATTTGTGTATTTTTAGATTGTTCTTTATTTTCATATCCTTTCTTCTAGTAGCCAACGCGTTTCGTCCTGTTTAAGGACTTCTTCAGGGCTACAACATAAATAATAACTGTTGTTAAAAAACTTTATTATAATAAAAGCTTGTTTTTCTCTTTTTTTAACCATTTTTTTAAAAGACAAACAAAGTGACAAATGCAGATATATTGACTCAATGCCAATTTTTACATTTCCAAAGTTTCATGAATCCAATTCACCAGGCACATAGTCCTTCAGTGGTAATCAGTGTGTTGGTACAGAAATTTAGACAGTATGGGAAACTCATAGAGTACTGTCAAAAGATTAATAAAAGGACCATGTTGACACACCACACATTTAATTTCTTCCTATTTTTTCAATAAAAATAAATGCTCATGCAGCTTGCTTGTGTAAGAAAGGAGAGGTCCTATATTACATTCCTTTTATCCTTAACCACAATATAGCCTCATCCATCATCAAGTGTTTTTTGCATTTCACATTTATGTGCAAATTCAAATATAATTTCAATACCTCAGCAGATGATTTTCTTATCAGTATTTGAATGATTTTCAATACGCTGGTTTTACCTCGCCTTTCTTTCTACAGGAATATATATATTGCAATAATTACATATAGTCAACAGTCATATTTCATACAATCAATTGTATAACATTGCATCAGTGTTAATATGCAAACACAAAGATCGGCCCAATTTCCAAATCTCTTATTTAAAGTCCTTTAAAAATAATTAATCACGCCAAGTCAATCGCAATGTTCTTTATACCAAATTCCAATATTATTGAACTTGTTCCATACCTTAAGCCATGTTCGATAGTATTATTAAATCTGTTTTTAAAATTGATGAATGTCCTATACGTAGGAAGATGTATCTTTAAATAGCTTTTAGGTCATCGCTATTATCCGGATCTAAAAAATAAAGGTAAGGACAAAGCTCCTTTATATATATCAAACAAACACATACGCATGTGATCAAGTACGTGCAGTGACAAGTTACATAGGTCTAGATCAATGGCAACTCAGCCTTCCAAGGCTCAGCAGGGGGCCTATGTTACCACGTGACAGGGGAGAGGGACCTGCTAATACAGTTTTACAGATTACAGCAGTAGCTTCTCCCCGTCCCCTTCTTATAGCATAATTTATGGGCTATTATAGTTACTAGTATGCACACACACACATGCACACACACCAGCTTTAAGTTCAGCAACCTCAGCAGAAACTTGGCAAATCCAGCAACCATCGATGACATTGGTACATCATCCGCTGACCCACACATCTCCAGCCTGATCTTCTTGCAGCTGAGGGTGGACACAAAAGGATAGCAGCAGTCCCCTATTCCAACAATAAGAAGGCTAAGCAGAGAATTCCAACACCCTTTTCCGACAGGCATGTGAATGAACAGTCTTCCCACAAAATGTCAGTAAAAATATTTTTCAAGATATAGACAAACAAATGAGGATGTAGTTCTCCTCTAGCCATCAGAAGCCATATTATACACCGCGTCCTGGGGGGGCACAACAAGAATGTGCACCCACTGTGTGGCCTCCATCGGACAATGGAGTTACATAACGGGCTGCAAAGGTTTGTGCACCCCCTTCTGTAATACAGATAGTACTGGTGCATATGTGGTGCCATGGCTGTCATGAGAGGGCATCACACCCCCATGTGAATGAGGAAATCACTTTGCCTTTGCACCCACGCCATATTATCAACATGGGCGCAAAAAGTTAGATCACTTTTAGTGCGCCTTCTAAAGGCAGCCCCCTGGGGTGAGAAAGTGGGTCCCATGGACCCACTGTACAGCCCCCTGCAGGTGCATGCACACACTCAGTGCATGCGCCTGTTGGGGGATCCCTCTCTCTCTCTGCCTGCGCTGTGAAACACAGAGCCGCTTTTAAGCAGTTGCTCCGAATTTCACTTGAATGTGCTGCCCCCAGAGCAGCGCCAATTCGCGGCTGCCCTAGTGCAGCGTTTTCCGTATATAAGGGCACATTTTCCCTGTTTGGGCCCAGTACACCTTATGAAAGGTGTGTTGTGACACAAACTAGGAAAGTGCACCGTATATACAACGGCTCCTGATATGATGATGAAAAGTGAGGAGTCACCAGAAAGGAGGAAGCAGATAGGGCACCGTGTGTCTCTGCGGCAGAAACAGCCCTCACATGGGGATTACACAAAGTTATCCAAACCTTCACTAAGTAGGTTTAATCAATTTGGTGTATGTCATCCAACTTCAATTTTCCGGTGCATCAGAAAGGGGTTGTCAGATTCTGTTTCACCAACTTGTTTTTCACTAAAATCACAATCACCATTTGCACTTTCGGAATCAGTTTTTTCAGGCCACGGGGTAGCCTGCTTTCACTGCATTTAAGAGCAAATTACAGCTGAGAAAAACAGCTATATTTGAAAGGGGGAGAGTTACTGCTGCTTACAACGCTGGAGCTGAGCTCGACACTGCTGCGCATTGACAACACGACTCTTTTGAACACAGCTGAAATAAACTTGAACGAACTCAGCTGAGCTGAGCTGAACTCTGATGAACCGACGTCCCCTGTTGAACCCCCACCTGTTTTACTTCGGCCTGCAGCAGCCTTTCGTAATTTGAATCAACGAAATCTTGCCGATGCACGGGTTGGGCTGTATACATATTTGGAGACCTGATCACCTGAGCTTACTGGTATGAGAAAATGTCTGTTCAAAACAGATTGTCTGCCAAAATTATAGCGGTGACTCGTAATACCCTCACAGCTATGAAAGTGCAGTTCATGTGAAGACAAATAGGATGGATGGATGGAAGAGTAGGTAGGTAGACAGACAGACAGACAGGCAGGCAGGCAGGCAGGCAGGCAGACAGACAGATTCGAACAACCAGGCACTTGGGGGCATATTAACAAGGACGGCGTTAACATTATCGCCGGTTTAGCGGCAGAAAACTGCCGCTAACGCGGCGATAATGGGCTTGATAATATGCTCTGGAGAATTCGCATAGAAGCCCATGTTCACACCAGAACATGGGCTTCTATGGGAGTTCCATAGAGCATATTATCAAGCCCATTATCGCCGGTTTTGCGGCAATTTTCTGCCGCTAAACCGGCGAAATTTTTTAACGCCGCCCTTGATAACAATAGTGTTTGCGCTTTTCCCTGCATGCTGTACAGGCGCGCAACACCCATTGGACTCAAAGGGCTTCAGCCCCCCCCCCCCCCTCGTGTGTGGCAGCCCGGGCTGAGACAGCTTCCGGGCACACACACAGCCACACCCGAGCACTTCACAGGTCTTTAAAAGACCATTTGCATGTTAATGAGGCCTCGCTGTTGTTTGTTTCACCCCTTCTAAGAGCCCCTGCAGCTCCACTCTGCCTATTGCTTAAAGTTCAGCCCCCCCCCCCGAAATTTTTTCTTAGCCCCCCCCCCCCCCCCCCCCCGAAATTTGGCTCTAGTTGCGCCTCTGATGCTGTATCTCCATAAACAGTCTACCGCTCAGTTTTTGCTCTCCATTTACCATTTTTCCAGAAAGGGAAATTCTTCCAAGGTAACTTACGGGCAGCATAAGTTTTTCAGTCAACCAGCATGCAGAGGACATCCAGCATCAAGGAGACCGGTCTCTGTCACTGAAAGACAGGAACTCAAGCAAAGACTCAAGAAGATTGGGAACGGGCTTCCTGATTGTTTCCTAAAGCTGCATCCACGGACAATCATAGGAGTAAAGTCCTCCTGTTTTGTCTGTGCTCCGGGCTGTCTCTTAATAATGGAGGAATACCTTTGCCATAGAATACACCATCCCATCTGCTGAAATGGAGGATGGCTTGCTTGCCTTCCTTTGACCTTAAATGAGAGTTATTTATGTCTTTTGCACAATAGGCAGAAACACGTGTTATGTATGAATGGCAACCACTAGTACGTGTACAACCGGAATTTCCGAAGGTAAGGTAAAGGGAGTTTAACGATGGTGTTGGCAGAATGCCACGTAGTTTTAATGTTTCTGAAAGTTTTCAATACGATCAGTATGCAGCTTTGCCGTAAACAGCAAGCGCCTGCCACAAGCGTGCCCTTTTAGATTAGACAATGACAGCAAAGGATTCAACCGAAACGCCGTCATATCCGTGATAAAATTATTTTTGACGTTTGGCAAAACGGCACAAACAAAAAGAGAAGTGTTGTGCTTTAAAGATGACTGACCGTTTTCCAGCTTAACATATAATATTTTGAGTAATGTGCTGTCTA
Organism: Triturus cristatus; assembly: GCF_964204655.1. Classification (NCBI taxonomy): domain Eukaryota; kingdom Metazoa; phylum Chordata; class Amphibia; order Caudata; family Salamandridae; genus Triturus; species Triturus cristatus. Next base: position 519,469,876 of record NC_140582.1, on the reverse strand, counting down.
GAAATTAGACTTCACCTAGGATAAATATAATTTGCTACTTTCGAGGGTAGAGCTTACACCAATTATGCATAGGCAATTTCCTCATGTCACAGTGTGGGCCACCTCATCAAACATTATTTGGGGTCCAGCTGTCTTGTCAAATGAGAAATCTTTTCCTTGTCTAATGTCGTGACAAGATGGAGGTTTGCTTCTAGGATGTGTCTGCTTTTTCCTGACCTACTCCCAGGACGTTTGGCAATTTTACCTAATTATTTTGAGTCATGCACCCGTCCTGGTTACAAGAAGCCTACAGTATAGGAGTAAGTCGTGCAGATCTTCATCCCTACGGTGTCCCAAACACTTTACTGATGAAGAATCAACAATGCACACGCTTACCCAGCGAGGCTTTAGAGAAGCTCAGGCAAATGAACCCCACAGTTTTGAGGTATTGCTTCTAGTCTCTGTCAGTCAAACATATAGGAGCTAGAAGTTGTTGGTTGTGAGAAGTTGGCCTGGCATATGCTGGTCACTAGTTAAAGTGGCCACCTTGCATCAGTACAATTCGACTCTTATGGTAGATAGGTTTAAGACAACCTTTTAAAGAAAGCTATCCTAGTGGTAGCTGTGGAGAGCAGACTTCAGGCTAAGTCTCAGAGGAATGTAAAGCAGCTTGCTTTACCTTATAATCTCTTGAATTACCAAATGAAAGGACACCACACAGGTATATATATAAAATATATATGTATTTATTTCCAGACACACTCTACTAATCTCTTTATGAGATTAGAAGTCAGGAACATATGCACAAATCAATGTTTCACAACAAATTAAGCACTTATATGGCTGGCGCCCTAGGGGCGTACCAGACCATATACTAAAAAAGAGGCTTAGGAATGTCGACTTGCAAGGGGACAAGGCCTAGGGCCTTTAGAATCGCTGGGGCCTCACTAATCCACCCAAGGCAGCTAAGTAAAGGACCCACGGGAGACGCGTGCAGAGTGAGAACACAGCCGCGGGTTCCCTATTGATTTCAATGGAGCAAGTCGCGGTTGGATTTTTAAAGTTTTAGGGTAATTCGGGAGAGTCTACAAGCAAGCCACTTACAAGGTAAGTACTTTGAGGGCCAACACCCACAGGAGCACCGGAGTGCACGAGTTACCTCACCCAGGGAAGCCGGGTGCATAGGTGTCTTTTGGTGTCGGGTCGCGGTGTCGTTTTCAATGGAAGCCGAAGAAGATATGCTGCTTGTGAAGACTGGAGGAGTGTCCGGTGGAATCCAAGGCTGGATTCAGAAGAAGGAAGACCTGAAAGCAGAAGGGACAGTGTTCACAGTCACTTGCCAGTGACCCGGGGCCAGGAAGATGGATGCCCACGGTAGTCGGGTGGTTTCAGGTGATTCACGGGTGTCTTGACTCTTCAGCCACGTGGTCCAGGAGGTGTTGACAACAACCAGGAGCTGGATTTAGAGTGTCTCTCAAAGTCTGCAGCTTACTGAGATGTCGGCAACCGGATTTGAGCCAACAAGCCTTGGCAACAGAAAGTCTCGTGGAATGAGAAGAAAGTCAGCGGTGCAGCGACTCACTCAGCAAAGGTAAGTCAGGGCAGGCCTAGAGCAACCAGGGGAGCCCTTTGGTTTGATGAAGAAGTCTTCAGGTGACCCACAAGCCAGCCGGCAAGGGATCACAAAGATGCCTAATGAGGATTCACTTCACAGGAGCCCACGGTCACTCGGGACAAGGTAGGCCTCTGATTTTCAAGGGAAATCCTGCTGGAGGCTTGGACCATACGTGGTCCAATGCACAAGTTCGAAGAACATCGTGAAGGGGTTGCATTTGACAATAGTGCACGGTACCCGGGTATTGCTGTTCCTCGTCACTCGTGGGGTCCACTCGCCTCAGGTTTGCTGGGGACTCACAATAGCTGTCGAGAAGTCAGGAAATTTACTTCTGGGGCTGCAGGGACTTCAGACTCTGGCGGGAGCGGAAAAGTTTGCGACCATTGATTCAAAGTTTTGGTGCCTGCCAAGCAGGGGAGTCACTCCTTGACTCCAAGGGAGATTCTTCAGTCTTCCAAAGGTAGTGGAACATCGAAGGTCCAGGATTCTTGTTGTAGAGCGTCGTCCAGGGATATCTAGTTTGCAATGGCAAGGGTTCCCTATCTTATACTACAGGAAAGGGAGGGACTAGCTCTATGACCACTCCTCTGTGAGGGTCTGGGGAGTGGGTAGTTACACCCACTTCCCTTTGTCCAGTTTCGTGCCTGAACCGGTTGGAGCTGGCATATGCACAGAAGAGCCTACTGCTCCTCCAGTGCAGGACTTCAAAGTACTCTAGGAGTGCACCCACCCTGCCCCAATACACTAAATCCTGTCTGCAAGGTGGTGACACCTCCCTGTGACAGGATGCCTATTGTTGGGCCTCCTCCACTGCGAGTTTCAGTCAGCAGCAGGAGGGCAGCCCAGTGTCTGTGCTGGTGGCATCCATTTTGTGATGCCAGGCTCTTTCAAATTTCTACCGTGTTTCCACAGTAGGTACATGTCTATCCCTCTAGAAGGGTGGGATCATACTACCACACCAGTTACTGGTGTGGGGGTATGCTTCCAAGGCGTTTTACACCAAACATGACATGTTTTGATGCAGCAATCCCAAAGTTAGCATTTTTCACTAGGTTATAATGCACTTAAGAGTATATGGTTTAACCGCATCCACAAACAGCCACAGAGAATAGACTCTGAGGGCTGCAGAGGGGCCCTGCTCAGGCAGAGGCACCCCATCACATGTAAACCAAGCACCTTGCCCTCAGGATTGATAGGGCCTGCCTCAGGGGTGACTGATAGGCTTATATGTGTGTGTAAGGTGAGATATAGGGAACCTATACCTCTGTGAGGAGTGCTAACACTACCTCACCCAGGCTGCACTAGCAGGCCTGTGGTGTCAGATTTAATGTGCTTCCCAGGGGTGGCATAATACATGCTTCAGCCCCTGGTAGGCCTGTGAAGTACCTATGCCCTTGGTACCTAAGGTACCATATACTAGGGGATCATAAGGTACAACAGTATCCAATCACTAGTGCATCTAATATGCACTCCAAGTTGTTAAGAGAGAACAGAGAGACTGGGGCCCTGATTAGCAGGGACCCAGCCAGACTATAGCCAGAAACCAGTGTTAACATCAGAAAAAAAGTGGGGGCAACATAAGTGCAGATCCTACTCTCCTACACAACCCCCCCCCAAACGCAGGGACACTAAACTAACCTTGACCAGTTGAGTCTTCATGTTCTAAGTGGAAATACCTTGAGAGTCCATCTGCATTGGCATGTTGGGTCCCAGGTCTATGTTCCACTGTATAGTCCGTCCCCTGTAGGGAAATGGACCACCTTAGCAGTTTTGGGTTTTCACCTTTCATCTGTTTAAGCCATAGGAGGGGCTTGTGGTCAGTCTGAACTATGAAGTGAGTGCCAAACAAGTATGGCCTCAGCTTCTTCAGGGCCCACACCACAGCAAAGGCCTCCCTCTCTATAGCTGACCAACGTTTCTCTCTAGGGGTCAGCCTTCTGCTTATAAAAGCTACTGGCTGGTCTTGACCTTCATCATTCAGTTGAGACAGTACAGCTCCCACACCTAGCTCAGAAGCATCTGTTTGGACAATTAACTTTTTGGTGTAGTCTGGACTCTGTAAGATGGGGGCAGTGCACATGGCCTGCTTTAGGTCTTCAAATGCCTTTTGACAGCTAGCTGTCCATTGAACCTTCTTTGGCATTTTATTTGAGGTAAGATCATTTAAGGGGGTCACTATAGATCCATATCCCTTAACAAACCTCCTATAGTACCCAGTCAGGCCTAAAAAGGCTCTCACCTGTGTCTGGGTGGTTGGAGCTACCCATTCCTTTATGGTCTGGATTTTGCTCTGCAATGGTTGAACCTGGCCTCCATCCACAAGGTGGCCCAGGTACACAACCTGACTCTGCCCTATCTGGCACTTAGTGGCCTTGATAGTGAGGCATGCTTTTTGCAGGGTCTCCAAAGCATTTCTGAGGTGAACCAGGTGATCCTGCCAGGTGGAACTAAAGACAGGAATATCATCTAGATAAGCTGAGCAATAAGTTCCCATACCTGTCAGAACTTTGTTCACCAACCTCTGAAAAGTGGCAGGTGCATTTTTCAAACCAAAGGGCATCACCACAAAGTGGTAGTGCCCACCAGGGGTTGAGAATGCAGTTTTGGCATTGGCATCCTCAGCTAACCTGATCTGCCAGTAGCCAGCTGTTAGGTCAAATGTACTCAGATACTTGGCTGAGGCCAAAGTATCAATCAGTTCATCTGCCCTGGGAATTGGATAGGCATCAGTCCTGGTGACTGCATTGAGGCCCCTGTAGTCTACACAAAACCTCATTTCTTTCTTACCACCCTGGGTATGAGGTTTATGCACCAGGACTACTGGGCTAGACCAAGGGTTATCTGATGGCTCAATTACACCTAGTTCCCACATTTTCTGGACTTCAGTCCTGATACTGTCCCTGACATGGTCAGGTTGCCTGTAGATTTTACTCTTGACAGGCAGACTGTCTCCAGTGTCCACCTCAGGGGTGCACCAGGAAGTCTGACTAGGTCTCAGGCTAAGCATATGTCTAAACTGTTGCAGAACTTGTCTGCATTCAGTTTGCTGATGAGCAGTGAGGCTGCTTGCCAAAGCAACACCATCTACTGACCCATCATCAGGGTTCTGGGAGAGCAGGTCAGGGAGAGGGTCACTCTCTTCCTCCTGTTCCTTATCAGTTGCCATGAGCAAGCCAATGTCAGCCCTGTCAACATATGGTTTCAATCTGTTGACATGGAGCTCCCTAAGGGGGCTCCTGGGAGTTCCAAGCTTCACCAAGTAGGTGACTTCTCCCTTTTGCTCAACAATTGTATGCTGGCCACTCCACTTGTCTTGGAGAGCTGCTGGGGCCACAGGCTCCAACACCCACACATTCTGTCCTGGCTGGTACACAGTCAGTACAGCCTTTTGGTCATGCCAAGTTTTTTGTAGTTCTTGGCTTGCCTCCAGGTTTTTAGTTGCCTTCTTCATGTATTCAGCCATCCTGGAGCGGAGACCAAGTACATAGTCCATCACATCCTGTTTGGGAGGTTTGAGAGGTAACTCCCAGCCCTCCTTCACCAAACATAATGGACCTCTAACAGGATGCCCAAGCAGAAGTTCAAAAGGGCTGTAGCCAACCCCCTTCTGTGGAACCTCCCTGTATGCAAACAGAAAGCAGGGAAGTAAAAGGTCCCATTTTCGCCTAAGCTTTTCTGGGAGGCCTTTAATCAATCCCTTTAGGGTTTTGTTGAACCTTTCAATTAACCCATTGCATTGTGGGTGATAGGGAGTAGTGAATTTGTAGTTTACACCACACTCCTTCCACATTTCTTTTAGATACCCTGACATGAAGTTGGTACCTCTGTCAGATATAACCTCCTTAGGGAAACCCACTCTGGAGAAAACTCAAATTAGGGCTCTTGCCACCACAGGGGCTGTGGTGGTCCTGAGGGGAATTGCTTCTGGGTACCTGGTGGCATGATCCACTACCACCAGGATAAACCTGTGCCCAGATGCTGTTGGAGGGTCAAGGGGACCAACAATGTCAATCCTTGCCCTTTCAAAGGGTACCCCCACCACAGGTAGTGGTATTAGGGGGGCCTTTGTTGTGCCACCTGACTTGCCACTGGCTTGGCAAGTGACACAGGAGCGACAAAACTCGTTGGTGTCCTCTGACATATGTGGCCAATGAAAATGTGGAACAAGCCTGTCCCAGGTCTTGTTTTGGCCCAAGTGTCCTGCTAAAGGGATGTCATGTGCTAGGGTCAAGAGGAATCCCCTACACTTCTGAGGTATTACCAACCTCCTGGTGGCTCCAGGGGTAGGATCTCTAGCCTCACAATATAGGAGTCCCTCATCCCCAAAAACTTTATGGGACCCACTAGCACTCCCAGCATCCTCAGCAGCAGCCTGCTGTCTGAGGGGTTCAAGAGAGGGGCAGCACTGTTGCTCCTTACTCAGATCTTCCCTGGAAGGTCCCCCTGCCCCCAATAACTCAACCTGATCAGGCTCAAGTGCCCCTGGGGCAGTTCCTTCTTGATCTGAGACAGAGGGGAAGGCACTGCCTTAACCCTACTGCTCCTCCTCTTGGGTAGTATCTGGTCCATAGTTTCAGGATTCAGAGCTGGTTCAGCTTTATGCATTTTGACCTGTGACCTGGTCACAGCAAATACCTCTCCAGGTATGCCCAACATCTCAGCATGAGTCCATAACTCTACTTTAGACCAGGCAGAATTCTCTAGATCATTGCCCAATAGACATTTGACAGGGAGGTCTGCACTGACTACTACTTTCTTGAGGCCAGTTACCCCTCCCCAGGAGAAATTCACAACTGCCAGACTATGGTTGGTCCTGACATTGCTTGCATTGGTAACCTGGTACATTTCACCCAGGATGAACTGCTCAGGGTCCACCAGATCCTCTGCCACCATGGTGACACTAGCACCTGTGTCCCTGAATGCCAAAGCCTGTTTACCATTTATTACAGGCTGCTGTTTGTATTTGCCCAGATTACTGAGGCTCACTAGGAAGGACATATCAATGTCTCCCTCACAAACCAGCAATGCCTTAGTGGGTACTCTGACTAGGCCAGAGTCCACTTCAGAACCCAGGGTCAACCCTACTACACCCTTATTCTTATTTCCACCTCCACCAGTAGCTGTACTAGGGGGAACAGTTGCCTTAGGGGCAGGAGTGGTGGTGGTTTGGTCTTTGGACTTGTTACAGTGTTGGACCCGGCCTCGTGGCGTGGTCTTAACCCTCTTGGTTTGCGCTCGTCCCCCCGCACCGGCCTACACGGGCCGCCCTTTCAGGCCACCAGGGACCTCTCCTCCCTTCGAGGTCCCCCCTTGGATTGTATCCCTTTGCCTACACCCGCCTCAGCGGCCGTCTTTTCCAGGCCGCACAGGAACCCCTCATCTCTTCGGGGTTCCCCCCATGCTTGCTCCACGCACCAGCCCACGCAACCCGGCTCCCCCCGGCCGCGGCCCCAGCGAAGCCCCAACATCGAGGCACCAAGATCTGGCCAGGGGGCACCACGTGGCCACTTCACCTCTCCCGGAGGAGGAGAGTTTCGATGGGACCCCCACCGTCCCCCCACACCTAGGTGCGATCGTCCTCCGGCCTCCCCGAGCCTGGCGCCTCCCCCGCTGGGTGTCTGGCCTCTCCCAGCCCGGCCTCTCCGCCCCCCCCAGGCGCGAGGGTCCGGACATCAAAGAGCTCCAGACCTATATCTGGGGCAACCCCGCAAGGGAACGGCAGTTGTATCCCGGAGTCAAGAGCCCTGCTGATGGAATCGCGGCTGACCCTACGGAGAAGAACTCTTGCTTGACCCTGTACCACGAGCCCAGCTGACTGCGTCGCGGCTCCACCTTATTGAGACAAGGAACCTCACGGAACATCGGGGCCCTGCTGACGCCGTCGCGGCCCAACCTCGCTGAAGCCTCCCCCAGAGCCCTGCTGACGTCGTCGCGGCTCGAGCTGAACTGAACCACCTGAAGAGCCCTGCTGACCTGGTCGCGGCTCAAGCTCCACGAACTGATCACCAGAGCCCTGCTGACGCCGTCGCGGCTCGACCCCTCCGGGACACGGAGTCCCTCCAGCTTGAGGAACAAGAACTGGGCCTAAGGTACCCTCGTACCCCGCTACTACCAAAGACTGTCCTGCTACCCCGTCCCTACCAAAGACTTTGAGACTTTTGCGGATCCCTCGATCCCCTCCTTGTATATATCGATAACCGTAACCTCCTAAATGCTGATAAAGAATTGCTCATCGTGATAAACAGCCTCGAGTCCTGTGTGGTGGTGTTACTGTGCTGGTACGGTATAGGAGAAGGACCTCTCCTAGGAGGCTTCTCAGCAGCGCTCGGCTACTTCGTACAGTGTGGGGGCCCCCCTGGGTGGTCTCTCCGACTCCCCCGGGGTCCACCTTCCAACATTTGGTGGCCAGCGACGGGATCCGAGCCGAACGCAGAGCGTACAAGCAAGTAACCCACTCGCTATCAATCCAGATGAACACAGACCATGGAGTTCCAACCAGAACGATTGGAAGAGTACACACACAAAGAGTTAAAACAGTTCTGCAAGGACAAGGGCATTTCGACCACCCGCCTAGGTACCAAGGAAGAGATGCAGGAAGCCCTGAGAACCTGGATAGAGTCCGAGGCGGGTCCTTCCCAGAGCGAAGATCCCCTGCCCCTGAATGCAGCCACGCCACCAGCCCCGACCCCCGCGAACGGGGGGAGAAACAGCCTGGAAACCGGCCTCTCCGCGGAAGAAATACGAGAGCGGGAGAAGGTCCGGACCCATGAGCTAGAGCTCGCATGACTTCGGATGGACGGCGAACTCTTGCTGGCCGAAAAGAAATTGGCCATAGAACAGCTACGGCTACAAGAGGAGATAGAGGAGAAGAAGCGGCATCGAGAGCTGGAGGAGAAAAGGCTGACCCTCGAACACGAGCGGGGCCTCAAAGAACTCGAGCTCAAGGCCCAGAAGGGGGAGACCGACACCCCCAGCAATAGAGACGCTCTGCCGCCCTGTGGTAAATATTTCGTTACCGGTACTATTTTTATGCGGTAAAGTCTTAGTGAGAATAACTCAGTAAAAATAAGAGGCAGAATCCGTGGTATTAGAGGTTTAAAAAGGCTTTATTCCTATACAAAGGAACACAATTCGAATTGTGGGCATTCTATTCCATCACCACGAAAGTTCAGGAAGGAAGGGCGCACATTATTGACAGATGAGCAGTTTTATAGAAAATGCATTACAGTGAAACAGATGCAAGAGGCGTAACAGCTGATAATACAGATAAACTGTGCATACGTAATCAATAGAGGCGTAAACATGGGTGTAACTAAAACACGTCATTAAACATGATGTCACAAATGGGTGGATCCATAGAAGAATTCTGCAATGTCAGCAGAAATATTTGGCAGAGATGCGCGCGCAGCCGCATGACGTGTGATTGACGTGCAACTAGAGGGTGAAGGGGACTTGACATTTAGCTCTGTATGTGGAGACAGAAGTCTGGGGTTATGTCAACCTAGTCCCAAATCATATCTAATATCCTATGTTTAAAGAACTGTGTTATCCAAAAGGAAAGGTCTCTAGGATAGAATCTATTCTATACTGACTGTTAGTGCGTGTACAAGCGTCTAAGTGTCTACATGAGATGCGAGGGGGTAGGAATATTCCATGGTAACGGAGGCTATGAATTACTTGCATGAGGACAGCGAGGCCTGGCCCCTTTGCACGGTAGCTGGAGGAATGTTTACCTAAACTACTAGACAGGAATGCATCGGGTGAGGAGCGAAGCAGATAATCTTGAAGGTGAAATACAGTTTTTTGGCAGGCAACTGGCTGGATCAGGCACCGTTAGCCGCGCAGGGAGTAGGACAAAGTTCATGGATACAGATGCTGGCTCGGACTGGAGCTTTCAGAGGCAGAAGGCAGAAAAAGGCTTGATGACAGAATTCAGGGCCTACTCGCCTGAATCTGTAAAATGTGGAAAGTGAACCACATAAAGTCGGTGGCCTTTCATACTTAGGAACGGAATATCTGACCCATTCATGGTGGATCTGAAAGAGGACATGTTGACGGTGGACGCACATATATTTGCGTCTTCAAAACTGGAGCAGGAGGGAACATACATGTACTCATAGTATGTACATGGAGCCGTTGGGGTCTACGATAGGGGACATAACTGATCACAAAATTCATATTTCCTCATTCCCTCCTTGTCCCCTACGGACCCTCAGGAGATATCGATCTTCATCAATCCATCGATCTGTTCATATAGCATCATTTGTTCTTCTTTCTTCTTCCGGTATTTTGAATGAAAACTTGGAGGTGGGATACACGATGTGGCACACAGACCACAAATCGCTGGCCCACATTGTAGACATAAGCAACAACTGAATATTATGAGAAAGCCAATACCTAGGAAGGATAGTATTCTCCATCCCCAGGCTGACAACACGCCCCAGAACCAACCGGACCAAGTCCATGTGCCTGGACTCTGGTGTATCTGGCTTATAATCTTATGAAGGCGAGTTATGGCTTTATATACTGACGGCGAATTTTCTGGTATGAAAATGCAACAACTTGATCCGATGACCCTACAAGCTCCGCCCCTATCGGCCAGGATGACGTCAAGGACAAGACGATTTTGAAGCACAACAATCCGCATAGCAGACTGCTCTTCTGTTAAATTGCCTAAGGCGGAAATAGTTTCGTTCACTACTGCTTCAAGGGTTCTGGTTAATCTACGTATCAGCTTACTATTAGTGACTGTACCTATATATGGAAAGAAACCTTTATTGAAATCTGTGTATTTTTCCCACGCTGTTTCGGTGTAATCGACAATTGGGAGATCTCTCTGTTGTCTATTGTGTATTAAATGGGTATTTCTGTGATAATCAGGCGGGGCTAGGGAAACAGGTGGCAGAAGGAATGCTATGTAACAGGTACCATCCCAATCTAAAGGTAGACATATATATGCGGTCTGGCCACATATGAAGTAGGAATGATGGGAAGCTCTAAATGTAGACTTGCCTTGATCACTGAATTTTATTACAGTGGTGCATTTACTATGGCCCATGTGTATGGAACCATTCTTTCTTATACATAATTCCCCTTTCACTGGGAATACTGACATGGCGGGCAAGATTGGTGTAGCTTCAGATTCAACGTTCAGGATCATGAGGTTAAGTGTAAAATTACCTAATCCATATACTTCATTTTCTAGATCAGTTCCTGTTCTTTTGGGAAGTCCCTCCTTGTTAGGGTAGCAGACTTTAAGTAAAACTAGGTTCAGGTTTCCCCATACCCAGTTGTCTTGATAAACTGCGGAATTTGAATCTAGGGAATTAATCAAACTAAACCATGCTCCACAGGAGCCATTGTGTGTGAACGGATATGGAAAGAGGGGCAAAACTCCCTTATAGTTTTGATAGGGAGGGAGTCGGCCACATATCCAACAATTTGTAGCATTGCTGGTCTGATGGGAATGATGTAACATACTAATGAATGTGTTGTTGCGCAGCGCAAATCTATAGGACAACTCATGCGGAGGAAATTCACTAAAAGAATGTTCTGCAGTTATATTGTAAGCATGTTTAAGAATAGGGTAATACATATGCAATAGTATGCTAAAAATAATGATCAGAAGACTTAGAAAAAACAAAATTAATAGGGTTACTATGCAGTGACTACGAAGTGATTTACAATACGCATGCTTTTTCAGCTGCATTCGCTGATTTCTTTCTCTATTCCGGTCTAGAGGATACATGTCAGAGACAAATTCAACCGATTCACCTTGGAGAGGACTTAAACAATCAAATTGTCTGACTTACTAGACCTCAATTTTAGTTTATAAAGTTCTGAGTTTGATTTCTCAACCAAGGGGAGCTTTGAGTCTGTCTGTGAGGGAATACAGGGTTGAGTATTTATACTGGATGGTAGTCCATAAAATTTCTTGATATGACTCGAGTGCAACCACCCTTTGCGACCTTCGATCTTCACGGCTGTCCTTGTGGTCAGTAGAACTAACTTAGGCGACTTCCACCTAGGATCCAGTTGGGTCTTCCGGTCGAAATTCCTGACCAAAACCAGGTCACCAGGAACCACGTCATGGGGCTTCACCTCAGTATTATCGGGAAAAGCTGCGGTTACCTGTGAACGACAAGATTGTAGTGCAGACATCAAGGAAGCCAGGTAATCTGTCAGCATATTACAGTCAACATCAGTTATTTTGCGAGGTATAGGCGTCCCCCACATATTTGGTGGTCTACCGAAGATCACCTCATACGGGGATAGCCCTGTTCGAGAATGTGCTACCATTCTCATGTAAAAGAGCGCAACTGGTAAGGCTACTATCCAGTCGACACCTTTTTCCCTACATATTTTGGACAATCTAATTTTCAGAGTTTGATTATGGCGTTCCACGAGACCTGCGGCCTCGGGATGCCGGACACAGTGGAATTTCCATTGGTATCCTAACAAAAGGGAAACGTGTTTCATTAGTTCGGATGAGAACGGCTGGCCGTTATCTGAGTAGACAACACGTGGTAAACCGTACCGTGGGAAGAATTCTCGAACTAACTGTTTGGCAGTAGTCGGAGCGGTGTAATCTGAAACCGGGTATGCTTCTGTCCAACGGGAAAGAGCACAGACAACTACGAGAACATATTTGAATCCTCGACATCGTTCCATCTGGATATAATCCATCTGGAGGACTTCAAAAGCATGATCGGGAAGTTGAAATCCACCCTGCTCTACGGGGATGCTTTTACCTGGATTAAACTGACAACATATCATACAGGTACGAACTTTTTGTTTAGCTGCTGCTCGTAAGTGTTTGTTGAACCAAATGTGTTGAATGCTGTCTAGCATAGCTTTTTCTCCTAGGTGCGCTGGACTATGTATTGTATTAATGATAACTTGGACCATGGAGTCGGGAAGAAACCATATAGATTTTTCCTTCGTCATCCATCCTTGATCCGTTTGGATCCCTCCTAATTCAGTCCATTTCTTTATTTCTTCTGGTGTAGCATGTGTCTGTATGTCAATTACATCAAGGGCGGGATCCTTAACTGTCATGCAATGTGTTAGTGTCGGAACTATTGTCTTTGTCATGTCAGTTGTGAGAGTCTGATTCTGAGCAGTCTGTTTAGCTGTTCTGTCAGCTAGGTCATTACCCTGAGAAATGATATCGGTAACTTTTGTGTGGGCCTTGCATTTCATAATCGATATTGCAGTAGGTAGATGAATCGCGTCTAATAGGGTTTGAATGAGGGGTCCGTGCTGGATGTGGGCACCGTGAGAAGTTAAATAACCTCTCTCTCGCCACAGTACGCCGAAGTCATGGACGACTCCGAATGCATAACGTGAATCTGTGTATATGTTGACTTTCTTATTTTTGGCTTGAATACAGGCTTGTGTCAGAGCGATGAGCTCTGCTGCTTGAGCTGACAAAGTGTTAATACGATTTGTTTCAATGACTTTAGTGTCTGTTGTGACTGCGTAAGCGGCCACTAACTCTCCTGTACTTGTTCTCATACATGACCCATCTACATACAATGTCAAGTCTGGATCTGACAAAGGGATATCTGTCAAGTCTTGTCTGGGTTTCGTCGTGATAGTAATAATTTCGACACAATCATGTGCCAATGGATCTGTTCCGTTCACTGGTAACAGTGTGGCAGGATTTAACGTATTGCAACGTCTGATTTCTATGTGTGGCTGAAATAATGTTAGTTCGTAACCAGTGAGTCTCGCTATAGTCAAGTGTTGTGTTTGTGTGCGGTTCAAGAGAACCTCTACTGCGTGTGGTACTTGTACTGTCAATTGGTGTCCTAACACTATGGCATCGCTTTGTCTGATTGCTAAAGCTGTTGCTGCCACCGATTTCAGGCACGCAGGAAGAGCCTGAGCTACTGGATCTAATGTACTAGAGAAATAAGCACATGGTTTGTGTGATCCTGCTTGTTCCTGAGCGAGTACTGATAAGGCAGTACCTTCGCGTTCTGTAACAAAGAGTGTAAAAGGCTTACTGTAACATGGTGTTGCTAAAACAGGTGCTTGGCATAAAGCTTTCTTTAAGCTTTCAAAGGCATGTGTATGTTCTTGAGTCCAAGGGAGGACAGTCGATGTGGCTGCCTCCTGTGCTGTTAACTGGATGAGTGGTTTTGCTACAAATGCATATTGAGGGATCCACTGCCTACAGTATGAAGTGAGGCCTATAAAAGCCCGCACCTCCTTTTGTGTCTTGGGTGGTGGCATGTTAGCGATTAACTGGATGCGGTCAGGTGTAAGCTGCCTTCCCTCCTTGGACAGCGAGTGCCCAAGGTAAACAACTCGCTGGACACAGAATTGCAGCTTAGAAGGGGACACCTTGTGCCCCTTGTCGGCCAGAAATTGTAAAACCGTCAGTGACGCTGTTTCACATTCAGGTTCGCTTCGGGCGGTGATCAGCAGATCATCGACATATTGAAGCAAGGCAGTGTTAACTGGCATGTGGATACTGTCAAGTTCTCGTTTCAGTGCTTGGCTATAGATGCTGGGGCTTTCTGTAAATCCTTGAGGTGCGCGTGTGAATTTAAAACTTCGTCCATTTAAACTGAATCCGAACAGATATTGACTTTCCGGATTTATTGGGACGCTAAAGAAAGCATTCTTGAGATCAATTACAGTGAAGAACGTTGCTTCTGAATCAATAGCAGTTAATAATGAAGAGATATCTGGGACCACAGGGTATTGTGGTACAATACATTTATTTAATTCGCGCAAATCAATAACTAATCGATATACTGGTGGTGCTTTTGGATCCGTTCTTTTAAGAATCGGAATTATCGGGGAGTTACATACATTGGAGTCGGTTTCGACAACCACTCCTTGTGCAATGAGCTCGTCAATGATTTGCAGCAAAGCCACAACAGCATCGGGTGGTAATTTGTATTGTCGTATTCGTGGTAGTATTACTCCTGTTTTTATAGTGACACGATATGGTGTAATATTCATGCAACCAACATCAGTGGAGCCTTGTGCCCATAAATGTGTAGGTAAATTCTGCAGTCGGTGATCCATGTCTCTAGACACGTAGTGACCTTTAAAGTCACGTAGAAATAGTCGTACTCCTTCCGGAGAACAACATATTATAGCTCCTAGAGCTTTCAATGTTTTTATACCTAACAAGTTTTCTGGACATGATTTAGTGAGCAATAAATCTGTAGTACGTGTCAATGGACCGACTGTAAGTGGAAGAGGTTGTGTTACGTCATTTATTATAGGTTTTCCTGAGAATCCAAGGGAAATATTTTGTGAGCCTGAGAGGGGTGCCCCTGGAACTTCACTGCGTCTTATAGTTGTTCTGCTTGCCCCTGTATCAAGTAAAAACTTTCTGTCTTCCCCTAATAGTTCACTATGCACATAAGGTCCCTCTTGGTCTACAGGAACCTCAATAAGGGGTAAGCCAACTTCCCTCTCTAGGCTATGTCATGTATATCGCTGATAATCGGGATAATCTGCTTGTGCGTACTGATACATTTGTTGTGTCGTTGCTTGTGTTGCAGCAATAGGCTGCGCTTGTGGTGGTGCTACGATCTGTTGTGGAGCTCCTTGTTGCGGAGCTAGTTGTTGCGGAGCTAACCTAGGTTGTGCATGCTGAGGGATTTGTTGTTGATTCTGATCCTGTCTAGGTGGACGTGGTCTCTCCTGCGTTCTACCTGTAGCAATATTATGTTTCAGGACTGGACAATCATGTATATAATGACCTGGTTGTTTACAATAGTTGCATGTCCCTTTCGTAGGACCTGCGGAATCAACCTTTTGATGACCATTAGCTGGGACTGACTGAGCAACAAGCATTTTCATTTTTGTATCTTTCATACGTCTTTGTTCGTGTTCTTGTTCTTCCTTTATTCTGTTGTGGTGATATTGTAACATCTGTAACATCTGTGATGGGGTATTACCTTGCCAGGTACTTTCAAATTTCAATACTCTATTCTTGACTTGAAGCAGAGAATTTTCAACTAATTTTGACACAAACAGATGCGGATATGACTCACTACTGGCTTTTATACCACTATTTATACCAAAACATTTTTCAAATCGGGAATAGAAATCACTAGTGTCTTCATCTGGTTTTTGTTTACAGGCTGAGATTGCACCCCAGTCTTCCTTCTTCGTAGTTAATAAACGTGGCAGTACCTGTACTAGTAGCCCTGCTAGTGCTGTAGTCTTTTCCCCAAGTCCTGCTCCTGCAGCTCGGGCCCTTTCTTCGTTTTCTAATGCTGTCCAATCTATCTTTTGGTCTCCCACCTCCCATTCCTTTTCTTTGAGTTTCTCATAAACACCAGAGGGTAATAGAACTTTTAATATCTTCATAATGTCGGGATAGGTATACTCTCCCATGAGTAACATGTCTTTTATTTCACGGTGAAAACCTGCTGGATCCTTGTCATGGCTGGGTACTACTTTCTTCATTTCTAATAATTCTAGTTTAGTTATAGGCGTGTACACAAACACGCGTGTAAAGTTATTACCGTCACCTCTGATTGGGTGTACTTCGCGTAACGGGTTCTGTCTATCTATGTGATACATTTTTCTTCCCATGATGGGAACTGGAACGTGTTCTGGGCATACGAAATTTAAATATTGGTTTCGGAATTCTAGAATTTCTTTAATCAAATCAGTACTTGACCCTCTCCATATGTTCGTGAGTAGTTCTGTCAATATGTCAGGTAAGGGTCCTGGATCGGAGTGTTGACTTTTATATAATATAAGGAGGTGTTGAATCATGTATATACTAGCTAAACGCTGTTCGTATGGGTCAAGATTCAGAAACGTGTGTGCAAGTACATCATCATTGTATTCGCTGGGACTGTCAGCCCATAGTACTGCTGACCTAGCTAATTCTTGTTCGTCCATGGAATCGAGCATATGGTACCCTCTTCGATCTCGGAGTAATTTATCAACGGCTTGGAATAGGTGTTCGGGGGATTTTGTATTTAACATAGGGTTTGGAAAATGTCTATTATATTCTGGACGTATTGGACGTATCGGGTTGTTAAAGTCTCTAGTATTATTATGGGGTCTTCCTCTACCTACATAAGCTATTGTTTCGACTTGTTCTGATTCTTGCTCCTCCTCCTCTTCTAATTCTACTCTGTCTGTTTCTCGTCTTTCTTTATGTATTCGTTCTACTTCCTTGCGGATCTTTCGACTCATGGCGATTATACACGCCTGTCTATCGTGTTTCTCTTCTGATATGTTCTGACCCCATTTGACAAGTCTTTGCATGGTATCGTGATCTGCCCCGGGCCTGTCCTGATTCCTAATTACACAATTTATGAAAAAACGTAGTAGCTGTCTTTGGACATCCACTTTCTGATATTCCATAGCTTCGTTAATACTTTCTGGACCTCGCCCTGTGTGGACAAAGCGATATATTTCGTCTAGGTGTTCACCCATTCCTGGTATTGTCATTAAATATAATGTAGCTCGTCTTATACGTAGTGATGATATGAGCAATTTATCCTGTCTACCTGGTACTGGGTCGTATCTACAATCCACAAGCTGTTCTTTAAACATGTCGGATGTCGCTAATTGGGGTGTACGTTGGAGTGCTAAATCTCTAAGGGTCTGTTTATTTCGCGGCGGGGTGGCAAACATGTCTTTTGTACCTCCTGTAGCACCATCTGAGGCGCTAGGCACGAAAGGATTCGTTGGACGTAAGATAGAGATTGTGGATGCGGGAAAGACTGTAGAAACGGACGGACCTGTGGGAACTTGTGTAGGAGTTTGTAGTTGCGGGGATACAGACGGATGCTCTTGGTGTTGAACACCATCGGCAAGCGGTATGTGCGGTATGGCATTAGCATACTCGGGAGCTACGTCATCTAAATAGGAGGAAAGGAAAACGTCCTTTGCTGTTTTGGGATGTGTTTTGGGATGTGCTTTTATCGGGAGCAATGGAGGAGTTAAATCTTTTGGTATTTCCGGGGTAGCCTTAGGTAACCCTTCGGCCAGAAGAGGATACATACCATTCATAAGAGTGTTTCTTTGTCTATCTATTTGTTCTGAGTTTACTCGGGTACCTTCCTCAAGTAATAGATTTTCTCGAGTTTTATTTGAATTCTCTCTACCTTTCTCTTCCTGTCTGAGCGCTTTTTCTGTACGTCTATATGATTCTTTACGCCATAATTCAATGGCATCTTTCTGTGACTGTCTGGCTTTCTTTTTCCATAATTCTTCTTCTACTCTCATGATGCAATCTGCATCCCAGGTCCCAGCTGCGGGCCATCTCTGACTCTCTGGTAATTCTTTGGTGTAGTCCACCCATAAATCAAGAAATAATACGGCATCTAGACCATGCTTATGATACATAAAGTATCCTGGAGTGTCCCTAGGTGGAATGGGAACAGCTTCTTCGAGTACCCCTTTTCTGGTTTTGATCTGTCTTAGTTTCGAAAAGAGCGGCATTTTTAGATCTTATTATTAGAACACACTTAATACAGTAAACACAATAATGAACAGCCATTCATACCACAATGTATAGAACGTATTAAAACATTTAACATTTAACAGTTTTAACGAACAATGATAACTAATAGAAAACTAGTTACTGACATAATACTGATAATAGGTAATACTTATTTATATGCAAAACATACTATATATACTGCTAAACAGTACAGATACACTGCTGAAACAGTGCAGACCGGATTTGTGTACCCAAACCCGTCTTGACCGGCACAGACTATGTGCACGTTAAGTGCCTTCCCGGTAATGGTACTCACCGGGTAGCTCGGAGCGGAAGGCCTCGGAACGGAACTGAAACTGGACCGGACTGGACTCGACTTGACTGGACTCGGAACTTCGGAACCTGGTGGGTCTCTGTATACCTCGGATCTTGCTCTCTCAGCTAGGCTCTGGTCGGGATACTTCGCACTTCTCACCGCCTCGTCTGGGTGTTGATCGCAGCCTCAGTCACCCCCGCTCGGCCGGAGGGAGATACAGGAAATCCTGCGGGTACGCGTAGTTGTCCGTTCAGCTGTGGCAGGAGACCGGGCCTGCAACGCACCGCCGGCGCGTGAGATGAGAAAGTGTCCCTGTTCGGGCGCCAATTTATGTGGTAAATATTTCGTTACCGGTACTATTTTTATGCGGTAAAGTCTTAGTGAGAATAACTCAGTAAAAATAAGAGGCAGAATCCGTGGTATTAGAGGTTTAAAAAGGCTTTATTCCTATACAAAGGAACACAATTCGAATTGTGGGCATTCTATTCCATCACCACGAAAGTTCAGGAAGGAAGGGCGCACATTATTGACAGATGAGCAGTTTTATAGAAAATGCATTACAGTGAAACAGATGCAAGAGGCGTAACAGCTGATAATACAGATAAACTGTGCATACGTAATCAATAGAGGCGTAAACATGGGTGTAACTAAAACACGTCATTAAACATGATGTCACAAATGGGTGGATCCATAGAAGAATCCTGCAATGTCAGCAGAAATATTTGGCAGAGATGCGCGCGCAGCCGCATGACGTGTGATTGACGTGCAACTAGAGGGTGAAGGGGACTTGACATTTAGCTCTGTATGTGGAGACAGAAGTCTGGGGTTATGTCAACCTAGTCCCAAATCATATCTAATATCCTATGTTTAAAGAACTGTGTTATCCAAAAGGAAAGGTCTCTAGGATAGAATCTATTCTATACTGACTGTTAGTGCGTGTACAAGCGTCTAAGTGTCTACATGAGATGCGAGGGGGTAGGAATATTCCATGGTAACGGAGGCTATGAATTACTTGCATGAGGACAGCGAGGCCTGGCCCCTTTGCACGGTAGCTGGAGGAATGTTTACCTAAACTACTAGACAGGAATGCATCGGGTGAGGAGCGAAGCAGATAATCTTGAAGGTGAAATACAGTTTTTTGGCAGGCAACTGGCTGGATCAGGCACCGTTAGCCGCGCAGGGAGTAGGACAAAGTTCATGGATACAGATGCTGGCTCGGACTGGAGCTTTCAGAGGCAGAAGGCAGAAAAAGGCTTGATGACAGAATTCAGGGCCTACTCGCCTGAATCTGTAAAATGTGGAAAGTGAACCACATAAAGTCGGTGGCCTTTCATACTTAGGAACGGAATATCTGACCCATTCATGGTGGATCTGAAAGAGGACATGTTGACGGTGGACGCACATATATTTGCGTCTTCAAAACTGGAGCAGGAGGGAACATACATGTACTCATAGTATGTACATGGAGCCGTTGGGGTCTACGATAGGGGACATAACTGATCACAAAATTCATATTTCCTCAGCCCACTGAGGCCAAGGTCCATATTCCCAAAGATGTCGTCAAAGAGTACTATAAAAACGACGACATCCAGCAGTGGTTTAAGGCGTACGAGGTGGCCATGACCTCCCATCGGGTACCCCGGAAGGATTGGGGTGCCGGCCTATGGGGTCGGTTCCTTAGCGAGGGCCGAGACACCCTACTCCAGCTCCCGGAAGAAGTGATGACCTCGTACGACCATATGAAGGAGGCCCTGCTCACCCGCTATGGACTAACCGCGGAAATGTACCGCCAGTGGTTCAGAGACTGCAAGAAAATCCCCGGTACCACGTGGGTAGAGTATGTTGACTTTTTCAGCAGGGCCCTAGAAGGGTGGATCAAGGGGAGCAAGGTCGCCACCTACGGGCAACTGGTCGACCTCATTATTTGGGAACACCTCTCCAACAACTGCTTCGTGGAGCTAAGACAACACCTCCTCGACAGCAAGCTGACCGAGCCGCGGAAGCTTGCCGCCGAGGCCGATCGATGGGTCAACACCCGAGTCCCCCGGAGCTCGATGGGGGAGTACCAGCGAAACCCCACCGGACCCCCCCGCCAGCGCGGCGGGGGAGGAGGGTCGAACAGGAGTCGGGACATCCCAGCCGGGCCGCCACGGAGTCCGCCGCGAGGGCCGCCTCAGCAACACACCTCCCCGAGCCTAGCCCGAAGAGGGACGGCGCCAGCCAAAGCCGGACCCCGGCCCACAATAACCTGCTACGGCTGCCAACAAACAGGACACTATGCCAGCGACCCTGCCTGCCCCATGAACCGACGAAGTGGGACCAGCGGGCCCCCGCCCCGACAACTAGTGGCTGCCGCCCTGGGAGAAGGGGAGGAAGAGGAAGAACCCCTCAGCGGGGGGTCCACTGAGTGGGAGCCGGCGGCTATGTCCCTGGTCTGCCTGGGCAGCCAAGAAATGGTGCCCCGAACCCCCATCCCGAGCAACACCCTGAAGTACCAACAGTGGGTAACTATCAATGGACGACGGGCCAAAGCCCTCCGTGACACCGGAGCCAGTGTCACCGCTGTCCGCTGCCACCTGGTAGCCCCCGAACAGATCCTGCCAAATGTGCTATGCCCCGTCCGGACGGCCGACAACAGCGAGAGCATGTGCCAGATGGCACAGATTCCCTTCGAATGGGGAGGGGTGACGGGCACACTGAAGGTGACTGTCCGCGACGACGCTCTGGTGGACTGCCTCCTGGGGAACGACCTCGAGAGTTCCCCCTGGGCTCAAGTGGAGCAGCGAGAGCATCTCCGAATGCTAGGACTACCCGAATGGGCCTGTGCCACCACCCGGTCCATGGCCGCCCAGGCTCCCTGTTCGTCCATGGCCGCCGACACCGTCGAGCCCGAGGGGCCCGTGCCACCTCCTGCCTCCAGCGAGGAAGAAGCGGACCCCGATGCCAGATCCACGGTGCCCCCCCCGGACGAGATCGCCTCTCTCGGCACACTCCCGGAACTTGCCCAATGGCGCCACGACGGGGGCCCCACCAGAGAACAGTTCGTGCAGGAACAGAAGACCTGCCCCTCCCTTGAAGGAGTCCGGCAACAAGCGGCCTCGCAGGCCAACGCTGACCAGACCGGAACCCACTGGGTCTATTGGGCTGAAGGACTACTGTACAGCGAGCAGAAGATTGCCGAACTAGGGGCCAGTCGAGTGCTGGTGGTCCCCCTCCGGTTTCGGGAGTTCCTCCTTAACCTGGCACATGATGTGCTCCTCGCTGGGCACCTGGGGCAGTACAAAACCTACAGCCGCCTGGTGACCCACTTCTACTGGCCCCGGATGCGGAGGGACGTGGACAACCACTGCCGGTCCTGCCAGACCTGCCAAG
Organism: Triturus cristatus; assembly: GCF_964204655.1. Classification (NCBI taxonomy): domain Eukaryota; kingdom Metazoa; phylum Chordata; class Amphibia; order Caudata; family Salamandridae; genus Triturus; species Triturus cristatus. The sequence goes on along the minus strand of NC_140582.1, from coordinate 519,448,153 downwards.
CCAGCGGCAAGACGGGGGGACGGTTCAAAGCCCCTCTCCAGCCCTTCCCAGCAGTCAACACCCCCTTTGAACGGGTCGGAATAGACATCGTAGGGCCCCTGGACCCCCAGACCGCCCTGGGTCACCGCTTCATCCTGGTCCTCGTAGACCACACAACCAGGTACCCTGAGGCCATCCCGCTTCGAACTGTGTCCGCCCCCGTAGTGGGCCGGGCCTTAATGGGGATCTTCTCAAGAGTGGGGTTCCCCCGAGAAGTGGTGAGCGACCGAGGTACGAACTTCATCTCTAAATACATGCGGTCCCTGTGGCAGCAGTTTGGGTCACGTACAAGTTCACCACCCCATACCACCCTCAGGGGAACGGACTGGTCGAGCGGTTCAACAGAACCTTAAAAGGCATGATCAAGGGCCTGGAAGAGCCCCTACGGAGGAGATGGGATGTCCTGCTGCCGTGCCTCCTGTTTGCCTATCGGGAGGTCCCGCAGAAGTCCCTGGGGTTCAGCCCTTTCGAATTGTTGTACGGGCATCCCGTCCGAGGACCCCTCAGCCTGGTCAAGGAAGGCTGGGAGACGAAGCCCCGAGATGCCCCTCCCGACGTCTACAGATACCTCCTGACCCTCCGCAACCAGACACGGAGGTTCCGAGCCCTGGCCGAAGCCAACCTCGAGGCCAGCCAAGAGGACATGAAAAGATGGTACGATCAAAACGCCTCTACCATCGAGTTTGAGCCGGGCCAGCAGGTCTGGGTCATGTCACCGGTTGACCCCTGCGCCCTCCAGGACAAATGGGCCGGGCCCTTCAAGGTGGTAGAAAAGAAGAGCCCTGTCACCTACCTGATCGACATGGAATCTCCCCGGAACCCCCTCCGGGTTCTGCACGCTAACCGGCTCAAACCCCACTTTGCCCGGACTGAACTAAGCCTACTGCTAGCGACCGACGACGGGGGCGAAGGCGACTCCGAGCCCCTACCCGATCTCCTGCGGACCAGCGACCATGACGGGACCATCGAAGGCGTCCAACTCGCCCCCTCCCTGACCCCGGAACAGCACCACGACTGTCAGCAACTGTTGCAGCCCTTTGCGGCCCTCTTCTCCCTCACTCCGGGGGTGACTCCATGGTGTGTCCACGACGTCGACACTGGGGACAGTCCCCCCGTGCGACACAGAGCCTACAGAGTACCCGACCGGGTACGGGCCTGCATCCAGGCTGAGGTGGCGAAGATGCTGGCCCTCGGGGTCATCGAGCCCTCCGACAGCCCGTGGGCCAGTCCCGTTGTCCTGGTGCCCAAAGCCGCCGCACCAGGCACCCCCCCGGAGCTACGATTTTGTGTGGACTACCGGGCCCTGAACACCGTTACCAAGACCGATGCCCATCCTCTTCCCCGGGCCGACGAGCTCATCGACCGCTTAGGGGCAGCCCACTACCTGAGCACTTTTGACCTCACCGCCGGGTACTGGCAGATCCAGCTCACCCCCGGTGCCCAAGAAAGATCCGCTTTCTCCACCCCTGACGGGCACTACCACTTTCGGGTGATGCCCTTCGGCATGAAGAACGCCCCGGCCACCTTCCAGAGACTAGTGAACAAGGTCCTGGCCGGGCTAGAGGCCTTCAGCGCGGCTTATTTGGATGACATTGCCGTATACAGCAACCACTGGGCTGAGCACCTGGGACAACTCAAAGCAGTCCTGACCGCCCTCCAAAGGGCCGGGCTCACAATCAAGGCCAGTAAATGCCAGATAGGCCAAGGATCGGTGACCTATCTGGGCCATCAAGTAGGGAGCGGCCAGGTGGCTCCCCTCCAACCGAAAGTTGATGCCATCCAGGCGTGGGAACCCCCCACCACCAAGACAGCTGTACGGGCCTTCCTGGGCCTCACCGGGTACTACCGGCGATTCATCAGAGACTATGGGAGCATTGTCGGCCCCCTCACAGAGCTCACGTCAAAAAAGCAGCCCAAGAAGGTACACTGGACCCCCCGCTGCCAGGCGGCCTTCGAGGCCCTCAAAACGGCAATGTGCACGGCCCCCGTGCTACAGGCCCCGGACTACAGCAAGGAGTTTGTGGTGCAGACGGACGCCTCCGAATATGGAATTGGGGCCGTCCTGTCCCAGGTAGATTCGGAGGGACTCGACAGACCCGTGGCCTTCATCAGCCGACGGCTGCTGCCCCGGGAGCAGCGGTGGAGCACCATCGAGCGGGAAGCCTTCGCTGTAGTGTGGGACCTCAAAAAGCTCCGGCCCTATCTCTTCGGCACCCACTTCCGGGTCCAGACCGACCACCGGCCCTTGCGGTGGTTAATGCAAATGAGGGGCGAGAACCCCAAGCTGCTGCGATGGTCCATCTCGCTGCAAGGGATGGATTTCTCTGTTGAACACCGGCCCGGCAGTGACCACGCCAACGCCGACAGCCTGTCCCGCTTCTTCCGCCTCGACGAGGAGAACCCCCAAGGAAATGGGTGACTCTCCCTGCCTTCGGCTGGGGGGACGCCTGTTGGACCCGGCCTCGTGGCGTGGTCTTAACCCTCTTGGTTTGCGCTCGTCCCCCCGCACCGGCCTACACGGGCCGCCCTTTCAGGCCACCAGGGACCTCTCCTCCCTTCGAGGTCCCCCCTTGGATTGTATCCCTTTGCCTACACCCGCCTCAGCGGCCCCCTTTTCCAGGCCGCACAGGAACCCCTCATCTCTTCGGGGTTCCCCCCATGCTTGCTCCACGCACCAGCCCACGCAACCCGGCTCCCCCCGGCCGCGGCCCCAGCGAAGCCCCGACATCGAGGCACCAAGATCTGGCCAGGGGGCACCACGTGGCCACTTCACCTCTCCCAGAGGAGGAGAGTTTCGATGGGACCCCCACCGTCCCCCCACACCTAGGTGCGATCGTCCTCCGGCCTCCCCGGGCCTGGCGCCTCCCCCGCTGGGTGTCTGGCCTCTCCCAGCCCGGCCTCTCCGCCCCCCCCCAGGCACGAGGGTCCGGACATCAAAGAGCTCCAGACCTATATCTGGGGCAACCCCGCAAGGGAACGGCAGTTGTATCCCGGAGTCAAGAGCCCTGCTGATGGAATCGCGGCTGACCCTACGGAGAAGAACTCTTGCTTGACCCTGTACCACAAGCCCAGCTGACTGCGTCGCGGCTCCACCTTATTGAGACAAGGAACCTCACGGAACATCGGGGCCCTGCTGACGCCGTCGCGGCCCAACCTCGCTGAAGCCTCCCCCAGAGCCCTGCTGACGTCGTCGCGGCTCGAGCTGAACTGAACCACCTGAAGAGCCCTGCTGACCTAGTCGCGGCTCAAGCTCCACGAACTGATCACCAGAGCCCTGCTGACGCCGTCGCGGCTCGACCCCTCCGGGACACGGAGTCCCTCCAGCTTGAGGAACAAGAACTGGGCCTAAGGTACCCTCGTACCCGCTACTAGCAAAGACTGTCCCGCTACCCCGTCCCTACCAAAGACTTTGAGACTCTTGCGGATCCCTCGATCCCCCCCTTGTATATATCGATAACCGTAACCTCCTAAATGCTGATAAAGAATTGCTCATCGTGATAAACAGCCTCGAGTCCTGTGTGGTGGTGTTACTGTGCTGGTACGGTATAGGAGAAGGACCTCTCCTAGGAGGCTTCTCAGCAGCGCTCGGCTACTTCGTACAGTATGGGGGCCCCCCTGGGTGGTCTCTCCGACTCCCCCGGGGTCCGCCTTCCAACATACAGTCAGAAGTCCAGTGCTTTTTCTGTTTACAGAATTTGCACCAGGGCTTCATTTGGCCTTTTCCCTAGTTAGACTGTGAATCCCCACCAGACGCAGATTTTTGGGGCCCTTGTGAAAACATCTGGTCTTTTGACTTATCCCCACCTTTCTCAGAGCCTTTAGGATCCTGCTTCTTAGTGTCACCCCCTTGGTTCTGGGTTTTTTGCCTCACCCTGGTTCTGACCCATTTGTCTGCCTTCTTTCCCAATTCTTGGGGAGAGGTCAGATCAGAGTCCACCAAGTATTGATGCAACAACTGGTTTTGGCAATTATTAAAGATCTGTTCTCTCATCATAAGATTATACAATCCCTTAAAATCAGTAACTCTACTACCAACCAGCCAACCCTCCAGAGCCTTGGTTGCACAATCAACAAAGTCAGTCCAGTCCTGAGTCTGTGCTTTCTGGGTATCCCTGAACTTCAAACTGTACTGTTCAGTGGTTAAGCCAAACCCATCTATTAGTGCACTCTTCAGGACTTCATAATCATCAGCATCCTCTTCTCTAACTTTATCAGAAAAGGAGAGCCACAAGATTGCTGCCCACTGTTTCTGGGGAACCTGTTGTACTTTACAGGCCCTCTCCATAGCAGTTATCCACTTGTGGATATCATCCCCACTCTGGTAGGGAGGAACAACCTTGGACAGTTCCTATGGTCTGGAATGTAATCTCTGACTCTAGGGACACTGTTGCTGCCACCAGGGGTTTCTAAACCCTCTCTTCTAGAAGCTCTCTGGAGCTCAAAGTCTTCTTTGTCTAATACCAACTGCTTGGCCTTAAGGGTAACTCTTGCTTCCTCATACTGTAGCAGTTTGTACATTCTTTCAGAGGAGGTCTCTCTTCTATTAAAGTATGAGTTCCTCTGCTAGGCAGATTCTCTGCCTGAGTGATATGAGTGCTCAGATTCCCTAGCAAGGAATCTAGGCCTCTCCTCCACTCTGTCAGTTCTCTTAGGGAGAATTTCTCTGTCCTTTTCAGACCCATGTGGGTCTGGCCCTTCCATTACAGAGTCCAGGTCATCTTGATTTTCATCATCTGACCCAGAGACTATAGCTGACCCACCCCCTGATCCAGATCCATTAGCTCCTAGATCTAATCTAAGATCTTCTGCTGTCAGCAGATATATCAGGTGACGTGTGGAGGGACTCTGTCCTAGCTTCAGGTGCCTTGCAACACACATGGCCTTCCAGTCAAAGAAGGTCATGTCCTTATACTGACGCTGGGTGGACCCACTGGCTCCATCCCTTGAGGACATTATAGTGTTGTGCAGTGTTGTACTACCTACACTAGTTTGTGGCCTAGTGATCCTAGCTTGAGCTGTAGCAAGGGTGTGCTATCCCTTCACAAACAGCTCTAAGTTCAGTAGAACTTGTTGATACTAAGCTTGACTTTTATATGTACCTTGAGTACCTTTAGTGGTTTTCAGTTAGTAATTCAAATAGAGATTTTCTGGTAAAACAATGGCAAGCTGGAATCCCACACGCTGCCCACCAATGTGAGAAGTTGGCCTGGCATATGATGGTCACTAGTTAAAGTGGCCACCTTGCACCAGTACAATTCAACTCTATGGTAGATAGGTTTAAGACAACCTTTTAAAGAAAGCTATCCTAGTGGTAGCTCTGGAGAGCAGCCTTCAGGCTAAGTCTCAGAGGAATGTAAAGCAGCTTGTTTAACCTTATAATCTCTTTGAATTACCAAATGAAAGCAAACCACACAGGTATATATATAAAATATATATGTATTTATTTCTAGACACACTCTACTAATCTCTTTATGAGATTAGAACTCAGGAACATATGCACAAATCAATGTTTCACAACAAATTAAGCACTTATATGGCTGGGGCCCTAGGCGCGTACCAGACCATATACTAAAAAAGAGGTTTAGGAATGTCGACTTGCAAAGGGACAAGGCCTAGGGCCTTTAGAATCGCTGGGGCCTCACTAATCTACTATTTGGAAAAAAGGGGGCCCCTACTAGACTAATAGACTTGCTATATGTAGGGAGAAGAGCTATTTAGATAAGTAATTATAGCAAGTGAATGTACATAACTAGGTGTATAGTAAAGAACTGACCATAAACTATCGAAAAGTGATACGAAAATGAGAATATTTTCTTACACACACAGGTATTGATTATGAAAAAATATATTTAATATTGATCTTTTCATTTTTTATCCATCATTCATTTTTGTTACTATTTTACATACAGTACATATTGTTTAGGCAATTATATAAACAATATAGGTGTAGGGTTGATCGGAGCAGTGCAGTAGATAAGGAACAAGCAAGGCGGTAGATGGAACACTACGCGCGTTTCGGCTATACAGCCTTCGTCAGGAAACCGTCTATTGCTTAAAGTTGTTTGATTAAAGTATAGGACTTTGTAATAGAACTTCGAATCTAGTTTTCTCCGATAGGGTAGTAGGATAGAGCAGGTACAGGGAAGGCTTATATTGGGTGAATGTTCTTTGCTGCCGGTGATCTTATGGTTATAAGATTACGTGAAATCACCCAACAGTTTTCCAATGTGGAATATCAGCAGGGATGAACATTGGTAATGGAAGAAAAAATTTCGATGCGTTTCGGTATGCTTAGAGACTCTGTAGCCTCAGATAACCAGATACAGTTGCGGTGGTTTGTTTAAAGATAAGAGGATACCTAAAGTGATAACCCCCGAACCTTAGAATTGTTTATAAGTCGATATATGGATGGACTCTGTAGCGACAGGTAACCAGAGACGATTGCGGTAGTTGGTTTAAAGAGAGGAGGATACATCTAATGATAACCCCCAAACCTTAGAATTGTTTATGGGCCAATATATGGATAGTACTGATAAGATTCACGGCTCTGTAGCGGTGGCCGGTCAAATGCGGTTCTTTTTATAGGCAAAGAGCAGGATAATGCAAATATTGCCGCCTCAAATAGATTCCGAGTCGATATACGGACAGCGCCACTCAGTATGAGAGAAAATCTCTACTAGTTAAAGTGGACACCTTGCACCAGTACAATTCGACTCTATGGTAGATAGGTTTAAGACAACCTTTTAAAGAAAGCTATCCTAGTGGTAGCTCTGGAGAGCAGCCTTCAGGCTAAGTCTCAGAGGAATGTAAAGCAGCTTGTTTAACCTTATAATCTCTTGAATTACCAAATGAAAGGACACCACACAGGTATATATATAAAATATATATGTATTTATTTCTAGACACACTCTACTAATCTCTTTATGAGATTAGAACTCAGGAACATATGCACAAATCAATGTTTCACAACAAATTAAGCACTTATAAGCAGGGGCCCTAGGCGCGTACCAGACCATATACTAAAAAAGAGATTTAGGAATGTTGACTTGCAAGGGGACAAGGCCTAGGGCCTTTAGAATCACTGGGGCCTCACTAATCTACCCAAGGCAGGTAAGTAAAGGACCCACGGGAGACGCGTGTAGTGTGAGAACACAGCCGCGGGTTCCCTCTTGATTTCAATGGAGCAAGTCACTGTTGGATTTTTAAAGTTTTAGGGTACTTTGGGAGAGTCTACAAGCAAGCCATTTACAAGGTAAGTACTTTGAGGGCCAACACCCACATGAGCACCAGGGTGCACGAGTTACCTCACCCAGGGAAGCCGGGTGCATAGGTGTCTTTTGGTGTCGGGTCGCGGTGTCGTTTTCAATGGAAGCCGAAGAAGATATGCTGCTTGTGAAGACTGGAGGAGTGTCCGGTGGAATCCAAGGCTGGATTCAGAAGAAGGAAGACCTGAAAGCAGAAGGGACAGTGTTCACAGTCACTTGCCAGTGACCCGGGGCCAGGAAGATGGATGCCCATGGTAGTCGGGTGGTTTCAGGTGATTCACGGGTGTCTTGACTCTTCAGCCACGTGGTCCAGGAGGTGTCGACAATAACCAGGAGCTGGATTTAGAGTGTCTCTTAAAGTCTGCAGCTTACTGAGGTGTCGGCAACTGGATTGGAGCCAACAAGCCTTGGCAACAGCAAGTCTCGGGGAATGAGAAGAAAGTCAGCGGTGCAGACCAGCAAGGTCTGAGGGACTCACTCAGCAAAGGTAAGTCAGGGCAGGCCTGGAGCAACCAGGGGAGCCCTTTGGTTTGATGAAGAAGTCTTCAGGTGACCCACAAGCCAGCCGGCAAGGGATCACAAAGATGCCTAATGAGGATTCACTTCACAGGAGCCCACGGTCACTCGGGACAAGGTAGGCCTCTGATTTTCAAGGGAAATCCTGCTGGAGGCTTGGACCATACGTGGACTAATCCAGAAGTTCATAGAACGTCGTGAAGGGGTTGCACTCGACAACAGGTCACGGTACCCGGGTATTGCTGTTCCTCGTCACTCGTGGGGTACACTCGCCTCAGGTTTGCTGGGGACTCACAATAGCTGTCGAGAAGTCAGGAAATTTACTTCTGGGGCTGCAGGGACTTCAGACTCTGGCGGGAGCGGAAAAGTTTGCGACCATTGATTCAAAGTTTTGGTGCCTGCCAAGCAGGGGAGTCACTCCTTGACTCCAAGGGAGATTCTTCAGTCTTCCAGAGGTAGTGGAACATCGAAGGTCCAGGATTCTTGTTGTAGAGCGTCGTCCAGGGATATCTAGTTTGCAATGGCAAGGGTTCCCTATCTTATACTAAAGGAAAGGGAGGGACTAGCTCTATGACCACTCCTCTGTGAGGGTCTGGGGAGTGGGTAGTTACACCCACTTCCCTTTGTCCAGTTTCGCGCCTGAACCAGTTTGAGCTGGCATATGCACAGAAGAGCCTACTGCTCCTCCAGTGCAGGACTTCAAAGTACTCTAGGAGTGCACCCACCCAGCCCCAATACACTAAATCCTGACTGCAAGGTGGTGACACCTCCCTGTGACAGGATGCCTATTGTTGGGCATCCTCCACTGCGAGTTTCAGTCAGCAGCAGGAGGGCAGCCCAGTGTCTGTGCTGGTGGCATCCATTTTGTGATGCCAGGCTCTTTCAAATTTCTACTGTGTTTCCACAGTAGGTACATGTCTATCCCTCTAGAAGGGTGGGATCATGCTCCCACACCAGTTACTGGTGTGGGGGTATGCTTCCAAGGCGTTTTACACCAAACATGACATGTTTTGAAGCAGCCATCCCAAAGTTAGCATTTACCGCTAGGTTATAATGCACTTAAGAGTATATGGTTTAACCGCATCCACAAACAGCCACAGAGAATAGACTCTGAGGGCTGCAGAGGGGCCCTGCTCAGGCAGAGGCACCCCCTCACATGTAAACCAAGCACCTTGCCCTCAGGATTGATAGGACCTGCCTCAGGGGTGACTGATAGGCTTATATGTGTGTGTAAGGTGAGATTTAGGGAACCTATACCTCTGTGAGGAGTGCTAACACTACCTCACCCAGGCTGCACTAGCAGGCCTGTGGTGTCAGATTTAGTCTGCTTCCCAGGGGTGGCATAATACATGCTTCAGCCCCTGGTAGGCCTGTGAAGTACCTATGCCCTTGGTACCTAAGGTACCATATACTAGGGGATCATAAGGTACCACAGTATCCAATCACTAGTGCATCTAATATGCACTCCAAGTTGTTTAGAGAGAACAGAGAGACTGGGGCCCTGATTAGCAGGGACCCAGCCAGACTATAGCCAGAAACCAGTGTTAACATCAGAAAAAAAGTGGGGGCAACATAAGTGCAGATCCTACTCTCCTACACAACCCCCCCCCCAACGCAGGGACACTAAACTAACCTTGACCAGTTGAGTCTTCGTGTTCTAAGTGGAAATACCTTGAGAGTCCATCTGCATTGGCATGTTGGGTCCCAGGTCTATGTTCCACTGTATAGTCCGTCCCCTGTAGGGAAATGGACCACCTTAGCAGTTTTGGGTTTTCACCTTTCATCTGTTTAAGCCATAGGAGGGGCTTGTGGTCAGTCTGAACTATGAAGTGAGTGCCAAACAAGTATGGCCTCAGCTTCTTCAGGGCCCACACCACAGCAAAGGCTTCCCTCTCTATAGCTGACCAACGTTTCTCTCTAGGGGTCAGCCTTCTGCTTATAAAAGCTACTGGCTGGTCTTGACCTTCATCATTCAGTTGAGACAGTACAGCTCCCACACCTAGCTCAGAAGCATCTGTTTGGACAATTAACTTTTTGGTGTAGTCTGGACTCTGTAAGATGGGGGCAGTGCACATGGCCTGCTTTAGGTCTTCAAATGCCTTTTGACAGCTAGCTGTCCATTGAACCTTCTTTGGCGTTTTATTTGAGGTAAGATCATTTAAGGGGGTCACTATAGATCCATATCCCTTAACAAACCTCCTGTAGTACCCAGTCAGGCCTAAAAAGGCTCTCACCTGTGTCTGGGTGGTTGGAGCTACCCATTCCATTATGGTCTGGATTTTGCTCTGCAATGGTTGAACCTGGCCTCCATCCACAAGGTGGCCCAGGTACACAACCTGACTCTGCCCTATCTGGCACTTAGTGGCCTTGATAGTGAGGCCTGCTTTTTGCAGGGTCTCCAAAGCATTTCTGTGGTGAACCAGGTGATCCTGCCAGGTGGAACTAAAGACAGGAATATCATTTAGATAAGCTGAACAATAAGTTTCCATACCTGTCAGAACTTTGTTCACCAACCTCTGAAAAGTGGCAGGTGCATTTTTCAAACCAAAGGGCATCACCACAAAGTGGTAGTGCCCACCAGGGGGTGAGAATGCAGTTTTGGCATTGGCATCCTCAGCTAACCTGATCTGCCAGTAGCCAGCTGTTAGGTCAAATGTACTCAGATACTTGGCTGAGGCCAAAGTATCAATCAGTTCATCTGCCCTGGGAATTGGATAGGCATCAGTCCTGGTGACTGCATTGAGGCCTCTGTAGTCTACACAAAACCTAATTTCTTTCTTACCACCCTGGGTATGAGGTTTAGGCACCAGGACTACTGGACTAGCCCAAGGGCTATCTGATGGCTCAATTACACCTAGTTCCCACATTTTCTGGACTTCAGCCCTGATACTGTCCCTGACATGGTCAGGTTGCCTGTAGATTTTACTCTTGACAGGCAGACTGTCTCCAGTGTCCACCTCATGGGTGCACCAGGAAGTCTGACTAGGGGTCAGGCTAAACATATGTCTAAACTGTTGCAGAACGTGTCTGCATTCAGTTTGCTGATGAGCAGTGAGGCTGCTTGCCAAAGCAACACCATCTACTGACCCATCATCAGGGTTCTGGGAGAGCAGGTCAGGGAGAGGGTCACTCTCCTCCTCCTGTTCCTCATCAGTTGCCATGAGCAAGCCCATGTCAGCCCTGTCAACATATGGTTTCAATCTGTTGGCATGGAGCTCCCTAAAGGGGCTCCTGGGAGTTCCAAGATTCACCAAGTAGGTGACTTCTCCCTTTTGCTCAACAATTGTATGTTGGCCACTCCACTTGTCTTGGAGAGCTGCTGGGGCCACAGGCTCCAACACCCACACGTTCTGTCCTGGCTGGTAGACAGTCAGTACAGCCTTTTGGTCATGCCAAGTTTTTTGTAGTTCTTGGCTTGCCTCCAGGTTTTTAGTTGCCTTCTTCATGTATTCAGCCATCCTGGAGCGGAGACCAAGTACATAGTCCATCACATCCTGTTTGGGAGGTTTGAGAGGTAACTCCCAGCCCTCCTTCACCAAACATAATGGACCTCTAACAGGATGCCCAAGCAGAAGTTCAAAAGGGCTGTAGCCAACCCCCTTCTGTGGAACCTCCCTGTATGCAAACAGAAGGCAGGGAAGTAAAAGGTCCCATTTTCGCCTAAGCTTTTCTGGGAGGCCTTTAATCAATCCCTTTAGGGTTTTGTTGAACCTTTCAACTAACCCATTGCATTGTGGGTGATAGGGAGTAGTGAATTTGTAGTTTACACCACACTCCTTCCACATTTCTTTTAGATACCCTGACATGAAGTTGGTACCTCTGTCAGATATAACCTCCGTAGGGAAACCCACTCTGGAGAAAACTCAAATTAGGGCTCTTGCCACCACAGGGGCTGTGGTGGTCCTGAGGGGAATTGCTTCTGGGTACCTGGTGGCATGATCCACTACCACCAGGATAAACCTGTGCCCAGATGCTGTTGGAGGGTCAAGGGGACCAACAATGTCAATCCTTGCCCTTTCAAAGGGTACCCCCACCACAGGTAGTGGTATCAGGGGGGCCTTTGTTGTGCCACCTGACTTGCCACTGGCTTGGCAAGTGACACAGGAGCGACAAAACTCGTTGGTGTCCTCTGACATATGTGGCCAATGAAAATGTGGAACAAGCCTGTCCCAGGTCTTGTTTTGGCCCAAGTGTCCTGCTAAAGGGATGTCATGTGCTAGGGTCAAGAGGAACCCCCTACACTTCTGAGGTATTGCCAACCTCCTGGTGGCTCCAGGGGTAGGATCTCTAGCCTCACAATATAGGAGTCCCTCATCCCAAAAAACTTTATGGGACCCACTAGCACTCCCAGCATCCTCAGCAGCAGCCTGCTGTCTGAGGGGTTCAAGAGAGGGGCAACACTGTTGCTCCTTACTCAGATCGTCCCTGGAAGGTCCCCCTGCCCCCAAGAGCTCAACCTGATCAGGCTCAAGTGCCTCTGGGGCAGTTCCTTCTTCAGGATCTGCTTCTCCTCCCTCAGGAGAGGAATCTGAGATCTGAGACAGAGGGGAAGGCACTGCCTTAACCCTACTGCTCCTCCTCTTGGGTAGCATCTGGTCCATAGTTTCAGGATTCAGAGCTGGCTCAGCTTTATGCATTTTGACCTGTGACCTGGTCACAGCAAATACCTCTCCAGGTATGCCCAACATCTCAGCATGAGTCCATAACTCTACTTTAGACCAGGCAGAATTCTCTAGATCATTGCCCAATAGACATTCGACAGGGAGGTCTGCACTGACTACTACTTTCTTGAGGCCAGTTACCCCTCCCCAGGAGAAATTCACAACTGCCAGACTATGGTTGGTCCTGACATTGCTTGCATTGGTAACCTGGTACATTTCACCCAGGATGATCTGCTCAGGGTCCACCAGATCCTCTGCCACCATGGTGACACTAGCACCTGTGTCCCTGAATGCCAAAGCCTGTTTACCATTTATTACAGGCTGCTGTTTGCATTTGCCCAGATTACTGGGGCTCACTAGGAAGGACATATCAATGTCTCCCTCACAAACCAGCAATGCCTTAGTGGGTACTCTGACTAGGCCAGAGTCCACTTCAGAGCCCAGGGTCAACCCTACTACACCCTTATTCTTATTTCCACCTCCACCAGTAGCGGTACTAGGGGGAACAGTTGCCTTAGGGGCAGGAGTGGTGGTGGTTTGGTCTTTGGACTTGTTACAGTCAGAAGTCCAGTGCTTTTTCTGTTTATAGAATTTGCACCAGGGCTTCATTTGGCCTTTTCCCTAGTTAGACTGTGAATCCCCACCAGACGCAGATTTTTGGGGCCCTTGTGAAAACATCTGGTCTTTTGACTTATCCCCACCTTTCTCAGAGCCTTTAGGATCCTGCTTCTTAGTGTCACCCCCTTGGTTCTGGGTTTTCTGCCTCACCCTGGTTCTGACCCATTTGTCTGCCTTCTTTCCCAATTCTTGGGGAGAGGTCAGATCAGAGTCCACCAAGTATTGATGCAACAACTGGTTTTGGCAATTATTAAGGATCTGTTCTCTCATCATAAGATTATACAATCCCTTAAAATCAGTAACTCTACTACCAACCAGCCAACCCTCCAGAGCCTTGGTTGCACAATCAACAAAGTCAGTCCAGTCCTGAGTCTGTGCTTTCTGGGTATCCCTGAACTTCAAACTGTACTGTTCAGTGGTTAAGCCAAACCCATCTATTAGTGCACTCTTCAGGACTTCATAATCATCAGCATCATCTTCTCTAACAGTGAGGAGCTTGTCTCTACCTTTATCAGAAAAGGAGAGCCACAAGATTGCTGCCCACTGTTTCTGGGGAACCTGTTGTACTTTACAGGCCCTCTCCAAAGCAGTTATCCACTTGTGGATATCATCCCTACTCTGGTAGGGAGGAACAACCTTGGACAGTTCCTATGGTCTGGAATGTAATCTCTGACTCTAGGGACACTGTTAATGCCACCAGGGGTTTCTAAACCCTCTCTTCTAGAAGCTCTCTGGAGCTCAAAGTCTTCTTTGTCTAATACCAACTGCTTGGCCTTAAGGGTAACTCTTGCTTCCTCATACTGTAGCAGTTTGTACATTCTTTCAGAGGAGGTCTCTCTTCTATTAAAGTATGAGTTCCTCTGCTAGGCAGATTCTCTGCCTGAGTGATATGAGTGCTCAGATTCCCTAGAAAGGAATCTAGGCCTCTCCTCCACTCTGTCAGTTCTCTTAGGGAGAATTTATCTGTCCTTTTCAGACCCATGTGGGTCTGGCCCTTCCATTACAGAGTCCAGGTCATCTTGATTTTCATCATCTGACCCAGAGACTATAGCTGACCCACCCCCTGATCCAGATCCATTAGCTCCTAGAGCTAATCTAAGATCATCTGCTGTCAGCAGATATATCAGGTGTAGTGTGGAGGGACTCTGTCCTAGCTTCAGGTGCCTTGCAACACACATGGCCTTCAAGTCAAAGAAGGTCATGTCCTTATACTGACACTGGGTGGACCCACTGGCTCCATCCCTTGAGGACATTATAGTGTTGTGCAGTGTTGTAGTACCTACACTAGTTTGTGGCCTACTGATCCTAGCTTGAGCTGTATCAAGGGTGTGCTATCCCTTCACAAACAGCTCTAAGTTCAGTAGAACTTGTTGATACTAAGCTTGACTTTTATATGTACCTTGAGTACCTTTAGTGGTTTTCAGTTAGTAATTCAAATAGAGATTTTCTGGTAAAACAATGGCAAGCTGTAATCCCACACGCTGCCCACCAATGTGAGAAGTTGGCCTGGCATATGATGGTCACTAGTTAAAGTGGCCACCTTGCACCAGTACAATTCAACTCTATGGTAGATAGGTTTAAGACAACCTTTTAAAGAAAGCTATCCTAGTGGTAGCTCTGGAGAGCAGCCTTCAGGCTAAGTCTCAGAGGAATGTAAAGCAGCTTGTTTAACCTTATAATCTCTTGAATTACCAAATGAAAGCACACCACACAGGTATATATATAAAATATATATGTATTTATTTCTAGACACACTCTACTAATCTCTTTATGAGATTAGAACTCAGGAACATATGCACAAATCAATGTTTCACAACCAATTAAGCACTTATATGGCTGGGGCCCTAGGCGCGTACCAGACCATATACTAAAAAAGAGGTTTAGGAATGTCGACTTGCAAAGGGACAAGGCCTAGGGCCTTTAGAATCGCTGGGGCCTCACTAATCTACTATTTGGAAAAAAGGGGGCCCCTACTAGACTAATAGACTTGCTATATGTAGGGAGAAGAGCTATTTAGATAAGTAATTATAGCAAGTGAATGTACATAACTAGGTGTATAGTAAAGAACTGACCATAAACTATCGAAAAGTGATACGAAAATGAGAATATTTTCTTACACACACAGGTATTGATTATGAAAAAATATATTTAATATTGATCTTTTCATTTTTTATCCATCATTCATTTTTGTTACTATTTTACATACAGTACATATTGTTTAGGCAATTATATAAACAATATAGGTGTAGGGTTGATCGGAGCAGTGCAGTAGATGAAGAACAAGCAAGGCGGTAGATGGAACACTACGCACGTTTCGGCTATACAGCCTTCGTCAGGAAACCGTCTATTGCTTAAAGTTGTTTGATTAAAGTATAGGACTTTGTAATAGAACTTCGAATCTAGTTTTCTCCGATAGGGTAGTAGGATAGAGCAGGTACAGGGAAGGCTTATATTGGGTGAATGTTCTTTGCTGCCGGTGATCTTATGGTTATAAGATTACGTGAAATCACCCAACAGTTTTCCAATGTGGAATATCAGCAGGGATGAACATTGGTAATGGAAGAAAAAATTTCGATGCGTTTCGGTATGCTTAGAGACTCTGTAGCCTCAGATAACCAGATACAGTTGCGGTGGTTTGTTTAAAGATAAGAGGATACCTAAAGTGATAACCCCCGAACCTTAGAATTGTTTATAAGTCGATATATGGATGGACTCTGTAGCGACAGGTAACCAGAGACGATTACGGTAGTTGGTTTAAAGAGAGGAAGATATATCTAATGATAAGCCCCAAACCTTAGAATTGTTTATGGGCCAATATATGGATAGTACTGATAAGATTCACGGCTCTGTAGCGGTGGCCGGTCAAATGCGGTTCTTTTTATAGGCAAAGAGCAGGATAATGCAAATATTGCCGCCTCAAATAGATTCCGAGTCGATATACGGACAGCACCGCTCAGTATGAGAGAAAATCTCTACTAGTTAAAGTGGCCACCTTGCACCAGTACAATTCAAATCTATGGTAGATAGGTTTAAGACAACCTTTTAAAGAAAGCTATCCTAGTGGTAGCTCTGGAGAGCAGCCTTCAGGCTAATTCTCAGAGGAATGTAAAGCAGCTTGTTTAACCTTATAATCTCTTGAATTACCAAATGAAAGGACACCACACAGGTATATATATAAAATATTTATGTATTTATTTCTAGACACACTCTACTAATCTCTTTATGAGATTAGAACTCAGGAACATATGCACAAATCAATGTTTCACAACAAATTAAGCACTTATATGGCTGGGGCCCTAGGCGCGTACCAGACCATATACTAAAAAAGAGATTTAGGAATGTTGACTTGCAAGGGGACAAGGCCTAGGGCCTTTAGAATCACTGGGGCCTCACTAATCTACCCAAGGCAGGTAAGTAAAGGACCCACGGGAGACGCGTGTAGTGTGAGAACACAGCCGCGGGTTCCCTATTGATTTCAATGGAGCAAGTCACTGTTGGATTTTTAAAGTTTTAGGGTACTTTGGGAGAGTTTACAAGCAAGCCACTTACAAGGTAAGTACTTTGAGGGCCAACACCCACATGAGCACCAGGGTGCACGAGTTACCTCACCCAGGGAAGCCGGGTGCATAGGTGTCTTTTGGTGTCGGGTCGCGGTGTCGTTTTCAATGGAAGCCGAAGAAGATATGCTGCTTGTGAAGACTGGAGGAGTGTCCGGTGTAATCCAAGGCTGGATTCAGAAGAAGGAAGACCTGAAAGCAGAAGGGACAGTGTTCACAGTCACTTGCCAGTGACCCGGGGCCAGGAAGATGGATGCCCATGGTAGTCGGGTGGTTTCAGGTGATTCACGGGTGTCTTGACTCTTCAGCCACGTGGTCCAGGAGGTGTCGACAATAACCAGGAGCTGGACTTGGAGTGTCTCTTAAAGTCTGCAGCTTACTGAGGTGTCGGTTACTGGATTGGAGCCAACAAGCCTTGGCAACAGCAAGTCTCGTGGAATGAGAAGAAAGTCAGCGGTGCAGACCAGCAAGGTCTGAGGGACTCACTCAGCAAAGGTAAGTCAGGGCAGGCCTGGAGCAACCAGGGGAGCCCTTTGGTTTGATGAAGAAGTCTTCAGGTGACCCACAAGCCAGCCGGCAAGGGATCACAAAGATGCCTAATGAGGATTCACTTCACAGGAGCCCACGGTCACTCGGGACAAGGTAGGCCTCTGATTTTCAAGGGAAATCCTGCTGGAGGCTTGGACCATACGTGGTCCAGTCCAGAAGTTCATAGAATGTCGTGAAGGGGTTGCACTCGACAATAGTGCACGGTACCCGGGTATTGCTGTTCCTCGTCACTCGTGGGGTACACTCGCCTCAGGTTTGCTGGGGACTCACAATAGCTGTCGAGAAGTCAGGAAATATACTTCTGGGGCTGCAGGGACTTCAGACTCTGGCGGGAGCGGAAAAGTTTGCGACCATTGATTCAAAGTTTTGGTGCCTGCCAAGCAGGGGAGTCACTCCTTGACTCCAAGGGAGATTCTTCAGTCTTCCAAAGGTAGTGGAACATCGAAGGTCCAGGATTCTTGTTGTAGAGCGTCGTCCAGGGATATCTAGTTTGCAATGGCAAGGGTTCCCTATCTTATACTAAAGGAAAGGGAGGGACTAGCTCTATGACCACTCCTCTGTGAGGGTCTGGGGAGTGGGTAGTTACACCCACTTCCCTTTGTCCAGTTTCGCGCCTGAACCAGTTTGAGCTGGCATATGCACAGAAGAGCCTACTGCTCCTCCAGTGCAGGACTTCAAAGTACTCTAGGAGTGCACCCACCCAGCCCCAATACACTAAATCCTGTCTGCAAGGTGGTGACACCTCCCTGTGACAGGATGCCTATTGTTGGGCATCCTCCACTGCGAGTTTCAGTCAGCAGCAGGAGGGCAGCCCAGTGTCTGTGCTGGTGGCATCCATTTTGTGATGCCAGGCTCTTTCAAATTTCTATTGTGTTTCCACAGTAGGTACATGTCTATCCCTCTAGAAGGGTGGGATCATGCTCCCACACCAGTTACTGGTGTGGGGGTATGCTTCCAAGGCGTTTTACACCAAACATGACATGTTTTGAAGCAGCCATCCCAAAGTTAGCATTTACCGCTAGGTTATAATGCACTTAAGAGTATATGGTTTAACCGCATCCACAAACAGCCACAGAGAATAGACTCTGAGGGCTGCAGAGGGGCCCTGCTCAGGCAGAGGCACCCCCTCACATGTAAACCAAGCACCTTGCCCTCAGGATTGATAGGACCTGCCTCAGGGGTGACTGATTGGCTTATATGTGTGTGTAAGGTGAGATATAGGGAACCTATACCTCTGTGAGGAGTGCTAACACTACCTCACCCAGGCTGCACTAGCAGGCTTGTGGTGTCAGATTTAGTCTGCTTCCCAGGGGTGGCATAATACATGCTTCAGCCCCTGGTAGGCCTGTGAAGTACCTATGCCCTTGGTACCTAAGGTACCATATACTAGGGGATCATAAGGTACCACAGTATCCAATCACTAGTGCATCTAATATGCACTCCAAGTTGTTTAGAGAGAACAGAGAGACTGGGGCCCTGATTAGCAGGGACCCAGCCAGACTATAGCCAGAAACCAGTGTTAACATCAGAAAAAAAGTGGGGGCAACATAAGTGCAGATCCTACTCTCCTACACAACCCCCCCCCCCCCCCCCCAACGCAGGGACACTAAACTAACCTTGACCAGTTGAGTCTTCGTGTTCTAAGTGGAAATACCTTGAGAGTCCATCTGCATTGGCATGTTGGGTCCCAGGTCTATGTTCCACTGTATAGTCCGTCCCCTGTAGGGAAATGGACCACCTTAGCAGTTTTGGGTTTTCACCTTTCATCTGTTTAAGCCATAGGAGGGGCTTGTGGTCAGTCTGAACTATGAAGTGAGTGCCAAACAAGTATGGCCTCAGCTTCTTCAGGGCCCACACCACAGCAAAGGCCTCCCTCTCTATAGCTGACCAACGTTTCTCTCTAGGGGTCAGCCTTCTGCTTATAAAAGCTACTGGCTGGTCTTGACCTTCATCATTCAGTTGAGACAGTACAGCTCCCACACCTAGCTCAGAAGCATCTGTTTGGACAATTAACTTTTTGGTGTAGTCTGGACTCTGTAAGATGGGGGCAGTGCACATGGCCTGCTTTAGGTCTTCAAATGCCTTTTGACAGCTAGCTGTCCATTGAACCTTCTTTGGCATTTTATTTGAGGTAAGATCATTTAAGGGGGTCACTATAGATCCATATCCCTTAACAAACCTCCTGTAGTACCCAGTCAGGCCTAAAAAGGCTCTCACCTGTGTCTGGGTGGTTGGAGCTACCCATTCCATTATGGTCTGGATTTTGCTCTGCAATGGTTGAACCTGGCCTCCATCCACAAGGTGGCCCAGGTACACAACCTGACTCTGCCCTATCTGGCACTTAGTGGCCTTGATAGTGAGGCCTGCTTTTTGCAGGGTCTCCAAAGCATTTCTGAGGTGAACCAGGTGATCCTGCCAGGTGGAACTAAAGACAGGAATATCATTTAGATAAGCTGAGCAATAAGTTTCCATACCTGTCAGAACTTTGTTCACCAACCTCTGAAAAGTGGCAGGTGCATTTTTCAAACCAAAGGGCATCACCACAAAGTGGTAGTGCCCACCAGGGGTTGAGAATGCAGTTTTGGCATTGGCATCCTCAGCTAACCTGATCTGCCAGTAGCCAGCTGTTAGGTCAAATGTACTCAGATACTTGGCTGAGGCCAAAGTATCAATCAGTTCATCTGCCCTGGGAATTGGATAGGCATCAGTCCTGGTGACTGCATTGAGGCCTCTGTAGTCTACACAAAACCTAATTTCTTTCTTACGACCCTGGGTATGAGGTTTAGGCACCAGGACTACTGGACTAGCCCAAGGGCTATCTGATGGCTCAATTACACCTAGTTCCCACATTTTCTGGACTTCAGCCCTGATACTGTCCCTGACATGGTCAGGTTGCCTGTAGATTTTACTCTTGACAGGCAGACTGTCTCCAGTGTCCACCTCATGGGTGCACCAGGAAGTCTGACTATGGGTCAGGCTAAACATATGTCTAAACTGTTGCAGAACTTGTCTGCATTCAGTTTGCTGATGAGCAGTGAGGCTGCTTGCCAAAGCAACACCATCTACTGACCCATCATCAGGGTTCTGGGAGAGCAGGTCAGGGAGAGGGTCACTCTCCTCCTCCTGTTCCTCATCAGTTGCCATGAGCAAGCCCATGTCAGCCCTGTCAACATATGGTTTCAATCTGTTGACATAGAGCTCCCTAAAGGGGCTCCTGGGAGTTCCAAGATTCACCAAGTAGGTGACTTCTCCCTTTTGCTCAACAATTGTATGTTGGCCACTCCACTTGTCTTGGAGAGCTGCTGGGGCCACAGGCTCCAACACCCACATGTTCTGTCCTGGCTGGTACACAGTCAGTACAGCCTTTTGGTCATGCCAAGTTTTTTGTAGTTCTTGGCTTGCCTCCAGGTTTTTAGTTGCCTTCTTCATGTATTCAGCCATCCTGGAGCGGAGACCAAGTACATAGTCCATCACATCCTGTTTGGGAGGTTTGAGAGGTAACTCCCAGCCCTCCTTCACCAAACATAATGGACCTCTAACAGGATGCCCAAGCAGAAGTTCAAAAGGGCTGTAGCCAACCCCCTTCTGTGGAACCTCCCTGTATGCAAACAGAAGGCAGGGAAGTAAAAGGTCCCATTTTCGCCTAAGCTTTTCTGGGAGGCCTTTAATCAATCCCTTTAGGGTTTTGTTGAACCTTTCAACTAACCCATTGCATTGTGGGTGATAGGGAGTAGTGATTTTGTAGTTTACACCACACTCCTTCCACATTTCTTTTAGATACCCTGACATGAAGTTGGTACCTCTGTCAGATATAACCTCCTTAGGGAAACCCACTCTGGAGAAAACTCAAATTAGGGCTCTTGCCTCCACAGGGGCTGTGGTGGTCCTGAGGGGAATTGCTTCTGGGTACCTGGTGGCATGATCCACTACCACCAGGATAAACCTGTGCCCAGATGCTGTTGGAGGGTCAAGGGGACCAACAATGTCAATCCTTGCCCTTTCAAAGGGTACCCCCACCACAGGTAGTGGTATCAGGGGGGCCTTTGTTGTGCCACCTGACTTGCCACTGGCTTGGCAAGTGACACAGGAGCGACAAAACTCGTTGGTGTCCTCTGACATATGTGGCCAATGAAAATGTGGAACAAGCCTGTCCCAGGTCTTGTTTTGGCCCAAGTGTCCTGCTAAAGGGATGTCATGTGCTAGGGTCAAGAGGAACCCCCTACACTTCTGAGGTATTACCAACCTCCTGGTGGCTCCAGGGGTAGGATCTCTAGCCTCACAATATAGGAGTCCCTCATCCCAAAAAACTTTATGGGACCCACTAGCACTCCCAGCATCCTCAGCAGCAGCCTGCTGTCTGAGGGGTTCAAGAGAGGGGCAACACTGTTGCTCCTTACTCAGATCTTCCCTGGAAGGTCCCCCTGCCCCCAAGAGCTCAACCTGATCAGGCTCAAGTGCCTCTGGGGCAGTTCCTTCTTCAGGATCTGCTTCTCCTCCCTCAGGAGAGGAATCTGAGATCTGAGACAGAGGGGAAGGCACTGCCTTAACCCTACTGCTCCTCCTCTTGGGTAGCATCTGGTCCATAGTTTCAGGATTCAGAGCTGGTTCAGCTTTATGCATTTTGGCCTGTGACCTGGTCACAGCAAATACCTCTCCAGGTATGCCCAACATCTCAGCATAAGTCCATAACTCTACTTTAGACCAGGCAGAATTCTCTAGATCATTGCCCAATAGACATTCGACAGGGAGGTCTGCACTGACTACTACTTTCTTGATGCCAGTTACCCCTCCCCAGGAGAAATTCACAACTGCCAGACTATGGTTGGTCCTGACATTGCTTGCATTGGTAACCTGGTACATTTCACCCAGGCTGATCTGCTCAGGGTCCACCAGATCCTCTGCCACCATGGTGACACTAGCACCTGTGTCCCTGAATGCCAAAGCCTGTTTACCATTTATTACAAAGCGGTACAAAAGGGGGTGGTGATGGACGGAGTATCAGAACCAATCAAACACTCACACCCAGTCAACAGATCTGGGTTTGATCCATCACCGTTCTTTAGCCCACTCTGCCACCCCAGTTCAGACATGGCCATATGCAAATTAGTCTGACCCTGTGCCTCATGGGAACAGTCCAGCCCGAACTGCCAAGCCATGCCTTCCCTGGACCGGAAACAAGCTTCCTAGGACCGGTTTCTGGCATTTCAGCCGTCTTCAGCCAGGCTTGCTTGAACCCAGTGGCAAAGTGAGCAAGGGACTCAACGTCTGAGCATACCCTGCCAACTTATGGCGAACAAAGCGGTACAAAAGGGGGTGGTGATGGACGGAGTATCAGAACCAATCAAACACTCACACCCAGTCAACAGATCTGGGTTTGATCCATCACCGTTCTTTAGCCCACTCTGCCACCCCAGTTCAGACATGGCCATATGCAAATTAGTCTGACCCTGTGCCTCATGGGAACAGTCCAGCCCGAACTGCCAAGCCATGCCTTCCCTGGACCGGAAACAAGCTTCCTAGGACCGGTTTCTGGCATTTCAGCCGTCTTCAGCCAGGCTTGCTTGAACCCAGTGGCAAAGTGAGCAAGGGACTCAACGTCTGAACATACCCTGCCAACTTATGGCGAACAAAGCGGTACAAAAGGGGGTGGTGATGGACGGAGTATCAGAACCAATCAAACACTCACACCCAGTCAACAGATCTGGGTTTGATCCATCACCGTTCTTTAGCCCACTCTGCCACCCCAGTTCAGACATGGCCATATGCAAATTAGTCTGACCCTGTGCCTCATGGGAACAGTCCAGCCCGAACTGCCAAGCAAGGGGTGGCAGAGTGGGCTAAAGAACGGTGATGGATCAACCCAGATCTGTTGACTGGGTGTGAGTGTTTGATTGGTTCTGATGCTCTGTCCATCACCATCCCCTTTTGTACCGCTTTGTTCGCCATAAGTTGGCAGGGTATGCTCAGACGTGAGTCCCTTGCTCACTTTGCCACTGGATTCAAGCAAGCCTGGCTGAAGACGGCTGAAATGCCAGAAACCGGTCCCAGGAAGCTTGTTTCCGGTCCAGGGAAGGCATGGCTTGGCAGTTCGGGCTGGACTGTTCCCATGAGGCACAGGGTCAGACTGATTTGCATATGGCCATGTCTGAACTGGGGTGGCAGAGTGGGCTAAAGAACGGTGATGGATCAACCCAGATCTGTTGACTGGGTGTGAGTGTTTGATTGGTTCTGATGGTCTGTCCATCACCATCCCCTTTTGTACCGCTTTGTTCGCCATAAGTTGGCAGGGTATGCTCAGACGTGAGTCCCTTGCTCACTTTGCCACTGGATTCAAGCAAGCCTGGCTGAAGACGGCTGAAATGCCAGAAACCGGTCCCAGGAAGCTTGTTTCCGGTCCAGGGAAGGCATGGCTTGGCAGTTCGGGCTGGACTGTTCCCATGAGGCACAGGGTCAGACTGATTTGCATATGGCCATGTCTGAACTGGGGTGGCAGAGTGGGCTAAAGAACGGTGATGGATCAACCCAGATCTGTTGACTGGGTGTGAGTGTTTGATTGGTTCTGATGCTCTGTCCATCACCATCCCCTTTTGTACCGCTTTGTTCGCCATAAGTTGGCAGGGTATGCTCAGACGTGAGTCCCTTGCTCACTTTGCCACTGGATTCAAGCAAGCCTGGCTGAAGACGGCTGAAATGCCAGAAACCGGTCCCAGGAAGCTTGTTTCCGGTCCAGGGAAGGCATGGCTTGGCAGTTCGGGCTGGACTGTTCCCATGAGGCACAGGGTCAGACTGATTTGCATATGGCCATGTCTGAACTGGGGTGGCAGAGTGGGCTAAAGAACGGTGATGGATCAACCCAGATCTGTTGACTGGGTGTGAGTGTTTGATTGGTTCTGATGCTCTGTCCATCACCATCCCCTTTTGTACCGCTTTGTTCGCCATAAGTTGGCAGGGTATGCTCAGACGTGAGTCCCTTGCTCACTTTGCCACTGGATTCAAGCAAGCCTGGCTGAAGACGGCTGAAATGCCAGAAACCGGTCCCAGGAAGCTTGTTTCCGGTCCAGGGAAGGCATGGCTTGGCAGTTCGGGCTGGACTGTTCCCATGAGGCACAGGGTCAGACTGATTTGCATATGGCCATGTCTGAACTGGGGTGGCAGAGTGGGCTAAAGAACGGTGATGGATCAACCCAGATCTGTTGACTGGGTGTGAGTGTTTGATTGGTTCTGATGCTCTGTCCATCACCATCCCCTTTTGTACCGCTTTGTTCGCCATAAGTTGGCAGGGTATGCTCAGACGTGAGTCCCTTGCTCACTTTGCCACTGGATTCAAGCAAGCCTGGCTGAAGACGGCTGAAATGCCAGAAACCGGTCCCAGGAAGCTTGTTTCCGGTCCAGGGAAGGCATGGCTTGGCAGTTCGGGCTGGACTGTTCCCATGAGGCACAGGGTCAGACTGATTTGCATATGGCCATGTCTGAACTGGGGTGGCAGAGTGGGCTAAAGAACGGTGATGGATCAACCCAGATCTGTTGACTGGGTGTGAGTGTTTGATTGGTTCTGATGCTCTGTCCATCACCATCCCCTTTTGTACCGCTTTGTTCGCCATAAGTTGGCAGGGTATGCTCAGACGTGAGTCCCTTGCTCACTTTGCCACTGGATTCAAGCAAGCCTGGCTGAAGACGGCTGAAATGCCAGAAACCGGTCCCAGGAAGCTTGTTTCCGGTCCAGGGAAGGCATGGCTTGGCAGTTCGGGCTGGACTGTTCCCATGAGGCACAGGGTCAGACTGATTTGCATATGGCCATGTCTGAACTGGGGTGGCAGAGTGGGCTAAAGAACGGTGATGGATCAACCCAGATCTGTTGACTGGGTGTGAGTGTTTGATTGGTTCTGATGCTCTGTCCATCACCATCCCCTTTTGTACCATTTATTACAGGCTGCTGTTTGCATTTGCCCAGATTACTGGGGCTCACTAGGAAGGACATATCAATGTCTCCCTCACAAACCAGCAATGCCTTAGTGGGTACTCTGACTAGGCCAGAGTCCACTTCAGAGCCCAGGGTCAACCCTACTACACCCTTATTCTTATTTCCACCTCCATCAGTAGCGGTACTAGGGGGAACAGTTGCCTTAGGGGCAGGAGTGGTGGTGGTTTGGCCTTTGGACTTGTTACAGTCAGAAGTCCAGTGCTTTTTCTGTTTACAGAATTTGCACCAGGGCTTCATTTGGCCTTTTCCCTAGTTAGACTGTGAATCCCCACCAGACGCAGATTTTTGGGGCCCTTGTGAAAACATCTGGTCTTTTGACTTATCCCCACCTTTCTCAGAGCCTTTAGGATCCTGCTTCTTAGTGTCACCCCCTTGGTTCTGGGTTTTCTGCCTCACCCTGGTTCTGACCCATGTGTCTGCCTTCTTTCCCAATTCTTGGGGAGAGGTCAGATCAGAGTCCACCAAGTATTGATGCAACAACTGGTTTTGGCAATTATTAAGGATCTGTTCTCTCATCATAAGATTATACAATCCCTTAAAATCAGTAACTCTACTACCAACCAGCCAACCCTCCAGAGCCTTGGTTGCACAATCAACAAAGTCAGTCCAGTCCTGAGTCTGTGCTTTCTGGGTATCCCTGAACTTCAAACTGTACTGTTCAGTGGTTAAGCCAAACCCATCTATTAGTGCACTCTTCAGGACTTCATAATCATCAGCATCCTCTTCTCTAACAGTGAGGAGCTTGTCTCTACCTTTATCAGAAAAGGAGAGCCACAAGATTGCTGCCCACTGTTTCTGGGGAACCTGTTGTACTTTACAGGCCCTCTCCAAAGCAGTTATCCACTTGTGGATATCATCCCTACTCTGGTAGGGAGGAACAACCTTGGACAGTTCCTATGGTCTGGAATGTAATCTCTGACTCTAGGGACACTGTTGCTGCCACCAGGGGTTTCTAAACCCTCTCTTCTAGAAGCTCTCTGGAGCTCAAAGTCTTCTTTGTCTAATACCAACTGCTTGGCCTTAAGGGTAACTCTTGCTTCCTCATACTGTAGCAGTTTGTACATTCTTTCAGAGGAGGTCTCTCTTCTATTAAAGTATGAGTTCCTCTGCTAGGCAGATTCTCTGCCTGAGTGATATGAGTGCTCAGATTCCCTAGCAAGGAATCTAGGCCTCTCCTCCACTCTGTCAGTTCTCTTAGGGAGAATTTCTCTGTCCTTTTCAGACCCATGTGGGTCTGGCCCTTCCATTACAGAGTCCAGGTCATCTTGATTTTCATCATCTGACCCAGAGACTATAGCTGACCCACCCCCTGATTCAGATCCATTAGCTCCTAGAGCTAATCTAAGATCATCTGCTGTCAGCAGATCTATCAGGTGTAGTGTGGAGGGACTCTGTCCTAGCTTCAGGTGCCTTGCAACACACATGGCCTTCAAGTCAAAGAAGGTCATGTCCTTATACTGACACTGGGTGGACCCACTGGCTCCATCCCTTGAGGACATTATAGTGTTGTGCAGTGTTGTAGTACCTACACTAGTTTGTGGCCTACTGATCCTAGCTTGAGCTGTAGCAAGGGTGTGCTATCCCTTCACAAACAGCTCTAAGTTCAGTAGAACTTGTTGATACTAAGCTTGACTTTTATATGTACCTTGAGTACCTTTAGTGGTTTTCAGTTAGTAATTCAAATAGAGATTTTCTGGTAAAACAATGGCAAGCTGGAATCCCACACGCTGCCCACCAATGTGATAAATTGGCCTGGCATATGATGGTCACTAGTTAAAGTGGCCACCTTGCACCAGTACAATTCGACTCTATGGTAGATAGGTTTAAGACAACCTTTTAAATAAAGCTATCCTAGTGGTAGCTCTGGAGAGCAGCCTTCAGGCTAAGTCTCAGAGGAATGTAAAGCAGCTTGTTTAACCTTATAATCTCTTGAATTACCAAATGAAAGGACACCAGACAGGTATATATATAAAATATATATGTATTTATTTCTAGACACACTCTACTAATCTCTTTATGAGATTAGACCTCAGGAACATATGCACAAATCAATGTTTCACAACAAATTAAGCACTTATATGGCTGGGGCCCTAGGCGCGTACCAGACCATATACTAAAAAAGAGATTTAGGAATGTCGACTTGCAAGGGGACAAGGCCTAGGGCCTTTAGAATCGCTGGGGCCTCACTAATCTACCCAAGGCAGGTAAGTAAAGGACCCACGGGAGACGCGTGTAGTGTGAGAACACAGCCGCGGGTTCCCTATTGATTTCAATGGAGCAAGTCACTGTTGGATTTTTAAAGTTTTAGGGTACTTTGGGAGAGTCTACAAGCAAGCCACTTACAAGGTAAGTACTTTGAGGGCCAACACCCACATGAGCACCAGAGTGCACGAGTTACCTCACCCAGGGAAGCCGGGTGCATAGGTGTCTTTTGGTGTCGGGTCAAGGCGTCGTTTTCAATGGAAGCCAAAGAAGATTTGCTGCTTGTGAAGACTGGAGAAGTGTCCGGTGGAATCCAAGGTTGGAGCCAACAAGCCTTGGCAACAGCAAGTCTTGTGGAATGTGAAGAAAGTCAGCAGTACAGACCAGCAAGGTCTGAGGGACTCACCCAGTGACGGTAAGTCAGGGAAGGCCTGGAGCAACCAGGGGAGCCCTTTGGTTTGATGAAGAAGTCTTCAGGGGACCCACAAGCCAGCTGGCAAGGGATTGCAAAGACACCTCATGAGGATTCACTTCACAGGAGCCGACGGTCACTCGGGACAAGGTAGGCCTTTGATTTTCAAGGGAAATCCTGCTGGAGGCTTGGACCCTACGTGGTCCAATGCACAAGTTCGTAGATCATCCTGAAGGGGTTGCACTCGACAATAGTGCACGGTACCCAGGTATTGCTGTTCCTCGTCACTCGTGGGGTCCACTCGCCGCAGGTTTGCTGGGGACTCACAATGGCCATCGAGAAGTCAGAAAATCTACTTTTGGGGCTGCAGGGACTTTGGACTCTGGCCAGAGCGGGAAAGTTTGCGATTGTTGATTCAAAGTTTTGGTGCCTGCCAAGCAGGGGAGCCACTCCTTGACTCCAAGGGAGATTCTTCAGTCTTCCAAAGGTAGTGGAACGTCGAAGGTCCAGGATTCTTCTTGTAGAGCGTCGTCCAGGGATATCTAGTTTGCAATGGCAAGGGTTCCCTATCTTATACTAAAGGAAAAGGAGGGACTAGCTCTATGACCACTCCTCTGGGAGGGTCAGGGGAGTGGGTGGTTACACCCACATCCCTTTGTCTAGTTTCATGCCAGAACAGGGGCAGGTAGCCCCCGAACCGGTTTGAGCTGGCATATGCACAGAGGAGCCTACTGCTCCCCCCGTGCAGGACTTCAAAGCACTCTAGGAGTGCACCCACCCAGCCCCAATACACTAAATCCTGTCTGGAAGGTGGTGACACCCCCCTGTGACAGGATGCCTATTGTTGGGCCTCCTCCACTGCGAGTTTCAGTCAGCAGCAGGAGGGCAGCCCAGTGTCTGTGCTGGTGGCATCCATTTTGTTATGCCAGGCTCTTTCAGATTTCTACTGTGTCTCCACGGTAGGTAGATGTCTATCCCTCTAGAAGGGTGAGATCATAATCCCACACCAGTTTCTGGTGGGGGGTATGATTCCAAGGTGTTTGACACCAAACACAACATGTTTTTATGCAGCCATCCCAAAGTTAGCATTTACCGCTAGGTTATAATGCACTTAAGAGTATATGGTTAACCGCATCCACAAACAGCCACAGAGAATAGACTCTGAGGGCTGCAGAGGGGCCCTGCTCAGGCAGAGGCACCCCCTCACATGTAAACCAAGCACCTTGCCCTCAGGATTGAGAGGGCCTACCTTAGGGGTGACTGATAGGTTTATATGTGTGTGTAAGGTGAGATATAGGGAACCTATACCTCTGTGAGGAGTGCTAACACTACCTCACCCAGGCTGCAGTAGCAGGCCTGTGGTGTCAGATTTAGTCTGCTTCCCAGGGGTGGCATAATACATGCTTCAGCCCCTGGTAGGCCTGTGAAGTACCTATGCCCTTGGTACCTAAAGTACCATATACTAGGGGCTCATAAGGTACCACAGTATTCAATCACTAGTGCATCTAATATGCACTCCAAGTTGTTTAGAGAGAACAGAGAGACTGGGGCCCTGATTAGCAGGGACCTAGCCAGACTATAGCCAGAAACCAGTGTTAACATCAGAAAAAAAGTGGGGGCAACATAAGTGCAGATCCTACTCTCCTACATTGGTGCTATGACAAGTATTGTGTAATGTTACGGTGGAAAGATATCACGGTAGACCAAATTGGATGGGTTTTTCTACAAGCTTTATTAGATACACAACCTGGCATCAGTCCTCTCCAAGGAGCCAGGTGCAACTGATGCTCTTAGAATTCCCTGCCCTTTCCAATTTATAAAGGAACCTCCACAATGGAACACATGCAAATGTACCTATAGAACACATGCACATGTACCTGCATCATAACACACCCCCTTCCCTTCCCCCATAAATGAAAAGACAAAAAAAAAGGAAGAGAAAAAGAACAAAAGAGCACTATAAATAGAAGTGAAGCATTTCAAATAATCAATCAATCAGGGTCTATAAAGCACGCTACTCACCCGTGAGGATCTCAGGTGCTGGGGGAGGGGGGATTCGAGCAGCTCTGTGGTCGTCCGAAGAGCCAGGTCTAGGGATCCTTTCTGAATAGATGCAGTGTCGGGCTTTGTCTGATGCAGAGAGGGAGTCCATTTCAGGTCTTGGCCATGATGTAGGAGAAGGATCTGCCACACGCTCTGGCCCTGTGGATTCAGGGGACCGTGGCCAGGGCTAGGTTGGCACAGCGGAAGTTTCTCTTGGGGGCATGGAAGGAGATTCTTTCATTGAGGTATTGGGGTCCGGTGTTGTGGAGGGCTTTGTAGGCATGTGTGAGCAGTTTGAAGGTTATTCTTTTTACTACGGGGAGCCAGTGGAGGTTGTGGAGAACGCAGAGGTGTTGGGTGATGTGGTCATGTCGTGGGATTTCAAAGACGAGTCTGGCTGTGGCGATCTGGATTGTCTGATCCATTTAAAGGTCTTGTGGATTATGCGCAGGGTGTTGAAGCATGTGGCGGATACAGCATTGATGTGGCGGTTCATGGTGAGAGAAGAGTCGAATATGAGTCCAAGGTTGCGGGCGTGGTCCTTAGGGGTGGGCGGGTTTCTGAGGGCGTGGGGCCCCCTGGTGTTGTCCCATGAGGAGGGGGTGGAGTCGAGGATGTGGACTTCTGTTTTCTCTGAATTGAGCTTCAGTCAGCTGCAGCTCATCCAGGTTACGACGTCCTTCATCCCTTCTTGAAAGCTGTGCCTTGTGATGCCGGGTTCCTTGGTGAGGGAGAGGATGAGCTGGGTGTCGTCGACGTATGAGGCTATGTTGAGTCTGTGTTTTCTGACAATGGTTGTGAGGGGGGCTATGTAGACGTTGAAGAGCGTGGGGCTGAGGGAAGATCCTTTGGGTACTTTGCATCTGAACTCTGGAGGTTCGGAGAGGAAGGGCAGGAGTCTTATTCTTTGTGTTCTGCCAAAGAGGAAAGATCGAATCCAGTCTAAGGCAGTTCCCTGGATGCCAGCGTCGTGGAGCCTGGCAGCTAGTGTGCAGTGGGAGATGGTGTCGAAGGCTGCTGGGAGGTCTAGGAGGATGAGGGCTGCTGTGTGACCTTGGTCGAGGAGGGAGTGGATGTCGTCGGTGGAGGCTATGAGGGCGGTCTCAGCGCTGTGGTTGCTGCGGAATCCGGATTGAGAGGTGTCAAGGATGTTGTTGGTTTGTATGAAGTGTGCGACCTGGGTGTTGAAGACGTTCTCGATTACTTTGGCAGTGTAGATGAGAAGAGAGGTGGGACTGAAGTTCTTGAGGTCTGTTGGTCTGCAGAGGACTACTTGAAGAGGAGTTTGACTTTGGCGTGTTTCCAGCTGTTGGGGAGTGTAGCAGTATCGAGGGAACAGTTGATTATTCATCATAGTTCGGGTGCGATGGCGGCCCTGTGGAAGATATGCGGCAGGCAGGGGTTAGTGAGTGCTCCGGAGTGAATGCTTTTCATAGTCTTTGCGGTGTCTTCTGTGGTGAGAAGGTTCCAGGTGAGGTGGGTTGACCGGATGGCGTGGCTGGTGGGGGGTGTTGGGTTGGTACCATGGTCTTGGTCATCGAAGTTGTCATAGGGCGTTTTGGTCTTGTGGTGGAAGAAGGAGCTGAGTCTGTTGCAGAGGTCTTAGGAGGTAGGGATGTCGGTAGTTTTGCTGTGTCTGGTGAATTCTTGTATGATGGTGAAGAGTTCCTTGGAGTTGTAGGAGTTGGAGAGGATTCTGTCTTGGATGAAGTTCCTCTTAGTTGATCTGATGAGTTGGTGGTGTGCCGTGCCTTGTAGGCAGAGCGTGCTTCTGGGGTTTTGCTGTTTCTCCATGTTTTCTCCAGTCATCTGCAAGAGCGATTGGGTTCTAGGAGGTGCGTGGTGAACCAAGCAGCTCTTGCGTTATTTTGTCTGGTGGAGTTCGGGGGGGGGGAGTTTTGGCTGTCTAGGTCCAGAGGTGGGTGGAGATGCGGCGGCATTGTCGGCAGGAGAATGGGCCTTGAGAGTTGCTCAGCGTGGAGAGCTGCCATTTGTTGTTGCATCCAGGGTTGAGGGCGTGGAGAGTTCTGGATCATAGTGGCAGGGGTTTGTGGGACCAGGGTACCTGGAGCTGGTCCCGGTCGGGTCACGGACAGGTGCAGACGGGTTTGCCTGTGGTGCACCTTCGGCATGCCAGCGACGAGGCCACTATTAAGTATGGGGAGGGTGTGCAGGTGGGAGGCGGCAACACGCTGGGGAGGGCTGCAGGGGCAGCAGTGGCAGGAAAAAGGCAAGAAAAAATAGGCAAAAAGTAAAAAAACAGAAAAGGCTGAAGAGAAAGGCGAAAGGCAAACACAGCAAAGACAGAAAAAAAACTGAAGAGAAAGGCAAAATGCAAAAAGAGAAAAGACAGAAGAGGCTGACACCCACAGAGTGGACCAGTAGAAGAGGAGGCTGTTCCACTGGACCACCAGAGATGAGGCGGAGGCAGAAGCCTGCGGGTGGAGGAGGGCCTCAAATTCCTGGATCACCAGAAGGCGCTGGGGGCAGTGCCCTAATAACAGAGTTGCGCAAGGGGAGAGCAGTTACCATGACCAGGAGGTCAGAGGTCAATAGTATCCTGGTAGGGAAATGGGAAAGAAAGGAAAAACAAAATCCCAAACTAAGATCTGACATAGCCCTCAAGATAAGTAGGGTGTCTCTAAACTCATGGACCACCCAGAGGTGTAGTACCGCCACTCCATTCTTCAACAGGATCAATTCCGGGACCAAAACTTCCACCACTAATTTCCTCATCCCTCATCAACATCACCCGTAAACATCCTTCGTCCTCCTCCTTCACACTTTCTCCCCCACTCTGATACTATGCTTTATTTCAGAATTTCCACATTTCGCCATTTTCCAAAATCACAAAATAGCTTCCTACTCTGGCAATGCGGAAAGGACCTCTGAACTTAGAAAGTCGCCTTCCAATCCTTCCTTACTTTATTTTGACCCAATCACCCATATCAAATGTAGTTATTTCCTCTCCTATGGATCTGTCCATTCCTGGACCTCCACTCTTGACCCATTCCTTCAACCAGGCTGGAACTTATTTGGTACCTGGTTATTGCCCTCACATTTTCTGGAAATACATTTTCTGTGTAATACTGTGAGGAAACGTGTGATAGGCCCACATCATAGAGGTCATCATTCTCCTCCCATCAGAGTGGTTCATAATGGCCAGTTGTATAGTACCCTTCACCAGCCTGTTGACCCTTTCTGCTAATCCATTTCTCAGTGGGTTGCATAATGAGATGGCCAAATGTCTTATTGATTTAGAAATTAATCATTTTATGTGAGGTTAACTGAGTACCATTATCAGTTATTAACACCACAGAAATAGCTTTCTCCTCAAAAATCTCCTCCAACAATGAAATTGTAGTCCTTTAGGTCACAACTCCCATACATTTCACAATTATCCATTTAGAATATAAATCTACAACAGTCACAGCAAATTTCAACTCCCCAGGCAATTCCACCATAAAACCAATGAAGTCCAACAGATGGTATACTAGAGCCTACCGGGATCTTCAATGTGCCCTCCTTCACTTTTTTACGCAACTCAACATTTTTTCACTCTCCCAACAAATACAACAATACTCCACCCACCTTTTGACTTGATCATCAAGACCTGGTCACAAAAATTCTCCCTTTAGTCTTTTACTAGTCAAACCTTGACGTAAGTGTCTCCCCTGTGCCAGTGGCGGTGCGTCCATTGGGGGCGTTGGGGCGTTGCCCCACTAAGCTGGACACAGCCCCAACGCCTCCAATGGACGCACCGCCACGGCAGCTTCTGTTGTTGAATTTGAGTATTTCGCAGCCGAGATTGCAGTCTGTGGGTTTGACGTGTGTGTGGGGGCGGGGCTGCCGCTGCCGCTGACGTGGATAGCGGCGCGCAGCAGTCCAGAGGCAGCAGACAGCAGTGGGCAATGGTGCGCATGTCATGTTTTGGGCTGTATTCTGCAATCCTGGCCCAAACATGCGCAGACGTGTGTGTGTGGCACTTTGAAATTTTGAGTAGTACAGTGGTGACTGGGACCCGAGGGTGCTTCTCCTAACGCAGGCCCCCGGGTCTCATTATGGGCAGGGACTAACCCTGCTCTTAAGCCAATCCTGGCGCTGCTGGCACAGTGGCGCTGGTAATGCAGCGCCAGGATTGGCTGAGTCTATTCACCGCGTATGGTATGGCCAATCACACTGCGGCAATGTGAAGCCATGCAGTAGTGATTGGCCATTTCAGTCTCTACGCTGTTCGGCGCACCACGTCACCGTGCCAGTGCCTGCTGCCTGCCACACGAGTCGACACACACGAGACGACACGACCACGAGGTGTGAGGAGTCACGACGAGTGGAGCGAGCACGACGACGAGCAGACGACACAGACAGTGCAGCAGCCAGCAGCGAGTCAGTCAGTTTTGACTCGAGTATTTATGGCTTAAGCTTTTGTATTTTTTTTGTAATAATGTGTGTACAGTACAACACCGCGTCACGTGTGTCACCGAGCCCTCCTTCAACTGAGGCCCAGTCCCTGACCCTTATTTATTATACATGTAACAAGAACCCCTCTCTCTCTCCTCACGCGCATCAGCTCCTGCTGTAAAATGGAACCTGGGGGGCGTCGTGTGGCGTAAAAGAAAATAATAACTGTGAAAATTAATAATTCAACATGATCCCCCTGGCGTGCCTTGTGTGATAACTTATTAGGCACACGATGTATGTTTTCTTCTGCCTCTCTGCAGCTCTGAGCTGCACTGTACTTGTGAGAGACACCAGTTTGTTTCTTGTTTTTAACGGACGATGGGTGTCAGTCAGGGCCTCCGAGGTCTTGCTGGGAGCACAGAGAATGTTGAATTCTAATTCTTTAAGAGTTTTTTGGCACTCTCTTGGCTCTTCTCGTCAAGGTCAAAGGGTGTCGCCATTAGTGTACATTACTGGGACTCTAGCTTGCAGCAACAGCAGGCCCTGCCCTGGAAACTGCTGAATTACAGTACAGTCTCGGACTCGGACATTCAGCAACCGGTGTCACTGGGTCTTGAGGTGGCGCAATCTTTCTCTGCCATCCAATGAATGGACGCCACGAGGCAGAGAAATGCGCATTCTTCAGCTAATAATGTCTTTTGTGCTTGTCCAAAAGACCGGTCATATATTTACCCGCCTTTCCATTTCATTCTTGCTTTATTCATCCCCATTGTTGCTTCCTTTCATTCTTATCTTCCATTTCTTTATTTCTCTACCACCCCGTGCCCCTCTGCTTCCCTGGTGTCGTAGAGACGGTAGTCTAAGCTGTTGCCGTCTCAGAGACAAGTTTGGTGTTTTTCTGTCCACAAAGCGCCCAGAGTACGGCTGTCGGCTCTGGACACATTCTGTTTCCTTATAATCAAGACCTGAAGCGTTGTCCTTGTTGGTATGAGTTGTAATGCTTTTTTCCTGTAGTGACAGTAGATTAATATTCCTGCTCTCGCCGTCATGACTGACCCCGGTGTCTCTGTCAGACCGGCCTGGCCCCTTCCCGATGATCTTTTCCACCTTTTATAAACCTGCTGGGGACGTTCTGGCACTTTAATTGATTATTCTCTGCTGGATGATAAAAATAACTGTCTTGCAATATTTCGGTGCTCCGACCTGCCTGCTTGATACTCACACAGTCGCACTTAGCAAGCAACATCCTACATAATTCATGCTGATCAGTTGACAGAGGTGTACTGTTATGAAGCGCAACGTTTTCCAAGAAAGCCTGTTCCCGATTTGCTGCGACTGAGGGCGGCATCCTCCCCGTTTCTACCGATTGATTTCAGAAAGTATGAATTCCAATAATAATCAGTCTCTCGAGAAGCATCCCACAAGTACATCTGTATCATCAGGATGCAGCAATATTTACACGATTTATTTCATCTGTGCAAATCGATGACGAGGAGAGGCCTGAAAGAGGTCCATGGGAGACTGAAAGTGAAAGCGGGAAAGTGTCAGTGAGTGAGATTGGAAGAGAGCGAGGGTGCGCGAGATGGTGACGATGGACTGAGTATGAGGAGAGGAGAGGAGAGGGAGAGAGTGACCACGAGGTGACAACAGTGAGAACAGATCATGGCAGCCATGACAGGGCCAAGTTCCTAAGAAACACCATGCTTCAGGAAAGACTAAATGCTTTGGCAATGCTCTCTATAGAGAGCAAGTTAGTTCAAAATATCTCTGATTTTAATGTTCAAGTAATTGAAAAGTTTGCTGCTCTTAAAGACAGACGTGCTGATTTTAGATACAAAAAGTAAACATATGTATGTTCAATGCTGCTAGTTTCCGACCACCTGTTTAGTTGTTTGTTAAATAAAAACACCTGTGAGGTACTCAGAAATGCATTATATCTCAAAGTCTGTTATGAAGCTCTGTGGTTATACTGAATAAGCAGCTACCTATGTTATATGACATGATCTCTTTATTACTGTAATAACTGCACTTTCTTCATTGCTTTATTAACCTTTCTGCTTTCTCAAATTTGCTTTAAAATGCACCATTTTTCCACTCTTTTTTCAAAATTTTCTCGGGGGGGGGGGGAACCCCCGCCAACCCCCCTTAGGTTGTTCAGGGTCGCTCGCTACGCTCGCTCGCTATGCTGAAGTATGACAAACATTTTACGCCCGCCACTTTCAAATGTCACCGTCCGCCACTGCCCTGTGCTAAGATGAATAGCCTTCATCTCCACAGTAGGAACAAAATGATATTCCCTCATAATGACATTCCAGCCTCAAATTCACAATTCACCTACAACTTTAATGTATACCCATACAGATTGTGACAACGTACTCTCTCTTGCTGTGCATTACTGAATCAAATTACAAACTTCTTTGAGAACAACATCCAATTCAATTTCCTCCTCCCACTGCACCATGGTGAAAGCTCACAGGCCATTATGTACTGCATCTGCACAGAATCTTCTGCACCCTCTTATTCTAAACTATTTACCACCGCACCGTCCACAGTTTCCCAGTCTAGAGGTGACCTAGATAGGCAATCTGCCTGTACATTCCTCCATACTTGCACAAACGCTATTGTATAAAAATACTTCTGAAGCCTTGCCACTAACCTGGCCAATTTAGCGGATCCCTTGCCTGCTTGTCCAGACAACAGTATCTTAATCAAAGGTTTGTGATTAATACACATGATGAAAGACACACCCCACAAATATACCGGAAAATATACAGCACTCCAAGCAGCAGCCAACGCCTCCTGTTCTATGATTGAATAGTTCCTTTCAGCCTGTGTGAGTGTTCTTGAAGCAAATGCAAGTGTCTTCTTGTTCTTTCCTTGCAACTGAGATAGCACAACCCCCAAACCAGTCGCACTCGCATCCACAGTAAGAATGGATTCTCTCCCTTCCGTAGAGATTTACTCAAACACTCCATTTTATTCGCAAATCTGTCTAAAAATTTGGCATAGTACTGTATGAGTCTTAAAAATGATCTTAATTGATCATTTTCTGTTGGAGCAGGTGCCATTCTTAGCGCATCCAACAATGAACACTTAGGTTTGACCCTACCATTAGATATGGTATACCCTACATACTCTACCTGTTCGGTCAAAAATGTGCACTTCTTTCTATCAAGTGTCAATCCAAATTCTCCCAATTTCTTCAACACCAACCTCTAGGTAGTGTTATGTTGCTCCACTGTTTCAACAATGATCAAGATGTCATCTTGAAAATAGATTACATTTTTCACCCTCTCAAAGACTTTTGTCATCCTTCTCTGAAATGCACTCGCAGCTAGCGCTAAGCTAAATGGCATGTGACTGAACTGGTATGTTCCCTCCGTAGTGATAAAAGTGGTAAGCACTTTGCAAATTCAGTTTTGAGAGGTACCTACCATCCTTCACCAAGACCAAAAGGAGTGGAATAGTGTCCATCACAATCCCCCGGTTAAGGGTTCTAAGATCCACACAGAATCTCAAGCGGCCATAAAATGTTTGGGTAATAACCACAGGAGATATACCTTGTGAAACCTCTGTGGGTTCAATTATAAACCCTTTAAGCATGTCACACAGTAACTCTTTAACACCATCCCTCCGAGAAAGAGGTACCCTCCTGACATTATGTTGAATTGGTACAGCATTTTTTTCAACATCATTTTGTGCACATACCCCTTCAAGCATCCTAGAGAATTTCCAAACACCTTCACTGTACCCTCCAGCACAACACTCAAGTGTACACCCTCCACAACCATTATCTGGTTGGTTGCTCTAGGATTTAATATCATATTGAGGTCAAACTGATGCATCCACCCTAAAATTGTGGACCATCCATGGAAACATATACTTTTCCTTTCTTGCATCGAATCCCATATTGTATATTCCCCTCCATGTATCCAACTATATCAATGGGTTCCCCTTGATAGCCGCCAGGATCGATATCCTTTGGAGACAGCATTACATCAACCCACTGCACACTGAATAACTTCTTTGGAATGATGGTATACATTGATCCTGAATCAACCATGAGTTCCTTCTCCCTCTCACACACCATAAACTTTGCAACCAGTTTTGTTATTCTCCTTTTTTCAACCATACTTGTGCACTCATTTTCCTTCACAGTGTCTTCACTCACAACTAGTATTCTATCACCATAATTACCGTCCCACGCTTCCTCCACCCATCCGACTATTTATTTTTTTCCTTGCGTCAAGTGTTTGTGTCTTTACGCATGCGTGCATAGTGACCTCTCAGTCCACACTTCCTGCACTCTTTGTTGATAACAAAACACTGATTTGAGTCTGCAGTATGATAGGTACTACCCCAATGAGTGCAGTCTTTTACCTCACCTCTGTCTGTTGGGCACCCTTATCCCCTCCCATTCTTTTTTTTTACAGCACAAGCCTCCTCTTCACCATTATGACTTTTATCTTTTATAACACTTCACATTTCACTTTTCTGTTAAGCTCCTTCATACATCTTTGAGATTCTTCAATAACTTTTATTATTTTTATCATATGCTCAAGGGAGGGGTCCTTCGCTGTCCATAGCCTTTCCTGAATTTTCTTGTCTTTACACTGCACAATGATCTGGCCATGAATCAAATCATCTGTCGTATCGCCAAAGTGACATTTAATTAAAAGCTCTCTGAGCCTCGCTACAAATTAATCAATTGATTTATGTTCCACCAGAGGCTGTGTGTAAAACCTATACCGTACTATGACCAAATTGAGCTCCTTTGCAAACCTGATCTCAAGTTGTTTAATAGCCTTTTTATACACATTAGCAATGGGTTGGCCATTAGGTCCCACGGCTACCGACAAATAATTAAAAACCCTTTGAGCCTCATTACCCAGTGTGAACACCAATAATACCTTCTTCCTTGCTGGTGAGAAGTCTTGTCCATCAGCGTTATGATATAATTCTCTAACATTTCTACCCAATCCACCCATGGTATTAATGGAGTCCCCAGTGGAGTTTTAAAAAACGCTTGGCTGTACATTGTTCCAAATGTTAGCCTACACATGACCTCAGATGTTCAGATCACTAATAACTGTGCCTGCTAGATGCCCCCGGACACTTCCGTGACCTTCACCAGCTGCTGAAAAGGTGTGCGAATCACCATAAATGGTGCTTGCACAATGCTCCCCGGATACACCATGACTGACAATAGCTTGCTCTCCACATGCGGCTGCCACTCCTACATCCACCGACACTGGCACAAAATGGCATCACATGGCATGAAATACAATGCGTTCCAGTGATGTGCTAGCTCTGAGACCTAGAATGCCCTCCTTCTGTGACTCGTATGCGCTGCTCTTCGTATGTCAAACCTCAAAAATCTAGCTAGTTCCAGTTCTGTGCTCACGTGACTGCGCTCGAGCAATCGGCCCAACAGTGAGAGCTTTCTAGATTCTTCAATAAGCACAGTACCTGGTCTTGTGCTAAATCTTTCGCCACTGGTTGTCCGACCTCGAAGCGAAACGGGTGTCGGTCCATCTGTATTACATCCAATCCACCCCACTGATGCTCAGCTGCAGTTGCTTCCTGCAGTAAAAGTAAACAGGACCACCCAGGTTGTGTCTGCCACCATTCTCTATGTTTCAAGTCATTGCCAAAATATTGCGGTGGAAAGATACCATGGTACACCAAATTGGGTGGGTTTTCCAACAAGCTTTAAATGGAGACACAACCTGATGTCCGTCCTCTCCAAGATGGCAGGCACTTCTGACCCTTTTGGAATTCCCTCCGCCTTACAATATAAAGGAACCAACACAATGGAGCACACTCAAATGTACCTATAGAACACATGCAAATTTACCTAGATCATAACTTGTAGTGATTTCTATTTAGCTTCAGAACCCCTCAAATACTTTGGGCCTTATTTAGAGGTTCTCATATAGGGTACCACATCAAACATATGGCATATATTCCATCTGCGGTAGTAGAAGTGCATTATTGTCAATTGCACTCTCAATACAGCAAAAGGGGCATTCATCACATTTTGTTGGGGTAACTTGCTCTATCAATTCAAAATAAAGCCCTTAATATGAACATATCAAAGACACATGACAAGTTTGATTCAGTACGCTCACTTATCATTTCTGCAGTGCAAAATGATATGTTTTATTTGATCTAACGTTTAGTTAAAGCTACACTGCCTTTGTGCCTCACTGCAGTCCTTTTTTATTTTTTCATGCAAGAGTGGAGGTCAAATCTCTATAGTATGCACAGTTAGCAAAGCTTTGATGTGGTGCTCTTTCCAGTGGATCCCGGGGTCTCCATGTTTTTGCTGCTTCTGGCATCTAGCTAATTCCACAGTCACTATAAAGCTCCTGAAAGTATACTTCCAAACTAAATATAACTTTTTCAAAGGAAATCCTAATTTCTCTGGTTCACTTAAAACAGTATTGAAAATGTAAATGTTTTTCTATAATCTAAAATAAAATGAACATGTCTATTTAATTCGAAATGCATTCTTTTTAGCAAACGTCTTTTGATGTGGTTCATTAAATACCACCTTTTAAAACAAAATTATCCTATCCACTACACATTCATTGAAGCCCTACATTACCATAAGAAGTAACACTTCTCACATTTAAGGGGCTGATTACAACTTTGGAGGTCCAACGGCCCGACTGCCGCTTCCCTGTCCTCTATGACACCGCTGCACCAGCGATCTACCGCCCACCGTATTATGAATTGTGCTGTCTGAAATGCCAACCGCAACCATGGCAGTGTTCACGTCGGGACTGCAGCGGTCTGCAATCTGGGCGGTTTGTCCTCCGATGACGTCAGTCTGGGGTCTACCCCAACTGCAACACAGCAAGACAGACAGCACCATTTTCTGCATTTTTTACAGCTACCAAGTTCCATATTCCCATTTAGCACTCTCTGCTACCTGTAATTTTTGTTTTTCACCTTTTTATCTTTATCACTTATTTGTTTTTCATTCATATACTATCTCACATTTTATTTTTTCACCATGCCTGGCAAAAAATACACGCTTCACTAAGCAAGATTTGACAGTCATGGTGTATGAAATCATTAGAGTAGAGCCACACACTTTTTTGGTTTCCAAGTCCAGCAAACTCCTCTCAGTAGGAAAACGTAAATGTGGGACGGGATAGTCAACATAGTGAATGCTGTTGGTGACACCCTGTGCACACAGAGCAACATTAGGAGGAGGTGGACTGACCTCAGGTTGAGGGTGCATACCAGGTACAAAAACGACCACCTGGAGGCACAGAGGACTGGCGATGGTCCTCCCAGTGCAACATTACAATTCTTTCCCTGGGAGGAGAAGGTCTTGACCATCCTTCATTCGTAGGGCTTCACAGGAATAGATGGTGTGAGTGGACTCTTGTAAGTTACACTTCAATAACTGCCACAGTATAATAATGCCCTGTTTGCTCTCAACCCAATTCTGCTTTTGCTATTGTGTTCTCTATCTACTTTCCTAACATTCAATACTCAAAGTATCTGAGAGGTTGGTTTGTCTGTGGCAATGTGTATTGCTGCATATAAGAGCACATGCATCAAACTCCATGGCATGCCACAAGTTGCAATGCTGTAGGTCAATGAAATACCATAAAAATATCAATCAAGGACCCAAGATATGTGTGAATATTTAAAGGTATGGTCCATCCCAAATGCATGTTGCCAACAGGTATGGTACAGTGACCATCTGTCAAGTGTTGTTACAGTGGCCCTGTCACTTCAACTCAAACCAAGATGCTAGACTCCTTTTGCTCCTTCGCACTTGCCTGCCATGTTACAACTAATCTTGAATAATCATAGAGGTCACCATTTGTCAAGTGTTGCTAAAGTAAGATTGAAGTGACTACAACTAACATGAGGCTGTGCCACTGCAACTCTAACTGAGATGCTGGACTCATTTTTCCCCTTCTCACTTGTCTGGTATGTTACTACTGATCTCCACTCATCACAGACTATGCAATGTACAGACAATGCTCCACTCAGATAAATGTCTGAATACTTTGCTTGATGCTGACCTGTTTTCATCAACTAAATGTATTGATTGTGTGAGTGACACCCTAATAACGGTGTACCCCCAATACATGTGTGCCATGAAGGAAGCTCAGCTCATTAGCAGTGGCAGGTGATCCCTTGACTCTGCACTTCTCACATGATGAACAATGCTAAGTATACAACCAAGCTGGGTGTTAGCCTGTATTAGAAACAATTGGGCCTCAGAATGGACAAATAAAAATGTTATGACTACACTGTATTTGTAGCAGAGTTTCAGAGAAGTCATGTCTGTCCCTTAAGCCAAAATGAAACAAATGTGCACATCTAATGAGCTTATGGAATCTACTACATCCATTGAATGTATACAAATGTCTAGTAACCAACTTCAACTCCACCCAAAGAGATGACAATACTTATCTCTATCTTTTTTATTCCATTCTAGGTCCCTATTTTCTTTAACACAAACAACGTAGATGTAGATACCTTACTTCCACCATTAACAATGTTTTCTATCTCTCAACAGGACGATCCACCACTGCCCCTGCACAAAGGTTGGAAACCAAATAGAGTTCCTTTCCACCCCAGGATGAAGCCCTAAGTGTTGACAGCACTCCTGAAGAGGTGGATGTAGATGATGGTCTTGGCCTATCAGGTCAGCCTGGGCAGACGCTAATAGTCAGTCTCACTGTGCCCACAACAGAAGCTCTCACCACAGCTGCAACAAAACAGCCAGCCACTACACCCAACCAATGCATCTAGCACAGTCAGTCCCATCCTGTGCCCCCCAGTCCTGTATTGTAAGCTGGCTATCGCCACTGCAGTCACGGACGAACCAGGACCCCGTAGGAGGATGCAGGCTGTGCCAAGGACACAGTACCATGGGGGTAGGCGAAGTGGGAAGGTAACTGTGGGCCTGCAGAATGAGCCCACTGGGGACACGTACACCCAGGCTGCCATCACCCAAGTCCTGGGAGTCTAACAGGACACCCAAAGTGTCATGGACCACGTATATACTGAAATCCGTGAAATCAAGGAGCTACAGAGGGACACATACTAGGAGGCGACCGGCATCCCCACTGAGGTGGCTGGCATGAACACCAACATGGCCTCTCAGGTTGGGGCACTGAGCAACATCAACGCCACCCTCTGTGGGACTTTTACACCTGCATCTCCCTCTTCCTGTGGTTCAAGTACATAAAGACCGTCAACATCAGCTGTAGCCACAGGAAGAAAGGCCCTGTCAGAGGTTGACACGCCTGCACACACCCCTGTCTCAGCAGCTCCAGATCCCTCCTCTCTCAGAAAGAAGGGATGTCTACCCGAAACTCCAAAGCTCAGGACGGCAAGACACCCACAACCACCAGGAAGAAACCTTGCCCCTAATATCCTCCTGTGTGTGCTATACAATCCCTTTGTGAACTATTCCTGCCTACTTTTCTGAATTTGATTAAAGGAGTATGTTGGACATATGACTCCTGACAATTTGGACTCTACTACAATGGTTTCATCCACCATGACTGGAGACTTCACTTTTTGTTTGCACTGTGTAATTTTTAGTTAATTTTTTGATCTCATCCTTGTTAACTTCATTACAAACACACATCACCAAATCATTGTTTCCTGTTGAAATTCTGACATATACCAATATGAATGTACTACCATGTTGGGGCATGGCCTGGGTGCCTAAGTTTGCGGACGCGCGAGCTCCAAGCTCTGCGATGGCCCACTGATTATCCTCTAGAATCAACGGCAGCCGGGGCCTGGGTACGTACCGAAACAAGACCAGGTGACCGATGTGGAAGAGGTGTTGGTCTTGGTAGGTCCATAGGCCCAAAAAACTGAAGCGGAGCTGAAATACAAGCAGCGGCCTAGACAGAGAGCTCCCAAGATGACAGACTGATGTCGGAGGCCTGCGGCAGGAGACCAGTAGCCCGGAGGCTGCTTAGGCCTGCATCGGGGTCAAGTGTACACTGCTGGCGAACAGACCGTGAAGCGGGCGGGAACCTGAGTGCAGTAACGAAGGCAGAGATCCCAAGAAGGAAGAGCGCATGCACTGGAAGCATTGAGGTGGTAAGGAACTGGGACAGGGCATACGCCCGGGGCCCATATCTGGGTCCGGGAAGCTCATCGCTGAATCAGACAGTAGAGAGAATAACCCAGGTGACCCATAAGGACTCTGCCAAATAAGCATGGGATTTGGCTCCGCCAGAGTCAGAAACGTGGCCTAGGGCACCGGCCAGGATCTCCCAGAACCAGTGGCCAGTCAGCAGAGGAGGCGTGGCCTAAAGGCAGAGATTGAACACCAAGAGTCACTGCCTGAGGAGGGGGCCCCCGGGGCGCAGGGACTGACCGGTGGGCTTTGCTGGACCTGGATCTGAAGCTCAACAAAGGTGGATGCCTCTGGCCTGGGGACGAGTATTGGAGCAGGGGGATCCATCCTGGGCTCGGACCCGTAGTGAGTGGCAACAAAGGAAAAAGACGAAACACTCTCGTCCCTGGGTGTGAGAAAGATCGAGAGCAACCCCTTGAGAAGAGCTGTGCAGGAGGACTTCATGACTACTTTAGCAATGACCACAAGTGAGGCCTAGGGTCGTAATGGGCCAAAAAGACGAAGTGGTGGGAGCGGCAGCCGTCTGCAACAGGGGCGGACCGGGTGATTGGGCCAAACACGCAAGCAG
Organism: Triturus cristatus; assembly: GCF_964204655.1. NCBI lineage: Eukaryota > Metazoa > Chordata > Amphibia > Caudata > Salamandridae > Triturus > Triturus cristatus. The sequence goes on along the minus strand of NC_140582.1, from coordinate 519,403,203 downwards.
GGAAAGGTGATCCCATACTTGCCGCGAGAGCCGCTCACTAGAACCTGGGAGGTCATAGTTGGGACCGGGTGTCCCTGGGCTGAGAGGCGAACGTGGGGCACTCTGAAGTACTGAAGAGTGATACCACAGCACCCCTGAGCACTCTATAAGACCTGAGAACTCTCCGACATAATGGGTAAACCATAGAGGGCAACAAGTGGGGTCCGTGCATGACCAGGATGACAATACGTAGGAACAAATGCAGATGGCCCCTGAGGACCCGGGGCAGCAGCACCTAAGGAAAATACTGTAGGCCATTGCTGACACGAAGGCTACCCTGCACCAAGTCATCAGTACCGTAGCAGTGGGGCTAGGCCTACTATGAGAGGAGCACAAGAAGCTGTCTGAGAGGGTGAAAGAAACAGAGACTAACATCGCAGAAATAGTACCACCACAAAGATCCCTGGAATTGCAGATGGGGGCACTCACAAACAGAGTGTGTGCTGGAGCGGAGAGCTGAAGATGCAGAGGGGCCCAATAGAAGGAATAACATCAGGTCAGCATTCTACACCCTCAAGAGAGCCCACCGAGTGCCGGCCAGACCGCTGGCCACTGGGAGGTCCCTGCGGTCGGTGGTGGTCCAGCTTCTCCACTTTAGGGACAGAGACACCCTATTGCAAAAAGCACGTGCCAATGGCCCATATACCATGGACAACAGCAAAATCTCCATCTTCCCTGATTATACACTGGAAGTACAGAGGAAATGAACCTCGTGTTTTTTAAGTCAAGAGGGTATTGAGTGATGAGGGCCTCCAGTACTCTCTGATGTTTCCCGCCCAATTACGTATTATCCTCAATTGGAAAATACATTACTGCGAAAACCCAAAGGTAGCATGGGAGTGGATGGAAGCCTACAGAGCTGGGTTCCCCCAGCCAACACAATCACAGACTGAATCAGGGAAAAACTTGGAGCCTAGGAAGCGATCTAAAAGGTGATCCTGACGGGGAACCATAAAGAAGCCGACCTCATCGCAAACCAAAAAGGAGAGAGCAGTGTTGCCACAGGTTGATGCGACCCTCATGCAAGGCAGAAGATCCCCCTCAGAGGTTGGGACTCGCTCCTCGAGGGAAACTGAGGAGAATGACAGTGTAAAATTGCCTGTGGTGACCCCGAAGACGTGAGATGTGATCATCTGAAGTGGAGGGAGCCCTGCGGTGATTGTGGACTTCTAGAGTGGTGAGGAACTGCTAGTAGATGACCCTGGTCCTGGGCTGACCTACGCAGTACCAGGCCGGCGCACCAAGCACAGTTTGTGTGCCCTGAACTCTGCATTTTATCTTGCCATACCCCACTGAAAGCCTTGCTAAGTTTGGGCCTCATCTAGTATGTAATGTTCCACACAAAGTTTGGGCGGCCGACCGCTGTCGGACTGCCCTGGAGTTGGGGAGTTGACCAACATGGGGGTCCAATTGTTGGTTTATGTTTTAAAGTCTGCAGAAGAGGGTGGCTATGTATGAATGAGGGAGCAGGGAGGAAGGGAGTCCTTCGAGGTGGCCAATGGGTGATGCCCTACAGTAATGGCACAGGCACACAACACCATACAGTTCCTAACGTGGAACATACGAGGGATGGGGTTCATGGCTAAGCACCACAACGTTCACTCATACCTGAGGCATAGGAACATACACATAGCCTTTCTCCAAGAGACTTGTTTGAACAAAGATAAAGCTGGGAAACTGCGACGACGGTGGAGAGGCCAGGACTTTGCAACCACCTCCTCGGCCTTTGCTAGGGAGTTGTTAATTTGGATTAAATTCGGGCTCCCCTTTGCTCCTACACATACGTTACTTGAAACAGAGGGATGGTGTGTCCTGTTTACAGGACGATTGGCAGGACAGGAAGTGACACTAGGTAATATTTACGCGCCTAACCAAGATCAGGTTGGTTTCCTTGAGTCCCTTTTCAGCCACAATGGCTGCCTACTTAAATGGTCATATAATCCTGGGGGGAGACTTTAACAATGTTGCGGACATTGCGACCGACCGCTCACACCCCCTGCTGCTGGGAGCGCAGCTGCATCGCACGGCAGCGGGGTTTTGAGACTGAATATCCCACTGGGGCCTCGAGGACACCTGGAGAATGCAACATAATAGAGACAGATTGTGTACTCCTTTTATCTCGCTAGTCCACCAAGTACACGCTAGACTCAACACCTTCATCAGCACACCGGCCTTTAACAGCTCCGTCACACAAACTGAATACCTGGGGCCATAGCCCACTGCTAATGACGCATTAACTCCCAGGGAGGTGATCCCCGAATCCCTCATGGAAACTAAACCCGTCGGCACTGGAAGATGCCCCTTTTAGAGCTCTGCAGCATTCGCTTACAGAAACATTCTTCACCATTAATGCCCACACAGCATCCTCTGCCCAAGTGGAGTGGGAGACGATGAAGGTGGTAGTAAGGGACCACTGCATGGGGCAAGTGATTTGGGCACACAGGGAAATCGGCCAGAAAAATCTAGACCAAGAGAGGAAACCATGCAGGTTAGCTAACGATCAGGGAACAGATCCCACCTCCCACTTAACTTTGCAGGACTAACGCGCCATCTACAACGAAGCACTAGGCCAACTGAGATGCCATAATTAAAAGGAATACCTGGACAAGTTGCAGAGAGAGGAAGGGAAAGCTGGTCGACTACTAGCAAGGTTAATTAAACCAGAGTTATACGGATCACTAATCACACAACTCAGGTCTGATCAATGACTCCTTCCAAGCATATTATGAAAAACTGTATGCAGTTCCAGTAGTGGCCCACCTGTCAGACATTAGAGACTTTTTAGACCCTTTGCCGCTCCGCTCTGCAGACCCTTCAGTGCAGGAAGAGATAGGAGACCCGATAAACCTGCAGGAAATCAAAGCACCTATTTCGGCCTTGATGCCAGGCAAAATGCCGGGGCCAGAGGGCCTAAAGGCAGACTTTTATCAACATTTTGCCGATACGCTAGCGCCACAATTAGCTAGGTTACATGCTGAGTCATTTGAGCGAGGGGAACTACCCGACTCCACCCAAAGCGCACTTGGGATCCCCCTCCCAAAGACCAAGAAGACAGGTGCTAGGGTGGTGGATTTTAGACCTCTCTCCATACTTAATTTAGATTTTAAAATCTTAAGCAAGGTATTAGCAGATAGGTTACTCCCTCACATGAGATCCCTAATCCACCCTGTCCAGCATGGATTCATTCCCTCTCACAGCACCTCATATAACCTCTACAGACTCTATTCCATCCTATATCATGCGGAAGCACCAACCAAACAGCAGACAGCGGTTTAGTCAATTGACTTAGAAAAAGCTTTTGACATGGTTAACTGGAAGTACTTGTTTGAAGTATTGCTGCATATGGGTCTTAGGAGGACTGGGTGAGATGGGTGCAGCTTCTCTATGCTTCGCCCACAGCAAGGAATATAAGATCTCCCGGGAGACACGGCAGGGGTGCTCCCTTTCACCCCTTCTCTTCGCTCTAGCGATAGAGCCCCTTGCTGAGAGGATCTGCTTGGAGGTGATGGGATAGGACTACACTTAAGGGGGTGGCAACATAACATCTCCCTGTATGCAGATGACCTATTGATCTAATTGGATGAGGAAGTGAGGGGCACTTCCACGGCTGTGCAGATACTAGAAGGCTTTGCGCAGTTTTCAGGCCTTCGGGTCAACAAAGCAAAGACATACCAAGTCAAGTCAAAAGAAGCTTTATTCGACTAAAGAATTGATAAAAGCATTGTACTTAAAAAGTTAAAACAATACCAGGGTTAAAATAATAAGTTAAAAACAGTTTGTGGAAAATGACAAGCTAGTGGACAAACAGTTCGAGGCTAACTCCCTAGCATTATACAAATACAAACTTAGAATCCATGGGCCCGATTCACAGAACTAACTTAAGATAAAATCCTAAACTTACTACCATTTTCGTATTCACAGTAGGCTCTTACTCATTTTGGTATTCACAGAATGCACTTACTACTTTTGGTATTCACAGAATGGATTTACGACTACTAACTTTACGTCCGCACTCGGGCCGGAAATTCCGTCCCAGAGGCGGAGCTTCTGGCCCGGAGGCGGAGCTTCCGGGCCAGAGGCGGGGCTTCCAGGCCGGAGGCAGAGCTTTCGGCCCGGCGGTGGGGATTCCGGCCAGTGGCGGAGATTTAGCCATGGCCAAAATCGCCACCTCCGGGCCGGAAGCTCCGCCTCCGGCCCGGAAGCTCCGCCTCCGGCCCGTAATTTCCGGCCCGAGTGCGGACGTAAAGTTAGTAGTCATAAATCCATTCTGTGAATACCAAAAGTAGTAAGTGCATTCTGTGAATACCAAAAGTAGTAAGTGCCTTCTGTGAATACCAAAAGTAGTAAGTTTAGGATTTTGTCTTAAGTTAATTCTGTGAATCGGGCCATATATATTTTCCAACATTTAAGATCAGGTGGGATGACATACACCTCGTATAGTCTAGGTGCACCTACATGAATAGGGGAATATTCCCACTTTCGCAATTCATCAACAAATGTTCTTAGATCGAATATGCCACATGCACCTTAAGAATTTTGCCACCGGGATTGCATACCTATGTGAAGGGTTGGAGCAGAGAATACGCAAAGTAGTTCTACATGATCTTGTACCCATATTCCTACAGGTCTGCGCCAACCAGGCTTTGCGTGAGCCAGAGTATGCGGGGCAGACAAACAGCACAGGCAAGTAGGTTTCTGCATAATCAGCACATATGTGTCATTTGTTATTTTCAATAGTGGACCATTTAGATGTAAAACACTTTAGAGGTAATGATCCAAATCTAAATTGAAAATACAATTTTAGATCGAAGGACTTTGTGATGGCATCCCAGTAATGCTCTAGGCTGGGGCGTGGTTTTATCTGCAGAAAGGACCCTGAAAGAGAGGTAAAATCATGGTGCTTTATCTCTTCATGCGAAACCATTTCCCAGTATGTATCCTTAAGTGAATCTCTTGATGGGAAAGTGGCGACGGAGGGGAACTCCCACAGATGTGATAGACCCATCTTATAAAAAAGGCTTCCCAGGTCTCGCAACCAATTGATTTTATGGAATTGATCCATAATATCTCTTAGACCCTCAGCACATACAGCCAATCCCAGTGTACACCAAATTCTACGCCAATATAAGATGGGCCTTAGCCTGGCTAGTTCCTTCAGAGTTTTCCTACCTAAATCATTCTGTAATGGAAGGATGGGTGTGCTTTGTGGGAGACTAGTAATCGCTCGCATGAACGCATTCTCGGTAGATGTTAGCTGCGGCATGTTATCTAAGCCCCAAAACTCTGCACCATAGAGAACTGGGCTCACCACTTTGCTATTGTAGATTTGGAGCACATGGCTAAGGGGCTTGGTCAGGGAGGTTTTAAATTCCTTCCTTATATCTCCGGCCAGCTGCCGATGTTTTAGTGCCATGGCCTCAATGTGTGGCTTCCATCCCAAATCCTTCTTCAGTTTGATGCCCAGGTAAACAAATGTTTCAACCTGCTCAAGGGGGAGCCCGTCCATCATCAGTCTACCTTTAAAGGATCTATGCTGATTAAAAGCCATGAACTTTGTCTTGGCAGCATTCATTTTTAGACCGCATAAAATACAAAATTCTTCATAACGTCGCAGAGCACGCTGAAGTTCACTTGAGGCTTTAGAGATGATCAACGTGTCATCAGCAAACATCAAAATGGGGATCTTCCTACCAGCTAAAACAGGTGCATCGGTGTGGATAGCAGCAAGAAAATTTGCAACACCATTAAGAAATCGTTTGTTTGGGTTAGCTCTAAGAGTGGTACTGATGGAGCAAGGTTTCGTATAAAAAGAAATTTGCTCGTATGCAATCCTCTCGAATAACCTGTAACATTATAACCAACCTGTTTGTAAGTACTAATTTTGCATTACATTTTACATATTGTATCTAGGGGAAGCTTTTCTATGTGCTTTACTAATGAATAACCCGAGTGTTCTTAAAATGGCTGCAAAAACGTGGGAACTCTTCTGCGCATGCATCTACTATATCTACGTAGTATGACGTCTTCTTTAGCTTGGTGGGAAATCTTTGCAGCTGCGCAATATCTTTTAACATGGCTGCTCGAAAACCTCGCATTAACGCACATGCCGTGCTGAAACTAACCTATGCAAGTTTTACTAAGCCATTAATGCAAAAGAAATATTAAGTAAATGGGGTTAGAGTAGAAATAAGTGGTATACAGTGAATGTATTTAATTTTGTATTCTAACATGTTCTTCTCTGACTTTATTAATAGCTCGCATTTGGGCCTTGGAGGGTGACCGATGTCCTTATCCTTTGTGTCAACTACGCATGCGCGCAACCCCTTTGTTCTGAAACTAATGAAACTATTGAATGGCTGTCAATCCATGTGCTCGGCAAGGACATGGGAAGATCAACTCCTGACCTTACGAGAGGAAGAACCCGAAACATTGTATTACAGATTTATCGATCCACATATGAAATGTTTGTAGGAATAAAGCTTGTGGGTTTTAAAATTAAGGGGTGGGGAATTAGACAATAGAACCAAAGAAAAGTATTGCACTTAGTATGGTGTGATGTCCTCACCCCATTCCCTGGCCCAATCAAATTGCGGGGTGTACATGGAATTGAAACATTTGGGGGTGGAGCATACATTTGAGTTGGTATAACAGAGGTATGTTCTAGTTAGTTAGACACACTTGACCCACTTGATGCCGATGCTATGCTGAGATGCTGCCCGATTTTGCTGCAATCTGACTGAAGAATCCAACACTAGGGAAAGATCGCAGAACAACCGAGGAGGCACAGCTAGAAAGGGGTCCGGACGAGCCAGAGCCCTAGAAAGTAGCACCAGAGAGGGGTGTAACGCTGGCGTTACACTAGGTGAGGTCACTTTCCCGGTCCTGAACCTGTCTTCAATCCTTGATACTCTGATGTCTAGGTCCTCACACCATTCTAGGTAAATATAGTTCTGTGGGGTTGTGCTTCGTATTTGCTCTCTGTTCTTTTTCTCCTCAGGTACTGTTATCACATGAGATGAATTAATGTGAATTGAAATTATAAACTAATTGAACTACTTTTCCTGATGGAGAATCTTAATGTATTTACGTGTATTTGATTTGACTCACAAAGTTATTAATTCAGATAAACCTTTAAAACTCGTACTGAGTCTGTGGTTCTTTGCATAAAAGTTGAATGTATTGTTATTACTATTATCGTTTCCTCCCTATTCTAATCTACTACTAGATCTTTGGACAGGTACATTTGCTTAGGAGACAGGGTTGGTAAAAATACTGGTGTAAAGGTTCTCTAAGGTAAATCAAAATTGATGTCCAGCGGATATTTACTAGCTCATTGAAAGAATGAATGTTTATGGCCCCAAATGAGTGTTGTGTGTATGTATGTATAGAGTTGGTAAACTCTGCTGCATCAGTACACCTCATTGTTCATCCTCATCCCTTACCAGATCTTTGTCCTCAATATCAAAGGATTCAAATGATGTGTTTAAATCTCCAGCTACAATGACCGCAGCATCCCCAGAGACCGTATCTTGGAGCTTGCCTAAGGTAGCAATGGTGTCAGATCTCCGCCCTCCACTGAGGCCTCTAGCATAAACTTAAAAGATGAAAATTGGTCCATGTAAGCTGGCTGCCAGCCTAATTGCAAGAATATCATTACACTCTATGGACAATACCAGGATCTCAAGACCGATATCCTGTCTAATCCAAAGTGTGAGGCTCCCCAATGGACAACCCCTAACACCCTGGGTAGCCGGAATGTAATAGTTTAAATACCCTGGCTGGTAGAGGGGCTCCATAGACCAGGTCTCCCGGAAGTCACAGATGTCAAACTTTTCTATGAAATTGTTCCTATCAGGAGCGGGACCCCTATTCCTTAATCCCGCTATATTCCAAGATAGAACTGTAATGGTGCGAGACATTAGATGTGTATCTGGGGATAGGCCGGCCATAAGAGTTATAGATCCTGACACCTGGTCTAGCGCCCCCCCCGGGTGCCACCAGAGGATCTCAGCTCAATCTGAGATGTACCCCTATAACTAGGAGTGAGATTCTCGCTAGTATGTACTGTTTTTACTACCTGTGAACTAACGTGGGGGGCGAAGAAAACTTTCAGTCTATCTCTCTGTAAGGGGACATGATGGATTGAGGGGCTATAGGTTGATTAGAGGATGGTTCTCTAAACTCATCCGTGAGGCTATATTTAAGACAAATGTTCGTTGCAAAATGTTAGGTCCGTAAATCGAAGGCTGCCAAATTCTCAACAAAATCATGATGGGTCAAGGTGGGAGCAATAGCATCCGAGCCAGACCTCATGGAAGAATGTCTATTAGCCCCAACTAAGTTGTCCCAGATTTTAGATTGGCAACTCCTCACTTGCTGAATCCAATGAATGAACTTATTAATCAGAGAGGCCTCGACCTCGGTATCTGACCTTGGTGAAAGCTTAGGTACGTTAATTAGATTTATTGTCTGCTTCCGTTCGAGTGGGGGTTGCCAGTCTCCTGCGAGATATAATACCTATATGTCTGTCGGGGTGAAATACTTACATGAGGGCCCTGTACTCGTTTACGGGTTGAGATTTGATGGGCAACAGCCCTGTTCTATATCTCCCCACCCAGAGGTTTTTGATCTTGCTGGGCTCTTTTAATGCTCCACCGGTTTGTACTTCTGTTACGTACGCCTGAGTTAATGCTCAGTGACTCCCCTATTAATGGCCGGGGGTTGTCCTGTCCACCCCTATTGTTTGCCCAATGGGTAGAGTTAGATCCTACATTTTATTTAAGGAGTTGGACATCATTAATAACCTTATAAAAAATTCTGAAAAAGATCCTACAACTACCTTAAGCGCTCTGATTTCTTCTACCAGATTAGAGATTTGGGCAGGTAATAACTTTTGGGGGGACATCACATCATGTGTAGAATTAGTGTGTGTAACTGTGGCTTTACTGGGTTGGACAGCTTTAGTACTAGGACGAGTGACAGGGCCTGGAGATAGGGAAGCCATCCATGAATTTGCCTGTTTACCTCTGATCCCCTGTTTGATCCTCTCTACTCGATTTAGCATGCTTTACCAGTGAGTCAGCATTATCCATGAGCGGGGCAAAGCTGTTACTGCACAGGAAAGCAGAAAGATTGTCTAAAATTACTTGTTCCTCATTTAGGGGCACACTATGGCTAGAATTTAGAGCTGCGGGGATTCTTCTTTCCTTAACTCTGAAGATCAAAGGAATACTCACATTCGGAGTGTTAGGTGTGGGGCTTTCATGTGTCTGTGGGCAATACACACACTTACTCATTGTATTTGGGTCAAGGAGGCCTTCACATTCGGACAATCGGGTATCAATACAGTCCTGCACCCCTCTTCCCCCACCTCTGTCCCCCTTAGCAGGACTCTGGACAGATTTACTCTTCTTTGCAAGCTTTTTTACTAACAGTCTTCATGCCCTCCTCAGTAGCCTTACACGTTCCCATTATGGGACTAAAACATGGCACGTAAGATAGTACAAGTAAGGGGAACCAAACAATAATTAGTAAAATAGAGGTTACAAAAATAACGGTTGACTGGTTGCTGTAGGAGCAGAAGAGTTTACAAAACAGTACCTTAGTCCTGTAGTGGGCAAACAATAAGAGAGGGAGGGTTGAATGTCAGATGGCAAACATTCAGGGGGGTGGCCCAGCCCAGCCTCTACCAGGCTTTGACGGGCGTGGATGGGCCTGCCCTTGGCCAGGACTTCGCCCGGGCACAGCCCACGCTGGAGAAGCCGCTGCACTAATTTATGACCCTCTTGGCGTAAACGGTGGAGTCGGGGTGTCTGGGTGATGGAGTCTTCGCTCCACTCCCCCTGATGCTGGCTCGGATGGGCGGCAAGATGCAGGCAAGCTTCCCCTTGCAACGGGAGCCGCGGCGCTAATTTATGCACCTCCAGGTGTAGTACCATTAATGGTGGAGTCGGGGAGTCTGGGTTATGGAGTCCTCGCTCCACACCCCCTGATGCTGGCTCGGACGGGCAGCAAGATGCAGACAAGTTTCCCGAAGATATACCTATTTCCTGTGGCAGGTCCATTGCCCAGCCTGAGGCCCTGATGGCTGAAATGATCTGGGCCTGGAGTTCATTCAAATACCTGGGCATACATGTCTTTCATTACCTGGAGGATCTGAAAGAAGGGAACCTGAACAGGGCACTGCGTTCTCTTTGATCCTGTATGCACTTTTGTCTCACACTACAATTGCCCATCATGGCCAGAATCTCACTATCCAAAATAGTTGTTGTGCTTCTTTGTCAACCTCCCGGTCTTGATGCCGAGTAGTGGGTTTTGCCCATTGAACACACTTCTACGAGACCTGGTGTGGGGTGACGGGCGCCCAAGGTGAATGAGGAGGGCACATGCCTAACAGACCCGGAGCCTCGCCCTAACCTATTTTTGGCAAAATTGATAATACCAACAACACCTACCCCATACTGCTCGTTACTGCAATGCACAGCCTTGCAGGCCTGGAAAAGGTGGCAGAGTAAACCACAGCAATCCCCAAAATACACACCCATGTTACCCCTGGTGGGCCTGCCCCACTGCGACCCTCAGACAGTATTAACAAGTGAGCAACTGGTGCGCTGGACTAAGGCGGGGCAGTACAATGTACGGGATTGCATCCTGGAAGAAAAAACTGATCCCATTTGAGGAGTTAGTAGACAGCTGCGGGCTCCCCTCGGGGCAGTTTCTGCAATACGAGGCCCTGGCCCGCACCTTTGTGCAACTGTGGGATGGGGGGAGGGAGGAACTAGTAACGCACCCAGTGCTGCATGCCTTATTCACCCTCAGCACAGCAGGGCACCAGGTGAAATGGTTTCATGCCACGCTAATAACAGCGTCCCTCGGCCCCCTGAGCAAGCTACGGGCAAAGTGGAAAAGAATTGTGGCAAGGAACTCATGGAAGCAGAGTGGCGCAACACCCTGCAGTCCCCAAAAAGATATCTCAAAACATGCGCCTGAAGTATATCAAATGTAACTACATACACATGTCTTACATGACACCTCATCGCCTATTGTGACTTATGGGGGGACTACGACAATGCTCTAGGTGTACACACCCAGACGCGTATTTTAGACACATGACTTAGGACTGTCAGTGTACACACCCATACTGGGAGGCTGTGTTAGCCAAGATTAAAAGCATGCCAGTAAGGGTACTGGCCCCTACTGTACAGTTGTGTTTGCTGGGCATCTTCCCTCGGCCACCGAAATGCAAGGTTGGGAACAAATTGATAGATCTAGCATTAGGACTCACCAAGCGCAGAATAGCGATGGAATGGAAGTCAATGAGAGGCCCCAGATTGAAACCTGGAACAGGGATGTCATCGCAAGGCCGGGGCAGAGGGCAGAGTACTTAGCTGGGAAGAGGCCAAGGGAATTAGGAAGAGCCCAATAGCCGAGCAATGGAAGGAGGCGATGGTGTCCTGGGAAAGGCTAGAGGGCACAAGTCATGAGGTGGAAGGAGCAGGGTAAGTGAGCCGCCACAGTGGCTCTGAACACTATAGCCCCTTTTCCCTCAGGTAGACCATAGAACTGAAGTGAGATGGAGTCCCTCCCAGATTGCTTGGCTACAGGGGAACTGACAAAAGAGAGAACAGAAAAGGGCTGTGGAAGGGGAGCCCTCTCTGGCCCACTGATGGGCTACCTGCGCTGAGATTCTCCTAATGCTCCCTAAGAGATGTTTACTCATAACACCCTTCTGCACAAGTTTATGGTTTGCTTAAAGCAATTAATATAGTAAATGAGTTAAATATGTATGATATGCTTCTACCAAAGACTGATGTTGAAGGCTACCCGTTTAAGTGGTGACACCAAAAAAGAAAAAAGTGCAGCAGGTACTAGATAGCACAATTATTTAATGGAGATGCAAACATTTTACTGGATTGTCATTCCTGCCTTATATGTACTGTACATCATGTTAGGAACTCACAAAGAATTAAGCAGGAAAGACTCCGAAAGATGACTTCAAGCAATGTAACAAACACAGAATTGGAAAAATACCTTTGTAATCATTTTGCATGTGATGATATCTATGTGCAAAATGCCAATAAAAATGTTACAAAAAAAATTGAAAGTACTACCATGTGAACTTTGCAATGTAAACACTACCATGTCACAATAACACATACATACAAGGTTCTGGTTTGATAACCACTTTATTCCATTGTCCAAATTATAGGCTGACATGATGTCAAAAACATAACAAATAAGACATGATTCAGTAATTCTGAGTCAGTGATCACATAGTTAATTACAGACTTTCAAAATATGGAAGGAGGGCGTATATCTGACAATATCCTATAAAATAGGCAAATACAATGTAGATCTACAACATCAGCTGTATCCATATTGCCTACCCCAAAAAAGTAATCCTACATCAAATAAACAAATAAACAGGCACTTTTCAATACAACAATTTCCGACCAGGGTCATTTAAATCCAGTGTTGCTTGCATCTGTTGGAATGTCACTAGCACATGTAAGCGATGTGCCTCAAGCACTTTGACCTACCATGAGTAAACATATCAACAGCTACATACAGTTCATCTACAATGAGGATTTAGCCTATGTGAAGGGAGACTACAATGAATTGGGCCCAAGAGAACTTTGTGTTGGATCACATGATGGGACACATATTGCATTAGGACCAACACACCACAAGGAACAAGTCCTATGGAAGCCAGGTATCTTCCATCTTATCACTGTGCAAGCTGTCTTGGTACCTGCTTTTTACCCCCAAACTCTATTGCAGACATTCCCAGGACCAATCCATGTCCATTTTGTATATTTAAACAGCATCATATACCTGCTAATATCACAAATCTGAAATGTCCAAATGAAGATGTCATGGTGAAGGTACCTGAAACAGACTTACACAGAGAGATTAGCTAATAAACAGTACATATGGCCCGCATCACATTGTCAACTCCTAGTGAACACAGTCCAAGACAACATTTAAGCTGAACATAGCTACACTTACCATACAAACACCTTACCTCAGAAATTTCCAAACCCATATATACCTAGTATGTAGCATTAACATCCTCTTTACACCATCACTACAAGAGTTGCAATAATAGTCAAAGTCATCACATCTCACACCATACTTACACTTAGGAGAAGTAATTTTGGACGAGATCTTGATGGAAGCCAGCTCCTTCCTCTTCACCACTATCATCATTATCATTTGGCATTTCAGGTCCCTCATCCAGTGGCTCTTCGTGGGTTGCATCCTTTGCAATGTAAAGATGTTTCTTTGCAGGTCAATGTTGTGGAGTATGCAGCAGGCCACAGTGATCTCACATACCTTCCCGGGTGAGTAGAATTTGCCTTTCAAAAGCCCAAAAGCCCACTACACTGGCCACCGTGTTCTTCCATGGGAATTGTTGCAGCAGACTTCCTCTGACTTTGAAGGATTCCTGAGTGGTGCCAACAACCATGGTCGGTTAGGATATGCTGAGTCTCATAGATGGAAGATAGACAGAAGCGCATTCATCAGGTACTCACTTTCATATCATACAACCTGACATCACCCACAAAAAGTGTGGCCAGATTACGCTTACTTACAACCCAGGACCTCTCCGGTAGTAGTTGTGAGATCCTGGTAACCGAGCACAGATGATTGAGATGTACAAATCCGCCAAGCAGACAACTTTCTTGTTGATGGAATGATAGTGCTTCCTGTTTTGGTACACTTGTTCCCTGGTATGAGGTGGTACTAAGGCAGTATGTCTGCCATCAGTGGATCCAATCACACGTGGGATGTGACCAAAAGCATAGAAATCTGCCATCAAATTGGCTAAATCCTCATGTCTGGGAAACTGAATGTAGCTGGACACGTGTCTAAAAAGTGCTGCTAGCACCCCTTGGAGTACCTGATTGAACATAGGTTGTGACACTCCACCTGAAATAGCCACAGTGGGGCAGATTCACAGAACTAACCTGAGACAAAATCCTAAACTTACTACTTTTGGTATTCATAGAAGACATTTATAAGTAGTAAAGTTAGGATTTTGTCTTAAGTTAGGATTTTGTCTTGAGTTAAACTTAAGTTAAACTTAAATTAAACTTAAGTTTGCCTTAAGTTTTGGTCTTAAGACAAAATCCTAACTTAAGACAAAATCCTAACTTTACTACTACTGTTATGTTATGTGTAAAGCGCAACAGTTACCCTAAGGTGTCCTGGCGCTGTAATGTTGCCTGACCGGAGGGGGTGGACAATCACTGAGTAAAAAGCCAGGTCTTCAAACCCTTCCTGAACAGGAGAAGACTGGGGGCGTTCCTCAAGGAGAAAGGCAGGTTATTCCACGCCACTGATGCACCGGCCCTGAAGCTCCTACCACCCCAGCTGGCCTTCTTAACAAAAGGTGTAAGAACTTTTTTCGCGCTAGAGGACCGAAGGGTCTTAGTAGGGACATACCATATAAACTTGTCCTGCAAGTACTGAGGGCTGGTCCCATTTAAGGCCTTAAAAACTGTGCAAAGGACCTTAAAACAAACTCTTTGCTTCACCAGGAGCCAGTGCAGCCTGGCTAACTCATTTTTTACCGATGCAAATTTAGGAATACCCAGTAACAGCTTTGCCGCCGCATTTTGAGCCATCTGCAGCCTGTTAACCAGGTGCTGACGGGCATTCATAAGAATGCCGTTGCAGTAATCCAGTCTTGACATGATAAGCACCGTGACCACCGTCCTGAAGTTCCCCTCCGAAAGGTAAGGTTTGATTTTCCTTCAAATTCGTAGCCACATAAAACAGGCGGAGACCACGGTGCTTATATGATCGCTAAAGGTCAATTTACAATCGACAGTTACGCCTAAACTTTTTGCTTTTGGTGAGAGAAGGGGGCAGCTTCACAGTTCCACTGGTCAGCAGTCAGGGGTCCAAACATTGGGATTATTTCCGAAGACAATAATTTCCGTTTTGGACGAATTGAGTTTTAGGCAATTCGAGGCCATCCATCCAGCGATCTCCTTCATGCAATCATGAAAGCGCAGTCCCATTTCTTTTTCCATGCCGTCCTTGAAGGATAACACTATTTGCTTTCTGTGAATACCAAAAGTAGTAAGTTTAGGATTTTGGCTCAGATTAGTTTTGTGAATCGGCCCCAATGAATTCAAATAAACCTGTACCCAAAAAATGCAAAACAAACACGAGTTTAACATGTGAGGGTATTGATGTAGGATTATTGATGTGAGTTAGGAGGTCAGAGCCCAACTGATGGCATAAATCCAGGATTGCTTGACGATTCAAACGGAACTTCTGGATGACATATCGCTCTTCCATGGTCTGTAGGTCTGGAAATGGGTGGTACACTGGAGCATGGCATCACCTCCCTCTCCCAGGGTGCCTATGTGAGGAGTATCATAAATATGTATATAGGTCACAGTGTGCAGAGTTACATATGTGAAGAGTAAGGCCAAAGTCATGTGCCTGAACATTAATACTTCATGAAGCATTACACATTTTACATCCTCATTGTCAAATCTTGAACATCCATCTGTCATCCCCAAGGTGGCCTTCACAGGTCTGTAACAGAACTGTTCACATCATCAAATCTGAAATCGTAAATTGCCACTATACGGAGGGTAGCATAATATTTCATATGAAATACCGCCAACCGTGTGTACACTGAACTGTACACATATTGCCTATGTACACAGTAATGCACTACACTGATGAAGTTTTGTATCGGACATGACATGGGAACAGGGAATTTCAAATGTAAACATGTTAACCCTAATTTGGGGGTGGTGGTGACACTTAACTGTCACCAATACAGTTTTCCCAACCGCTAACATGGGAGATGCCTGACCTCGCTAATAGGACAAGACAAATGTATGCCGTCAGCGGAAGTCGACCACGCGGTAGGAGGCAGCATGCACGCCGGACACAGCCATAGGCTAACATTGGGTATATTAACGGTTGCGGTCCAATGGATGTGTGCGCCACTGGTGATGACCTCATTCGTGGAGTATATGTGCGTGGAGGTTGGAAAAATAGCTAAACTTGCCTCCTAACACTGCTGATTTTCATTTTAGCTGCCCTTTGCCACCTCTGGGAGCAATCATGGCACACACTACAGGGGAGAGGGACCTTCCCTTCACTGCAGAGGAGCTGGATGCCCTGGTGGATGAAGTTCTTCCCCTATATGCCAAGCTCTATGGCTCACCAGAGGAAAAGGTACGTTTAAAATCAGTTTAAAATGTGTCTACAGGCTGCAATGGTAGGCCTGAAACATGTTTTAAAGTGCTACTTTAGTGAGTGGCACAATGAGTGTTGCAGGCCCACTAATAGCCTGTTATTTATTGGACCTGGTAATGTAGTACCACATACTAGGGACTTACAAGTAAATTAAATGTGTTAATAAAGTGTAGGCTAACTTTACCAGGTTTTAGTGAGAGAGCACAAGTACTTCAGCACCAGATATCAGTGGTAAACTGCACAGAGTCTTAGTGCAAACAAACACAAAATTCAGAAATAGGACAACTGAAGACAAGAACTTTGGTAGAAGCCCACACCAAAGATGTCAGGTCTAACACCTATAGATCCAAAATTAAACATGACTTCCACTCTCCATGATTGCCTTGTTAGCAATTTAGGGTCACAGGAATGCTTAAATTATGGAAACCAGTGCATCATGCACTTTTAGAACTTGGACTTGGTTGGTCTGGTTGGACGTTATTAGTCAATGTGGTCTGACTTGCCACAGTATCAGCATTGATTTAATTTCCTTTGTTTTTTCCATCCCTCCCTCTGATAGAGGACATTGTATCCCATCTATCAGCATGGGATCTAGGGTGTCTATGGTTTCAGAAGGTGTTTCTGCCCAACCCTTATAGCGGTAGAGAATTACTCTATGATCTAATGTTTTTTCCCTTTTCAATTACCTCCCTAGTAACCGAAGATTTATTTTCCCCACCAAGTCAATACATCTGGTACAATTATCTGGGGGGTCAAGGATTTGTGATAATAGGCCTTTTTAACTGACCCCCGAGCACCCTATAAAAAACTGCCACTTCCTTCTCCTCAGACCAATTTGCCTCTACCACCAACTGATTAAAGGTAGAGATATAATGCAATAAATTAGAGGATGCATAACTGAGATTCAGCAGCTCATTACCTGAGGCTTGAACAAGGTGTGACAAGCAAATAACTTTCGCATGACCTATTTAAAAGTGTTATAGCTATAGAACAAAGTGTCAGCTTGCTTTGCCAGTGGAATGGACCATAGGGTGCATCGTCCCCTAGATGTGATAATATGAAGGCCACATTTGAAGCCTTGCCACGAAATGTCAGTAACACTGGTTACTAAAAGTTCTGAATTTGATACAATGCTCATGAGAGCGTTCCGGCAGAGCTTGAGGTATTTGACTTAGCAGAACTACTTGAATTTGAGTCGGCCTACTGCAGAGTTTTCAGGCATAGCAGAACTTTCACCTGAAACTTGAAAACTGCCAAGTTTACAAACCGGTTTGCCCTTAGTCAGGGCTTTAGGAGGTAGGGCCCATAGAGTCCCCATTTTGGAGACAATTGTAATGCTGTAATATCTTATATAAAGATTTGACTCTCTGCCTGAATTGTTACAAACGTATAGGCCATATCTTGCAATGTAAAAGGTTGGGCATTCATTTCTTCTGAGCGAAGCAAGCATGGTAGGCTTTGCCTTCTGTCAGATCAAACAGCGCGGACACTTACTGTAATAGTCCACAGCGTGGCCTGACACAGACGCTATGGACCAAGCTCCTTATGCCTAACCTTTCTTACTCATGAATGGTACACACCAAAGCACACCAAAGCAGATTAAGCAGGTCTAGGGAAGAGGGACTTCACCTGGAGATACTGGTCTTGTCACCTAGAGTTGCTGTTCAACCTTTAACATAAAAAACTCTAGTAAAGTAAACGTTTAACCAACCCCTGGGCTTCCTTGTAATTCTCTATTCAGATATTTTTCTCAACTACCTTAGATCAGCCGTTCTCTTGCACTGGTTCTGCACCTAGTAATTATCACTTTTCTCACTTCCCTGCTGGAACCAAAAGGCTTCCTAACGTGGCCAAGCGAAATCAACCAACAACATTTGTATTTTTATGTATTTCTAATTTACTTGTATCTGTGTTTCATACAACACCCTCCCTCTTATTCTGCAGTGTAATGTCATGCCAGTTTTGTGAGACATGCTTTATTGCTGTGGAAAATTCACAGATCATGCCTGAAAAAGGAAGAAGGAAGGGCACACCAGATTACTGCTCAAAGCCATTGCACAATAAAGGCACTGCTCATCCTTGCTAAACAGGAAGTATGATGCTTCCCAGGATTCAAAGAAACTCAGAGATCGAGAATACAGGAGGTGTTATGAGGGCTCTACAGGGGTGTGGTCTGGCAGACAAACATTTCAGATGCTGGTGCGGCTCCTCCACGTGGTACTTCGGAGCGTCGCCCCCCCTGCTTTCTTGCAGCACGAGAAGCAGAAACGTAAAATGGTATAAATACGGCGGGCAGGTGGGCGGGGAGTGACTAGCCCACTGTTGTGGGCGCTGACTGTTTGGTATGCCGCAGGGACGACCAAACCAGTCATAGCACTCTCCGTTTTCTTCATGTAGGCTGCTGCTCAGTCTACATGAAGAAAACAGCTTCCCCATAGATGCCTGCAAGGACGGCATCATAGCCAATCACAACGCTGCCGTAGCAGAGTTGTGATTGGCTTAGAGGAAGAGAGGGAGGCTGCCAGCTTCTGCTTCCTCTGAGCAGAGATCAGGAGGCGCGACGCGGGAGTCTGGCACTGGAGGAGAAGGAACTTTTTTTTAAATTACATTTTATTAAATTAACCCCCTCCACCCCCTCCCCACGCGACCCCCTTCACCCCGCCCCACGATTTATGCTGGCCGCGACTGTTCAGATGCTAATTTTTATTGCTTTTGCCAGTTTTAAAGCATGGACAAAGTGGGTTCTGGCCCAGGGCCCAGCCTTTCAGGGGGGCCCTGATAGAGCAAGCTCTGTTCTGCAGGAGTGTTTTGCCCTGATGACCTTGAATAATTCCTAAACAGATTGTTTTAAATACTGGTTTCCTTTAATATATTTTTAACGAGGGTGCTGTGTGAGAGACTGTTACAGACATTTTGCAGTGAAATGTGTTTAGGTTTCATGCAACATCAATGAAAAAGTTTGCTTTAAATGATAATAGATTCTCAAATATGAGAAATGGGAGGGTGCTTCATAGATTATTTGATGTAACATTAGTGAGTTCCTGCTGTGTTGCAATATTGAAAACGTATGCCACTATCCCTGAATATTAGGTGTAAACACATTTAGAAATTGAAATAGTGTGCCAGTGCAGTGTCAGTGACTTGGCCAAAGAGCGCATGAAAGTGCTGAAATTGAATCATAAATTCAAAGCTGTACCGAAAACTGGACCCCAAAACACATTTGGCCCGGGGCCTCCAAAATCTTTAAGAAGGCCCTAATGCCTAATAACACACGCAGTGCGCCGATGAACACAAACAGCCGCTGGAGAAATGAAAGCTTCACCTTCTCATCTCTTCAACAATCTGCCGCTGGAGGAGGGAGGTGATGTGCACATCTCAGCTTGAAAGTCAGCTTTGCCACAATCTCTGCTGGATGTTGAGGTGATCCCATCCTCTTCGCCAAATAAATGTGGTGCCTTTCATTCAGGAAGAAAAGGTCGTAGACCAAATGGATGTTAGGTCCGGTTTATTCACCTCAGCCATCTCTGTAACTGACAACTTCAGAACTATCACGTAGAGCAATTCCACATAGAACCCACAGTGAGATTCTATACAGAACCAAACATGACATCACACACATGCACCTGGCAAATTCAACAAAAGGCTAGCTGTGTGTTGCGATGCATGGTGAAAGCGACTCAAAGCTTGTGTGGCACAGTCACGCAATTTATTAAATACCATTATAAAAGTCTACAGACCCGGCAAACAACTGCACAGTGCTAAACGAGCTCATGCACAGCCCTTTGTAAATATAGGCCGATGTTTTACACCCAGGCAGTCCACTTTTAGTCTGAAGGCATGTATTATTTGAATAAGACTCATACTCAACATCATTTAACTCAAGTTGTTAGCACCTCCTTTAACCAGCACAACAGACTAGAACCTTTCTTATAAATATCCAGCATGATGTATATCAGTTGTTTTCGCCATTAATCCAAATTGTTTTACAGCAAAGAAAGTTTTAGATGCATTGCTTAATGGATGGTTGTGAGAAAGCCAAATATATTTGCTTCCTTTCCCCCTCACTCAGTTCCCTAATTAGTTGCCTTACTTGTTTACAGTATTACGTTCTCTTGGAACTATGAAGCAGCGTTCTTTGCGCATCGGTATGCCAGAATGCGTGTTTCAGGACCAACAGCAATCTGATTGGAACAAACCCGTCATCACTGAAGCCAACCTGGATTGCACGAAGCCTCGGCAGAGCAGAGGAAACCAACAGTGTTGAAGTGGCAGATTGCAAAGAATTTAAGGATAACTTCATTCCTCCTCCTGCTCAGTCTGATCTCTTCCTCCCAAAAACTCCTACACCTCTTTGCTGAACATTCTTCATTTTTGGGCAGCAGCACTCGGCGGCGCGAGCCGGAAGGGCTTCAGAGTAGATAGGAAATGCCTTCTGTTCCTCCATACTTCAGTGTCGGCTTGGCAAAAAATGGCGCCAGCCCCAAAACACACTTGTGCTCTGAGGGATGTGGTGGTATTTGTTTTTCAATCCAATTTTTGATTTTCTGCAATTATAATTATCAAAACGAAACCCCGCATTCAACAACCATCGTTTTTTATTCAATCATAACTTTTATTTATTATTTTCAAAGAAATAGGAAATTATGTCTAAAAGTTTTCACAACCCTTCTTACAGAACATATATACTAAAAGCAGACAAGTAATAAATAATACAGATATCTGTTACTTTCTGCTCACAGTTTCCCGTTTTCTTTACTCCAGTCCTTAGTTTATTTTCAGCTATTTAATGATCCACTGTTAACTGTTGTTTAGTATTTTAAAATTGTCTAATATGGCATTACTCATCAACTCCTCGTCTCAGGACTCACTACACGAGGATAAAGCTGAGCAGTAAACCTATGACCTGAATCCAGAAGCACACAAAACTAATTTGCCCGAAGATCAAGCGTCAAAGTAGCACCTGATGAAATGTTGCAGGGACGAAAGCCACAGGCGACCAAACTAACAGCCCTGGAACCCCTACACAGCCATACATTTAGCGGAATACAACCAAAGGCAACAACCCAAAATAGGTACAACAACCCAGCATAGCTCAAAAGCCAGACAAACTAGAGCAAAGCAATTCACCAAAGCAATCGAGGACAAAGAGGAGAAACCCAAGGAACAGTGACACATTGACTGGCCCACGGAGGAGTGACACAGTACCTGTCAAGAGACTGAAAAAAGCGGAGCCAGCAGACTCAAATGGCAAGCCGGGCACCATCGCTGACAACATCAAAATTAAGTCTGACCCAACCCCAACAAGCACCAAATAGGGCCAGAAAAGCACCGCAAGAATACGACCCCAACTGATAAGAAGCCAACCAAGTAGCCCAGGTGCAGAACAAAATGATACAATGTTGACTGTGGCAAGAACAAACACATAGAAGCCACCTTCAGCCAAGGCAGTCCAGGAGGCCCCAGCAATACCCCAAATCCAGAAAGAGGGCCCCAAAACAGACAACACACTAGCAGGAGGCCAATGCTAGGAGTCTGGAGACCAAAGTGCAGACAAGGAAACAAGAGAAAAGGAAGCCCAAGGCAGGAGGCCAAAGGTGCAATAGTGATATTACCCGATAGCAAACAGGTGATTGCTCACAGAAAGGCAAGAACAACCAACAGACCGATAAATGAGACAGCTTTGCTGAATTCAGCAGTTAGCAAGTACAGTAGCAGGAGGCAAAGAAGTTGAGACAGCTGTCTCCTCAATCTACAGATTCCAGAAGAGGAGGCATAAGAAAAGAGCACCATCTGAGTTGGGAAATAAGACCACACAAAGGGACCAGAATATCCCACCCACTCCAGGCAAACGTGTACAAGAAAACAGGATAAAACCAGATGACAGAACTACTCGACCAAGAAGAGCTACTCACCAGGATGACACAGCAGATTCCAAGGACAGCTACAGCTAGAATCTCAAAAACAAAGGTAAGGTGCAAAGGGGGAATGTCATTTGGGGTTGGTACACACATAAAATATTAAAAAATAAAACTCATCTGAACAGACGTCATCTGCACGGGACCTCTTCTGATGAACTGCATGGTGCTGTGTTGGCACCAATTCTGGCACTGCTCTCAGACTGTGAGAGCAGTGCCCTGACTGAAGGGAGCAGCCTCACTTGGCGCAGCCCAGAGCTCTGGAGGCCTGCACTTACTATAATACAGCTGTCTTAAGATAGTTGGGTTATAGGTTTCAAATTGCGCATGTGTGACCAAGCAGCCCACCCTCCTCTTTGATGCTATCAGTAAGCAGCAGCGCCACCCCCGTCCTTATGCTCGTTTCAGGGCGGTAGGATGAAAAATAAAAATGGTAAGGTATTACTATTTTATTTGACATCTTTTGGGGGTAAGTTAAGTGGGATGACGCTGCTCTGCTCCAACAGAGGAGCCGCCCATGGGAAATGCAGTGGTGCCTGATACCAAACCCTTCATGCTACTATACCCAAAGCCCAGAAGGAAGCACACAGGGAAGCCCAAACCTAAACATATCCCTGTAACTAAGGCAGAGAGCCAAGAACCACAGGCAGCTCAAGCAGATAACACCATAAAACCAAGACCAAGATTTACAGGACACCAGGGACTGCCACATACAAATGCCTACAACCCAAACATGACACCCAGCAGGCAGCACACCAGGAAGATCAAGCCACCAAACCCATTCCAAACTAAATAACACAAATGACTAAGAGAAAGAAGAGACCAAAAGAAGGAGTCAGGCAACAACGAAAAAATTAAACCAGAGAAGACCACAGAACACAGCGCTAAGCATCCCATAGCCAAGGGAGAGACTGCACCAAAAAGGGGACATTGCAAAGCAGAGAATAGAGCCCCTGGAGGCACAACCCAGCCCAACAGGCCTACTGACAGGAGTCCGACAGGGCCGGGTTCTTGGTCAGACAGAGCACGTCTGACCAAGAACCCGGCCTATGAAAGGACCAGCAATATATCAAGAAGAACAATCCCAGCAGGAACTATTGTGCAGTAACCTTGGAGACATGAATGAAGGAGAGTGAAACCCACCATAACGGACGAAGCAGCAAAGCCAGCAGGACAAAAGAGTACCAGGGCCACAGCCCGGTAAAAAAACAATACAAGATCCAGTAGCAGGAGAAAATCATATGGGGAAAATTGATTAGCCCATAACAAATCCCCCACTAAACTCGAAACAAAAAGTGGGAGAGTCACATGCCACTGCATAAAGTAAATCAACAAGTACATGATTAGTGTAAACATCCAGGTGGCAGTCCAAAGAAAGCCACAGACAGGTATAGCCCATGGCCCAGAATACCGATTAAAAAGGGCTGAGAGTGATGATACCCTCAGGCCAAATTTAAACCCAGGAAGCCAGAAGGCAATCCAAACAAAAAGCCCAAGCAGAGGCCAAATAGGAGCCACAGTGAAGTGGTTAACATCTCTGCACTATTTTTAAAAGGAAACTTACGAGACTCAAGCTCAACCAGGGATCGGCATGGCAGGATCACACCCAGCACCCACAGGGGAACGAAGGCACCAAGGAGAGGCAGAGCCAAACTCAAGCATTCAGAGAGGAAGAGGTCCAGGAAAGCAAAGGCCAAACAGCAAAGCAGCACCATACCATCCCCTAATGAAGTAGGATGGCAGGGCATCAATAAGAAAGTGCATGAGAGACAAAGCACACAGCCAGCAAGCCCCAAACCAGCAAGGAGCCAGGAAAGTGAAGGCCAAAAGGTTAAAGAGAAAATGAACTCCACCACAAACCCAGCAAGGGGCTGGCTACCAAAGAGGCAAAGAACGAAAGATAGAGCCCAAACCCAATGAGCCCTAAGCCCAGCAGGGAACAAAAG
Source organism: Triturus cristatus (assembly GCF_964204655.1). Classification (NCBI taxonomy): domain Eukaryota; kingdom Metazoa; phylum Chordata; class Amphibia; order Caudata; family Salamandridae; genus Triturus; species Triturus cristatus. The sequence continues at coordinate 519,379,073 of NC_140582.1, read as the reverse complement.
GAGAAGCCAATCACCTGTCTACACCTAGCAGATGCCCCACAACAGTCCCTAATGAATGTGACACAATTCTCGTCCACAACATGAGCCCACCCTAGCCCCAACCAAGCTGGAAGCCAGAGCAGGACAGAAAAGCTAGCAGATGAGTGCATCCAGCTCTAACCTGCTCTGAAGATTGGCAGAGAGAACCCCACTACAACTAAAAGCCCAAAGTCCAGAAAAGGTAATAACTGAAGGCAAAGCATAGCCCATGCACAAAAACCACCAGGGGCTTGTCTAAACCCCAACAAACAGACATGAGGGATACATCAAAGCCATAAGGGGAAAAGGGGAAAGGATACAGACCCAAAAGCATCCAAGACCACCCAGATCTAAAACTTCAGCCGAAGGCCTAGAAGGGGGACAGACATGCCTCAAAGGAAAGGACCAAAAAACAGGCTGCAAAGAGTGTTCAGAGTAAACACAAATCAGGTTTAGACATCCAAAGAAAGACCAACCAGAGACCAAGGAGAATCCTCCAGAGGCCAAGAAACAAAGCAACATAACAGGATCGGTGATTAGGGAGCCCAAACCAGCAGGGAAAAAGGATCCAGACTGAGATTACCCTTGTAGGACTTGGTCCTTTATGCATGGTCATCCCCAAACTTTTTGCCTTCATCCTCGTTTTTTTCTAAACCTGTTTTTGTTGACTTTTAGGACCCTGAATACTTTATCACTGCTAACCAGTACTAAAGTGTGTGTGTGCTCTCTTCCTAACACATGATAGAATCAGCTTATACCCAAATGGCATATTTAATATACTTGAAAGCCCCTAGTAAAGTGACCCTACCTGGACCCAGGGTCTATAAATTAAATGCTACTAGTAGGCTTGCAGCACTTATTCTGCCACCCTCTTAAGTAGCCCTTTAAAAATATTTCAGGCCTGCCGTTGCAGCCTGTTTGTGCAGTTTTAAACTACCATTTAAACCTGGCAAAATAAACCTTTTGGCAGGCCCAAACCTCCTTTTTAATACATATGCCACCACTAAAGAAGGCCCTGAACAGCCCTGAGGGCAGGGGGAACTGCAATTGCAAAGTTGGGCATGTACTATTTAATTTTACATGCCCTGATAGTGAAAAACTCTTACCTTCATTTTTCCCTACTGCATTACTTACCTCTCCCACAGCATAACATTTGAGTTGCCTTATTGCATTTACTAAGATGTAACTTCCAGATGGGAACACATAACCAATTTATGTTTGTTGTCTTTGGAATTGTTATGAAAAATTCTCTCTTATGGTAAAGAAGGATTTTAATTTACAAATTTTCAAATGACACTTTTCAGAAAATTGGCATTTTCCTGCCTTACCCATTTGGTGCTTGCAACCTGTCTGCATCATATGACTGAATGTAGCTGAGAATTGGATATTGTGTATTCCTCCTAGACAGTCACACACAATAGAGGGCTTAGGTGTGTCTGGATGGACCATCACTGGCAAGGTCGGAGGGCAAAGCTGGACACATCCTTCACACAAAGGGCTGCAAATCCCCTATAGTTAGTCTGTAGCTAGGGCAGGAGAGGCAGGAAATGTGTGTACTTCGAAGAGAAACCTCTAGAATCTTCACCCACTTCAAAGGAGGCACCTGGTAGGACACCAGACACCAACTCTTCAGTGCACTATTGGACCTGTGTAGATTCTGCCAGGAAGACAAACTGATGTGCTGCTGAAAGGACTGTCACTCTGCTGGACTTCTGTCCTGCTGGACTACTGCCTTGCTGGACTGGTGCCTTTCTGGATTGCTGCCCTGTTGCCCTTCCGCCCTCCTGCCTGAGTAAGAGGGATTGGACCTGCACCTGAAACCAGAACTCACAGGGTGACTCCAAATACTAATCTGCTGGCCTCCTGTTCAGTTACAGGGACATAACTGGCTCCCTACCCACTAAACCAGCACCTAGATCCAGCTGGCATAGGCCCCTGACCCCCAAGTGGTGCCCCACAGGACTCGGACCATTGGTGTGCCTCAGTGGAGTTAAATGGAAGTTTTCTGGCTCTTTGCGACTGCGAATGGATCAATTGGTGCCAAAACATTGCCACTCACGCTGTTCACTAATGTGAAGTACCATCAGCTCGACACTTCGCGCTACATCATTGACTGCTGATGAGGAGTGCCACCGCCAAGCCCCGGCCTGACTGTTCGTGCCAACAACAGGATCTTCACACTACAGTGCTGAACATCTTCAACGCCTGGCCTGCTCTTCACGGTACAATGATGACCATTTGCGACTCTTCTCTATTCCTCGCATCCCCCTCTGCCGCGATTGGGACTCTTTGCACTTGACTTAGAAGATAACTTTGTAGGTAGACTAATAATCTATATTTAATCCACACTCCATTGTGGACAGCCTGAACTTGTGACTTTTTCCCAGCCTCACACGACCAGATAGCAGTAAGTGGCACTTTGAGCTATTTGAAACAATTGTCACTTAAATCTTTAAAGTTGCATATCTCCGGTTCTCCTGATTGGATTTTTGCCATTTTGGTCTTGATTTATTTATTACATTTACCTTTATTTGTCTAAATTGGCGGGGAAATTTTCTTGTGTTGTGTCCCCACTTTATTACTGTTTGAAGTGCTGCATGAATACTTTACCTATTGCTTCTGAGTTAAGCCTAACTGCTGTGTGCCAAGCTTTCAGAGAGTTGAGCACAGTTTAATTTGGGATGTTCTTGTGCCTCACCCTGACAATGATTTTGGGTGCTGCTTGAGTAAAGCCCCCTCAGCCAGAAACCCACTTTCTGCACTTGAAATTATAATACCCTTTTCTTCCATTTCAAGTCCCATGGTGCCAAACAATATTGAATACTAATTTAAAGGTTCAGATAGGGAAACAAACAGAAGTAAGACAGAGAGAAACTTCATTTTCCAAGGAACCCTTTAGAAGGTGGTGGCCCAGGGCAATTGCCCACTTTGTCCATGCCTTAATAAGTCTCTAGCGCATCTTATGTTTGTGCTCCAGTTATATTTAATTTACAGTGAGTTTGAAAACAAATTACAATTCTGATGTACTTTGCTGATGCCATGGGCCAGTCTGCCTGTTTTACTGCTAAGATTAAGATTTCTGAGATTCACATTATATGAGGAGCAAAGTGTTCTACAGATGAGACATTCCTATATTTTCAGTATAGCTTTTTCCCGTGGCTGCTCTACAACTTGTGTTTTATTGCTACCTAACTTCTTGGGTCTCAACAGTACCTCGATGACTATTTAAAAAAAAGAGAATTTTGATACATTTGGTTTCAGCTTGACCTCGACCTTACTGGATAGCATCCCCTTTCACTCCCCTCATCAATGTGTCATTTTTTGTTTTCCTTTCTATGCACAGGAAATGTTAGTGTCTTTACTTTTGTGATGCAAACCGGTTCCTTTAGACCAGTTGACACTTAGTAACTGTCAATGTTTTAAGAAACTTTGAGCATTAGTTGTTGAATGGTTATATTCAGCAAAAGTGTTCTGACAAACATTAAGGGAACATGGCTCATCACTGGCTGGCATTCTAGATCTGGTGTAAGCATATAACTTGCAAATACATATTGCTAAAGCACTGATTTTGGCGGTGTCAATGAAAGGAAAGTATGTGATAATGAAAATGGAAAGTGAAAAATACTTGAAAAACCCAATTGCAAAGTGGCAGAGTGTGAATATCACAGCTAGACAGGCCATGTGAAGGGCCATACTTGAAAAAAGGAAGCACATGGCTCAAGCGTGGTAAACGGGTCACTGACACTGTGGGATAGTTTCAGTGCTTAATTTGAGTCAGTGGTTGCAGGTGAAAATGCCCAGCGCTCACTTTTGGGGACCAGCACTTATTTTTACTCAACGGCCTTGCAAACTGAGCAAAAGAGAGAGAAACACCAAGAAGGGAAAGAAGGATGAAGAGAAAGACAGAAAAATAGTGACAAAGGGAGCAAACATGGTTAAATAAGAACCTAGAAGAGTGAGATAAAAGGGCAGGGAATGTCAGCTGTTTGATAAAAGATGCATAAGGTGCAATCAAGACTACACAGCCTTGGTATTCAGCACCCTCGATATTCCTTGCGCCGGTCATGTACTTCTGAGCAAACCTTTGGATCCTGGGACTTATTATTTAAGAAGTTAAGCACTGGAAAGTTTGCAGGTCCATCTATTCCTCAAGAGGACAACGAAGTGGCAAGCCCAAAACTTGTAAAGTGTGTCCCATGCTCTCCATGCCACTGGAATCAACCTATCCTGGATGAAGAGGGGTGAAAGATGCTTGTTTCCAGTCCAGGGAGGACCTGGCTTGGTAGTTCGGGCTGGACTGTTCCCATGAGGCACAGGGTCAAGACTGATTTGCATATGGCCGGGTTCAAACTGGAATGGCATGGTGAGCAAAAAAACGATGGATTTAGGCCCAGATCTCTGTACTGGGGTGAATGTATGACATTGTTCTGCATTCTGACCATCAACTGTTGTTTGTGGAATGTGTCTGAAGCAAATGAAATGCTTTGAGTATAATGGCACAGAAATGGAACCAAAGGTATTCATAAATTTAATAAAAGAGACAGGCATGCTGCTCTCCTGGGTGGACATATTTTCAAGGTCTGTGTAGATGTGTGAGGGCTAGAATTAGTACTGGAGAAGCGGAGTTCTTATTTAGTGGTACGAGTTGCCTTACACAAAGACATTCAAAACACTTTCATATGTTTCTAAATTGTATCATGCCTTGTAATTGCAAGGGTGTACCTGTTGGGGTTTAGAACATCTTTCCTTTCTCCCATTCATACTGTCTAACGTCGAGGCCACATACCTGATTGGGTGCACTTGTGGGGATGACGAGCCAGTCAGCGTCAGGTATAAAAGTCATTGCTTGCCGATTGACTGTGCTTGGTTTCTCTTCTGGTTTTGGTCACTGGAAGGACTTTGCTGGATCTGGCTTCCGAATCCACATGGAGATCGTCGTTTCCTGACTGAGCAGTTTTGGTGAAGCTTGGCATCTTGGACTTCCTTGTTTTTAGGACTTCACGCGGGACACTTTGGGTATCCGTTTTTGTTATTTTCTTCCTTGGTGGGATTTTGGGGCTTATCGGATCAAGAGGAGAAGACTGAAAGTGCGGGTGTAAATAACGCGGCTGCGTTCCCGTCATATTTTGATTATTTCCGGTATTTGTTTTGCAACCTATTCATGCCATTGTTTCCCGTTTTCGATCGTTTCACGGAGAAACTGTGCCATGGGCACTTGTTGGGAATTTATTAGGATTCCCATTTCTTTTTTTTTTTTTGGCCTGTATAGTCATTTTCCCCCTTTGTTTTGGGCTTGGATTGTGGACCTTCATTGTTAAGGCCACCTGCCTGCATGCGGAGAAGTAACCCATTGCCTTTGTGTTGTTTTGGAGACGGACCACAGAAGAAATCCTGTTGGTAGAATACCCTCTCTGACAAAGAGTAACGGCTAATTTAAAAGGGTAAGAGAACTTTTTTTTTTACCCACATTCAAGTGCACCTTATCGTGTATGTTGTCTTGTGAACTTATATTTGCAACATATATTTTGTGCCTCTGTTTCTTCAGGTATTCCTGTACCTTCCTTCCTTTCCATTGAGGGCCATGCAGAGAGGCTGAGGGAGGCTCCATTTGGACATTGTTTTTCTTCCCATCCCTGTTGCCCCTTTTCTTCTCCCGGCACCTTGGTGAGTGGTCTCCCTTTTATGTGAATAGGGGGGTAGCAACTAAGGTGTGGGTAGTGGATTAGGATACTCTTCGCTCCTGCAGTGTTGGGCTATCATCAAAGTGGTGACCAGAACAGTATCCACAACAACACCTCTTTGCCAAGGTTGTTGCTAGTGGCAGCATTTGTTTAACTGTGTGGTGCAGTATCTGCAATTAGAATTAAGGCCTACAGACCTTCCTTTGAAGATTATGCTGCCTTACTTTGTGTACACTGGTCTGCGAGAAACTCGATTATTAAACTAAGATGGAGAGAGGCCTCATATATGACAAATATGCATTATATCTTTTCTTCCACAAATTGAAAAGAATATAGCACTTCGAAGTTAAAATGGTTTCGGTGATTACTTCAGAGCTTACTCTTGGTAGCTTGTCATCACGTTTCCAAGAGAAAATTGCATGTGGGACACGAACAGAAATAGCAAAAATTAATAAGTTGAAATGCCCAAGTTATCCCAGAGAAGGACCATACAGGGCTCCAGTACTGTCTATAATGGAGTGGAATCAGTAAACCGCAGCACTGAAGATTAGATTAACAAGGCGATGGGCTGAGGACTTAGGATGCAGGCCTGGCAAACGATGGTCGAGCTGGCATCCCATGCACGCTACAACTGGGATTTAGACATAGCGGCCGACTGGTGTCACTATCCCTGCAGATTGCACTGTTTTAGCATGATGCCCAACAGCACTGGATGGGGGAGGAAGAGGAGAAAAAAATAATACCTCCACATACAGAAATTGCCTTCATCGGAGGGCAGAGGGGCCTGCCCCCAGTGTCCTCTGAAATCTCAGTCTACCGCTTGCCAGTCCTGCTTTGGACTTCCAGTTTTCTGTTCCCTATGCATTGGGTTCCCTCCACCAATCGCTGCCAAGGTTTCTTTTCTTTTTCTTTTATTTCCTTATTACAAGTTATAATAGGTATTGCTGCACATATTTTTCCTTTGCGGGAAAGGCCTTGAACACCCTATGGTTATCATGCGCCCAGCAATGAAGCTACTTAGAGGAGTATATGGGCACCCAAGTAGGCCGCTATGGCATAATTCACTGATAATTACCCTACTGCTGATACATGATAAATTGCAAGGTTAACATGTAATGTGATATCTGTGCAGTGCTGCAATAAAAATAAGGATTAAAATAAATAAATAATTTAAAATGACATTTATTAATGAAAAAGATACCAAAGCAATGAAGAGGGTGTAGGGGATAAGGAGTCACAAATATATTAAAATATGTGCACTGAATACCATTAGACAGTTAAAGACACCAAAGCCAATGCATCAGTGCTTTTTCAGAGAGTGTATATAAAGTGTTGAACTCAGGACTACCTTCACATTTGCATTTAGTATGTAATGGATGAGAGCGGAGCTGGTTCTCAAAATGCATGAGAGTGGTTACAAAGAGACACAGGGGATCCTAGATGGATCGAGGACTAATACAAATAGAAGAGGGGTACTAAACGCTCAATTAAGGCTTTCTAGAAACTAGGCTGATTAGGGAGAAGTTAGCTGCAAGGTGGGTTAGAGAGATCATCAAGAATAGAGACAGATTCACGGGAGTGGACTTTAACATTGTAGCACAAGCTGGATGAGAGATAGAACTGGGGAACATGGTGGATGGGTGAAAGAGGGAGCAATGCTTGCACATATAAGAGTGGGGGGCCAGGCACAAGTTACATTTGAGAGGGGGTGAGGCACAACCCTCATAGGTGTAGAGCAAGGTATATGACAAATCAGATGGAGAGATTGAGGAAAAGATGGATGAGAGGAAGTAATGTGGCAGAAATGCAGCAGAAACTTTGCTGAAGCTGGACCGGGCTAGGAGCAGCAGCTGCCTACTTGCTTTGGCCACAACAGTCTCCTCTATTCAAAGGTTCCGGGACTTTGGAAACCCTCTGGAATCAGGGAGTTATTTAGTATTTTTGACCCAAATCAAATTTCTACACCCTGATATCCTGTCCAAATTAGATGGGATTGAAGGCTGCGGTGAACTAGCAAAGTCTAACTACTCCATGGGCAACAAAGATGTGATACTTCACTCTTTTACACGAAGATTCCCCCAAATTCCCCATATTCGCCCACCTACATGGAAGTAATTAAAAATGTACCCAGGTCTAGGATTAGGCGTATGACTGTTGGAATTTCTGGATTTTTTAAAAGAAAACGATTCTTTCGGAATCTAATTTAGAGGAGAAGGAGAGTATCCGCGCAGTAACCAGTAAAAGAAATCCAAATAATGTACAAATCTACAAAAATGTACTATTCAGGATATCATTAAGTATATGCACCTTCCACGTTTCTGGGGATCACCAATGTACACCTGAATAACAAAACAGAGCACTGCACTTGGCTCAATCAGGAAAGGTTAGAAGACGCCCTTAACGCTAAACTTGCCAATGCTGCAGTGGTAGTAGTGGTTCATTTTATTGTATTTGAATCATTAAAATCATTCCAAAAATGTAAAAATAAGTAAAACGAATATAAATAATCTTAATGATCAAATATTTCTAAACACTAACAGTGGTAATAATGTCACACAAATCTTTGTAAGAAGCTTATAAAAGTTTGCTCAAAAACTATTTGCAAGAATTTCGCCAAGCGGCAAAGCTCAGATAGGGTAACAACAGAGTAGACGAGCAAACGAATCTTGTTTGTAGTGACAGAGCCTGCTCCTTTGGTTTATGTATAATTAAGTGGCCCATGATGATCCGTCTTCTTAGAAAGCCATGAATATGGAAAATTATCAGTTTTTTCATAACTCCAAAGTATCTTCCTCTCGGGCTACAAGATTGTTTGGGTTTTAATTGAGTTTTTTTTAAGTCAGACTTTCTGTTGTTTTCCCAGATACTACCAATTTCAAGATCTAATATGGCCTCCTCCAAGTAACAGGAGTATGGATTGGAATTGTTTACCCCTCTTGCTATGATCGAGCCAATTATTTGCGTCAGACTGCCCTTCCTTGAGTGGATTGACCAAGTGGCAGTACATTAGGAAATAGGCTTTGCCTACATGAGCTTATCTGAGCAGGCACTCTTTTCCAAATGAAAGAAAATGCTGTAGGTGTTCCATTGGATCAGATTCAAAGTGGAATCAATTGTGCAAACAAATGTTTTGCATGATTTGGTAGCTGTGATATACAAAGCAATCACGCATCTAAGATATTCAAAAAAGGTTAAGTTACATTGACTCAAAAGAGCGATCCATCATCTAAATACGCTATGTGTACATCAGGTGCTCCAAACAGTGTCCGTACACCTTGCTACAAAAAGGTGTCCAATTGAGTGTAAAATTACAATCAAAACAATATAACACTCATAAGCCACCAGAGCAGACTAATCTTCGTGGTATTTCAGAAAGACAGTCCACATGTTTTAAGGTTCCTTTACTTTCAACACTTCAGGTCTTATGGAAAGTCTTGATTGGACTCTGTATTTCACAACTGCAAATCCCACAAAACACAGCAGATACGTGTTGCCTCGGTACCTACTCTAACCAGGAACACACTCGGCAACTCTGGGCATTAAGCTTGCCTCATCTCTACAACGGCCCCCCACAGACGCCGGGGATGCCTGGTTTCACCTTGGAGATACCCAGAAAGGGACCATCTCACAGGGATAGCCAGGACAGGTTCCCCAGCGGTCTACAGCGCCGGGACGCCCCGTTGCTGGGGCAGCTGTGCGCTTTACAAGTCTACAACATTTACATTTACATTTTCATCTCCCAGCGACATTTTTAAGGCTGTAATGTTGAACATGACATGAAAATAAAGCCCTAATTAACGAAAGTATTCAGTTAGGGGTGGGCAGAATTAGATTCTGCTGAATTCCGTGGGATTCCATTTAAATTCTACAGGATTCCGCTGGATTGGGCATTTGATGCTATTTTTTTTAATTATTAAATTAAATTTATAATGCTCAGAGCTACCCGGAAGTTTCCCAGCGCCATCGGACACAATGTGAAAGAAAGAGCTAACATCTACTGGTTAAATAGCCATGTTTTTAGGCCCTTATAAAAGTTTTTATAACTGGTTTCATGCTGTAGCGGTGTGGGTAGCGAATTCCACAACGAGGGGGCCAGGAAAGAAAAGGACCGGCCACCCATACTTGACAGTTTGAACCTGGGAACTAGAAATTTGGCTTGGGAAGAGGATCAAAGCAGGCGTGTTGAAAGATATGAATGGGCTAAGGAGCTCAGATAATGAGGTGCAGTGCCCAGCTTGATCTTATGAATATAACATAAGGCCTTACATTTAGTACAATTCTCAATCCTGAGCCAGTGGAGGTCACGGAGAGAACCTGAGATGGAGAACTTTTTCGGCACATGACAGAGCAGTCTAGCCACAGGGTTCTGAACTACTTGCAGTTTACGAACTACCTCCTTATTTGCTCCTAGGTACAGGACGTTGCCATAGTCCAGCCTGGACATAATCAAGGCCTGGATCACAGTTCTTTGTGTGGGACTAGGCAGCATCCAAAGTACTTCGCGGAGTCATTTTAGGATGGTGAAGCAAGTTGAGGCGACCTTGACTGCTTACTGCCTCATAGATAGCTGATCATCTATGACTACGCCTAGATTGCGTGCTGTTTGCACCCATTGGAGCAGATCACCCTTTTGGGGAGGCAAGTGACAGGGGCCCCAGAGATCTTTGTTTTTCCCCAGGATCAGAACCTCAGTCTTTCCACCGTTTAACTTTAACCAATTAGTGTGCATCCAGCTAGCTATCTTTTGCAGCCCTACCTGGAAAGATGACACCATGGATGACTCATTGGAGGACAAAGAGAAGATTAGCTGGGTGTCATTTGCATAAGAAAAGATAGACAACCCAGCTTCTTCCGCTATTTTAGCTGGCAGGCTAACATAGAGATTAAATAACCCTGAGCTAAGGATCGAGCCTTGTGGTATCCCATACCGAGAAGCATGGGTCTTTGAGCTAGAAGATGATGGGGAAAAGACCTGAAAAGTCCGACCTGTTAGAAAATCTTTAATCCATTTAAATGCTGAGCCGACTCTGCCCAGAGATTGAAGTACTTTTAATAGAGCAGTATGTGACATAGTGTCAAAAGATGCACTCAAGTCAAGCAAAATGAGTGCCACCGTTTCACCCTTGTCAAGAAGTTGGCGCAGTGCTTCAATAGCTCCCAGGAGCGTGGTTTCAGTGGAGTACCCTGCTCTAAAGATCGATTGTGACGCATGTAAGATTTTATGAGACTCCACAAACTGCGTAAGTTGTTGATTAACGTGTTTTTCAAATATTTTAGAAAAAGCGTGAAGTAATGAGATCGGGCGGAGGTTCGAGGGTTCAGCCGGATGGGCATTGGTTTTTTTAAAAGGGAAAGAACCATAGCGTGTTTCCACATGGCTGGTAAGATTGCTTCCCTCAATGGCGCATTGAATAACTCCATGATAAGTTTTGATGAAGTAGGTTCTAGTTTTTGGAGAATGGGAATCGGGAGCGGATCGTTAGGTGAACCAGATTTAAGGCTATTTAAAATGCCATTAAATGACAAGATGTCCAGTGGCAGCCAATTATTTATCGTATTGGTTGGTTCCGTCTCATGAGCCCCTTGTAGAATGGTACAGCCTAATGTGGAAGGAGCGCCAGGGCCGGCTCTAGGGTGGTGCGATCGGTGCCACCACACCGGCGCTGACTCGAGGTGGGGGGGGGGCGCCCTGTTTGCAAGTATATATTTTCGTTTTAAAAGCACCTGCTGCCGCGTTCCTTGTTTTTCAGCATTTTTCAGCCATCAATAAAAACGTCAAGATTACTCCAATGATTAATGTTCCTGCTTAAGAGAGATCGGAGGTTTGTCTAGTGGAAGTTTTAACTCATCGTAAGGTAGTGCAGTGGGTTAATATGCCTGTTGCAAAGAATGTGTATCTTGCAGATCACAAAGTGCACATAATGTAAATAGGTCAGTGGTGTCCCAGGGATCCTTTAGTTTCTTGCAGTTTATAAGTTAAAATCCTAATATAGCATAGTGAGCTATTAACTGTCATCAAAGAGCTGCATGCAAACCCCAAGATATATATTAGATCTATATGTATTTTTGCCCTGTCTTTCATTATCCTAAACTTGCAAAAAGGGTTCATTTGGGTAGAAATCAATTCTTATTATTAAAGAGAACCCCTAACAATGATGTTATGTTTTTAATTTCTGATTTTGTGCTTTTCCATACCAGGTACTTTTAAACTGTACTACCTACCAGTATAGATGACATGTGACTCCTACACCTCGTAGTCCTCTGTTTTAAGTAAAATTCCTGTACACTGATTTACACACGTATGATTGCCTCTGTGCCAATGTGTGTTTGATTTAAAGTGCTCGGACAGCCTACACTGGTATGAGTGGGGCTATAAAACTAAATCAGTCCAAGATAGAGTGGTTATGGAGACTTGAGGAGCATTGTTAAATGGTGGTAGTGAGGGAATCCGTGGTAGATTTGGTCATTGGGGGGCACCAACAAACATTGTCGCACAGGGCGCCACCAGTGCTAAAGCCGGCCCAGGGGAGCACTCTTCATTTGCTGCTCCACATTAGTTGTTTCTGTATTAAGTTCTGAGTAGATCTTCTCTACTTTGTCAATGAAGAACATTGCCACGTCCTCACATTGTGCTTCATCAAGCACGGGTGGCGTCGGTTGGCAAGTTGCTCCTGAGAGCTCCTTTACTATTTTGAACAGAACTTTGGAATTATTATGTGCCGCTGTAATAATATTATTAACATGTTCTGCACTAGCCGCTTTTGCACAGGGAGTGATAGTCCCTCTTGGCAAGTTTGTAGCTATGCTTGGATTCAGGCGCATAATCCTTCCTCTAACGTCTTTCCAAGGCTTTACATTTAGTTTTTTCAACTTTTACCTTTTCTGAGAACCAAGGGGCCGGGGGACGATGGTTATTCATTTTCTTGATGGACGTTGTAAGGCATGTATTAACGGATGTCATAATCCAAGTGTGGATGGTATCCGAATCCGCTGTCTTAACGGAGGAAATAGCTGGAATATTGTTCGCGAGATGTTGATTGAGAGAATCTATATCTAGATTCTTCCAATTTCTACACTTAGATTTGGTAGAAGTGAGTGAATTGTTCCCCCGCACATCAATCCCCACCTTAAAGCCGACCAAGAAATGGTCAAACCAAAGTATAGGAAGGGCTGACTGGCATGAGATGTTTGGTAAGTTCGAGAAAATAGGATCTAGCAAATGACCAGCCCTATGGGTGGAACCCGAGTTGCAGAACAAAACATTCATACCTTCTAGATCGGCTATCATGGTGGTGCCAATATTACATGTAGGATCGTTAAAGTGAATGTTTAATTCACCCATGATGGTAAAATTGGCAGCGTCTGGAATAAAAAGAGCAATTAGTTCCGGAAACCTCGCCGCCCATAGCCCAGCTGGTCCTGGCGGACGGTACACCAAGATTCCCTAAAACTTGAATTGAGGTGAAAGAAGAAGAGATAGCTTTGCAGCCTTCAAAGGGTAAATTCTCCCATTTGCACGAAAAAGCGTTTTTTTAAATTACTGCAATGCCACCACCGGTTTTATCCTCACGATCGTGTAAGTGGGTGGTAGGGCAACTGCAACATCGGGACCGGAGCTTTCATGTAACCAAGTTTCCGTAAGGAAGATTGCATCTGGTTGTGTATTCTGTAAGAGGTCATAAATATCCTCTTTTTGCTTAGAAAGGGATCTACAATTTATATTAAAAAAGGTAAATTCTTTTAGAGACGCTTCTTTATTCTTACCCACGGCGGGCGATTGTTTAATACAACTCATGGAGGTAATGGTGTTAGGCGATTATAACCTATTAAGTGAAGCGGTACAAGTGAAGCCACAGCAGGGACAAGGCAAAGGAGGGTTACCTGGTTTAAAAGAGATGCAATTTTCTTGAGATTTAAGCCGTAATCCATGTAACACACTAGAAGAGTGTTTCCTTATATCTATTGTAAAAGGAGTAGGGGTTGCGGCCCCTGGTCCCGGTTGGGCGCGGACGGGGGCAGACGGGCTTCCCATTGGCGTGCCTTTGGCACGCCGCCGGTGCGCCCGCTGCACGCGTCCGCTACGTGAATTGAGAGGCATGGGTTTATATCCTGGGAGGCAGCTGCTCTGCTGCCATCCAATCACCTCCTCCCCCTGCCTCCTACCCGGAAATTCAAAGTCCGCGGCTCCCTCCACAACAAACGGGAAAACCTGTGGTGAACCAGGGAGCTAAGCGGCAAGCGATGCAGTGCAGGTAAGGGCATTGCCCAACAAAGTAATTCAAATTAGCAATAAAAACAATTTTACAACAATTGTAAAATGTGCAGAAACGAGTAGCAGCTAAGCACAATGTCAACTTTCGATTGCGTGTCCGCTGCGCGAAGTGAGAGGCATGGGTATTTTGCACCCTTGCATTCAAAAATGGATACAAGGGTGCATTTTGCACTAAGAAAATAGTGCAGCCAAACACCACTGGGCAACCTTGCATATTCTGCAGTGACTAATGCAGACTATGCAAGGGTGCCGCCCTCGAGTGGTTTGCAGTGGTTTGTACGTTTTAGATGCGAGAGGAAGTGCTGAAAATGAAGCACCCATAAGAATCGGGAAACATATGGACTATCTTTCTGAAATAACTCCAAATTTAGTGCGATCTAGTGGCTTATGAGGGCCATAAGAGGTCAAATGTGCCAGGGAATCCTGGATGCCCGTAAGTCAGTGCTGGCAAGTTTTGCTATTGTTACCTTTAAGATGAATATGGCTTTCGGGATATGTAATTTACCCTGAGGTCTACACAAGCAAAGATAGGGGTAGCAACTCTGTGTTTTATGTTTTCTAGAGGAAGTCTTAGTGTCCCCTTTTTCTGTGTCATCATCATACTGCAAGATTTGAATCTGTTGGTTCATCATTATTCTAGGAGGGAATGACCTTGCTTTACCTAGTGTGTCTCCTATGTCAGCTGTGTAAAGGTTGAACAGTACAGGAGCCAAAATGCATCCTTGTTTGAGGCCTCTATTTGTTGCTTTTCTTTTAGGAACTCCATAATCTTTGCTGATTTTAACTCTTACCCAGGTGTCAGAATACAATGACACAATAGCTGTCAATAGATCAGATGGAATTTCCCAGGCAGATAGTTTTTTTCCCATAAAGTGGGTCTACCTACTTTGTCAAAGGTGGTAGAGTAATCCATGAAGCAGAAAAAAGAGGACGATTTTTGTGTACTTGCCTGCTGTGCCAAGTTTGATACTGTGACAATGTATCTATTGTACTAATTCCGTTTTGGAAACATGGAGTCAATTGTTTAGTTGCTTTGCCTCGGTCCAGGCATGAGTTCTTTAAGTAGGAATTTGAATAAGCTGTGCCTTTTACATCCAGTTGTGCTATTAACTGACAACAAGATGTATCCGAGTCATTGGCTTTTTTAAAGTTTGGGCAGAGGATTGAGTCCAGCTAGGATTCCATGACAAAAGAGAGCAGAAAAGATTATTTGTGAACAGCGTTAACCAGGGTTTATACGAGAGGCTAATTTCCACATTTGAAACTGCATTTTTAAAAAAATTTGTTGCATATTTATGTAGCGCGAACTCGACCCGAAGGTATTGGAGCGCTTTACATTGCACCGTATTTACATTACACATTCAGGCACGGGGAGATTAAGTGATTTTGCCCAGAATCACAGGATGTGGACGCGACCCCGAGGCTCGAACCCTGGTTTCCCGCACCAGAGGCTGCGCGCTTTACATTGCACCGTATTTACATTACACATTCAGGCACGAGTAGATTAAGTGATTTTGGCCAGAATCACAGGATGTGGACGCGACCCCGAGGCTCGAACCCTGGTTTCCCGCACCAGAGGCTGCAGCGCAGCCGACCGACCACATCCTCTCCCCCGTTCGCAAAGATGAAATTAACCAGTCCTTACTTGGTGGTTTAAGACTGGCATTTTGCATTCCAAAAGTGCTATTTTTCACACTAAAGGTGAACTTTGTGTGCACAAAATAGTCTGTAAATTGGGTTCAGTATACAGACTAAGCAGCGTCTGTCCCCAGAGCTGGGATGGAAGAAACGAAGCATGTGGAGGACGGAGTCAGCTGTCCTCTTAATAACATTTCATTACAGCAGCACCTGTGCGAGATAGGGAGCCTGATCGTGTTGGTGCAAAGTATGCACCCCGCCCCCCAGGGCACTTACAAGAAATACATCTGACAAAATATTCAGAAAAAAAAATACTCTCTGAAAACAGACCAGAATCTAGGGCACCTTTTTGGCATAATTAGCAAAGAGAACATTATCGGTAACTTTTGTTTCAATTTATTTTATCACATATCACTTTGATGTACTACTTACCTTTTTGAATTAAACTGAATGCACTGGGTACATGAAGCAAGAATACAGTTTTATAATTGCGCAGAACCATAACTAGGGATATGAATCTAATTTTGACGAATTGATTTAATAATGATCTGTCTGATTACTTTGTATGATATGTAAAATGCGCTACGTCCTAGAAGACTTGAGTTAATTTAAGCAAAGTACAATGTTGCTGATTGCTATATTAAAGGAATTATGGATGAGCAGCTTTGTAAGGAATAATAGAAAGTCTTGCCTTTGGCTAAATTCACATGAATTGACTCTCTCTCTCTCTCTTCCCAGACAGTTCTACTACTTGCTGTATTCGCCTTGTGCCAGAGCACAGTGTGGGGGAATTAAGCACCAGTTCTGGATATTGCACTGGTGCTAGGCAATGTATATTCCCTGACATTTACACCAATTACCAGCTCAAAAACAGCATTTACGACAACTCAGCAGGGACATTTTTAACCAGTAGGACATTAAAAATACTAGCTCAAGAATACCGCCACATTGTTTGGCTTGTGCAAAGGTTTTCAACACCAGTGCTAGATGGCCCAACACTGTTTAGGTGATCTGGCCTTGGCATTCTTTCATTCTTCAATGTGTCCATTAATAACGCAGCAAAACGTATTCTTGCTAGCATTACTCTCATCTCTTATTTTCACATCTTGCATTTTTTTTAAATTAATCAGGTCTCATGATTTTATTATTGACCTTCTCATTAAACCTTAGTTAGCATTTATTATTGCACATTATCAGACTTCTGTTACATAGAAGTGTGTGATGGAAACCATTCATATTATCCACATATAGGCATCTTGTTTCACCCGTTTGATTACATAAAAGAGGCACTCCAAATTATATTTTCATCCTCTTGACTATTATACATTTTGTGAATGTTTTGAAAAGATTTCATCTACATTTAACAACAGCAGAGGTAGAAATTCTTGTCTGTCCCCTCCCAGCAGCCAACCTGCCAGGCAGTGCAATTAGAAGTGCCTTCACTTCCCCTTTCAATCTCACAGCTGGGACTCAGGGACCTTTAATGGTGTTCTAAATGACTACACCAAGGCATGTAGTATGGTAAAGCAGGTAGATGCATGCCTACCACCAACCACCAACGCCTTATTTTTATCAGGTTAGTGCTTTCAATCAGGTCTCTAGAGTATCCTTGCACCTAACCAATTGTAGTTGCGCAAAAGTGTCTCTTTTTGAGTGGTCTCCCCCATGTTTTGTGGACTGATGCTTCAGGTTTCTTGACTATGTGCAATCAGGCACTGCTAACCAGGCCCCAGTGCATGTGATTTGACCCCTAAAACATGTCAAAATGTGCTTACGCATAATTGGTAAATTTATCTTTCCTATAAGGCCATGACATATGGTGTACCAAAATACACCCATGGCATGGAAAGTGAAATGTCACCTAAGGACTTCTGCACTATTGTGCCACCTACAAGTATGACAACATAAACAGGATTCCAAGCTTACCTCTGTAGCCTGGCTGCTGCAGTTTTAAAACTGTAGCTCGACCTGTCAAAATGACCGGTATTAAAAGGAGAAGACCTCCATTTTAAATATTGACAAGTCCCCAATAAGTAGGCCTGGTAGCCCACAAGACAGGGTTCATGGTATTTAAAAGTAGGATATGTAGAAATGTATAGTTAACATGTCCTTACAGTTACCAGCACCAACAACCTATTTTCACTGTTAGAAGACTGGCTGGCCCATACAGACACACTGGGAACTACTATTAAATATTAAATCTGCTATCTCAGGCTAGGGACCAGCTAGAACAGAAATCAATAACACTACGTTTTAATATTTATTTAAAGCCCAACTTGATGGTGAAGGTGGGTTTTTAATACATTTTAAGGAAAAGTAACCTTTATTACGTTACCTTTTCCCTTCCTGAAGTTTCTGGGGGCTAATTTCCATTAGCACTCCAATTGTAACACAGCTAAGCTAGTAAAGATGAGGTGTGAAACTACTTTAAGAGCAGAGATAAGGCCTAGGATGTGGGGAGGTGTTTTAGTTCCTCTCGAGAAAGACAATTTGGGCTGTCTTCAGTAACTAATTTATTTCAAAGTGGCTGTTATGTCACAAGCAGACATCATATGACACCGCAACAGGCCCCTTCCTTTGTCCTTGCAGTCAGGAAGGTACCAAAGTCAGTGGGGAAAAGATTTCCCCAGAACCGGTTTGGCATTAATTCAAAATAAGGAGCTTATCATTACCCTAGCCCAACATCTGGGTGGCCATAAAGGTTCTGCCCAAAGGTAGAAGGGTTTCTCTACCTTGAACTTAATTAGAGAGGGGCACTGTGGGATTGTTTGCAGCAGGACATACAGGAAATGTTGCAAAAGTGGGTAGGTTTACCCTTGGGAACTTTTACCATTTTTGTTAAGGAGGGGGTAGGAATCAACTCTATCCACAAGCAAGAGCAGGACATAAATGTGGCACCCCAAGTCACCTTCTTCAGAACACTCTGGACCTGCGGAAGAAAAGTAGAAACACTTCATTGTTTGACACTTATGAGGAGAGCTGATGAGCAGGACATACTCCTACTTTTGCCCAGGACAAAGAAGTGGACTCCAAAAGTCAGTTGGTTAGCCTCCTGTGTTGCTACATGGGCACAATATGCTGAAAGATAAACTGGATCTGACCTAGACACTGCAGCTGGACTCTGCTGGAGTTAGTCTTGAACCCCAGGTGCTGTTCCTGAGGTCCTGTGAACCTTAGCTATGTGTTACTGGACCTCCTGTATCACCTCTGCAAACCTGGGACTTGTTTGTACTTCAAGACCTCTGGAGTGCTGAGATGAACCTACTACGCTGATCCTCACTGTACGAAGAAACAGGGTTCTCCCACTCAGAGCTTTTACACAGCAGAAAATAAATCTGTTTCAGCAGGACCTCAATGAGAAGGTATCCAACTTGTGAAGCCCTCATCGTACACAGCCTGCAGCTTTGTACTGCTGGAGGATTCTGAGCTCAGAAACAGAGACACAGGGCCTGATTTAGATCTTGACAGTCCTCTCACCACCCCTCCGAGGCACTTACACAAAAATCCTGTTGGCTATTTTCTCCTTTCTCTAAATTTAAGTACCCTTCCTCCCTTTTTTGTACCATGAAGATGGATCTGATCAACTTGGACATCCTCAGCAGTGCTGAATTTTTGAAGCTCTACAAAGAGAAGGGGCTGAAGGCTGTCTGAAAGGCTACCAAAGTGTATCACAAGGAAGTGCTTAGAGACTTTGAGGTGGCAAACCACCCCAGAGGAGGATGATGTGGAGGTGGGGGGCACACTTGGAAGATGATGAGGAGGTAGAGGATCCATACCTGGATCCTGAGTTCCAAAGAGAACACAACTTACCCCCAGAGGATACCCAGGATGCCCAAGATGTGGCAGGGACAAATGTGTCCGCCCGGTGTCTGTATCCAGATAAGATGAAGGACAGGTAGGCGCAAACTACAGCTGCTCACACAAAAGTAGGAATCTAAGGAGTGAATGGCAAGAGAGAGACTAGCCATGGAGGAAAAGAGATGGTCCATAAGCTCAGTCTCAAGGAATTGGACATCAGAGCCAAGCCAAAATTGGTGGAAACATACCTGCAGTGCCCACTGGAGAGGTAAAGTTCCGCCTACCACAAGACCTGG
Organism: Triturus cristatus; assembly: GCF_964204655.1. NCBI lineage: Eukaryota > Metazoa > Chordata > Amphibia > Caudata > Salamandridae > Triturus > Triturus cristatus. The sequence goes on along the minus strand of NC_140582.1, from coordinate 519,359,370 downwards.
TGCCCAATTATGTGAGGGGAGATGATGTAAACGAGTTGTTTGTTGCATATGAAGTAACTCTGAGGGTACAAAAGGTCCAAGAGTAGTACTGGGGGATAGATTATGGAAACACCATCCCTACAGTGGGAGGGATACACTTTGCACGCTTGCGGTAGGTGACCAGACAAAGTATGCCCCTCTGAAAGTCATACCTGTTGCTAAATTTGGACTGACCCATGAGAGGTACCAGCAGAGGTTCAGGGACAGCCTCAAACTCCCAAATAAGCCTGGGCAGAGTTCGCGTAGCAGCACTACTCGGAACTCCGTGAAGTGGTATAAAAACTCCGCCGCGCTACGCCGAGTTCCGCGATCGGGCGGAGTTGCTTGTTCGCCCTGTTCACGTGACGGTTCTGCCATACAGGAACGTGGTTTGCATGTTTTCGGGAAATATTGTGCAAGCTACACCACGCGGTTGGCCATCTTTTTTTTCTTTTCTGTTATGGTGCTGGGGCCTACTTTTGAATCCTCCCTAAATCTTTTCAATCCTTCTTTTGCAAAACTTATTTTCAGACCTTTTTTATTGATTATCTTTCTCTGTGTCTTGTTAAGTGTATATTTTGTGTGTTGTATTTTACTGAGTTTTGGACTGTTTTTCTATATTACTTGCTTTCTCATTTTTTTTTACTTCCTTTCTTCTTCCCCTCCCTTCCTTTTTTACTTTCAAAATTTTCTGTTCTGCCCCCGCTCCCCACGCATCATGGCAGAGAGTGCAACCTGGGGAAAAAGGAGCTGCCTTCCTTGCGGAAAGTGGCACCCAGAAGGGGTGCAGCCCTGGGCCTTGTTTTCGGAGCTGGAGGAGGCAGCTCTTGTTTTTTCATGCAGCGGCACTTCCCCTCCACCCTGGCAGCAGGCAGCATGCCTGGGGTCCCGGTACGGGCTACGGGAGCATCAGCAGTGGTGGGCGAGGGGGCGCTGGGTGATGAATCGCTGCTCTGGAGTCTGGCACACCCATAACTCAGTGACTCACTGGTGATCCGATATCCTGGACCGAGAGCAGGACCTGCTGGACCTGCTAGGTGTTGAGGTCACAGGCTTGGTGAGTAGCTAATTATAATTATTATTGTGTGTGTTCTCTATGTTATTGCAAATATAATTTTTTCCCAAATAGCAAGCATGCTGCTGCTCAAATGCAGGTAGGTTACGTTTAAAAATGTTTTATTATGTGATCGTTATTCTAGACAGGTGCTTGGCACTACCTAATAATCGTACTTGTTTGCAACTTTGCGTTCGCTTGGGCTTTATATTTATGAGAACTTAAGTTAGGTAATACAGACTAGAGAGACTTCTTTCCTTTGTCCTGTCACTAAGAGAGTGGTAGTAGTTAGTTACTTAGGGTTAGTTAGTAATTTAGTGGCCCGCATCCTCTCACTTCTGTCCTTGACTCCTTAGTAGAACCTTTTTTGTAGTTCACATAGTGAGTGAATAGCAACATACCAATTTAGTGTATGCAATATGCATGCATCCATCTATGCATTTAAGACTAAATGCAGACTTAGTGAATTGGCCCGTCAAAGGGGTTTGAGTCTTGAGATGATTGCGAATGAGATCAGAACTTAGAAGCAAATATAATTCTTTTGCAATTTGTTCCAAAGTCTTTGGAATAGGTGGGCTAGGTAGGTTTAGGATTCAGAAATTGGAATGGAACTTTGGCATAATAAGGATAGGACGTTCCGTGATCGCAATGCCAGTCTACTATTAGTCGATCTGACTTAGGCTAGGTCAATGTTATTGCAATTGCTGTTTCCTGTCAGAAAATCTTTTTGGAACAATTATTGAATATTTGTTTAATACCCATCATTTTGTGTCTCTTTAAATATGTCCTACATGATCATCAGCATTGTGGGGCAAGAAGAAGAGGTTATCCGAAGTGGGTGCGGGAGCTGGAGGTACTTCCCAGGAACTCTCCTCATCGGACCGCTCTGCTGGCCCCAGTAAGTCCTCCTGTTGTTAATATTAATATATAGTTCCCTAACTTTTACCCCTCCTTTTTTTTTAACTATATTATTTCCGTTTCATAATTTTATTTTTTCCCAAATGCTCTTCGATCTGTTTCTAAATTCTTGGCATCTCTGCATTACCATAACTTAGTTATTTATATTTCTAGTTCCTTTTTTTTTACCTCAAACTGCCTCTGACTCTGTCTGTAGCTTGCTTTCTTCTGGTTTTTGAGTCAGCTTTACCTCTCCCCTGATATATTTTGTGGACTGCCTAGTGCTGGTACTGTAAAGACTCAGAGAACTCATTGGTCCTTATTAGTAGTAGTACCACTACTCTGCTGTGCAGATTGCATGCCCAAGTAAGGTATTCTACGCATGTTTGTTGAGATGAGAAGGCTTTCTTTTTCTTTCTCATGCTCAATCAGTACATGATAGTCACGTTGGACACCCCAAAGTTGTGTCTTCTTCTCGTCTAGGCCTAGTATTATTATATTAGCAGCAGTTGTGATGTAAAGATCACCATGCACCATGGCCGAAAGGAAGTATGAGGAGAAGGAGGAGGACGCCACCTTTACATTTTCTAACCAGGAAGACCTTATGTCCAATTGTCCCCCCAGTTGGCCCCTCTTTTTCTTTTCAAAGACTCAGATTCACCAATAGCGCTATCAACTGAGTCCAGCCTTTGGGTTGTCCTCTTCTTGAGAGGCTTTTTAAAAAAATTGCCACCAACAAAATGCCCAACAGGATATCTTATTCTTTTTGATAGGACATCCTGTCTACTCTAGTCTATGCACCCAAATTGTACTGATGTGTGTGGTGTATGTATTGTATTTTCAATCTTGCAAGTGAAAATAAATAAATAGGGGGATGCACAGATGGCATCTAAAAAATGTGTCATTTTTTTTCTAGGCGTACCTACCACCAGCGCCGGGGCCAGCAGGGAAGGCTATGCCAGCCAGGAGGGAGCAGATGTGTCAGCTGCAGGGGGTAAGCCTACAGCAGTAGCAGTCATATTCCTTTCTTAGTGCCAATCAAATTTACAGTATATACACACTCGCTGCAAGGGTGTACACTGTACACTGTCCTGTTGAGACTAAGTTGTGAACAGTTGAAGAAGACACCCTTTACTTAGCATTAGCATTAGCATTAGCGGAAGTTGAGTAACTAATGTCCTCTCCTCGTCTTCAACTCAGGAGAGAAAGTTTTATAAAGAAGACTAAGAGTCAGACCTTGTTGGGTTGATAGAAAAGGAAACGAAAGATGGAAGGAAGAAGGACGGGTGATGATGATGACATGTAATATATGACTGGCAGAGAAGGATGCATAGGTGAAGGGGGCCAGGGATGCATATAGGTGGCTGATAGGATGTATGGGTAGTTGAGGCAGGATGGGTAAAAGGTGAAATAAAGGATGCCTGCCTGGGTGGGTAAAACTGTATGGGTAAAAGGAATCCTCCAGGGGTTTGATGGGTCAGACTCAAAGGCATGCAAGGAGGATCCATGGGTGGTTAAATGACAAAAATGTAAGTTGGTGAAAGGTATGTTGAGAATAATATATTATAGTAGCCATGTTTGGATGGATGGATGCCTGTATGGTATTCAATCATAGGTGAAGACTGGACGAAGATAATGTAAAAGAAAATTAACCCATGCCAGAGCAGCAAAGCCAAGGGTGAAGAATATAAATAATGTTAGAAAATAATACACTGATAAATGGAAAAATACCTGGGAAGAAGAATAAAAAGAAATGTTTTTTCAATGTGTTTGATTCAAAGGTTTACTTTGAGGTTGTATTTCAGACTACGCCCTTGACTCACAGCAATTTGCAAGCACAACATATATATTATGTATGTATGTCCTCACCCATCATCAATCACCTCCATCCGACTACGAGGTCCTCTCCCTACCTAGTATCACTATAGGTACTCTCAGAGTGGACCAGTAGGCAAAAGAAAAACTTTTTTGCTATCAGTACAAGTGTTGGTATGCCCTATTTGAAGAAAATAACACCACCTAGGCGTGGGGAAGGAAGCAAGTCCTTTTGTTATTATTTTCCCTCACACACCCTCGTGGTGTCATGCTTCATCATTGGGACACACCGACGTCTAACGGTCAGGGTGGGCTCGACCAATATTTCAGGGAGCACTTGATGAGATGTTTTTTGGCCAGGGGGTATAAAGATTATAAATCAGCGTCAAACCCCAGTTTCCCTTTATTCTTGGGTTTGGCACTGATGTTAAAATATGATAAAGATAAGGGTTTTCTAGGGTTATTATGGTCCTAGGACCCTATTGCCAACATGTTTCTGTCCTTGATGCCCCGTAAAGGGTGCACGGACATTCATCAGGGCTTGTGCCCCCTGTGAAATTTAGGGAAAAAAAGAGAAAGAAATTCCCTACACTATTGTATGTTAAGGGCAGATAGCTGCTCCTTATTATAATGTCATTCCGCAATTGAAATCACTCAATCTGTGAGAAACAGAAAAATGACAAACAACATATAAAACGCATCAATTCTTTTCGGTAAGGAGACATACCACCATTTGCAATGTGTACGTCTCTGCCTTTTCCACATCATCATACGTGAAACCACCAAAATAGAATGTGCGCGTGATTTTAGGCATAACCATTCATTAATGTTACACACAGCAATTTTGCGTATATCTAGTTTGTGTAGCGGAAATTTCTCATTCTATAGGCACTCATAATTATGCTGTATGATTATCAAAGTGGCGGAAAAAATTACCGCATCCAAATCTCACACATCCATTTGCGTGTGTTTATAAGACCAAAGTCTCAACAATCGAACTTCCGGTGTACAAACACGAAATTAAAACACACAACTCCCTACTCGTACATATGTTACGAATACACTCTCACTGTAATCTTATGGTTTATGCTTACCCTAATTTAGGAGAGGGTAAACATCATATGGGACCGCTACACTCAGGGTAGCCCTGTAGTCACACACTGTGTATTCATGCCAAACAAATACATTCAACCGTTAGGTTCCCGGTTAGAAGACCCAGATGTCGGAGAATAGCCGATCATAATCCAATCCAGTAATAAAGGCCGAGATATGTGAAGAAAAAGCAAAGAAAAAGGAAACGACAGTGAGGTATACAGGTCACGCATTGATTCGTGATCACACTATGTCCAAACTCGTTCTTCACTTTTCCATGCATTATTTGTTCTAAGATTACTCCCGCCAAATCCGGTGTAAAAGTCACGTGTCAGTTTATACTCAAACCAAGTCTGAACTCACTATTCACATTTATATGCCCCGTACGCTTCCATATAACTCTCACCACCAAGGGTCCTACCCCGATTAAACACTTACTCGGTATGAGGAAAAAAGGTTATGCATGCGTACGTAAACACACTTCTCCCCAATTAGCTCTTCACTCTTCAATGCACTGTACATGCCCATATTACTCACGCCACCAAGGGTCCTGCCCCGTATCAACACCTAATCGGTATGGGTTCCCACAGCTTGGAATCCCTGCTGTTGCCGTAGTCACGATTTTAAAGCTTGTATGCGGGCTTCAATTGCTGCTTCCGTTGCTTTCGGGGTCCTGTGACGCCGCCGTCTGTGGAAGTGGGTCCTACGCATGCGTGGTCTCAAGAAACATGGGACTGGTAGTTTCTGGTGTTAATGCGTGGTAGTGCTGGATAAACAGGCTTGTAACTCTGGATACTCCCTTGTCATAACTGCGTGGGGGGTTGACATTTCGTCATCACCTCACGGAACTCGTGTTTGTATGGGCTCTGAAGTTAAGTAATATTAAATACCAAATTACGGATATTATATGTTCGTATTTATAGACACAAGAAAAAGGGGGGGTGTAAAGAAAGTTATTTTGAGGTCGAATCTTATATGTGAAATATAAAGGCTAATTCCACATGGATGACATCAATGGCCATATTACCCAGGGTGCATCTATATAAATATATATATATTTTTTCTATACATATAGATAATGGTGTATCCATATTAAGAACGTATCGTGAGATGGAAGCTCATTCTTTTATAAGGTTCTTAAGAATTCATATGGCATTTATATATACGTCCAACTAAAGGGCGTGATGGAAAAAGGGAATGTTATCATAAACAAAAACCTCATGTGTAAACCTGGTGGGGGAGATGTGTCATATTGGCATGGATGGAAAAGTCTCAACTAACGATTCTTATTAAGTTGGTTCCAAGGAATGTGGTCGTTGAGACCGGTTATGTGGGTTTTCAATCTATGGACCCATCTTTGTTCCCGTTCTAAAAGAATCTTAGACATGTTACCATCCCCTTTGACTTTTTCAATCACAGACCACCATAGATCGCTGTCTGAGTGTTTTTTCTCAAGGTAATGTGCAGTGAGTTTAGTAGCTGTTACGGATCTTCTGATGGTACTCCTGTGTTCATTAATACGAACTTTTATTTTTCTCCCTGTCATACCTATGTACAAAAGTTGACAAGGGCATTTGATGACGTAAATCCCTCTCTCTGAGTTACAATTGGTGTGGGATCTCTGTTCCCATTTGTGATGCATACCTAAATCAATTTCTTTTGTGTGTTCCGTAAACTCGCACGCCGCACATGACCCACATGGATAGTGACCAACAACAGATGGTTGACTCTCCCTACCTACTCATGTAATTTCGAAAGTGTCAGCCATGGGTGGCCCATCAGCTGCATGGTTACAATAGTAGTACCTCACATCACATCACATGATGTTGTGACATTTATCATCATTCATATTAGCAATTAATCATATCATCTGCCTTTGTTCAGCAGTCAGGGTGAAAGTCAATTGAGCATTTGCCATTGATTTAACAGAGTATGGCCATAATAATAGAAAAAGAGATAATTGTGTAGTATAGCTGCCCCACCTGCAGACAGTAGTAAAGTAATGCAAGTCTATGGTACAAGTATGTCTGTCTTAGCCGCAAGCTGAGCTGGCATGCCTAAAAGATTAATTTAGCTAAACAAGAGAGAGATGAAGAATACTTTTCTACTCCATAGTGACTAATGCCTGAAACTCTAATCACAACTAAATCTTAGGGACCGAGAAATCGAGGATCCCACAAATGTTATATACTGCTAGTGCTACTTTGCCACTTTAATTTTATGTGGATAATTGTATGTATTACTGTTCTGCTAAGAGTATTGGTTGCAAATGTCTTTTTTCTCTCTTGATATAGCTACTCCTTCACAACCCACCATGCAGGAGATAGCAGCCAAGACTCGGCAACGGAAGCTGGAGGCCATCAGGGATGAATATCGGCGGCTGGTGGCTCTGGCGAAGGAGGAGGAGGAGACAGCAGCTGCAGCCTCCAATGCCCCGGGCCCCAGCCAGGCCCCCCAATGCCTCCGGTGGTACAGCGCCGTGGTCTGGCAGCCGCCCGCTGCCACTCTTCATCTTCTACTGATGCTACCCCCTGACAGTTAGAGCATTTCAGCGCATCATGCTCCTTAGGATGTCATGCCTTGAAAGCCAGACAGAGGAGTGTTCTAACAGCCTAGAAACGGAGATCTGACTCCTACTGGGCCTCTCTCTTGTCCCTTTTGTTATTTTTTTTTGGTGGATGGGACCTGTTGGTGAGAGGGTGGGATATGGGAGTTGGGGAAATTGGACTGGGGTTTTATGGACATTTGGACAATTTGGAGTTTGGACTCTCATTGGACATTGGTTGGGGTTAGGGAGCGAGTTGGTCAGGTGTTGCCAGCTTTTCTAGTTTTATAGTTGTTAGGGGAATACATTTTTAGTTTTATAATATATATGATGTAAATCTTTTTTCGGGGGGCTTTACTCTTTTACTTTGCACTGTTTCCTTTGCAGCAAGGCCACTGCCAGTTTACTTGTCCTATACTGTCAGTCTCTACTCCTAGTCTCTGCACTCTGCACCTAAAACCCCTATGAACTCGGAAGGGGTGTGGGTGTGTGAATTAATTAATTTCCATAGTATATACATTTTTGCATCCCCCACACTTCTTACCTGTGATTGATGATTAGGCAAAGCAATGGCTTCATGGTGATGGTTTGGTATCCCAAGGTGCCATGGTGGTGGTAGTAGTAAACAGTAGCAGTCACAAAAAAGAAAATGAGACAGTCATCTGAGGGCGACTAGAGAATGACTAGTAGAAGTACAGTACACAAGAAGACTGCCAAACGAGAAGCTATGATAAGTAATGCTAAAGTAAAAAAAAAAAAACAGAATGGTGGGCTAGCCTAAAAGAAGCTACAAACTGAAGTCAACTCGAGCTATGAACTTTTAAAGTGGACAAGCGTAACCTTTATTGCTGGAGAGATGACAATGCTGACAATTATGATGGATTATTAAATATTGAATACTGTCTGTGCATGGGTGGGCAATTTAATATATATATATATATATATATATATATATATATATATATATATATATATATATATATATATATATATATATATATATATATATATATATATATATATATATATATACATAGCCAGTGTGGGCTATAGTTATACTTGGAGCAGAACTTAAGATCCTCACCCTGCCTTGAGTTGGTGTTGCTTTCACCACATCAGCCCCACCAAGTATGTGATCAATTAATGGTGTAAATTTAATTTAGTCATACCAATAAATCACACACCCTGGGGAAAGAGGGTTAAGGGCTTGATGAATGGATAGGAAGGGAGATTTGAGGGAAAGGATTGACAAAGACAAACACTGCTACACAAGGACAGCACATTCATCTTGGCAGCCGACCATCATAAATCTGTTAAGGGAGGAAAAGGAAATGCATGCATGATGATGAGTACCAGACTGAGCCTGGGCAAAGCACTACACTACTCTCACGTAGTTTGCGAAGTTTGCGCTACTTCGCGAATTGCACATAGCACAGTGCAAACACGCATAGTGTAGCGTAGTGCAGTGGTCATTTTTTGCTTGCGCGCAGTCCTCAACGTCAAGTTGGCGACCGCGAGCAAGCAAAATGACATCCCGGCAAGACTTTTTCCTCGTTCGCGATCAGCAACATCAAGTTACTGATTGCGAGCGTGGAAAATAAACCTCCCGCGGAGCTTCTCAATGCGGGGAGGTCACGTTTCTCATTGCGAGTGGTCGCGTATGCCCGCGACCGCTCGCGATGAGAAACTACCAGTCCGCGTTGAGAAAGCTGCCGCTCGAGTAGAAATCTACTCGAGCGGCAGAAAACGACCGCTTGCACTCTGCAAGATGCAGTTTGCACTGATTGCACAGTGCGGACAAGCATCCGGCACTGTGCAATTAGTGCGAACAGCATCTTGCACAGTGCACTACGCAGTTTGCGAAGCTACGCGTAGCTCGCATACTGCGAAGTGCACTTCGCGTAGCTACACGTAGCGCTACTTCGCAAACTACGCCCAGGGTTATACCAGACTAGTACAGGTAAATTAATTTTCCCGTTCTAAAAGAATCTTAGACATGTTACCATCCCCTTTGACTTTTTCAATCACAGACCACCATAGATCGCTGTCTGAGTGTTTTTTCTCAAGGTAATGTGCAGTGAGTTTAGTAGCTGTTACGGATCTTCTGATGGTACTCCTGTGTTCATTAATACGAACTTTTATTTTTCTCTCTGTCATACCTATGTACAACAGTTGACAAGGGCATTTGATGACGTAAATCACTCTCTCTGAGTTACAATTGGTGTGGGATCTCTGTTCCCATTTGTGATGCATACCTAAATCAATTTCTTTTGTGTGTTCCGTAAACTCGCACGCCACACATGACCCACATGGATAGTGACCAACAACAGATGGTTGACTCTCCCTACCTACTCATGTAATTTCGAAAGTGTCAGCCATGGGTGGCCCATCAGCTGCATGGTTACAATAGTAGTACCTCACATCACATCACATGATGTTGTGACATTTATCATCATTCATATTAGCAATTAATCATATCATCTGCCTTTGTTCAGCAGTCAGGGTGAAAGTCAATTGAGCATTTGCCATTGATTTAACAGAGTATGGCCATAATAATAGAAAAAGAGATAATTGTGTAGTATAGCTGCCCCACCTGCAGACAGTAGTAAAGTAATGCAAGTCTATGGTACAAGTATGTCTGTCTTAGCCGCAAGCTGAGCTGGCATGCCTAAAAGATTAATTTAGCTAAACAAGAGAGAGATGAAGAATACTTTTCTACTCCATAGTGACTAATGCCTGAAACTCTAATCACAACTAAATCTTAGGGACCGAGAAATCGAGGATCCCACAAATGTTATATACTGCTAGTGCTACTTTGCCACTTTAATTTTATGTGGATAATTGTATGTATTACTGTTCTGCTAAGAGTATTGGTTGCAAATGTCTTTTTTCTCTCTTGATATAGCTACTCCTTCACAACCCACCCTGCAGGAGATAGCAGCCAAGACTCGGCAACGGAAGCTGGAGGCCATCAGGGATGAATATCGGCGGCTGGTGGCTCTGGCGAAGGAGGAGGAGGAGACAGCAGCTGCAGCCTCCAATGCCCCGGGCCCCAGCCAGGCCCCCCAATGCCTCCGGTGGTACAGCGCCGTGGTCTGGCAGCCGCCCGCTGCCACTCTTCATCTTCTACTGATGCTACCCCCTGACAGTCAGAGCATTTCAGCGCATCATGCTCCTTAGGATGTCATGCCTTGAAAGCCGGATAGAGGAGTGTTCTAACAGCCTAGAAACGGAGATCTGACTCCTACTGGGCCTCTCTCTTGTCCCTTTTGTTATTTTTTTTTGGTGGATGGGACCTGTTGGTGAGAGGGTGGGATATGGGAGTTGGGGAAATTGGACTGGGGTTTTATGGACATTTGGACAATTTGGAGTTTGGACTCTCATTGGACATTGGTTGGGGTTAGGGAGCGAGTTGGTCAGGTGTTGCCAGCTTTTCTAGTTTTATAGTTGTTAGGGGAATACATTTTTAGTTTTATAATATATATGATGTAAATCTTTTTTCGGGGGGCTTTACTCTTTTACTTTGCACTGTTTCCTTTGCAGCAAGGCCACTGCCAGTTTACTTGTCCTATACTGTCAGTCTCTACTCCTAGTCTCTGCACTCTGCACCTAAAACCCCTATGAACTCGGAAGGGGTGTGGGTGTGTGAATTAATTAATTTCCATAGTATATACATTTTTGCATCCCCCACACTTCTTACCTGTGATTGATGATTAGGCAAAGCAATGGCTTCATGGTGATGGTTTGGTATCCCAAGGTGCCATGGTGGTGGTAGTAGTAAACAGTAGCAGTCACAAAAAAGAAAATGAGACAGTCATCTGAGGGCGACTAGAGAATGACTAGTAGAAGTACAGTACACAAGAAGACTGCCAAACGAGAAGCTATGATAAGTAATGCTAAAGTAAAAAAAAAAAAAACAGAATGGTGGGCTAGCCTAAAAGAAGCTACAAACTGAAGTCAACTCGAGCTATGAACTTTTAAAGTGGACAAGCGTAACCTTTATTGCTGGAGAGATGACAATGCTGACAATTATGATGGATTATTAAATATTGAATACTGTCTGTGCATGGGTGGGCAATTTAATATATATATATATATATATATTCACTGAAAAAACCATAGGTTTCACACAAGTTATAGTTAGCTGTACATTTCACTCGTAAAAAACCAATGAAATTCCCCCGTTATAGTTAGTGCAGGCAACTATAACTCACGCGACCGCAATCCTCTGCTGATGCCATATGTGTCTTTATGAAAAAAAAATATTTGTAATATATGTATAGCTAAAATTTAATGGAAGAAGACATGGGCAAATAAGTGTCTAAATACAGTATTAGCATCAGCAGAGGATTGCGGTCGCCTGAGTTATAGTTGCCTGCACTAACTATAACGGGGGAATTTCATTGGTTTTTTACGAGTGAAATGTACAGCTAACTATAACTTGTGTGAAACCTATGGTTTTTTCAGTGAATTTGCAAGGTTTTTTAAATGCTAATTCCTAACTATAACGTGTGTGAAACCTATGGTTTTTTCAGTGAATTTGTACGTTTTTTTAAATGCTAAGTTACTTTACGCCATTCGTGGCGTGCGCGCCCAGTTAACGCAGTTCGTTCCGTGCGTGCACAGTGCGCTTCGCGCACCGTGCGCGCACAGTGAGCACGCGGTGCGCTTCGCGCACCGCGCGCCCACTGTACGCAGTTAGTGCCGTGCACGCACGGTGGTCACGTGGTGCGGTGCGCTGCGCGCACCGCGTGCCCACGTTACGCGGGATGGGCCATGTACGCACGATGCGCTTCGCGCACCGTGCGCACATGGGGGACATATTATGCGCTTCGTTGTGAACGTTATTCATTTGTACTTTCCATCTAATTATATATGCCATGCACAAATGGTGCCCTACAGGCACCATTTGTACACGGGGTGGGGAAAGTGTGGATAATTTTTTTTTTTAATAAATTTTTTACCGTACGCGTACGGTAAGCGTAATCGGCGATTTTTCGAAAAAAAAAGAATTTGTTTTTTTGGCCTTGGGGTTTGTTTGGGGACACATATATGGATGCTGGGTGTTTAAGAACTGAATATACTCCCCCTGTAGATGTTTGTTGTCTTGGTTTTTGCAGCCCACCTCAGAGTGCGAGAGAGAAAATGGTGGCCGCCGCTTCCTGGTTTCGACCGATTCGAATGTTTACTTAGATCGAACAGCCAATCAGAATCGCGCTCGCGCACGTCACCGTACGCGTACGGTAAGCGCACCGTAAGCGCACTGTAAGCTGGCTCAGATATATATATTGATTTAAAGGCTATTTTCTCAGAATCTACTGAACAGATTTACACCAAACCTACAAAAGGCACTTCCTTGACCTGTAGACTACCTCTCTGCCAAATTTCAAGGAACTCTGTTCAGCCGTTCGGGCTGTGGCTGTGTCTAAAGGTCCTACGGAAAAATGCATGGGAAAAACGTGTTTTGGGACCCCCCTTTTATCTCAGCCCCCGCTTGACGAATCCCCCCGAGACTTTCAGGGTAGAAGCGGAGCGCAGCGCCCCACCTATTTTGAAAACTTGGCGAGGATTCGTCGACCGGCGCCAAAGTTATTCAAAATAGAATGTTGCGGTTTTCCTATGGAAACAGGGTCCTAACTATAACTACCTACTGGCGACCGCCAGTAGGTAATATATATATATATATATATATATATATATATTACCTACTGGCGGTCGCCAGTAGGTAGTTATAGTTAGGACCACGTTTCCATAGGAAATCCTCAACATTCTATTTTGAATAACTTTGGCGCCGGTTGACGAATCCTCGCGAATTTTTCAAAATAGGTGGGGCGCTACGCTCCGCTCCTACCCTGAAAGTCTCGGGGGGATTCGTCAAGCGGGGGCTGAGATAAAAGGGGGGTCCCAAAACGCGTTTTTCCCATGCATTTTTCCATAGGACCTTTAGACAGGGCTACAGCCCGAACGGCTGAACAGAATTACTTGAAATTTGGCAGAGAGGTAGTCCTCAGGTCAAGGAAGTGCCTTTTGTTGGTTTGGTGTAAATCTGTTCAGTAGATTCTGAGAAAATAGCCTTTAAATCAATATATATATCTGAGCCAGCTTACGGTGCGCTTACGGTGCGCTTACCGTACGCGTACGGTGGCGTGCGCGAGCGCGATTCTGATTGGCTGTTACATCTAAGTAAACATTCGAATCGGTCGAAACCAGGAAGCGGCGGCCGCCATTTTCTCTCTCGCACTGTGAGGGAGGGGCTGTAAACAAAGGGAAAAAACATATAAAGGGGCTGTTTAGACAGCGCCCATGCACATAGCCATGTTAGTTGAGTCCTCAAAGATCCCCCAAGGCCAAAAACGGTAAATTTTTATTTTTTGAAAATTTCGCCGATTACGCTTACCGTACGCGTACTGTGCGCTTACGCTAAAAAATATATAAAAAAAAAAAACGCACTCTCTGTGCATGGCATATTATTGTCATCACTTACAAATTAAATTTAACAGATTACCTATCACAAGGAAGCGCATAATATGTCCTCCATGTGCGCACGGTGCGTTACGTGGGCACGCGGTGCGCGTAGCGCACTGCGTGCCCACCTTGCGTGTACGGCACTAACTGCGTAAAGTGCGCGCACGGAACGAACTGCGTTAAGTGGGCGCGCACGCCACGAATGGCGTAAAGTAACTTAGCATTTAAAAAACCGTACAAATTCACTGAAATACCCATAGGTTTCACACACGTTATAGTTAGGAATTAGCATTTAAAAAACCTTGCTAATTCACTGAAAAAACCATAGGTTTCACACATGTTATAGTTAGCTGGAAATTTTACTGATAAAAAACCAATGAAATTCCCCCGTTATAGTTACTGTAAGCAACTATAACTCACGCGACCGTAATCCTCTGCTGATGACATATGTGTCTTTATGAAAAAAAAAAAATTTGTAATATATGTATAGCTAAAATTTAATGGAAGAAGACATGGGCAAATAAGTGTCTAAATACAGTATTAGCATCAGCAGAGGATTACGGTCGCGTGAGTTATAGTTGCTTACAGTAACTATAACGGGGGAATTTCATTGGTTTTTTATCAGTAAAATTTCCAGCTAACTATAACATGTGTGAAACCTATGGTTTTTTCAGTGAATTAGCAAGGTTTTTTAAATGCTAATTCCTAACTATAACGTGTGTGAAACCTATGGTTTTTTCAGTGAATATATATATATATATACATATAGCCAGTGTGGGCTATAGTTATACTTGGAGCAGAACTTAAGATCCTCACCCTGCCTTGAGTTGGTGTTGCTTTCATCACATCAGCCCCACCAAGTATGTGATCAATTAATGGTGTAAATTTAATTTAGTCATACCAATAAATCACACACCCTGGGGAAAGAGGGTTAGGGGCTTGATGAATGGATAGGAAGGGAGATTTGAGGGAAAGGATTGACAAAGACAAACACTGCTACACAAGGACAGCACATTCATCTTGGCAGCCGACCATCATAAATCTGTTAAGGGAGGAAAAGGAAATGCATGCATGATGATGAGTACCAGACTGAGCCTGGGCAAAGCACGACACTACTCTCACGTAGTTTGCGAAGTTTGCGCTACTTCGCGAATTGCACATAGCACAGTGCAAACACGCATAGTGTAGCGTAGTGCAGTGGTAATTTTTTGCTTGCGCGCAGTCCTCAACGTCAAGTTGGCGACCGCGAGCAAGCAAAATGACATCCCGGCAAGACTTTTTCCTCGTTCGCGATCAGCAACATCAAGTTACTGATTGCGAGCGTGGAAAATAAACCTCCCGCGGAGCTTCTCAATGCGGGGAGGTCAGGTTTCTCATTGCGAGTGGTCGCGTATGCCCGCGACCGCTCGCGATGAGAAACTACCAGTCCGCGTTGAGAAAGCTGCCGCTCGAGTAGAAATCTACTCGAGCGGCAGAAAACGACCGCTTGCACTCTGCAAGATGCAGTTTGCACTGATTGCACAGTGCGGACAAGCATCCGGCACTGTGCAATCAGTGCGAACAGCATCTTGCACAGTGCACTACGCAGTTTGCGAAGCTACGCGTAGCTCGCATACTGCGAAGTGCACTTCGCGTAGCTACACGTAGCGCTACTTCGCAAACTACGCCCAGGGTTATACCAGACTAGTACAGGTAAATTAATTTTCCATCTTACCCCAGAGAGAACCAAGTTACATTTATGTTCTTGTAACATGATTTGAAAGATAGCAAATACAATTTACATTTCTATAGGAGTCAAGCAAACAGATATAAACAACACACACAGATATAATGATTGAAGAGATAAAATGATACTGTATGTATTGCCCAATTGGGAGTTGCATCTCTGCACTGCATTCCTCTTGGACTGTCCATTAATCTTGGGTGCCTGACGGATGCGGTTCGGTAAGGTAAGCGTGAGTTGTTTTTCCAGTATGGTGCAGGGTAAGGGCCAGTAGATGTAAAAAACGATATTGAAGAATCAAGGTGGAAAGTCAAACTGCATAAAGGAGTGCAACAAGAAGACTTTGTTTCAGAGGCAGTATGGCTAACTGTCTGTTTCCAGCAGTTACCTCCTACAACAGGCCCCCCACCTAACTTCCACTTAGCTTCGAATTTGATCCAGACAACACTTAGCACAAACACATACAGCAACATAGCATGCCACTCTCCCAATTAAGTAAAAAAATCAATGCAAGGCTATCAGTCAATAACAGCACACTCTCCACCACCACCACTACACAGACATGTGTAGGAGAGGTCTGTTGTTGTTGTTGCTCACCTTTAGGCCTCGTCAAAGTCATCAGCATCCAATTGTTTGGTTTCACTGAATTTGAAAACTTCCATCTTCAACCAGTGGCAGTTCTGGAAGTATTCACGCTCACGCCCCTGCCCTGAGTCATTCCATCATCTCTGATCCTCCTGAGTCTGACTACGACTCCGAGTATTGTGCCCAACTCTGTACCAACAGTGTCCTGAGTGAGTCTCAATTGAATGTAACAGATTGGCCTGTAGTAGTACAATTTTGTTATTCAACAACAAGGGAAAGATTGACTTGACTGATTCACTGCAGAGTAGACTAGAATAGACTAGAATTGTGTTTGCAAGCTTAGCATTAAAAAAGCAGTGTGGGGGGGCGGAGCTTGGCTCGCGACGAACATGGCCGCCTGAGCCCGGAGCTCCTCCGCACCGGCCAACTATCCTGTATTTATCCGACACCCCCTCAGGCATAAATCATCTTTGGACGACTGCTGTTGGGTCCGGGGGCCTCGGCGTCCCAAATCTGGCCTTTCGACTCTCGGTGGCCCCCCCGTTCCGGAGCTGTGAGGCGAGGCCTCTGGCGCGTTGCTGGGCCTCGCATCCCCGGGGCCTGGTAGACGGGGGTGTGGCTGCGTTGCCTTGCGTGCGGCCGGGCTCTGTTGGGACGGGCCGGTCCCCGGAGCGACCTGTGGCAGGACTCGAGGGCCCTCGGCGGACTCGCGCCAGTGCGAAGGCGGGGTGCTGATCTGGCCCCGCGGAACGATCGTGTGAGCTGAGCCACCTGCAGCGCCTCCTCGAGTGAGAACCCTGGTCCCGCCGCCCGTCCATCTCCGTGCCTAGAGGGGCCTGGGCAGCGGCCCGCGCCTCGAGGCAACCAGTATTGAGGAGGAGCAGAGGTGGACTCGCCGGCTACAGGGAGGTTAGTGGAGATCGGACTTTGATTTGACCTATGCGGGGCAGGCGGCGCCCTGCCGCTTTGGACTGCGGCCTCCCTGCGGCCTTCTGAGGGGACTGTGAGCGCCTGACCCGGGTGGAGCCCTCACGGAGACTGCCGGCCAGCACGTGTAGTCCTGGGATACAGTGCATCGCCCTAGTGCCTACGGCCTATACTCTGACATTTTGCTGTGGTGACCGTCGCTTTGCCTGTGGCTTGCCGGCGCTGGGGCGCCTCGGATATCGGCGGCCGCGCCGTGGGGGCGACCTGGAGATATCTCGGCCCACTGCGGCACTCGTGGTCGGGCGGCGCCGCCCTTGGGCCTGCCCTGCACGTGGGTCGGACGCTCCTGCGGTAGCCCGGTGCCTGCATCGGCCGGGAGTGGCCGCGGAGACGGCCTGGCACCATGGGAGGGAAGGGCCACCGCAGTGGGGCACAGGCGAAGCTTGAAAAGTACGCGTTCTGTCAGGATCAGAAACGGTCCCCCCCGGACGGGCCCGCGGAGTACACGCTGGCGGACGTCATGGCCACGCTGACACAGATGCAGGCCTCGATCGGCACTATCTCCACAGATGTTGCGCTCCTCCGGGCGGATGTCGCCAAAATTAACTCCAGACTGACTGAGGTCGAGGCCACCACGGAGACTCTCACGCGGGGCACGGCAGACCACCACAAACGCATACAAGCCCTTGAACTGGTGCAAAAGCAGCTGCTGGCCAAGTTGGACGACCAGGAAGGCCGGTCCCGGCGCAACAACGTGCGGGTCGTGGGTGTGCCTGAGAGTGAACGCGGCCCTGCCTTAGACCTCTTTGTTGAAAAACTGATCACTGAACAGCTGCAGCCCCGCGGGCTCTCCAAGTTCTTCTCGGTCGAGAGGGCGCACCGGGTGCCGGGTGGGAGGCCTAAGCCTGGGGCCCCCCCGCGCCCGATCCTGGCCCGCATTTTCAACTTCCGCGACCGTGATGCGATCCTCCAGGCGGCGCGTGCCGCCCCACCACTGCGGGTGGACAACGCTAAGGTCACCCTCTATCCGGACTACACCGCTACAGTAGTGCGGCAACGTAAGGACTTCATGGCAGTTAAGGCAGACCTCCGCTCTCGAGAGCTAAAGTATTCAATGTTGTACCCAGCAAAGCTGCGAGTGGAGGAGGAGGGGCGCACATGGTTCTTCACATCGCCGGCGGAGGCCTCTGAATGGCTCGAGGGGTGGCGTCCAGCAAGAGTGAGGGGCAGGGGAGAGCGCGCCCAGGGCGGCCTTCCCGACTCTCACCAAACCCTGAACGTTGAGGACTCAGGCGCGGGTGACGAAGTGCCCTGAGGCATGGTGCTGTGAGGTGACCGAACTATTGGACGCTTGGCGACCTGGGGCCTTGCTGTGGCTGTCGGCCCTTGGGGCCTTGAACCTACAGGGGGCTGACGACCCCGGATCCCCTTTTTCCTTTTCTCTCATCTGACAATCTGCTGCTTGAGGGGACAAACTTACGGTATGGGGAGTGGCGGCTGTGTGCTGAGCGGCTTTCCCCCGTACGCACGTACCAAGTTTATGGGAACTAAGCACTCTGCTGTGTTGGGGTGGCGGGTAGTTGTGAATCCGCTGGGCAGGGAGGCAGGGAGGGGGGTGGGGGGATGGGGAGTTCGTTTAAATGTTGATTTTTGTTTTGTTTTAGGTTCACCAACCACTCAGGGGTACACACGACAGACTGGGCAGGTACAGGTGCACAGGGGTGGCACAAGGCAGGACGTGACTCACACACCCTCCCCTGGAGACGGCGTCACATAGCTTGCCTCGGGCGACCACTGACTCACTGCCAGGTGCCCCTGCTCAGCAGCGTTCTCCTTCCTTTGCGGTCCTCTCCTGGAATGTTAATGGCCTGGGAGACAAGATTAAGAGGGGGCTAGTGCTTCAATATCTCAAGCGCAGGGGGCCCGCGGTGGCTCTCTTGCAAGAAACACACCTAGTGGGTACGTCCACCAAAGCCCTGGATAGGTGGGGGTTTAAGATGGCAACACATTCAGAGTTTACGACAGGGTCCCGGGGGGTGGGCATACTGGTGAACAAGCGTGTCCCCCTGATTCTTCTTGATTCACGTAGAGACGACTATGGCCGCTTCGCGGCACTCACCTGTCAATGGGAGGGGAGGGTTTATAATCTGGTTTCTGTCTACATCCCCCCGACACTACACCAAGCCTCCCTCAGGGCACTGGGCGAATTCCTTTTGGCGCTCCCGCCTGGGGAGCTCATCATGGGCGGGGACTTCAATGCAGCCATGGACCCTGCACTGGACAGGTCTGCACACAGGACTCTCGGGGCCGACGCCTCCACGCTCGCAGACTTTGCTACCGCGCTTGGCTTAGTAGACACGTGGAGGGCATACTGGCCTGATGAGAGACAATACACCTTCCTCTCCGGGGTACACCACACCCTCTCCCGTATCGACTACATCTTCACCTCACCGGCCGGGTACAAAGGGGTGACTGAGGTGTCGCACCTCCCTAGGGGCATCTCGGATCACTCGCCGGTGGTCATCACGTTTGCGTCCGGTGACCCAGGTAGGCGCACATTGTTCCCGATCCGCCCCGGATATCTTAAAATCCCTAAAATTGCTAAGACCCTCAAAAAGGCGACCAAGAACTATTTTACCGAGAATGCTGAGTCTGTCGAGAGCGCAGCAACCCTCTGGGAGGCCTTTAAAACCGTCCTCCGTGGCCAGGCCATCTCCATCATTACGGACCACACTAAGACCCAGCGGCTCGCTGTACTGGAGCTGGAGCGGGCGATAGTGGAGGCGGAAGCATCCCATACACTGCAGGGGGACGGAGATTCGGCGCATACCCTTCATATGGCGCAGCAAGAATATAGGTCCCATCTTTGGGAGGGGGCCCGAGCTCGACAAGTAGCCACCCAGCACACCATCTATGAACTCGGTGACAAGGCTGGCAAACTCCTGGCGTGGTTGGAGAAGGGGGACCGTGCGTCGCGGTGGGTGGCACGGATTCGCCTGGGCGAAGGAGACTTTACCTCGGAGCCCCAGCGCATAGCCGGGGCCTTCGCGGCCCATTATCAACGCATCTATACCCCGGAGGCCTCTGCCACCGTGGCAGACAATGAGCTCTTCCTCAGGGACATCGCAATGCCTCGGCTGGCCGCTTCGGGGGCTGAGGCCTTGGAGGCGGATCTGACGGCGGAGGAGATCACGCTGGCGATTTTGGCCCTCCGCAGTGGTAAGGCAATGGGGCCCAATGGAATCCCAATCGAATACTACAAGCAAAATTCCGCTCTTGTGGTCCCTCACCTATTAGCCATGTATGAGGACGGTCTATCGACGGGGATTCTCCCCCGTGATCAGCGGATGGCTACAATAGTGGTGATCCCGAAACCCAACAAGCCGTCCCACGAGTGCTCCTCTTATCGCCCGATCTCGCTGCTTAATGCCGAGGCGAAGATCCTGGCCAAGGTGATAGCAACGCGGCTGCAGCCCTACCTTTCGACCCTAATACACCCGGACCAGTCGGGATTTATGCCCCACCGGAACACCGCTTTGAATCTGCGGCGTCTCCATGGCATCATTGCTTGCCGCTCCTCGATCGAGGAAGATGCGGCCATACTGTCGTTAGATGCGCGGATGGCGTTTGACAGAGTGGAGTGGCCTTTCCTCTTTGCCGTCCTCCGCCATATGGGGCTTGGCCCCAGGATTTGCGCGTGGATCCAGCTGCTTTACACTAAGCCACTTGCACAGGTGGTGGTCAATGGCCGCGTCTCTGACGCCTTTCCGCTGGGTCGAGGGACTAGGCAGGGTTGCCCCCTCTCCCCGCTCCTATTTGCAATGGCTCTCGAGCCATTGGCGGCATGGGTGCGACAGGATCCGATGATCCGTGGCCTTAGGTGGACGTTGGACTGGGAGGATCGCATATCCCTTTATGCGGACGATGTGCTCCTCTATCTCGCCTCGCCGGCACGCTCTATCGCCTGTCTCCTCAACATATGTGAATCATATGGTAGTAGGTCCGGATACGAAATAAACTGGGAGAAATCCATCTTATATATGCTCCGAGGCTCCCCACCGCGGCTTCCGTCAGGCTGTAACATTCTAGTAGCTCACGACGGGTTCAAATATCTTGGCGTGTACGTCACGGCCGACCGAGACAAATTTGTCGCGGAAAATCTAATGAGGCCCCTCCAACGGCTTCGCACCGACGTTAAACACTGGCGCACATTGCCACTGACATTGCTTGGGCGGGCTTCGCTTTTTAAGATGCTCGCCCTCCCGAGATTCCTCTATGCGCTGCAAAATACCCCCTTCCCCATTGCACCCTCTTACTTCACTGCGGTCAACGCTGAGATCACTCGTCTTCTCTGGGAGGACAAGTCGCCTCGCATTGCCCTCCATAAGCTTACCAGTGGCTGGTATGATGGAGGTATAGCCCTCCCTGACATTAAGACCTATTACTGGGCGTCGCACCTCATGGTTATTAACCAGTGGCTCCATGTGCCGGGGGATGACCCCACATACCGTATGGATCGACAACTACTCGGCCCCGGAGGGGTGATGGGAGCCCTTTACAACCCAAAAAGGAGTCGCGTTCCGGCGGGGCCCGCAGCCCATACCCTCCGGATATGGCACGCGGCGCAACGGGCGATGGGATGGGCTGGAAAGATTACCCAGGCAACGCCGCTTTGGGACACTAGGCAGCTCGGGGTACTTCGCACTACCAAGGGGTTCCACCAGTGGGATCTTATTGGTATCTCCAGGGTGGGAGACCTCTGGCGCAAGGGAGAGGTGATCACTTTTGCCCAACTACAAGCGGATTACGACCTGGCGGACACCGAACACTTCCGATATTTACAAGTTCAACACGCTCTTCAGGCGGCGATTCCACGTGGGACTCGGCTCCCTGAGTCATCGCCCTTGGAGGACCGGCTCCTCATGGAGCATCTGCTCCAGAGGGCGACGTCCCTAACATACCGGAAGATGATAAATAACCGCCCGACCCTTTTTCCGCCCTCAAGGGGAAGTGGGAGGCAGAACTTGGAGAATTTGATGAGACGGACTGGAATTCCGCGCTCTCATCCCCCAGGGAGGTGGGCATATCTTCCAAGCTCAGACTGGTCCAACTCAAAATTTTGCACCGCACATACTACACCCGCACCCTCCTATTCAGACTACACCGGGTGGAGTCCCCGCTGTGTCTCAGGAACTGTGGCCACGAGGGGACCTTCTTGCATACCCTCTGGGAGTGCCCTGTCGTGGCGACTTATTGGAAAGGGGTGTTGCGTATTCTCTCCCAGGTAACAAAAATTCCCACGCTGCCGGAACCTCGGCTGTGTCTCCTCAATGTCTGGGAACAGACGGACCACAAGAGGGTGACCCAGCTTTGGGTGACTTTGGGGCTCATGCTTGCAAAGCGTAATATAGCCCAGAAATGGGGATCGGGGCAGGGGCCTACCCTGACGCATTGGATCCGAGATATGGACCTTGTAATGGTGACCGAAAAAACTGTGTATGTCCATAGAGGGTGCCCCAAGAAATGGTCCCAGGTCTGGGGTGGATGGAATGTATACCGGGGAAATATCTGTGAGCCCCCATCGGATGCAGCGGACTCGGATCTCAGTGACCAGGATTAATGGCTCCACTGCTGGAGATGGGCGGGGAGGGGAACGATGGTGTGTTGTCATTGGGCTGTTTATTTCTCTTTGTGACACCTGTATTGTCATTGCTCCGGTACCTTGTAACCCTTGTATGCCATGCCTTGCACTAAACGAGTGGTGTTTGTTTTATGTTTTGTTGATAAACCCAATAAAAATATTTCAAAAAAAAAAAAAAGCAGTGTGGAGTGGACCTGGTGAAGGAATCTCGCTATCTGATCTTTCAAAGGGGAAGGAAAAAAAATAACCTTCAGGGGAATATTATTGATCAGTTGTCGGTAGGCCACTACAACATTGTGAATATCAATCATCATCATCACTAAAACATTAAATGTAACAAAAAATCACCCAGTCTCACAGTGCCTGCTGCCACCACGTGAATCATCTTTATTCTTCTCAAGTCTCAACTCAAGTTGACAGACACATGATTGATGATGCCATATTATCTGAAATCACAACAAACAACAATCACTCAGCATGCAATGCATGCCGTCATTAACCTGCTCTACTGATGTGCTCACCGTGATCGATTTGTGGTGGCACATTGCAGAATGAGGATCTTCCATTTCTTCACTGTAAATTGAACTATTAATAATCTCACATGTGGGTGGAGCAGTCCCTCTAGGCTAGGAGGAAAGGATAGATAGAAAGTCAGAACCCAGGTCTGGAGGCAGAGGCAGGCACACATTTGTTTATAATTTAACTTCTCCATCAAATGTCTGGCTTGAAGGAAATGGCTTTAAGGTGATTCAGGACTTCTTCCATGCACACAGTTGCAACTCCAATCTGGCAATAAAATGTGTCTAAGAGTAAGACGGTGGGGATGGATTGGTGAACCAGACTCAGACACAGATAATAAAGTAAATAATGTTCCTTAACTATATTGTTTTTCTTGGACGTCAAAAAAAGAAAGAAAGTAAAGTCTTGTTGTCAGGGAAGGAGAGTTTGTCCTGAAACTCTGGTGGTTCACCCAGATGTAGGTCACCTAAAACACTACTTCCATGCCCTGAGTCACCGTCATCATCTTCCTGCTGTGGTACTTCAGGTATGGTGTAATCCGGTGATATAAAGTGCTGCTTCATTTTGATCATGGTTAACCTCTCCATGTTTTGGGGCAAGAGACTGGTCCTTCTCCATGTCATAACATCACCAGCAGCACTGAAAACATGCTCAGCAGAGACACTTGCTACTGGGCAAGCCAGATAGTTTATCGCCAGCCTGCTGAGCACTGGTCATTGACGCATTTTTCCATACAAATACAGCAATGGGTCTTGATAAAAGTAGACCTCTGTTGTGTCATCCAGATAGGTCTGGACCATCTGCTCAATGGTCATGGGTGCTCAGCTTTGCTTGGCCTCTTTTTCTTTTGCCTCAGCACTGAATTAAGGCCCTGCCAGTACAAACCATTCCTTTTCTGATTTTGGGGCTGAGTCTTCTTTTCTTGTTGTTGATGGTGTTCTTGCTGTTGGTGGTGGTTTTGGCTGCTGTGAGCCAACGGCACTGCCCTCATGCTCTGAAGTTGAACTTGAACGATGCCCTGCAGTACCTGTTGTGCCCTGGAGGAGCGGGCCTCTAATTCCTGGTCGTTCTTTTTCTAGCTGATTGGCTTGCACAGCTATACAAGTTTTGTAGTTTGCAACATCCCCATCTGAAAAAGGAATGAAAGTGTCCAGTAATGGTTTGTACCGTGGATCAAGAATTGTGGCACAAATGTAAAGGTGGATGACACAATGCCTCTTTGCACCCTTGTATTTTCAGGTAAGTGAAGGATTAGGCTCTCCACCAACTCATATGCTTTTTTTTCTCCACACCTGCGTACATTGCAGATACCTCCTTAGCTGTTCCTGTAGCATGTGCAACAATGGGATAGCTTGGCTCATGGTACAGCCCTCCTTGCTGACTTCACGTGTGTAGACCTCAAAAGGAAGTAGCATCTATGTCAGGCATTTAACTAGGCCCCATTGGTCCATCTCAATGATCATGCCTTTCACATTGGCATCCACTCTTTGCATGACATATCATTGATTGGTCTGTGCTGCTCAAACAGATGTTCAAGCATGTAATAAGCTGAATTCCAATGTGTTGGCAACTATTGGATGAGTGTTTTAACTGGCATTCTATTATCACATTGAATGATCCTCAGCTGCTTCTGGGCTTTAAAAGGGAGGCAAAAATGTGTTCAGATTCTTCTGCAGGTGGTCAGTGAGTTGCTGACTCTGTCTTTTTTTCAGAAAGTCTTGAACAATGATGTTAATGCAGTGCGTCAAACACAGAACCCTGAAATAGCCACCATCGGCCATGGCCTTAACTATATTACTGCCTTTTTCCGTGGCAACAAGACCACTGTTAAGCCCTTTTGGTTGCAGACATTCAAAGACCTTAGTGTTAAAGTCTTCCAAAAACTTTGCAGCAGTATGTGATTACTCCATGGTGAACATGGCTACTGTAGCATGCTTCCCAGCACCATTAAAAATGTCAGCAGTGTCAACACCTGCAGAAATCTTTTCTCTCACACCCACAAAAGAGATCTAGTGTGCAGTGATGCACATGTAATCAGTGTCCTGGCAACTGGTCCACATGTCTGTCATCAGTTGGATAGTGTGAACAGCACTCTGCTGCAAAGCTTGTCCAAGCAAATCCAGCACATTGTGATGTAGTGCTGGAACAGCAACTCTGGCGAAATAGGGCTCGCTGGGAACCTTCTATTTTTGGCAGATGGCTGCCACAAATTGTAGAAAAACCACCCCTTCTACAAAAGAAAAAGGGAGGAGGTCCAGTGCTAACATTTTAGCAAGCTTCGTGTTGTACAAACATGCCATTGGATGGTTGCTTTCATACTGCCCTTCCCACCTAAACATGCTGAGAGTGGGCACCAAGATATTTTTCTTTTCTGGTGCCACTGATGCAGGTGACTTCTTGAGACCAGATATTAGGCTCAATGTGCGGTTTTTAATTGTGGCACTCTCTTGACTTGGACCTCTTGATGCCTAGGCCTGACTCTTGTGCCATTGAGATGTTGCTGATGATGATGATGTGGGAGGTACCACTGCACTGCTGGGGACAGGGCTGCTTTGTGTACCGGAGAAAATGTTTCCCTCTTGTTCACCTTTCACCGTGATCTGCTAAGGTGCTCCTCCCACTGGATCAAGTGGTGTTTTTTCAGATGGGTTGTTTGGCCTCCTGTACCATAGTTTGTACCCAACTAACACCTAGTCCACAAATGGAGCATATAGCAATGTTCACCTCCTTCTGGCTAAATGAAAAGAAGTCCCAAAACGGGGAGGTCAACTTTCTGATGCTGCTGGTGCCACTTGCAATGTCGGATGAACTGATAGGTGGGTGTGACATTTGACTCTCTGCAGTACCTACTTCTACTGAGGTGGTTGTGAAGGATGTAGGTCGCTGTCGGGACTTTGTAAATATGGCAGCTGGAGGTTGTATTGGTGGTATCTGTGTTGGTGGCATCCATGGTAAGTTCCCTCAAAGCAATTTGGGATAGGGTAATGTCGGTCTCCACTGGGGCGGGGCTAATGTCCATGACGACTGGCCCATCATCACCCTCCTCTACCACCATACCTTTAAGGCTTTCTGGCACCTTCCTTTTTCCTAGCCTTGTCTTGTGGCGTGTCTCACTCTCAGACTGGGGTGGGATCTAAGTGGCGTCTAGATCATCAGAAGGGGCGCTTGGAGAAGAAGTTGATGAACTAACTCTCCTTTTCCTTACTGGGGATCTGGAAGACAATGGATCTTCTGAAAGAGTGGCTTGCTCTTTTTTCCCAGCAGGAAGCTTGATCTCCTGAACTGCCCCCACTTCGGGAGGAACTACTACTATTGGTGGTGGTTGCGGCTGTTGTGTTGTTGCCCATTTATCTGAGTTTCGTGCATTGATTGGGTACCACTTTTGATTATGATAAGTCAATTTCAATGGCACTGCTCGTCTGCGTTGCTGTGATTTGACTGGCTGCCTCTGAGACAGACATGGGCTTGGGCCTAGGTTGGTGGGGTGGGTCCGCTGATGCTGGGCTGCTGCTCCCAGCTTGCTCCCCAGACACCGCTGCTGGAGGCACCGGTGGTGGTAAGTGGCAGTGCCTTTCTCTTCTTACTGGCAACTTTGACTTTCTTGATACTGATACCTTTTTTTGGGGCCATCTTGAAGCTGTCAGTTAGCACACAGCTGCACTTATCTAAGATTCACAAGTTAAAGAGAATTCTATGGTCACACGGCAAGTGATGTTGTGCGCAGGATGCAGGCCTTCTGGCTGGCAGTACAATGGGTGATGTTGTCTCTTCCTCTCTTGTGCATCTAAAAGCAAAGAAGCAAGAAGAACATCAGTGAAACGTAGAATTGTTGTAGTTCAATTACTAATACAAACTAATATAATATAATTTAGTGTGGTCACAAAAAAATTAACAATACAGTGTAACCCTTTGTGAGACTTTGACAACAGCAAGCGCTTTCATGGTGTACTGTGGTGTACAGTACGCTCAGGAAGGATAGGAAAGAAGAAGAACAACAACAAAAATACAAATTTAACGGTTTGGCAAATGGCATTGTGCAGTACGTGGGATGCGGCACTGCAGCTGACAAATGACAATGGAACAATCCCTAGACAATTAATACTGTTATGCAATATGCACGTCATATAGCAGACATGGGGTTAATGTGGTTATAATTGATGCCAAACCATGTTACTTTAAAACTGGAAAAAGAAAATTGCAAAGAACTTGATTATTTTGTAACTTTGAAAGTTTTTAAAAATATAAAAACATTGAATATAAAAAAAAGAAAAAGAAACAAATTTGAACAAATTTGAAAAATTAAAATGAAAAAACAAATTAAAATAAAAACAAAAAAAATAAATAAATAATTGTATTATGTAAAAAATAAAAATTAGCGCCAAGCATCGAATTATTAATTTATTATGCTGCTAGTATGCCACATGGCCATCATCAACAATAACAACAAGTGAAGCAGGAAGAAGGCATTTGAGAACAAAGAGAAGAGTAGGACATGCAGGCCTTGGGCAAAGCACACTGACTGCCTCCACAAAATGGCCACCAGCCACATGGCCAGGCCACCACAACAAGAAGTAATAAGCCAAGAGGAACAAAGGAAAGACATGCAGACCTATGGATAAAGCACCTTGACTTCTTCCACAAATTGGCCGCCAGCCACATGGCCAGGCCATCACAGCAAGAAGCAATAAGCCAAGATGAACAAAGGGAAGACATGCAGGCCTATGGGAAAAGCACACTGACTGCCTCCACAAAATGGCCACCACAACAACAAACAGAAGGCCTGGAAAACAATGAATGAACACAAGCAGGCCTATGGACACAGACTTTACCAAATGGCCCTTGGCCACATGAGGAGCCAAGGCAAATGCTGGCCTACTACTATTACAAACTCACTCACACACTGGCCAGACAAAGGAGGCATGTGAAACAACACATCTTTAATGCAACAATGCCAAAAACTAAACTCCAGTGCCATCCATGCCCTAAATGATGTTTAAATTCAACAGACACCACATCATGTTTCATGCACCCATGAGTAGCTCTGGGCCTCTTGGCTGGAAAACCTATTAGCAGAATAGGCCACATAGTTAATCAATTTAAATCAATGTTGCACATTTATTTAAAAAAGTGGAGAACATGTAGTGAACTGTGCTACATTTTTGCTGAATAAAAGACGACCAAATTGCAAACAAAACAACAACCAGCAAAAAGACATGGCCACAACAAAGAAGGAATGCAGGCCTATGGCAGAACTTAAGTTCACTGGCAGCCTTGACAAAATGGTTGCCAGCCACATGGCCAGGCCACAACAAGAAGCAATAACCCTACAAATGGAAGACAATGCAGGCCTATGGGAAAAGCACAACACAAATTGGAGCTATAGGGGCAGAGAACAGGTCATCCCCCACTCAAACGTTTCTATACAACAAGTGACCTGTTCCCAAGGTGAAGAACCATTCAAACATCTATACCCTTGGTCATAAATTTAAGACAATCTATACAGCATGTGGTCACACCATCTATGCTACTTATGGGTATGATGTCACCAATTTAAAAAGGAAAGCACACTGGCTGCATTCACAAAATGGCCGCCAGCCACATGGCCAGGCCAATACAACAAGAAGCAATAAGCCAAGAGGAACAAAGGGAAGACATGCAGGTCTATGGCAAAAACACACTAACTGCCCCCACAAAATAGCCGCCAGCCTCATGGTCACTCACAACAAGCAACAAGCAGGAGGCCTGGAAAACAATGCATGCAACAAGCATGAACACAAGCAGGCCTATGGACACAGCCTTTACAAAATGACATCTGGTCACACGGGGAGACAAGGCAAATGCTGGGGCCAACTATTAGACACAGACTCACACACTGGACAGACAAAGGAGGCATGCTAAACAACACATCTCATGAAATTAAGTGAAATGCCACAAACAACTCATTTTGTATTTCAATCCTATGCCATCCAAGCCATAAATTATGTTTTAATTCAACAGACACCACAGAAACAGTTGTTGTTTCATTCATCCATGAGTAGCTATGGGACTAGTGGCTGAGAAAGGCCTGTGGGTTTGCAGACTACTGGGCTGCATAGTGAATTAAATACATATTGCAAATTGATTTCAAGTGCTGAATATGGAGAAAATGTAGTGAACTGTGCAACATGTTTCCTTTAAAAATAACAATTACTTACAAAGAAGCAATTAAGCTCCTACTGAAACTACAGGCCACCCACCACAATACATTTTAAAAAATCAATTAAAGGTACAAATAAATCTAATATCACCAGTTTTGCAACTTACTTGTGAAATCTCTAATTGAAAGTCCCCAAATCCAATGACATATTATGCAGCAGACCCAAAGAGTGATACTTCCATATCCAAATCCAAATGAAAAGTGACCAGGAGATAGACAAAGCTCTGGGAGGAGCCTGCTGGACAGGAACAGGAAGTTAGAGACTCTGGGACACTTTCTTCTTCTTGAAAAAGAGTAAAAAAAGGAAAAGGACTCCGTGCACAAAAAAGTATAGCCAAATATCAATTTGAAGAGTTTTTTTGCTCCAAGTCATCAGTTCGAGAAGGTTTTGATGCTGCTCAGGGAGAGAATCTTCTCCAGATTGCAGTCGCGGTAGATTCTGCACGTTGGGGATCACGTTCTTCACAAAACCCCCACCGGAAATCCAATAGCATGGTCGAATGATGTTTGCGACCGCAAACTCTGGTGGGACCATGCGGCCGCCTAGCAAATCTCGTGGTGCTCGAGAACAGCTCTGAAACCTCAGCTGCGATTGCGGGCACCCAGTAAGTTGCTCCCGTGCATGCAAAAATGCATTTCGGGAACGCCAACACAAAAATAAACTTCACTCTGTTGTGGAGTGCAGAGTTTTCAGCAACTCCACGTTCTACGCGGAACACGAAGTTGCGTAACTATGCAAACTCCGCGAGTGGAGTGGAGTTTTACGCCCAGGGTTACTCCCAAACCAGTCTTGTTTGGATGTTTTAGATAATTCCAGCAAGGCACTGAATGGCTGGGTGAGGGGCAGTAAAGTTAATCATTATGTTGGGCTCTACAACTTGATTTTTAGGAAGCACATTCACAATACTTGTTTTACAGAGATGCACCAGCACCTAGGGGATCTTGCTAAGGAGGCAGACCTGTGGGACAATACCAGAGTGTCTAAGACGGTAACTGGGGGTGTGCATAAGAAGGGTTGTTCAGATTTCACCCAGAAGAGTGAGGGAGAGGTCAAGGAAGACATAAACAAGTCCCAGAGCAAGGTAGGGGGAAAGGTTTCCCATGCCCTCTCTTAGAGAAAGGAAGAAAGTTCTGATGGGCAGTGGCTCAGGACACCCTATGTCCAGCCCACTGCATTTATTGTGTTCAGCTAAACTACAAGCAGGGGGACTCTGTTTGTTCTAAGAAACTACCCACTGGTGGGACCTCTATAAACATGGCCAATATGGCCTTAGGGATAAGTAGTCCCCATGGGCAGGAGGTAGATCATGCCCCAATCTCCCTTAGTTGGGAGGTAAACTCAGAGGGTATACTTGTGATCCCTGAGGATGGGAGTCGTCACTTCTATCAGGTCAAAATGAATGGGGACCCTGTCACTGCTTTGTGGGGCACTGAAGCCAGTCAGACTATAGGATTTGATAGGAAAGACTTGTTTCCCCGGAGCAGTCCACCGGTTTATCATGTTGGGTAGCTCAGGTTGAGCCCTGGAGATGAGTGGGAGGTGACCCAGAGGAGGAATGAGTTGCCACTAGAGATGGAAGACTGAGGAGCGGCTGCTGCCCAAGGAATCCTGAAAGTTTATATATCTGGGCATACCACTCCCAAACGTAGGGTACAGAGGCCTAGATGGAGGTATAGGGGGAGGAAGGACTCACCCCTGACCCTTGCTCAGCCATAGGGTACAGATCCTGAGATGAGTGGCCAGTCTCAGGCTACCATCCCTGAACTGGTGTGAAGGAGAACGGAAGAAGGGTGTCTAACATCTGGGACTGTTGCCCCCCACTCTGAGAAACTTTAGAGATCCCTGGTTGGCCTGGGGACTGGCTCTTGACCCTGACAGCTGGATCCTGTCCTTATGGGCAGTGTTTCCTTTGGGTTGGGGACAGAAGTCCAATTCAAGGGGTGGACTGCGCCACACCACCTTGTTGGCCATGGTAGTTTTGTCTGGCTACAGGGATGTATCTGTGCACAAGTTAAGGTTGGGTGCTGCACAAATGGGGTCCACAGGTGAGGAGAAGGGTACCCTCTGGGTCAATCCAGTGGTTCAGTTGAGTGTAGAAAGATGGATCCTACTGAACTTAGAGAGGCATAGAACTGGCCAGGGTCTCTGTAGTGGAGAGCCATTGTCCATGTCCTATCGCCTAAACAGGGAAGCCTATCAAGGTATTGCTTAATCTTCACTGTCTTTTGGCTGAAGCGGGTCATGTTAGACTTGGCCCTCTCTGCACGGTCACCCCCAAACATTTTGCTTTGAAGGCCTACTATTTCTGCTGAATTAGCTTTTTTGGGCCCTCGGACTCTGTGCACTTCACCACTACAAACCAGTGCTAAAGCACTTGTGCTCTCTCCTTTAAGCATGGTAAAATTGGCATACCTGGGATTGAGATATTTAATTTATGTATAAGTCCCTTGTAGAATGGTATACCATACACCCAGGACCTATAAATGAAATGCTACTAGAGGGTCTGTAGCACTTATTGTGCCATCCACTTAAGTAGCCTCTTAAAATATGGAATGGAATGGAAAGGCATTTATGGAGCACATGGCTACCCGGAGGCATCCCAGTGCTAGTAACTGACATGGGGGAGACAGAAGGGCTAAGGGAACAGTATGGTCTTTAATTGGTTCCGGAAAGCCAGGTGGTTAGCGACTGTGCGAAGGTGTAAAGGCAGGGAGTTCCAGAGTTTGGAGGCATAATAGGAAAATAGCCTACCACCACTTCTAGACCTCTTGATCCTGTGGATCTCTGCTAGATACATATCGTCTGATCGAAGATTCCTATTGGCTTTATATGGACGTATCATGGTGGAGTTAATGGGTGGGCCAAGTCCCTGCATTGACTTATGCACTAAGCACAAAGCCTTGAATTTAATACGTTCCTGAACGGGTTTTGCTGATAGTCTATTGGTGGTTCCAGTCAAAAGTCTTGCGGCCCTATTTTGCACTGATTGGAGTTTCGTGACTGCTGAGATGGGGGCAGCCAAGTACACAGCATTCCCATAGTCCAATCGCGAGAGTATAAGTGATTGGACCAATACTCTCCTAGCCTCAAAGGGGAAGAGAGGCAGGACCTTTCGGGCCATTCTAAGTAGACCATAGCAGAGGGCTGCCGTTTTCCTAGCCTGCGTCCTGAGACTCAGGTCCTGGTCCAACCGAGGCTCTTAATTTCTGCTTTCTGGACCAGAGCTGGACCCATACTAGAGGGCCACATAGAGCTAGGGTTGAAACTGAGAGTATTGCCCAGTATCATGATCTCAGTTTTTCCTCCATTTAGCTTAAGCTGGGAGGCGTCCATCCAGCTTGAGATGTCTTTTAGACAGGTGTAAAGGGTATGGGTTTTTGGATCTGCTTGATTTAGCCCCACCACCAATTGTGTGTCGTCGGCGTAGGTAATCATCCGGATTCCATGGGGGGCTACTATGGCTGCTAGAGGGGACATATAAACATTGAAAAGAGTCGGACTGAGTGATGAGCCCTGTGGCACACCACTCAGCAGGTTGGTGGGCTTAGATACAATGTTTTCTTCAAAGACCTGAAAGGTTCTACCCTCCAGGAAGGAGGATAGCCAGTGAAGCACCGTGCCATCCACTCCTATGCTCCTGAGCCGCCGGATAAGAATCGAATGATTCACCGTATCGAATGCGGCGCTCAGGTCTAGGAGTAGAATGGCCGCCGAGCCTCCTGAATCGAGAATTTTCCTACTTTCCTCTACTACTGCCAGTAATGCGGATTCGGTACTTTGGCGCGGTCTGAACCCGGTTTGAGAAGAATGGAGCAGGCTGTGGGTTTCAAGAAACCCAGAGTGGGTCAGGTTGACGTGTTTCTCTGCCACCTTGCTTATTGCTGGCAAAAGGGATATGGGGTGGTAGTTGCCCAAATCTGCAGGGTCCAGATTGGGCTTTTTAAGTAAAGCTTTAACCCTCGCCCCTTTCCATTTGATGGGAACTATCCCAGTGACCAGCGAGACATTGATCAGATTTATCAAATTGGGAGCTATTGTTGGGGTGACCTGTTTCAGAATGTTTAGTGGTGCTGAGTCAGTAGGAGAACCACTCTTTACTGTGGCCAGCAGGGTGAGGAGAGTTTCCTGAGACACGGGGGAAAGGCCTCACGAATATGTTCAGGGGGGACTGAGTGGAAATCCATCTGAGGGTGTGGGGGTTTGCCTTCCTCACCCTTACATGAGAGGGATTCCAAGATATGCTGGACCTTGTTGTTGAAATACTCGGCAAGTTTGTTACACCGTTGGCCAGAGGTGTCGGGGGCTATTCTTGGGGAGGGGGCTTTAAGTAATTTTTTGATGATGTTAAAAGTTTATTTGGGCGAATTGGCTGCTGCTAGAATTCTACTCTCGTAATAGGAGGCCTGGGCTTTTCTTAGTTCAGCTTTATAGGCAAGGATGGCTAGCCTATAGTCCAGTTTTTTTTAAGGTAGAAAGTCTTTCCTCCAATGTCTTTCCTTCACTTTACAGCGCTGCTTTCGGGTGCGCAATTCCGGCGAGAACCATGGGGAGTTATGAGGCTCAGCCGTTTTTTTTTATCTTGGTCTTTGGGAAGACAACATTGAGTGACTGTTCTATCCAACTGAGAAAATCCTCGTTAGCTTTGACCGGGCAAGGGTTTAGACTGGGTTTGGTCCTTTCCAGCTCCTGGGACCATTTCTCTAGGGGAAGCTTGTTCCATGAGTGACCAAACGCCCAGGGGGATTGCGTCGTAGATCTGATAGTCTGAGGCGACCAAAAAAGGTTAATCAAAAAATGATCCGACCACACTAGACTGGAGAACACCTGATCAAGGAGGTGTCCTTTGGCTATTTTTTTGGGACAGTTGGAGAGATGAGAGAGATGAGAGATCTCTGGCCAGCTCAACTGCGTTTATAGCTTGCGGATCGTCAAAATGGAGATTAAAATCTCAGAGGATCGTAAAGTTAGCGCAGTGCTGGCCAGGTTTACCGTAGCCTCTAATAGCGATTTGTTAAAAACCCCTGTTGATCCCGGGGGACGATAGACAAGGATGCCTGTGAATGAGAGGAGTGGGGAGAATTCAATAGTAAAATGGACATTCTCGCAGTCTTCGAGAGGGTTGCCTGGGAGGCCTGCCATTACAGCCTGAATGCAGTTTTAAACTCCGTATTTGACTTGGCAACATAACCCCCTTGCTAAGCCTGAAACTCCCCTTTTATTGCCTTTAAGTCACCCCTAACATGGGCACTAGGGAGGCCATAGAGCAGGGTGAATTGTCATCAAAAGGTTGAACCAGTAATTTTGAGTTTTATATGTCAGGTGTCTAAACATATTTTCACTAGTGTGAGGCCTCTCTCTTATAGGATAGCATCAGGTTGCCTTATTACATTTAATAAGTGCTAACTTTTGATTGGGAACAGGTACACATTTCATTTTGATGTCTGGGAAATTGTAATAAAAATCCTCTTTAATGATAACGTTGGAATTTTAAGTTACAATTTTGAAAATGACACTTTAAGAAAATTGCAGTTTCCTGCCCCAACTATTTGATGCTTGCAGTTTGTTCGATGTCACATGACTGTGTGTAGTTGGCAGTTTGACTTTTTTGTTCTTTCCTGATAGCCACACAATAGAAAGATTAGGTCTGCCTGAATGGGCCATCAACTGGCAAGATGAGGGGGCGGAACTAGGCACATCTCTTCTTGCAAATGAATACTCTGTGTTCTACCCTTACACTAAGGACTCCTGCGTTGTGCATGCAGCCTGCTTAAAGCCAGGGCGGTGGAGTCAGCACTTCAATGGGAGCTCTCTAGAAACTTCTCCTGCTTCAAATGAGGCACTAGGTATAAAAATAAGACCCTCAGACTCACTTTACAGTTCACTTTCTGGACCTGCGGGAGGACTCTCAAAGGACTGCCTGCTGCTGTGGTCTGCTGTGTACTCCACAGAATTACTTTGCCTCTCCAGGAAGGAATGCTTTGCTGCTTGGAGACTGCTTGAACCCTCAGAGGCCTGACCTGCTGCTTGAGCATTGTTTCATCACTTGAACCCAGGACTTCCAGAGTGACTCCAAGAGCTAGTTGACTGTCCTCCCGATCAGAGCCTCAGAGATAGAACAGCCTCTAACCATCTTGAACCCACACTTGGACCCAGCCTGAGAGATGTCTCATCCCCAAGTGGTGCACCTCCAGTCCTAGACTCTTGATGGTGGTGCTAAAGTTGCCCAGATAGTAAAAAAACACATTTTGGGACTTAGAAGTCTTTTGGCTGGGCATCGCTATAGAGCCGATGGCAAGATGGTACACCTTACTGCAGCCCTGCCGGTTGGGACACAAAATCCATACAAAATCCTTCCATCCAGCTGCTAAAACAAAGAAACTTGGAAGGCACAGTGCGAGGTGGATGGGGCTACCTGCAGCACCTAAGAAAGAGACTTTGGACTCTGCAAGACTGCCACTGCCAGTGCAAGACCCCAGGCCACATGATGAGGCATAGTGCAGCAGAACCTTGCCTGCGCTGAGAGAAGTGGACATCAGAGGCCGTACAAGCTGCAGGGCTGCTGAGGGGCCTTATCACATCCTGCAACCCCCTGTCAGGAAAAGGCTGACTGCAGGCACTGACGGTGAGTTGGAGTAACTGGCAAGGGAGGCACTGGAGGAACGGACCGCATTGAGGGAGCCGGAGGGCCAATTGCTTGTGTACGCTATGTCAATATTTTGCCGTATGTGAAGAGGGCGAGGGAACGGCTGTGACACCAGCTCAGGGACTTCAATTATACATGGCAGCAGCAGAGAAATTCTAGACGGGGATGAGATGCAGTGGTGAGGCAGAAAGGAAACCAAATTAGAAGTGAGAGAGTGAGTAGCCATGTGCACCGCTGTGAGACTTCAAGTACAAGCAGAGGCAGCCGCGTGGGGGAAACTGCAGAGGGCAGTGATGAGCCTTCTGCCGGCAAGCACATCAAACAGAAAGCACTGAATGATGATAGGTAGCTCATAGTGGCTCACCCTAATACACCTCTGAGACTGCGGTGGAGGCGCATGCATCGGCTTGCCGGCACCCAGTGACAGGATCAAGTATTTGGTAACCGAGTGAGCTTGACAACCGGCACAGATACTGTAGACTATAATACTTAGCAAACCCATACCGGGTGACTTGAGGTCCACACACTACACCCTCCCTTAAAGAGTGTGAGCACTTTGGAGCACAAGTTTATAGCAGGACTGACTAGACTGGCCTGTACAGTGCAGGGACCATGGGCGTAGAGACCTCAGGGCAACAAATCGCAGCTTACAGACTTCGGACCCTGACTGCAGCACATCTTCTTTTCCCAAATGGAGTAAACTCCACCTCACACTGCCTCTCACTGCATTTATATCAACTGACCAATAAGGAACAGCAACAAACATGCACCTGCTGCGAGGCCTTGCTGCTGTGTATAACTGGGCCCCTGCGGCTCCTTACTGAGATACTAAGAGGCCGGTGTATGACATACTGTGTGTTACAGCGGTCTCCACAAGACTGAATCAAGTAAACCCTGTGGCAGAAACACAGGATGCAAGGCTTTGACTCTATAGGGAGGATGGATTGCACCCAAACACGGCCAATGTTTGAAACTAGACGTTCTACCAAACCTCAGCCAGAGACAATGTCGGACCAGGAGCAGGAGACCAGACTGCAGGATGCAACTTCCCTGGCAGCCATGCTGGTGGCAAAGTAACCCAGCCTGCGAACCATAGATGGTAAAATAGACTATCTTAATTTGCGCCTCGACCAAATGTCTACAAAACTTGACAAGCAGTAGAGCAGAGAATCTACACAGTAGAAGATGGCTTGCAGACTATAAACACAAAATGCCTGAATATGGAGAAAGTATTTGCAGTCATTCAGGCAAAAATGAAGACTTAGAAGTACGCTTGTGCAGAAATAATTTGTGCCTCACTGGCATACCGGAAACCACCAACACAGGGAAAACGGAGACATATGTAAAACTCTCCTTACAACATTCTTCATCCCTGAACATATGTCACAACTGCTGGTGGTTGACACAACACATTGTTCCCTCATGGCGTGCTTGCCCCCGGGTGTGCCTCTGTGCCCCATAATAGAACAAGCATTGGCATAGCCAATAGGTCTCGCCTTTGGGACCTTTTAAGTGTTTAGCCATGCAACAGTTGTTGTTGCACCAAGAATATTGTGCTGCAAAACTAAATACTTAGAAGGTCCCAAAAGCGAGACCTATTGGCTATGCCAATGCTTGTTCTCTTTTACCATAGGTACATCAATCACCTCAGAACTCACTGCTGACTCAACTCCATTTGTGTATAGTGAGAATAAATTTCTTCCAATGCATATCAAGTCTGCAAGTTCATTAGTCTAATTTAGAAAGAGTCTTAGTACTTGGTTATTCCAGAATTAATGTATGATCTTTTGGGCTTACTTTAGTTCTTTAGCGCCAAGACAACTCCGGGTATTCGTGCGCTCAATAAGTAACATTAAGATTAACATAGGTCAAGGCCTTATTGGTGTCTTAAATTGGTGTCTTAAATGAAAGGATTAGCACCAAAAGTAACACGTGCACAGCCACCAATAAAACAATCTCATAATGAAGTTGACACAGTGTGTGATCTTGTGTATACGGAGCCCAGTGGAGAGTTTGAGACTTGCCTTGAGAACATACAGCGCAATATATTGTCTTGGTCAATAAAGAAGTCATAACACTTGTAGCAGAGTTTCAGTAACTTATATTGCACAACTACTCACAAAACCACGAATTACAACAAAAATTTCTAACCACATAGGCAAAACCGAATACATTTACCAATGCTTGTTATTTTTGAAGAAAGACAGACAATTTTCAGGGAAGAACAATAACTACAAGAAAAATATTGCAAAAAAAAGCAAGGACGAACTGATTACAGCTGGCAATGAAACGCCGGTGATCGATACTGCAGCATTTTCGTTTGACGTACGAGTGTAGGCCACAAAAGCAGTAGAATAAAGCCAAAGAATTTGCAGCTTCTAGAGAGACCAGTGTGATAAACTCAAGCACCTCGGAAGAAATACACAATCCACTCACCCACCCCGTGTAATTCGAAGGGAAAGGAGAAAACTATCAACGTAACAGTCCTGACTCCTAAGGCAGTGGAGAAGCCGTCTTGAAAAAGACACGTAGACATTTTGAGTAAAAATAAATCGGAGAAAAAATGAAAGGCGATATTGGTGTATGATTAATTTAACACTGTAGCAAGATGAGCCGTAGCACACATCACGTTGCAGGTTTTGTTATACATAAAAAATGTATTATTTGATAAATGGCTTCTGTAAATCTAACTGTGTTGCTTAAGGGACACTCGCTTTCAGTGGAGAGAGGGTCTTCTTTAAGTGTCAGTTGTAGTGAAAGTGAAATGTTCCCATCCCAAAATGGTTGCCAGGCGAGACGACACCTACGGAACTAGTCTTGTTTCTATGTCTCTGACTCTCTCACCCGCTTCCTGGAGGCCGGGTAGTTGGGACTACTGCAGGTCTCCCATCCCTTGCAGAGTACAGGACCCGGTTACACTGGCATCATGAGAAACGCAACCTTCTGGACTTCGCGCTTTCTGCTGCTTTTGGTGAGTGTATCCCCGACGACTTGTCGGTTAAGGGGCTATAGGGCTTAATTCTAACTCAGCAATGAACACAATGAAACGGAGTTAGAAAATGAAACCAACATAATGAATGTGAGTGGGAGCCTCGGATAGCCAACTTGCGTGGGTTAGAGTGTCGCTTCCTGCGGGTGTCTGTGTTCGTCTTGCACTTGGATAGGAAGATATTTATTTGCCTGTGCCTGTGCCTCGTGGTTAGTAGTGACAGCAGCGTGTTGGGGTGTTACTGTAGTCCTTGATGCACAGTGTAACTTTAGATGACACTCCCTCCAATATCCCAGACTTCGTTTTGTGGCAATAAAAACAAGCGCTAGTAATGTTGCCAGTTGTGGGTGTGCCGGCAGAGGAGGCTGGGTCTGCGCAAAATTGAAAGTGATCGCGATCGCGATCAAAGCGGCGGTGCGGCCGCGAAAGTGAAAGTAAGCGCGGCGCGCGTGCCCGCGCTCATGCAAATTTAGATTTAGGCTGGCCTGGTAGCACTTTTTGGAGCCCACATACAAAATGTCTCTTCGAGCAGCGCATGCTCTGGGCTCAGCGAGACCTAAAAAACTGCTGAACTATCGAGGCCATGCCGCAGTGCTAATACTGGTGCGAGTGTCAAAAGATATCTCATACCAGAGCAATCAAATAGCTTTTTTTCCTGACTTCACGGATGCGGTGCAGGCAGCCTGTAGAGAGTTCCTGACTATCAGGAATCAATTACAAAAAGCCAAAATATCCTACGCAATTATATTTCTAGAGCGGCTACGCATCGAATATCAGGGTACCCAAAAAATCTTCGCAACTCCAAGGGGCGGCTAAACACTATCTCAGGGATAAAAATCCGATTGGCCGCACTATGCTCGTCCTACCAGCGTGTTACCCCAAAGCATTGTGGTCCATGAAGTGGCGTCGGCGGGTACGCCTATGCCAAAAGTTTAAAATGCAAATGAGTGTCGCGTTAGCCATCCCTGGACACGTGTTTCGAGGTAGTTGCCTCTCGTCAGCAGGGAGTAGGTGTGTGTGTAGGGTTGCTGCGTAGGCTGCCAAAAAATATATTCTCAGGTAAAGTACCACTCAAGGCGCGCTGGTGCGTAGCCATGGGCTCGTCAGCCCCACCGGCTCAAGGGAGCCTGAATATAAACAAAAATCCGATTGGCCGCACTCTGCTCGTCCTACCAGCGTGTTACCCCAAAGCATTGTGGTCCATGAAGTGGCGTCGGCGGGCTATCTCAGGGATAATACTCATTATAGAATATGAGCAATGGAGTGTTGATGGGGGGTGTAAGAGCCTTGACCCCACCCCCCACGAGATGGCTTGCTTTCACTTTGTGGAACATATAATACAGCTAGGGCACTGTGAAATTCATGTTCTTGCCCCCTCTGGTCTCCTGAAGGAGTGCTGTGACTCTGACGTCCTACAGAGGGTGCACGCCATATGATCAATATGTATGATAACAAGTTAAATGAGATGAGCTTTTCGAATATGTTTTCATATGCGATTTTTATGTTCGTTGAATGTGGGGATGACTTTGGAATAGTTGGGATGCTTGAGTGAGTCGACTGGAGATGTTAGCCTGTTGTCATGGCAACCAAAGTAGTGCTGATTGTCATTATTTTGCCTTTGCACACCACACACACTACACCCCAATAGATAATACACAACTGGCCCACACACTTGCCCAATAGACTCAGCCGAAGGGAAAACTTCCCTACTGACCTGGAAAGTTCGGGGGCTCAATAACCCTCATAAAACGCAACAGGTTCTTTACTATTTGTGCAGTTTGCATTTTTGGAAGAAACACACCTTACTCATCACACAGAACAAGCTGTTGAAGAGCCCTGGGCAGCATACAGGTTGACCTCGTCCTACTCCTCATACTCTAGGGTAGTGATGATAATGGTAAAAAAATGGGTGCCCTTTACAGCTATGCAATCCATGGCAGATGATCAGGGCCAATTTATCATAGTGCAAGGAACATTATGTGGCACACCTGTGACCTGTGACCCTGGTTAACACATATGGCCCTAAAATAGATCCTGGATTCTACATGCCGTTAGGATGCCACATTCATGCTATTCCCCCGGTGACTCTCATGGGGGGGGTGACCTCAAAACATATCTGAACCTTGAGCTTGACCAGTCGGCTTTGATCGACAGGCATGGTAAACAGTCCACCAGGATTCTGTGGAAGATATGGCTGAATATGGTGTGGTAGATATATGGTGACTACAAAACCCGACTCATTGTTTGTGTCATCCATACATGGAATGTGGTCTCACCTGGACTTTCGGTTGGTGACCCGGAAGGTCAGCCCCTATGTAATGGATGTAATCCATACCCCCAAGACACTGTCTGACCATGCACCAATGAAATTACTATTATCAATCCCTACTCAAGTACCTACGCAATTCATGTGACAGTTCCAGACATTGACACTGCTAAATCCTGTGTTCTGCACTGGGCTGTGCACCGCCATTGTTGAATATTTTGAAAAAATGTTGGCTCTGCAAAGGGAAGAGTACACTATGGGAGGTGCTTAAGGTAGCAATCAGAGGGGTATGCCTAGGCATACAATTTGAGTGCTTTGAGCAATCCGTACTCAAATACATAACACCAAATGCACACTGCGAACTCTAGAAAGAGATTATGAGACAGGCCATAGCCCTGCCACCCTACCTACCATTCGAAACCACATTACTACCTTCCATGAACTGGCTTCCCAGGAGAAACACTTGTTATCCAATCGTTATAAGGCTAGAGCTTATGAGGAGGGTGGATGTCCAGGCCAGAGCCTAGCTAGCACACTGAAAAAGGCATACACACGTTCTACAGATAAATGTCCCAGATGACAAAGACCACTCCATACTCAATGACTTCCGAAATTTCTATGCATGCTGGGGTAGGGGAGGATCTGGGGAGCTATCTTGTGGACATAGCATTAGCGTGGCTGTCACTGGGTCAACGGGAACACAACCCATCCCACCCAAAGAGATTAAAGAGGCCATACATTCACTCCCTAATGTTAAGGCACTAGTGCTGGATGGCATTACAAGGGAATTCTACAAGGAATTTGTGGAGTTGCTGATGCTACACCTCCATGCCCTTTCCAAAGAGTCATACACTAGGCAGAAATTGCCACATCCCTAAGAGAGGCTGTTAGAATGGGGAACCTCTGGTTGGCACAGGTAGGTACTTGTGACAAGCAGCGGTCCCTTCCTCTATTCAGGGCGAGAGAATTACCCCTTCAGAACAACCCCTGCTCACCCTATAGGTAGTGTGGCGTGAGCAGTCAGGGCTAAACTTCAGGGCGCTAAGTCAGTTAAGCATTTATGACGACACACAGTAAATCACAACGATCCCCCACAAATGGACGCCAGGCATGAGTTGTATCACAAATACGTATACTTTATATAAAAGTTTCTCTACTACGCAGGCTTAGTACAAGACCATAAATAACGATTGCGAACTGGGAGCCACCAGATGATAATTAGGCACTTGGTCTTTTCTTTGATCGCTTCGTGGTGCTCTTTCGAGTTTGTCCGGTCACGGTGATGCGCAGGGCACCCTAGGCACAGTGAGGCGGGGAAATCAGAGCGTTGCGGACCCCGAGTCCGAGAGAATGTTCACTGTACCTGGGAGCGTGCGATGTGTTGGACGAGTCTTTGGTGGTGGGGTGCAGGTTCTGCACCTCGAGGGTCTCCGGATCGAGAACCAGCGGGCGGCTTTTCGTAGACAGACGCGGCCCCGGGCTTCCGACACAGGCTGTGCGGGAGGTCACTGCAGGGGGGGCGGCGCGGTCAAAATCTTCCTTGGAGGCGAAGCGGGGCGGTCGGGTACGCTACGACGTACTGGCGGCCGTCTGAGGCTTGAGCTCGCGTTCCGAGTAGAAATCCGGCGTGAGGGCGAGGGGGCACCAAGCACGCTCCAGAAGCAGGCAGGTGACAGGGAAGCGGGGCGGCCAGACTCGATGGACCAAGAGCGACTCTGGTAGAGCGGGGCTCTCGACGAGGGGAGGCGGCCAAGCTTCTGGGTGTCATGGCCCTTGGAGGGAGCGAAGGTGCGCCGAGCACTCCGGCGGGAGAAAGCACACGGCTCGATTCTCAGACGAGCGGAGACACGGTGAACCCACTGGTCCTGGGGTTCAGTTCAGGGGGCAAGCTCGATCAAGCCCTTGGAGATTACTGTGAACACAAGTCTTTGAGTCAATAAATAAAGCAAGTCTTTTGCAGGTTTCTTCTCTCCCTTGGCAGTGAGGCAACCACTGCAGGCAAGTCCTCCAGACTTTAGGAACAGCGTTTCCTCCTTCAGCTTCAGGTTCCTCATCCTCAGGCAGAGCGTTCTTCTTGGTCACGAGCAGGATCTGATTTCTTAGGAGCAGGGCTCCTTCATTTATACTCAGTTTCTTTTGTCTTTACAGGCCAGGGGGGCCTTTGCATAATCCTATTCCAGTTCTTTTCAGTGAGGAGCACTTTGTTGTTGAGACTCTGGCTTCTTCTTTCAGCAGGCAGGGCAGAGACATCAGACGCTCCCCAGGGGGTGGAGCCAGCATTGTGGAGGCAGAGCACTGTCCCATTCAGAGTCAAGGTGCACTCCTCCCACCCATCCTGGTGTAATCTTCCTATTCATCACCTGGCAGCCCCAGCCTGTCTCCTGGAACTTCCCAGCCCTGTCACTCAAGCTACACACAAAG
Organism: Triturus cristatus; assembly: GCF_964204655.1. NCBI lineage: Eukaryota > Metazoa > Chordata > Amphibia > Caudata > Salamandridae > Triturus > Triturus cristatus. The sequence goes on along the minus strand of NC_140582.1, from coordinate 519,315,573 downwards.
AAGATAGCCCTCCCCTCCAGAGGTGGACTGAAATGGTTAAGCAAGCAAATGCTAACTTTCTAAAAGTAGCATTTGCAAACACAGGATATTAAAATAAACTTTACTAAAAGATGAATTTTATTATTCTGAGTTCAGACATACTAAACACGAATTTCTACCATGCTTCCTGAGCCTGCTAGGATTATAGGGTGTTATAATCTAGCAGCCCATTCTGGCCTATGGAGAGCAGGTAGCCTTACAATAGTGAAAAACGAAAATGGCTGTAATTCACTATTAGGACATGCCACACACTTCAGGGCATGTCCTACCTTATCCTTACAATGCACCCTGCCCTAGGGCCTACCATAGGTGTGACTAATATGAAGGTAAGGGAAGGTTTAGGGACTGGCGAGTGGGGACACTTGCCCAGTCAGCATGACAGTACCAGACTGCATGCAGGTTCTGCAATGGCAGACCTTAGACATATTATACCCCTCTGCTTCTGTGGGTGACACAAGCAGTGCTGCAAGCCCACTAGCAGCATTTGGATATACAACAAGCCCTTGGCACCCCTGGTGCACTCTGCTAGGGACTGATAGTAAACCAAATAAGCCAAACAGGGAAGTCAATTCACATAATACATTTTACCATAGGGAGCACTTGCACTGTGGCACCGGATGGCAGTGGCACAGTGCCCTGAGCAGCGAACACCAGCACAAAAATACATTGAGGCACAAACAAAAATGGAAGGGCGACCCACGCCAATGGTGCCAGGTCTAACAGAGGCCCTTATTGTTGAGCAGCTGAATTCAGAAAAGGTGCAGGAGTGTTGTGAATCATACAGGCCTCTGACTCTCATAAAGTTTGACACAAAGATACTTGCCAAGATAGTGTAGATCTGGCTACAGCCATTACTCCCTAACATGATACTGCCCGATCAATCACGATTTGTTCTGGCTTGCTCCACCACACATAATATGCATACCCTGTTTGTACTACTGCACCAGTTAAACCCATCGATGAAGGCCGCAGCGATCCTACTGGATGCAGCCACAGCCTTCGACTCCATTAAATGGGACTACATGTTTGGGAATATCGCCCGCATAGGTTTTGTATGTAAGAGATCCTGTTGAGCATCCGGAGCCAGTTCTACATGAATATGTACGTTTTGAGTGATACTCAAGACTGAGCATTAACTGGTCAAAATCAGTGGTGTTCCCCCTGACAGGTTCATTTTGCCCACTACTGTTACATGCCTCATGACTATGTTCCGCATGTGGCAGTGGAACAAGATGACACACATCCCATCCTGCTACAGGCTATCCTACCACACAGGAGCGAGGATGTGACCTGCACTGAGATAAACAAGATTCATCCCACCACATGGGCCTGGAGAGATTTGGGAATACCCGCAGGTAAGATCCCTCTATATGCTCAAGAACGTCTGCTACAATACCACCTTGCGCTTTCAGTCAAGTAGGAGAGTCGGGCACTGGGACTGTTAAGTTATGCAGGACTGAGGACAGTGGGGGACACCTATTTTAATGGCAAGTTTAGAGAATGGACTGAGATCTCCCAGACTCAGCAACATAATCCGCTATTGACCTTCACATACCATCGTCTTTGGGCTGCCAAGTGGAACTATTACCCCCAATTCCCCAACATACACCTGCGCTCTGTGTCCTCCAGACCCTTCTGACTAGCGACACACACAGACACTTGGTCATTAAATTATATAATGCAGTACAGGCGGGTAGACCAGCAGCCTCATGCCAGACAATGGAGAAATGGGACGCGGTATTAGATCAGCCACTAGGGACTGGGCCTTCTGCTATGCACAGCTGAGTGTACTCACATCTAACTGCAATTTGCACACTCACCCACTAGATTGTGCAGGTATGGTTTGAGAGTGGATGTGAATTGTGTGTGATGTCAAGCACCAGATGTGGACTTTTTGCGTCTCGCTTGGCAGTGCTCCTCAATTAGGAACGCTTGGACTCAGAACACGGAGGACCTGAATAATATAATGCTGGAAACAGTGGACAGTACCCCTGAACTGTGTAAGTTGGGATTGTTAAAACAGCTATAGAGGGCAATAGATGCTTTGTGGCTGTGGCTCTGCTGTTAGCAAAACGTAGAGTGCCTATACATTGATGCAATCGCGCTTTACCCACTAAATGGAAGTGGCTCCTGGACATGGCATACTGTAAGGCACCGTTAGAATTATAGGCAGAAGAGATGACAGTTCTTTTGCATCCAAAATATATTTGGGGGCCACTCACCACATTTCTGCTCTCTATGCAGAAGGAAAATGGCTGGAAGCTATGGGAGGGGACGTCTTATTATCTGTCTGACAAATAGGGTCCCTTGTTAGTGATGATCTATAATGGGTGCAGGGATGTTGTATAGATTCCCTGGTGTAGTAGCTTGTCAATGGCACTGCTGGCTGCTATTTTGATGTCAATTTTGTATGTTCTAAAAAGCAAATAAAAATAATATTTAAAAAAGTAAATCTTTTTGCTAAGAACTGCTCTTACAACCCAGTCAAGACTGGGACCAACCTGCTAGCCTATCAGCCCAATATCTGTCGCTAGTTAGCCTGACTTCATGGAAGCTCCCACTACGTTCTTCTCCCCAGCAGTAAATCCTGTTCAGCAATCCTTCACCAAACGGGAATCCGGCCTCGAGGAACTCATGTCGGCTACAGCCTTCTTCCTCATCCCTCAAGAGATTTTCATGTTCCAAAAAAGTGACTATACCCAAACGTACACGTATTCACTGTAACTTCATCCTGTGGCTCTCCGACGATTACCCCCCCTCCTCAGACACCACCTGCAGGCTAATGCTACTGAACTTTATCTTCCCAGAACATTTATCTCCGAATTGTTTCCAAGTCTGAGGGTAAGAACCCAACCGAGCCCAATCCACTTCCTGTACCGACTGCCATATTTTTTTTACTTTGACCCAGTCTTGCATGACTAGATGAGTGACTAGGTGTACGTAGATGGTGCTATGATCTCTTATGTGCTAGTTTTTACCTTCAAAATAAAAAAATCAAAGCTCTGGTTTTACTGATTGGATTTCTGTCATTTCAGTGTCAAATAATGTATTAACATGTACTCTATTGTTCTAAATCGCTGAGGAGTTTTTCTTGTGTTGTGTTTTCACTTTAATACTATTCATGTGCTGCATAATACTTTACACATTGCCTCTAGGTTAAGCCTGACTGCTTTTGTGCCAAGCTACCAGATTGTTAAGCCCAGGTTAATTTAGTGACTTTTGTGGTTCACCCTGAAAGGGATTGTGTTGTTGCCTGACTACAGTTATCACCCCAGTCAACCAACAGCCCTAACTATTGCATCAAAAATCTTAGGGAGATGCACAGGAATTCTCATGTACCACCCATGGGACACCCTCTTGACACAGAGCAGGGCTTCGTTGGTATGTAAATCGCATACAGGATTTCACGTCGGTTCTGCATTAAAAAGTAAAGCAAACCCCCCAAAAAAAGATTTGTACATCTGGGTCAAATCATGTTGGTGTATTGTGTCTGAAATCGCTTCTGTGTCCCAGTCTTCTGCCACAAGTTGATCGGCATTCTCGCTCAGTACTTGTTTGTGCTATTTTAACTTAAATCTTCTAATATTCATATCTGGCTTTTTGTAATTTTGGTGTCATTTTGTTCATTAAATTATCTTGCATTTTTATAAAGTGGAGTGGGATTTTAATTGTGTTCTGTTTTTATACTTTTTACCTCTTTTTGGTACTTGTCAATGCTTTACAGATTTTCTCTAAGTTGAGTCTGTCTGTTCTGTGCCGTAGCAGCTATGGGTGGAGTTCAGGGTTACATTTAAACCCTTAACTGGACCTAACAAGATAGCGATTTTTTTTTATGTGATGGACCTAAATCCACCCCAGTTGTTAAACTACTTTCTCACAGTAGTTACTGGCTGAAAATAATGGATTTGATGTACGTACGACTGGTCGCAAAATACTGGTCACAATTAGCAATTAGTATTTCCGGACCTCTGTGGTAATTTGTGAAGTGACCTATGTACTACTAGTTCGTTTTGAAAATTGGTGATTTGTAGTTGGTCAATTTGTGAACACTAGGATTCACTGACATCCCAGAGATCATGGCTTGCTCGCATCAGCAGACCACCATGTTTGTGATTACATTTAAATATAGCATTTTTTTTTAATGCAGCTAATATTCCTTGAAGGAAAAAGTGATGCATTTAAAAATAAAAAATGAACTGTTTCATTTTTATTTTTTAAGAGTAAGCCGTGGTCCCTGGGACCACTGCCGGGTCTTAAAAGTCTTTTTTAAACATTCTCAGAAAATCTCACATTTGTGAATTGGTTATCACCAACTTTGAGTGGGTGGCAAAGTACAAATGTTTGTGACCACATTTCAGTCGTAAAACATTAGTACATAGTGCTATTATTTGCTATTTGGAAGGAATGTCGAAAACACATCCTTCTAAACACCAAGGGGCAGATTTATGAGGTTTTCCCTACGGCAAAAGAAAAGGGCAGGGATGCGCCGTATCTATAAAATGCGGCGCATTCCTGTCCTTTTCCCCTGCGCCGGCGCAAAATGGGCTGCCTGCGCCAACGCAGGCACCTCTGCACCATGGTGCAAGTGTGCCTGCGTTGCGAGATGAATATTTTTGTACAGGAAGGGAAACCTTTCTGTACAAAAATAATCACAAGAGGTTTTTCCTCTTTGTATGGGTGCTGCAGAATGCAGCACACATAGAAAAAGGAAAAACGAGGAGAAATAAAGATATTTCTCCCGTTGCGCCTCCCTTACGCCTCCCCTGGGGAGGCGGAAGCTTTTGGCGCTGCCTCAGATTTACGATTTCTGGTAAATCTGGGGCAGTGTCAAAAGGCCATGGAAGATGCTGGGAACGCCCCCAGCAACACCCATTGCACGCCCCTTTAACGCAGAACACTGCGTTAAAGGGACTGATATTTATGAGGCAGCATTAAGCCAAAAAAAGTGGCTCAGTGCTGCCTGATAAATATCACGCAGGCTTCTGCGCCACGGAACGTCACAAAAAGTGACGTTCCGATGGCGCAACGGGCCTCATAAATCTGCCCCCAAATCGTTATTACATCACAAACCTAAATTGCAATTCAGTAATGTGTTACTGACTCGCCCGTTGTTTTTTTGTTTTTTTTTATATTTTCTTTTTTTATTGATTATGTCAATTTCTCATGGCAGATACATTACAAATGATACATTCACATTATGTGATATCTTCACACATGATTAAGGAAAGCACAAGAAAAGGAACAAAAAGCAAGTCCTGACAATGCATAATACAAATCCAAAAACTAACCACAAAAAGGAGAGAGAAGAATCAAAATAGGAGAAAAAGAAAAAAGGAGCGCCTGGGCAAAAAGACCCAGAAAAAGGGGAGGAAGACCCTTAAACAGCCTTAACCCATAGCAAATCTTAAATTTACTCTAGCCATCTGATAATTGGGGCCCAGATTTTCCTCCCCAGTACTCGTCTCCTACGCCCTCTCAGCCGATAAACAGCAGATTTCATAATATATATGGCTAATAACCTAGCCCGTCAATTAAAGAACATAGGAGAGTCAGGGCTGATCCACTGGGAAGTTATACATAATCTTACAATAGCCATTGCGATAAATACAAATACGATCTCCGAGCTCGACTGATTATTCCCCTGCGAATTACCGTCTAAACCCAGAATGATTAAATCTTCTGTTAATGTTACCGGGATATCAAGGATCAGGTTCAGAAAGGATTCAATATCCTGTAAGTATTTAGCTAGATTGGGGCAATCGAAAAACATGTGTATGGTATCTGCAGCCCATGTCCCACAGCTACTGCATACGCTGCCCCGTGAGTCCCCCCATTTGGAAACCTTTACAGGAGTATAATATAAATCAAAGACGGACATAAAATGTTGGGTCCTCAAGCAACCAGTTATTGCGATCTGTTTGGCTAATTCCCATGACCCCTCTAGGTCCACAAGTTCAATTCCAAACTTTCTCTCCCAACTAGCATTCTGAATAATCATGTCATCAGGGAGGCCTTCCAATAATATTTGTTACATTTTCCCTATCCGAGATCTGTCCCCTATCCACCAGAGCTATTTTTCCCAAATTTACACAAGTCCGTTGCATAACTTTGCCCAAGAAGCTCCTAATCTGCAAGAACTCCAAAAAATCTGTCCTAGCAAGATCAAACTTCTCTTGTAAGTTAATAAAAGAAGCAATTTGGCCTTCACAACAAACATCCCGCAGAGCTTTAATGCCTAAATTCCCCCAACTACATGTGATTTGGTCTTGAAATACTGGTGGTAAATGACCGTGGGACGAGAAAGGAGTATATGTATTGATATTAGAAATCCTAAACCTACGCCGTATCTTTCGCCAGATCGAGTAGGCCGACTAGATTGTTTTGAATTTTGTCTTTTTGTAATAGATCAGCTCTTGAATTTAGACTAAGCATTGCCTGGCATCATCCCCAAGTTGCTATTTCGTAAATGGTTGGTCTAACTGCAACCAGAACTTTTGCCTTAGCCCCTACCAGCAGTATCCCCATATGTTGTAAAAGTGCTGACCAATGATACAGAAAAAGGCTGGGTACACCCCATCCACCCCTCGATCTTGCATTGCATTTCTGGATCTGTGGTACCCCCATAGAAATCTAAGGCATGTCCTTTCTACTTTGGCAATACAAAATGCTGGAATTTCCAGGGGTATGGTCCGGAACAAATATAAGAACTTTGGAAAAATTGACATTTTTATGACATTACTTCGGCCAGACATTGATAAATGTAAGTGATCTAATCTCTCCAGTGTCTTGTTAACAACTCTAATTACAGGCAGAATATTTAGCTCGGGTATACGTGCCACTTCTGCTGAGATCTTCACCCCCAGATAGGTAACTACACGGATGGTGGGGATATCTGCCGGGAGCAATATATCCGCACGCAAAATCTGAGTTTTGTCGATATTTAGTTTATACCCGAGACCGAACCAAATTGTTCCGCCAGATGCTTCACTGCCAGGAGAGCGGATCTTATATGGGTCATAAATATTGCGATGTCATCATCTTACGCTAATGAGTTATACCCGATTATGTTTATCTAGGGTGCTTTAATATTCGTATTAGCATCCAGTTTCTTAAGGAAGGGATCGATATATAACAAAAATAACAACAATTGTGTTCTGTTTTTATACTTTTTACCTCTTTGTGGTACTTGTCAATGCTTTACAGATTTTCTCTAAGTTAAGCCTGTCTGTTCTGTGCCAAAGCTGCCAGGGGTGGAGTTCAGGGTTACATTTAAACCCATAACTGGACCTAACAAGATAGCGATTTATTTTGTGTGTGATGGACCTTAATGCCCCCGAATTGTTAAACTACTTTCTCACAGTAGTTACTGGCTGAAAATAATGGATTTGATGTACGTACGAATGGTTGCAAAATACTGGTCACAATTAGCAATTAGTATTTCCGGACCTCTGTGGTAATTTGTGAAGTGACCTATGTACTACTAGTTCGTTTTGGAAATTGGTGATTTGTAGTTGCTCAAAATTTGACCTGCCTCATGAAAATGTGGTAAGCTTCAATTTGTTAACACTAGGATTTACTGACATCCCAGGGATCATGGCTTGCTGGAATCAGCAGACCACCATGTCTGTGATTACCTTTAAATAGAGCAATGTTTTTAATGCAGCTGATATTCCTGGAAGGAAAAAGTGATGCATTTAAAAATAAAAAATGAGGGGGGGAGGAGCCTAGCGCGCAACCAAGATGGCCGCGTAGGCTTACGGCTCTCGAGGGCCACCGCAACCTCCCACGTCTATCCTGACTAAATCCTGGTAAACTTGATGGGCTTTTGCTGATGCATCCGCGCTGAGGTGCCACCCGTTTTCCAAATTCAGATCGGACGCCGGGAGCCCGAATGGTCGCCCTCCGAAGATTGCGGCCTGCTGTTGCCTAGGTCCCGATCTCGAGTTGGTGGGGTGCCCGGGTACGAAGTGAACAACAGCGGCATGCTGAGCCTGACTTGCCGCGTACCCCGCACTTTCACTTTCGTTTTCGAGTCTGTCCTTTTGAAATCGGCTGAGAGACCTCGGTGTTTCAGAGGAGAGCGGACGGCGGAGTGTCTGGCCAGACTTTCGGGCTACACATGGACTTCCTGCCCGCGACTGCAGTGTTCGACTGACTTGGCCAACTGGTTCCTGTCCCAGGCTTCGACGAGTGGCAACTTTGGTGGCCTCTGGACGATGGCGACTAGACCAGACGGTGACAAGTCGAAACCCAAGTCAACCCGGAGGGGATCCTATGCACAGGCCAACAATATGGATCGGTATGCGCAGCTGAAGGGGTCCCCCAGTGGCTTGCATAAATCGCCTGAGAGGGCTAAAGAGGTTTCGGGCCCATCGTCAGAATTGACCCTGCAAGACGTTATGGGCGCCATTGAGGAGATGAAGGCTGCGGTGGGTCAGCGGTTTGATACCCTGGTGCATAAATTGGACGCGGTCCTTATTGATGTGAATTTTGTCAGGGCAGACCTGTCCAAAACCAACGATCGGGTCGACTCTTTGTCTCAAGCGGCGTCGAGCCTAACTGTGGATGTGGCAGCCCTGCAGACGGAGGTCCGCCGGCTGCGGCTGGCCAGTGACCAGACGGATCGTCGACTTGAGGACTCTGAAAGCAGGGCTAGACGGAATAACGTTCGTATCATCGGAGTGCCGGAAAGATCGGAGGAATCTGCCGCGGATCTATTTGTGGAGGATCTGGTGATCAATCATCTCGCGCCCAAGGGATTGAGCAAGTTCTTTGCGGTGGAGCGGGCCCATAGGATTCCGGGTGGTGCGCCCAAAGTGGGTGCTCCCCCGAGGCCTATAATTGCCCGACTTTTCAACTTTCGAGATAGAGATGCTATCCTTCAGGCGTCGAGGGTGGCAGGGCCGCTGAAGTTTGAGAACTCCAATGTCAGCTTCTATCCGGACTTCACGCAAGCGGTCCAGAAACAGCGGCTGGGATTTTTGGGTGTGAAACGGCACTTGAGAGACATGGAGTTGAAATACGCGATGTTGATCCCGGCGAGGTTACGGGTTGAGTTCCAGGGTCGTTCCCACTTTTTTGACCGGCCGGAGGCAGTTGGAGACTGGTTGGATGCTCTGCCGCGGGGACAGGACCGAGACAGTCGGACGGCGGAAAACGAACGGGATGTGGTGGAGCGGGACTAGAACTTGGTTCCTGGCGATTGACTAGACTGGCGAGGTTTTGTACCTTGGCTCAATTGTACTTTAATCTGGTACATCATGCCCTTCAAGTGCCTGGGGGTTGTGGGGAGCTTATTGGGGTCCTTTCCTCCTTCTGGGGTTCTTTTTGTGGTATAGGTTAGGGCGACAGGCACACTGCAAGTTGGGGGGGCTGTCTGGGCTCAAGCAGGGGTGCAGGGAGGGGGGAGTTGTTGTTCGGGGATTGTGGGGGAGGGGGGTTGTTGGGGATGGTTGTTTTCTTGTTTTGCAAGGCAATGTGAAGTTTTCTGCTGAACTCTCTGGGTTGTGCTCTCCGGGATGTGGGTTTCATGTGCGGGAGTGGGATGGGGGGTAGGGGATTGAGAATCCTTTCGTGGAATGTGAACGGTCTGGGGGACAGGATCAAGCGCGGGGTGGTGTTGCAGTTTTTGAAACGAGCCTCGCCCGACATTGTTTTCCTGCAGGAGACACATTTGATTGGGAACTCCTTCCAGGCCCTAAATAGGAGGGGCTATCGCCTTGCCGCTCACTCTGGTTTTACTTCTGGCTCTAGGGGAGTGGGCATTCTGGTTAGGGCCTCTCTCCCATTGGAAGTGGACGAGGTGCTTTATGATGATAGGGGGCGATATGTGGCGCTGGTGGGGAGATGGGAGGGCAGGACTGTGTCGCTCGTGGCTGTATATGTACCTCCGGGGCTACAAACGGCTACGTTTGCTGATTTGGGGCGTTTGGTCCTGGGACTCCCTGGGGGGGTTTTGGTGTTGGGTGGTGATTTTAATGCCGTTGTCTCCGGATTGGAGGACCGCCACCCTCCCAGGGATCTCCCTAGGGCTCAGGCCTGGTTGGGTGGTTTTTTGGACACTTTGGGACTTGTAGATTGCTGGAGATTGATGCATCCGGGACAGGCGCAATACACCTTTCACTCGGGGGCCCATGGGAGTCTCTCGAGACTTGACTATATGCTTATGCCGGCGACCCAAGCTGGAATGATTGGGGAGGTGTGTCATTTAGCCCGAGGTATCTCTGACCATTCCCCTCTATGGTTGCAGCTGAGGGTAGTCTCTGGGGCAGAGGGGAGAGTGGCACCCATTAACACCTGGTATCTTCGTAACCCTAAGATCCGCGCGGAGTTGATCAAGTCCACTGATCACTACTTTACTGATAACGTGGGGTCGGTGTCGTCGGCCGTCTCCCTATGGGAGGCTTATAAGGTGGTGGTCAGGGGGCAGGCCTTGTCCCTTATCTCCCATACTAAGAAGTGCGAGAGAGCACAGGGGGTCCGCCTGGAAGCGGAAATAGCTGTAATGGAGGAGGACTTGGAGAGTGGGGTTACTGAGGAGAAATTGCATGTTCTCAGCCTCAAACAGTCAGATTACAAAGCGTTAGTCACGGAAGCGGCTAAAGAGATGCGTAGAGAGCAGCAAGGGCGGTTGTATGATGTGGGGGATAAGGCCGGAAAACTGATCGCTTGGTTGGATAGGAGGGAGAGAGCTAGCAGGGTGGTGCCCGTTGTGGAGAGGAGTGATGGAGTGCGTGTGACTGACCCGGTTGAGATAGTTGACTGCTTCGCAGCTCATTTCCGCGGAGTATACTCTCCGGTCTCGTCGCGATCGGAGGAGGATTCCCATAGCCTGCTTAGAGACATCACATTGCCAACCCTATCGGAGGCAGACGCGGTGTTGATGGAGGCGATGTTGTCGTCAGATGAGATCGCTTTGGCCACTCGTTCGATTGCTTCGGGTAAAGCGGTGGGTCCCAATGGTCTTCCCATCGAACTCTACAAGTTGCGTCCCGATAAGATAGCACCATATCTTCGAGACATGTTTTTGGCGGCCCGTGCGGCGGGATTCCTCCCCCCTGACCAACGCCTCGCCAGCATAGTTGTAATCCACAAAGAGGGGAAGCCGCGAGATCGCTGTGCCTCCTATAGGCCCATTTCTCTGTTGAACGCAGAACCCAAAATTCTGGCTAAAGTGTTGGCTAACCGATTGGTTCGGGTCGTGGGCGACTTGATTCATCAGGATCAGTCTGGTTTTATACCCCATCGGAATACCGCTCTAAATCTGAGGCGGTTACACGGCGTGCTTGCTAGAGCGGAATTCATACGTGAGCCGGCCATCTTGGCATCTTTGGATGCTACTATGGCATTCGACACTTTGGAGTGGCCATATATTTGGGCCGTGTTGGCGAAATTTGGGTTCGGCCCGGAGTTTATTGGTTGGGTAAAATTACTATACGCTGACCCACTGGCTCAGGTGGTAGTGAATGGTAGGGTGTCGGCTCCCTTCGCACTGGGGAGAGGTACGCGGCAGGGATGTCCGCTATCACCCCTTCTCTTTGCACTTTCTTTGGAGCCTCTCGCCGCCTGGTTGCGTTGGGAGCCGTCGTTGCGAGGCATTAGATGGATGCCGGAATTCGAAGACCGTGTCTCCCTTTACGCGGATGATATCCTTCTGTATCTCACGTCTCCCCGGCAGTCGCTCATTGTATTGGTGGACGTGCTGAATTCTTTTGGCCGCAACTCTGGCCTGGTCAACAACTGGGCCAAGTCGTGCGTCTACGTCCTCTCGGGGGATGCCCCCCTGCTGCCGCGGGGTTGCCCAGCTCAGATTGTTACCCTGGGGTTCAAATATTTGGGAATCTTTATCTCACTGGACCCCACGGTTCGCTATGAGCGAAACCTTCTACATCCCCTCCAGCGATTGAAGGCCGACATAGCGAGATAGCGACGACTTCCGCTCTCGCCGCTCGGACGGGCGGCATTGTTTAAAATGATGTCGCTGCCTCGTTGCTTGTATGCCTTGCAAAATACTCTTGATGTCGTGCCGGCCCGTTATTTCCGGGAGGTGGAGGGTCTTCAGCGCCAACTGTTTTGGGACAGGCGGCCGCGGATTGCTCTCGCCAAGTTGACGCTCCCTTGGTATGATGGGGGGGTCGCCCTCCCAGATAATAAACAATACTATTGGGCGTCTCAGTTGGCGGCGGTGAACCACGGGATATATGGTCCTGCCTTAAACCCGGCCTTTGAGATGGATAAACTCCTGCTTCCGGGTGGAGACTATAATAGGGCGCTGTACTCGGTGACCCAGGACATGCGGTTGACGGGACCCACGCGGGTGGCGGTGCACGTGTGGCACGCGGCGAATGCTGCGATGGGGTGGAGGGATCGCTTGACTCGGACGACGCCGTTGTATGCTTCTGGGCGGTTGGGCTGTTTGTGGAGATCGAAAGGCTTTGAGAAGTGGGATATGATTGGTATATGTAAGGTGGGTGATCTGTGGGCGAAGGGAGCTTTCAAAACGTTCGAAATGCTTAAAATTGAATATAAATTAAACGATAGAGAGTACTTCCGGTATGCTCAAGTCTACCATGCACTTTGTTCGGTCTTTCCGGATGCTACTGCTATCCCCGAGTATTCCCCACTGGAGGATAGAGTGTTGGATGGCTATGTGCCCGACAGCACTATTTCCCTGATTTATAAGAAACTCATTAATGATCGTGCGGACTCGCTGCTCCGTTTGAGGGAGGCGTGGACGGGCGATGGCTTGGAATTGGATGATGAGGACTGGGTATCGGCGGTGGCCTCCCCGAAAGAGGTGGCGATCCCGGCCCGCCTACGGTTTGTACAGCTGAAGATCCTCCATAGAGTGTATGTCACAGGGCCCGGTTTGCTGCGTATGGTTTATTCGATGGATGGATTGTGTAAGCATGGATGTGGCCTGCCGGGCACGTTTCTTCATATTTTGTGGGAATGTTCGGAGGTTGTGCGATTCTGGAACGGTATCCACACCGTAATGGAGGGGGTCACGCATGTGGCCCTGTTGCCAGAGGCTAGGAGGTGTTTGTTGAATGTCTGGGAACCGAATGATTGTAATGCGGCACAGACGCAGTGGGTGACCCTGGGGTACATGGTGGCTAAGCGTACCATTGCACAGCTATGGGGCTCCCCGAGGCCGCCCACGATTGACGTATGGAAGGAGAATATGGACTGGTGTATGTTTAGGGAAAAGACGGCGTATGTGGCGAGAGGCAAGCCAGGGAAATGGACTAGGGTATGGGGTCCGTGGAATCTATATCGGGTACGTATCTGCACCCCGCCTCTGCCATTAGAGGTCGATATTGCTCTGACCCCCTAGCCGCGCGTTCCGCGAGAGGGCTTGAGGTGTGCTCCATGCTTTGTTTTCCCATTGCCCCCCTCTACAGCTTCCGGACAGGAACTGCTTTGGACACTATATGTTATTCCCCGTCCCGGGAAGAGCACGCTGCTACTTCGGACTCTCATTGCCTTGAGTGTGTTTTATATTTAATACAAAATGAAACTGTTGTTTTCAATTGCTCCTGGCCTACAGCCACGGCCTGTTATATGTGCTTACGAACTGCCGGGCGCCTTGCCTATGGTTCGACGGATTGTGTGGCGTTACATAGCGGGCCCCCGGGCTCTATAGCGGCCGGCCCTGGTGGTTGTAGGCCCTTGTTTGTATTTTATTGTGTGCTAACGGTTTCGAATAAAAAATTTAAAAAAAAAAAAAAAAAAAAAATGAACTGTTTCATTTTTATTTTTTAAGAGTAAGCTGTGGTCCCTGGGACCACTGCCGGCTCTTAAAAGTCTTTTTTAAACATTTTCACACATTCTCACATTTTTGAATTGGTTACCACCAACTTTGAGTGGGTGGTAAAGTACAAATGTTTGTGACCACATTTCAATCGTAAAACATTAGTACATAGTGCTATTATTTGCTATTTGGAAGAAATGTCGGTAACACATCCTTCTAAACACCAAATCATATTACATCACAAACCTAAATTGCTATTCAGTAATGTGTTACTGACTCGCCCGTTGTTTTTTTGTTTTTTTTTATAAATTTTTTTTTTATTGATTATGTCAATTTCTCATGGCAAATATATTACAAATGATACATTCACATTATGTGATAACTTCACACATGATTAAGGAAAGCACAGGAAAAGGAACAAAAAGCAAGTCCTGACAATGCATAATTCAAATCCAAAAACTAACCACAAAAAGGAGAGTGAAGAATCAAAATAGGAGAAAAAGAAAAAAGGACCGCCTGGGCAAAAAGACCCAGAAAAAGGGGAGGAAGACCCTTAAACAGCCTTAACCGATACCAAATCTTAAATTTACTCTAGCCATCTGATAATTGGGGCCCAGATTTTCCTCCCCAGTACTCGTCTCCTACTCCCTCTCAGCCGATAAACAGCAGATTTCATATTATATATGGCTAGTAACCTAGCCCGTCAATTAAAGAACATAGGAGAGTCAGGGCTGATCCACTGGGAAGTTATACATAATCTTACAATAGCCATTGCGATAAATACAAATACGATCTCCGAGCTCGACTGATTATTCCCCTGCGAATTACCTTCTAAACCCAGAATGATTAAATCTTCTGTTAATGTTACCGGGATATCAAGGATCAGGTTCAGAAAGGATTCAATATCCTGTAAGTATTTAGCTAGATTGGGGCAATCGAAAAACATGTGTATGGTATCTGCAGCCCATGTCCCACAGCTACTGCATACGCTGCCCCGTGAGTCCCCCCATTTGGAAACCTTTACAGGAGTATAATATAAATTAAAGACGGACATAAAATGTTGGGTCCTCAAGCAACCAGTTATTGCAATCTGTTTGGCTAATTCCCATGACCCCTCTAGGTCCATAAGTTCAATTCCAAACTTTCTCTCCCAACTAGCATTCTGAATAATCATGTCATCAGGGAGGCCTTCCAATAATATTTGTTACATTTTCCCTATCCGAGATCTGTCCCCTATCCACCAGAGCTATTTTTCCCAAATTTACACAAGTCCGTTGCATAACTTTGCCCAAGAAGCTCCTAATCTGCAAGAACTCCAAAAAATCTGTCCTAGCAAGATCAAACTTCTCTTGTAAGTTAATAAAAGAAGCAATTTGGCCTTCACAACAAACATCCCCCAGAGCTTTAATGCCTAAATTCCCCCAACTACATGTGATTTGGTCTTGAAATACTGGTGGTAAATTACCGTGGGACGAGAAATGAGTATATGTATTGATATTAGAAATCCTAAACCTACGCCGTATCTTTCGCCAGATCGAGTAGGCCGACTAGATTGTTTTGAATTTTGTCTTTTTGTAATAGATAAGCTCTTGAATTTAGACTAAGCATTGCCTGGCATCATCCCCAAGTTGCTATTTCGTAAATGGTTGGTCTAACTGCAACCAGAACTTTTGCCTTAGCCCCTACCAGCAGTATCCCCATATGTTGTAAAAGTGCTGACCAATGATACAGAAAAAGGCTGGGTACACCCCATCCACCCTTGGTCTTGGTAGACTCATCCATTTACTTGCATTTCTGGATCTGTGGTACCCCCATAGAAATCTAAGGCATGTCCTTTCTACTTTGGCAATACAAAATGCTGGAATTTCCAGGGGTATGGTCCGGAACAAATATAAGAACTTTGGAAAAATTGACATTTTTATGACATTACTTCGGCCAGACATTGATAAATGTAAGTGATCTAATCTCTCCAGTGTCTTGTTAACAACTCTAATTACTGGCAGAATATTTAGCTCGGGTATACGTGGCACTTCTGCTGAGATCTTCACCCCCAGATAGGTAACTACACGGATGGTGGGGATATCTGCCGGGAGCAATATATCCGCACGCAAAATCTGAGTTTTGTCGATATTTAGTTTATACCCGAGACCGAACCAAATTGTTCCGCCAGATGCTTCACTGCCAGGAGAGCGGATCTTATATGGGTCATAAATATTGCGATGTCATCATCTTACGCTAATGAGTTATACCCGATTATGTTTATCTAGGGTGCTTTAATATTCATATTAGCATCCAGTTTCTTAAGGAAGGGATCGATATATAACAAAAATAACAACAATTGTGTTCTGTTTTTATACTTTTTACCTCTTTTTGGTACTTGTCAATGCTTTACAGATTTTCTCTAAGTTAAGCCTGTCTGTTCTGTGCCAAAGCTGCCAGGGGTGGAGTTCAGGGTTACACTTAAACCCATAACTGGACCTAACAAGATAGCGATTTATTTTGTGTGTGATGGACCTTAATCCCCCCGAATTGTTAAACTACTTTCTCACAGTAGTTACTGGCTGAAAATAATGGATTTGATGTACGTACGAATGGTTGCAAAATACTGGTCACAATTAGCAATTAGTATTTCCGGACCTCTGTGGTAATTTGTGAAGTGACCTATGTACTACTAGTTCGTTTTGAAAATTGGTGATTTGTAGTTGGTCAAAATTTGACCTGCCTCATGAAAATGTTGTAAGCTTCAATTTGTTAACACTAGGATTCACTGACATCCCAGGGATCATGGCTTGCTGTAATCAGCAGACCACCATGTCTGTGATTACCTTTAGATAGAGCAATGTTTTTAATGCAGCTGATATTCCTGGAAGGAAAAAGTGATGCATTTAAAAATAAAACATGAACTGTTTCATTTTTATTTTTTAAGAGTAAGTTCTGGTCCCTGGCACCACTGCCGGCTCTTAAAAGTCTTTTTAAAACATTTTCACACATTCTCACATTTGTGAATTAGTTACCACCAACTTTGAGTGGGTGGTAAAGTACAAATGTTTGTGACCACATTTCAATCGTAAAACATTGGTACATAGTGCTATTATTTGCTATTTGGAAGGAATGTCGGTAACACATCCTTCTAAACACCAAATCATATTACATCACAAACCTAAATTGCTATTCAGTAATGTGTTACTGACTCGCCCGTTGTTTTTTTGTTTTTTTGTTTTTGTATATATTTTTTTTTATTGATTATGTCAATTTCTCATGGCAAATACATTACAAATGATACATTCACATTATGTGATAACTTCACACATGATTAAGGAAAGCTCAAGAAAAGGTACAAAAAGCAAGTCCTGACAATGCATAATACAAATCCAAAAACTAACCACAAAAAGGAGAGAGAAGAATCAAAATAGGAGAAAAAGAAAAAAGGACCGCGTGGGCAAAAAGACCCAGAAAAAGGGGAGGAAGACCCTTAAACAGCCTTAACCGATAGCAAATCTTAAATTTACTCTAGCCATCTGATAATTGGGGCCCAGATTTTCCTCCCCAGTACTCGTCTCCTACTCCCTCTCAGCCGATAAACAGCAGATTTCATATTACATATGGCTAATAACCTAGCCCGTCAATTAAAGGACATAGGAGAGTCAGGGCTGATCCACTGGGAAGTTATACATAATCTTACAATAGCCATTGCGATAAATACAAATACGATCTCCGAGCTCGACTGATTATTCCCCTGCGAATTACCTTCAAACCCAAAATGATTAAATCTTCTGTTAATGTTACCGGGATATCAAGGATCAGGTTCAGAAAGGATTCAATATCCTGTAAGTATTTAGCTAGATTGGGGCAATCGAAAAACATGTGTATGGTATCTGCAGCCCATGTCCCACAGCTACTGCATACGCTGCCCCGTGAGTCCCCCCATTTGGAAACCTTTACAGGAGTATAATATAAATCAAAGACGGACATAAAATGTTGGGTCCTCAAGTAACCAGTTATTGTGATCTGTTTGGCTAATTCCCATGACCCCTCTAGGTCCACAAGTTCAATTCCAAACTTTCTCTCCCAACTAGCATTCTGAATAATCATGTCATCAGGGAGGCCTTCCAATAATATTTGTTACATTTTCCCTATCCGAGATCTGTCCCCTATCCACCAGAGCTATTTTTCCCAAATTTACACAAGTCTGTTGCATAACTTTGCCCAAGAAGCTCCTAATCTGCAAGAACTCAAAAAAATCTGTCCTAGCAAGACCAAACTTCTCTTGTAAGTTAATAAAAGAAGCAATTTGGCCTTCACAACAAACATCCCCCAGAGCTTTAATGCCTAAATTCCCCCAACTAAATGTGATTTGGTCTTGAAATACTGGTGGTAAATGACCGTGAGACGAGAAAGGAGTATATGCATTGATATTAGTAATCCTAAACCTACGCCGTATCTTTTGCCAGATCGAGTAGGCCGACTGGATTGTTTTGAATTTTGTCTTTTTGTAATAGATCAGCTCTTGAATTTAGACTAAGCATTGCCTGGCATCATCCCCAAGTTGCTATTTCGTAAATGGTTGGTCTAACTGCAACCAGAACTTTTGCCTTAGCCCCTACCAGCAGTATCCCCATATGTTGTAAAAGTGCTGACCAATGATACAGAAAAAGGCTGAGTACACCCCATCCACCCCTCGATCTTGGTAGACTCATCCATTTACTTGCATTTCTGGATCTGTGGTACCCCCATAGAAATCTAAGGCATGTCCTTTCTACTTTGGCAATACAAAATGCTGGAATTTCCAGGGGTATGGTCCGGAACAAATAGAAGAACTTTGGAAAAATTTACATTTTGATGACATTACTTCGGCCAGGCATTGATAAATGTAAGTGATCTAATCTCTCCAGTGTCTT
Organism: Triturus cristatus; assembly: GCF_964204655.1. NCBI lineage: Eukaryota > Metazoa > Chordata > Amphibia > Caudata > Salamandridae > Triturus > Triturus cristatus. The sequence goes on along the minus strand of NC_140582.1, from coordinate 519,296,883 downwards.
GTTAACAACTCTAATTACAGGCAGAATATTTAGCTCGGGTATACGTGCCACTTCTGCTGAGATCTTCACCCCCAGATAGGTAACTACACGGATGGTGGGGATATCTGCCGGGAGCAATATATCCGCACGCAAAATCTGAGTTTTGTCGATATTTAGTTTATACCCGAGACCGAACCAAATTGTTCCGCCAGATGCTTCACTGCCAGGAGAGCGGATCTTATATGGGTCATAAATATTGCGATGTCATCATCTTACGCTAATGAGTTATACCCGATTATGTTTATCTAGGGTGCTTTAATATTCGTATTAGCATCCAGTTTATTAAGGAAGGGATCGATATATAACAAAAATAACAACAATTGTGTTCTGTTTCTATACTTTTTACCTCTTTTTGGTACTTGTCAATGCTTTACAGATTTTCTATAAGTTAGGCCTGTCTGTTCTGTGCCAAAGCTGCCAAGGGTAGAGTTCAGGGTTACATTTAAACCCATAACTGGACCTAACAAGATAGCGATTTATTTTGTGTGTGATGGACCTTAATCCCCCCGAATTGTTAAACTACTTTCTCACAGTAGTTACTGGCTGAAAATAATGGATTTGATGTACTTACGAATGGTTGCAAAATACTTAATAGAGCAATGTTTTTAATGCAGCTGATATTCCTTGAAGGAAAAAGTGATACATTTAAAAATAAAAAATTAACTGTCTCATTTTTATTTTTTAAGAGTAAGCTGTGGTCCCTGGGACCACTGCCGGCTCTTAAAAGTCTTTTTTAAACATTTTCACACATTCTCACATTTGTGAATTGGTTACCACCAACTTTGAATGGGTGGTAAAGTACAAATGTTTGTGACCACATTTCAATCATAAAACATTAGTACATAGTGCTATTATTTGCTATTTGGAAGGAATGTCGGTAACACATCCTTCTAAACACCAAATCATATTACATCACAAACCTAAATTGCTATTCAGTAATGTGTAATGGGATCATTATATAACAAAAGTAACAACGGAGAAATAACGGCGGAGAACAGGGGCATCCCTGCCTAGTACCTCTACTTATGCCAAATGCTTTGGATTCTTGTCCGCATATACGGATTCGAGCTTCAGGAAGCACATAAAGTGCCTGTATTGATGGACAAAATAAGTGGATAGTCCCTTCCATCAAAGGACGGACCACAAAAACTCCAGGAGGCCCTGTCGAACGCTTACTCTGCGTCCAACAGGATCATCCCGAGAGGTGACTTCGTGGCCTGAGCCCAGTCAAAAAGGGCGATGGCTCACCTAACATGGTCCGTGGTTCCCCGACCAGGAATGAACCCGTGTTGACGAATAGAAACCAAAGGAGTGATAATCTTACGCAGCCTTAAAGCAGTGGTTTTTGCAAAATCTTACTATCAGCACTAATAAGCGAGATGGTTTAAAAAAAAAAAAACTACCATGGTGGTCTTCCACCAAGAATCGGGTGTCTGGACCTTTTGGGCTAATTGGAATAGAGACACAAGCTCAATTCGAAGTACTTGCTGGAATGTCCGATAAAATTCTAAGGGTAACACGTCTGGACCCACAGCCTTACCGGCAGCTAATGAGGTTACTGCATACTCGACCTCTTCCCAAGTGATCGGGGCTGCAAGAGTCTCATTCTGTTCCGGCGTGACCTTCACTGTTTCAAAATCCCTCAAAAATCTTCCAACAATGCTGCTGCCACCTCCCCTTCCTCTTAATATAATTGCTGACAGAATTTTTGAAATACCTTGAAGACTTAGACCGGAGAGTCCTGAATCTGGTCCGAGTGATCTTTAATCCTGCAGATTCTATTTGCGACTCCCCTCTGTTGTATACGTTTAGCCAAGAGTCTCCCCGTATTTTCCCCAAATTTGTCTATATCCGCCCGGTGCTGTACATATTTGATAGCAAGTTCTTCCCCAAAGTATTGATGTATCCTGGCTTTTATTACCGCGATAAGCTGTTGGCACTCGTCAGTGTTTTGAGCATCCCTTATTTCCCTCATGTGCTCTGCCTCAGCCATCCTGAGCTGTTCCACCCAACCTCTATATTTTCCTGTACTACCCTCTGCCGATACAGAGAGAAACTGAGCGTCTCGCCCCACACGGCCGCATTGAAAGCATCCCATACTATAATTTCAGAAGCGGTACCTCTATTTATATTTAAAAATTCCGTTATCCATTTGGCCATGTGCAAGCAGTATACCTAGTCTAATAAAAGCTTCCTTTCAAACGTCCATGTCGTCTGGGGTAGAGGGGAGCCACTTAATGGAAATTCAACGACTATTGTATTGTGATGTGAAATTATCTTAGGGTGAAGCTCAATGCTAACCTTCTCGGCGGTTTGACTTGAGATGAAAAAATAGTCCAGACGGACAAATTTATTAATGGGGGCCAAAAAAAAAGTGCACCCTGGATCCCCCTGCCTAATACTGTACCAGACATCAGCCAATCCATGTTCCCTAATAAGTCCCTGTAATGCCTTAAAGGTCCTACCTTTTCTTCCCTGATATGGGAGATTGCTGAGAAGATTGAAACTGCTATCAAGTTGGATATTGAAATCACCAAAAAGGACTAATGGAGATGGCCATAGGGCCAATTCTATACTTTAAGAATTTAGCACTTCAGGGTCGTTCAGATTCGATCCATACAGAGAGCAAATTGAAAACGGGGTACCGTTAATTACAGCTTCCAAAATCACCCACCGACCTAGTTTATCCTCCTTGGTTCGATTGCAGTTTATCGGACCATGCTTTGCTAGAATAACTACACCCCGTGTGGTAGTGCCTTGACAAGTACTAGCCAGTAAATCGAGACCCAAATCCTTCAACCACCACGATTGGTCCAGGCTATGTGGGTTTCTTGCATACACCGCACATCTATCTGCATATATCTTATAAGCATAGCCAGCAAACCTCTTTTTCTCCTATCATTGAGGACACAGAAGTTTAAGGAGCAGATTCCAATGTTGCCCTTTCTATCCATCATCCTTGTGAGTTACAGGCACTTAAACATAATTCATAGAATAATACAAGAAATTCCCAAAAACTTTCCACAAGACACTGTTAAATATGTTCCATAAGACACTGTTGAATACATTCATTTTAGCATAGAAACGATTGCCATGACAAAACATATAAAGCAACAGTAGTGAGCTCCTACCCCACCCTCGTGCCTCCCTCTGCCCTGAAAACCCCGCTCATCCCCCCTACCATGCCCCCCCTACCTCCCACTGCATGAGGTATAAGGACCAAAGGTCCCCGGTGATGAAGAGCTGGACCACCACCTCTTCAACAAAGCTAAACCTCCCCTTCAGTGAAATATCCAACATACTATAAGCTACTCAGCCCACACTGGAAAAACAGGATACTAAAGCCTTCAGTCCCCATATCTTTTCCTTCAACTTCAACTACAATGATAACATAAATTCTTTTGGTTGAACTTCAGACTGAAAAAAGTGAGTTTGCCCCTGAGACACCACCTTCAATTTAGCAGGGTTGAGCAAAAAAATCTGAGCCCCTTTTGTCTGAAACAGGGATTATTTGGCACAATAGCCACCTTTTCTCGACTGTCGCCTGACAGAAGTCAGGCCTCACAAATAATTCACAACCCTTGCCCACCCTTTTCAGATCAGGTCTATCCAAATCATATAGGGCCTCTCGGGACCCAAAAATATTGAGGCAGATGAGACTAGCCCGTGGCCAATTGTCAGCTTGCCCCCCTTTTTTTCGTTGATTGAAAGGGAATCGATGGGTTCGCTGCAATTCAGTTTTCCAATCCCAATGCTTGAGTTCTGGGAATGCCTCCTCGAAAAGTTCAATGACAAACTGCCGGACGTCCGTACCCTCCTTGTACTCGGGAACACCCAAAAGTCGCAAGTTATTTCTCCTTGACCGAATTTCAAGGTCAGACAATTTCCACAGTGTGTCATCTTTCAGAGTTTCCATTGACTCGGCCTGGGTTTTCTGTGCGGCCATCTCATCTTGTAACAGAGAAATTCTGGCTTCCGCTTCACCAATTCTCACTGCAAAATCGGAGCAAGTCTTTGCAATCCTGCGTATGGAATTTTGAAGTTTATGACACGCACCTTGGGTGCGAGAGCTTTCTGCTCTAATATCCTCACGATGAGCCATAATACACTGATATATTGTGGAGAGCGTGATTTCTTCGGGTCCACTGGAGTTTACAGTAGCCATTCCTGAAAGTGCCCCTCCGTCCGGAGCTTCCTTCCCATCCAATTTTGGTGAGAAAGAGTAGTCCCATATCATTGAGCCACCCGAACCCAAAATCTGAGAGTGGCTTGATCTTTTGATTTACGAACCGTTCCAAGATTGTACGAAGTCTTTTATCTATCTTCTTCCCAATGCAGACTGCTAGTGTCACTCTCTTCCCCAGCCCAGTCTTTACCACAACTATCATCACCCGAAGAGTTAGAATGATCCGACATAGAGTAGAATTTATCCGCTACGTCCTCCTCTTTAGTTATTCCTGAGGCAAAAGTCTAATCGTGAGGTGTCTGCAGATTAACTTCCAAGTGACCAGCCCCCTTGTCAATATTATTCTGATCCACTACCACTTTTACCTGCCCAATACTGGTAAAAACTCCATTTACCATGATGTCTTGCTGTTTAATCACTGAACTGTCAGCGGCCACCGGAAGACTACCATTAGACAACAGGACTTCTTGGTTACCAGCCTCCCTACTGCCACCAGGAAGGTTGTCTTCACCCTCAAACTCTCGATCACCCACTTGATCAGATGTCTCCCCATACACTTCTTTCACTATAGATTCAGCCAAAAGTGATTCCATACCTTGAGTGGCATCTCCCAGAGGTGTGGGGGCAGCTGCAGAGATAGACAGAGGCACTCCAGTTGCAATAGGTGCCTTTGCTCCAACTACCGGATCCCTCAGCAGCCTGCTCTTCCCACTTTGTGCTTTGAAGAGGGCAGGGACCATCTGCCACCCTCGGACAGAAGCACTGCTTTTCCTGCTTTGATCCCCCACCCCCGGTAGTCCAACCAGTGTACCCAAGCCAGACCGTTGTCCTCCAGCATCAACCGCCCCTCCATCGCCATCCAGGGTTGCCTTCCCAGGACTTCCTGAGCCTATCAGCGACCCGCCAGTCTTGCTGCCCCTGGTGGAAGCTTTCGGTGGCATTGGAAAGGTTGAACAGGTAAACAGAGTGGGAGGAAGTGTCAGGGTAGATGCGCTCACAGAAGCTAATCTTGAAGTCAATGGCATACCCCACAACCAAATCCACGAGCGCCAAATCATTTAGAGATGTCAAGGAATGATAACTTTACTGCCGCATTGCAAAACTCCAGTCAGAAGCCAGAAGGGAAGAGGTTAGCAGGGAACGAGTCATTCGGTCAGCTCACTCGACTGACGCTGCGGGCTGAAAACATTGACAGTTTTGAGACCCTAGGATCCTCGAATACACACTTGAAAATGATAAAGGTGCCTTGCGAAATCTTATAGGCATACGTGTTGCCTGGGGCTATTCTCCTGTGACACCCAAATAAATAATGAATAGGAAACACAATTGAATTTCCTGTTTGACAACAACAAAGGGTACTTTGCCAGGATATTCTTTACAACTTTCTGCGTGGATAAATTGGGTGAAGGGTTTATCCAGTCAGCAATCTTTAGGACAGATACCATAAAAAAACACAAGAGTAGTGCTAGGTCTATATTCAGTACAGCCTCTTTTTATGTTTTCTATACTTTCAGTCACCCAGTAAAGAGTTGTCAAAATGGTGAGCAGTGCTGCAAACAAATGGAGGTAGATTGCCCCACATCTAAATGTGTTGGCAAAGGATAAGTGATAAGAAGATGCTTTGTCCTACCACTCTCTTGATTGATGCCTTTTGTTGGTACGTCATGTACACTGGGAAGATAAAGTGGTAAGACAAGATTTTGTGCAATCTAAAAGTCACAGCTTTTTTCTACTGTAGATGAATCCTTAAATACCAGTGAACGAGTACATTAAATATATCACCTGGTTTTATAATACTTAAAATTCTGAGTGTGATTTGGGCTGCGGGAGGGCAGGTAACATAATCAGCATTTTTCAAATTAGCCTTTGAAATATGACAGTAAATATAAATACAACAGTTCTGATGTACATATTAATTATTGGCTTTACGAGAAAATAAAGCTGGCACAAATCTTCAGATTTTGTTCCCATCAATTAGAGTCAGGCTACAGTATTTCCGGTCCCTAGAGTTAGTCAGAAATCCTAGCAGAAGTAACTTTGGGCAGAGAACTCCGCTCCGCTAGCGGAGCTTGCGGATTTTTGCATACTCCGCGTTCCGCTAAGAACGCGAAGTTTATGCAAAACCCCGACTTCGCAGCAGAGCAGAGTTCAGCCCAGGCCCTCCACACCTCCACCAAAAAACACACTTACCTTTATCGCGGTGTCTCAGGGCTGCCGTCCTCCTCCTCGCCGGGTTCTCTCCTGCAAAATCCCAACATCAGCTGTATGTCATAGTAGGACTGCGCATGAGTGCTCAGTCCTACCCACGACGTATGTCTGATGTAGGGGTTTCGGTTTCCAGAAGAGACTACGGCGAGGAGGAGGAGGGCAGCCATGAGACGGGATAAAGGTAAGTGTGTTTTTACCTTAATTTTAATTTGTTTTAAAAATATTTATTGAGGGGGAGTGGAGGGAGGTGTGGAGCGGAACCGACCTCCACTGAGTTTTTGCCCAACTCTGTGGAGCTCCGCATAGAGCAACTACGCCAGCTCTGCCTGGGCTCAGGCACAATTTAAAATTTTTACAGCTACGTTGATACAATGCAGCTCAACAATGATGCAACCAAAGTATTTGGATACAGTCCATATGTAAATCAATAGTTAATGTAACAAACTTACAAAACATTAATAAAAGTAATGTACCCCACTGTAGACAAATAGCTACTTCTGTTTTTGGACCAAAAACAAACAGATTGGATTCTGCATGTAGGGATTAAAGTCCTTGTACTGCTAGGAAAGGTGGGTCCCATGCCCATTGTTTTTGCTTTGACTTGCTCTCTGTACCTTTTCCACCAAGGAAGTTAACATCTACAAATCAACTGAAAGTCCATATTTTTTGGCTCAATTAGTGAAGCACAATATTCTGGTGGACTGTTAGACCTGGCACCTTGGCGTGAGTCTCCCTTTCACTTTTTTGTCGCTGTGCCTCATGTGTTTTGCTGGTGTTAGCTGCTCAGAGCACTGTGCCACTGCCTACCAGTGCCACAGTGCAAGTGCTCCCTATTTAAAATGTATATGTTGGTTGGATTCCAGGATTGGCTTATTTGGTTACACCTGGGCTCTGAATAGGGTTGTTCTCTGCTACCACAATGCTGGCTCCACCTCCTGCGGAGTGGCTGATGTCTCTGCCCTGCACCCTGAATAGAAAGGTAGAGTCATGTCAACAGAGTGCTCAAGAACTGGTTTGGACTGGGCAAAGGACCCTCTACCCCAGAGGAACAAAGGAATTAGGGGTATAAGTATTGGGACCATGCTCCCAAGAAATTAGATCCTGCTGAAACAAGAAGAACCTCTGCCAGTGGAGAAGGAACTGGGAAAGCTGTAGGAGGAGCAACTGTCCCTGACCTGGGGGATTGGCCTGCAGTGGTTGCCTTGCTGCTGAAGGAGAGGAGAAAGACTGCTAAAGACTTTACTTCAACTTGTGCTTTGAAAAGATCTCCAAGGGCTTGAACTGAGCTTGCCCCCTGAACAAAGTCCCAGGACCAGTGGACTACACCCCCAGCTCCCCAGAGTCTTTTGGAAGTGCCTGCTGCTGTTGTTGGGCCTTCTGAGGGACTGCGTGTCGCAAGGAGCTGGAAGCGCGATGCAAGGAAGAGAAGCGTGCTGCCGTCGGAGCCGCTGTCGTCTCATCTCACAGAGAGTGTCGCCACTGCAGCATCGCATCGGGTGGAAGCGTCTCGCATCTTTCCGGAAGTGTCTCGCAACGCCAAAGAAGCGTGTCGCCATCGCAGCCATCGTAGCTGTCGCATTGCACCGCACCGAGAGAAGAGTCTCGCATCGAGGAGGAAGCGTGTCGCCATCGCAGCCATCATAGTTGTCGCATTGCACCGCAACCAGAAAAGCGCCTCGCATCCACGGAGAAGCGTGCCGCCGTCGGAGCCGCTGTCGTCGCATCTCGCAGAAGGGGTGTCGCCGCTGCAGCATCGCATCGAGCGGAAGCGTCTCGCAACGTCGAAGAAGAGTGCCGCTGCCAAGGCCGCTGTCGTCGCATCTCGTCAAGGGTGACGCCGCTATAGCTGACGCATCGAGTCGAGCCTTCTCGCAACATCGGAGAAGCGTAACGCATCTGGAAGATCCCGTCTTTATTTCTTTTGCACCAAGAACTTCAACGCATCTGCATCGCTGCAACACTTTTGTTGCCCTGCGTGTCGCATCTAAGGAACATTGACTTAAAGTGTTGCATTTAAGAACTTGAGAGAAACTAAGCAATCTTCTACCAACTAAGCAACCGTATTGTGTATTTTTAATGGTCTTGTGATAATCCTATATAAAGAATCCTTATCTTTAATATAAATACCTGTGTGGTGTCCATTTGTAGTGTTGTCACTTGGTTACTGTATGTGTTCACAAATGCTTAACCTATAACGCTCTGAGATAAGCCTTGTCTGCTCATGCCTAGCTACCTAGAGGGTGAGCAGGGGTTATTTTAGGAGTGTAACCCCTTACCCTGACTAGAGGAAAGGTTCCCTGCTTGTCACAAGTACCTACCTGTGCCAACCAGAGAACCCGGATTCTAACATGGACAAAAAGGACACCCACACAGTGTAATCACATTCAGGGTGAAGTTAGGCTTTTCTACACTTAGAAAACTATGGAAAGGCTACAATTTGAGGTCAGAGACTTGTGTAATTAAGGGGCAAAGACATTTTACCTTTACTCCTAGGAGGTATCTCCCAGCCATCTTATGAAATACTTTTGTGATGCCTAATGAATGGAGTGCTTCTTTTACCTTGGAATGTGTATAGTGTAACTGCTGTTGTTTGCATATTACGAGGACCGTCTGTGGTGTGTGTCTAATGTTCTCCTCAAGGACATACTGATTAGTCCCCGTTTGCATCTGCTGTCCCAATAATTGTATTCAATCCCTGCAACCAATCTTAGAAGGTCAGAAAACAGTACATTCTCATTCTGCCAGGCTGCCCTAACTGCCTAGAAAAAATGAATTACATTCTGCTGCCAGTTGAGCCCTCTACATACACCAACTGTTCAAACTCACTTGTGATGTCTGGCCTGGGGAGCGCTTACCGCTTCCTCAATCCCAGGTCTGCATAGAAATGAAGAAGCCCTGATCAGGATGTCTCTCCTCTTTCTCTAGTACATATTTCCTGAACCCTTGTCTCCTGTGTAGCGGCCTGGGAAAAGGGGCAATAAAGCTTCTCTTTGAATTTGTTGGATGGATGGGTGGTAATGAATGATGAATGTAGGCACACCTTTTGATTGGCCTTGCTTTTCTGACACCATCCCCAATTATTGATTTATCCTTCTCAGAGCAAGCATTGTGTATTCATCTTGATCTCTGATGTAGGTATGCAGGCCCAGATTTACAAAGGGTTTGCTTCAGGTTTGTGGTACTTTTTAACACAACCTAAAACAAAATCTTCTGCTGAAATTTATAAACTAACATAAATCACAATTTGCATTGGTTTGCCACCCAAAATAACACATTGCAGTGCAATCCCTTGCTTTGCATTAATTTGCATCAAGAGGACGTTCCATGGGTGGTGGGTGGGGACTCCCATACAACCAACAGTGGGTTTTGATGCAAGGAAGATGTAATAAGAATGTAATAAGGAGAAACATTTTCATTTCTCCTCGGGTTTTCCTATTTGTACGTGCGCAGCATTCTGCAATACACATGAAAAGACAAAAATGTCTTAAAGCATAGTTTTGTGTATGAAAGAAGCCCTTCTTGCTTAAAAACTATACTGAGTACAATTCAGACACCCGTGCACACTGGGTAAAGAGTACCTGTGTTAATGCAAAGCAAATACAAGTGCACCAGCACAGGGTGATAGAAGAACTACACTACATCTAAGTAGACATGGTGCAGTTCAAGTAATTTTATTTAAAAGTAAACAAGGTGACCATACAAAGTAGAGAGGATGAGTTTTACAAAACAACAATCCAAATCTGTTGCTTAAAAGGTAAAGGAATTGGACTAATAATACAAAAAAGAGACATAATAAATGTACATAGAATGGGTATATATGCATTCAAGGAATATAAAAGAAGAAATTGTGGAACAATCAGGGAATTAGGGTGGTTTGGGAACCTCCTGTTGAGATGGTGTAGGTAAAAAACATCTTTTAGCACTAACATCAATAAATGTTGTAACAGGTGACCACAAGACAGCACGTTTGGTAGCCATTTGAGGAGGATGCACAAAGGCAGTGACTAATCTATGATTGTGGCAAACATTGTACCACCAGGCTCTATACGATTTTTTTGAAAAGTCTTTCCAATTGACAGTAATTTGTTGAAAAACAATTGATAATAATAAGTCAATAATCTTGACATTAGATAGAGCTCCATCCCAGATAGAAGAGAGGCTGCCCAGGAAGATATGAATGAAGGAAAAAGGAAACTTAGTACCATAAATCAAGTTGATTTGTAACCAAGCTTGCATCCAGAAAGCTTGTACTTGAGGGCAGGTGAATAACATATGGAGAAGGTCGGCATTGGGGGAGGAGCATGTCCAACATAGATCAAGAGTAGTGGAGAAACGTTTACACAGAATGGCTGGTGTGAATAAAAGTCTATTGTAAACAAAAAATAATGTTTGTGTGGTATTAGCTGCTCTAGAGGCTTTACGTAATTTGGACCAAATGTCTTCCCAGAGTGAGAGTGGCCAACATACCGCAAAATCTTTTTCCCAAGCTTCCTCAATCTTTGTTTTCTGTCTGTCATTAGTAGTGCGTTGTAGGTGTTTGTAAATAGTCGAGGCATTGGGTGCGGTTTGTAACAGGGTGTGAAGTCGTAAAGAGGGCTGTGATTTGGTAGAAGTAGCAGGTATGATAGAGAGTTGCGAATAAGTTCCCAAGATAGTTTTTTTAAGTAAAATGTATTTATGGATGAAAGAATTTGGACCATCATTTTTATGGTATCTAGGTGACCCCACCAGGACAAGTAGAGGGAATGCCACTTAGAAGTAAGTTCTGAAATCTTTTGATGGCAAGTACTCATACAGAGTACCACCGTTTCAGAGATGGAAGGTTTAAATTGCAAACCTAATTATTTAATATAGTTTGGACTCCATTTAAATTGAGAAGCCTGAAATTGTGAGCTGAAAGTATGTTTTGTTAATGGTAGTATTTCGCATTTGTCGTTGTTTAATTTGTACCCGGAAATGAGTGAGTAGGATTCCACCTCTGCTAAAAAAGCCGGAGTTGAGACTTCTGGCCTAGAAAGGAAGAGCAAAATATCATTGGCGTAGGCTGCAAGTTTAATGTGAACATTCGGTGTTTGGAAGCCATAGATGTTTGAATTTTTACGCAACTTGGACAGGAATAGCTCTAGGGCCAGGTTGAAAAGAAAAGGGGAAAGAGGACAAACACTGCCTAAATTAAAAAATGAAGAAATCAAGCCATTAGCGCGAACTGCAGCTCTTGGATTGGAATAAAGGAGATATACTAGGTTTATAAATTTAGGGCCAAATCCAAACCATTCAAGGGTATAAAATAAATATTTCCATTCAACTCTATCAAAAGCCTTCTCAGCGTCCAGAGCAATTGCTGCTAGGGGGTAATCAAGGTGAGATGATTTGGAGAAGATATTAAAGAAGAGCCTTGTATTATCTGTGATGACTCGTCCTTTGATGAAACCAGATTGCTCCTTTCCTAGTAAGATTGGTAAGTAAGAGTCGAGACATGTGGCCAAAGCTTTAGAAAAAATGTTATAGTCGATATTAACCAACGAGATAGGTCTGTCATTTTTACAATATTTAGAGTCTTTACCTTCTTTCGGAATAAGACAAATGTGGGCTTCAGAAAATGAACCAGAAGAATGTTTGGAGGTACTAAAGAAAGTTATAAGTGAATGCAATTTGGGAATAAAAATTTGGAGTAATTAGTATAGAATTCAGCGGTAAAGCCATCTGGGCCGGGAGCTTTATCTTTTTTAAGTTTCTGAAGGGCTTCTAGAAGTTCATGCTGAGAAAGGTCAGATTCTAAGGGGGATAGATCCAAAGGAGTGTGTTGAGATTTTTGGATATTTAAAAAGAAGTGCGATAATTGATGATCTGTAGGTTGAGTTTCTGACGAATATAAAGATTTATAAAAGAGAGAGAATTCATTTAAAATTTCAGCATCCTTAAATTTTAGGACTGAATGCTCATCAAAGATGGACTCAATAGTTAGCTTGTTTTGGCGAATCTTTTAGTAATTGGCCAATATTGTCCCTGCTTTATTTTTACCTCCATAGAATTTGGCGCTTGATTTTAATAAATAAAGGGAAGCATCCTCTGTAGACTTTTTGTTGAATTGTAGCTTAGCGTTAATAAGATTTTTTAAAGAATTTTCTGAGTGTGATGTATAATATAAATGTTCTAACGCCTTAATGTCCTGAAGAAAGTCTTTGGTGATCTTACATGCAGTTCTTCGTTTTTTTGCTACATAGCCTACAATGAAATTCCTGGCCAATGCTTTGAAGGCGTCCCAAATGGTAGCGGGAGACAAAGAGTCTGTGGTATTCCTTACAAAATAATCCGTAGAAAAGGAGTTGAAAGCTGTGGTAAAGTTGGGATCTAAGAGAAGTGAATTATTAAAACGCCACCTTCTGGAAGCGTTGTTCCTGGGTAGGATCTCAAAACCAATTGAAACTGGTGCATGGTCCGAAAGGAGGATAGGGCCAATATCTGCAAATGTGAGGGATTGTGAAATGTTATGAGATACAAAAACCTAATCAATTCTTGATTGGGTATGATGGGTTGTGGAATAAAAGGAGTACTCTCTAACAGTCGGGTTGCAAAGGCGCCAGGCGTCAAGCAATTTGTGTTGATGTATGGTGTTAGTAAAAGATTTATGTGACTTGTTGGGAATGAAGGAAACTTTTGAGTTTCTGTCTAAAAAGGGCTTGATCACCTGGTTGCAGTCGCCTGCCATAATAAAATTGTCATCAAACAGTGAGAAATGTGGTTGGCCAATGTGGGCCAAAAGGAGGAGTTGCCTCCTGTAGGTGCATAAACATTGAGAAGAGAGACCACAACACCCTTCAGTGATAATTTTACAATGATCCACCTCCCTTCAACATCCGATTCTTGTGATAAAAGCATGAATGGTAAGGATTTACGACATAATATTGCCACTCCATTCCGTTTACCATCCCCAGGAGAAAAGTAAGTCTCACCCACCCAGCCTCTTTTCAATTTCAGAGATTAAGTATCTGTGAGTTGGGTTTCTTGTAAGAACACAATGTCAGCATTCAACTTAGCCAAATGTGATAAGACTCTTTGGGCCCGATGTAGGTGGCCCAAATACCGGTCGGTAATACCGAAAATCGGTAGATTTCAGCATTACCGACCGGTATATAGCAATCCCCAATGTAGGAAGGGAATCGGTAATAAGGAATCGGAAAATACCGATTTCTAATTACCGATTACTTATTTACCGATTCGGAATTACCGAAGACCCAAATACCGAATCGGTAAATAAGAAACGGTAAAAACCATAAAAGAGATGTTGAGAAATTCGGTAATACCGAATTTCCTAAAATTCGGTATTTAAGAGTCGGTAATTACCACGGACTGCAAGCAGATGGTAATCAGCTGCAGTGTATTTAAACAGTCCCAAAATGCAACAGTGTGATCACTATGGCGGCCCTCTATGTGATAGGAAGGCGGCTACGGCTACAGGCAGTAGGAGTGAGGATCTGGTGACGGGAGGAGCGTGTTTATAGACAGCGCATCACACTCTTCCAACTGACTGAGGCAGAGATCCATGAAAGGTACAGGCTACACCCCCAAACCATCCTGGACCTGATAAGGGACCTGCACCCACTCCTGGAGCATCCAACAACAAAGGTGCATGCTATACCACTACATGTGCAGGTGCTCTGTAGCCTACACCTACTTGCATCTGGCAGTTACCAGGGGGTGATAGCTGCAGTAGGTGGGTTGTCACAGAGTTGCCTGTCCCGTTTCTTCAACAAATTCCTGGATGCCATGATGCAGAGAATTCATCACTACATAAGCTTACCCAACCACACAGCCGGAACTGCTGAAAACCAAGACAGACTTTTACCAAAAGGCACAGTTCCCGCATGTGATAGGGTGCATTGATGGGACACACATTCCAATCTGCCCACCTGCAGCCACCGAGTACATCTACCGAAACAGAAAATCAACCCACTCCATTAATGTGCAGGTAGTCTGCGATGCAGCCAACTTAATCACCGACATAGTGGCCAAATTTCCTGGGAGCACCCACGACTCATACATATTCCAGAACAGTGGGATCTACACACGCCTGGCTACAGGAGAATTTGGAGAAGGATACCTGCTAGGTAAATCACTGTGACACACCCTGATGTACACTGCAGATGAATGTGTTGCTTACTGTCATTAATGGCACTGTCTTCTCCACCTAGGTGATAGCGCTTATGCTGTGCGGTCATTCATCCTCATGCCTTACCTAAACCCATCGACCCCAAGTGAGAGACAATACAATGTGGCACACAAATCAACACGCAAAGTTTGGAGCGCACGTTTGGACTATTGAAAAGCAGGTTCCGCTGCCTCCACAAAAGCGGAGGTGCACGTCAGTACACACCCATCATCTGCTGCAAGATCATCGCAACTTGTGCTATGCTGCATAACCTTGCCACTAAGAAAGGTACAGAAGTTGAATTAACTGACTCTGAGAACGATGATGATGAATTTGCACAGCCAGAGCCCAACGCAGCAGGAGTGGCACCAGCACTAGATGGGAGACAAAGACGGGCTGAGATCACACGCAACTATTTCTGAGTAAGTAAGGAGACACAGCCAGTGGTTGCATTTGTGTGACGAAGTTTAATACATTGGCACTACGCCGCTACTCAAAGGGCTCAACATGCCAGTCTCATTTGTATCCGCCCTACTCAGATGTCATGGGTCAGTTGCAGGGGGCGTTATACTGCTGCGACTCATCGTCTCAGCACTGTCCCCAACATCACCTGCGCCAGTATTGACAGCCTGAGCATTAAGGAGCCCTTCAAGTGCACTTGCAACCTCAACAAGCCCCCTTGAAACATCACGGCTGCAGTGTGCCAGCCCTTCCTGCATGGCCATGGAGCGCCTGCAGAGGAGAGAGGTGGCTGTGGAGAGACGGTTCACCGCCTTTGTATGATTGTCCATCTTCTGCCTCTCCCTGCACCGTGCCAGCCTGTCCTCATCAAGTTTGCTGCACAGCAGCATCACTGAACGGGACATGTCCCTCATGCCCTCTGCCATTTCCTTCATGTCCTCAGCAAGCGTCTTGTTCATAGAGCAGATGCCCTTCTCAATGTTCTGCATGTTAATATTCACTTGCCTCACCTGCCGCTGTACTGACAGTATTGCTTTCCCTTGCAGGCACTGAATCTTAACCATGCTCCTCACCCTGCAAATGGGGACTGGGTTCCCTAGCCCTGCGGCGTCTGGCACCTGTCTGTGCACGCACTGTGGGGGACTGCGATCCTGCATCCACTGCCACAGTTGGCTGTTCGCCACCTCTGCTGTCTTCCAAGGACAACTCCATCTCTTGGAGTCTGGCAACTGCATGCCTCCTGTGTCTTGTTACTGCCGGTGGTGACACTTCTGCTGCTGATGGCAGTGGTGGTGATGCTGGCAGTGGTGTTGTTGCTGGCAGTGGTGTTGTTGCTGGCAGTGGTGGTGATGCTGGCAGTGGTGGTGATGCTGGCAGTGGTGGTGATGCTGGCAGTGGTGGTGATGCCGGTGGTGGTGGTGTGGTGTGCTCTGCAGTTGCACTGGCCTCCTCCGATCTCTCCCTCCGGGGTGCCCTTCCTGCCTTGTCATGTGCAGACCTGCGCGATGTCTCGCCTGTGGACACAAATAGTACATTAGCTCACTAGTCTGGCAGGACTACGTTCCAATAATAAATTTACATTTCTGACAATCTATCTTCCTGTCCTCTGCTTGCTTATCACTGATGTGTGTCACATGCCTTTGTGTCCAGTGTGATATCTGTCTTGATAGATGTTACACTGACTACATCTCCCATCATGCATTGCTGATGTTTAGTGAAGCCTGTACTGGAGTGGGATGCACACTGCCTCATTAGGGAATGGAGTTAGGGAGTGGGGGGTGTAGCTTGGTGTGCATGTTTCTTACCTTGTTTGGTGGCAGCTCTGGCTGAGCTGTCTGCTTCCCCAATTCCGCTTACGCTGTCAGGCTCTATGGTGGACTCCACCAGCTGCTCCAGTGCATACAGTGCAGGTGCCCTGTTTCTTCCTCCTCCTGTCAGGCTTGCTTGTTTTTTAATCGCTGCCATCTTCTTCTTAGTTTGACTCCTGACATCGTACCACCTTTTTTTAAGTTCATCAATTTCACGAGGGGTCACTCTTACCGGATTCACCTGTGCATGGATTCCAAGCCATATTCTCCGCTTCTCAGATTCTGGCACTTGCAAGGACTGTTTCCCAAACAGCTTGGTGTGATGTTTCACCACATCCTCAATCAGGATCTGAAGCTCCCTTTCACTAAATTTTAGCTTTCTTTCGCGTTCTACAGCTTCATTTTCGGTGTCGTTGTTGGCCATTATGCTGTATTTTTCAGGTACAGTTCTCACTGTTGCTCCTGTGTACTCCTCTGCACTAGGCCTGGGCGGTAAATTCCGTTCCGCTCGCGGAATTTGCGGAATTTCGGTAATTACGCGTTCCGCGGAGAACGCGAAATTGCCCAAAATTCTGCTTTCCGCGGCTTCGCGAATTTTTTTCTTGTTCGCGTTCTCAAAATGCGTGTTCGCGAGATATTTCTCCCCGAGCACGCAAACAGCAACTGTGAACAGGAAAAAAGCATCGCGAACAAGCAATTCCGCGTGTTCGCGGAATTTCTGCATGTTCACGCAGATTTTTTACCGTTTCGCGGAGATTTGCGTAACGCGATTACGCAAATTCCGCCCACCCCTACTCTGCACTCCCTGCCTCTCCAGAAGGTTCAGATGCAATGCACCTGCATGGGTGTGGCCACTTCCTGGTTGGGAGGTGGGGTGGATGCACAGGATTGGCTGATTCCTCAATTGCTGCTATTTTGAAATACCGAATCGGTATTTACCGATTCGGTAATACAGATTCGGTAATACCGATCAGTAATACCGATCGGTATTAAGGATTTGGTATTGTTTTTCTGAATTTTACCGAATCGGTAAAAAATACCGATTTTTTACCTACATTGGAAATACCGAATTCTTAATACCGAATCAGTAAAATTCGGTATTAAGAATTTGGTATTTCACTTTTACCTACATATGGCCCATAGAGACTAATTTAAGTGACATAAAGTACTAAGGTGAAATGATAAAAACAACATAAAGCAACAAACCAATTCAATAAATTAAATGAAAAACTAACAATAGGATAATTCAAGCAAGTAATATAGAAGTCCAATTCGTTGCAAAAACATTGTGTAACCATAAAAGAGAGAGAAAAAAGAAGAAGTGGTTGAGAGAAGATGTCAGAGAGAGAAATAAAGAAAATGAAGAGTTTAGCGTACGAGGAAAATAGACAAAAAGAAGGAACTAAATAGGAAACGGAGTAGAAGATTGGATTGCAATATATAGAGCGGAAAGATAGAAGGAATAATAAATTTGGGAACTGAAAACATGGAGGTAAAACAAAGTATTGAGGTCACCATATTGAAAATAAATGGAAAGCTGTAAGACAAAACAAAGAACAAAAGACAAGACAAAAAACATACTTACAATGAGGGAATGCAAATCGAGGGTGGGTGGAATCACATGGGGCATGCGGAACTTCAGGTAAGGACCGGGATATCCAAGGAGGGGACACGCCATATCATAAGCAGCACTTTAGACAAAGGATAAAACAGAATAATAGAAATGTTTAGTAAGGCATCAAGTGGTAAATAAAAAGGAGTAAAACAGTGAACCTGAGAAACGCTAAAACTAAATAACAGTAACCATGATATCAAAAAGACTCTAAATAACCCTGCAGGTATATTGAGAAACCTGCGAACAATTTGACGTGAAATCAATGATACACAACTACAAAAGTCAGGTAACATGTGAGGACGAAGGACTTGAATAATTCATGTGATCCATCTTGTTTGAGTTGATGAAACTTTGCAGATGGATAGGATCTTCATAGAAAGAGGTTCTGTTATTAAACGTAACTTTGAATATACAAGGATGAAAGAGACCATATCTTGCTCCCATGGCACGAAGATCAGATCTCATGTCGAGGAAAGCTTTGCGCCTTGCTGCTGTGGCTCTTGAATAATCTTGCGCAAAAAATAATGTAGACCCAGACCATGAAATCCTCTGAATTCCCTTGGCAGCTGTCAGAACTCTTAGTAGATCTGTATATTCTAAGAAGTATAAGATAACACCACTGGGTCTTTGCGAGGAAGATGAATTGCTGGAGCTCCAACCAAGTCAATGAGCGCGCTGGATGTTCAAGGATGTATCCTCGGGCAGATGTAAGATTTTGGGGAGAAAGGATTTGAAGAAGGTAATAGGGTCTGATCCTTCGACCACTTCATTCAGACCATAAATAGGTAGGTTGTTTCGTCTATTGCTATTTTCCAAATCCTCAACCTGCTTTTGGAGTGTTGAAACTTGCAACTGCATGAAGGAAACTGTTTTGGAAGTTTCGTCTGCTGATAAAACCTTGCATTCCACCTCTGAAATTCTAGAATCAAGTTGTGACCAACTGTCCTAGAGTAATTGCAATTTGGAATTAGTTTCCTCCCTAAAGGGTCTCCAAGCCCTTATTTCTTGACGCAACAGATCCATGGATACTGGAGACTCTGGTTTGGGCAGAGATGGAGGGTCCTGCTATAGGCGTTTCACATTGGACTTTCCTGGTATAGACTTCGATTGATCCATCATGACAGTGGTGCTCTGTGGCTCAAAAGATCCAAAATCTTCCAATTTTGAGAGTTCAGAAAATAGTTTCGAGTTTTTAATGAAAATACGTTGAGGTTTAGTTGCAAGAGAAGAAGAGCCTTTTGTTCTGCCCATTAATTATTTATTAAATCCATAGAATAGAAGTCATGTAACAATTGAACATGGTGCAACAGAGGACCAAACATATGAGGTGTGTGATGAAAAGGAGATTGTGATTATATCATACTCCAAAAAAGACTTAACAGCATCATGCACAAAGAATGCTACAGCCGCCACTGTGAATAAGTTATACAGGTACTAGGGCAGAACTTGTCTTCAGTTTTCACATAAAGGTTATCCTGTTATGCTGCTCAAAAAACAGGAGGATTGTCTGGGCATATCACATGTGTGCAGCAGTGCATTTATATAAACAGGCTGGCTAATGTCACCTTCATATTCTCTGAGGGAAAACCTGCGGGTTTTGTTAAAATGGCATCTTCAATAATGCTGTGGCAGAAAAGAGGAGACATGACAGAAATGCACACTTGTTTCCATAGTAATACAGGGAGCCTTCACAAGAATACAATAATGGGCTTCTAATATGAGGCGCTGGAGAAGCTATTATTGTGGCAGTAAATTCACCTGAGGTGAAAACAGCGAAGCGCCGCCGCCGCGCATTCCGCGCATTCCGCGCATTCCATAGGCAAAATGGCGGCTGCGATATCGCGTACCCGCCGTCAGGCGTCCTTTATTAAATACTGCTGAGTTGAGGTGCGCTGACAAACAAAAGTACGCACGTTCAGCGCCCGGGGCATTCACATACCGGGTTCGCTGTCTGGCTGCGCGGAATACAGTCTTTGTACGCATCTCCCCGTCCTCAATCCGGGAGCCTCACAGGGTTGCCGCCATGCCGTCCGGGTGCCAAGCCACCACCCCCCCAATATGGTGCAGTTCTGAGCTCTCCTGTTCACACAATACTGTACAGCAACTTTTCCTGCTGTACTGTGTTGCATAAACTCTTTATAAATATTCAGTGCAGTATCATTTGATTGTAGGTCTAGGACCAGACCAGGACCAAACCTCATGGAACTGTTACTCTCAATGCTAGTACCAAGTCTGGGATTATGGAGAAGCCATGCATTTGTGCCTTGCCTGTTGTCATGGGCCTACATCCGGTGACATTCTGCAACACTGTCTCCGGGCAGGAACATGTGGGCTTGCAGTCTCCTGCTCACTGACATTATTAGGCCTTACCTATTCAACAACCAGAAAATGTTGGGTCTGGCCCTTGTTGATAGTGCCATGGCTTACAAAGCTGGTAGAAGTAGCAGCATCCTCTCTACATAATGCTAAGGTCAGGGTTGCCTTGCTAATTCATTCAGTAAGCAGGAGACTGTTTCTTCTCTATTTTTGCATGAGCAGACAAGCTTCTGTCCTTAGGGGCATGCATGCACATTAGTATATAATTCATCCTCAACCAGGTCATCTGATACACCTCCCACTTTCTGTGACGTCATGATTGCGCCCAATTTGAAGGAGCCACTTAGACTGTTTCTAGCCTCAAATCTCCTAAAGTAACATGGTATCCCGGCTTTTCTTATTACTGTCTAAATCCTGTTTATCTCCCGTTGACTGGTCATGCTTCATTACATTTGGAACCTGGAGTTGCAGGCTGCTGTTGCTATTCTGTTAACTTCTTATATTTCTATTTTTTCAATTTATTTAGTAGCACTGTGATTCAGAACTTTGCATAAGGCTTTACCTCTTAAATGTACTATACGGTTAGGTTACGTTTAGCTTGAGTATGGTTTAGTTGACCTAGTTCACCAAGAGTAAGGGGAACCTGCTGTTTCTCATTTATGTCCTTCCCTTGTCGAGACTATAATGAACAGTAGGGATGCTTTTTTCCCTCCGTGCGCCTGCAGAGAGAGCAAGACCAAACAGCCCTGTAAGTACCTGACCACCACTAAATATAAGACAAACAGTAACAAACCTGGTAATATTAGGGGAAGGGGAACAGGACAAACAGTACACTAAAACAACAAACTAAAATAATGAGTAAATTAATCCTTTGCCTGTGAATAAACAAATGCAATCATCACCACCGGTGTAATTGAAGTTATATTTACGGTTATCTGGATTTGTTACTATCATCTCTTAATCATCAACCAGATCTTTGGAAAGCTGTACAAGTTATCCAGGTTGGGACCTCAATGTCTCAGAGGAACTAAACTCGATTTGTAAAAATTCCTCTGCAATTATGTCTGCAAATATATATCTTAAGAAAAGATGTAACGCTCTGAGACATACACACATTAATTTAGGGGGTTAGGCATCACACAGGCAAAGTGCCTGATTTAGAGTTTTGGTAGACAGAGTACTCACAAATGCAAGGGAATTCCCCCTCCCTGCAAACTCTCAGTTGGCCTGCCTCATTTAAAGACAAGCCGAATTTAAGTATTCCATCGAAAGAGTCCATGTTTGCTCCGTTAATTGAATACTTCCTGAATTATAGCCCAATGGTGTAGAGGCCTTCAAAGGAAGGACATTCCACCATCTGCCCACTATTTACTGCCAGGACAGTGACAGGAGTAGAGTGGAGGGGCGTTCTATTCACCTTGATGGTCTTCCTGGAGCACATCTGTTGATCAGAGTGATATCTGTAAGACAAATTGCTTATCTTTCTGGAAAGGAGACCAGAGGGTCCTAGGAGAAACAATGCATTCCCGCATGCTTTTTGAAAATGGCCTGGATGGGCATATCTTGATCATTAGAAGAAATGGGAGAGTTTGAAACCTTATGAGTGACATGGATAAAACTTTGACAAAATAAAAACATCAGGTAAAATGAAATAAAATTGCGTTAAGAATCGTGCGTTGATGAACATTCTGGAATAACGCTGTGCGATTGGGATGGGGTGCAACTACGCTCTTAAGCAATTGGATCTACATAAACGTACCACAAGGGCAGGGCATGGGCTCAGTCTGCACACGAAAATAAAATAGATCTTGTAGAATTTGGAATAAATGAAGTAACACAGGTGTGCATACAACCTATTATACATTTGGACATACACAAAAGCACCAGCTTCCCCCACAGCCAGCACACCATGAGAGCTCCTGAGACCAACTCGAGGCATGCAATCATGTTGACAGTGATCAGCCAGAGAGCAGCCTTAGCGCTAGGCCAGGCAGTGAGTTACGAGCCTTAGCCAGTAAGGCTTCCCTCAGCAGCACAGATGGCAGCCACCTGCACGCCCAGCCTACAGCACTACTGCATGAAACTGTGTGGCCCCCCTGCCCAACTAGAATCTGGCAACAAGACTCTCTCTGGCTCAGCATGGCACTGCAGGGGTACATGGCAGCATAGGTGAAAGTCCAGCAGAGCACTAAGTGCAATGGGATGCCTATCAGAGTATGGGAGTGGGGTCAAAGGCATTATGGATTAAAGGACAACATATTATTTTACATTTAACTTACTAAAACTCAATTGGTTAATGTAATCACTGCAGATGTGTGTGCGTGCGTGTGGGTGTGGGTGTTTGTGGTTCTGTGTCTGTGTGTGTGGGTGGGTGTGAGCGTATGTGTGTTTAACTAGAGAAAAACAGAAGTGCACATTGGTTTGTGCAGTGGTGAATCGCAGCTTTTGTAAAGTGCCACAAGGTCACATTCTGCCACTGGAAACACAGTGATATATGCAAGTCATTATTCTAAAATTGTATTACACAAGATTGGCTGTCACAAAATGTATAGAGATAATGGGCCTGACTCTTAAAGGTAAACTTTCACTTTTGTAAAACGTTAATATTTTGTTAGTATTCACAGACAACAAGTTTAATTTTACTAATAATTTTACGACTGTGGAGAATCTGCAGTCTGGGAGGAGAACTCCACAGATAAAAAGATGGAACAGGTCTATCTTTTATGTGTGAAGTCGGCGCTACATGTGAGAATTTACTTCTGTTAACTACAACCTTAGTTGCATTTGTTACAATGATAAATCATATGACAGAATTATAAAATTCTAAATGCTATGCCTCCGAGCAGCAAAAGATTGTATTAAAGCATAAATACATTTGGTTTATATCCACAACACTAAAAAGATTATTTTTCTTCATAAGACAGAGTTTGAAGAAATTTCTTGTCTAACTGTGAATTTGTAACTATGTAGTCAATCATTTCTGTCTTTAGATAAGCACGGATTTGTCGATATATGCTAGACTTCCGACGTCTTAAGATCTGCAGGGTAAGTTGTAGTTCTTTAACTGAATTAGACTGGGACTCATCAAGCACTATTATGTTTAAGGATTTTTGTGCAGAGGGGCGAATGGAGCTTTTCCTCAGTTTTTTTTAGTTCTATCACTGTCAGGTCCAAAAATTTTATCAGTCTGGATATCAACTGTGGGACAGTCCATATCAACTGAGAGTCAGTCGCTTGCAGGAAAGCCATCATCGCTTTGTCAATTGTGCAGACTTCAAATCTGTTAAAACTTAATGGTAAGAACCTCCTACATAGAGCTAATAAGTACGGCAAGAGCAAATAACACATGACAGGACTCAATACAACAGCTACACCCTCAGCAACTGTTTGCATTTGTGGGTTTCAAGTTTTAAGTGGAACAAGGAGGAACTTCAATTGTATGTACTTTGATCTAATTCTTTGTTTCAAATTCATGGTAAGGCAATATTGCGGGTAAGGCAAAAAGGTGGATTTTTGATAAAATGACAATGTCCTCCATATTCATGGCAAATGAGGTTTCAATTGCAACATCTAAAACCATTGACTTGAATACGCTGTACTCGGGGTTGTTACAAACCTTAATCAGTGCCATCTTTTTGAGTATTCTGTCTAAGTTAGGAATTCCATTATAACTGTGAATGTTTCGTTGTTTCTGTAATTCATTCCAGATCATGCTCTCAATATATTGGAAGGGTAAGATTTTAATCCTTGAAAGTATCTCTTTGTGTTTGCTTTGTTCACCTTAATTTGGCAGTGTAGGCCCAGACGTGAGTCCCTTCCTCACTTTGCCACTTGATTCAAGCTAGCCTGGCTGAAGAGGGTTATTACCCCAAAACCGGTCCCAGGATGCTTGTTTCTGGTTCAGGGAAGACCTGGCTTGGCAGTTCGGGCTGGGCTGTTCCCATGAGGCACAGGGTCAATACTGATTTGCATATGGCTGGGTCTGAACTAAGGTGGCAAAGTGAGCTAAAGAATGATAATGGAGTCAACCCAGATCTGTGACTGGGGGTGAGTGTTTGAAAAGTTTCAGCACTCTGTCCATCATCTCTTTGTGTTTGCTTTGCTCGCCCTAATTTGGCAGGGTATGCCCAGACGTGAGTCCCTTCCTCACTTTGCCACTTGATTCAAGCTAGCCTGGCTGTAGAGGGGTGTTACCCCAAAACCGGTCCCAGGATGCTTGTTTCTGGTTCAGGGAAGACCTGGCTTGGCTCTTTGGGCGGGACTGTTCACATGAGGCACAGGGTCAAGACTGATTTGCATATGGCTGGGTCTGAACTGAGGTGGTGAAGTAGGCTAAAGAACGATGATAGATTCAACCCAGATCTGTGACTGGGTGTGAGTGTTTGAAAAGTTTCAGCACTCTGTCCATCATCTGTTTGTGTTTGTTTGGGAAAAAAACCAGTTGAAAAGTGTCCTTAGTGACTCCCTTTTTGGTGGATTACATATTTTTATGGATAAAATTTAGAACCACCCATGTTTAGTAATTGTGAAAGATGTGGTCGGTGGAGGCCAAGACTGTCCTCAGTTTTGTTTAATGTCAAAATTATGTTTGAGCTTATATTTGTGATGTTGAAATGTTGTGGTACATAATTGTTTGTACTTGTGATTGCACAAGATACAGATTCTAAAAAGAACTGTTTCAAAAAATGTAAGTTAATTATATTGTGCTTACAATTGGGCTTCTGAAAATAAATGGTTTCATTATCTGTTATCTAATGATGATTCTAATTATTTAGTTAGCTACCCTCCCAAACAATTTTTGTAGTGTTTGGTTGATCTTGAAAAACAATGTATTTTTCCCTGCACCCTTCTATTTTCTTATGGACAGTTTATTTATGTGTCAGACAATGCCAATGTGCCACCCAAAAAAACAATACTGATATTTTGTCCACACCTCTTGTTCAGAGCAAACTATAGCAAAATAGTACACCTCAGTGGTAATGGTCAGTTAGTTAACACTAGATGTTGTGATCTTCAGTGACCTGAAATTCACAAGTTAGGTTCCCATGAAGGTTTGCAAAATGTGTTATCAAATGGGTTAGTAACATTTGTTATTTATATGGCTTGGAAGCAGCAGTTGTCAGTCTATAGAGCAATTCATATGATGTGTAGTACAGTATCTGTCTATGTAAAGAGGTCATGGGTTAAAATAAAGATTAGATTAACATAAAATTAGAGTACTTTTAGTGTCAGACAATAATTAAAGGCCAAGTAAATCTTTGGTGGAAAAGGTGCAACATATCTTGTCTCAAATGCAACTTCCACCAGACTGTAAATTAGCAGTTATAATATGAATGTCTTTATTTAAAACAAAAGTCTCAAGTACTTTATACACACCTTCTTTCCCTTCAGGTGAAGGGTAGTGATACAAAGGCTGACCAGAGTGGATCAGGCTCAGGAGAAACATACAGTCTGATAATACTGTAAGACTGTCACTTGCCTAGGCACAAAGACGAAAGCAAAGTACAAAGGGCACTCTGCTGGGTCTCGAGGTCTGAAGTACTCAGCGCATTCTCTGCTCCTTTCGTCCAAGAAACAGAAGAGCTTGTCTCACCCAGGAGCTGAGAATGAGAGCCCTGGTCAGGGTATTCTTAGGGATCAGACCGGGCCTATTTTAAAGATGTGCATTCTAAAAATTCCAAATATGGCCTGCAGTAAACAGAACGTCACAAAATAAAGCAGCATTGCTTTCAATATCAAGTCAAAAGAGCGGTTTAAAATTATTAGAAATAACCAAAGAACAACTACTACTCCCTTCGGTAAAACAGCAAAGAGCTTTTTTGTCAGGAATAAGGTGGCCTCATTTTTCCGAGCCTGTAGACAACCCTCCTTCTACACAAAGCCACAAGTAAAACAAACAAAACAGGATTGGGCAAACAGGAAAATTCACTGCACAAAGCAATCAAAAGAATGTTACGCTCCATGAAGTCGGTAAATAAAGAGTTGCTCATCCACTCCCCACTGGAATCCTTCTTCTCATCCCCTTGCAATATTACCCTGCTGTGACCTCGTGAAATGAGGGTGGAGCCCAGTGTTCACATCCATCCCAATACCACCCGCATTCCCACCTCAACTTCAAAGGTAAGCCCTGCCCCCGTGTATTCTAAGCTATGGGACTGTAATTACTCCACACTGGGCCACACCAATAAGCGCCCCTGTGCAGACAGCAGTATCTCAAGTAAATCAAGGCCTCATCCGACTACTCTGAGGTCACTGTGCTATTCTGTGCCTCAAGAGCGAGTGAAAGCCTCACCCGGCACATGCACAGCTTCTCCTCCTCCCCCTAAACAAAAAAACCAAAAAAATACGAGACTTGATTTATAGAGAGCAGCGGGAGTTGCTTGTGAGCTCCTAATCACTTCATTATTGAGGTGAAGGTGCCCTGCCTCTAACGCCCATGCTCACCATCTGCGCCTGGATTGGACGAACTTGTGCACCCATTTTCCAAAACAACATCAGCCTGCTTCGAAAAGGTAACTTACAATTTTTAGTAGTTTATAATTTTGAAAAAGATTACAACTTTTGGCTATTCTCAAAATCTGAGTTATATTACTACAAAAAAACTGTAGTAAGTCCAGTACCACACATAGCCAACCATTGGTACTGAAATACCCTCCTGTAGAAAATAATAAAAGTAGGGAATTAGTTGGCGTTTGTGTTAAAAAAAAAAGTAGACATTCATTATAAAACCCAAATGTAAATGTGATGTTATAGTTATGTATGGTAATAATGTGATATAAAATCTTACTTTGCTGTAAAAAAAAAACTTAGAAATTCATTGAAGAAAACAAAGGTTAAAGGGATGTTATAGTTAAGGGACAATGTCAGTTAAAACATACCATTTTAAACGTGCACTGCTAATTACCTCACATACTACATCACTTATGTCATGATATATAACATCATTGATAGCATGACTGCAACATCATAAATGACATCATTGATATTCATATACTCATGTATTTTTCAAATGCACATTTTTTCAATTACAAATGTATTTCACTTAGCATTGTTTGATATTTGTTTCATTAAAACTTAAAAATACAGTTTGCATCAATATATTAGTGAATATCTGTTTCAGAACGATCTAATACTTTTGTTTGCAAGCATGCATTATGTGAGGAGTGTGAGAAATTTGCATAATTTACTTTTGCATAGCTAAGCAAAATATAGTGAGATTACACAAACTGCACTTAATTATGTAAAATGCAAATCTGTTCTTTTGCTCTATATTTTAGTGCAAAATGCACCCTTGCATCAAATTTTGGTGCAAGCATGCATTTGAACAAGACCACAGTGAACAACTCGCGATTTACTGTTGCAACGCATTTCCTGTACATTTTTATTGTCAATTACAGTGAAATGCACCATTTTCTGTAAATTGTTACTGGGAAGAATACATAATTTTCTGAATTGGCATAAAATAGTGTAATTTCAGGAATTTCACACAACAAGCATAACATAAAATTCCAAAAACGACATGAATTATGCCAGCGTAATTTAAATTTTGTCTAGGCCTAATTACATGGTGATCTGATAGTTCGAAAATTGTTTTCCAAACATTCACTAATAATTCACATGGCTTAATATTTGTTTCAAGCACTTCAATAGTCATTGATACGTCTAATTCAAATAGTCAGCATAGACAATGAATGCAGATGTGAAGGTGCACTATGGTTAGAACACAAAACACACCGAAAGGAGTAGGAAAGTGTTTTAGGGAAGTGACACCTGCTCAGTAGGAAAAAACTACCCTCACTAACATAATTGTGACATGTTTCATCTTTGGGCTTGCTTACTAACACCCCTGTGCAGACCAACTCCTGAGGTGGAGCAAAGTGGAAGGAAAGACAATGCAAACAATAAGATTTGGGATCACCGAAGAAAAGTGCAGCCAGTGAAGGTTAAAACTAGCTCCGATATGTCCCCTCTTGAAATTGTATGGCTAGGCCAAAGGCTGGCACATACATTTTTAGCTGAGTCTTATCAACTGTCTGCGGATACCATTGGCGTTCAATAGAATAAGAGAGAGCGAGAGGCCATAGCTGTCTTCATACACAGCAGTAACTTCATTGTTCCACTAAGGTGTGCAGGCCACCTAAGAAACCTAAGAAACTCACACAGTTTACCTTTGGTGTAAGATTAGCTAAGTTAGTGGCAAAGACGACGGGAGTGAAGTTTTTCCTATTATTCTATTTAACATATGCTATGCACAATATATGTACTGAGATTGGATTTGATTTTAAATCATAAAAGTATATCCAGTGGGTATTCTTGGGTATGTCTAACATCCTCCATCTTCCACAAACTCTGCCTGCTTCATAAGATCTTCAAGTGGATCTTCATTGAGTTCAGGAAAACGGTCACCCAGGCACTCATCAGCAGCAGACCCGATTACGGCAATGCACTCTATGCCAGCACCACCCAGAAACTCCTAAAGAAACTGCAGAGCATCCAGAACTCCTCTGCCAGACTCATCCTGAACATCCCATGCTGCACCCACTGCACCCACATCACCGGTCACCTCAAAGACCTTCACTTGCTTCCGATCAACAAAAGAATTGCCTTCCAGCTCCTCACGAAGGCCTACAAAGCCCTCCACAATGCCAGACCTGCATGCCTCAACCACCACCGCCCCGTCTACACTCTCACCAAAAACATCTTCACTCTGCCCAACTGGCCCTGCCATCATCCCATGCATTCGCAAGACCATGGCTAGAGGAAGATCCATCTCCTACCTCACTGCAAAGACCTGGAACTCCCTGCCTCTGCAACTCAGGAAATCACCATTATTGCCATAATTCAGGAATGACCTCAAGTACTGGCCCCTCAACTGAACTGCAGATCCACCCTCCCCAGCAACTAGAGATCCTTACAAGTGAGTAATCACGCTTTATAAAAACCTGATTGATTGATTGAATAATTAATGAATGTGAAAGGAGGTTTGGAATCTATTGAAAACAAATATCCCTGAGAGTCCCACAGGAAGGATTGTTGCATAGAACTCAACATCTTCATGTAATGCTTAGATGGTTTATAGAAACTGTCCACTGGGTTTTCTGTCTTATGTTGGTATGTTGGCTAACTTTGCGCTGCCAGAGGGTCCAGATATCCTAAAGCTCAGGCCATATTCTGAGTTGATTTCAGAAAACACATCAGTACCACTTGTTGCTTCTTTTTTGGTTCCATTGCACTTTGTGTACTGTTACCATTTTAGAGAAGCATCATCTTTACCATAATAGGGACAAGTTAGAAGTGACTTAGGAGTAATAGGAAGACACTAATCCCATGACTTCAGTAGTTCTCCCATGGACAGCCAAGCTCACTTCAAGCATGGCATGGGATTGGCCACATGGCCTGACTTCCAGCCAGGCCCTGCTTCCAACCCCTCACGCCCAGGTGACCCCATGCCTATGCCTGGCAGCCGTGCCTGGTGGCTATGGGCCAGGCCCTGCACCCATCCCCCCTACACAAGAGCCATACAAAGGAGGGAGGCTGGGAGTAGGGCGTGGGTGTTGTTTTAACTACTGGTCAGAGCACACAAAAATAAAAAGTGGACCTATTGGCTAATGAAACTTATTTTTTTTAAAAACTCAACAAGCCTTTGAGCTTCTTTTTTAATATTCATAAAGCACCAAAATGCATCGATAAAACCCACCACAAGGTTGCTCTGTATCCCAGCTCAAGAGCATAGATCTCCAGCTAAGAGTGCTTTAAAATAAATAAATCTCTCCTGGGGTGACAGATTTAATTACCCATGAGACTTACTGTTTTTTGTAATGTTGCTGGGATGTGGGGTTGAGGGGATGGGGGGTGCAGAACTCCCTGAAGCTTACAACAATGTTAAAAGAAAGTTTGGTGGTGACCCGGCCTCATCTAGGGGCACTCTAGTTCAAAAATATGTTTCAAAATGCCTTAAGACATTATGGGGTGCTCCTTGGTAGGAGCAGTGAATGATAAATGAGAGGCTCTCACTTTTACATTATAAATTTATTTTGTTTTTTGGGGCTGTTAGGTAAACCCCAGGGCCTCCTTGTCCCTGCTGCCCTGCAGGAGCTGGCATCTTCTTTTTTTTTATTTTTAGCTGTGGCACAATATAACAGGTACATTGTAGGGGTCTGCGGGGGGAGACCCATGGCCGCTGGCTCTTCTGCCTGTACCGATCCCAGGAGCAGCAGGAGACATTATTACTTCAACCTCATGGGAGAAGCTTTGTGCTCCCACTGGGTGGGAGGACATTACACTTTCCTGTACGCACTCTCGGGCAGGGAATAGATGGTGTCCCAGAGGTTGGGGACCTTGGGACACCATCCCTGAGCTGGCCACGTAGAATGGGGTCCCTGGCGTAATTGAATAGGTCTGTGGCAGGGGCTTGCACCCCCTCCCCATTTTCTAAGTTGCGGCTTAGAGGATTTTCAGGCTTGGGTGGCCGCACACCCCCGTCCCCTTTATTAAACCGTCATCCCCAGTGAAAGGGGAACCTGGGGCCTCTTAGAGGCTTGAGGATGGGGGCCTCACACCTTTCCCCCCTAAATAATAAATGTGCTATATCCCATGCCCTTGCACACCCTGGAGAGTTTTTTTTATTTCGGGGGAATTTGGGGTATTTTACTGTGTATTTGTGGATGTGCAAATATGAGGCAATTTTCTTTTTTTTTTACATTTGTCCCCAGGAGGGGCAACCTGCTAGGCCCATGGACACAGGGTATCCCTACCCTTCCCCCTTATGGCATTGTTTTAAATTTCTCTTCATGAAATCTTTCCAAAAATAGTTGTTCTACCTCTGCTCCTTCCTAAAAAACTTTAACTTAAAATCCCCATTCATTTTTCCATATGGAAATTGAAAAGCTATAGTTTAAAAATGGCTGAACCCCGCTGGCTCTCCTGCATGTACCCATCCCAGGAGCAGCAGGAGACATCATTATTTCAACATTGTGGGGGAAGCTCTGTGCTTGCACTGGGTGGTAGGACATTACACTTTCCTGTATGCGCTCTTGGGCAGGGAATAGATGGTGGTCCAGAGGTTGTGGACCTTGGGACACCATCCCTGAGCTGGCCATGAAGAATGGGGTCCCTGGGGTAATTGAATAGTTCTGGTGGGAGGGCTTGCACCCCCTCCCCATTTTCTGAGTTGCAGCCTCAGGGCTTTTCAGGCTTGGGTGGCCGCACACCCCTGTCCCCTTTATTAAACCATCATCCCCAGTGAATGGGGTCCCTAGGGCCTCTTAGAGGTTTGAGGATGTGGGCCTGGCACCTCTCCCCCTAAGTAATAAATGTGCTATCCCCCATGCCCTGGCACACCCCGGAGGTGTATTTTTTATATCGGGGGAACTTGGGGAATTTTACTGTGTTTTTGTGGAAGTGCAAATTTGAGGCACATTTTGTTTTTACATTTGGCCTCAGAAGGGACAACCTGCTAGGCCCAGGGACACACGGTATCCCTTCCCTTCCCCCTTATAGCATTTTTAAAAATTTCTCCTCATGAAATCTTTCCAAAAATAGTCGTTCTACATCTGGTCCCTCCTAAAAAACTTCAGGGTGTTCCATCAAGCTGAAGGCCGAGAAAAAAAGGGGCTCCCTTTAACTTAAAATCACGATTCATTTTTCCAAACGGAAATTGAACAGCGATAGTTCAAAAATGGCTGTACAGAATTTGGCAGAAAGCTTTCTTTTTTATGATTTGGTAAAAATTGTTCAGCAGTTTTTCAGAAATTGTCGTTCAAAAACTTTGGGTTCATGTGACACTCGTGAGATTCCTGTGATCAACCAACTTAAAAAAAGAAAGACTGATCTGATTGGCCTCATTGCTCCTGTGGGAGCGAGTGCTGATTGGCTCATCGCAACATGAAAATAATTGTTGCAGCAGCCATTACAGAACTAGGGGGCTAGAAGTAAAAAGCAAATGTTTGCAGTGATTCCTGAAAAATCCCGAAATATCAGCCGTTTGTTATTTTTTTTCTGTAAATGGCTCCTGGTGTGGGCCAGGCCTGGTGGTCAAACCACATTCATATTTTTAATTATGTAGAGGGGTATGTCTGGGATCCCCCTCCATGAGCCAAGTCCAACCCCAGGGACCCCATGAGAGAGGCAGAGGTGACAGCCCTTGTTTTTATTATGTGCAGTGCCACTTCCTCTCCATGCTGACAGCAGGTGGCAGGCCTGGAAGCGAGTACACCCTGCAGGAGCATCAGCTGTATTGAGGAAGGTATGCTGATGTGTGTGCCACAACACCCTAGTCCAGCGCACCCAACAGCAGTTGACTCACTGCTGAGCTGATATTATAGACCGCAAGCAGGACCTGCTCGACCTGCTAGACATTGAGATTTGTGGTCTACAATCCTAACATATTTTTTCAATTAGCATGCTGTTCACATTCAGAGGTAAGTTAAGTTAATGTCATGAATATTATGTGATCCAGTTGCTAGCCAGGTGCTCCACACTACCTTATTGCACTTGTCGGTGCACACTTCATCTGATTATTTAAGAAGCCTTGCAGACTCTTCTGTCCTGTCACCAAGATTGTGAGTGACATAAGTGAGTTAGTGTTCTCCGTGACTTTCTTTATTTAGGTTGTACAGTCCCAAACAAACTCACAGTGATGTGTAGTATGCATCTATGCAATGAAAAAACAGAGACTGAGTTGGCCCTACAAGGGGATTGAGAAAAGAGAATGAGATGAGAATAAAAGATCATTTGTTGCAATGCATTAGTCCCAAATGTAGTTTAGGGAAATATGTAATAGGGCTTACGATGATTAGGATGATCAACTAAATTGATACTACTACTAAAGGTGATCTGATTTAGAAAAGTAAAATGTTACAGCATTTGCCTGTCAAAATATTTTGGGGGAGGTTAACTGTACTACTATTTTTTTGTATCTTCTTTTTCTTATCACTACCCAAGTGCAGGAACAGCGATAGTTCTGAGATGGGTCAGGGAGCAGTGGATGCCACCACCAGTGCTGCGATCGATGTTTCTGCTGATAACAGTATGTCCTGTTATGGTTATTATTATTTCCCTAACTTTTACCTCTGCCCACTACTAGAACAATTTTAATGTTGCCATGTTTTTTTTTCTACTGTTTCCTATTTTTTAAACCCTCTATTGAATGTTTGTTACATTCTTGTTATCTCTGCATCATCCTTTTTTCTATATTTCATGTTTTTGTAGCTGACTGCCTTCTGCCTGTACTACTCTGTAGTATTCTTCTGCTTCGTTAGTAAGCGTTCCCTGTGTAAGACTAAGATAACAGATTTTTTCTACTTACTGTGAAAATCTCAGGCCCAAGTAAGCTAGGAATATTCACAAGGCATGTTTGTTGAGAAGGCTTTCTCTAGAGAGTGGCCATGGTCATGGTGGACCCACCCCAATGTTGAGCTATAATTCTTCATTTATAAAGTATACTATCAGTTTCTATGACAGTGTAGCATTGGCAGGAAAATATGAGGTCCTATTGCATTTGTCAGCCAACACCACATGTCCTTCATTGCCCATTGTTCTACTCCTTTATTGTGCTTCAATCACTCAGTCATTATAGCTCTGCCCCTCCATTATGAAAGGTATTTGTTTAGCTTGACCTCCTGGCTTATCTAACATTGTCAACTAACAAAATGCCAAAAGTTATATTCTTGATAGAAGATACTGCTAACCAAACTATAGTGATGTATTGCAGTTGTATTTTGTTAATAAAAACATAAGGCGAGGCAGCATATCAGGCATCTAAAAATGTGTAATGTTTTTTTCTAGCCACGCAGACCACCAGTGTGGGGGCCAGCACCAGTTCTGCAGGCATGGAGGTGGTTGGAGGGGAAGCTGAGCTGTAGCAGTGTCAGGGATGGGCGGTGGTAGGTCACATTGCTTGCTTAATGAAAAGTACTATTATGCTCACTGCAAGGGTGTCATGATTGGTGAAGCCCTTGTTTTAGCAGCTGCAGAGGTGGTTGAGTTTTTATGGCCTCTTCTATCTGCAAATGAGCAGACAAAAATCTCATATTAAATTCTAAAAATGATAAGTTGATAGGAAAGGAAAAGAAGGATAGAAGGTTAAGAAAGCATGGGTGAAATGCTATATGAGTGAAAGGATTAGTGGGTGAAAAGATGGCTGAACTGGTGGATACTGAATGGATGGATATATGGATAGATTGGAACTTTTGGTGAAAGACTGGATGAGAGAAAGTAATTCTTAGATCGTGGGTATCGAAGAGTGAATATAAAGAACAATGAAAGGATGAATGGATAATTTCTTGGATGAAGAAACAAGGGAGCTCTTCTGGAGTGGGGCATGCTCACTTACTTTGCTTGCTTTGTTTTCAAAGCTATGGTTTAAAGTGTGGGGGTATTTTAATTTTTCTATCTACTCCCTTGGCTCACTGTATTTGTTAAGCAAGCCAAATATGTATCCCACCCATCATCATTTGTCACCTCCCTACCTGCCCATGGCATTTCGCCACCTATGACCTTGGTGCAGCACGTTTCAATTTGTCACTGCTGTGTTGGCTGTGCAATGTGCATCTGCATCAGTTAATGTGCCATTTACAATGTTTTTAATGCATTACAAACTGAAAACAAGGTGCCTGCCTTCCCTTTCAGTGCCCACTCAGTCCCCTCAGAGTACTTCACTCCTTTATTCCTTCCTAAGTTCTGTTCAAGCCTACCCAAAAATTGAAAAATCGATTCCTTTCCTTGTACTGCAGTGCATCTTTTATCCCACTGTCTACTTATGGCAGACAGGAGATCCACATTTTTTATATGACATGTGTGATGTATCTTATTTATTTTTCATCTGCATCTTTGGAGTCAGCGACAAATTGAAAGGCATTTAGAAAAGAGCAGGGCCATTGGAATTAAAATAAGATAATTGTCCATTACAGCTGCCCCAACTGCAGACTGAAGAGAGTAGCAAAGTACCCGATGCACTGTGGATACAAAATGGCGCTGTGACTCTCCAAATCACATACAATTCCAATGGCCCAAGAGGACCAGCAATGAACTGCTACTGTACCACTATTTACTTTTAAACATGTGGTTGCACTGAGTATGGTTTACAATTTGTCTCTTTGTTTTTTTCTTGACACAGATACTTCTGATGGTCTACTACCTGTACCAACACAGCAGGAGATAGCAGCTTGGCTGTGGCAGCAGAGGCTGGAGACAATCCAGCATGAGTACTGTTGGCTGGTGGTGCTTGATGAGGAGAAGGCTGAAGCAGCTCCTCTCGCGCCAGCCCCAGTTTCACCAGCTAGCTGCAGCCTCCAGCCAACAACATTACCGCCAGCACTGAGAGCAGCTGTCAGGTACCTGACGGACTACCACTGCTCCACCCCTTAGATCCCCAATTACAGAACCACATCCTGCAGCATTTGGCATGATTTAAGGAAAGAGTATCCCGGATGAAGCAGAACATTGTGAAGTACTGGGTAATTTAGACCCAGCGGTGCAGGGGCACACACCCTATGACTTCTGGGTTCACCCTGTTCCGGACCTACAGAAACACAGAGTCTTCTGGGTGAAGTCAAAGAATCGTTTATTGGCTGCAGACCAATGACAGGTATCCTAGAAGTACAACAGCGTGTATGTTCTCAGGAGACTGCTGAAAATCATAGGAACGGACTTCATCTTAAATACGCTTTTTCCTGCCTCAAGCATACATTCCTAGGTTTTATGATGCGGCAATATGCAAGTGTACATTACAAAGAAAAGGCAGAGTCATGATGACCATCCCACATTCTAGTTCGGCCAGCCCACAATGATTTACACAGTAAGGTTCAGATCCCACGTTTGATGTAAATAGACCCCCCAATAAACATGAGCATCTCCTGTTTTGGGAAACAAGTCATAAAGCAGGAACAAGCAGGTGTGGAAGAGATTAGCCAGGGGATTGTATAGAATGAAAGGGTTTTATGACGGGTCAAGCCCTGATGCTAATCACAGGTGGAAGGAGGAAGGGGAGCTCGTGAGACCGGTTTGACCCGTGGCAGCAGAGCCAGCTGCCCAGGTCACAGAGAAGTCAGAGGGAAAGCCCATGTACTGTGAGGCCCGTATTTACTCCATTATAGCCTATGTGAGGGCAATGACAAGATGGCCACTGCTTCCAAAATGGAACCCGCGTAGTAAAGCAGAATAACGTGTACACAGTGCATTTATAGCTAGAACGATATATAAAGCACTCGTACATGCCGCATTTACCATTTGCGGTTCGCTAATACCAACATAGACAGGGGTAGGGCCCTGTCCCCTACGCGGTCCCGAATATTAAAGTACGACAGACCCTCCTTTTGCCCTTACATAGGCAATCACTATACTCATCTTAATCCGAGTCTAGGTCAATGTTCACAAAGTCATGGAGATGTTGCTGTAGCATCATCCTATTACTTAGCTCGTCCCTCGATACAGGTTTCCTTACACATAAGGTAGTACAGAGACCACATATCGCGGGAGCACACTGTATACACAGGCAGAGCAGGAAAAGAATGGCTAAGATCATTCCAATGACCATCAGAACTTTCCATCCCCAGGCAGATATCAATTCCCAGAACCACCCCACCAGTGACCAATCTCCCTTATCCACGTGTATGGCTTCAGATATTTTATGGAGTTTGGAGATGGCTTGATACACTGTTGGAGCATTATCTGGTATGAAAATGCAGCAACTGGATTGGATGACCTTGCATACCCCACCGCGGTCTGCAAGAATAACGTCTAGGACCATGCGGTTCTGCAGAGTCATGAGGCGATCCGCTTGGAGCTCAGCTGTCAGATTACTAAGGGCACCAGCCGTTACATTGACAGTGGATTCAACCACACGTGTCAGCTGTCTCAGGTTCCTACTATTGACCATAGGTCCCCAAAACGGCAGGAAACCCAAGAAGAAGTCTCCTGCTTCCTGACCGGCAGTGTCTTCCCTACTAATCACACCTCTCACAACTCTGGTCTTGTGATAGTCAGAGGCAGCAGTAAATGTTGGCGGTAGCAAGTTCGCAATATAACATGTGCCCGAGAAATCAGGGGGCAGCCATGTATATGCTCGGTCATGACAGATGAAATATGTGCCCTTAGCAGCCAAAAACGCAGGGGAAAACTGTGACGGGAAAGTGTACGTTTCAGTACAGTCACTTCTTCCCAGTTGAGCTCTAGGATTCTGACCATTACCCTGTAAGCAGAACCGACCCATGTGGGGTACGACCCAGATTGGAGATGAGATTTTTCGCTGTCTTTCACCCAGACTAATACTATACCCCGTCGCGTTCCATCCTACATAAGGTCTCAACTCTTCTTTGGGAATAGATGAGTATGCATTGATATCCCTACTCATATCGGCAACTCCTTTCATCAAAGCCTTATTATTGGTGATAGGTCTGATGGAACGCGGTTGGCGAGGGGAATATGTATCTAGAGCATAGAGAAACATGGTTTGGAATGCCCATGACGATCCATTGTAACTATACGGCAGCACCAGGTAGGGAATACCTTTGTTAATGGTATGTGGCATTAACCCACACACCCAGCAATTGGTCGTATTCATTACTAGTTGGTGCTGGTGCAAGAGCTGGATAAACGAGTTATTTACGAACTCTGATCGTCTGGTCTGTTCGTGCTCAGGCAAAGGGTGAAAAGAGTGAGAGGAGGCAGTAGAAAGAGATATAGGCTGTTCAGTGGGTGCAATGGGCTTTTGAGCGGAGAAAAACACAAATCCTACTATAAACATTATGATACTACACGATGTAAAAAGGCACAAAAAGACAAAACATTTACTTTTCATAATTTTACACATCCTTGCGTTAAAGTTCATTTCCTCAATTGGTCTCTCCATCTTAAAAAACTCCATCCTCTACTCGGGCCGCTCGCGGTGGATGAGTTTCTTCTGCTAAGGGGTACGCCTGCCAGTCCAGGGAAACGCCCTAGACCAACCAGAACCGTTGACCTAGCGTCTTCGGCCTGTACCCCAGAGTCTTGGCACCGCGACCCTGCGGCAGAACCCGGATGGTGGTTCGAAAAACAAAAATCAAGAAAGTCCTTCAGATGGGAGAGCAAAAATGTCAAAAGGGAAAATAGTGAGGAAATCTTTATTTGTCCATGGGCCTAGGTCTCAAATTATAGCGGAGACGGCCAGGTGCTGTTTGGTCTTGAAACAAGAGTTCAGGCTCAGTGGTGTCCAGTCGACTTGATGGTGGCACAGCTTCCTGCAGAATATTGTCACTCTCTTGGTCTGAAACTGTGCCTCTTAAGCGTGCGTCACTGAATGGTACAGAACGAGGTACAGTGTCTGTCTCTGAGTCGGCGATACCCTCCTTGACCCACTGGTCATATGGCAGAGGCAAGGGGACTACCTTGCAGTGAGTACCATGAATCCAGTGCTTCTTCCCTTTCACTCGCACTGCTGATCTTGTTGAAAGAAGAACAAGATGAGGGCCGATCCAGCGAGGCTCGTCGTTGCTCTTGCGCTGGAAATTTCGGACCAGGACCCACGTACCAGGGTTGATAGGGTGTCCAGGAGGTTCAGAGGCTTGGGGAAGGGTATCATGTACCTGTTGGTGCAAAACACGCAGTTTAACAGTCAAATCATACAGGTAATCGAGCAGTACTGGATGCTTTATTTCGCTAAATTTCGCCGGTCTTGGCACGCCCCATACATTAGCCGGGCGGCCAAAGACGACCTCATAAGGACTAAGTCCCACTCGTGAGTGTATGGTCATTCTGGTGGACAGGAGTGCTAGGGGCAGAGCGTCAGGCCATTTAAGACCGGTGCTCGCCTGGATTTTGGCCAGCTTGAGCTTTAAGGCTCCATTGTAGCGTTCTACTAATCCAGCTGATTGGGGGTGATTTGCAGCATGGAACTTCTGCTTTATCCCTAGCCCTTCACATACATTTTTCATCACTTTACCCACAAACTCACTTCCGTTATCACACCACACCATTCTTGGCATCCCAAACCTAGGGAAGAATTCCTTCACAAGGGCTTTGGCTGTGGATAGGGCAGTGTTATCTTTCAGAGGATAAGCCTCTATCCATTTTGAGAAAGCACAAACAACCACCAGTACATATTTCAGGTTGTTGCATCTTTCCATGTGAATAAAGTCCAGCTGCAAAACTTCAAATGGACATGATGGGGGTGCAAAGTGACCAGCCGGAGTTGGGGTTCCCCTACCAGGGTTGTACTTCAAGCATACTATGCAATTCTTGACCACATTCTCTGCACACTTGGGAATCCCAGCATTCTGCCATACTGGAGCCAACAACTTGCATATACCTTTCGTACTGATATGTGCCATTCCATGTGCCATAGTAACCACTGGAAGCACATATGCATCAGGCAACAACCATCGCCTATGTTCTGTCAGATCAATCCAACAACCATTCTCATCCAACTTACCCATACTTTCTCTCCACTTGCTTAACTCTTCCTCTGTGGCTTCAGCCTGAAGCAACTTCACACTCTCTATTGTGTTCTCACACATTCCCACATCATTAACCCATCTTGCGGGACCTGCAACATACATTCTAGTCTTCACATTCTGTGCCGTTTCTCTCGCGGTCTCATCAGCAAACGCATTCCCACGTCCAACATCATCTGTGACTTTCCTGTGCGCACTACATTTCATGATCGCGACTTGCAACGGTAGGGTCAGTGACTCAAGGAGATCATTCACCAACTTGCCATTCTGAATTTTAGCTCCATGCGACGTCAAGAACCCACGCTCCTTCCACAGTCGCCCAAAATTATGAGCCACGCCAAAGGCGTACTGGCTATCTGTGTATATGTTTACTCTCATTCCTTCAGACAACACACATGCTCTCGTGAGGGCGATTAATTCTGCTGCTTGGGCCGAATTATGTGGCACTCGTGCAGTTTCCACGACTGTGTGCAAAGTCGTGATAGCATATGCAGCAGTCGTGTCACCATTAGGGAGCTTGAAACATGACCCATCTACCCATAAAGTGCCATCACACTCAGTCAGGGGAGTATCTTTCAGATCTACTCTCCCTTTCGTCTCTTCTTCTGTTCTGAACAGACAGTCATGTTGCTCAATCTCATCTGAGTCTGTTGGAATAGGCAACAAGGTAGCTGGATTCAGCGTATTACTTCTTTTTATGTGTATGTGATTAGCTAACAGTGTAAGTTCGTAGCCTGATAATCGTGCACTAGTCAAGTGTTGTGTCTTGGTTCTATTTAATAATGTGTCTACAGCGTGTGGAACCATGACAATCAATGTGTTGTCCATTACCAAACCAGCAGATTGTCGGATAGACATCGCTGCAGCAGCTGTCGCTCTCAGACAGCTTGGCAATGCCCTCGCTACAGGGTCCAAGGTAGATGAAAAATATGCGCATGGGCGCGGTCTGTCGCCAAAAGGCTGTGTTAACACCGACAACGCACATCCATCTTTCTCGTGAACATACAATGTAAAAGGTTTGCTGTAGTCAGGAGTACCCAACACAGGTGCTGAACATAATGCATTACGCAATTCCACAAAACTTTTCTGGCACTCTTCAGACCATGGGATAGGATTCGGTGTGTCTTTGCATGTTAAGGCTAACAAAGGTTTTGCCAATAAGGAAAAACTAGGGATCCAATGCCTACAGTATGAAGTAATGCCCAAGAAAGCACGTACTTCTCTCTGTGTCTTCGGCACACCTAACTGTGCAATGGCTTGAATTCTTTCTGGGGTCAGTTTCCTTCCCTCCTTCGATAAGAGATGACCTAAGTAGGTCACTTCTTGTCGACAATATTGCAGCTTAGAGAGAGACACTTTGTGATGGAAAGCGGATAAATGGCGCAACAGTGACAATGTGGCTTCTTTACAGATCTTCTCAGTATCCGCGGCGATCAGTAAATCGTCCACATATTGAATCAGGATAGCGCCACTAGGTAAAACAAGTGCATCAAGCTGCGCTTTCAAAGCCTGACTGTATATGGATGGACTCTCACAGTAGCCCTGTGGAGCGCGTTTGAAGCGGAAGCTTCGGCCTCCCAGACTAAAACCAAAAATGTCCCTGCTCTCTTCTGCAATTGGGATACTAAAGAAAGCATTCTTTAAATCAATCACTGAAAACCATGCAGCAGAGGCTGGAATCATCGTTAACAAGGCAGTTATATCAGGGACAACCGGAAACTGTGGCACAACAATCTTATTAACCTCTCTAAGATCGATCACAAATCTGTAAACAGGTGGCTGTGAAGGATCCGTTCGTTTTAAGACAGGTAAAATCGGACTATTGCAAACGTTGCCTCTTGTCTCTTCAATCACACCCTTATTAATCAAGTCACTGACAATGTCCAACAATGCTTTCTGCCCTTCATTAGAGATCTTGTACTGGGGAATACGTGGCAGTCTGACATTAGCCTTTAAAGTCACCACATATGGCGGTATTTCCAAGAGGCCCACATCATTGGGACCAGTAGCCCAAAGGGCATCCGGAAGGGATGACAATTCAGGTGGCATTGTGTTTTTAGACAAGTACATTGGGGAAATCACTTTCTTGCCTAATGTAAGTTGTACTCCTGAAGGAGAACAATACAGTGTAGCGTGCAATCTTTTCAACAAATCTAATCCCAGCAAATTCTCGCCACAACCTGTTGTCAGAATCAGGGGTGCTTTCAGCTCGCAAGGTCCAACAGAAAGTGACATGGGACTAGAAATCGGGTTCCTAACTGGGGCGCCAGAAAAACCTACTGAAACATTTATATCGCCAGACAAAGGTGCGCCAGGGAGTTTGGAATGCATAATTGAACTCTTTGCAGCACCAGTGTCTAGC
This sequence comes from Triturus cristatus, assembly GCF_964204655.1. Lineage (NCBI taxonomy): Eukaryota > Metazoa > Chordata > Amphibia > Caudata > Salamandridae > Triturus > Triturus cristatus. The sequence continues at coordinate 519,254,809 of NC_140582.1, read as the reverse complement.
AGAAAAGGCTCCGTTACATTTGCTGTAGTCACCTCAACATACGGTCCACTCTGATCCACTGGCACTGAAACAACTCCCTCTCTCTGTCTACGGCTGTCCTAGTAATCATTATTCTCTGCATCACCGTCCTCTGCATAATAATCATTATTATAATACTGGGCCGTATTACTAATCGCGTTAGCTTGCTGATCAAAGCTATTGATAGTATTTTGAGGCGGCAGAGGACGCGCGTTCAGGGGAACACTTCCACGCCCTCTGCCTCTAGGAGCTTGCTGACCACCCCTACCTCTTGCGCCATACATATTACCGTTACGCTGCAGCAATTTAGGGCAACTGTATTTAAAATGACCTTCCTCTTTACAGTATGAACATTGGTTGGGACCTACAGGGACACGTGGTTGGTAATACCCATTCATTTGCTGATTGTTCTGAAACTGTTGGGGTTGGTGATAGACACCTTGGGGTTGCCTATAATTATTACCACCTCCACGTGGCGGATAGGCCTGCTGTAAAAGGACCTTTGTCTTGAGTTCTTTCATTTTCTTTTCTGTTCTATCTTTCTCGTCCTTATCTCTGTTTTCGTAATACTGTGCAGTAGCCAGTATTTGCGCTGAAGAAGAAACAGCCCAAGAACGTTCAGAATCTTTTAACTTTCTACACAGGTCAGGAAGTAAATTCTGCACGAACTTATCCACAAATAACCGTTGGCCACCCTCAGTACTCATATCTTGCCCACTGTGATCAATAAACGTTTCTTCAAACCTAGTAAAGAAGTCTGACACTGTCTCATCTTTCTTCTGCTTGCATGCAGATAACTTGTCCCAATTTACGCGCATCGCAGGCATTATTGTCTTCATATACGTGATGATTCTACCAGGCAATTCAGCTACTAAAGGTTCTGGTTTCGCACCACCAGTTTGTCTAGCATCAGCAGCAACAATGTTAGCCCATGTATCCCCTAGTTCTGCATTGTGATCTACATTACGAATTGATCCCCATAAAGGCTGTGGAACAACATTACCAAACAACATGTCTATGTCGGCCAGATTCATAATGCATGACCCTGCCGTCTGTGACAACTCTTTATAATAACCTGCGGGGTTTTTACGGGGATCAGGCAAGGACTGCTTAAGCGCTAACACCTCAGAGCGCTTCCATGGAACATGTACCCAAACACGCTGGAAATGTGCTGCCACAGCGGGGTTAGCACCGACAGCTGCAACCGCTTCCTTCCATACCGGGGGAACTTCTCTCATAGGGTATTGTCGCGCTTTTGCCTTTTTCCCCACAAGGACCTCTTGTTCAAACAATGACTGTTGACAATCGTCATTCCTTAAAGATAATACAACCGCAACTGCTTTATCTACTTCGCGGTCCACAATTATACCAGTTCCAAAATCAAACCTCACCCTACACAACTCCTGCGGGTTCGGATTTCTACCACTATCCTCCAATTCTTCACAGAGAATTTCGCACATTTTCTCAAACACATATCTCTGTTTTGGGGCATCCCATTGATGGAAAGTGTTAACAACTGATTCCACATCATACAGTGAAGGAAAAACGATCCATCTACGCGCCATGTGATCTATTACCTTTTTCTCATCGGGGTTAGGCAATTGGCTGCGCAACTGCTTACGCTGTACACCAGGAGTTGCACCAGATGACCCAAAGAGAGGAGACATTAATGTAGTAACCACATTAGCTAAGCGCTGTCGCGCTGAAGGAGACGCTGAGGCGAGAACAGGGGGAAAAACAGAGGGAAGAAAAGAGGATGTAGAGACAGGTACTGGAGTGGTGGAAGGAAGAGTGTTAGGGGAGGCAGTTACTGGATTAGGCAAAGTCGCAGGAAGTGCTGGGGCAGTTGGAAGCACAACTGGCGGCGCTTGAGAGGACTGCGCTACAGGAATAGGAACTGGTTGCAAAGCAACTGGCGGTTGCGGCAAGGCTTGCAGTATATGCACTGGAGGCGGCATATTTACAAGCTGGGGAGGCGCTGTGGCAGTTTGAGCATACGGGGGTGGCGAACTCAACAAATGTGACATCAGGGGATCTTTCTCCTTTTCTTCTGACTCATCCTGCTTAGAATGTGGCAAAGCTGGGTAGCATTTGTCAATCCCTAACTTATGCTGCCTGTGTAATTGCTCACTCATTTGCTCCTCTTCATTGTCTTTAAATTGTACAGCTGCTTGCATTACTGACATACCTCTCTCTCTCTTATTCTTTTTCGCTAACTTAATTTCCTTCTGTTTGGCTTCCTTTCGCCATAAGCGGAAAGAGTCAAACATCGCCGGCCGGGCTTTCTTCTTAAACAATTTAATTTCTAAATTATCTAAAATATCGGTATCAAAACTACCATTTTGGGGCCATTTTAAAACACCATCTTTCCTGGTGTAGTGGATCCATACTTCGTTATATGCAATGGGGCCTACGCCATGTTTCACATAGAGCTCATAAGTTGGAGTTCCAACCGGAGGAACCGGACATGATTCCTCTAGCTGGAAATCTTTTCCACAACCCAAACAGAATAATCTACCAAATAGTCCAGAACCAGGCATCTTTGCTCACTAGTCTAGATCCAAACGTCAAAGGATTATCGATTACGATATCCTCGTGAATACACGAGTCCTCTGGTTTTGGCGTTTGCAAACTCCAAAGTACTAATTCAAATGATCCCGAAGGATACCAAAACAAATGGGAGACGCTCCACTTATACTTAACTGAATATTGCTGATCGATGGCGTCACCAGAAGACTCTCTCGATTGTTTCGCTCTCTCAAAACTCGTCAAGGGTCCAAAACAGGTCGATTAATCAGGGCAGCAGTCCTTCGTAGCCGTCGGGACGCGGAGAACCTCGCAGAAAAGACTTTCGGACCACGTCGACATGCAGGGGTCGATGAAGTGGCGGCCTTCCTCCGGAATTTCCACACGAAGCTCCTCACGAACCTCTGGCTTGGACTGGTACCGCTGAAATCGTCCTGAGTTGGGCGCCAAACTGAAGTACTGGGTAATTTAGACCCAGCGGTGCAGGGGCACACACCCTATGACTTCTGGGTTCACCCTGTTCCGGACCTACAGAAACACAGAGTCTTCTGGGTGAAGTCAAAGAATCGTTTATTGGCTGCAGACCAATGACAGGTATCCTAGAAGTACAACAGCGTGTATGTTCTCAGGAGACTGCTGAAAATCATAGGAACGGACTTCATCTTTCGCTTTTTCCTGCCTCAAGCATACATTCCTAGGTTTTATGATGCGGCAATATGCAAGTGTACATTACAAAGAAAAGGCAGAGTCATGATGACCATCCCACATTCTAGTTCGGCCAGCCCACAATGATTTACACAGTAAGGTTCAGATCCCACGTTTGATGTAAATAGACCCCCCAATAAACATGAGCATCTCCTGTTTTGGGAAACAAGTCATAAAGCAGGAACAAGCAGGTGTGGAAGAGATTAGCCAGGGGATTGTATAGAATGAAAGGGTTTTATGACGGGTCAAGCCCTGATGCTAATCACAGGTGGAAGGAGGAAGGGGAGCTCGTGAGACCGGTTTGACCCGTGGCAGCAGAGCCAGCTGCCCAGGTCACAGAGAAGTCAGAGGGAAAGCCCATGTACTGTGAGGCCCGTATTTACTCCATTATAGCCTATGTGAGGGCAATGACAAGATGGCCACTGCTTCCAAAATGGAACCCGCGTAGTAAAGCAGAATAACGTGTACACAGTGCATTTATAGCTAGAACGATATATAAAGCACTCGTACATGCCGCATTTACCATTTGCGGTTCGCTAATACCAACATAGACAGGGGTAGGGCCCTGTCCCCTACGCGGTCCCGAATATTAAAGTACGACAATTGACCGCCACATGTCCCAAGTAGAGGACACCTCTTCTAAAGCCCTGTTATAATTTTTAGTTTTGGTGAGAGGGAATTTTTTGTGGATGGAGAAGGTGAGAAAGGTAGTTAGGACTGGGGTTTGAACTTTGGATACTTGGGGCCTGATTATGATGGCAGTTGGACGAGCAGCTGGCCAACTTCACCGCAGGCAGGTGACCGTCTGACAATGAGTCTGCAGTCTCGGCCACCCTATTATGATATGACTGCCATGCAGGCGGTCGTAAAATGCCTTTTTCTACTGCAGCTTCTACAGCCGCCAGGAAAAAGGTCACAGCACAAGCTGCAGTAGCAAAAGACACTTTTCAAACATCCATGCACTGCGTGCCAGGCTCCATGTGGTGCCTGGCACATGGTGCATGGAAGTGTCGGCGACACCCCATGTGGCCCCATGGCCACTTAGCAGTGACCTACTGTGGATGGGGTCCTGCTTGGGGCCCCTAAAGTCCATTTCCTTCTGCCTTTTTATGGCAGCGGGAGCACCATGAAAAGCAGTCAGAAAGTCACATCCTTATCCCTATGGCGGTGCCTGCACAAGCACCGCCTTTATTGTAGGGAGTCTGACCACCACCCCAATGGGCTTCTTGAACCTGTCTGAAGAGGTGGTCTTCCCCCTGATATAATCACTTCAACTGCCGGTATTGTAATCCAGCGGTCGGACCGATTGCCTGGATGTCGGGTGGACCACCACCGACTGTCCACCCGACATTAAAATGAGTCCCTTACATTTTCTTTGGACATTAGTTGGGGATGGGGTGATTTGTTTGGGGAGAGGGTGGGCCTGTTGTGGGTGGAAAGGGTGGGCTTTAGAATTGTTAATAAAAATAAAAGGAAAATAATTATTTCACTTTATTTATGCCTCAAATCTTTATTTTCTTGCTTTACTTTGCACTGCTACTTTTAAGTGTAGCATGTTTGTTGTATCTGTTTTAAATAGTGTATACCAGTTAGTCATACCCTTGTCCTACTACCCTCTGGAACTATATTGACCACTGGGGGGTGCCACTTCCTGTATTGCCTACAACAACCTAGATAAACAGCATCTCTAGTAGAAGTTAGTTACCAAATAAACTAGTTCCCTTCACTCCATAGTTCTCTTACCTGAAAGGATAAAGCGCAGGCTGATACCTCTCTCTGCCTTCTTACTGCAGGGCTTCCCAAGGTGCCAGCTTATTGTGGTGGTGGTAGTAGCAGGTTCGCGCGCTAACAGAGAAGGAATCGCAAGCGAGGTCCCACTCCCACATAGGTAAACTACAATAGGATTAATCAAAGGATTATCCATTACAGGCAACTAAATTGAAAGAAAGCAGTTAGTGGGTATTATTATTGATATCATAACTTTAGAAAGACTGTCTGAGACAGACTACCACCAAGACAATACAAAGAAGACATAATATGATAATAAAAACTAGGAATAGCAACTTCTTCTGAGCAATGTGGAGCTAGTATTTAATTAAAACTAATCTTACAAAATCCCGAAGTCAGGAGAAGTAAACTCAGAGTCAGGAGTGGACAAGGTTAAGCGTTTATTGATTCACGCAACACAACACAAGGCCTGAATGATTATGTCAATGAATGATGCACAGGAGTGTAAAGGGGGCCAGTGTGGGCTATTGCTCAGATAACAAGATTCCACAGTGAGTTGTTGTTTTCACCTCATCCAACCCAGCAACTGTGCGATCTATTTATTGTGTAAAATTAAGTCACACCTCACTAAATAAAATCATACAGCCTGGGTTGGGTTAGGGGTATGATGAATAGATGGGAAAAGAGGTTTTGGGAAAGGTGTGACAAAGACAAACGCTACAAAACAACAACATTCATCAGGGTGATAAATAGCACATCATCTGTTGTGGAAGTAAATGAAGTAATGAGTATGACACAGTTCAGTTAATTGCATTGCAAAAAGTCCTTCAGGCCCAGAGATCCAAGCTTTATATGTATGTATATATCTATATCCATGTCTATATCTATATCTATATCTATATCTATATCTATATTCAGTGAAAAAACCATAGGTTTCACACACGTTATAGTTAGGAATTAGCATTTAAAAAACCTTAGAAATTCAGTGAAAAAACCATAGGTTTCACACATGTTATAGTTAGCTGGACATTTTACTCGTAAAAAACCATTGAAATTCCCCCGTTATAGTTAGTTCAGCTAACTATAACTCGCGCGCCCGCAATGCACTGCTGATGACGTCACATATTACATCACTCATGACATGGTCAGTGACATCACTCATGACATCACTGATGACATCTCAAATGACATCACTGATGACATCACTGATGACATCATCCAGTGAATGTGTGTGTTTCTGAAAATTACCTATGTTTTATATATGTATATCTCAAGGTCGATGGAAGAATAAATGGGTAAATAAGTGTCTAAATGGATGATTTGTTTTTGAAAAATTGATTGTGTAACTGACTGATTAAGTGTATCATAGTGAATACATGGCTTAGTGAGTAATGTTTAAATATGTATATATCTGTATCAGTCTTTCACTTTGTGTATAAGTGGCTGTATGGGTTGGTGAGTAGCTACATGAGTGTCTATATAGGTTTTTAGTTGTTTTTTTGAGTATCAGTCTAAGTGTCTGCATGGTTCGGTGGGGGGTATTACGTAGTGCATAGGTGCATGAATGAGTGACTCACTGTTTGTATGTGTTGAAGACAGCATGTGTGCAGGACTGTATGGGTGGATGAGTGTGTGTATGGGTGTGTTAGTGAGTGAATGACTGTCTCAATAGTGTCTTTATGAGTAACTACATATGTTTTTAACTAGTATATGTGACTATTGGTGTATATAAGTGAGTATATGTGAGAGTGAGAGATTGAAAGAGTTCCTGTATGAATAAGTATGTGTTTCTATAAGTGATTGTTTAAAAGACTAAGTATGTGTAAGTTTTTGTAGAAGTAAGTGTGGTGGTGTGTGTATAACTATATGCAAGTAAATGTATGTTTGATTCTTTATTAGCATGAGTGACTATGTGTGTGAGTAACTCTATGGATGAGTGGCATTGTGTAACAGGATGTATAGGTGTATGAGTACATATGATGAGTGAGTACATGTATGAGTGACTGTATAGGACTGTTTGTGACTGAGTGGATGTGTATGTGGATCTTAGAATTACTGAATAGGTTGTTGTAACTGGTATTGGTATGTCCATTGTTTTGAAAAGTTTAGTCTCTATTTTTGAATGTGTGTATCAAAGGTTATATTAGGGTGAGAGGAGGTCTGCCACTCTATCACAAGGATGATGTCATCAGTGATGTCATCAGTGATGTCATTTGAGATGTCATCAGTGATGTCATGAGTGATGTCACTGACCATGTCATGAGTGATGTAATATGTGACGTCATCAGCAGTGCATTGCGGGCGCGCGAGTTATAGTTAGCTGAACTAACTATAACGGGGGAATTTCAATGGTTTTTTACGAGTAAAATGTCCAGCTAACTATAACATGTGTGAAACCTATGGTTTTTTCACTGAATTTCTAAGGTTTTTTAAATGCTAATTCCTAACTATAACGTGTGTGAAACCTATGGTTTTTTCACTGAATTTCTAAGGTTTTTTAAATGCTAATTCCTAACTATAACGTGTGTGAAACCCATGGTTTTTTCAGTGAATTTGCAAGGTTTTTTAAATGCTAATTCCTAACTATAACGTGTGTGAAACCCATGGTTTTTTCAGTGAATTTGCAAGGTTTTTTAAATGCTAATTTTTTTTTTTTCTTCTATTTTTTTAAACAAATTTTTAATTTAATGTTCTAACCTTTTATAAAGACTATGGTTAAATTTTTAAAATTCTTTAATATGTTTTTTAAATATATTTCATAAAATAAACATGTAAAATTTATTTGCAGTACATTTTTTCCTTTTTTTTTTTTTTTTTTTTAGTACGCGTACCGTAAGCTTACGGTAAGCGTACGGTTAACGCAACGTCCGTAATTTATCTACGCTGTTTGCGTATATTTACGCAATTTGCGTAGCCGCGCGTACTGCGCGTGGGGCGCGTACGCGTGTACGCTACACGCGCACGTTACGCGGAAGTGTTGGGGAGTGACTGTTATGCGCATGCACGCGAGCGCGTGTCTTTTTTACGCGCATGCGTACTTTTGCCGTAAGCGTACCGTAAGCGTACCGTAAGCGTACGGTAGGTCATGTGATCATGAAACACAACTTTTGATTGGTTGAAACTACTTTCAGTTCTAGAACTCTCCTACACCACACCCATTCCCCTCATTTCTGCTTGTGATCCCTTAGGAGAAGGAGCTGGGTTGTCTTTGTGATACGATGGCAGAACAGCAGAGCTCTTCTGAGAGTGAGGCTAGCACTAGCAGCACTACCTTGAGGCAGAGAGCGAGGAAACAAAAGACCTCTTATGTATGGGATTATTTTACTTTTCCTGAAGGCCAGCAAAAGGTAAATGCACCCTTAGTGACTTGTAAGCTGTGTAAGCGTGTACTTTCAAGAGGTAATCCTGACAGGAAGTATTCCTTTGGGAATCATACCATGATGAGGCACCTCAGGGATGTACACAAAAGGACACATGCTCGACTTACTGGAGGTAACCCTTCAGTAAGTCATCCAAGCACATCCACAGCAGCTCAGCCTGGACCATCATCTGCAGGGCTGACTCCTTCTTCTGCAGGTCAGGTGAGCCCTTCATCTGTGGGGGGAGCATCTCCTTTTGCTGGCCCTCTGGAAATTAACCCTCGATTTCTGAGGGTTGATATTCGATGTGCCTCTTGTCATGATCTAATTTGTCATAGGGAGACCAGTGTTTCCCTAGTGAACCTCAAAATAGATCAGCACACTTGTCACAGAGACTAATTTTCCCATTCTTTCTTTCCTCTCTCCCTGCATGAACACAACGGCTCTTTTAAGAGCCAACCTTATCTTTCATCTTTTTTTTATATATGTTTTTAAAAACTTTTTTTATTTTTTTTTTACCGTACGCGTACGGTGCGCGTAATTTTTTTTTTTTTTTTTTAAAAAACACTAAAAATCAATTATCACATTACAAGGTCTTTGAGACACTACAATTATTATTATTGACTTACCATACCCACTCAAAAAAATATTTATTCATTTGTTTTTAAAAAAAAAATTGCTTTAAAAATGGTTCTAGTTTTCGAAAATTTTCTATATCAATCTGAAAAAAAAGAAAAAAATATTAATATTTTTCAAACATTTTAAAATACAGTACACGTATTTACATATTTACCAAAAAATATTTTTGCCTTATTTTTGCTGTTTTCAGAATATATTGCATTTCACTATAAATTGTGAAAGCAATTGCATTCATCATTTAACAGCGGGCAAAAAAAAAATAACAATCTCAAAGATTGTATTAAAAAAGCCCAGAATCTCTTCTCACTTAAACTTAACATTACAGAAATGCATAATATTCTAAAAAAATATCATCAAAAAACAATACTTATTTCTTTAAAATACCGTCTGATATTTTTGTTACAGAAGTATAATCCCAATATTATATCTCAAATAACTCCACAATACATCTGATTCCATTTCCTTTAGGCCAAATAGTAATTTAAAAAAAAATTTTTGATTAAATTTACAATGGTAATCCAATAAAATTCTAAAGTTTAATTTGTCCAGATCTCACCGATTCTCTGTAACATTTTGGTTCCCCAAAAATTTATTAATAATTTATTAAGTCCACAATAGAATTGGTTACTTTTCCGCATGGCAAAATAGTAATTTTAAAAATCTTTTTTGAAAAAATTTCCAATGGCACTCCAATAACATTCCAAAATTTAAATTGTGCAGATGTTACCGATTTTCTCTAAATTATTGGTTTTTGTAAGTTTCATAAAAAATTAAAAAAGTCCACATTACAATTGGTTATCTTTCCATTAGGCCAAATGATAATTTAAACAATCTTTTTTTTTGAAAATTCCAATGGTAATCCAATAAAATGGTAAAATTATTTTGTCCAGATCTTGCCAAGTCTCTCTAAAATTTGCTAAATCAAAAGGCAAACGTTGTTTGAAAATCAATTGGGAATCATTACACAGTGTCCAGCCTTTTTCACATTTAAGATAAACTGTGTAATGTCCAGAAGTTACAGTAGGTCCTTCATGGAAAATTATTGCAACAGTTACAAAAGTTTTTCCTGAAATTGATAATTGCTGTCCTGTAAACTTCTTTATTAAAGTATCCAATTTTGAACCATCAGCTCTACATCGTTGCATCATTAAAATTACATACTGTCCGTATTCCTTTAAAATTAATGTTGAAAACATGTCAGATTGACACTCACCGCATTTCATGCTATGATTAGCATCTTTAACTAATTTTGCAAAAGTGACTGTTTTACTCTCTGGCAATGTCAAATAAATAAACCTTTCATTATCAACATTAGAGCCACATATATTATAACAGTTTTCACAACTATGTTCCCATTTATAAGAGAGACCAAATAAAATATCAATTGCAACTTCTTCTTCTTCCAGTACTTGAAGAAAATACATCAAAAATTCGTGTGCATCTTGCTGTTCATTTTGAGAAAACTGTGTTCGTCCTGAACATACATCTAAAAGTTTTCTAATTTCAGTAGCACTTTCTATTTGAGTTTTATCATTACTCAGCTTTTGAAAAAGGAGACTCAGCTCAGAACAGAATCTTTTTCCCTGATTTACTATTATCTGCTCTTGCAAACTTTCCAGATAAAATGCAACATTCAGCACTACATTTGCGTAGCAGTTGACACCAGAGCTATTTTCAAAATGACATCCTACAACCTGTTCTTCTTTTTCCTTACTCTTTTTGCTTGCAATTACATCACTCCTCTTTTTTTTCCTCCTCTCTACATCGTCATCACAGATATTCTCATTTCTCCTTTTACGAGAAACTACACATTTCTCCAACACAGGATACTGACCTAAATGAGGAGCATAGCTTCTTCTTAATCTATTATACTCCTTTACACAATTTGTATCAGGACTAACTTTTTAGTCATCAAAGTCTATCATGAATAAACCTGATAATGTTTTCACTCGTGACAAAGCAACATATGCCATACCTTCTTTGAACACAGTTGAACCAATGTTCACAAATGCACAATCTACAGTCAATCCTTGAGACTTGTGAATAGTTACAGCATATGCTAGCGAAAACGGAAACTGCTTCCTACGTACATATAAGTCTTTCACAAGCATGAAACGAACTGTACAACGACAAATGTCTTTAACTTCTTCTATCTGATCAAATTTTATTTTTAAACATTCAATTCCATCTTTTTTCTGATAATTAATAAAACCCACAACTCTTCCCATAGCTCCATTAACTAAACCTTTTTCAACATCCAAATTTCTCCTTAAAAATACTCTACAGTTCATGCAAACATATAGATTTTTTTCTAATCCAGCTGTTTTGGAGATGTTCTTCTCTAGTGAATCCAATTTATTTTTCAGTGTGCCTGTTACTGTGACAGTAATTCTTCCATCCTCAATTTTGTCCACTGCTTCCAATTTCCTGATCTCTTCCTTTTCCAATTTCAAAAGCTCCTCATTAAATATTGAGCATTCACGTAGAGTTGGCATTAAGCAGATGACACTTTTGTTTTCTGCAATGTTCTTGTATATCTTCTCTGCAACTATTTCTTCCTTTGGAAATAAATTATGTAGCAGCCGACTCGGTAATGCTTTTTTGCCAACTTCTGTGAGTAGTCCAATTCTGATATCTTTCAGAATACTTCCATATTCTTCATCGCTTGCTTGCCTCATATTAGTAGTAAGTTCCTTGTACTCAAAGAAGGACCAAATATTTGTATTTCCGATGCTTCCCAATGACTTCTTCGTGTCTTCATGTGTGACAGTATTAAACACTGGTTGTCCTTTAACTGGAGTGAGTTGCAAAAGATCTCCAAAAACTATGACGTGTTTTCCACCAAATAACATGTCATAGTCTGTTTTCAAAATTTGCTGCATTCTTAAATGCACAAAGGCAAGCATTAAGTTTGATACCATGCTCACCTCATCAATAATGAGAACTTGCATCTTCTTCAATACTCTTGAAACTTCCAAGGATGCTTCTCCAGTTAGCTTGTTGTATTGTATTTTGTTCTCATGCTCCACTGGTAACATTAGCAAACGATGTAAAGTGATTCCTTTTATGTTATATGCTGCTAACCCAGTTGGAGCAGTAACCACACAAGACAAAGTTGAATCCGTTTTTTGCTGTAGGTAGCTTCTGATGACTTTTATAAGGAAACTTTTTCCAGTTCCAGCTTGTCCGCTTACATACATCCTGATTGGATGAAATGATGTGCATGAGCACTCTTTTTTTTCATGTAGAAATCCGTGATCAATTTTGCTTCTGATCTCTTCATAAATTTGTTGCTGCTCTTGATTCAGTTGTCTTTCCAAACTTTGTAAGTCTATAAATTCTTCTTGAGCTTGATTCATAGCCGTTTCCACTTCATTCATGGCTATTGATGCTTCATTTTCAACGATTGGTTGTCCTAGGGGATCTTGACTGAGTGTTCCTGAACTTTGGCTGTCTTGAGAACTGTCTCTAGCTATTTCTGCTGCAATTGTAGTTTCCTGTTCAATTTCTTCATTTAACATTTGCAGATAACTTGAGAATGTACTGCATTGTATGCTGTCTTTGCAAGCATTAAAAGAATCTTCATAGCTTTGAAATTCTCCCAGTAGTTCATCCTCTGTACGCCATGGTTTAAACAACTGTAAAAGAGCCAAGTAGTAAAATTCCTTCTTGTCAGTAGTGTCGCAACTCAGCTTCCTGTGATTTATCAAACTTCCTTTTGTTTGCTTCACCAAACATCCTTCCTCACCAACAACTTTATATTTTCCATTGTTGATGTCTTCTGCGGCTTTCCGTGAATAAATGTAGTTCTGCAGCACTTCATAGAGACACATGTTCTCCAGATGTTGACTTCTCTTGGGATAATATGTGTCCAACATGTTTGATTTCAAAATATCTGTACTTTCTGGGTCATTCTCGGCCAAATATTCAATTTCTCCAACAGATTTCAGTACCCGATTTCTCATTGCTGCAAGGCCTAAACTTGCCCAAATTATTCTTCTTGACTTCGAGTAGAGACTTGCAGAAGATAACCTATCTGAACATTCGTAGGATCCAATTTCTCGATGCGATAACATCTTCAAACTGAAACTGTACAGCTTCTTACTGACAGTCTTCTCGTGAGAAATCTCTTCCCACATTTCCTTCAATTCTGTTTTTTCTGATTTCGTAATGTAAGACGTTACATATCGAGCAACAGCAATGGAATTGTCAGCTACATACTGTATATCCATGTTAGCATTCCACATGGATAAAATGACTGGGTTGTAGTCATTTATATTTTTTGATTCTTCTTTTCTTTTTAGGTTGTAGGTATTCTTAGGTGATTTTCTTGTGATAGTATGTCTCACAGCTGACATAAAACTGTTGACTCTTCCATTTGAAAGAACAGGTCTAGGAAATCCAAATCGACATTTAGTGTAGTATTTATCTTTGCTCTTGTATTTCCGTCGACAGTATTTTCCACACCGATGACTTTGGAAACGTAAAACTTGCTCCTTTAACTTTTTCTCTTCTGTGCTTTTTGGTATAGCACATGTTGCATATTCTTCAATGAAAGATAACACTGCTTCATCAGTATCTGTTCCAAACTTTGGGGCATCCTTGATCCACAACAGCATATGAATATGAGGAGCACCTCTTGCCTGGTACTCTTTTCTCCAAAAGAAATCTACTACTTCTCCAAGAGGTGGATTTTTTTTATTGCAGATGAAGGACATCATAGCCTCAAATCTATGATTGAAATATCTGCAAACATTAACCGGATCCAATGAGCACAGTTCTCCTGCTGTCTTGTATTCGATGTTTTTAATGTTTGAATTTGCCTCTCGTAGAAAATCCAGTAAATCATCCCAAGCGTACTCGGCACAGCTTAGGGTAAGGAACCATGTTGGTGTTCCTAAATTCCGTAACATGCATTTTAATTCACCATGACGTCGGTACCAATATTCATTTGTCCCACGCTGACAAGCCATCAGATTGATCAGTTGTGTTTCCAAATGATCATCTCGGTGCTGCACTTTCTCCATAAAATCCTTAGCAGACACATTTTGTAAATGTACTCCACTTTTTAAAATGTGATTTACTGCATAAGACAGTGCAGACAAGTCGCTTTCAAATAAAAGATGGAACAAATAAGGAATACTTTGTCGAAATCTGGGATCTTCACCATATAGTCTTGTAGTCCGATACTCAGAAGCTGGAATCTGTTCCGGACGTTCATCGTATCATCCTCCTTTTCCTTTAGGAAACAGCTGGGGAAAACATCGAGCTTCCAAGCTCTCCTCCCATACACTCACGGGAGTTCCTTTTGCTTTCTTCATCTGAAAGAGATCAATATTGTCTCCCATAACTTCTTTTGAATGAAGAGGATGTATGCTAAAATGTTCATAAATTTCTTCTTCCTTTGACTTGTCCACTTTTTCAATTTGGCCAGTTGGTGTTTCTGTGTCTTCTTGTAAATCTTCTTCTTCTTCTTCTTCTATATAAATTGATTCATACCATTTGTTATTCCTTTTCAAATACAAATTTGCTCTTTGTACTTTCCGCACATCTACCAGCTCCTGCCAAATCTTCTTATTCTTTGTAGGTACACCATTAACCAGAATAACTAATGGTTCAGTTTCCAAAGTATCCGCATCAATAGTTTCCATATTTTTTTTCAAATCCAAGGGCAAATACACCACTCTTCCTTTTAAACCTCTCAGTAAATCAGAAGGAGGTAATTTACCAGTTTTGGGCTCCATACGTACTATGGTCTGGAACGGATGAACACATTGAATGAGTATAGACTCATATGTATTTAATTCAGAAAGTTCAGCAGGAATAGCATCCAATTCTAAATTATTATGTACAGCTCTGGTTGGCATTCTATTTTCCTCTAACTTGTTGTAACAGTATTTACAAATACGCTGATCTTCACCCAAATCAAAACAATTTTCTAGAAATATATATGTGGCAAAATCCTTCCACTTATAATTATCTTCATTTTCACTCTTTCTGTAGAGATCAACATTCCTAGTTTGTTTTCTATAATGAGTTCTGCGGCAACAAATACAAGTAAAATTTGGTCTTTCATTAGAGACTATTGCAAATTTTGTTATGTGATCATTAAATGTGTTACTTACAGAGGGTTCTACATTCTCTTCCACTTCTTCCTCATTTACTGTGTCCTTCTCTGCACTGTTTTGTTCAGGACCAAAGTAACAAAACTGAATTTCATCAACAACCTTCTCTACATCTGATACCGTTCCTCAGAACAGAGCCCTATTCAATTCCTTTAACTTTATTGCTGGACTTTTGGCAAAATACAACCGTCTCACAAACTTTCTCATTTCAGTATGATGAACAGCCAGCATCCTAAAATGATGGAAAACACTATTACACACTTTTCTAGATAGACAAGCCAGAGAATGACCCTGCAAACCAGTATTCTCTCTCACTCTGCATGGATCCAGACTTTGAAGCACCTTAATCTTCTGTTTTATACTTTTTTTACTATATTCTCTTAGAAACTCTCGAAATTTGTCAATAGATTCCTGACGCACAGTGCAAATACTACTACAATTCCAAATGTACACTGGGGCTTTAGGACTTCTCCCCATAGCCTCATCTGCCATCACTTGTACCTCATCTCTTGGAACCATTATCTCCTTCTCCATTATGCAACCATTTTTTACTTCGTAAGAACGACCTCTGGTGTCAACTGCATGCAGCAAACTATTACTTTGAAAATAGCTCTCTTCATTAAAAAAAGGTTCACTACTTGAACTATGCATCCACTTTCCTAAAAACACTTTACAAAAGTTTGTTCTGTTCACTACTCTTTTCCTTTTGCTATGTGATTTCAGTACATTAACCATTTTGTCTAATGTACGCATCCTATTCAAAATTAAAATGAATAGTTTCCTTTTTAATTCTAATGCCTTTGCTGCAATGGCTTCTATTTCTTTTTTTCTTTTATAAAACTTTGTCTTTTTCTTATATTTCTTCACATCCTTCATCAAATTGGACATAACTCTTCTCTGAAACATTTTTCTACGTATCTCTTTAAACGCTGTTTTTCTATTTATATAAATCTTTTCAGTTGCTGAAGGTATATTTGCATTAACTAAATTCTCAATTTTTTCCTCTCCTTTTCTTTTCAATACATCCTTTCCAGTACAGACATTTTGTACATTTTTCATTCTTTTGAATATATTTTTTAGAAATTGTTTTTTCTGCTTACCAGAAGATTTTTTCTTTTTCCCAACATGAGCATCTTCTACTAACTTTGGTCCTCTAGTTGTCTTCAAATATAGGTTTTTTTTGTGCGTTTTTTGAACTCTGGATTTTGTAGGCATCTTAAATTTTGTTCACTGCTCTTCAGCAATACCTGAAAAAAACTAAAAAAAAAATTCCTTTATTTAATTTAAATATATTACTACATTTCTTTTCACAATAGTCACAAAACGAAATTTCTTTGCCAATTTGAATGCACACTTACTGCTCTTTTTTTTTGGCAAGTGAAAATCACTTTTACAGACTGACACATTATGAAACCACTTTTCAGATTTTTTAAAAAGCCCATGTCCAGACTGCTTTTTCAGACCACCACCATGTGTATCCTCGGTGACTGCCTACACTCCAGCAAGGGCAACCAGCCTTAGTGATGCTGAATGTATTTGCATTACAGACTGAAACCTCAAAACCCCACTCGCTTGTAAATACTGTGCATGATTATACATGGAAAGGAGCTGGGTGTGTGCTAAGAGTCTGCTTCTGCACCAAAAAAATCGCTCCCCCTTTTTCCTACTAATGCAACTGTGAAATCACCAGAGCAAAACGCAATAAATCTCTGCCTGTAATTCCTATTTGCACACAAAGTCATGTTTTCACATTAGTCACAAAACGAAATTTCTTTGCCAATTTGAATGCACAGTTACTGCTCTTTTTTTTTGGCAAGTGAAAATCACTTTTACAGACTGACACATTATGAAACCACTTTTCAGATTTTTTTAAAAGCCCATGTCCAGACTGCTTTTTCAGACCACCACCATGTGTATCCTCGGTGACTGCCTACACTCCAGCAAGGGCAACCAGCCTTAGTGATGCTGAATGTATTTGCATTACAGACTGAAACCTCAAAACCCCACTCGCTTGTAAATACTGTGCATGATTATACATGGAAAGGAGCTGGGTGTGTGCTAAGAGTCTGCTTCTGCACCAAAAAAATCGCTCCCCCTTTTTCCTACGAATGCAACTGTGAAATCACCAGAGCAAAACGCAATAAATCTCTGCCTGTAATTCCTATTTGCACACAGAGTCATGTTTTCACATTAGTCACAAAACGAAATTTCTTTGCCAATTTGAATGCACACTTACTGCTCTTTTTTTTGGCAAGTGAAAATCACTTTTACAGACTGACACATTATGAAACCACTTTTCAGTTTTTTTTAAAAGCCCATGTCCAGACTGCTTTTTCAGACCACCACCATGTGTATCCTCGGTGACTGCCTACACTCCAGCAAGGGCAACCAGCCTTAGTGATGCTGAATGTATTTGCATTACAGACTGAAACCTCAAAACCCCACTCGCTTGTAAATACTGTGCATGATTATACATGGAAAGGAGCTGGGTGTGTGCTAAGAGTCTGCTTCTGCACCAAAAAAATCGCTCCCCCTTTTTCCTACTAATGCAACTGTGAAATCACCAGAGCAAAACGCAATAAATCTCTGCCTGTAAATCCTATTTGCACACAGAGTCATGTTTTCACATTAGTCACAAAACGAAATTTCTTTGCCAATTTGAATGCACAGTTACTGCTCTTTTTTTTTGGCAAGTGAAAATCACTTTTACAGACTGACACATTATGAAACCACTTTTCAGATTTTTTTAAAAGCCCATGTCCAGACTGCTTTTTCAGACCACCACCATGTGTATCCTCGGTGACTGCCTACACTCCAGCAAGGGCAACCAGCCTTAGTGATGCTGAATGTATTTGCATTACAGACTGAAACCTCAAAACCCCACTCGCTTGTAAATACTGTGCATGATTATACATGGAAAGGAGCTGGGTGTGTGCTAAGAGTATGCTTCTGCACCAAAAAAATCGCTCCCCCTTTTTCCTACTAATGCAACTGTGAAATCACCAGAGCAAAACGCAATAAATCTCTGCCTGTAATTCCTATTTGCACACAGAGTCATGTTTTCACATTAGTCACAAAACGAAATTTCTTTGCCAATTTGAATGCACACTTACTGCTCTTTTTTTTTGGCAAGTGAAAATCACTTTTACAGACTGACACATTATGAAACCACTTTTCAGTTTTTTTTAAAAGCCCATGTCCAGACTGCTTTTTCAGACCACCACCATGTGTATCCTCGGTGACTGCCTACACTCCAGCAAGGGCAACCAGCCTTAGTGATGCTGAATGTATTTGCATTACAGACTGAAACCTCAAAACCCCACTCGCTTGTAAATACTGTGCATGATTATACATGGAAAGGAGCTGGGTGTGTGCTAAGAGTCTGCTTCTGCACCAAAAAAATCGCTCCCCCTTTTTCCTACTAATGCAACTGTGAAATCACCAGAGCAAAACGCAATAAATCTCTGCCTGTAATTCCTATTTGCACACAGAGTCATGTTTTCACATTAGTCACAAAACGAAATTTCTTTGCCAATTTGAATGCACACTTACTGCTCTTTTTTTTTGGCAAGTGAAAATCACTTTTACAGACTGACACATTATGAATCCACTTTTCAGATTTTTTTAAAAGCCCATGTCCAGACTGCTTTTTCAGACCACCACCATGTGTATCCTGGGTGACTGCCTACACTCCAGCAAGGGCAACCAGCCTTAGTGATGCTGAATGTCTTTGCATTACAGACTAAAACCTCAAAACCCACTCGCTTGTAAATACTGTGCATGATTATACATGGAAAGGAGCTGGGTGTGTGCTAAGAGTCTGCTTCTGCACCAAAAAATCGCTCCCCCTTTTTCCTACTAATGCAACTGTGAAATCACCAGAGCAAAACGCAATAAATCTCTGCTTGTAATTCCTATTTGCACACAGAGTCATGTTTTCACATTAGTCACAAAACGAAATTTCTTTGCCAATTTGAATGCACACTTACTGCTCTTTTTTTTTGGCAAGTGATAATCACTTTTACAGACTGACACATTATGAATCCACTTTTCAGATTTTTTTAAAAGCCCATGTCCAGACTGCTTTTTCAGACCACCACCATGTGTATCCTGGGTGACTGCCTACACTCCAGCAAGGGCAACCAGCCTTAGTGATGCTGAATGTCTTTGCATTACAGACTGAAACCTCAAAACCCACTCGCTTGTAAATACTGTGCATGATTATACATGGAAAGGAGCTGGGTGTGTGCTAAGAGTCTGCTTCTGCACCAAAAAATCGCTCCCCCTTTTTCCTACTAATGCAAATATAAAATTACCAGAGTTGTACACAATAAATCTCTGCCTATATTTCCCAACATGTGTAACCTGGGTGACTGCCTACATTCCACCAAGGGCAACCAGCCTTAGTGATGCTGAATGTATTTGCATTACTGAGTCCAAACTCAAACCCTTAAACTATTCATTTTTTATACCAATACACCTTAATTTATCGTGAAAACATAGTCCATATTATTTTACATGTTCCTCACATTTAAATTTCTCCCAAAACAGAAAATAATAAACGCAACTTCAACAAAAAGAATTACATTTCTATTTTTCATTTCTTAATTTACCATATACATCCCCTCTCAAACTCTAACCTCACCTTTTAAATTAGTTAGTTGTGAAAGAAATGTGGCACTCAAACAGCAGATTATCAGAGCCAGGATCTCTGTTCTCTACACCTCTCTCCTCTCAGCAGAACCAGATAATGGCAAAGTTTCCCTCTATTTTTCCACACATATACATGTAAGTTTCAAATCTCAGTGCTTCCCCCTTTTTTTCAAATGTAATCACACATTTCTATTGGTTGAAAACCAACCCTTTTCCAAAAGTACCCTGCCCCCAACTTGACTTCTGCCTAGTACCCTTCCCCCAACTTGACTTCTGCCTGCTACCATAGCAACAGCTCATGGAACACTGCTGTGTGGAGTTAGGTCAGAAGTTCGCCACACAATGTTTCAATTCCACAGAGCAAGAGTGCTTGACTTTTCAAACCTAACAGCAAATCCATAGTACTGTTCTTTGGTAACACATTTTTCTGTACCAATACAAAACATGCTTCTATTAATTTACACATACAGCCTAGTTTTTATTCTAGAATGGTATGAAACAGCCAATCAGTTCTTTTTGTTTTGAAAAAAATATGTATGCCTCCATTTCCAAACTGTCTTTCTTTTCATATTGCCATTCTACTGAAAGACACCTCCTGAGTGCATCCAGTTCTCCTTTGAAGATGTTCACAGTGTGGATTGTAGGGCACAGCTATGTCTTCTGGAGTGAAAAGTTTGCAGAGAAAACAGGTATGGTGAGAGACCTTGCTTTGCCAAATGTAGACATTAAATGGATTGGTCAGAGAGGGTTAAAGTGGCACCAATTGATGCCATTGGTGAAATCCTTCATGCAAATCCAACACCCTGACCTCATAATAGTGCACTGTGGTGGCAATGACCTAGGCACTTTGACTGGGGTAGGTCTGGAAATGCTTATGAAGGACACCTTTGCACAACTGTTTTCACTTTTCCCTAAAACTGCCTTTGTGTTTTCTAACATATGCCAAAGGCAAAAATGGAACTGGTCCAATCATTTCTGTCCGCAGATTGACAAAGCAAGAAAGCACGTCAACAAATCTGTTTCTGCTTTCCTCCGTGACTATGGTATGGGTTCCATTTACCACAACAACTTGCGTTACGACATGCAAGACATTTATAGAGGAGATGGTGTGCACTTCAATGATGAAGGGAACAGAGTCTTCCTCTTGAACCTTAGACTCTGCATCGGTACTTACTTGTAGGTACCACAAAAAAATCACTTAATAAACACAACGGCTCTTTTTAGAGCCCCCTAATATCTAAACACTTAAATCTGAATTTCATTTCTTTTTTTTTTTTTTTTTTTACCGTACGCTTACCGTAAGCTTACCGTACGCGTACCCCGTGATTTTTTTAAAAATCAATAAATGTTTTCTTTGTACTTTTCTGTCCTTCTTTGACCCCCTCACAAATGTAAGGGGGTCTGTAACTCTCCTTCTTGCCCCCTTTTCTTGTTATCACTCTTTTTTTTCTGAGTGAAACACACAAAATGGCGGCCGCCGCTTCCTGGTTTCGGCCGATTAGAATGTTTAGTAAGATCTAAGAGCCAATCAGAATCGCGCTCGTGCACGCCACCGTACGCGTACGGTAAGCTTACGGTAAGCGTACCTTAAGCTGGCTCAGATATATATATTGATTTAAAGGCTATTTTCTCAGAATCTACTGAACAGATTTACACCAAACCTACAAAAGGCACTTCCTTGACCTAGGGACTACCTCTCTGCCAAATTTCTAGTAATTCTGTTCAGCCGTTCGGGCTGTAGCCCTGTCTAAAGGTCCTATGGAAAAATGCATGGGAAAAACGCGTTTTGGGACCCCCCTTTTATCTCAGCCCCCGCTTGACGAATCCCCCCGAGACTTTCAGGGTAGGAGCGGAGCGTAGCGCCCCATCTATTTTGAGAAATTCGCGAGGATTCGTCAACCGGCGCCAAAGTTATTCAAAATAGAATGTTACGGATTTCCTATGGAAAAGGGGTCCTAACTATAACTACCTACTGGCGACCGCCAGTAGGTAATGTATATATCTATCTATATATATATATATATATATATATATTTATATATATATATATATATATATATATATATATTCACTTAAAAAACCATAGGTTTCACACGTTATAGTTAGGTGGACATTTCACTCGTAAAAAACCAATGAAATTCCCCCGTTATAGTTCGTTCAGATAACTATAACTCGCGCGCCCGCAATCCACTGCTCATGACGTCAAAGATTACATCACTCATGACATCACTGATGACACAATCCTTGTGATAGAGTGGCGGTCGCGCGAGTTATAGTTATCTGAACTAACTATAACGGGGGAATTTCATTGTTTTTTTACGAGTGAAATGTCCACCTAACTATAACATGTGTGAAACCTATGTTTTTTTAAGTGAATTTACAAGGTTTTTTAAATGCTAATTCCTAACTATAACTTGGGTGAAACCTATGGTTTTTTCAGTGAATTTGTACGTTTTTTTAAATGCTAAGTTATGTATGTATTATTATATTTTTTATATATTTATTTTACAATAAACTACGTATTAAAAAGTTGGGTTTTTTTAGGGTTTTTCACGGTGCGCGCACCCCGCGATTTTTTGAAAAAAATGTAAAAAAAAATTCTGCCTTCGGGGTCCTTCAGGGGGTCAGGAACTCTCTACCCTGCCCCCTTTTCATGTTCGCCACCTTCCTTTTTCACTCTCGCACTCAAAACAAACAAAATGGCGGCCGACACTTCCTGATGTCGACCGATTCGAACGTTGGCTGACATTTAACCACCAATCAGAATTACGCTCGCGCACGTTAGGGTGCGCGCACGGTGCGCGGCTATAGATATTTAAGTGCTTTTAACTCAATTTTCTCAGGAACTACTGAACAGATTGACTCCATATATGCAAAAGGCACTTCCCTGACCTGAGGACTACCTCTTTGCCAAATTTCAAGTAATTCTGTTCAGCCGTTCGGGCTGTACCTTCGACTAAAGGTTAGGCCTGGGCCAAAATTCCGTTCCGTTCGCGGAAATTGCGATATTTCGGCATTTTCGCGTTCCGCCGGAAAGCGCGAAAATGTCAAAATTTCCGCATTCCGCAGCTTAGCGATAATTTGTTTCTTGCTCGCGCTGTAAAAAAATACATTCTCGCGTTCGCGCGATCGCCTTACCTGAAACCCCGCGTTCGCCGACAAGTTTTCCCGACCCGGTCGCGTTCTCCACGAGATGTTGGATTTTGGTAGCCATTTTGCGCTGTCTCGCAACAGTTCGCGGCCGCATTAACTACATTTGTCACGCGATCACGTCATTTGTCGCGCGATCACGTCTTTCTTCTCGCGATCATGCACCGCGCGAGTATGAGAAGATTGAGATCTCGAACATGTCATTCTACATCGCGAGCCAGAGGATGAGGACGCGGGCACGTCTAATCGAACGCGAACAGGAGAAAGAGACCCCGAACACGTCATATCCAACGCGACAGGGACATAGAAGAGAACGCAATCATGTCGTTTTCGACACGGCGGCAGAAGTAATGTGAAGCTCGAGAACTCAACAACGTAAAATTTTCAATTTGGAGAGGAATATCGGCTCTAGCAGCATGAAACCATCTGCAAATGCTGATTTTGGATGAAAAGAACTCCTTACATTGACATTTGGCTTTCCTTTTTTGTGCAAGGAGTCATTTTTTTAAAAGGTGGAGAGAGGGAGGAAGTGACACAGAATATCCAACTTCCTGTTCCTATACAGCAGGCTCCTCCCAGTGCTTTGTCCATCTTCTGCTCATTCTGCCTTTGGATTTGGAGCTGAAAAGATCACTCTTTTTGTCTGCTGCATCATTGCAATTGGATTTGAGGATTTTTGGAATAGGATATTTTACAAGTAAGTGGATGTTGTGTTTGTTTGATTGTGGGCATTGCAGTTGTTGTAACTACAATTTATTTTTGATAATTAATTATCATCATTCCTTTTTTATTTATTTTTTATTTTGTGGGTGGTAGTAGTAGGCCCGAGCTAGCCATGGGCATGGCCTCATGGGTGTGTGTGTGCATGATGAAGCAACTGTTCCTTTTGTTGTTTTTTTAATGTATTTCATTTTCAAGCACATTTAGGGCATGGATGGCATTGGATTGAGTGGGGGAAGTGTGTTTTTTGGGGTGGCCTTTGTGATGTTGTTGGGCCTGGCCATGTGGCTGGTGGCCATTTTGAAGCCTAGGCCTGCAAGCTTGCCTGGCCTTGTCTGCCAACAGGCCTGCTTTTTCATCCACTAGGATCAGAGCAGGTAGCCACAGCTTTATTAATCAAGTGTTTTCTGTGTGATCTGTTGAATTTAGACATCATTTAGGGCATGGATGGCATTGGATTGAGTTGGGCAAGTGTGTTTTTTGGGGTGGCCTTTGTGATGTTGTTGGGCCTGGCCATGTGGCTGGTGGCCATTTTGAGGCCTAGGCCTGCAAGCTTGCCTGGCCTTGTCTGCCAACAGGCCTGCTTTTTCTTCCACTAGGATCAGAGCAGGTAGTCACAGCTTTATTAATCAAGTGTTTTCTGTGTGATCTGTTGAATTTAGACATCATTTAGGGCATGGATGGCATTGGATTGAGTTGGGCAAGTGTGTTTTTTGGGGTGGCCTTTGTGATGTTGTTGGGCCTGGCCATGTGGCTGGTGGCCATTTTGAGGCCTAGGCCTGCAAGCTTGCCTGGCCTTGTCTGCCAACAGGCCTGCTTTTTCATCCACTAGGATCAGAGCAGGTAGCCACAGCTTTATTAATCAAGTGTTTTCTTTGTGATCTGTTGAATTTAGACATCATTTAGGGCATGGATGGCATTGGATTGAGTTGGGGAAGTGTGTTTTTTGGGGTGGCCTTTGTGATGTTGTTGGGCCTGGCCATGTGGTTGGTGGCCATTTTGAGGCCTAGGCCTGCAAGCTTGCCTGGCCTTGTCTGCCAACAGGCCTGCTTTTTCATCCACTAGGATCAGAGCAGGTAGCCACAGCTTTATTAATCAAGTGTTTTTTGTGTGATCTGTTGAATTTAGACATCATTTAGGGCATAGATGGCATTGGATTGAGTTGGGCAAGTGTGTTTTTTGGGGTGGCCTTTGTGATGTTGTTGGGCCTGGCCATGTGGCTGGTGGCCATTTTGAGGCCTAGGCCTGCAAGCTTGCCAGGCCTTGTCTGCCAACAGGCCTGCTTTTTCATCCACTAGGATCAGAGCAGGTAGCCACAGCTGTATTAATCAAGTGTTTTCTGTGTGATCTGTTGAATTTAGACATCATTTAGGGCATGGATGGCATTGGATTGAGTTGGGGAAGTGTGTTTTTTGGGGTGGCCTTTGTGATGTTGTTGGGCCTGGCCATGTGGCGGGTGGCCATTTTGAGGCCTAGGCCTGCAAGCTTGCCTGGCCTTGTCTGCCAACAGGCCTGCTTTTTCATCCACTAGGATCAAAACAGGTAGCCATAGCTTTATTAATCAAGTGTTTTCTGTGTGATCTGTTGAATTTAGACATCATTTAGGGCATGGATGGCATTGGATTGAGTTGGGCAAGTGTGTTTTTTGGGGTGGCCTTTGTGATGTTGTTGGGCCTGGCCATGTGGCTGGTGGCCATTTTGAGGCCTAGGCCTGCAAGCTTGCCTGGCCTTGTCTGCCAACAGGCCTGCTTTTTCATCCACTAGGATCAGAGCAGGTAGCCACAGCTTTATTAATCAAGTGTTTTCTGTGTGATCTGTTGAATTTAGACATCATTTAGGGCATGGATGGCATTGGATTGAGTTGGGGAAGTGTGTTTTTTTGGGTGGCCTTTGTGATGTTGTTGGGCCTGGCCATGTGGCTGGTGACCATTTTGAGGCCTAGGCCTGCAAGCTTGCCTGGCCTTGTCTGCCAAGAGGCATGCTTTTTCATCCACTAGGATCAGAGCAGGTAGCCACCGCTTTATTAATCAAGTGTTTTCTGTGTGATCTGTTGAATTTAGACATCATTTAGGGCATGGATGGCATTGGATTGAGTTGGGCAAGTGTGTTTTTTGGGGTGGCCTTTGTGATGTTGTTGGGCCTGGCCATGTGGCTGGTGGCCATTTTGAGGCCTAGGCCTGCAAGCTTGCCTGGCCTTGTCTGCCAACAGGCCTGCTTTTTCATCCACTAGGTTCAGAGCAGGTAGCCACAGCTTTATTAATCAAGTGTTTTCTGTGTGATCTGTTGAATTTAGACATCATTTAGGGCATGGATGGCATTGGATTGAGTTGGGCAAGTGTGTTTTTTGGGGTGGCCTTTGTGATGTTGTTGGGCCTGGCCATGTGGCTGGTGGCCAGTTTGAGGCCTAGGCCTGCAAGCTTGCCTGGCCTTGTCTGCCAACAGGCCTTCTTTTTCATCCACTAGGATCAGAGCAGGTAGCCACAGCTTTATTAATCAAGTGTTTTCTGTTTGATCTGTTGAATTTAGACATCATTTAGGGCATGGATGGCATTGGATTGAGTTGGGCAAGTGTGTTTTTTGGGGTGGCCTTTGTGATGTTGGTTGTCCTAAAGACATGCTTTTGTTGTATGTGTCTGGTGTGTTGGTGTGCAATGCATGCACCCTGCAGACCTTTTTGGGGCCTGTGAATGTTCGTATTTCCATTTTGTTGCATTAAAGGCAGAGCAGTGTGCTTTAGCATGCATCCTTTACCTGGCTTTTATAGGCCTTTTATCAGATCCTGGTGTTTCCAAGGCCCCCGGCTTGTTTGTGATTTGTGAGTGTCCATGTGGGTGGTGGCCTTTTTTGGTGTTTGGACTGTGAGTTATTAGTGTCCTGCTTTTGCCATAGGCCTGCATGGTTTTCCTATTGGCTATTTGGCGTACTGCTTCCATCCATCCTCCCCTTTTGCCAGCAGCAGCTCCATGGATGCTGAGATGCTCAAATAATTTAATGGTCCACCCCACTTTCATTACATTTTTATTTTGGTGGTTATTATTAACTTTCCTATCCTTCCTGAGAGTGTAGTGTGTGGCTGTACACAGTAGTATAACATAGCTCTGGTTAAAAAAAAAATCACAAATGGCTAGACTATCTTTTGTTTGCACTAGTACAGTACTAAGTAACTGAACCACAACAACAAATGCAACATTTCACTGATGTTCTTCTCCTGTCTTATTTGCTTTTAGGTGCACAAAAGACAGAGTAGGAGGTGTCATCAGCATCACCCGGCTACCTGTTGTACTGCCAGCCAGACAGAAGTCCTGCTGCGCATCACGTCCACGTGTGACCAGAACTTGTTGTGCATCTGCATCCTGCCTGACATCTGAAGAAGATGGCCCCAAAGAAAGGTAAAAGTTCCAGTACCAAGAAAGTTGCCGGTGAGAAGAAGGAACAGAAAAAGGTAGTGCCATTAACCACGACTGGTGGTGTGCCGGCCAATGTTTTTTTTGGCACCAAAGCGTTGTCCGGGAACCAAGCTGGGAGCAGCACAGCAGTCCAACCCCACCAACCTAGGCCCAAGGGCTTTAGTGTCGCAGAGGTAGTCAGTCTACTAACGAGCAGCGATGTTGAAGAAATGTCATTACCGCAAAGTAGTACACAATCAAGTTCAACGCAAGCGCAAACTCAGCAGATCAGTGTGCAGCCGCCGCAACAAGAACAGCAGCAGCCACCACAACAAGAACAGGAGCAGCTGCCACAACAAGAACAGAAGCAGCCGCCGCAACAAGAACAGAAGCAGCCGCCGCAACAAGAACAGCAGCAGCCACCACAACAAGAACAGGAGCAGCTGCCGCAACAAGAACAGCAGCAGCCGCCGCAACAAGAACAGCAGCAGCTGCCGCAACAGCCCACCATAGTAGTTGTTGCTCCTGACGTAGGGGCATTTCAGGAAATCGAGCTTCCTGCAGACAAAGTGGAGCAAAGTCAAACCACTGTTTCAGAAGATCTATTGTCTTCCAGACCACCAGCAAGGAAAAGGAGGCTTAGTCCATCATCCTCTTCTTCAAGCCCCGCTTCTGATGATCGTGATGACACTTGGGTCCCACCAGCTCGGTCTGAGAGTGATATACGCCACAAGACAATGCTTCTGAAAAGGAAGGTCCCAGAAAAACTTAGAGTTATGGAGGTAGATGTAGAAGAGGGGGATGATGATGTTGATGAAGACGAGCCAGTCATCATGCACATTACTCCCGCCCCAAAGGGATTGGAGACCGACATTCTCACCCTATCCAGAAAGGCTGCTACTGAGCGGGATGTATCACGCATCTCACCAACACAGGTTACACCACCACTACCTCCAGCTGCCATATTTTCCAAGGCCCGGCAGGGACCTACATCCAGCTCAACCATCTCAGTAGGAAGTGGTAGTAAAAGTCACAGTGTAGGTGGACAGGGTCACATATTTTCAAGCACCCCCTCAAGTTCATCTGGTGTTGAAAGTGGCACATCCAGCAGTGCCAGAAAGTTCTCCTCCCCAGTTTGGGACTTCTTTTCTGTTAGCGCCAAGGAGGAGAACGTTGCTATATGCTCAATTTGTCGGCAAGGTGTTCGGTGTGGTAAGCTTGGTACAAACTATGGTACCGGAGGACAAGCAAGTCATCTCAGAATACACCACACTATCGTGTGGGAGGATCACCTACTTAAGTTAAAAGAAAGTAGAAAAACTAAACCCATTGAAGTTGCTCAGGATTCAGAATCAGGGAGCGATATTATTGTGGTGGCAGGTGAAGAACAGGGAGGCATTTCTAGCCCTGTCTCCAGTAGTGCAGTCACTGCAGTGGTAACGCCCACATCCTCCTCAGTAACATCAGAGTGGCACCGCAGTAAGAGCCATACTCAGAGTGTGGGTGAGACACCAAGGCGACCGGCGAGTACCTCAATCAGACAATCTGTGTCGTTGAGCCTTAGTGGGTTAATGAAAACAGCACCACTAAGGAAAGTAAGCCAGCCTACCATTGACAGCATGTTTAGGTTGGAGGGGCAGTTCCAACGCAACCACCCAACGGCACGATTGTACAATGCGAAGCTGGCTAAAATGTTAGCGCTGGACCTTCTTCCTTTTTCATTTGTGGAAGGGGTGGGTTTCCTTGAATTTGTGTATGCCATCTGCCCGAAATGGAAAGTTCCCAGCCGGTCCTATTTCGCAAGAATTGCTGTTCCGGCACTACATCATGATGTGCTGGAATTGGTTGGACAAGCTTTGGAGAAGAGTGCTGTGCACAATATCCACCTGACAACAGACATGTGGAGCAGTTGCCAAGCCACAAATTACATGCGCATCACTGCACACTGGATCTCTTTTGTGGGGGTTAGAGATAAACTATCTGCACGAGGTGTTGTTGACACAGCTGCGATTTTTGAAGGTACTCGGAAACATGCAACTGTAGCCATGTTCGCATGGAGAAATCTCATACGACTGAAAACATTTTAGAAGAGTTTCGCACCAAGGTTTTGGAATGGCTGCGGCCCAGAGGGCTTGGTATTGGTTTTGTTGCCACAGACAATGGCAGTAATGTACTTAAGGCCATGGAACTTGGTTCCTATTTCAGGGTTCCGTGTTTGGCACACTGCATAAACATTGTAGTGCAAGACTTTCTGAAAAAAGAACCCATAGTCAGCAATTTACTGGCCATCTGCCGAAGAATATGCACTCATTTCAGCCATTCTTTTAAAGCTCGGAAGCAGCTGAGGATCATCCAACGTGAATTTAGGATGCCAGTCAAGGCACTCATCCAGGAGGTGGCAACACGTTGGAACTCAACGTATTACATGCTTGATCGTCTGTACGAACAGCACAGGTCCCTCCATGAATATGTCTGGTACAGAAGCAGTGATGCTAGTGTTAAAGGCATGACCCTTCAGAGGGAGCAATGGACCCTAATTAAATGACTGACTGAGTTGCTGTCTCCTTTTGAGGTCTTCACACGTGAAGTCAGCAAGGAGGACTGTACAATGGGCCAAGCTATCCCATTGTTGCAAATGCTAGAGCATGAGCTGAATAATGTGTCTGAATCCTACAAAGGTGTAGAGGACAGAAGGCAGGCCCATGACTTGGTGGAGAGCTTATCCAGGTGCTTAACTGAAAATGTAAGGATACAAAATAAAATTTTGTCACAAGAACATTACATTTGTGCCACAATTCTGGATCCACGTGCAAAATTAGGACTATTCCTTGCTTTTTCCGACAATGATGTTGCCCGCTACAAAAGTTGTATAGCTGAAGTAGCCATTAAGTTTGAAAACAAAGGGCTGCTAATTAAATCCCGCCACATCAACCCACAACAAGTACTGATACTGAAGCAGGCCATGCAGAATCAAGTGCAACTTCGTTGGCTGAGGGCAGTGCGGTTGGCTCACAATCACAACACTCACCATCACTATCGACTACAGAAACAAAAACTGGATCATTAGGCCGAGTACAATCATCATCATTACAGGATTGGTATGTAAAGATGGGCTATTGTAAGCACAGTGCTGATGCACAGAAAAAACAGCACAAAAGCTTACCATCAGCAACCCTGAACATTGAGCGGATGGTCCAGGCCTATCTGGACGACCCAACAGAGGTGTACGTTGATCAAAACCCATTGCAGTATTGGTATAGGAAAAGGTCTGAATGGCCACAGCTCAGCAGGCTGGCGATAAGCTATCTGGCTTGCCCTGTCACAAGTGTCTCTTCCGAACGTGTTTTCAGTGCTGCTGGTTCCATTGTAACATTGAGAAGGACCAGTCTATCTCCAAAAAACGTGGAGAGATTAACAATGATCAAAATGAATCAGCACTTCATACCACCGAATTACACAATAC
Source organism: Triturus cristatus (assembly GCF_964204655.1). Taxonomy (NCBI): domain Eukaryota; kingdom Metazoa; phylum Chordata; class Amphibia; order Caudata; family Salamandridae; genus Triturus; species Triturus cristatus. The sequence goes on along the minus strand of NC_140582.1, from coordinate 519,224,337 downwards.
GTGAATCAACAGAGGAAGATGAGGACAGGGGCTCAGGTGACGGAAGTATTGTGTCAGATGATTACCTACTACTGGAAGAACCCCCAGAGTTTGAGGACGAGCTATACTTCCCTGACAATTAGGCTCGCACTTACTGTCTTCCTCCCTTTTTTCCCCCTTTGTTTATGTGTCTGTCGTTCCGGTTATAAACTTGTGAATCACAACAAATCCATTATCACCGTCTTCTACTCTTCTAATTTAATATACAAGTTTCAGGTGTCTGCCATTTGACAGTACAGTCCTCCGAATCCAGCTCCTCCGCTCGATCATACTGAATCTCCTGCTCAATTCCATTTCCCTCATGAATGATGATTGGATGATGGTAACAACAAATTCAAACTTTCCTCGTCCTTCCAAAACAAGTGGACCATGAATCAGATGACTACTATAGCTATCCTCCTTTCAGAGCCGAGAGAGACTGGCCATTAACTGAAAATAAGATGGAACAGGTAATGATTGATGCCATGCATTGGACGCAGAGTCGCAGACTGAATGATTTAGATTTTGTTGTGTTTGTTGCGCATGAATTTATGTAATTGTGCACTGCCACTAATCAACTTCCTACAGAACACACTAATTTTCCCCTTCTTGCAAATAGGAAATGTGTACTTCTCCTGCATCTTGGTGATACATTGCTTTTAATTCAATACAGGAAGGGGACTCACTCAATCTGCGCAATGCGTATGACTGTGACACAACAGCACCGTCCATGATGATGATGGCGAAATAGACAGCCCGTTTTCAAGATGAGATGGAACAGGTAATGATTGATGCCATGCATTGGCCGCAGAGTCACAGACTGAATGATGTAGATTTTGTTGTGTTTGTTGCGCATGAATTTATGTAATTGTGCACTGCCACTAATCAACTTTACAGAACACACTAAACTTAACTCAAGGTGAATTCAATTTTCCCCTTCTTGCAAATAAGAAATGTGTACTTCTCCTGCATCTTGGTGATACATTGCTTTTAATTCAATACAGGAAGGGGACTCACTCAATCTGCGCAATGCGTATGACTGTGACACATCAGCACCGTCCATGATGATGATGGCGAAATAGACGGCCCGTTAACAAGATGAGATGGAACAGGTAATGATTGATGCCATGCATTGGCCGCAGAGTCGCAGACTGAATGATGTAGATTTTGTTGTGTTTGTTGCGCATGAATTTATGTAATTGTGCACTGCCACTAATCAACTTTACAGAACACACTAAACTTAACTCAAGGTGAATTCAATTTTCCCCTTCTTGCAAATAAGAAATGTGTACTTCTCCTGCATCTTGGTGATACATTGCTTTTAATTCAATACAGGAAGGGGACTCACTCAATCTGGGCAATGCGTATGACTGTGACACAACAGCACCGTCCATGATGATGATGGCCAAAGAGATGGCCCGTTAACTTAAGATGAGAAGGAACAGGTAATGAATGATGACAATTAATGGCATGCATTGGACACCTGACTCTGAGCTATTGGTCTTTGTGTTTGCGTTGTTTGTTTGTTGTGCACAAAGTGATGTCAAAGTGTACTAGTAGTAATCTATCTTTCTGTACACAATAAAGAATGACTCAAGTCAGTAATATTTATATTTCTACTCTTGTTGTGTCATAAAAATTATACTGCAGGCCGATCTTCAGTCAGTCAGTAAAAGTATCAGAGATGATGATGAAGTCAGGAGGAGGTTTCAGGAGTGGCATAAAACGGAAAAGCCTAAAGGTAAACAAGTCAAAAACAACCACAGCAGACTCAAATGTCTGTGTAGAAGTTGAATAGAGTGTAGCGGTGGGATGACTGCAGTGCATTGATTTTACTAACTTAAACTGTAAAATGCTATGTTTGGAATGGATAATATGCTTTGCGTTTGTCCAACTCTTTGAGAGAAAAAAAAAGGACTCTAAAGTGTTAACGTAGGATGTGCTAATGCTAAGCACTGTGGGCCTGCTCTCTCCTGTTACTGTTGAAGGTCAATGCTGGAAACAGACTAGAGTAGAGATGATGCATACATGCCACCTCGGAAAGTGTTCTTGTTGCACTACACCATCACTTGTGCATTTGTTTTCACTTTCTTTCTCAATATCCTCTTTGGTTTTCCATCTACAATTACAGGCCGGGCCTTGCCCTAAACTTTGTAAAACATTACAATGCATATTAATTAATTACCTTACCAATCCATCACCTTTTTTTTTCCAGCCGGGCAGTGGCGAGGCGACACACCCAAGATTGATGGACGAGAGGAGCAAGAGGAATGCCGAGATGCAAATCCAGTCCACATTTTTGACCGGGATAAGACAGTAACAGTATCCACTTTTATCTTCTTTTAAATAATTTGATTAATATCTTGTATACAATCTTTACAACAGTGTGTTTTTGGAGTTGTTATCATCATTAGGTTTGCTCTGTGTTTACGTTTCTTCCCTACCAATATTTAAAATTTCTATTTGCTATGTGTTAAAGTATTAAGGCTGGAACAACAGAACGAGAACTAGAAGTGTATGTAATCCGGGTCTCTCACCATCATGCATGCATTGCCTTTTTCTCCCTTAACATATGGATATGGTCGTCTTAAATGATTGTCGTTTGTTTGTCTATGTATGCATACTGTTTTTCTATGTCAAACCTTTCCCAAAAACCCCCTTCCCATCCATTCAACAAACCCTAACCCTCTTCCCCCGGGCTGTGTGACTTATTGTCGAGGTGTAACTAAATTAAATGTACACCAATACTTAATCACACACTTGCTGGGGCGGATGTGGTGAAAGCAACACTACTTCAATTTCAAGGCAGAGCGATGATCTTCTTCTGCTTGGCCACCCATGAGTAGGATATTTCAGAGGTTATTTTATTTAACCAAGGAACATATACCTCGGCATGAATTGCCGGCATTGATTGGATTTGTTTGTTGTCATTCCTCATATACATATACAGCACTAACTGTTAGACTGTAGGCATAGTCAAGTGAGAAGTGACTCGACACAACTATAGTTTGTAACTCTGTCTAGTAGGCTATCCTCCTAACCACCATTTAGTTTTTTTGTCAAATATTTGAGCATATTATTGTTGCTCGGTAAGTTCTGTACTGTACTTCATTCAACTACTCCTCTAATAGTGTCTCAAAGGCGATTGACTGTCTCCTTTTCTTTTTTTGGAAATGCTGCCGCCCTGCCAGTGTCTACTACTACTACTATACTACCACCACCACCACCCCAATCATGTATGAAAAAGGAAACCATCTTCACCATGCAGCCAGTGCTGTGCCACAGTTGGACATAAACATCAAGCACCGGTAAGAGAGAAGTTTGGGGGAGGCAGAATTAATAATGGACATGTTGTCAATGATTTCATTTTCACACACCACTCCAAAGAATGCATAGACTACAGGACAGACTGAAAGTACTAGAAGGACCAGTCAATGAGTGAGGTGTGTCGCATCTATCTGTTTGTGTCTTATACAGTCAGCAAATTATTGAAATCAAACACAGGCTATGGGCGGCCATGCACCAGCAAGGAAACAGTGTGATGTAAAACAGTTACCCCACCTACAAAACATTAACAACATTGCATGTAACATAGAAAAATATATTTAATTTACCCTAACAAAAATAAACTAAACCCACAAAAGCTGACCCATCCCCCTCCCTAACCCCAACCAATGTCCATAAAGTCCATAACACCCAAACAAGTTCCCACCCACCCACCCAAACAAGAATTAAAAAAGGGGCAGAACAGGATGACAGGGACTAAGTGGTGGGGCGGGACTGAAGGAGGACACGCATCTGGCGCATCTCGTCCTCCAAATGGGCGATGCAGCGTCTAAGGCCGCGGCAGTTGCAGCCACAGTGGGGGGGGGGGCACCAGAGATGGCACGGTGGCGGCGGGCAGCCGCCAGACGGTGGCGCCGTACAGCTGGAGGGCGGTGGCTGGGGCCCGGGGCACTGGAGGAGGCTTGAACAATTGCTGCCGCAGTCTCCTCCTCCTCCTCGGCTAGGACCACCAGCCACCGGTATTCCCGCTGGATTGCCTCCAGCTTCCGGCGCCGTGCCTTGGCGGCCAACTCCTTCCGGTTGAGTTTCGGAGTAGCTGTGTATCAAAAAGAAAAAAACAAGACAATTGTAAAATATACTCTTAGAAAAACAGTAGGACAAGGTAATTATTTATACACATAGTGGCATGGTAGAGTAGCACTATAAAATAAAGCACAGTAGTACATAACATTTTAAATGTCGCCCGTCCTTCTTCCTTCCACCCGTCTTTCACTTTTTAGTTGAACAGTGCACCAGGTGCTCTTCTCCATAAAACTTTCAAAGCGGAGTTGAAATCAGATAGATGAGGCCATTGGATACTCAATACTCCGGCTCCTAGTCCTATGCCAATTAAAGGGAATTCTAGTCTTCTAGTTCACTCTTCAAACGTCCCCAACAACTCATACTTACTTACGACATCGGATAGCGGGCAGACTTGGTCCGCCCGCCATCCTCATGCTAAAAAGGGTGGGGGTCCCGTGGGGACAATTAATTAGGATGATGCGCCCGGCACAGTGGCGGGCGCATCCTTTTTTTTTTTACATTCTGGTTGGCTTTGCTGAAAGCAATGCTAAAATGTTGTGCTGCTTTTCCAAGCACAACATGACGGGCCCCGCACGGAGCCTGTCACGTTTTGCTTTGAAAGGCGGGGGGGTACCATAGCATAGGTAGGTACCCTCCATGGGGGCCCCCAAGCATACTCTGCAATGTCTGCATTTCTTTCCATGGCGGACGGCAATGCCGCCACTCAAAGGCATTCCAAAATGCAGATTATATGGCTGGCGGTGTGTTCAGAGAGACACCACCGGCATATTGAACCCTTTTCCGCCTGGTCGACATGTGGGGGGTCTGAATAATTTCTACAGGGATGGCGGAGATTTGCCCCTGCGGTGTCGGCAGTGAATTCCAGCCGGCCCGGTGGGGGCAATACCATCCTAATGGGGCCCTAAGTCACAACTGTACAGTATACATATACATACAGTACACCCTTGCAGTGAGTGTGCTGTCAAGTTCAACAATAGTTAAGGATTATGAATCTAACTTACCACCGCCTGCCACTGGTGCTGCCACTCCCCCTACCGCTCCATCGTCTGTATCGGCAGCAACTGCCGCATCCTCTCCCTCCGCGTCGCCTTGTTCGCTGGCCCCGGCACTGGTGGTCGGTAGTGCGCCTAGAAAACATTACACATTTATTAGGCGTCATATACACCTCCCCCCTATTGATCAGTTGCAAGGTTGAAAAATGAGTTAATACTAACATACATCACTAGTACAAATCAGGTAGTAGTAGAGTAGACACTAATAGTTATATATGATCATTGTAGCCTTTGCTTAATTAGCCCTAGCCATGCTACCATTTTACCTTTGTGGCTTTTATTTTTGCACATGTGACGTTACCTTTACCTTGCAGCTTCTTAAGACACCTTTGAGCCCACATGACCTGCCTCACACTGCTACTGTCTAGTCTACGCGCTGCGTACAAGCGGTCCACAAACATTAACAAGCCACTTTTTTAGGAAGTACTGGTGTACTACTGTTACTGTTAGTCCATATTGCTTATCCATAGATGCTACACTTTTTGGCACGGCTGAGAAATGCTTGCAAGTTGCAATATACTAACGCACACCATTTCTTTTTTCGCATTACAGACGCAAGATTCCTTCTACGAACCAGAGCTTCTGAATTATGCAACAACTACCAGTACTAGGTTCTTCTAAGGTGAGGGGTCCCTACACTCACATCTTCTTTTATAAATTTATGTAAACTAAATTGCTATGTGATGGTGGTGCTGCCTTCCACCACTGTTCAGTTATCATGATTTAATTCCCAACTGTATAAGTGTAACAATGTATATTGTTTTCATGTTAATGATTTTCCGGTTGGTGCTGCATTTATAAGAAAACAGTGTACGGACCTTCTCAAATTGAAATAAACATTTTGAACTTACATAGACTTGGTGGTATTTGGTGTGGAGGACTAACTTACATGAGTGAGCAAATTAAAGTAATGGTGTGCATGTGAATTGCTTCCACGACTGAGAGGTTGGGTGTGTTATGTTCTGGGTTGTCTACTTGTTGGGTATCTTGGGGGGAGAGTTCCGAGACCTAATAGTTATGACAAGACAGTACTTTAGTCAAGCAGTGGAATTGTGGTGGGTGCGGAATTTCTGATTGAGGTGTGCAAGGAAGGTCCAACCTACCATCACCAACATCCTATTTTCTGGTGCAAATGTATGTGCAAGATCCCTACAACAGTAATATGTCCTATAGGGTATCATATCAAAATAGTAATAAATCTGGTAGGGCTGTTGTTGCTGTGAATTTTCAAAGCCTCAAGATCAATAAGAGTAAAAGTAGTACAAGACGACGACCCAACGGATTGGACTCAATGGCTCGAGCCACTGGTGAATATGAGTTTTATATTACAACCTTTCACAAAGAGTGGCACTGGCCAACTGGGCAAGACTAGCTACTACAGTACAGACAGACTGAAAGTATGTAGTAGTAGTAGTACACAGAGTCATCATAGCGGAGGCAGGGATAAGATTTTTGAAACCGTACAGATCGAAGGATAATTGGTGGTAAAAAAATAGCATTTGGAAACCAACAATAGTTCAGGAAAAATATGGGGCAGTAAAAGTTATGGAATAAGAAATATTATTAAAAACAAGAAGACTTACTAGGGCCAGCAGAGGAGCCCTCAGCGGTGTCCTCCTGGTGGTGTTGTTCCTGTCCCGCCGACTGCCCAGTCCCTGTCGGTCTGCCCCTGGGTGCTGATGAACAGGAGAGATATAAGAAAGAGACAAACATTGATGTATGGTGTCAAACAAATACAATATTTTTCAACAACGGTCAAAAAACACTTATGTAAACAACAATTGCAATAACTACATTAACCGATCTCATCTGGTCAACATGTAATATCGGGGGATTCACAGTTCGACTACTTAAGTTACTATTTATCAACAGTAATCCAGTCTTCCATTCTGATTCCAGAAAACTAAGTTACAACTAAGCCTAAGTACAACGTACCACCCAACCTAGCCCACCTATTCCAGGCATTCCAATTGTACATTAAGTATGCATTTCCACTGTATTCCTCAACAATGCGTATGGTCAAATCATGGAGGACACATGAACATGACTACATTTTTTGTATACACCAAATTTTGGTTTGATTGATGCTGATCTGCTACTGCTAAGTAACTGCTAAGCCTACCACCACTCATTGAACAAACTAGAAAAGGTTCTAAAGACTGCCGTACTAGCAGCACGTCACGTAACTGAGTGAGGGGGCATCACGCATACCACAAACAAATTAGAAGCTCATACAAAGTAGTGTACCTAAACATCAATCCGCCCCTATCTATTAGAGACGGGACAAAGTAAGGAGTGGACTAGAGTCACTGTGGCATTACGTAACTTAATTTCTCTAAAATAAACTCGTAAAGAATCACGCTAAGCAAGCGCAAACGCAAAGCTGCAAACAAGTAAGATTAGTAGTAGCGCAGAAGAGCACCATAATCACAGAAGAAACGTTATTAACCTGGAATGTATTGTAAGCAGCAACATTCTAGCTGGTTGGAAGGAAAAAAATATTCGCAATACATAACACAGAGCAGAAGAACAAACGCAAAGTTGTAGTAATTAAATATGTACTCACCAAGCCCCTGGACCTCCACTCCTAGCAGGTCCAGCAGGTCCTGCTCACGGTCCAGGATGTCGGACCACCGGTGCGTCAGCTGTGCCTGGGTGCGCCGGACCCCAGAGATGCGCGACACTGCCCGGCGCACCTTCCCCCACCGCTGCCGACGCTCCCGAAAGCCGTACCCGGACCCAGGCCTGCCACCTGCTGCCAGGGTTGAGGGGAGGTGGCGCTGCACAAAGAAAATTAGTGCAGCCAACTCCTCCTCCCCAAATAAGGCCCATGACTGCACCCCTTGTGGGCGCCGCCTTCCGCAAGGAAGGCGGTCGCGGCTCTGGCTGCGCAGGCGAACAGCCCTACCCTTGGACATGGTTCCGGGGACGGGGCGGGAAAGAAAAGGTAAAATAAATAAAGGAGTAAAGGAAATAAATAGCAGGCAATAGAAAGAGGAAAAAGTAGCTAAAAAACAAAAAAAAATAGACAAAAACAAAAAATATAGAAGCAGGAAAATAGTTAGAGAAATAATAAGTAATAAAGATCCAAAAAAAAAAGTGGCTATAAACAAAGGATTGAAAGGATTTTGGGAGGATTGAAAATCAGGCCCCAGAACCATGCAATAGAGGGAAAAACAAGATGGCCGCGCCCATTGCGACCACGTGCGCGATATTTTCTCCCCGAGCAAGCAAGCAAAAAGCAACGCGATCAAGTAAAAGCGGTCGCGAACAGGAAATTTCGACCCCGAACATGCATTGCGCGACCCGGAACAGGAAGTAAGCATTGCGAGAGGGCGGGACAAGTGAAAACAAGATGGCCGCGCCCTTGAGCAACCGCATGGGTAAGTTGGCGACCCGCGATCACGCAAAAAATACCACGAACAGGCGGGAAAAAAACTTCCGCGTCTTCGCGATATTTCCGGCGTGTTTGCGGAGATTTTTAGCATTTTCGCGATAATTTGCGAAAGTTAATTTAGCAAATTCCGCCCACCCCTACTAAAGGTCCTATGGGAAAATGCATGGGGAAAACGCGTTTTTGGACCCCCTTTTTTCTCGGCCCCCGCTTGACGAATCCCCCCGAGACTTTCAGGGTAGGAGCTGAGCGGAGCGCCCCATTAGTTTTGAAAAATTCGCAAAGATTCGTCAACCGGCGCCAAAGTTATTCAAAATAGAATTTTGAGATTTCCTATGGAAACACGGCCCTAACTATAACTATCTACTGGCGACCGCCAGTAGATAATATATATATATATATTCATAGAAAAAACCATAGGTTTCAGGGGTGTTATAGTTAGCTGCCGATTTCACTCATACAAACCCATAGAAATTCCTCCGTTATAGTTAGTTCTGCTAACTATAACTCACGCGCCTGCAATGCACTGCTGATAATGTCACATATTGCATCATTCATGACATGGTCAGTGACATCACTGATGACATTACTGATGACATCTCAAATGACATCACTGATGACATCACTGATGACATCATCCACTGAATGTGGTTTAGTTTGAAATTTAAATATGTATTATATATATACCAATCTGTATTGAAGATTGAGTGGATATATAACTGTCTGGATGGAGGATTTAGTGGCTGTCTTTTTAAGTGAGTAATTAAAAGTGTCTCACTTAATACATGGATTAGTAACTAAACTATGTGAATGTGTGCAGCACTGTCTCTGTTGTTGTATAACATGCTGCATCAGTTGGTCACTAACTACATGAGTGTGTATATTAGTTATTGATTAGTTGGGTGAGTATTTCTATGGGACACTGAGTTTGTGTGTGGTTGGATGGGGTGTGTGTAACTCTATGCATAGATGTGTGAATGGTTGATTGTCTAGGTGTATGGGTTTAAGAGTGCATGTGGAAATAGTTGTTTTGGTGACTGAGTGTATTTATTTGTGTGTTAGTGAGCGAATATATGTTTTAGTTGTACATCTTCAACAAAGTAAAAAAATAAAAGGCATTGTATATGAGAGTTGGTGTATATAAATAAGTATGTGTAAGAGTCAGTGATTGTGAGAGTAACTATATGAATGAGTGTCTAATTGTAATGGTGCTTTTTTAACATATTAACGATGAGTTACTATGTGTTTGAATAAATGAGGTGTTGTTGGATAATTGTGTAAGTGAGTAAATTTAAGTGCAATACATTTTTTTCATGAGTGAGTAGGATGACTGCATAACCGACTAAGATGACTGCTGATGTGTCAATGTCTATATATGTGTATAAGTGCATTTGATAGTGTTCTATTAATTAATGACTGCATGTATAGATGATTCTGTTGTTGAATGGGTAGTTGTGTGTGTAGACTTAGGAATCAGTAAGTGGGTATATAGTAACTGGTATTGGTGTGTCAATGGTTTCAAATATGGTACTCTCTATTTTACAGTGAGTGATGAAAGGTTATACTAGTGTATGATGAGGTGTATCAGATTGTCAAGTGGATGATGTCATCAGTGGGATGTCATCAGTGATGTCATCAGTGATGTCACTGACCATGTCATGAATGATGCAATATGTGACATCATCAGCAGTACAGTGCATTGCGGGCGCGTGAGTAATAGTTAGCAGAACTAACTATAACAGAGGAATTTCTATGGTTTTGTATGAGTGAAATGGGCAGCTAACTATAACACCCCTGAAACCTATGGTTTTTTCAGTGAATTTCTAAGGTTTTTTAAATGCTAATTTCTAACTATAACGTCTCTGAAACCTATGTTTTTTTCAGTGAAATTCAAAGGTTTTTTAAATGCTGACTTTTAAGTGTGATAGTAGTTATATCTATTTTTTTGTACTGATTTTCTACAGTTTTTTAACTGTTTATTTATAAATATTTTATTCATGAAATAACATTATATATTTTCCTAAAAATTGCAAAAAAAAAAAAAAATTCAATTAAAACTGAAATATTGATTAATTTTCTTGTTTTCATTTTTTATTTTAATATATTTATATTATTTTCTTTAAAAAAAAAATCCAATTTTTTTCGGAGTCGCGCACTCAAAGTGTACACATCACGGTGGGTGCACGCATTCTAGCAGCCATTTTAGAAAAGTCATGAAGGATCCGCGTAGGGTGTGCGACGGCTGCGTGTTTTTCAGTTACATCATATATATTTAATATCACGTGATATGCGCGATTGGTATGCGACCAGTCTGCAACTCCTGCTCCCGCGCATTTGCGACACATGCGCATTACGGTACGAGATGTTTGCGCGGTTACGGGCCCCACGTGACATCATATACGTGCTGGGGCGCGCTGGTTGCGCGACTCCCGCAAAAAAAAATTATGTTCCAAAATGATCTGTATGTGTCTTTAATATACATATTAAGGCAAGAGATTATGTAAGATATTCATTAAAATAATATATTTGTACTTATAATAAACTTATATTATTTTTAAATATATTTTTGCGAAGTCGGGTGCCTGCATCATGAGTGCAGAAAACCAGGTCAGCAGAGCTGCTGTAGAGCCAGAGAACCAGGTCAGCAGAGCTGCTCTAGAGCCTAAGAACTAGGTCAGCAGAGCTGCTCTAGAGCCAGAGAACCAGGTCAGCAGAGCTGCTGTAGAGCCAGAGAAACCAAGTCAGCAAAGCTGCTATGAGGGAGAGCACCAGGTCAGCAGAGCTGCTTTAGAGCCAGAGAACCAGGCCAGCAGAGCTGCTTTAGAGCCAGAGAACCAGGTTAGCAGAGCTGCTTTAGAGCCAGAGAACCAGGCCAGCAGAGCTACTCTAGAGCCAGAGAACCAAATCAGCATAGCTGCTTTAGAGCCATAGAACCAGGTCAGCAGGGCTGCTATAGAGCCAGAGAACCAGGTCAGTAGAGCTGCTCTAGAGCCTAAGAACCAGGTCAACAGAGCTGCTCTAGAGCCAGAGAACCAGGTCTGCAGAGCTGCTGCAGAGCCAGAGAAACCAGGTCAGTAGAGCTGCTTTAGAGGGAGAGAACCAGGTCAGCAGAGCTGCTCTAGAGCCAGAGAACCATGTCAGCAGAACTGCTTCAGAGCAATAGAACTGGGTCAGCGGAGCTGCTTTAGAGCCAGAGAAGCAGGTCAGCAGAGCTGTTGTAGAGCCAGAGAACTAGATCAGCAGAGCTGCTCTGTGGCTTAAGAACTAGGTCAGCAGAGCTGCTCTAGAGCCAGAGAACCAGGTCAGCAGACCTGCTGTAGAGCCAGAGAAACCAGGTCAGCAGAGCCGCTTTAGAGAGAGAGAACCAGGTCAGCAGAGCTGCTTTAGAGCCAGAGAACAAGGTCAGCAGACCTGCTCTAGCTGACACTGACTGACTGACACTGACTGACTGACACTGACTGATTGACACTGACTGACACAGATTGACTGACACTGACACTGACTAACACTGATTGACTGACACTGACTGACTGACACTGACTGACTGACTGACACTGACTGACACTGATTGACACTGACTGACACTGATTGACTGACACTGACTGACTGACACTGATTGACTGACACTGACTGACACTGACTGACTGACACTGACTGACTGACTGACTGACTGACACTGACTGACTGACACTGACTGACACTGACTGACACTGACTGACTACTCTCCATTACTCTACTACTGACTCTCTACTACTCTCTACTACTCTCTCTACTACTCACTCTCTACTACTCACTCTCTACTACTCTCTACTACTCTACTACTCTACTACTCACTCTCTACTACTCACTCTCAACTACTCACTCTCTACTACTCTACTACTCACTCTCTACTACTCACTCGCTACTACTCTCTACTACTCACTCTCTACTACTCACGCTCTACTACTCTCTACTACTCACTGTCTACTACTACTCTCTCTACTACTCACTCTCTACTACTCACTCTACTACTTTCTACTACTCTCTACCACTCACTCTCTACTACTCTACTACTCACTCTCTACTACTCTCTACTACTCACTTGCTACTACTCTCTACTACTCACTCTGTACTACACTCTCTACTACTCTCTCTCTCTACTACTCTCTACTACTACTCTCTACTATTCACTCTCTACTACTCACTCTCTTCTACTCTCTACTACTCACTCTACTACTCTCTACTACTCACTCTCTACTACTCACTCTACTACTCTCTACTACTCACTCTCTACTATTCTCTCTCTACTACTCACTCTCCACTCCTCACTCTGTACTACTCGCTCTCTACTACTCTCTACTACTCACTCTCTACTACTCACTCTCTACTACTCTCTCTGCTACTCACTCTCTACTATTCACTCTCTACTACTCTCTACTACTCGCTCTACTACTCACTCTCTACTATTCTCTACTACTCATTCTACTACTCTCTCCTACTCTCTACCACTCACTCTCTACTACTCTACTATTCACTCTCTACTACTCTCTCTCTACTACTCACTCTCTACTACTCACTGTACTACTATCTACTACTCACTCTCTACTACTCTCTACTACTCACTCTGTACTACTCACTCTCTACTACTCACTCTCTACTACTCTCTACTGCTCACTCTCCACTACTCATTCTCTACTACTCGCTCTCAACTACTCTCTACTACTCACTCTCTACTACTCTACTACTCTCTCTACTTCTCACGCTCTACTACTCTCTCTCTACTACTCACTCTCTACTACTCTCTACTACTCATGCTCTACTACACACTCTCTACTACTTGCTCTCTGCTACTCGCTCTCTACTACTCTCTAGTACTCACTCTACTACTCACTCTCTACTACTCTCTACTACTCACTCTCTACTTCTCCACTACTCTCTACTACTGACTCTCTACTACTCACTCTCTACTACTCTACTACTCTCTACTACTCTCTCTCTACTACTCACTCTCTACTACTCACTCTCTACTACTCTCTCTCTACTACTCTCTACTACTCACTCTCTACTACTCTCTACTACTCACTCTCTACTACTCTCTCTCTACTACTCTCTACTACTCACTCTGCTACTCACTCTCTACTACTCTCTAATACTCTCTCTCTGCTACTCACTCTCTACTACTCTCTACTACTCACTCTCTACTACTCAGTCTCTACTACTCTCTACTACTTACTCTCTACTACTCTCTACTACTCACTCTACTACTCACTCTCTACTACTCTCTACTACTCACACTCTAATACTCACTCTCTACTACTCACTCCCTTCTACTCACTCTACTACTCTCTACTACTCACTATCTGATACTTTCTCTACTACTCTCTACTACTCACTCTCTACTCTCTATTACTCGCTCTCTACTCTCTACCTCTCTACCTCTCTCTACCTCTCTCTCTCTACTACTCTCTACCTCTACCTAGCTACCTCTACACCTCTACTTATACACCTCTACCTCTCTACCTCTCTGTACATGCACACATATGCACATATATATATATGCATATATATGCATATATATGCATATGCATTTATATATATGTATGTGTATATATATTATCTACTGGCGGTCACCAGTAGATAGTTATAGTTAGGACCGTGTTTCCATAGGAAATCTCAAAATTCTATTTTGAATAACTTTGGCGCCGGTTGACGAATCTTCGCGAAATTTTCAAAACTAATGGGGCGCTCCGCTCAGCTCCTACCCTGAAAGTCTCGGGGGGATTCGTCAAGCGGGGGCCGAGAAAAAAGGGGGGTCCCAAAACGCGTTTTCCCCATGCATTTTCCCATAGGACCTTTAGTCGAAGGTACAGCCCGAACGGCTGAACAGAATTACTTGAAATTTGGCAGAGAGGTAGTCCTCAGGTCAGGGATGTGCCTTTTGCATATATGGAGTCAATCTGTTCAGTAGTTCCTGAGAAAATTGCAGTTAATGCACATAAATATCTATAGCCGTGCACCGTGCGTGCACCGTGCGCGCACCGTGCGTGCACCCTAACGTGCGCGAGCGTAATTCTGATTGGTGGTTACATGTCAGTCAACGTTCGAATCGGTCGAAATCAGGAAGTGTCGGCCGCCATTTTGTTTGTTTTCAGTGCGAGAGTGAAAAAGGAAGGTGGCGAATGTGAAAAGGGGGCAGGGTAGAGAGTTCCTGACCCCCTAGCCTTTGTCAGGGGGTCCCTGAAGGACCCCGAAGGCAGAAAAAAACATTTACATTTTTTTTAAAAAAAATAGCGGAGGTGCGCGCACCGTGCGCGGACGGTGAAAAACCATTAAAAAACTATATATATTTAATACGTAGTTTATTGTAAAATAAATATATAAAAAAAATAATAATACATACATGACTTAGCATTTAAAAAAACGTACAAATTCACTGAAAAAACCATAGGTTTCACACACGTTATAGTTAGGAATTAGCATTTAAAAAACCTTGCAAATTCACTTAAAAAACCATAGGTTTCACACATGTTATAGTTAGGTGGATATTTCACTCGTAAAAAACCAATGAAATTCCCCGTTATAGTTAGTTCAGATAACTATAACTCGAGCGACCGCCACTCTATCACAAGGATGATGTCATCAGTGATGTCATGAGTGATGCCACTGACCATGTCATGAATGATGTAATATGTGACGTCATGAGCAGGATTGCGGGAGCGTGAGTTATAGTTATCTGAACTAACTATAACGGGGGAATTTCATTGTTTTTTTACGAGTGAAATATCCACCTAACTATAACATGTGTGAAATCTATGGTTTTTTAAGTGAATATATATATATACATATATAAACATATAAATATAATCTGCATATCTATGTAAATATAAATGCATACAAACATATACATATACATATATGCATACATATGCATGGTATGTACATGAAAGTTTGAAAAACTCTAATACAAGCAAAGCTAAAAAGCCGCCTAATTACAAACAGAATTGCTTTAACTTAAACGAGGGCGAGACCTATTGCATTTTCAATGCTTGTTTACTTTGATTCCATCAAGAAGGCATTCAGATGTGTCACACATTTTCCATAAATTCTGAATGGTAGCACTCCAGTTGCTCATTAGATCACAGTAGTAAAGCTACTGCTCACCAGGGAAGTCTGCTGCTGGTATTCAAAGTGCATGTTTCAGTCTGCATGTCAGAATTTTTTAATGAAATGGAAGAGGATTTGAGAAATCAACATGTGCCCTAATCTTTCTTTCTGCAGCACTGATCATAATTTCTATGGCAAAATTAACCCCCTCATTTTGTTCCTTTGCAATTTAAATGTTTTAAGTGTTACCACTTTATTCCAATCAAGATGGCATCAGGTGGGCCATACTTTTGTCATAAGTAAGACTGTTAGCGCTCTAGTTGTACTTTAAAACACTCTGGGACATTCTGTCATTGGGCTATAATTGGGCTACATCTCGGTGATATTTGTGCTACATTTGGGCTCTTTTGCCTCTGGTGGCCATCTTGGGAGACTTATTTGTTTTGAAGTTTCCTAATTTCCTCATTTACAACAGTCTCCTCAGTAGGAAATACTTTCAGGTTTTTTACTTTCATTCCATCAAGAAGGCATTCAGATGTGTCACACATTTGCCATACATTTGGAATGTTAGCACTCTAGTTGCTTATTAGATCACTGTAGTAAAGCTACTGCTCACCAGGGAAGTCTGCTGCTGGTATTGAAAGTGCATGTTTCAGTCTGCATGTCAGCATTTCTTAATGAAATAGAAGAGGATTTGAGAAGTCACTCAAAATGTGCCCTAATTTTTCTTTCTGCAGCACTAATCATACATTCTATGGCAAAATGAACCCACTCATTTTGTTCCTTTTTAAATTAAATGTTTTAAGAGTTACCACTTTATTTCAATCAAGATGGCTTCAGGTGTGCCATACGTTTATCATACGTAGGAGTGTTAGCGCTCTAGTTGTTCTTTGGAACACTCTGGGAAGCTGCAGTAGAACACAAAGGAATCAACTGACAGTCTCTGCCCTTGTTGGATGTACATGTTTTACTGAGAATGTCAGACTTCATTCTCACATGACTAAGAAAGATAATGTGAATTTACAGAAAATATGCTCTCAGTTTAGCTTATAGATCACCTTCCAAACCTCTGTGGGGAAAAGCATGTGAAAATAGTTTTCTCTCAAACATGATTCATGATATCCCAGCAGAAGGCTTTTTCACATGGTAAAATCACCTTAGAACATACCACAATTCCTAAAATGAGTATGGTAGCATCAACAAATGATTTATAATGTAACTAAAGTCTTAAAACCTTCTATTAACTGCAATGCTTTTTAATGAGGTGCTATCATGTATATTGGTCCCAAGATGGCTGCCAACACTTCTTGGATGAAGTGCTGATAACCAATCAGATCTCACAATGAGATGTGTGGTTAGGCTCCACCCAGATATATATGTGATTTTACTTTTGATTTTCTCAGGAACTACTGAACGGATTTACACCATTCAAGCAAAAGGCACGACTCTGAACCAACGTCTACCTTTCTGCCAAATTTGGTGTAATTCCGTTCAGCAGTTCGGGCTGTACCTGCGTCAACAGGTCCTACGGGAAATTGCATGGGGAATAAGTGTTTTGGGACCCCCCTTTTTTCTCAGCCCCCGCTTGACGAATCACCACGAAACTTTCAGGATAGGAGCGGACCGGATCTGGCCAAAAGTTTGGAAAATTTTTGCAAAGATTCGTCAACCGGCGCCAGACTTATTGGGAATAGAATGTTGCGGATTTCCTATGGAAAATAGGTCCTAACTATAACTACCTACTGGCGACTGCCAGTAGGTAATATATATATGTATATATATATATATATATATATATATTTTTTTTTTTTAAGCAAATGGCACTCGCACTCAGGAACCTTGACACAATTTATTGTTAACAGAGTTCCCTTCTGTTAACAATAAATTGTGTCAAGGTTCCTGAGTGCGAGTGTCATTTGCTTCAAAATTGACTTTGGCCGCTGGCTTGGCCCAACACTCGCACCCGCTGCTGAGCGATCCGAATCCAAGCCGCATTGTTGAAAAAGAAAAAAAAAAATATATATATATATATCTCACCTACTGGCTGTCGCCAGAAGGTAATTATAGTTAGGACCAAGTTTCCATAGGAAGAGCATTTATTGTTTTGCTTATAACTTTGGCGTTGTTTGATGAATCTTCATGAAAGTATTCAAACTAATTCTTTGTTCATATCAGGTCCTATGTGGGAAGTTTGGAGGTGATTCATCAAGGGGGGGCCGAGAACAAAGGGAGGTCCCAAAATGTGTTTTCTCCATGTTAATTTCCATAGGAAACTTTAGACAAGGCTACAGGTCGAATGGGTGAACGGAATTACCCCAAATTTGGCAGGGAGAAGGGTATTGGTCTAGAAAGCAAGCTTTTGTCTATTTGGTATAAATTGTTTTGGTAGTTTTGGAGAAATATTGAAATTTACAAATATCTATATTTGGGAATTCTGCCATCTGATTGGCTGAGGCGTTACGAGCATGAGCCTGCTGCTTATTGGTTGTGAGCGCTGCGAGCGGTTGCAACTAGGAAGTGTTGGCCGCCATTTTGTGATTCTGTTGAAGTGAGTAAGGGGAAAAAAGTGTGAAAAGAGTAGGAAAGAGGAGGGTAGGAGCGCTGTGAGGTCTGTGGGGTGGTTAGGGTGTGCTATACAGGGAGTGTGAAGTGAAGTGTTCACCCCTAGCAGTGTGAAAATGCTTTTTTGACCAGAGTGAGATGGTGCTGAGGTGAGGTGCCAGTACACTTGTAGATGAAACCATGAGCTGATAGCTGTAAACTGATGTGCTCCTGGCTCTGTAGCATACTGGCCGCTGTAGCATAGCTGTGCAAGTGGTGTTAGTATGGGTTTAGACTATAGCGGGAGTGGGAAGCAAACTACTCCCCCCTACCAGTCTGAAGACTCGAATGGAGTGTTTTAGCAAGCAGGAATAAAGAAATAATCGTGAAGAATATAATGCAGAATGTTGCAATGCCACAGAAGACAAATGGTGAAATCAGGTGTGTTTAAGAAAGTGGCTGTGTGGGATAAAGCAATGGAGTCTGCAAGTTATATAAAAAGTGTCTTTATGTAAGTGCCATAAATGGAACCACTGGTGTAAGAGCTAAGGCATCCAGTTGAGGCAAACTCCAACCGCTTCTGCTGTATTCAGAGCTAAGCTTCTGCATCAGTCAATTCCACATTACATGTTACAGTTCCATGTGACATAAACAATACCTATTAGACATGAATGACTGTAAATTGTAGAATGAAAATAAAGGTAGGATACGATTACAACACTGTGCTAACCAGTTCCTAAACAATGCCGTGTTTTTTGATCTTGATTGCCAGTTCGTGAGCAGAGGCTGAGGATGAGCTAATTTGTGTGAAAGGGCTTCGTGGATAAGAGGCAGGCAGAGAGATGTGTGTACAAAGAATAGATATGGTTTCAAAATGGATGTCGGGTTTAGGCTAATTTAGCAAGTAAATAGCGTATTTGCATAAGCCATACATCATCCATCCCTGGTTAGTGTGGAGAGGTAAGGGCCAATAATGAAAACAGAGTTCAAATGCCTAAGCATACTTAGAAAGTTATTATATGAAAATAGTTCAATTGAAGTGTATTAAAAAATGTAATAGGAAAAAGTCAAAAAAGTTGGAAAAAATCAATCCAAGAAGAAAGTGATTTTCTTACAAGTTTTGGAGATTGCAGTCCGGACGTTCTTCAGCGGCTTGAGATGCATAATGTTAATAAAGGCGATTGTTGCCATTGTGTGAGAAAAGCAAAGCGATCTAATTCATATCCTCAAAGGGACAGTAATATTCCTCGAAAGTTGGAGCAGCAATTTGAATTGACAGGCAATCTGCGATGTTGTCAAAGGTCGCACGTTGCAGGAGATCTTTCGCAGCTGCGCAGAAATCCCATTCCGCCAGGATACCTTTTTGCATTGCATCTGCCATTGCTCCACTGCCCGAACAATCAAGTTCATGGTTTTCAAGATACTCCATTACCTGCTGGATATAGGGAGCATTTGCTGGGATGTTGGCAAGGCATAGATCTATTCGCCAGTCGATTGGGCACGTTTTGCAATAAAAAGATGGTTGCACGCAGATTGTATATGTGTAAATAAATGTCATGTTGTAGCTGGTTCCGATAATAGATAGAGGCAGGCAGCCGAAAAGTTGTTCCATTTTTTCACGGTATTGATGTAACTTCGCGTAGAGGCGTATTCTGTCGGACATGCTTGTTACCACTGGGAGCGTAGCCATTTTTAACAAGCTAAAATAGTAGTAGGATGGCCACAAACAGAGCGAGAATTATGGGCACTGTTGCTGTTATTCCAGAAATGATCGAATGAATGAAGTCTGGTATTAGACTAAAAACAGTTTGAAAGCCAGTGAGAAGGCCGGAGGAGACAATGTTAAAAAAGTGTGCCAGACCTTAAATGTCAGATGTGTTGAAAATTGTGTAACAATTCACAAAGTGTAATGGGAAGTTCGTATTTAAAAGGGAGTGTATTTTACTTGAAGTTCGTGGTATCTGCAGTCGATAAATTTCTTTTGGAGAAGTGAGGATGACTTCTGTTTGAAACAAAAGTGCTTTCAGTTTGCTCCATTTAATAAAATCTGTTTTCAAAGTAGGCATTGAAGGCCAAGTTGAACTTTGGGTGTTACTTTGTGTGAGTGGGAATAGATATTGCCAGAGGAAGTTATCCGGTTTGAAACAGTAAGGACATACGGTATTCCAGCTCACATTGCGTAGCAGTCCATGTTATTAAGAAGCAGATAACTGCCGTTAGAAAGCTGTGTGAATGTTGGTCTGATTGTGGGAGTTGGCGTGCTTTTAAGAAAGCACGCGTGATTGGGGGCTGTTAGCTTAGAAGCGTTGTGCAGTTGGACATTCTTGCATAGTAATGAATGATTGCCATTGTGGTCCCACTTTTAACCTGTGAGAAAAACTTCGGTATCCTCTTTAAGATAGCGATATGTAAATGGGAGAAACCACTGCTCGTGAATAAACGTGCTACCTTATATAATCACATACAATATGACAAACAACAAGTACACCTTACAGACAAAACAACACTACGTACTGTGGGAACCGTGGCTAGCCATGTACACAAACCAAACATAGCACCTCTGCCACACAATGCAGAATGCGGGGAGAGATGGGAGCAAAGTATGTGCAAAGCTGGCAAGTGATTCTCGATTATAAAAGTATACAATGCAAAGTGTTGAGGGGATGTGCCAGAGAGACTTGAGTATGCAGAGGACAGACATGTACATGTCAACATACACTGATGGTCTATTGAGTGAAGTGGACACAACCATGATAGTACAGTCAGTAGGAAAGATTCAGAAAACATAGCATGTACGTGCCCCCTCCCCCCCCCAAATCTTTAGTGTAGTGGGCTGGCTCGGCGTACGCAGGGCTAGCGTAGGGGTATGAATAAAAGGCATGTTTCTATGGGGGTGGTTCTCTTCCGGAATGGCGAACATGTCTGTCAGGTCTGCGCAGCTTACACCGCCACGAGGCTGACGCCGTGAGCGAAGGTGGGTGCGGTAATAATGCCCTCAGCTTGCTGCTACCCAGAAACCGTCATGGCCGCTGCGACGCACATATGTCCACAGTTCACCTTTCAACACCGTCATATGTGAAAGAGGGCCCACCACATGCCGGCGGAAGATTTTGGGCCGAGGTCTGCGAGCTGGGAAGGCTCCTGAGATCAACGCTGGCTACCGCGACACAGGCAGGCAGCGCTCAGCCTGAGGCCCAGCACCGTGAAGTGCTCTGTATACTACTAACACAGTAGCCGAAGAGGTACCATCAGTGGAACGGTGTCTTGATCCCACAACGGACGATGTTAGAACTGCATCTGAGAGTGCAGATGAAGGTACTCCTTTCGACCAGTTGTAACCAACTCTAGGTCCCAACAGTGGAACGGTGTCTTGATCCCACAATAGACAATGTTAGAACTACATCTGAGAGTGGAGATTAAAGTACTCCCTTCGACCAGGTGCAAGCAAATCTAGGTCCCAACAGTGGAAGGGTGTCTTGATCCCACAATGGACGATGTCCGATAATACCTGCTGCGTGTGGGTTTTCACAGAAGTCGTTCCGTTGAGGTGCATCAGACTCTGTGCTTCCGTAGCTAACTGCTGCATATGATTATTGGGCTTGGTTGACTGCAGTTGGTGGTGTACACCGCGGTACAGCAGGTCCGAACAGTAGAACGGGGTCTTGTTCCCAGAATCGATGATGGAAGAACTGCATCTAAAAGTGCAGATGAAGGTACTCCCTTCGACCAGGTGTAACCAACTCTAGGTCCCAACAGTGGAACGGTGTCTTGATCCCAGAATGGACGATGTCCGATATTACCTGCTGTTTGTGTGTTTTCACAGAAGTCCCTCCGTTGAGGTGCATCAGACTCTGTGCTTCCATAGCTAACTGCTGCACATGATTATTGGGCTTGGTTGACTGCAGTTGGTGGAGTACACCGCGGTATAGCAGGTCGGAACAGTGAAACAGGGTCTTGATTCTGTGATTGAGGATGTCAGAAGTTAAAGTTTGTGATGATTTCTGTGTACCCACTCCGATCAGGTGCAACCAACTGCGTGCTTCCAAATCCAACGGCACGTAGCTGTGAGGCGTTAATGACCACTTCCTCTGGCCTACAGTGCGGTCAGCAGGGCTCACAATTCAGATCGAGTGGTGATAGTTTAATTACAGAATCCAGTAGGCAACTAACTACAACGTCTATTGAAATATACACAATAGCCTTTTAGTATACTTGCATGAAGAAGTTTTTTAAGATGACTTATAGGTCGAGTACAATGACTAAATTCTTCTTGGTAGTGGTAAAGAACAGTGAATAACAGTGTACACAGTGGACAGCAGAGATCGCATTACACATTTTTTGATTTATTTTTTGCAGAGTTTTGTGTAATTTATGTTGTTGTATTTTGTGAACAGGACGTGAGAAAAAGTATTCATGGAAGACTGTGCTCACTACTGCCTTCAATTTACACTGCAGACAGCAGTGTTCACAATTCAGACCGAGTCGCTATTGTAGATGACACAGTCCTGTAGGCAAAAGACATTGCTCCAGTGCGCTCTGTCCGCACCACGCATACGCAGGGTCCGCACACGGTTTTTGTTGCTTTGCATACAGCAAACTGGGCAGCTGAAGTCAACGCCACGTGGCTGTGGGCCCTTGCTGACCGCTCTCTGGCCTACACTGCAGACAGCGGTGTTTACAATTCAGATAGAGTTGCTATTGCCGATGATGTAGTGTTGTAGGCAACAGACATTGCTCCTAGTACGGCCCGCCCACAGCATGCAATAATCGCTGTCTGTGCACATGCTGAATGCTTTTGATGTGGCTATCTAAGTGCACTAGACCTGATGGACCCTTTATGATACAATCTTTTGTGTATTATTTCAGATCTAATGCCTGTATCTTATTATACCACAAGTTATGGTTGTTTTACAATAGAATCTTTTCTGTATTATTTCACATCTAGTGTCCCTACCTTACTGCAGCACAAACTATTGACCCTTTTATTATTGAATCTCTGTGTGTGATCCAATGATTACTGTTGTAGTTGATGCTAGCAGCAAGTATTCCCTGAGAGCTGGTTTACACTCACCCCGCACGCATCCAGCACAGAAATCACTGGATTTGTGACCCTGGTAATAAAAAGGAGTCGAGCACACGTGCCCGTAGCCACTTCCACTATCTATCTGTGTCCGTGTGTTCATTATGTATGCATGATACTGCCCCTGGGCCGTACCACATTACATTGTGCTGTGGACAGCGTATGCAACCATGTTACCTCTGGCAGTGGGGAAAAGTTCTGTTATGTAGCTTTTTGATGCATGGCTATCACAGGTGGAAGGCTGCTTTACAGAGCATGAATATTGATGAAGATGATGGTTGCATGTTGTGTGTACTGTCAGATATGTGTACATAGCAAAATGTTTTCAAAAAAGCTCTGTAAGCAGAAGAGGAGTCTCTCATCAAATGCTGTAGAGAGAATGGCGAAAATGGGTGGGGTCCTCCAACTGTTACAATGGGAAATGTTATGAACCAATCAAATGCTTTTCTTAAAGGTCACATGGCAATCGCTCTGCGAGCGTGCAAGGAGGCCGCACCCGATGTGATTTTGAGAAAATATTACCATAATATAAGTTCATTACATTTAGAAATATATAAATGTTTAAAATATTTTCGATTATCGCTTGTTCTCATATACAATTTAAACTTATTTAGATATAGTTTTGAGACAGAAAGAAAATGAGGGAATTGCGTTCCTGGTGTGACACCATAAGTCTACCCCATACGTACAAGACGTACTGGGTACCCGTTGCATACCAAAGTAGCAGCTGGTGCGACCACATACGTATATGATGTTACGCGGGACGCAGTGTCATGAACCCGTCGGATACGAAATGCACATCCTTTACGAGTTTAGCAATATGGCGGATAGGATTCACGTGCTGATGGAGCTTTGTACACTAACGGTACGGGACTTCAGTTTTCTAAAAAATAAAAAAAGATATACATACTTTTTTTGAAGATATAAAACATTACATATTTTTCAAATTAAAAGCAAAAAAAATAGAAAAAATATAGGTTTTATAAATATTAAAATATGAAATTAACATTTAAAAAACCTTTGAAATTCACTGAAAAAACCATAGATTTTACAGACATTATAGTTAGGATCTAGCATTTAAAAAACTTTAGAAATTCATTGAAAAAACCATAGATTTCTGGGACGTTATAGTTAGTTGGACATTTGACTCATAAAACCAGAGAAATTTGCCCGTTATAGTTAGTTGAGATGTCATCAGTGATGTCATCAGTGATGCCACTGACCATGTCATGAGTGATATAATATGTGACGTCATCACCAGTGCATTGCGGGCGCGCGGGTTATAGTTAGCTCAACTAACTATAACGGGCGAATTTCTCTGGTTTTATATGAGTCAAATGTCCAACTAACTATAACGTCCCTGAAACCTATGGTTTTTCAGTGAATATATATATATATATATATTAACGAAAATTGGAGTCCCAACGCGCTCTCAGAGATATACAGAATCACCAGGGAAACGGAGGTCACTTAGACACAGGTAGGTTTATTAGCATCATAAACCTGCTGCAACGCGTTTCACCCGCGAACGGGCTTGTTCACACAGCGCTTTCAAAACAAGGAAGAGGAACAGGAAGAGGAAACATGAGAGATACAGCGGAGCACATGGGAAAAAGGCAAACTCGCTCCAAGAAGAACTACTGATGGAAGAAAAGATGGTAAATCAGACGATTGTTAATCTTACCTCTAAAGTCCTTAATAGTAGAGATAAGAAAACACTATGCCTAGGATTATCTTTCTGTCCAACTGTTCCCATGAACTATGTAAATAGTAGGATTGATATTTTCAAATTCTGTAGGAAATTGAAGTTACAAAAGTGGCATAAACTCAAACCTGCTAAAAACCGTGAATTCCAACAACCAGAAAGATCTCTACAAGAATCCAATCTCACAATTGGGGATATAGATGCTATGGTGACAATACATGAACTACAGAATAACCCTGATGGCACACAAATGAGTGCAGATTCGTTACTCATACTAGAGGAGCTCGAAATTAAACATGACAAAGCGGCCTGCAGCCAATTCAAGCCCAAATCTGTCTTCCTACCCAAGATGAACCATGATAATATTGACACATTTCAAGAGGTAGTAGGCAGTGATCTCCTTAAATTTAGGCAGAAGAATTGGCCTAAGAAATTACGCAACTTTGGTTACAACTTGTCACCTTCCCAAAAAAGAGCAATGGAAGACTTGGCGAAGGATGACGATATTGTCATAAGACCCGCAGACAAAGGGGGCAATATTGTGATTTTAACCAAAACCATGTACATTGCAGAGGCTGTGAGACAACTTAGTGACAGTACCACATATGCCCTGACCAATAGGATGGAGTACAATGCAAGTATTAACGATATCTGGGAGAAACTATCTGAATGGAAAGATCAAGGACTTATCGAATGGGAGGAATATTGTTTCCTTAAGAAAGATCATCCCATTCTGCCTGTCATGTACCTACTCCCTAAAATACATAAAAATAGGGACAATCCACCAGGGAGACCTATTATCTCCTCAAGAGGTTGTGTATCAGAAAACGTTTCCAGATACGTAGATCATTTCCTCAGAGACTTTGTTCATGCATTACCATCATTTGTCAGAGACACCAAAGATTTCTTAGGTAAAATTGAGAATTTCAAATGGAATAGTAACTATATCTTGGTTACATTGGATGTCAATTCCCTTTACACAGTGATTGACCATGAACAAGGCCTAGAGGCATGCGCCAGATTTCCCAAACGGCGGAATGTGAGCTTTTTAAGACACTCAGCTATGATTCTTGACATGATCAAGTTTTGCTTACAGAATAACTTTTTCATGTTTGACAACGATCTGTACAAGCAAACCTTAGGGACAGCAATGGGTACATGCTTTGCCCCGAGTTTTGCGAACCTCTTCATGGGAGCATGGGAGGAGGACCTTCAAAAGAGCACCATCGTCTGTGATACCTTGGCCAAAGTTGTACTTTGGTTAAGGTATATAGACGACATTTTTTTCATCTGGCAAGGCGATGAGGAAGGATTAAGTTCTTTCATTCAGTCTCTGAACCAAAATGATAAACATCTGACTTTCACCAGCACCATCAGTCGTAAGCAAGTGAATTACTTGGACACCCAAGTGAGGGTGGTGGGAAATAAATTACAAACTATCCTCTACCGAAAAAGTACGGCAGGAAATACACTGCTCCACGCTATGAGCAGTCATCCAGACAACTTGAAATGGAGCATTCCGTACGGAGAGCTGCTTAGAGCCAAAAGAAACTGTAGCAATCTGACAGATTACCAAAGCGAAGAAAAAATAATGGTGAAAAGATTCAGAGAAAGAGGGTACCCACAGTGGGTTTTAAAAAGAGCAATGGACAAAATCTCTACTGTCGAGAGGAATACTCTCTTAAAAGACAAAATGCAAGAACACAGAGGAGAAGAGGATGATTTTAACACCACACGCATGATCCTAACCTTCAATGGTAACTCTGAACCAATAAAAAAGATTTTGGTACAGAATTGGAAGCTTTTGAAAAGTGACCCCATAATAGGTGACGGCATACCAGATAGACCGAAAATCACCTACAGGAGGGGCCGCACCTTTAGAGACCTACTTGTTCACAGTGACCTAACAATCAGTACTATCCAGAGAGGCATCAATATCCAAGGCTTCTTCCCCTGCGGACACTGCAAGGCTTGTGCCAATAGCCGCATGGTGAAGGAATTCTGGAACACAAGTACTAACACAATGGTCAAAATTAACCAATTTCTAACATGCAATAGTACTTTTGTAATCTATGTACTAGAATGTCCATGTAAATTAAGGTACGTGGGAAGTACTACACACATGGCAAAAAAACGGATCCTGGAGCATATGAGAGCGATTACGAATAAAGACAAGCAATATCCTATCGCTCGGCACTTCGAAAGTTTCCACTTCTCGGACTGCAAAAAACTTTCCTACTATGGGATAGAACAAATCTTACCAAACAAACGTGGGGGGGATCGGACCCTACGGCTCAGACAAAGGGAATCGAGACACATCATTGGGATGTGCACCCGATTCCCGAACGGGCATAATTTGGATGAAGAGTTGTCAATCCATTTACAATCAGATTGAATGACATGCAGTAATTTTGTGATATTGTGATATTATGATATGTGCACTATTCTTCTCTTCTTTGTTCTTTTAAATGATCCCGTTATGGTTTAAATCGATCTATTTGCCTAACCATGGTCAGTAGGTGGGAGCTAAAGTTTAGCTTTGTGAATAACCTCATAACCTACTCTAGAGTATTTTATCCAGCAACATGTTGATATGAAACCCTTTTTGAACCATGTTGTATAAGACCGTGTGTTTTGATGACTATTGACTCTCTTTTTGCTCTCTTTTGGCTTTTGCTTTCTCTCACTATTCTTCTTTTCTCTCTTTTATCTTGTTCTTCCGTCTACAGGAGGAAGGGAAGGGACTGTTGCCTAGAGGACCGCGGGGGCCCCATTCCTTTTCTTCGTTTTTACTTCCAGCCACTGGGCCTCAGACAACTATCAAGTATTCTGATCAATATCAAGTACTTTTATAGTAGTTGAGATTTTGCCTTGTTAACCATGAATTTTATTATGATGCACTAATTAGCTATGACTATAACTCAATTTTCATGTTTATTATCGTTTGCCGATAGGACCACGCTGCACTCCAGTCTCTCTCTCACTTTGTATAAATTGATTCCGTTTTTCACATTAATTTTGATCTACACACCTGGGTGTTTATAGGAAAAATGATGAAACAGGGCAACTCAATTTGCCACTTACATACTGTAATTAACTTCTGCGTGGGACCGTAGATAGAATTCCAGATCACCTTCACCACAATGTGATTTTTTAGACGGACACTCGTCGACACACCAACCAGATATACACTAACATCTCCGCATGTTTCACGCACTTTTCTTAGTGTAGTAGAGTCGGTTTTGTGCCACTATATGGTATATATAAGTTTTACTGAAATCTGTATATTATTCCTGTATCGACTTACTCATTGCGATTCTGTCCTTCCACTCACATGAGTCTAATTGTCTGAGGGTACTATAGACTACTCCCAGTCACTATTAGACGAACAAGGTTCGTTGTGCGAATAGGTGTTTGCATAAAGTTTTATTTGCACGAACTGCAGTTCCATTGCCCAGTTGAACAGTGTATGTTGGGCGATCACGTGATCACATAAAGTTTCATTTGTACATGTAAACTTTTGATGGCATAGAAATCCCACTTTGGTTAGAGCGCAGGTCTAAATGATTTTGTCAATTAAGAGCCATTATGCGCCACTTTGCCGGGAACTACATGTTCTGTTGCAATTTTGAAACTTTCATTGGGCGTAATCGCTTTTTACATTGTCGTATCAAAGGGTTGATTTCAATTGAAAAAACATGATGTGCGAGGAATAAAGGACATGTTTTGTTATTATCCAATACTGATCAGTAACACTAAACAGAGTACAATATGGCGCTGGGCGATAATAACCGTTTCTGTTGATAGATATACGATGAGCAGATTTTCTGAGTCCTCTTTCTATGATTACTTTACGAAACTGTATGTATTGTGGCAATTGTTTTGAAAGCGCTGTGTGAACAAGCCCGTTCGCGGGTGAAACGCGTTGCAGCAGGTTTATGATGCTAATAAACCTACCTATGTCTAAGTGACCTCCGTTTCCCTGGTGATTCTGTATATCTCTGAGAGCGCGTTGGGACTCCAATTTTCGTTAATATTAATTACCGGTCGTCTCTGCCGGTCCGCGCCACCCCTCCTGGGGCTTGAACTTCAGAAAGAGTGACTTCGTTTACAAAAAAAAAAATATATATATATATATATATATATATATATATATATATATATATATATATATATATATTACCTACTGGCAGTCGCCAGTAGGTAGTTATAGTTAGGACCTATTATCCATAGGAAATCCGCAACATTCTATTTGGAATAACTTTGGCACCGGTTGACGAATCTTCGCGAAATTTTCAAAACGGGTGGGGCGCTCCAGTCCGCTCCTATCCTGAATGTCTCGAGGTGGTTCGTCAAGCGAGGGCTGAGAAAAACTTGCCCACCAGGTACCTCCAGTAAGCGACACAGAGCTGCGTTGCAGAGTGTTGTAAAAAGGGGCATGGCCCCTGAACACATCCCTGCAACGCAGCTCCCTGGCACATACTGTGGGTACCTGGTGGGCTAGTTGGCCCCCAGGGGACCTCAGGATTGAAGAGGAATTAATTCTCCAACTTAAAATGCACCACAGGGCGTGTTTGCAGACATTTCACCTCAGGCCCCGCCCCTTCATTCACCAATGTGCAAACGCGCCCCGTGGTGTGTTTTAAGTTGAGGAATTAATTCCTCTTCAATCTTGAGGGTCCCTGGGGGCCAACTTGCCCACCAGGTACCTCCAGTATGCGACAGGGAGCTGCGTTGCAGAGAGGTGTTCAGAGGCTAAGCCCTTTTTTACACCTCTCTGCAATGCAGCTCTGTGGTGCTTACTGGAGGTACCTAGTGGGCTAGTTGGACCCTAGGGACCCTCAGGATTCAAGGGTACTTAATCTCCCAACTTAAAACAGACACAGGGCGCGTTTACACAGGGGCGAAGGGAGGGGACGGGGCCTGAGGTGACGTGTGCAAACACGCCCTGTGGCATGTTTTAAGTTGGGGAAATAATTACCCTTCAATCCTGAGGGCCCCTGGGGGCTAACTAGCCCACCAGGTGCTTCCAGTAAGCGCCACTGCGCAGCGTTGCAGAGAGGTGGCCCAGGCCATGCCCCTTTTTACACCTCTCTGCAATGCAGTTCTGTGGCACTTACTGGAGGTACCTAGTGGGATACTTGGATCCCAGGGACCCTCAGGATTCAAGGAGACTTAATCTCCCAAATTAAAATGGACACAGGGTGCGTTTACCCAGTGGTGAAGGGAGGGGATGGTATAGGAAAGTGGCTCTATATATAGTGGACCAAAGTAAAATCAGCCGAACTACGAATTCCAATTTACTCACCTGTTATCAGGAGAGACCTCAGTGCTGCATCTTTGAGCCCAGTACTGATCCTGAAAAGTAATGCTAACCGTACCTACCAGTAACTTGAATTTCCTTCCATAGGCTGACATTGACTAGTTTCACTTGGAAAGTCTTCTAAGTGTGGAGTTTTGGAACTTACAAATATTCCTCTAAAATCAGCCGAACTACAAATTCCGATTTACTCACCTGTTATCAGGAGAGACCTCAGTGCTGCATCTTTGAGTCCAGTACTGATCCTGAAAAGTAATTCTTACCGTACTTACCAGTAACTTGAATTTCCCTCCATAGGCTAACATTGACTAGTTTCACTTGGAAATTCTTCTAAGTGTGGAGTTTTGGAACTTACAAATATTCCTCTAAAATCAGCCGAACTACAAATTCCGATTTACTAACCTGTTATCAGGAGAGACCTCAGTGCTGCATCTTTGAGCCCAGTACTGATCCTGAAAAGTAATTCTAACCGTACTTACCAGTAACTTGAATTTCCTTCCATAGGCTAACATTGACTGTTTCACTTGGAAATTCTTCTAAGTGTGGAGTTTTGGAACTTTAAAATATTCACCTAAATCATCCGAACAACGAATTGCGATTTACTCACCTGTTATCAGGAGAGAACCCAGTGCTGCATCTTTTAGCCCAGCACTGACCCTGAAAAGTAATTCTAACCGTACTTACCAGTAACTTGTATTTCCTTCCATAAGAATCCATTGTCTGTCGATTTTCACAAACTACAAATATTCCTTAAAAATCGCCTGTATGACTTAAACGCATTCTTTCAACTGTTTACAGGAGATGCACCAGTGCTAGATCCAGGATCCACCACTGGGTAAGAAAAAGTAACGATAACACTATTTACCTGCTAAGTGAAATTCCTCCCATAGGAAAACATTGGTGATTCTATGTGAAAAAGTTTTGAAGTGTCAACTTTTAAAATTCAATAATATTCCTTAAAAATCACTAGTGTAACCAAAACGCTTTTACTCAACTGTTTACAGGAGATGTCCCAGGACTGAATCTAGGATCCAGTCCTGTGGTTAGAAAAGTAATCCATAAAGTAACTAATTGCATTTAACTAGAAATTCCCATTGAGCTTAATGTTGCATTGTGGTTGAAATTGTGTTGCCCATTGCAACAACTGTAACTACTGTACTTAAAAGTCTATTGCCTATTTGCAAAGTATTTAAACTAAAGTAATTCATTCTGAGAAAGTATATTTTGTAATGTAATATATAATGTAATTATAATGTAATTTAAAAAATAAAATATCTGAAAATAAATAGTTTAAAAAAATCAGTATCAAAAAAATAAATATAACAATTAATACATTTAAAAATTGTCATTTACAAAACCTTTGAAATTCGCTGAAAAAACCATAGGTTTCAGACATGTTATAGTTAGGAATTAGCTTTTAAAAAACCTTCCAAATTCACTGAAAAAACCATAGGTTTCAGACTTGTTATAGTTAGGAATTAGCATTTACAAAACCTTTGAAATTCACTGAAAAAACCATAGGTTTCAGGGGTGTCATAGTTAGCTGGACATTTCACTCATACAAAACCATAGAAATGTATCCGTTATAGTTAGTTCTACTAACTATAACTCACACGCCCGCAATCCACTGCTGATGATGTCACATATTACATCATTTATGACATGGTCAGTGACATCACTGATGACATCACTGATGACATCTCAAATGACATCACTGATGACATCATCCACGTGACAATCAGATACACCTCATCATACACTAGTATAACCTTTCATCACTCACTGTCAAATGCAGAGTACCTTATTTGAATCCATTGACACACCAATATAACTTTCAAAAAACCCACTCAGTGATTCCTAGATCTACACACACATCTAATCATTTACCTATAAATTCATTCAGACATGCTGACAAAGATTAATAGAACAATATCAAATATACTTAAACACCTATATCGACACTACACACCAGCACACATCCTCTTCACTTATGGAGTTATCCAACTCACTTATGCAAACAATGGAACATACTTACATTAAGTCAGCTACAGACTTATAAAAACGCCACCTTTACTTATTCATGTAGATAGTAACTCATACCTAGTGTGCTATAAAATCACCAGTACAAGTATACAGTTATCCATACAGTCACTCATATAATATCTAAGTGTAATGTATACTTATTTATATACAAAAGATGTCACATACACTGCCTTTTATTTTTCTAGTTTGTTGGACATGTACCATTGAGAGATATATTTGCACAACACCACACTCATAAAGATATTCTCTCATGCAAACAACAGTTATAACATGCAGTCTTAACCTCATATACTGACTGAATCAACTATTCGCACATCTTTGGGCAGTCACACACCCCCCACCGAACCACAGACACATTCACTCTCCCATACAAATACTCAGTTAACTAATCAATAAATAAAATATAGACTTTCAAGTAGATAGTAACCAACTGGTGCAGCAGTTTACACAACAACTGACAAAGTGATACAGATATTTACACAGTTTAGTCACTATCCAAAATATTTAGTGAGGCACTATACAATACTCAAGTAAACAGCCAATCACACTGCTACTAAATCCACCATCAAGATATTTATATATCCACTCGTTCATCAATGCAGATTGATATATATATAATAGATATTTAAATAACGAACCAAACCACATTCACTGGATGATGTCATCAGTGATGTCATCAGTGATGTCATTTGAGATGTCATCAGTGATGTCATAAGTGATGACACTGACCATGTCATGAATGATGTAATATGTGACATCATCAGCAGTGGATTGTGGGCACGCAAGTTATAGTTAGTAGAACTAACTATAACGCAGGAATTTCTATGGTTTTGTACGAGTGAAATGTCCAGCTAACTATAACACCCCTGAAACCTATGGTTTTTCAGTGAATTTCAAAGGTTTTTTAAATGCTAATTCCTAACTATAACATGTCTGAAACCTATGGTTTTTTCAGTGAACATATATATATATATATATATCTGAACCAAAACCAGCGCGTCTCCTTTCTTGCACCAAAATACAACACTGCGCCCAAAGGTGAGTTGCTCCAAAATTATTTTATTTGCAGGTTAGAGGGCTATGATGCGTCTCAGCAGGATCCCCTGCCTTGATCACAAAAATACACATATATTATCTACTGGCAGTCGCCAGTAGATAGTTATAGTTAGGACCGTGTTTCCATAGGAAATCTCAAACTTCTATTTTGAATAACTTTGGCTCCGGTTGACGAATCTTCGCGAAATTTTCAAAACTAATGGGGCGCTCCGCTCAGCTCCTACCCTGAAAGTCCCGGGGGGATTCGTCAAGCGGGGGCTGAGAAAAAAGGGGGTCCCAAAACGCGTTTTCCCCATGCATTTTCCCATAGGACCTTTAGTCGAAGGTAAAGCCCGAACGGCTGAACAGAATTACTTGAAATTTGGCAGAGAGGTAGTCCTCAGGTCAGGGATGTGCCTTTTGCATATATGGAGTCAATCTGTTCAGCAGTTCCTGAGAAAATTGCAGTTAAAAGCACATACATATCTATAGCCGCGCACCGTGCGGGGGGCACCCCAGACATCTGCAGTGCGAAGTTGCCACCAGTATTTTCACTCACGCTTTTGGGACTTTTTGGATCGCAAGTTTGGGGTACAATCACAGCATCGAGTTCCTTACTCCTGGCAGAAGCCACCATATCGAGTTCCTCACTCCTGGCAGAAGTGATTCTTTACACATTACATGCGGCAGGAGGAACCTGTAATTATACCGGGGGAGTGCAGATCCGCAGCTTGCCGTAATATTATTTTTGAGGTGTTAGCAACATGGACGAGGATGACGAGAGAAAAGCAGCAGCACACGCAATGTTTGCGAAAAGACAACTTAGAACGGCCACAAGTGTAGAGATTGCTCCAACAACATTGATTGATGAACAGTTACGCAAACTAGAGAAATTGAAAAAGTCAGAGACTTCAAAATGGTGGGAAGCTACATCCCTACAAAATTACATAGATCAAGACATGGTTCCTAGAGGTTTACGCATTTTAACTACACCAACGTATGAATTGCCCAATCCCGAGATGTTGCAGGAATGGTCCCAGAATTCAGCGTTGAGCTCTAGAAGGATGTTAGAGATATTGGTGAAATATGCCTGGCTTGATCGTGACAAGATAATCAAACAAATACAAGAAATTATGGATGACATCAAGAAATCCACTGATGTAGAGAAAGCTAACAAAGCAATGAATGCCATGAAAGATCGCCTAAAAAAGTATGAGGAAGACATCAAGGCACGGAAAGAAAGAAAATTGAATCGCGACTATGGAGACTATGAGAGCGGTAGGATTCTCACATTTAGTCGCAAATATGATCATCTTTACAAACAAGAGAAAACTATTGCATCTACCAACAACGGTAAAGATGAAGGTCAAGCTACTATTTCCTCCATCACTAGTGACACTGAATCTGACGTATCTGTTGAAAATACTACCACTACGAATTCAGTCTCCCGGCAAGTTCATTTTTTAAAGGAATACCAGCACCTACGCCGGAGCCGACGGACTATACAGGAAACCCCTATGCCCCAGACGAGAGGGCAGAGGGGAAGGGGCCGCGGCAGAGGACGCGGAAACGCAGAAACAGAAGGAAACGAATATTCCAACGATGGCAGAAGAGGCAGGTCAAGGGGAAATATGGGAAACAGAAGAACACGCCCCAAGAAAAACTACTGATGGAGTGCGAAATGCTCGACAAGACGATTATTAATCTCTCGAATAGGTTAATGAACGATGTTGAAAAACAAACTTTATGTCTTGGTCTATCTTTCTGTCCCTCTAGATCCTTTGACTTTACTGAGACGAGAATAGATCTTTTCAAATTTACAAGGAAATTAAAACTAAAAAAATGGCATTAACTGAAAAGACTTGGTGATAACAGAAAGATGGGATCATCTATTTGTAATTATCAAGATAACTTCGACTCTGGTGATATCGACACCCTTATTACCATGGTACAACTAGGGCAAGAATCTGATGTGCTTAACAGCACTAATACCGTTGACTCTACACAAGTCCAGAACATTAATCCCTCTATCGACTGTGATCTATCCACCACACAAATCATTAGGAGTTTAGAGTTATCGACTGATTCACCCTGTGTCACAGGTTTTAAACCCAAATCCACATTTTTACCTATGATGTCACACGATAATATAGACAGCTTCCACGACAGTGTCAGTAAAGCACTTTGTGCTTTCAGACTCAAAAACAGACACCTGAACAAGAATAACAAACTTACATACAAACAAAGAGAGGCATTAAGATCTTTAGCTGATGATAACAACATTGTCATCCGTCCAGCGGACAAAGGGGGCAATGTTGTTGTACTAGACAGGGAGAAGTACATACAGGAAGCTCTGAGACAACTTTCGAATGATAAATACTATATGCCCATCACTATGGAGATCTACAACAACAGTATCACTGCCATTTGGGAAAAATTGACCAACTGGTATGACAAGGGCATTCTCATAAGGGAAGAATTGTGCTATCTCAAAAATGATCATCCCATTTTACCTGTATTGTATCTCTTGCCAAAACTTCACAAAGATCCCATCAACCCTCCTGGACGTCCCATTGTTTCTTCCAGAGGCAGTGTCTGTGAAAATATTTCTAAATACGCTGACCATTTTCTCAGAGATCATGTTGTTCAGCTGCCCAGTTACGTAAGGGACACCAAAGATTTTCTCAAAAAATTGCAAGAATTCAAATTGGAACAAGGCTGTTTGTTTATTACTCTAGATGTCCAATCGTTATACACGATTATTGATCACAAACAGGGTTTGGTAGCGTGCAATCATTTTCTCAAAAATAGGCCCATTCGCTTCAGGGAACATACTGCCATGATTTTAGAGATGATTGAGTTTTGTCTCAATAACAACATCTTTTTGTTCAACGGTGCCCTCTACAGGCAAAACACGGGTACTGCGATGGGTTCTTGCTTCGCTCCCAGTTTCGCGAATTTGTTCATGGGACGCTGGGAGGAAGAACTGTTTGTAAACCCTAACATGAAAGATCCTCTTGTACATGTCAACACCTGGGTACGCTACATAGATGATCTTTTCATCATATGGAAGGGCACAGAATCTGAGGCCATCAGGTTTATCGAACAGCTTAACATCAATCCCTACAATATTGTCCTTACCTGCAATATCAACAGCATGATGGCCGAATATCTAGATGTCAGGCTTGACATCAAAGAGAATTACATCTGCTCTGCCCTTTTCAGGAAATCCACCGCAGGTAACAGTATTCTTCATGCCCTCAGCAGCCATCCTGACATGCTCAAATGGAGCATTCCGTTTGGGGAATTGCTGTGGGCAAAAAGAAATTGGTATTGCGTAGGGCGAAAAAGAGAGCTGATGGGATCAGCAGACCCTCAGCCATAGAGGACAAACCCCTCACTACCAGTGATGAAGAGGGGAATGAGACAAGACTGATCATGACATTCAATTCTGATTCCAATAAGATACATCATATACTGGCAAAAAATTGGGATATTTTAAAATGTGATAACATCATTGGTGCCAATATTCCCATTAGACCCAGCATCACTTGCAGGAAAGGCAAAAACATCAGGGATTTACTTGTACAGAGTGACATTACCATCTATCCCAGAAGACATGAGCATGGCCTTCAAGGTTTTTTCCCATGCGGCCACTGCAAGGCCTGCAAAAACAGTACTTTCTGTAAGAGTGTTGCTAACAATGGGATCAACAAAGAAATCTCACAATTTTTTACTTGTAGCTCCACTTTCGTAAACGATGTTATTGAATGCCCGTGTAAGTTGTGGTACATTGGGAGTACCACTCTCATGGCCAAAAAACGCGTTCTTGAACATTACCAGGCAATCATACACAAAGATGACAAATATCCCGTGGCTCGACAAGTCACGGAAGGGAATGCGTTCCCTTTAAGAACGAGAGCGCACCACCCCGAGATGACAGGGGGCCACAGAGGTTGATATTTACCGGCTTCTACGTGTAGGGCATCAACAAACGATTTAGGAGGAGACCGCCCGCTGAATGCACGATATGTTTGCACCTTAAAGGGAACGCATTCCCTTCCGTGACTTCAGCTCCCATAACACTTTGCGCAGATTCATGCAGAACAGCCCATAGGGGGCGCGCAATATTGTGAATTTAAGAACTGTGGCCGGACTGTGCTTCCGTCTCACCACTAGCCTTGATAAAGAAGATGGACTTCGAAACGCGTCGGCAGTAATGGTGACATGGCTGCAGAAGAAATCAGGGGG
This sequence comes from Triturus cristatus, assembly GCF_964204655.1. Taxonomy (NCBI): domain Eukaryota; kingdom Metazoa; phylum Chordata; class Amphibia; order Caudata; family Salamandridae; genus Triturus; species Triturus cristatus. The sequence goes on along the minus strand of NC_140582.1, from coordinate 519,186,726 downwards.
TCGGTGTCTTCTGTACCTAATAAAGGAGTTGAAGCTTGCAGCTCGTGTTGGTGTTCGAGTGACTCTCACCTACAGAAACAAGCTGGAGCGTGAATATATATATATATATATATATATATATATATTCTAACATCTAGGTATGAAAAATACAAAATATGGAGGAGTGAAGTGAGCCCACACATTTCTGAAACATGATTGTTAAAAGAAAAATTATACTTAGGCTATCTGGTTTTAGGTTTAAACCTATAATAACTGATAAAACCCCACCAAAAGGAAACTAGCCATCACCGGTGTAAACATATAGACACTGAAAAAACACCTTTGCAACCACAAACTAAGTGCCATTCAAAGAAAGGAAAAGATGAATGAAAAATAAATTTGTATTTCTTCCTGAAGGGGCCAAAGCAATGCAACTTTGTTATACAAGGTAGCTTCAAGAAAGACTGGACTAACATTATTCTGCGTGAGTTATGTGGTTTAGGGATGTCACTAAAACGTTGTCTCTTCTTCCTTCTGCTTTTTTTCAGTTTTGTGGTCTTTGTTAGAAGCATTTTGAGGTCTAATTTAGTTATTTTATAAACTGTAGAGAATCTGGAAATATCAAAATCCTATTTGATATTTTGGCTACATTTGATTTCACTGATAGATAAAATGGCTGGTTTAATAAGAATCTTTCCTAATATGTACCATCACACTTACCCACGGACCGAGAATGGGTGAAATCCTTTGATACATTTGCCCCCTTTTCTAGTGAGTCAGTATTGATTGTAAGTGAATTGCCAAACACCCCATGCTTTAAATATTCAATGCAAGATGAAGTGACAGGTATATGTGAAAAGAATGTTGTTACCAAGCATCTGAGATAGTGGTGAAAACATGACACCAAATGTTTGGTGAACATGGAATGCAGTGTCACTTGGATAGCTGCTGAAAAAAGTTCCTACCAAGTTCAATAAAGGTTGCAGTGATATTGTTTGTATTTGCAGTAATTCAGCTACGTATATGAAACAGTTGTATTATGGCCTGTCAATACCTGAGCTAAAGTTCTTCCCTGTAAGAGATCCTTGTCACTTGCTAGATGGTATGCTGAAGTTGAAAGCATCTTTACAATCTTCAGAATTAATGAAGAATGATATTTACTTTGTAGTCCATTCTGGTGCAGTAAATAGTATTCGGACCTCATATACCCTGTGCACATGCTATCTAGACACATGCACTATCAGTTCAGAAAGCAAACAATAATTACAATTAAATTAAAATTCCATAAACATAAGAAAAAGACTGTTTCTGTTGTATTTAATGGCGCGAAAATGTGTAACCACTGATAACCACTGTTTTTCTAAGGTATTGAAAAACTGAAAACCCCCACCAGAATTTGCCAAAAATAGAAACTGAAAACAGGAAAGCCTAATTATACTGTATGGTGGTCTATCAGCATTCGTCTGGGATTGTCATTCAATCTTGGGGGCCTGGCTGAAGTGATCCAGCAAGGTAAGCAGGAGTGTTATGCAGCTTTTGACTTTTGTGCAGGAGAAGAGAAGGACTGCAGATTGTAAAACAGAAGCTATTTTGTAGAGTCAAAGAGAAGGACAGAAGGTAAGCTTCATGAGGATTGTACCAAGAAGACTCAGAGGAAGAGCAGAGTTTGCTGCAATCATTCATTTTATGACTTAGGCATGATCGAATAGCTGTGAAGTGAGAGCAAATTACAACCAATTACAGACAAGTAGCTGCATTTGCTGGGCTGATCAATCTGTCTATTCATAACATTTAGCCAACTTCGTGCATAATGTGTTGATGTGACATCACATGTCTGTCTCGAGTTCCTTACAACAATAGGCCCGTCCACCCGACCACATCCACAAAAAAAAGTAGTTTCAAATTTGTGCCAACACACGCACTCAGCAGCATTGTACTTCCCAAATTAAATCACCTCAGTAGTTCTCATAGAGTTATCATCATGTTGGTTTCCCTAAATGCGATAACTTCCTTCTTTTGGCTGTTGCTGAAGCTCTCCCACCCTGAGTCCTTCCGTCATCCTCCTGACTCCAAGTAACAAATCAGTCCAGCTCTGTCCCGACCCAAACGAGTGAGAGATCGACCTGTAGTACACTGCTGTCGATGAACATGAAGAGAAACTTTGAGTCATTTTTTTGTGTAGATTTGTGTTTGTTAACTAAGCTGAGGGGTCCGGTCTTTGGAGAATGGTCTTTGGAGAATGAGAATCAGAAAAAAGGAGTGTTGCAAGTGCAATGGGGACAAAAATGGTAGCACATGCGGCCTTTACCTCCTGTTCCAGAGGTGTGGGTATCATGGTGAAAAGCACGCTGCCACTTGCTATAAGCTTCACATGGGCAGATGATCGAGGCAGATATGTTGGTGTTTCGGGTATCTGGGAGGGCCGTCTCATCACCTTCATGTCCATATACAAACCTCCAGGCCTGCAGGGTACTACCTTCGCTGACCTAGGTACAGTCCTACTCACCATTCCGGATGGACTTTTAGTCCTCGGGGTGACTTTAATGCGGTGGTTTTGGGCTTGTTAGACAGATATCCCCCACGAGAGGTGAGATCCTCTGCCCGCTGGTTGCCTGACTTTCTTGAAGTTATGGGACTGGTTGACGGATAGAGAGCTTATTATCTGGACCAGGTACAACACACCTTTCATTTTGGGACACACCACAGCCTCTCTCGCTTAGACTGTCTAGTGCCAGCTGCACAAGTTGCTTACATACACAAAATCAAGCACTTAGCTAGAGGCATCTCCGATCACTCGCCAGTATGGGTCCACATGATCCTTAACCAGAACAAAGTAGGAAGATTAGCCCCAATTAACCCTTAAAAAAAAAAAGAAAAAAGGAGTGGATCCAGCAAGCAAATCTCGCTAAGTGTCTAAGGGGAAGGGTCAATCACCCCTAGGAAAAATGTTCACCCATCAGGACCCGAACAGTGCATATCATCACAATCATAATTACAAATTAGTTGAGCATCCTCCCTCACTGTCTCTCACCACATGAATCACCAATCATCACTCATAATCAATAAATATAGAATATCACGCACTGCTGCAATAGTTACCTGTTTCATCCAAGCACTGAATCAATTACTCAGGGAATTGTAAGCACGCTACTCACCCGTGAGGGTCTCAAGGTGCTGACGGGGGGAGGTCCGCAGGTCTGTTTAGCTGAAGAGACAGGTCTTGAGGGTCTTCCTGAAGGTGTTCAGGGAGGGGGCGCGTCTGATGTCTGCCAGTAGCTTGTTCCAGGTCTTGGCTGCAATGTGAGAGAAGGATCTTCTGCCTGCTCTGGCTCTGTGGATGAGCGGGGTTTTGGCCAGTGCGAGGTTGGAAGATCGGAGGTTTCTTTTGGGTATGTGGAAGTTGATTCTGTTGTTGAGGTATTTGAGTCTGTTGTTGTGTAGGCATTTGTAGGCGTGAGTGAGGATTTTGAAAGTGACTCTTTTCTCCACAGGGAGCCAGTGGCGACTTCATAGGTGTTGACTGATGTGTTCATGTCGGGGGATGCTAAGAACGAGTCTGGCGGCGGTGTTCTGTATTGTCTGGAGTTTGCGGAGTAGGGAACTGTTGATGCCGGCGTGGAGTGCGTTTCTATAGTCCAGTCTGCTGGTGATGAGTGCGTGGGTGATTGTCTTCCTTGACTCAGGGGGGATCCACTTGAAGGTCTTGCATAGGATGCGGAGGGTGTTGAAGCAGCTGGAGGTGATGGCGTTAACCTGTCAGTTCATGGTGAGTGTTGAGTCGAGTACGATGCCGAGGTGCTTGGCATGGTCTGAGGGGGTAGGTGAGCTTCTGAGGGCAGTCGGCCACCAGGTGCTGTCCCATGCAGAAGGGGTGGTACCGAGAATGAGGACTTCTGTCTTCTCAGCGTTGGGCTTCAGGCAGCTGTTGGTCATCCAGACTGCAACATCTTCCATTCCTTTCTGGAAGCTGAGTTTGGCAGTGGTGGGGTCTTTGGTGAGGGAGAGGATGAGCTGGGTGTCGTTGACATAGCATACAATGTTGAGGCCGTGTTGTCGGACGATGGCTGTGAGGGGGGCCATGTAGAGGTTGAAGTGGGTGGGGCTCAGGGATGAACCCTGTGGGACTCCGCAGGTGATTTTCGTGGGGTCAGAGAGGAAGGGTGGGGGTCTGATCCTTTGGCTTCTTGCGGTGAAGAATGATCGGATCCAGTCCAGGGCTGTTCCTTGTATGCCTGCGTCGTGTAGTCTGGCGACTAGTGTGTGGTGGGAGACAGTGTTGAAGGCCGCTGATAGGTCGAGTAGGATGAGGCCTGCGGAGTGGCATTGGTCCAGGAGGGTGCGGATGTCATCTGTGGTGGCAAGTAAGGCAATCTCTGTGCTGTGGTTGCTTCGGAATCCAGATTGGGACCGGTCGCGGACGGCATTCTCTTCAATGAATCGTGTCAGTTTCCTGTTGACTGTTTTCTCTGCAACTTTGGCTGTGAAGGGGAGGAACGAGATGGGCCGATAGTTCCTGAGGTCAGTGGGTTCAGCTGTGGGCTTCTTGAGCAGAGGTCTGACTTCTGCACGCTTCGAGCCATCTGGGAAGGTGCCTGTTTTGAAGGTGGTGTTGATGGTGTGTTGTATTTCGGGTGCAATGGCAGCCGCAGCTCTCTGGTAGATGTGAGGGAGGCAGGGGTTGGTGGGGGCCCCTGAGTGGATGCTTTTCATGGTCGAGGCGGTGTCTTCGGCCGTAATAGGTGTCCAGTTGGAGATGGTGGGCTAGCTGCTGTTTCTGGGGGGCCGTCTGTGGTGCCTGGTGGATGGTCGATGAAGTTGTCATAGAGGTTTTTGATCTTGAGGTGGAAATAGGTTCCAAGCTTGTAGCAGAGGTCTTGGGATGGGGGGATGTCTGTGGCTTCGCTGCATGGGTTGGAGAATTCTTGAATGACACTGAAAAGTTCCTTGGAGTTGGTGGAGTTGGCCAGGATTTTGTTGTGGATGAAGTTCTTCTTGGTGGCTCTGATCTGGTTGTGGTAGTCCATCATGGCGTCCTTGTAGGTGGTGTGGTTTTTGGTTGTCTTGGTGTTTCTCCAGTTCTTCTCCAGGCGTCTGCAGAGAGCGGTGGTGAACCAGGCGGCTTTCCTGGGGCATTGTCTGTCGGAGTTGCGTAGCGAAGCGAGCTCATCTGCGCAGTCGGAGATCCAGGTGTGTATTTCTCTGGCTGCGTGGTTTGCGTTGGGTGCCCAGGTGTGGTTGTGTCAGGTGAGGGTGGAGTTAAGTTGCTCGTCGGTAACCTTGCTCCAGTTCCTTCGTGGTGGGCGTGGGGCTGGTTTGGGTTCCTTGGGTTTGTTGATGGCGAAGTGTACGAAGTGGTGGTCGGTCCATGGTGGCTGCATTATGTGACTGAATTGGATGCTGTTTCCTGCCGCGAAGATGGGGTCGAGGGTGTGTCTTGCTCTGTGGGTCGGTGTGTTGACAAGTTGTTTAAGTCCGATGCTGGCGAGGTTGTCACAAAGGATAGTGGAGTTGGGGTCTCTGGGCTTGTCGATGTGGACGTTTTGGTCTCCAATGAGTATGTAGTTTGTTGAGGCGATGACGTGGGCTGTGATGAAGTCGGTGATGGTGGTGACGAAGGTGCTGAGGGGCCGGGGGTCTGTAGACGAGGGTTCCTCAGAGCGTGGCTTTAGGGGTGGTCTGGATCTGGAAGTGCAGGTGTTTGGCGGAGGGGAAGGTTTTGCTGAAGGTGGTGAGGCAGAGGGTGCTCTTGTGGGCCAATACGAGGCCCCCTCCTGGGTGGTTGGGGTGGTCTTTCCTCTGGATCTTGTATCCGTCTGGGATGTTGGTACTGATGTCAGGGCAGAGGATGCGTTGGTCCAGGTCCCTGTGAAGAAGGCGATGTCGAGCGATAGAGTCAAATAGGTTCCAGATTTCCATGGCGTGTTCGTGTATGGAGCGTACGTTGAGGAGGATGCATTTTAAGGTGTCGGCAGTGTTGGAGGCCGGGGTGGCGGTGAGGGTCTGGCAGCAGTGGAGGCAGGAGAACTGGCCGTGGGTCGTGTTCGGCGAGGCCTATTGGCATTCTCTGTCTTCCAGGGTTGAGTGCGAGGAGGGTGGTGCTGTCGTAGAGATGGGTTGTGGGAGGTCCAGGGTTCCTGGCGCTGGCCGCGGTCGGGTCGCAGACGGGCACAGACAGGCTTGCACTGTGGTACACAATTGTATCTTCTCTTTGATGCAAACAACACACATTCGGCAGTGTTGTAAATCAAATATTTAGGAGCAGTCCTGCTAGGGGAAAAAAAAGGATAGGCATGGAACATGGGCAATTTCCTTGAAGGGAATGGGGGATCTTATTCACTACACCTTGGTCCAACTCCAAACCGTCCATACATGTGCCTAAAACAGTAAGGCTGGTTAAGTCAGTCAGACCCAAAAAAATAAAATATATCCATTCTTTTTTTTTTGGGCATACCAGTTTCACAATAAAAAAGTTCAAGGGTGGCCTACTTAGTCAGGGAAGTAGAGTTTGTCCTCAAACTTAGGTGGTTCACCCTGAAGTTGGTCAGCTAACACACTCTGAACTAAGTCTGACCAATCACCTTCATCCTCCTCATGTGGTATTTCAGGAATTATGTAATTCAGTGGTATAAAGTGTTGGTTCAAATTGATCATGGTCAATCTCTCCATGTTTAGATGTGAGAGACTGGTCCTTCTTACTGTGACAACTGCACCTGCTGCACTGAACACACATTCAACAGACACACTGGCTACTGGACAAGCTAAATACTATATTGCCAGTCTGCTGCTCACTGGCCATTGATACATCTTCCCATACCAATACACTAATGGGTTTTGATCCACATAGATCTCTTTTGGGTCATCCAGATATTCCTGGAAGATTCTCTTAATGGTCATTGGTGCTGCCACTTGCTCAAACTCTTTTGCATTCTATTCTGCACTGCATTTAATCCATGCCACTTGATACCAAAGCAAAGGTTGAGGTTGATTCTTGTGGCCTCATTGTTCTTGTTGTTGTTGGTGTTCTTGATGCTGATGTTGGCTGCTGGGAGACAACAAGACTACCCTCTCTGAAAGCTGAAGGCAACGACCAGATGTACTTTTTGGAAGTGGGACTATCATTTCCCACGTTCTTCTTCCAGGGCTCCGGCTCGCACAACAATTCACGGCCTGTATTGTGAAATATCCACTTCTGAAAAAGGAATAAAAGTGGTCAGGGTTTTTGGTACTGTAAATGAAATATTGTGGCACAGATGTACTTTTTGGAAGACACAATGTCTTTATGCAGCCTTCTATTAGGAGCCAAGCAAAGGATTAAGCCTTCATCAAACTCATGCTCATCTTTGTTTTCATTCTCACCTGCAAGTGCGAACCTTTCAGACACCTTTTTTATAAGGGTGGGCGTAGTTCGCGAAGTAGCACTTCGCGAAGCTACGCAAAGTGAAGTTCGCACTACGCGAGCTACGCGTAGCACTTCGCGAACTGCGAAGTAACATGTTCGCACTGTGCAAGATGTTGTTTTCAATGATTGCACAGTGCGGACAAGCAACCGGCACTGTGCAATCATTGAAAATGGCATCTTGCACAGTGCGAGCTGTAGTTTTCTGCTGCTCGAGTAGATTTTTACTCGAGCTGCAGCTTTCTCAACGCGAACTGGTAGTTTCTCATCGCGAGCGGTCGCGAGCATACGCGACCCCTCGCAATGAGAAACCTGACCTTCTCGCGTTGGGAATCTCGCCGGGAGGTTTATTTTCCATGCTCGCGATCGCGAACAAGGAAAAAGTCTCGCCAGGATGTCATTTTGCTTGCTCGCGGTCGCCATCTTGACGTTGAGGACCGCGAGCAAGCAAAAAATGACCGCAGCACTACGCAACACTACGCTACGCGTGTTCGCACTGTGCTACGTGCAGTTCGCGTAGCGCGAAGTAGCGCGAACTTCGCAAACTACGCGAGCGTAGCGTAGTGCTTCGCCCAGGCCTACTTTTTTACTGGTCCTGTAGCATATGCAACAATGAGATAGCTTGGCCCATTGCATTATTCTCCTTGCTGACTTTTGTGTGAAAACCTCAAAAGGAAGTAGCATCTCCATCAAGCATTTGACTGGGCCCTATTTGTCCTTTTCAATGATCATGCTTTTCCTAGTTGCATCCCCTCTTTGTATGGCATACTGATTGATTAGTATGTACTGCTCAAACAGATGTTGCAAAAAGTAATAGGTTGTGTTCCAAAATGTTGGCACCCCATGTAAGAGGGCTTTAACTGGTACTCTATTAGCACGCTGAATGATCTTCTGCAGGTGATCATTAAGTTGCTGGCTAGGTCTTTTTTTTTAGAACGTCCTGCATAACGATGTTCATGTAATATGCGAAACACAAGACCCTGAAATATTTACTATCTGCCATGGCATTTACTATATTACTACCATTGTCCGTGGCTACAAATCCAATTCTGATAACTCGGGGTGGCAGTCAGTCAAACACCTTGCTGTTAAAGTCTTCCAAGATGTTTACAGCTGTATGAGATTTCCCCATGGTGAACATGGCTACTATTGCATGCTGCCAAACGCCCTTAAATGTTTCTTTAGCACCAATACCTGCAGATAGCTGTTGCCTAACCTCACAAAGAGATCCAGTGTGCAGTGATACACATGTAATGAGTGGCTTGACAAATGGTCCACATGTTTGTTGTCAGGTGGACAGTGTGAACAGAACTTTTCTGCAAAGCTTGTCCAACCTCTTGTAGTACATTATGATTGAGTGCTGGAACAACAACTCTGGCAAAATAGGTCCTGCTAGGAACCTTCCATTTCGGGCATATGGCTCCCACTAACCTTGGGCGTAGTGTGCGTAGTGGGGCTACGTGGAGCATCGCGTAGTGTGGCCAAATCTACACCCACTCATGCGCTCCTCGTAGTCCCACTTTCTCACGAGAAATGCGCATGCGTGGGCGTCCGCGCATGCGCATTTGTGAGAAGAAGTTGCCGTCAACGAGGAAGAGTGAGCCCCAGGACGCCGCACCGCAGGTAAAGCATTTTCTCTTATTTTAACATAGTTTAACTTATTTTAAAATGAGGGCGGTCGGGAGGCGGTTGGCGGGCGGCAGGCAGCTCTGCTTCGCCCTGGCGTATGCGTAGCGCTGTCTGCTATGCCTACTTCGTAAACCGCGAAGCAGGCAGCGCTACGTACACTCCGTGGGCGGAGCGGAGCACTACGCCCGGGGTTAGCTCCCACAAATTCTAAAAAAAAAATCCTTCCAGAAAAGGGAGGAGGTCCAGCGCTAACAATTTAGCCAGCTTCTCATTATTTGTTTTATGCGCACCTAAGGGAATCCTGTGGCAGTCAGGGAGGTGCAGTGAAAAATATAATAATGCTTAATACATGAATGCTGGTATGCACCTATGGCAAATGCAAAAACACCAGTTGATGGACAGAATGCAGACCGATGTCATACATTCACCCCAGTACAGAGATCTGGGCCTAAATCCATCTTTTGTTGCTCATCATGCCATTCCAGTTTGAACCCAGCCATATAAAAATCAGTCTTGACCCTGTGTCTCATGGGAACAGTCCAGCCCGAACTGTCAAGCCAGGTCCTGCCTGGACTGGAAACAAGCATCCTAGGACCGGTTTCGGGGTTTCACCCCGCTTCAGCCAGGATAGCTTGATTCCAGTGGCATGAATAGCACGGGACCCATGTCTGGCCATACCCGTCCCACTCGGGGTGACAAATGCAAAAACAACAGTTGATGGACAGAATGCAGAACAATGTCATACATTCACCCCAGAGATCTGGGCCTAAATCCATCATTATTTTGCTCACCATGCCATTCCAGTTTGAACCCAGCCATATGCAAATGTCTTTTCTTTTGTCCTCATCTCACCAATAAGCTTCTGCAGATCTTAAAAAGCCGTCATTCTACTTAAGTCTACCCGATCGGGCCCATTTGATGAAGGCTTGGTGTAATCATAGGACCATGAGGAAAGCTAACACAAATTATATTATTCTCAAGTCTCGGCCGCAACTGATTAGGGGCTGCCAGATGTTTATCGAGCTATCCCCAGTTTCATCCTGATTTAAACGAGCCATGGCAAATGTAGCTTTAAGCTAATCTTCTCTCTTCAGAGAGTGAGGGTCTTTCCACTTCATACAGATCTCTCTCCGGGCAAGTATCATCAGGTATAACAGCAACCCACTATAAGTCTGTGGTGAATTCAGACTAAATGAACCATCATCCCCAAAAAACACTAATGATAGATTAACCTCGATGTTAACTTTAAAAATTCCACAAAGCGTGTCTCCCACCCCTTTCCAGAAAGTTCTTAATTTGATACACTCGTAGAAAATATGGATGTCATTGGCGTTAGGTGTCATACACCAGGGGCACTTTGGGATAGGCGACGGAGCAAACTTGGCTATCCTGGCTGGCATGTAATAAAGTCGATTGATGACAAAAAAGTGATTCTTCTTTAGACTGGCTGGTTTAATATATTTATAAAGTAATTTCAGGGAGGGTTCAAACAGGTCTACAATATTAAGCTCAATGGGGGATTGGTTCCAGACCGAAGATTATGGTGGGAGTTCCATGTCTTCTGTGTCTAGAAACTTCTTATACCAAATAGAAATCTCTTTCTTTTTTGGCTGTACTGATTGTAGTAAAAGCTCTGTTTCCCACCCTCCCCTTATATCCCCATTTTCTGCTTCAAACCAGGATTTAAGTTGTAAATACTTAAACTTAGAAACACCAGAGCCTATCTTAGCTCTTAATAGATCCCAAGGGTGGATTCCTTCTGCGTCCAACAAGTCAGACCATATAATCATACCCGCTCTCCTAATTGGTACAGCCAAACTGTCTTTAAGACAAAGTGGTGTCCCAGGGGAGTCCCATATAGGTGAGAAATCTGAGTAATATCCGATTCCCCATCTACATCTCACTTTATACCAGGTTTCCAGGTCGGCCTTAAGGACCTTTAGGCATACTCATTTGAAATACCTTGGGCCCCAAACTTGTATAGAAATCCTTCCCCGCCCTCCGTCAAAGCCATCTCGCCCAGCAACCTTCCCCACGATGTCTCCTCTGATTTGGAGAGTAGCATCCTAACACCTTTGAATTGGAATGCGAATGAATACCAACTGATGTCTGGGAGAGCCAGCCCCCCGTTGGTAAGCCTACTCCTCAGCTTCTTCCAAGACAGCCTTACTCCTTTGTCTCCCCAAATAAAGCTCCCGATTTTACTTTGAATCTTGCGGATACTCATACTGGGAAAGATCAAGGGGACTGCATAAAACAAGTAGGTCAGCTTGGGGAGGATAACCATCTTCACAAGATTAACCTTCCCGTAGATTGTCAAGGGAAGATTCCTCCATCTAGCAAAGAGGTGATCAATTTCCTTGGTAGTTTTGTGCAGATTGATCTGGGGAATTTTATCTAGTTCTTTAACAATAAAAACACCCAGGTATTTTAGCTTTTTACCAGTAGTACCCTCCCATTGATCGATGTTCCAACACATCACTTCCGGTTTGGAAGAATTGGCTAAGTAGCCGAGATAGAGCCAAATTCTTCCAGAAGGGCTTCGACCCGTGGAATAACCGCCCCCGGATTACTAGTGTATAGTATTATATCATCTGTGTACAGGGCTAGTTTACATTGATAGAGTTGGGATTTGAAGGGATAAATTGAATCATCCAGTCTAACGGCTTGCACTAATGGCACTATATAGATATTAAACAGCAGAGGGGAAATAGGACAGCCCTGTGTTGTTCCCATCTGGATATTAAAGCTGGAAGTCAGCATACCATTCAACAGAATCTTTGCAGAGGCTCCCTGATAACATTTTTTCAGAGTTTGAATAAAAATGGGGCCAAAACCCATTGCCCCTAGTACCTCCCAGAGATGCACCCAACAGACCCTATCAAATGCCTTGGCCGCATCCAAGGCAACTACTGCCAAGGGGTCTGATCTTACCACGGCCAAGTCAATGTTGCCTATCAGCAGTTGTGTCTGCTCTTGGATATATCTCCCTGTTACAAAGCCCTTCTGATCAATGTTAACCAGGTTAGGGACCAGTTTGGCCAATCTCCCCGCCAGAATACCCATAAAGATCTCATAATCGGCGTTCAGCAGGGAGATCCAACGATAAGAATCAGCTTTTAGTGGATCCTTTCCTGGCTTTAATATCAGTACAATAGTTGCTTCCTTCCAGGATCTGGGGCCCTCACCTGTTGGACTATATACTGAATTAAACAAGGTACCCAGTACCGGGGTCAATTCATCTGATAGGAGTTTGTAAACTTTGTTCGGAAGTGCATCAATTCCTGATGCTTTATTATATTTGGGTTTCTTTATTTGATTTTTAATCTCTTCTGGAGTGATGGGGGCATCAAGGAGGTCGCGGCTAGCTTCAGTTAAAGTTGACAAAGATTTACCCATAAACCAAGTTTGTATTTGGTCTAGGGAGGGGGCCAAGTTCTCTTTATAGAGGTCCGAAAAGAGAGAGAGGAGGCAGGTTTGCATGTCCTCTACACGGCTTGATTTTCCCCCATTGTTATTTATTATCAGTTCATTGATATTATTTTTTGAGCGGTGATCTAGCTTTCCAGGCCAGTAAAGCGCCGGCCTTCTCCCCATACTCAAAGTTTTGCATGCTCTTAATGAGCCATTGAGCCCTACACTTCTGGTCCAGCTTGCCCCCTGCACTCCTGCCTAGCCCCCTCCAGATCTCCCCGGACTTGTGCCAGCCTTCCTGGGCTCCCTTGGCTAAGTCGATTCCTCTCAGCTTCTAATTGTAGGATTCTTCCCTCAATGACGTGTAGCTCCCGGGCCTCAGCCCGATTCTTGGAGCATATAAGGCCATGCAGCCTACCTCTCAGGTTGGCCTTAAAGGCGTCCCAGACAAAATCTATGGTCGTAGAACCAATATTTAATAGGAAATATTCTAGGGAAGATGATTTAATGGCCTGGATAATTTCGGGGCCTAACAGCATTGCTCTATTAGGCGTCCATATTGCTCTTCCCAAGATATGAAAATGACACTGGAGCGTGGTCCGAAAGATGACTTGGTAATACTGAGATCCCCGTCAGACTATCCAGGACATATCTATTGGTTAAAATGCAATCAATCCTGGATGAGTGACGATATTGTTTGCTTTAAAACGTGAACCCCTGAAGGTCTCCACTCTTTGCCCTCCAGACGTCCACCAGATCCAGGTCGTGCAACAGATTTTTCATAGCTTGACGGGTTCGGGGGCCCCTATATAATGACTCTGATTTGACCTATCTTTTAATGGATCAAGGAGGACATTAAAATCTCCACCTATGTTCAAGGAAGGAATTACCACAGTTAATTTAGATTGCAGCTTGCAAATGTAGGTTGGATCATCAATGTTAGGTCCATAAAAGGAGGCACAAACTTATTCTGAACCTCCAAAATCCAACTGTGCCACTATCCACCTCACTGTCTGGTCAGTCTGCACAGCTTTAATTGCACAAGAAGCCCCCTGCTTAATAAGGATTGCAGCACCTCTACTGTTGATCGTTTGTTGTGAGGAGCAATAACATTTTATCCAGGTAATTCTAGAAAACATTAAGCGACATTCTGCAAAACTCAAATGTGCCTCTTGAAAGAGACAAACCTGAGCTGGGGAAAGCTCTAAATATTTCAATATCAGCCTTTGTCTGTGTGGACATCTTAACCCATTAACATTCCAGGAAATAAAGTTGACCTTACTATCTTTTGTAAAAGTTCCTGCCATCAGCTTACAAACCTTGGCGCCGGCTAGACAAACATTTCTTAAAAAACATTTCAGATGAGATGAGGTGTATTTTTTTATTTTATTCACTGCTTCCCACCCAGTGCACCCCCTCCTACTCCCCACACCCTGTGACCCCTTTCCCAATGAGGAACCCTCCCTTCCAATAGGCTAAGCCTATTCGATTACCACTCCCTCGGGTTTCCTAAAGTACTAATTGTTGAATCTAGGGACTTGATGCCTGAGAGCCCCTATAACTTCAACGCCCTCCCTCTCTACCCTTCATCTCCATTTTGATTTTAACAATAAAGGCATCCACCTCCTCAGTCATGCGGAACTGGTGCATACGATTGTTTCACATTACGCGTAATCGTGCAAGAAACCTCAATCGAGCCTTGGCCCCCATAATATTTAGCTCCTCGAGCCTCTTCCCGAACTTCCACTGACTTGTTGCGGTGATATATGAAATATCAGATCTTATAGAGAAGGAGAAGGGGTTTTAACCCGTGGATATGGATGTTATGGTGCCTTCCTTGAGAGCAGAAGATAAAATTAACTCCTTTCCAGAGTATGATAGAAAGTTAACCAATATCTTCCTGGGTCTTTGCCTGCCAGGGTTCCTCTTAAAAGGATCACGGTGCACCCTTTGAATCTCATGTACAAGATCTATGCCAGGTGAGTTCTTTAAAACTGTCCCCGTTAATAGAGAGATCACAAACCCCTTTATGTCTGACCCCTCAAGGGCTTCAGGAATATTTAGGAGCCTTAGGTTATTTTTTCTAGAATGGTTTTCTAGACGTATCCGCTGAAGTAGTATGTATAGCTTCCTTAAGTTTGGGAGTCTCCGACTCTATTGCATCTGTCCTCATGGTGACTTCTTCCAGTTTCTGAGCCAACCCTTCGCAGGATGATTGAAAAGCAGCCTGGTTTGCTTCTGACATGGAAAGCCTACTGGCCATCTCGGCCTGGTTCGTCTCTGACACAGTAAAGCTACTTGTCATCTCATCTTTCAGAGCAATTAGTATATCTGCCAATGAGTGAGTCGTAGAATCTGAGGCAACACAGTTCTCGATGGCAGTATCACTTATGACTTTAGTAACCTTCTGCTAGACTTCCTGAGTGTCTTGTATTTCCAGGTCAGAGTATCTGTTGGAGAGGCTCACTGCAGGGTGGACAGCAGATGCAGTTGCAGATACAGTTGCTGTAGTTGCTAACGGGCCTACAGAACTCTCAACTAGATCTCAAATAGATCGCTTAGAGGAACCTGTAGCTTTGGCCCCTTCAAGTTACTCCGCGGGATGGAGAGTGCAACTTTTAAAGCTACCCTTGTTTGATCTGAAGGCTTACTTACATCAACAACTGGGAGGCTCTGTAACCTATGCACACCACCAAAGGGGCTATCCTAGAAAACATTCTTTATAGGCTCGCCAGCAGCTACAGTTGCAGTTGCAGGTGAAATAGACATAACTTTACAATACGTTTTCAAAGATGGAGTAATTTTCACCTTTAAGGGCGATCATTTCATGCCCCTGCCTTTCCCCTTACCCTTACCAACCTCTCTCCCATTAATAGCAGTCCCGTAGTCCGTTGTATCCCCTCTCTGCTTGCGCTGCTTAACTGACGCTCTGACTTCAGAGATAGAGGGGAGACTCGGGGGGACAGAATAGGCTAAGTGATGTCAGTGTTGAGGGAAGAGTGGGCCACTCGTGCTCGCAGAGTATATCTGATGATTTTAGGTGGTGAGGCGCCCACTTTCGCCGCGTCGCTTGTCTCCATACAATAAGGGAGCGCCTCTCTCCACACAGGTGACCTGGTAATGACAAATGCTCACTTATGGTAAGATAAAAAGGCGCTGTCAGTGGAGCTATAGGTAAAACTGCCAGGGAGTATATAAGCCCCCTCTTACCTTTGCTCCACCCGACCGTGCTGTCTTCTTTAGAGGGAGTAAAACTCCAACACCCTACCTGGGGGTCTGCCGCTTGCC
Organism: Triturus cristatus; assembly: GCF_964204655.1. Lineage (NCBI taxonomy): Eukaryota > Metazoa > Chordata > Amphibia > Caudata > Salamandridae > Triturus > Triturus cristatus. The sequence goes on along the minus strand of NC_140582.1, from coordinate 519,171,020 downwards.
GCCTGAAATCTGCCCCACGATCGATTTTAGTTCCGGAGCTCAAGTAGGTGCCAGCGCTGGTGCTGACCCTACCTCCGGTGATCTGGAGTAGGAAGCGGGCAGTATCCTGGCGTCTCCACTCTTGCGTGGCTTCCTTCCACCACCAACGCAAGTCTCCAACCCCTGTCAGGCTGCAGCGAGGATCTGGGGCCGTATATTCACCGGAGTTAGAAAAAGAAAATTCGCCACACATAACAGTCTCTAAGGTAGGAGGTAGGAGGGAAAGGGTATTTTAAGCTAACAAGGGAATATCAGGGCTCTAACATCAAGCCCCAATGAAGAACCCGACGGAGCGTGACCACGGCCCTTTAGCTAGCGGCAGCCATGTTCCTCGCTCCGTGATGTGTGTTTTCCTATGCAAATCAGTCTTGACCCTGTGCCTCATGGGAACAGGCCAGCCCGACTGCCAAGCCAGATCCTCCCTGGACTGGAAACAAGCATCCTAGGACCGGTTTAGGGGTTTCTGCATATGCACCTATGGCAGGCAGATGGTCCAAGGGGAAAATGAATAACCCTTAAACAATGAATGCTGGTGTCTGTGTACCAATGGCGGGCAGGAGTTCCAGGGAAAAAGAATAACAATACTTAAAACATGAATGCCGTTGTGTGGCTGTCTGTTTATGGGAAGCTGGTGGTGGATGGGTGGTAGGAAACCGTTTAAAAAAAAAAACTTAAAATAGAAAAACATTTAAATTTAAGAAAAATAATCATTAACATAATAAATTTGAAGAAACTTTAAAGAAAAAAAGAATAAATAACAAAAAATTATTTCTGATGTACTAGGGGATCCTAGGCGACTATGAAAACCTCATTGGGAGGGAATGAGGTGAGGGGAGTAATGAATATAATATAAAACACTGTTAATATACAAATACTATAATGATCCTCAAGCATAATATTACACAGAAGTCAGCGAAAAGTAAAACAAAATGAACAAATACAAAAAGACTGTCAGAAGTCACCTACCTGGATCCCAGATGATTCCAATGGGGCAGCGGCGCTAGTTCCCGAAACCTCCCAAGACTTGCCCTCGGTTTACAGTAGGAGACACTGCTCCATTGGCAAATTCCAGGGGGAGGTGGGTTGGGATAGAAAGAGCGTATAGAGTCAAAAATGCTGTGGCTCGTCTACTCAACAGCAACACTTCAGCAGGCATTCACATCAGTCTACTAAATGGTACTGTTAGATATGGCACCTATACCCAAACACATAATAAGACTATAGTCTAGTATTAACTCTATCTCTTAAGGTATCACCCTATGAAAGATTTTCAATCTCAAACAACCTTCAGTTTTGTTGTTGTTTTGTTTTCATTTAGATTGTCCGTAAAGGCTCCTTTATGAAAATTTTCAAAACTGTAGTGAATATGATTTCAGCATGAAAGCCACAAGCAAATTTGGACAGGGTTAGCTTCACCCAAGTCCTCTCTGGCAAAGCCCTACCAACAGTATGTACAAGTTGAACAAAAACACTAGTTACCTTTGTTTGCAGCACGATGTGGCGACTGAGCTCAGCGCTTAGTAAAATCAAGTCTGTTAATGCGGCTCTCCTTTTCTTCTTGTTCTTTTTTACATCCAGTCTTGAGACTAATGCAGGACTTTCTTTGTGGTGAGGTTGAAGCAAAGGATCAAGTGAGCTGGCAAGGCAGAGCCCTGAAAGCTGGGAAACTGGTAAGTGGCAGGTGAAGATGCTAAGCGAAGGGGAGGAGTGTGGATGGTCTTTAAATAAGACTACTTTAGAATGTTAAAAAATGTTGCATTCTAATTGTTTGTAACAAGGAACAGGTGCAGGGGATTCCTTTGATGAGGGCTGTCTTCCGGAAGGCTTATGTTGAGGTCATCTATGCTGTTTGCTTATTCTGGTGGATTTTCTGGATGTTTCCGTGGCGCCTGAACCTGACTTTGAATGTGCATGGTAAAACATTTGTTAAAGCTATCGAGCCTTTTCAAACAAACCGGGGAACACCAGCTGCAGCTATCTATTACCAACAGCATGTAATATGGTCATAAGTGTTGAGAGAGGTGAGCCGTGGCAGGAATCCCGACAAAGGCATAGCCCTCTCCTGTCAATCTTCCTTTGAAAACTGGAAAAAAGTGTGGCTGCACAAAATGGCTGCTGGCCACATGGTAATCAACAAAAGCAAGCAAGGAGGCATGGGCACAACAAAGAACACGTGCAAGCCTATAGAATAAAAGCACACTGACTGGCTGCACAAAATGACCACCAGCAACATGGTCATGCATAAACAACAAGCAAGTAGGCATGGATAACAAAGAACACATGCAGGCCTATGGCAAAAGCACACTGGCTGGCTACATAAAATGGGCACTGAGCACATTGTCTAACAACAACAGTAAGCAAGGAGGCATAGCCACAATAAAGAACACATACAGGCCTATGGCAAATTCACACTGGCTGGCTACACAAAATAGCCACCGTCCGTATGGTCAAATGACAACAAGCAACATGGCATGGTGAATACAATAAAGAACACATTAGGCCTATGGCAAAAGCACACACTGGCTGAATACACAAAATGGTCGCTGGCCACATGGTCAAACAAAACAGAAAGGATGCATGGGCAACAAAAAGCACATGCAGGCCTATGCACTGACTCCAAAAAACGGAACACGGCCAGTGGCATGGAGAACAACAACAAATGGTGGCCAGTGGCAAACACATACACTGGCCAGACAAAGGAGGTATGGTAACACTGAAGAAAACACTACCATTAATTCAGTTGTGCCAAAAACTCCCAAGGCATCAACGATCGTCTACAAAAATACAATTTGTGCTGAAAAAAACATTAAATACAAAAAATCCTCTTTTTTTAAATTTAATTCAATGCCACCATTGCCCTAAATGATGGTTTGAAACAACATATACCATAGACACTTGTTTCGTGTAACCATGACTTGTACTGCCTTAATTGTAAATAGGGATGCCAAGATGCTCTTACCCCACCCTTAGCAGCAAACTGAACTCATCACCTCAGTAGCCTGACACTAAAATGCATCTATTTTAATACCAGATCATTTCCCAAACATAGCATGGAGATTTGGAACAAACTTGATGATTTAAGCCCAGATCTGGCCTTCGCCACTGAAACTTGGCTTGACGATAACAACTCACCCGATATTGTTTCAGCCCATCCACTTGGCTACAAAACATTAAAACAAGACAGATAAGGTAAGAGAGGTGGGGGTATTGCCATTCTCCTTAAAGACCATCTCTCCTGCTTTCCCAACACAACTACTCATGTAGGCTCCCATGAGATTCTAGATTTCACAGTTATGAATGGTCCCCATATATTACTGGTGGGAGCAGTCTTTTACAACCCTACGGGCCAATACCCCGTACTAAACTCTAATTTACTTGCTCAACTTTTTCCTCTTTGCCTAAAACAGAATCAATTCCTGGTCATAGGTGATTTTAATCTCCATTATGAAAACGCTGCTAATCCAGGTGTTAAACACCTGGAAAACGATATGGCCATAAAGCACCTAACTCAAAGGATATCAGATGCAACACATGTGGCAGGACACACACTGGACCTAATGTTCTCAAATATAACAACCATTAATATTCACGAAATTAAACCACTTACATGAAAGGATCAGTCATTAATCTCTTTTTCCCTAGCTATTCCAACTAAGTCATCTAAGACTAAAGCTGCACATCAATCAGGGATAAGATCTTGGAAACTAATTTCTCAGGAAACATTTCCTATGCACTTCACTCACCTAGACCAGGACACATTTCACTCTCACTGTGCTAGTACCTCAGCCACCCTACTACCACAAGAAATAGAGAAGTCGCTTGACAAAAAAAAAACACTACCAACTCGAGATCAGAAAAGTGGTACACTCCTGAACTAAAAATTAACAAACAAAAATGTCGCACTTTGGAGCATAAATGGAGACTATCAAAGGACAACGTAGATAGACAGAACTACTTAGCTGAATTGAAAATATACCACCACCTCTAAAAAATGCCAAATCACAATACTACACAAGAAGGATAGAAGATAACGGCAGCTCGTCCAAGGAACTCTATAAAGTGGTTCGTGAACTGTGTAAACCGACCAGCCTCTCACAAACCTTGGCTCCTACGGTAGAGAACTGCAAAATAATAAATCATTTCTTCACTGACAAAGTGACAAAAATGTATGCGTCCTTCGATAATCTCCCGAAGGTGATAATATTGACTGGGAAAATCTGGCTCCTCACCTCCCTGCACAAATCCACCTTGACACTATGACTCCCTTTTCAGAGGAAGAAGTGACTAAAGCCATGATTGAGGTCAAGGCGGGATCTCCACTCAACCCCTGTCCGCATTTTATTTTCTCAAAACTACTGCCAATCCTATCCACCATGCCACTAAAATATTCAACCAATCTCTGAAACAAGCATCATTCCCATACATTTGGAAGAAAACAGTAGTATTTCCACTCTTAAAAAAAGCAAGACTTGGAATATATGACCCAGCTAATTATTGCCCCATCTCTCAACTACCTTACTTATCCAAAGTTCTGGAGTGCTTAGTTAATAAGCAACTCACCAGCTTCCTCAAATCTAACAACCTATTCAACCCCTCACAGACGGGCTTTAGAACCAACAACAGCACAGAAGCAACTGTACTAGCTGTGTCCAATAACATCAAAACACTAGTAGACCAGGGCAGAGCCGTAGCATTGATCTTATTAGATCTTCCTGCGGCCTTCGATACTGTTTTCCATACTAAACTACTCCAAATTTTGCACAAAAAAGGGATCTGCTCCAAAACCCTATCATGGTTCTCCTCTTTTTTGAAAGATCGAACCTAAACAATTCAAATGGGATCCTGCACCACCACCGCAAATAGCATTCAGTACGGAGTCCCGCAGGAAGCTACCTTAAGCCCACTCTTTTCAACGCCTACGTTTCATCGCTGGCGGATATTAGTAGGAAATGGGGATTTGACATTTGCTCCTATGCTAATGATACACAATTGGTGATTCCCTTGATAGTCAGGCTGACCAACACTGAAACAAAAAGCAATCTAATTAAATGTCTCCCTGAACTTGCAGATTGGATTTACCAGCACTGTCTAAAACTGAACGCCGGAAAGTCGGAAATTCTGCTCTTCGGAGGTGCCAAGGGTATCTGGGACAGTAGCTGGTAGCCCCAGGCACTAGGCACCACCCCAGAACCTAAGCAAATGGAAAAAATCTGGGCATTATCTTCGATGGTACCTTATCTATGTTGAACCAAGTACGCACACTGTGCGGTAAAATCAACGCCATTCTGAAACTTTTCAGGCGACTCTTTCCCCGGATCCCACAAAAATGCAGACAAACGGTTACCCAGGCCCTGCTCATGAGCAGACTTGATTATGGCAACGCCCTTTATGTAGGCATGGCTGACTATCTTTTCACCAGACTCCAGGTAGTTCAGAATCCCTCTGCCTGAAGGAACTACACTGGCTCTCTGTTTGCCAGAGAGCCAGCTTCAAGCTCCTCTGTTTTGCGCATAAAACCCTCCATAAAAAGGGGCCACAAATTCTACACGATAAATTACAATTCCACATCCCTTCGCGGAACCTGAGATCATGCCATCTAACTCTTGCTTCTGTCAAGCGCATTTCCAAGGCCGAAATGGGCGACCGGTCCTTCTCAAAATCAGCCACGGTCCTCTGGAACAACCTACCCCTTGATCTTCGCTTAACAAACCATTATCTACTGTTCAGGAAAACATTGAAACCTACCTGTTCCCTAGAGACTGACCCTACCAAGGATCAATCACATCACACTCTAATCCGTCCTAGCGCCGTGATATCCCCTGAAATGATTGATGTGCTTTACAAATACTATTAAATTACAAAAATTACTGAGCTTACTGACTTAAGTGACTGTGGGCAGACTAGGCCACACAATGAAATAGATGAATAGTGCAAATTTAACCGACATGGAGAAAATGTACTGAACTATGCAGCCTTTTTCCCTTACAGAAGATAAAAAACTAAATGCAATAAAATAAGTAGGCGCCTACTGAAACTCCAGGCCACCCACCAAAAACAAATGTATAAATCAAATAAAAGCACAAATAAATACTGAAGCATACACTCTATCAAACAAACAACAAACTTACAAATGTTTTCATCTTACCTGTGATATTACCAAAACAAAGTCCTTAAATCCAAAGGTATATATGCAGCAGACATGCCGTCTTGTTCAAAAAAAGAAAAAGAACATTTAAAATAGGTGCCTCACACTAAAAAACAACTTGAGCAGTCTGTTGGAGTCAACAATTAACTTGAAAATGTACTTTATAGTAGATTTAGCTACTTCTCGAGCAGGTAAGCTAGGGCCCAAAGTCCAGTGCAGGCCACTTTGTAAAAAAGGATTAGTTTTGAGTGGGAGAACGTGATGTACTGATGTTGCGTTTTGGGCCACTCCCTGTCGCTGCCACTAGGCGTACCCACACAAGTGAGGTACTGTTTGTATTGGGAGACCTGAGGAAAATCTGGTTGGAAGGAAGTGTATGCCTCCCCACAGATTCCAGAACTTTCCATCACAGAAATATGAGGAAGATGTGTATTCTTAGTCAACATTTGAGATTTGCAAGGGATTTTGAGGACAAAAAGCTGTTAAGAGCCATACAAGTCACCCTATCCTGTATTCCCCCAAGTTCAATCGTTTTTGTAAATGTCCAAGGTTGCTAGGTTTCCCTAGGTGCTGGCCGAGTTAAGGTCCAAAATCCACAGCTACCCACTATGCAAAAAAGGGGTAGTTTTGAGTGGAAAAATGTGATGCATAAATATTGTGTCCTGAGACGTTTCCTGCAGCGGCAACTAGGCCTAACCACACAAGTGGGGTACCATTCTTATTGGGAGACTTTGGTAAATGCTGGTTGCAAGGAAGTTTGTGGCTCCCCTCAGATTCCAGAACTTTCCATCAAAGAAATGTGAGGAAAAATTGTTGTTCTAGTCAAAGTTTGAGGGTTTCAAGGGGTTTTGGTTAAAAATAACATGAGAGCCATGCAAGTCACCCCACCATGGAGTCCCCCAGTTGTCTAATTTGCAGAAAAGTGCACATTTCCTAGATTTCACAAGGTGCTAGCTGTAAATCGACCATTGTGACAAATAATTACAGACAACAACATTGTCACAAAGGGCCGTTTTTTCCAACTGATTTTCAGCATTTATTTATTTCAACAGTTAGTTTCTTTAGGAAAACCTTGAGCAATCTACAGATATGACTTTTGTCTACTACTGTTTAGAAATCTATAGCTTTCCTAAATCACCTATGGGTTCCAAACTAGTTTCCACCACAAACTGGAAGTAGGTCAGAAGCACACAAAAAATGGGAAAAATTTACTACCTCTTTAAAAAATCCCAAAACTGTGGTAAAAAAAACCTTTTTTGTTAGCTATACATGTTCCTGAAAGCTGAGAGGATGTTGACTTTAACACAGCAAACTGTTTGATGATGCCATTTTTGGAGGGGAAAAAATAAACATTTTATCTGAAGCACTTTTTTCCTATTCTTTCCCAAAATAGAAAAAATGTGGCTATCTTTTGCCTATTTTCTTGGTCCCCTCAAGAGGAATTCACAAACCCTGGGTACCTAAAGAATCCTTAGGATATTTAAAAAAGGATGCAAATATAACATGGATACCTTATGTGGAAAACAACTTATGGAGTCCTGAGCCTGATGTACCCCAAATATCCAAAAAAGGCCCAGCTTTGGGGGGACAGCCGTTAAGGGTTTAATGGCCTCACAACTGTGCAAGATGGGAGGGGAGGCACTTGTAACACACACACAGAGGAGTATTATGTGAATCTCTTAAAGAGAGTTGGCACGTGCTTAGTGAAAAGTACTGCCCTCACTCACAAAATTATGACATGCTTCATCATCGGGCTTGCTTCAATACACCCCTGCGCAGACTAACGCCTGAACCAAGCTAATTACGAATCCTGCTCTCAGAGATCAGGAAGAGAGAAACAAATCTAATCTGTGCTCATTCAAAGGACCTTTCCTAACAAAACATGAAACAGGCCCCAACATGTAACCACTGCCATCCACCCAATGGCACCTGAAATCAGAGTAATGTACAACCCTATGTATCAGGAAGGGTCCTAGCACTTGTAAGGATAGCCTTTGTCCTCTTCTTCACTATAGTATCTGGTGTTCCTCTCTTCCATCTAATCAATGCCAGCAAAACACATATGTTGTCTGGGGAAAGCAACCTCTCCAATTTGTACTCTGGTCCTGGCCTTGGGTTTCCAAAATGGAATCTGCAGACCTGTATCATTTACTACTAACTCTAGCACACACACACCCACCTACAACTCACAAGATGGCGTTTTCTGTCCTCTCCTCCATTTTGTACTCTGGTCCTGGCCTTGGGGTTCCAAAATGGAACCTGCAGACCTGTATCACTTACTAATAACTCTAGCACACACCCACACACCTACAACTCACAAGATGGCATGTTCTGTATTCTGAGTTCTTAATGAGCAGAGAAATGTTTTAGATGAATGAGCTAGAAGGCATGCATTCATGTTGCCCAAGTAAAAAGGCCAGTCACTATCATTTTTTAACATAGTATGCTATCTCCACCATGCTTCACGTCTGAAACCTGCAACAAGTTCAGCGGTCCAATGTCATGAGAGTGCTCTCTTTGCCCCTCTAAGTTCACCATTATCAGACCAGGTCTAGGTCAATATATGCACACTAAATTAGTGTGTGACATGACCAAAAATCAAAAAAACAGGATCACCAGAATACAGTTCAGGCATGCAGGGCAGGGGACTCAATGGTACCTCATGCAGGGGGCATTACCTTCCCAACAACGGCAACGGCAAGATACTATACTCCAACCTAAAATTTCTTTAAATGGTAAGTTATCATGTTCCTTTGCCCGGGGGAGGGGTATGGATCAGGAATGTGCCCTCTTCCAACAGCTATTTGCTCTCAGCATAAAGCCCTTTGCAAAACACACAAGTGTAGATGGGATTATTAGGGAGCATTCAGTTTGGACTAAAACTACTCGAAATTGGCTTATTTTCAGATGATGTCCTACAAACCTTCTTGATACTGGGCAAGTCCATTCCCTTAACTCCGATACCAGCTTTCAGACTACATGGGAATCACATGGTTTTAGATCGACTTGTCAAAATTAGAAATCTTGAACTTAACATCGGAGCCCTGAAGTGTTGTGAGCATTGAAACCCTCCCCTTGGGCAGTTTGCTCTATCAAGTACCTCGCAATCCTTATCACCCTGACCCAATCAGACCTTTGCAAGGCAAACCACTTACATATTTGGACATCCCTTCATGGCAACTTTTGAAGATGGTCACCTTTTTTCTTGTGATTGGGCAGAATAAGTGCTAACATAATTAATGTACAACCTGGGGCCCTGCTAAACATAGGGCGCACTTTCCCAGTTTGCTCTATGGCGCACCTTAAAACTGGGGTGCCAGGAGCAAACAAGGAAAGTGCTCCCTATTACATTGAATGCTCCGCCCCCATGGCAGCTGCAAAGTTATGCTGCCCTTGGGGCAGCACATTCAGGAGAAAAACGGACTGGTTTCGAAGCAGACGCTCCGTGCCTGGAGATGACAAAATATTAATCTACCTCATCTCATACAGGAAACAAGCATTGGCATAGCCAATAGGTCTCGCCTTTGGGACCTTATAAGTGTTTAGCCATGCAACAGTTGCATAACTAAATACTTATACGGTCCCAAAAGCGAGACCTATTGGCTATGCCAAGCGGCCCTGCGGCCGCGAAAGTGATCGCGATTGTGATCAAACATCAAAGCGGCCGCGAAAGTGAAAGTAATCGCGGTCAAGCGCACATGCACTGTAGCTCTAGGCTGGCCTGATAGCACTTTTTGGAGCCCTCTCAAAAAGTCTTGCCAGACCAGGCGAGACCTAAAAAGAAGGGCTCTCTACCTATTTTAATCTGGCACCAGACTCTGGAATGCAATGGCAAACTAAAGGTTATCAAGAACACTTTCTGGTGCATGCAATGACTTTGAGGCAACATTAGGTTCGTTACTTCCTTATTTGGCAAAGGGTATCTCAACTCTCTCATGCCCCCCTGCCTTTGCGATCTTCAAACTTGTTTGCCTGCTGACATTTGGAATACGATGATCGTGGACGTTCACTGCAGAGATTATCCTTAACCGCATTTATGATTGTATACACTTAAACAGGTGTAAAAACTAAAAAAAACGTTGTTCTAACGGACATATTGTTTCTTTCATGTATTTGTAATGAAAGTTACTAATTGAGATGGGAGGAGAGAGGGTTGGAGAAGTATTCTGTAGACACTGTGTTGTCTTCAATACTATGATACATATAATAAGACCTTGAAGTTGTCCTTTACGGCATTGTATGCTGAAAAACTGGAGATGTTAATAAGGGCGTCTCATTGGTGGCCACCCATTCATCAAGTTTCCAAGCTGGGGCCTGCTTGGAAACAGGGGGCATCAGGTGTGCTGCAGCACAGTCCACCAGATTCGCTTTGCCAAATACGAACAGAAGACTCTGTTAGTCTCATCCGTAACAACTTGATTCTGACATCTGATAGGAAGCTAAATATAGTGATTATAAATCAAAGATTAAGAAAACAAAATCTACCTTCAGAATAACATATGTGCAGGTGAAGTCAATATTATTGGCAGCCTCGATGACACAATTAAAGTAAATACATTGATCAAACAAGTGAGAAAAGAAAGAACCAGTGAATTCTCTCAGTAACTTTTTTTTTATTTTAATTAGTATTTGTCTCTCGTTCGTTTCCTTCCTAACTCCTCTTCCTATCTAATTTACATTAAGAAGATTATTTTAAAACCCTGACATCCAATGAATTTCCAAACTCCTTGTCAAGTGCTACTAAAAATGACAGAGCAGATGGGTTACTTCCATCAGAGTGACACTTCCAGGCACCCACGCCACGATAGTGGAGGAAAATTTCTCAAATCAAAATAAAACCCAGATGCTTTCTTATGCGTTATAAATAAGGTAGGACTGTAGGTTTTGTTGAATGCCATTCAAAAAACTTTAGTTCAAACATTCAGCAGAAAATAATGAAAACAGAAACTACTAGACACAATGAGGCAACAGAAAATCACGTCAACATGTTACAACTAAACCTAGAATATGACATATGGGTTAAAAATAGAGAGAACTGATCGTTTGATGAACTAGCAGAAAGCAGAAGGAATTGCGCAGTCCCAGAAATATACATTGACTTGCCTATTATACATATTGTGAAAAACTAGAAACTTCCTGTTAGACCTGTTATCTTTTGGAGTGATTTCCCCTGTCTTTTTAGCTTCTGACCTCCTGTTTTGACTGTGTGCTGAATTTCGTTTTTGCTGGTTTTAGGACTGTAATAGCATTTGGTTTCTCCATGATTGACATATTTAATTTACTAAGACCCTAGTACAGTGCACTTCATGTGCCCAGTGCCTGTAAATCAAATGCCAGTAGCAGCTCGTGGAGTGAGTGCCGTGGGGCGGTGGGGCGGGGTGGGGGAGGGGTACAGTGGGGGTAGTAAACTCCGGCTCACAGCCGACCGAGTAATGTAAATAAATAAACAAAACAAATTTCATTGCTCGCGCTGAAATGCATTTGGCCCCACCGCCTCGCAGCACTCCCTCCACGAGCCGCTATTGTCAAATGCTTTGAGTGGGCCTGCAGCTCTGATATTGCCACTCACACGAGTAGCCCTTCAAACCTGTCTCAGGCCTGCCACGACAGAGCCTGCATGCAATTGTAAACTGCCATTTCGACCTGGCAAGTTCACCTGCTTGCCAGGCCCAAAGCTTCCCTTTTATTAGATATGTCACCCCTAAAGTAGGCACTAGTTAGCCCAATGGACAGGGTGCAGTGTATTTGAAAGGTAGGACATGTGCTTTTGAGTTTTACATGTCCTGGTAGTGAATAACTGCTGAATTAGTTTTTCACTACAAAAAGGCATTTCTCTGCCATAGGTTCACATTGGAGCAGCCTTGTAACACTGTACATGTGCAACTTCCAATTGGGAAAAGAAAGAAAATTGGAGTTTGGTGTCTCTGGACTTAGAATTTAAAAACACATCTTTAAATTAAGTTGGTGATTGAATTGCAGGTTGGAAAATGCCACTTTTACAAAGCTGGCATTTTCTTACTTTAACCATTCTGTGCCTCTGCCTGGTACTAGAATACACGTTTGGGTTGGATGGCAGCTGGACTTTGTGAATTCCCTCTAGACAGCCACACACAAAGGGAGCTGAGGTGTGCCCTGCATTTCCTTATGGCCCATCATCAGACTGATGGGTCATCCTGAGCTAGAGTGAGAGGGAGGAGCTGACACTTGCACCTGAATAGGGCTGTGCCTGTCCTCACACAAAGAGCTGAATATCCCCCTGTAGTGTGTCTGGAGCCAGGGCCAGGAACGGCAGGTGCTTGTGCACAACAAAGACCTTCCTTTAAAGTCTTCCTCCTTCAAAGGCTAAAATGGGTATAAGTACTGAACCTTTGACACCATATACTCAGAACACTTCCGGGCAGATGACATTCTGCCAGGAAGAATAGTTGTTGTGTTGCCAGGAGGGACTGCCTGCTTTGCTGGGTTGGCTTGCTGTCTGCTGCTTCTTGCCTGTGAGTGAGAGGACTTTAGTTGCTCTTTACAGCCTGCATCTAAAGGTACTCTAAGGGCTTGTTTTGACTTACCTCCAGTTGCTAAAGTCTCAGGGAAAACAAAGACTTCACATGTATCTTGCTACCAGCACCTGGGCTCCTCTGCTGTTAGTCCAGCTCTGCCAAGTGGCGCCAAATCCAGTCCTGGGCCCTTGGAAGTGAGTGTTGGGTGCTGCAATCCAAGAAACCAATGTATTAACCCTGAAGCGTCGTTCAGAACCGGCTTATGCCTGTGAAATTAATACATTGCTGCTGGCTGCACCAAAGCGATGGACACCGCTCACCGTGTGCATGACGCAACTAAATCAAATAACAACAAAGCCTCAACTTTGCAGACTCAGCAACTCTGAATTACTGCTGCTGTGTCAGTTTCAGATAGCATATTGCCGAAGTGTGCAACGCCCTTTTCCCGACGGATTCCCGCCCGGCGTGGCTTCTAACCGACATATTGCCTTCAGCCCAGCAGTTCGACATTGATGGCTCAGAACTGATGCACAGCGCTCTTGACATTGACACATCGATGACTTTGCCCGACTTCGGAACCAAAGCATCGCCTGCAACAGTGACATATCACCTCTGGGTTTCAACTCATTATCCTTGAGCATCGATGCATCCAAGGTATTGTCAGCAGGTCTGCGTCACTCCTGTGTCCAGCACACGTTCCATCACAGTCAGTCTAAAGTTTTGGATTTGCTAAGGTTAAGCGTGACCAGATAGCCTCAGTTGGAGCTATTGATTTCTATGCAGTGAATTTTGATTTCATTTTGCAAAATTCATATCTTGAAATGTGTATGTTGGAATGTTCTCATTCTGGTCTTGTTTTACTCAGATAAATATTGACTATGTTTCTAAACTGGTGTGGAGTACTTTTGTGGTGTTTTTACTGTGTTACTGTGTTACTATGTGTGTGCATAAGTACTTTACATGTTACCTCTTTAGCTTAGCCTGACTGCCTTGTGCCAAGCTACTAGAGGGTGAACACAAGCACATTTTCAGAGTGTTCTACTATTAGCCTGACTAGAATTGTGGTTCCTACTTGGATAGGGTGCACACTCTGGCAACCAGAAACCACATTTCTCAGATGAAATATGTAAGTCGCACATGTGCAACACACAAGCACATGGTACAGGCATAATCATGTCTCATGAATAAGGGAAAATTTGTATGCCCGTTTTGGGTAATTCTCTGCTGTGCCTGTGTCATTGTAGATAGACTGAGTGCACATAGTGCTGTTCAACAAAAAAAACCAAGCAAAAAGAGAAAAAAGAGAGTTACATTGGTAGCCTTTTGTGTTTGGGCCTGAACATCTCAGGTATTTTGCAGCTGCTCTTTCACATTTTCAGAACTGATGTGCAAGGTCATTAAACATGTGACCCTGATACAGCCGCGGCCCGTGGAGGGAGTTCCGTGGGGCGGTAAGGCGGGGCGGGGGAGGGGCAGGGTGGGGGGTTCTAAAAACCGGAATATGGATAATTGCAGGTAAGTAAACAATTAAATAAATAAAAACGAATTTCGTAGCGCGCGCTGCATCGCAATTTGCCGCGGCTGCTCTGATGTGAGATGAGTGACTACAGATACATTCCAAGCTATTGAGAACCTACTAGAATATTACATCAAGGTAAAGGATAGGTTCTCTATTTCCTCCTGGTCAGATTGGCATTGTGTCAGGAGATAATGCCATCAGTGCATTTTCGTTAGTCAATTCATAAATTATACCTGGTAGCTTGACACAGAGCAGTCAGGCTTAACTTAGAGGCAATGTGTAAAGTATTTGTGAAACACTTCAAACAGTAAAACAGTGAACCCACAACAGAACAGAGATCTCACATCAGGCTAGAAAAAGAGATCAGAATTTAATAAATAAAATAAGACCAAAATGACAGAAATCCAATCAGTAGAATTGAAGTTATGAATTTTTAGAGAATAAACTGTAAAATAGCGCCTAAAAGTAGAAAATGCCATTCACAGCCACCTGTTCATGCTGGACTAGGTCAAAGGGTGGTGAAGCGTGAAGAGCAGGCTGGGTTTCGCCAACAGGCAGGCTGGAGCTTCGTGGTGGCAGTTCTCCTTTGGTGAATGATGCTTGAGTGTGGCGAGATAGGCTGGCAGTGGCCCCCGCTGAGCTTTGGTGCAAGTGGCATTGTTTCGGTGCAAACTGGCCCATTCGTGGTTGTGAAGAGCCAAAAAGCTTGATTTCAACAGCTTGTGAGTCACACCAAAGGTGCAGGACCTGGGAGGCTCCATTTGGGGGTCTGGGACTCTCTACAGACAGGTCCTATAGCAGGCTGGGGAGCCTTTTATGTCCCTGAGGATCAGATCATGAGTCCGACAGGCTAGCCATTAAAGTCCCTCTGGGGTCTTGTGTTCAAGATGAAGTTGCAGGTCCAGTTCTTCTTCCCCAAGCAAGAGGCAGAACAGCAGGGCAGCCGTTCCTTTAGAGCATCAGTCCAGCAAAGTGGCAGTTCTTGTAGCAGCAAAACAATCTGTTCTTTCTGGCCACAAGTCCAGAAGTGTATTGAATAGTTGGTGTCTAAGGTCCTTCTTTTATACCCTGGTGCCCTGGTTCTGAAAGGTGGAAGAAGCTTCTAGACAGGGGCTTCGAAGCCAGTGGAAATTCCTGCCTTCCCTTCCCTGGATCCAAGCTGGATGAAGTAACAATGCAGGATCATTAGGTCCTTTGTGTGAAGGCAGAGCATGGGCTATTCTGGAGTAAGTGGACTGTGCTTAGCTTGGCTCCCTCATCCTGCCAGCAGATGGCCCACTCAGGCACCCCTACTTTCTCTATTGTGTGACTGCTTGGGAGGAATTCACAAAATATGACTGTCAGTTACACCCAGTCATGTGACCCAGGCCAGGCTATAGGCATAAAAGGGCTAAGGGCAGATAAAAGCCAAACTTCTAAAACAAAAACAATGTGATGGAAGGAATGCTTGAATTAATCTTAGCCAATGGCAAAAGACTGATTTGCATATAGCTGGGTCCAAACTGAGGTGGCTTGGTGTGCAAAATAACGATGGGTTGGGATGCCGCCAGAGTGATTACTAGTGGCTTAGATTAATTTAAGCATTCCATCCATCACTGTTTTGTATGCTTAATGTGTCACCCTAAGTGGGGCAGATATGCCCAGACATGGGTACCGTGTGCACTGTGTCACCGGAACCAAGCTGTACCTGACTGATGGGCCCATAACTAGGGTGAAAGCAGTCCTGAGTTGCTTGTGTTCCAGTTCAGGGAGGACCTGGCTTAGCAGTTCCGGCTGGACTGTTCCTTTTGGAGCAGCATCAAGACTGATATGCATATAGCTGGTTCCAAACTGATGTGGCATGGTGTGCAGAGTAATGCTGGATTGGGACGATGCGACCCGAATAATTACCTGTGGCTGAAATTAGTTCAAGCATTCCAACCATCACTGTTTTGTATGCCTAAACTTTTGAAAAGTGGCATTTTTAAAAATGTTGATCAAAATCACGCCATCATCACTAAATAGGGCTTTTTCACCCCTTTTCAAAGACACTAAACATGAACTAGGTATGTCTTCCCATTTGGATATTACACTTATAAAATGTAATAAGACAACTCCAATGTTATTTTATGGGAGAGATAGGTCCATAGTACACGTAGTTTCACTTTACTAAATATGCCAAATGGTTATAAGCCAAGTTAACATGTTTTAGGGAGAAAGCACAAACACTTTAGCACTGGTTAGCAGTGGTAAAGTGCCTGGAGTCCTAAAGCCACCAGGAATCGTTTCAGCAAAATGGAGAAGGAGAGGCAAAAATGTTTTGGGGAACACCACCCTGAGGCTGACAGGTCTGACACCTAGGTACATCGTCAGTGACACATTCAGGAATAGAGGCGGGCAAGCCTACGAAATAATAAGCAGAGCCGAATCAGAGCTGAGTCAAGTGTCTGAATCTATAAGCCCATACTCAAGCAAAGCCCTGAAAATGTTAATATCTAAATATTGTAACAAACCTCACTTTAAATAAGCTAGCGTCTCTTCAAAATGTTATCAAGTGTATTACGTTAACATGTAGAAGCTTTGACATTTATAGTTACAGTATATCTCTGCACTGAGAGATGCTTATTAAAAGTAATAATTTTCAAACATGAACTTAAAACCGTCCTTATCTACTCTGTTGCCTAAATGCCATTAGGGAATATGGAGGCAACTCAATTGACATATGCAGCCTTAATGTTGTCCATCTTATAGCAGATTTATAGTCTATAAAATTAAGCACAATACGTTTTTGTACTGTTAATATTCTGAAGGTACTTTTAAGTGTGGTATTAAAATGAGGATGAGTGAAATAAAATACATGCCTAAGATCACACAATTTGGTTAAGCGGGGAGGCCAGGATTAATCAAGCTTGTTTTGGTTTCACTTTTAATATATCAGCCACTAAATGGGTATTTATTTATATTTCCTTTTTACCTCAAATGTCAATGCTTTGCTTTTAACTCTTTGTGCATGAGGGTAGCGCAAGTGAGGAAGGCAAAAGCCACATGAAAGCTTGGCTCATTTTAAGCTTGAGATTCCACAATTACCTTGAGCTGAGTCAGAATCAGGCATCTGGCTCAATCCTGACTTGAGCTTCCAGTGGCTCGCCCACCTCTACTCAGGATCACCCCTTGGGAAAGCCCTGAGAGTGGAAGAACCTTGTTGGTTTCTCCATCTGGAGTCTCATGAGGATAGCTCTCCTTTACATCCTCAGCTTGATTCCAGGAGAGTAAGGCATGGCATAATATATGTATTTTGGATGCTGGCTACTCGCCTACCCATAAAAAATTACGTCACAGTTTTTGGGCCTGTAGTGATCCTTTGTGTATACTATGTTATTTTTATTGACATACTCATGAACCTTGTGCACAGTTATTGTTGATGTAATTGACACAAATTCTAACACAAGTGAAGTAATATAAAATGCTATGTGAACAATACCGATGCATATACTATTTTGTATCAGCCCATGGTAGTATACATTACTTTACCATAAGAATGTTGTTTGCAACATGGAGGATGAGGAAGGTTCACAGTGGAAAACCCTTTCACCTCTTCTTCATGCTCTTCTTTATTTTAGACTGTCTGGAAAACATAAACATTGTTTCCCTGTAAAGGAGACTGTGGGCCTCTTTCCACATAACATGCCGCAATATGGAGTATCCTCAACCCTAAATCTGAGAGTCTCCTCTCTTACATGAGATCCTGGTAATCATTCAA
Organism: Triturus cristatus; assembly: GCF_964204655.1. NCBI lineage: Eukaryota > Metazoa > Chordata > Amphibia > Caudata > Salamandridae > Triturus > Triturus cristatus. The sequence goes on along the minus strand of NC_140582.1, from coordinate 519,153,084 downwards.
ACAAAGAAAAAGTCCTTTTCTTTTCTGGCACTAGGTATAAATTTGGCACCTTCAGATCCTCTCATTAGAACACTCCTGTACTCGTGGAAGATTCAGAAAAAGGACTTCCCTGCTGTCTGAAGAAGATAGTCTGGACTAGCTTGCCTTGAACCCAGGACCCCAGAAGTGACTCCAAGGATTAGTTGTCTGGCTTCCTTTAGAGCTATAGGCAAACAACAAATGTTCAGGGGCCTTCCCTGCAAATGCCGAGCTGGCCAGCACCACCTGGACCTTACTGAGCCCTGCTGCTGGCCTTTGCCAAAGTGATCCTGATCACCAGGAGGTGCCCTTCCCATTTAAAGGACCATTGGCTAGCATCAGAGTTTGCTCCGTCTGCCTCAAAACCAAGCTACAAGTGAAACTCCAGAAGTTTGGAGCTCTACACCACTGCCACCGGGCTCCTCGTGTCAGCAAAAGTCACTGTGTCTCCTGCCAACAGGATGTCCTGACAGAGAGTTCCTCTAAGCACCAAACCGCAACTGCCCATGTCCCCATCGTCCACGAAGCTTTAGCAACGACTGCTTCTCGAGGTGAGAACAACCTCCTTGTGGCCCCCACCAATATGAAGCTCCAGCTGCGGCTCCTTCACCAGGACACACCTGCCTCTGTATCTGCCCATGCTCCATTCTGGTTGTCCTGAACTTTGCCTCGGTACGGAGTGATCAGATGATAGTGAGTAGCGCTTTGGGCTTCTTATTGCTATTTTTATCTGAAACCTTAACAGTTCACAACTCCTGTTCTACTTATTGGATTTCTGTCATGTTGGTGTAATTGTATTTATTAACTCTTAATCTATTTTTCTAAAATGGGTTTGAAATTGTTTGTGTTGAGTCACTTTATTGATGTATGGATGCTGCATAGTTGAAACATTGCCTCTAAGTTAATCCTGACTGCTTTTGTGTCAAGCTACCAGAGGGTTAAGCACATGTACTTAGGGACTTTCATGGTTCCCCCTGAAATGGATTGTGTCTAATATTTAAGGCAGTCTCTAACTCCTCTCAACGAATCACCCAATCGATTACAGTTAACATTGGAGTAAAAGGTTTACATGGGTGTGTAAGAATGTCATTATAGATGAGAAACATGGGCCATCGGCCATGGTATTCAACATGCACTGTTCACAGGCCTTGAAATGGAGCCGAGCTATTTGGTTAACAGCTTTGGATGAGAAATGTAAATGTAAATGTAAATGAGATGATGAGAAACAAGAATGAGTGACCAAGGTGCACTTAATAAACTGTAGGGCACATAAGTAATTACATAATTGTGAGAAGCTGGCCTGCAATATGATGTTCACTAATGTAAGTGGGCACCTTGCACCAGTCCACACAACCCTTATGGTGATTTAGGAGGTCTTAGACAACCTTAGAAAGCTCTCTAAGTGGTAGCTGTGAAGAGCAGCCTTCAGGCTTAGTCCAGAAGGAGTGCAAAGAAGCTTGTTTTACCAGACTTCAATTGTATAGTACAGATTAAGTGAAAAAGAACCACACAAGGTATTTATAAAAATATGTATTTATTATAATAAACACTCTAGCACTTTTAGATATCTCCTACTCGGAGATAATCACAATGCACACAATACTTTGCAAAGAAACACAGTAAATAACACAGAATACACAGTGGACCCCAGGCGGGGGACCAAACCATATACTAAGAAAGTGGTATAAGAACCACGACTTGGTTAAAGACAATGTCGAGAGGATGTAGAAGTGCTGGAGACCCAAGGAACCACTCAAGGTGAGTGACTAGGAGCCCCACGGAGAGCGTGTGCAGTGTGGGAACAAACCGCGTCCTCCATACAACTCAATGTGTAAGTCGCAGTTGGAATTTTAAAGATTAAGAACCCTTCACAGTGGACCGTGAAGAAACCCTGTGGAAGACAGAAGGTTGGAGACCCACGCCACCCGTGGATACCCTAGTACCCACGTTACTTACACCAGGGAAGTAGGGTGCATAGGTATGAAGTGGTGTCGGAAACTGTAGTCAAACCCATTGGAGGACTTCAGGAAAGTGGTGCTGCTGAAGAAGGAGAAAGTGTCCAGTTGACAAGGACCTTAACTCTGCAGCTGTGAAGACCAGGCGACACTGAGGAAGACCAGGAGCCATGCACGAGCTGTCCCACGTTGGAAGTCGAGTGCTGAGGGGTCAGTGTCACCAAGCCTTGACAAATGCAACTAACGCAGAAGTAGAAGAAAGTGCAATGTTGAGACCAACAAGGTCGAGGGGACTCACCACAAGCAGGGGAGTCACGGCAGGCCCGAGCAATCAGCGGAGCCCAAAGAAACAAAGATGACCCTAAAATAAACCCACAGGCCAGAGGCACTGGAGTCACGAGGGGACCTCAAGCAGCTTACCAAAAGATGCAGGCCACAATGCAAAATTAAGCGATGTGACCGAAGATTTTGGTTACTGGAGATGCTCGAGATTGGGCTACTTGGAGCTAATATGTGTGTTTGAGGGTCTAGTTCATTGCTGTTTCTCTTGCAGTACATGTTGTGCATGTATGATGGAACCTAAAGTGTTGTTTTCTGTACTGTGCCTCTTCTGTTGGGTAAATGGAGGCTTGCGCTGCTATAACAGTTCTGTGAGTGAAGCTCTACTACCACCTGTACTGTACTGTACCTGTCACACATGTGAGGGATTCTTGCTGTGTTCCTGACACCCTTTCTATTTCTTTTTTTAGGTCTGTCTTTATTCAATGCATTTTGATTTTACTAACATGATATATACTTATGGTCAGGATATGCCCCGTCACTGTATGGGCTACCTCTGAGGACTCCTAGCCCCAGCATGCATCTGCCTGGTTGGGTGTAGCACAGGACACACGAACATCGTGGTGAGAGGAGGGGCGAGAGATCACCTGATGGGGAGTGACTAACGGTATTTAGACCTGCTCGTTTGGCCCCCCAGAAAGAAGAAGCAGCCATCGAAACCGGCACTGAAGAAGCTACTATGCGAAACGCGTCTGCCCCAGCGTTTCATGGTTCTTGCTTACCTGTGCAAAAATAAAAAGCTGATTTTGCCTTCCAATCCCCGGAGCAGAGTTGTCGCTTTTTTCCTTCCTGGGAGAGAAGTTTTGGTGTTTATATTTAACGTCAGCAACAGGCGCTGACTGTGACAACTGCCCTCTCGGTCTGGTGCTTTGCGCAAAAGCCTGTGAACTTTGGTACTGCACAAAACTGCAATCGCAACGCCCCCCAACCTTGGGAGAGAGGAGGCAACACGGTTTGCCTGAAAAGGGGACACAGGAAGGCTTCACCATTCCGGGTACCTGTGGCGGAGCTGGGACCCTTTGCCAACTCGTTGGGACCCTACTTATGGTCAGGATATGCCCCGTCACTGTATGGGCTACCTCTGAGGACTCCTAGCCCCAGCATGCATCTGCCTGGTTGGGTGTAGCACAGGACACACGAACATCGTGGTGAGAGGAGGGGCGAGAGATCACCTGATGGGGAGTGACTAACGGTATTTAGACCTGCTCGTTTGGCCCCCCAGAAAGAAGAAGCAGCCATCGAAACCGGCACTGAAGAAGCTACTTTGCGAAACGCGTCTGCCCCAGCGTTTCATGGTTCTTGCTTACCTGTGCAAAAATAAAAAGCTGATTTTGCCTTCCGATCCCCGGAGCAGAGTTGTCGCTTTTTTCCTTCCTGGGAGAGAAGTTTTGGTGTTTATATTTAACGTCAGCAACAGGCGCTGACTGTGACAACTGCCCTCTCGGTCTGGTGCTTTGCGCAAAAGCCTGTGAACTTTGGTACTGCACAAAACTGCAATCGCAACGCCCCCCAACCTTGGGAGAGAGGAGGCAACACGGTTTGCCTGAAAAGGGGACACAGGACGGCTTCACCATTCCGGGTACCTGTGGCGGAGCTGGGACCCTTTGCCAACTCGTTGGGACACTACTTATGGTCAGGATATGCCCCGTCACTGTATGGGCTACCTCTGAGGACTCCTAGCCCCAGCATGCATCTGCCTGGTTGGGTGTAGCACAGGACACACGAACATCGTGGTGAGAGGAGGGGCGAGAGATCACCTGATGGGGAGTGACTAACGGTATTTAGACCTGCTCGTTTGGCCCCCCAGAAAGAAGAAGCAGCCATCGAAACCGGCACTGAAGAAGCTACTATGCGAAACGCGTCTGCCCCAGCATTTTATGGTTCTTGCTTACCTGTGCAAAAATAAAAAGCTGATTTTGCCTTCCAATCCCCGGAGCAGAGTTGTCGCTTTTTTCCTTCCTGGGAATGAAGTTTTGGTGTTTATATTTAACGTCAGCAACAGGCGCTGACTGTGACAACTGCCCTCTCGGTCTGGTGCTTTGCGCAAAAGCCTGTGAACTTTGGTAATGCACAAAACTGCAATCGCAACGCCCCCCAACCTTGGGAGAGAGGAGGCAACACGGTTTGCCTGAAAAGGGGACACAGGAAGGCTTCACCATTCCGGCTACCTGTGGCGGAGCTGGGACCCTTTGCCAACTCGTTGGGACCCTACTTATGGTCAGGATATGCCCCGTCATTGTATGGGCTACCTCTGAGGACTCCTAGCCCAAGCATGCATCTGCCTGGTTGGGTGTAGCACAGGACACACGAACATCGTGGTGAGAGGAGGGGCGAGAGATCACCTGATGGGGAGTGACTAACGGTATTGAGACCTGCTCGTTTGGCCCCCCAGAAAGAAGAAGCAGCCATCGAAACCGGCACTGAAGAAGCTACTATGCGAAACGCGTCTGCCCCAGCGTTTCATGGTTCTTGCTTACCTGTGCAAAAATAAAAAGCTGATTTTGCCTTCCAATCCCCGGAGCAGAGTTGTCGCTTTTTTCCTTCCTGGGAGAGAATTTTGGTGTTTATATTTAACGTCAGCAACAGGCGCTGACTGTGACAACTGCCCTCTCAGTCTGGTGCTTTGCGCAAAAGCCTGTGAACTTTGGTACTGCACAAAACTGCAATCGCAACGCCCCCCAACCTTGGGAGAGAGGAGGCAACACGGTTTGCCTGAAAAGGGGACACAGGAAGGCTTCACCATTCCGGGTACCTGTGGCGGAGCTGGGACCCTTTGCCAACTCGTTGGGACCCTACTTATGGTCAGGATATGCCCCGTCACTGTATGGGCTACCTCTGAGGACTCCTAGCCCCAGCATGCATCTGCCTGGTTGGGTGTAGCACAGGACACACGAACATCGTGGTGAGAGGAGGGGCGAGAGATCACCTGATGGGGAGTGACTAACGGTATTTAGACCTGCTCGTTTGGCCCCCCAGAAAGAAGCAGCCATCGAAACCGGCACTGAAGAAGCTACTATGCGAAACGCGTCTGCCCCAGCGTTTCATGGTTCTTGCTTACCTGTGCAAAAATAAAAAGCTGATTTTGCCTTCCAATCCCCGGAGCAGAGTTGTCGCTTTTTTCCTTCCTGGGAGAGAAGTTTTGGTGTTTATATTTAACGTCAGCAACAGGCGCTGACTGTGACAACTGCCCTCTCGGTCTGGTGCTTTGCGCAAAAGCCTGTGAACTTTGGTACTGCAAAAAACTGCAATCGCAACGCCCCCCAACCTTGGGAGAGAGGAGGCAACACGGTTTGCCTGAAAAGGGGACACAGGAAGGCTTCACCATTCCGGGTACCTGTGGCGGAGCTGGGACCCTTTGCCAACTCGTTGGGACCCTACTTATGGTCAGGATATGCCCCGTCATTGTATGGGCTACCTCTGAGGACTCCTAGCCCAAGCATGCATCTGCCTGGTTGGGTGTAGCACAGGACACACGAACATCGTGGTGAGAGGAGGGGCGAGAGATCACCTGATGGGGAGTGACTAACGGTATTGAGACCTGCTCGTTTGGCCCCCCAGAAAGAAGAAGCAGCCATCGAAACCGGCACTGAAGAAGCTACTATGCGAAACGCGTCTGCCCCAGCGTTTCATGGTTCTTGCTTACCTGTGCAAAAATAAAAAGCTGATTTTGCCTTCCAATCCCCGGAGCAGAGTTGTCGCTTTTTTCCTTCCTGGGAGAGAAGTTTTGGTGTTTATATTTAATGTCAGCAACAGGCGCTAACTGTGACAACTGCCCTCTCGGTCTGGTGCTTTGCGCAAAAGCCTGTGAACTTTGGTACTGCACAAAACTGCAATCGCAACGCCCCCCAACCTTGGGAGAGAGGAGGCAACACGGTTTGCCTGAAAAGGGGACACAGGAAGGCTTCACCATTCCGGGTACCTGTGGCGGAGCTGGGACCCTTTGCCAACTCGTTGGGACCCTACTTATGGTCAGGATATGCCCCGTCACTGTATGGGCTACCTCTGAGGACTCCTAGCCCCAGCATGCATCTGCCTGGTTGGGTGTAGCACAGGACACACGAACATCGTTGTGAGAGGAGGGGCGAGAGATCACCTGATGGGGAGTGACTAACGGTATTTAGACCTGCTCGTTTGGCCCCCCAGAAAGAAGAAGCAGCCATCAAAACCGGCACTGAAGAAGCTACTATGCGAAACGCGTCTGCCCCAGCGTTTCATGGTTCTTGCTTACCTGTGCAAAAATAAAAAGCTGATTTTGCCTTCCAATCCCCGGAGCAGAGTTGTCGCTTTTTTCCTTCCTGGGAGAGAAGTTTTGGTGTTTATATTTAACGTCAGCAACAGGCGCTGACTGTGACAACTGCCCTCTCGGTCTGGTGCTTTGCGCAAAAGCCTGTGAACTTTGGTACTGCACAAAACTGCAATCGCAACGCCCCCCAACCTTGGGAGAGAGGAGGCAACACGGTTTGCCTGAAAAGGGGACACAGGAAGGCTTCACCATTCCGGGTACCTGTGGTGGAGCTGGGACCCTTTGCCAACTCGTTGGGACCCTACTTATGGTCAGGATATGCCCCGTCACTGTATGGGCTACCTCTGAGGACTCCTAGCCCCAGCATGCATCTGCCTGGTTGGGTGTAGCACAGGACACACGAACATCGTGGTGAGAGGAGGGGCGAGAGATCACCTGATGGGGAGTGACTAACGGTATTTAGACCTGCTCGTTTGGCCCCCCAGAAAGAAGAGGCAGCCATCGAAACCGGCACTGAAGAAGCTACTATGCGAAACGCGTCTGCACCAGCGTTTCATGGTTCTTGCTTACCTGTGCAAAAATAAAAAGCTGATTTTGCCTTCCAATCCCCGGAGCAGAGTTGTCGCTTTTTTCCTTCCTGGGAGAGAAGTTTTGGTGTTTATATTTAACGTCAGCAACAGGCGCTGACTGTGACAACTGCCCTCTCGGTCTGGTGCTTTGCGCAAAAGCCTGTGAACTTTGGTACTGCACAAAACTGCAATCGCAACGCCCCCCAACCTTGGGAGAGAGGAGGCAACACGGTTTGCCTGAAAAGTGGACACAGGAAGGCTTCACCATTCCGGGTACCTGTGGCGGAGCTGGGACCCTTTGCCAACTCGTTGGGACCCTACTTATGGTCAGGATATGCCCCGTCATTGTATGGGCTACCTCTGAGGACTCCTAGCCCCAGCATGCATCTGCCTGGTTGGGTGTAGGACAGGACACAATAACATCGTGGTGAGAGGAGGGGCGAGAGATCACCTGATGGGGAGTGACTAACGGTATTTAGACCTGCTCGTTTGGCCCCCCAGAAAGAAGAAGCAGCCATCGAAACCGGCACTGAAGAAGCTACTATGCGAAACGCGTCTGCCCCAGCGTTTCATGGTTCTTGCTTACCTGTGCAAAAATAAAAAGCTGATTTTGCCTTCCAATCCCCGGAGCAGAGTTGTCGCTTTTTTCCTTCCTGGGAGAGAAGTTTTGGTGTTATATATATATATATATATATATATATATATATATATATATATATATATATATATATATATATATATATATAGATATATAAAATATACTTATAGATGGTTTCAACCCACCTTCTTCATTCATTAGTGTGCTAGTGTGTCATTCACAATTTTCTTCCATCCTCTACAGCCTACAGCGTGGGGCGACGGGTCAGTCTATTTTAGCCATTGCTGATTTCACTGTGAGTGACATCATTCTGCTCTTTCACAAGGAGTCCCTCTGCACACAATCTCAGGTACTATTGCAAAATATTTTTGCTTCTAGCCAAGTTCATCCTAAGCCAAGGCAAATTTGATATGCTTCCCAAACTTCACAAAATGAACATTCCTGGTTGTCCCATCATCTGTAGCAAGGATACGACCACCGAGAGACCATCTTTATTTGTTAACCTATACCTCCGGGACATTGTCTTGGAACTTCCATCATTTGTTAAGGAAACCAGTCACTTCCTTCAGGGTATTGGAAAATACAACCAAACCTACACATTTGATGATGACCCTCTTGTAGCTCCATTTGATTTTACATCATTTTCATCAACATACCTCTTGAAGATGGTCTAATGGCATTATCTGCCATCAGCCAAAATGCTTACCAACTTTGTGAAAGCTATCCTTAAATCCAACAATGGTAAACACTATTTGCAGATACAAGAGACGTGCATGGACACTCAAATCGCTCCATCCTATACAATTATCTTCATAGGGAAATTAGAGGACCATATGTATGGCTAGGCTATATTGATCACATATTTATGGTATGCACAGCAGGAAGTAGAAATTTGTAAGAATTTACAGCTTTTATCATGAGTATCCATCCTACCATCAAATTCTCCAGCAGCTAAACAGATGCATCATCACCCTTGGATGTGTTGCTCACCCTTTATGAACAGAAAATTGTAACTGATCTGTACTACAAGCCTATAGATGCTTGTTTGTATCTAAACTGGACTTTATGTCATCCACACCACACTAAACTCAGAATCATCTACAGCCAGGCACTAAGAATAAGATGCATCTGCAGTAATAAGGATACTTATAAAGAATATCTTCAGTAGCTTGCTAGATTATTTCAAACAAGAGGCTATCTTCTGCCTATCATACGGCAACAAATTGACACGTTTTTGCAGCTAAGCAGGAAAGACCTTATTTAGAATACCATCAGCAGAAATAAATGTGACGAAATACCATTTGTGGTCGATTGTAATCCATCAGCTCCTATTTAGGAAAACATAATGGAAACAACATTCCCCTTATTATCCACCTCTTTAAAATTGCAAATTCTTTTCCAAACCCACTGCTTACCCATTGCTTATCGCAGAGGTCTCAGTTTATAAGATTTTATTGTGAGAGCTGAACTCAAGGAAGCTGTAACAAATGCAGGGGCTCATTGCTGTGATCGTAACAGCAGAAGAGTGTCCCTTGAAACAAGATATGTAGAGCACAACTAGGAAAAACCAAGTTACGTTTTTAAAAAAGCCCTCACTCACCAACCTGGTTGGTGACATGCCTCATTATAGGGCCCCGCCAGGAGAGGCTGAGTGCCACCCCGGTGTGCTGCAACGCCAGAGTTACTGCGGAGCTGGTTATGAGTGTGTGGTGAATAGTGAATACGTGAGTGTTAAAAGTATCACGATTGTGTCCCGCAAAGAATTTTATTAAAGGCCAATCGGACACTGTAAAAACAAAGTGTAGGACATCAAGCTGAGTAAATTGTTCAGCAGAGTCAATTTAAGAAGTGGTCGACATGTTTCTGCCTATCTGTTATGATTTTAACAGGCATTCTTCAGGACCATAAGGTGTAGACCCCGGCGGTATGGGCGCGCTAAGGCCCACCCTAACCTGGGGTTGTAAATGTGAAAAAGATAAAAAGTGTCAAAAGGATTTCTTTAGGACACCTATCATGTGGTATCCCTCATGCGTGAGAGGAACTGAGTTTATTCTGATTGTACATAACATACACAGACAAACATATAAAGAAAAAGACAAACATAGTAATTAGTCATAATTCATTCCGTAAAATCCAATGGAATAAACAGATGGATGCTGATGCTCCACGCGGTGCACATATGAGCCGTAACATTTAACGTAACGTGCTACCTATGAAAAGTAATGTGCACTAAAGGAAGTAAGCCAAAGTCATTTCAGTGAATTAAACTCATAGTAGCGTCTAAGAGTCTATATGCCCATCTTGAGGTATATCGATACACATGAACTATGGTGAGAGAGGCTATGTGTAAAGCTAGTAAACATGACACAATCGGGCATAGGATGCTTAATAGAAGAAATGAAACGCAGTCTCACTTAAGGAGCAGCCATTAACTGCATCATGGGTCTTGGGAGGGGGGTGATAGCAACAATGGCACACCCTAGAAAATTGAAAAAAAGAAAATGAAAATGCAAAGAAAACCATTAGTAGAGAGCGTCCGCAATGTCGCGTTACTTATCTTCAGTTTGCAACAAACGGACTCACGCCTGCAGTGCAATACACCCGCTTGGTGCCTGCAACAAACCCTCAAGTACCGGACCCCGATGACCAAGTGGAGGGAGAACCGGGAAGTATTTAATGGCAGGCTATCGTAAGAACAGCAGGGGGAGGAGTCACGTCCCGAATGGCGTGGTCACGTGTGCGCCGGTTGTTAGCCAATAGGGACACGAGATACTCCGTAAGTTAAAGTATCAACAAATCAGGGTGGATGTGACAATGGTTGTCATGGGGATGAAGTGCTGGAACCAGCGCATTCTGAAAAAGAAAAGAATCTCGTCAGAACGTCAAACTTTATTGTATTTTGACGAGTGGCAAGGAGACAAATACAGATTAAGTCTATTCGATGTCTGTGTATGTGGAGCACGCCCAAAAATTTCAGAGTGTACTCAAAAGGAAATAAACATTAGTATGAAACCTCAGTAAATCAAGACAAAGGCAGAGAAATCATTCGGTGAACGTAGAAAAAGAGGGGGACAAGGAACAGTTGGTCAAAGCACTAACAGGGAGACCATATAGTCATTATTCGTAGTTAGTATGAATAAAAGGGAGCCTTATAAGTCAAAGGGAGTTATGAACCCATATTAGGCGAGGCGCTCGGAAAAACAGGGTAAAGATATTCAACATTCTTGACCACATGAGGGGCCAGGTAACAGAAGATGTTGAAAAGATTTATGTTCCATTGAACTCAAAAAGAAAGTAAACATAACTAGTGCTTCAAAACTGAAGCCCAGGGAATGTTATCATTTAACCCTTTGTCGTGAGTGCCCAGCCGGTACACCCACCTTTGTTCTTTTTCAAAAAGGATTGCCTGAGTGTTGCGTTGGGTATTCACCTGTTCAATGACTGTCCACCTGATGTCATTGGCAGTATGATTCTGCTGTATACAGTGTTCACTAGGTTTAGTAGTAATTCTCCCACAGCGAATATTACTGCGATGTTCAACCACTCGTATTTTCACTTTACGAGTCGTCATGCCCACATAACGTAAATCACACGGGCACATCAGCAGATACACCATGTTGGTCGAATTACAGTTGGTGTGGGCTCGTTGTGTCCACGTCTTTCCTGGCTCTAGATTCAGGGTTTTGGTATGCTTGGTCAGGTGACATATACTGCAATTGGTGCAGGGAAAATGACCCATGACTTTGGGTAGTCGCCAAACTTCTGTGATAGTGGGTTCTTTAGTGAGATTTTCAGTTGGGCGTGTATGGACTAAGAAGTCTTTCAGAATGCGTCCTTTTTTAAAATAAAAAAGGGGGTTTTCCCACGTACGGTTGTTACTCGTGAGGATACCCCAATGTTTATTGATTACTTTTTTCACAAAATTAGAGGCACTGCTATAAGTTGTCACGCATGTCAAAGGAAGATCTTTCTTTGTTTTTGGATTGTCTTCGAGGAGTGCCTCTCTTGGCTGGTTGCGCGCTCTTTTATAGCCATTGTTGAGGATTTTGTCTGGGTAGCCCCGATGTTTTAACTTAGTTGTAAGATCAGTAGACTGCTTGCGGAAGTCTTCTAGGTTGCTGCAGTTTCTCCTTACCCTAAGGTATTGACCATAGGGTAGGTTCTCTCATAGAAGTCTTGGGTGGAAACTTGAGAACTCAAGAAGGTTGTTCCTGGCAGTAGGTTTATAGTGAGTTTTGGTTGTGAAACAACCATTCGCCTTTGAGATCACAACATCCAAGAACACCACTGATTGTGAGCTACAGGTGTGAGTGAATTTTAGGTTGAGGTCCAGAGTGTTTAGCCATTGTAAAAAGGTCATTAGGGTGATCTCTGCCCCTTTCCAGATAAGGAGGAAATCGTCTATGTATCTTTTCCAAAATACTATGGACGTGGAATAGGGGTTAGTGGTGCCTAAGATGTGTCTGCGTTCAAAATCATGGACGTAGACGCCCGCTACGCTTGGGGCGAAGGTGCTGCCCATAGAAGTCCCGGTAGACTGCAGGTAGATATCCCCTTTATATTCAAAGAAATTTTGTTTAAGTGCCAGGGTAGCACATTCCAGGATGAATTCCTTGGGTGTTTGGTATTCCCAGTTAATACCATCGAGGGCTTCGCCCAGGACTCTACCATCAGGACGATACCATCAGAGTCCTGGGTGAAGCCCTCGATGGTATTAACTGGGAATACCAAACTCACAGCAGAGGATGCTTGGTTCCGCTGGAGCAAGCATCTGTGTCCACTTCCAATGCACCAGGCACAGAAGCAGGATGGACGATTTTGATGTCCCTTAGTCTTCTAAGAACAGGAGGCTAGTTAGCTAACCCTTGGAGTCGCACTGGGTCAAGTGGTGAAGGTCCAGTTAGAGAGAGCAGCAAGCAGCAGGGCAGCACAGCAAGGCAGCAGTCTTACAGAGCAGTGGTCCAGCGGGCTGGCAGTCCTAAGCATAACAGCACCTTCTTCTTGGCAAGTTGGTTTCAGATCCAGAAGTGTACTGAGTTGGTAGTGTCAGAGGTCCAGTAGTTATACCCAGTTGTGCCTTTGAAGTTGGGTTGACTTTAAAGAACGGTCTTTAAAGTGCACACAGGTCCTTTCTTCTGCCATGCCTTCAGACTCACTAGAAGTAGGTATATAGTCCTTTGGGTGTGAACAGAGCAGAGCATAGCCTATTCAGTTTAAGGCTGTGCCCAGCTCCTCCCTCTCTTCCTCCCTTCCATACAGGAAGGTGCATGAAGTCACACCTAGCCTTCTTTTGTGTGTGGCTGTCTAGAGGGAATGCACAAATTGAACTGTCATTCTGCCCAGATATAATCAGAGACAGGCAGCAGACACCAAATGGCTAAGAGCAGAAAAATGCTTAACTTTCTAAATAATAATGACAAATCCAACTTTACCATTGAATAGGAGTTAACATTAGAATTCCACATGCACTAAACATGATAACTCTACCGTCTCTCAGTTGGGAATAACAGCTTATCAAATGTAATAAGGAATCCCCAATGTTAACCTATGAGAGGGGTAGGCCTCTCAGTAGTAAAGAAAATGAGTTTGGGAGTTTTTCACTACCAGGACATGTAAAACTTAAAAGCACATGTCCTTCATTTTTGTTACACAACACCCTGCCTTTGGGCTACCTAGGGCCTACCTTAGAGGTGACTTATATGCAACACAATCTGAGTTTAAGGCTTGGCAAAGGGTTTAAATTTCAAGTCGACATAGCAGTGTAAACTGGACACTCAGACTCCTCAGTGGCAGGCCTGAGGCATGTTTAGGAGCTACCTGAGTGGGTGGTACAAGTGGTGCTGTAGCCCCACTAGTAGCATTTAATAACTGGGTACAGGTAGTGCACTGTAACAAAGACTTACAGCTAAATTAAATGTGCCAATTGTGGATAAATCAATCAAATCATGTTAAGGGGAGAGAGCACATGCACTTTAGCACTGATTAGCAGTTGTAAGGTACTCAGAATCCTAAGGCCAACAAAATAGAATCAGCAAAAACAGGAGGGAAGTTGGCAAAAAGGATCCATAAGGATGTCAGGTCTAACAAATGGACATATGATACATGATCCTCTTCTCTATGAAACTAAAGATCCTTCATAGTGGTAAATGATACTTTCCCCCCACCCCAGACGAGGTATAGGACTGGATTGAGGCTCATGGTGAGGTATGCCCTCAGGTCTCGGCAGGCAGTGACTCCTGGCCCTGGACCTGAGATGGCATCAAGCCCAGATGTCAGAATGGCAACAACAGAGAAACCACAGGGCCACGCAGTCGGAGCCCATGGTGGTGGTCTGAACAGATAGAACACTGGACATCAAAAGCAGAGACAAGAAAGGGCTGCAGCCAGGTCCCTGGTTGAGGTGGCCATGGCAGCGAGTGGGACTGGGAGACTGGATAATGTGATGGCTAAAACTCCAGAAACTTCCTACGTAGGTGCCGGACATATTAAGAAAATGGGGGACCAGTCTGAGGGTGACGAGGAATAAGAACAGGACATTGATGCCCTCGAAAGGTTGGGGTGCTAACCCACTGACCCTGTTTAACTAGCAGAAGGTGATCAATGTTTAGAATGGCTGCTATATAGACTCTCGGGTGGGGACGAGACTTGCAGACAGGGACAAATGGGGAATCCACTGGAGCAACAAGATGATCAACCACCCCCTCTTCTAATGCTCCATTTGTCTGCATATTTATGTTTTATTGTTGATTGCAGTGTGTGGGGGACAGGGAACAAGTGGCAGTATGGTCTGAAACTACTACACTTGCGGGCGCCGATGGATAGTTATACCCGTTATACCCAAAGCTGCTGGGGAGCTGGTAGTGCAAGAGTGATGGAGCTCTTCAGATGCTAAGGGGCAGTAACTGCACTATACTATGTATGACCTAAACTGAGGAGGGCGAGCAGGAACTCGGAGGACAACATTCATTGGGAAGAGTAGTTGTTTGGTTATTCGTTCACCCAGGGATGCAGGAAGAGATGGGGAATGTTTTTGTTAATCAGCATTGATACGGCTACATGTGAAATGGTAACTTCTATGGGGTACAGGCTGTGGTGGGGCAGGCTTCACTGCAAAGCTAGGTGCACCCTGCTAGGAAAGGGAAGAAACGCATCCAAAGTGACCTACAATGTCTACCACACTTAAGAGATGCACAATACCAGAGTGTTTGCATTGCATCACTCCAGGAGACATTCCTGCTAGACAAATATTAAAAGAAACTGGGGGAAAAGTGGAGTGGCCAATAATACTCTGCAACCTACTCAAGTTATGCGAGGAGAGTTTTCATCTGGTTGGCCCATAGCATGCCGTTTGAGGTAAACTTTTTTAAAGCAGATATCGAAAGAGGATGCACAACCTCTGTGTTTCTAATACAGACAATAAAGGCTTTTTAAACAGAATTGGTGATAAAGTGATCTTATACATTGATGTGCCAACAATATGGGTGGGTGACTTCAATTATGTCTTGGACTGACATGTGATAGACATTCACCTATACTACGGGAAAAGCCCCATATGGCTGAAGTGCTACAGGAGACAATTACAAACTACAGCTGCACAGACATCTGGAAGACCCAACAGTCAGGTATTCTGCTATACGTGGGTTCCTAATTCACACAGCAGGCCAAAGTGGGCACAATGGAGTATTTGGTGAGATTCTTGTCTGATCAAGCTCCACTCTGGAAGCTGGAATAATCAGAGGTACGATTGAGGCCAAAATACACCTATAGAGACTGGTCCCTGTGGAACTATATAGGAAGAATTAAGTGAAATGCTGACAGGCTATTGAAAGAATACTGGACAACTGAGATTACACGGAGAATGGAGTGGGTGTTAACATGAGGAGAGTGTGTCACTAAAGTATGTGGCATAAGGAGAAGATCAGAAAGCGAGATATGAGAAATTGACAACTAGCATGATTTCAAGAAGTAAGGCAGATGCGCATCAGAAATAACTATTGGCTGTGGAACTCAGACTAGGTGACCTCTGGGACAGGCTTGACAGCTTGACCAGATGATAATACAGACAGAAACTTCACCTAGAAGGAGACAAGATTGGAAGAATGCTTATATGGCTTCTTAAAAGAGAACACCACCCCCCTGTGATGTTGGCATTGAATAAACTGGATTGCACAATGGTCTCCACCCAGTTAGGGATTAGCAAGCTACTTCTGGACCATTTGCAAACCCTTTGCCAAGGGACAGTGTCTGCTTCACAATCTTGAGTGATAGAGCTTTAAGACTTAGTAATACTCCGCAAAATGACTGACGAACAATACGAAAGTCTGGAGGCTGACCTGGCGAGGGTGAAATAGCTGAGGCCACCAAAGTAAAGAACTCACGCAATGTGGGACTCTGGGTCCAGATGGATGAAGGATGAGTTTTATCAAGCCTACTCAGAGCTACTGACCCCTAAGCTGCTGAAGAGATTGCAGGAGGCCAGTAGGGTATGTATCCTGTTATCCTCCACAAGAGAAGCCACAATGATCATGATCTCCAAGCCAGGTAAGGACCATAGAGAACCAAGGTCATACCAGCTACTCTCTATGATCAATATCGGCACAAAGATATTGTCCAACACTATGGCAACTCACCTCCATCACGTGGTGGCATCTCTGCTTGGGGAGAACCAATGTTATATTATGTTATGTTACCGTATCTTGTAGAGCGATTGGCTACCCAGATTGAGCTTCGCAGTGCTTTGACAGAGATCGTGAGATGACTAATTCGCTGATAACACAAAGAGGTGGGTCTTCAATTGCTTTCTGAAGCTGAATACATTACAGTTAGCCTTCAGGTGAATAGGCAGGGAGTTTCACAGCTTGGGCACTATATGCAAATTAATCCCCTCCACTTCTCGTCCTTTTAATTCTGGGCATCGCCAAGAAGAAGCGTTTATTTGATCTTAGCTC
Organism: Triturus cristatus; assembly: GCF_964204655.1. Classification (NCBI taxonomy): domain Eukaryota; kingdom Metazoa; phylum Chordata; class Amphibia; order Caudata; family Salamandridae; genus Triturus; species Triturus cristatus. Next base: position 519,136,414 of record NC_140582.1, on the reverse strand, counting down.
TCTTGCCTTGTTGTATGGATTGATGAGATGACCAAGGACACGAGGGCCAATGGTGTGTTTTACCTTGTTTGCAATGCAAAGAGCTGTATATTCAATTTTTTTTCACGGGCAACTAATTAAGGCTAGCCAGATCTGGGCATACCAACTGTGATTTTGGAAGACTCAGCAGTACTCGGGCATCGGAGTTTTGAATCAACTGCAGTTTCCTGAAGACTCACACAGTTTTATTACCTGTACCAGGCCAATTTTATCCCTCTTCATCTCCTTAGAATATTCCGTACCAGACCTGAGTCATGCCTGCATTGTGACACTGGTACAGCAACATTCATAGATATGACCTGGGAATGCGACTGTGCGACTATTGGGCTTGGGTGGGAGAAAGTTTCAAAAGGGAGACAAGAGTACAACTGACACTGACACCTAGGCATTGCTTACTGGGGCTCACACCTATACCCAAGACAGGTGCAAAAATTCACACTAGGTTTGAGGTCTTGGGGCTGCTGTTAGCTAGGAGAAAAGCTAGGAGAATAGCCATTCATTGAATGGCTCGGACTCTCCCCCACCCCCAACAGATGGAAGGTGGGTCTGCACGAGTGGTTGGTAGCTGAGGAAAGACAATTATACAGGGAGAGACATAACGAAAATGCAGAATGAGACCTTGACCTGTGCGGTGACATGACGAACCAACTATTAGGACATGCAGACAGTCTGGGGACACAGAACACAGTTGAGGTAGAGAGAGAATCCCAACCCAATGCCAAAGAGCAGGAAACATGAAGTAACAACACCTTGAAGAGGATTAGTAATACAGGCCTATACTGTGAGGTGTGCGCAAGGCTGCTGGCATGAAAAAGGGAGCCCTGTTGGGGTAGGCCCACAAGACCAGATGTGCTCCTTTAAATGCTATAGCACGAGAATCTCTAAACCACTTTAAAAGAATGCAATACTGACCCTGTCCCATGATAAGAGAGGCATGATACAAAAGATTGATGTGCTGAGCTGTGTTTGTTTTTGTTTTTGACTTCTGTTATATGGCTGTAAAAGGTGATAAACAGTGGTTCAAAAAACAAATAAATCCCACTATCTCTTTCTCAGACGCTCTTATCTCCTTCCCTCTGGCTCTAAAACAACTTTTGTTAAGTCCATCACTGATTTTCTACCACAATGTATTAACAAATACTCCAATTTTACCCAATGTGAATATCCAATTTTTCTCCTTGACGTCTCTAGCTGTGACTCCACCTTTCATATTTAAACCCTCATTGCATTAGACTTTTCCCAAACCTAACAACCATAACCTGTCTACCGCTTGTTCCTCTATCTTGGTCTGTTCACTTGGTGGTGCCTTTCACTCTATTGACCACTGTCCCTCTTCTAAATCCACTCCCAAGGTCTTCACAGATTTTTTTTGCACATGGGTTGAATTTAGCTCTTCTAATCTCATGGATGATTTTCAATCACCCCTCACCATTTGCATCAGAAATCTATGCTGCAGAAACCACTTTCAATTGGTGTGTTAATGATGCAAACACCACTCCTGAACTTCCCTCTCACTGAGGATGAACAGCCATTACAACACGGTTTTGACCACGCGTTGCCATTACATCGCATGCGTTACAATGCATGCGATGTTACAACGTGTGGTAAAAACCACACATACCATTACATCGCATGCGCTTTTACAACGCATGCGATGTAATGTGTAATGGCGGCTATCCAAGTCGTGAGGAAACTGAGGCTGTTTCCTCACAACGACGTGCACCAAGCAGGAAGGAGGAAGCAGGAACCGGGAGCAGAGACGGCGACGAAGGAGAGGAAAGAGGTAAGGGGGTTTTCGCTTGGGGTGGGGGTTACTTTTGTAGGGTTTAGGGTAGTGTAAAAGTAGTGTTGTAATGTTTGTGTTGTGTGGGTTGTTTTTATAACGTTTTAGTGTGTTTTTATGTAGTGTAGTGTAGTTTTGTAGTGTTTGTTTAGTGCAGTGTGTTAGGGTTTAGGGTAGTGTAGTAGTGTTTATGTAGTGTAGTGTTTTAGGGTTTAGGTAGTGTTGTAGTGTTTGAGTAGTGTAGTATTTTAGGGGTTAGGGTAGTGTAGTGTTGTAGGGTTTAGGGTGGTGTTGTAGTTTTGTGTAGTGTAGTGTTTTTGAGTTTAGGGTAGTGTAGTGTTTTAGGGTTTAGGGTAGTGTAGTAGTGTTTGTGTAGTGTAGTGTTTTAGGGTTTAGGGTAGAGTAGTAGTGTTGGTGTAGTGTTTTAGGGTTTAGGGTAGTGTTGTAGTGTTTTAGGGTTTAGGATACTGTTGTAGAGTTTTAGAAGTGTAGGGTTTTAGGGTTTAGGGTAGTGTTGTAGTGTTTGTGTATTGTAGTGCATTAGGGTTTAGGGTAGTGTTGTAGTGTGTAGTGTAATGTTTTAGTGTTGTGTTGTGGGGTCATGCAGGGTAGTGTAGTGTTATTGCAGGGAGAGGACTGGGGGAGGGTTGTGTAGGGGTAGGGTAGTCACTTACCTTAAAAACTTTCACCACGAGTATAGCTTTACCATGCATGCCTTTGCGTTGTAATGGCATGCGTGGTAAAGGCATAGTCGTGCTAAAAAGTTGCGTTGTAGTGGCATGTCGTTGTCATTGACATCGCGTAGTAATACCCACGTTGTAATGGCATGCGTGGTATTAGTATGCAATGTAATGACATACATCCCTCACTGAGGCTCATGATGAGCCACTTCATCTGTGCCGTGATTCAAGGAGGAACTTTAAGAAGCAAAAACTAATTGCAAAATTTATGAAAGATCAAGGCGAAAGTTTAATGTTGGACCAATAAAATCATCTATGAAACTGACGAAAAATTGGATTTCACTGAACAACCCCCATTTAATCAGCTATATTTTCTCAACTTTCATTCTTGTTACTTTAAAGATACCTCCCTCGTGGCTTTTTTAGCCCCCTCTATGGAAGTCTGCACTATTGCTGCTACTGTAAAATCTGCTTCTCCTCTAGATACTTACCTTATACCCATATTTATAGTTGCCATTGAGGATATATATCCCGCATGAACAAATCTCTGTAATTTATCTCTCTCATCTGCCACTGTCTACACTTTATGAAAGCATGCGCTTGTTGCACCCCTCTTGAAAAAGCCAAATGCTTATCCCAAAACTCTCAGCAATTACTGACCCATCTCATTACTTCTTTCCCCTTCAAAGCTTCTAGAAAGAGTTGATAACACTCTGTTAACAATCTAGAGCATAGTATGCTTTCGATTTGGTTCAGTTCAGCTCCTGCCCTGCAAACAACACAAAATTATACTTCTCCCTCTTGTCGATGTCCTCAGAATGATTATGGGCTAGGGTGGCTTTGCCAGTTCACTCCTTTTGGATCCGTCCACAGCTTTTTATACTTTTTTGATTTCAAAACCTTTGCAACTTAATATTTGTCTGTCAGCACTCAACTGGTTCTATTTATTACTTCCATATAGATCTTAATGTATTTCCCTCCCTCTGTAGCAGTCTACACTGGGTCTCTGGAACTTGAGCATTGCTCCAAGGGTCCTCACTAAGCTCCACTCCCTTCAAATGTTACATTGCACCTCTTTCCTTTCTTGTGCAATGTTTTGGTTTTGACATAATGTTCTATGCACATGATGTGCAGATTGTAATCTCTATTCTAGACAATATTAGCCATATCCAAGAATAATATAATGTCTGCAGGGCCCATGTAGGCACCTACATGAAGTTTATTTGTCTAAAACGTAATGGGGACAACACTGAAGTATCCCTTAATTTGGTCTTGAGCCTGTTGACCTAAAGAACTAGACTCTTTTCCTTCCTCTACAACCTCTTCTAAAAACCTTGGAGTTATAATTGATAGTACATCCTCCTTCTCATCTCGGGTTAGCCAAGTTGCCACCTTCAGCTTCTCTATACTTAAGATGCTTAGAATAGTAATTCCATTTCTTCAAGACACATCCCTAAAGGCTGTTGTTTAGGCAATACATTCCAAATGATTCAGAACTCAACCACTCATCTAATTCCTAAACTACCTCTCTGGGCTTCTGTCTCATCTTGATTAATACAACTTCCCTGGCTTCAAAAACGCAAAAGGATCATCTTCTAATCCCTCTGCACTGTACATCGTGTTTTGCAAAACTTCGTACCAGTATACCTTAGACATAAACCTCATACCCTATCAATCAACATGGTCTCCCCATTCACTCTCTGCTCATCTAGTCTCACTCCTTCTATCCCTTCTACCCATCCCGGTGGCCAAGCCTTCTCTTTCCTGGCTGTCAAACTGTGGAACTTGCTTCCACAACATCTTAGGGGCCAGATTTATAAAGTTACTGCTCAGCGTTGTGTGAATGAGGGAAGGCAGATCTGTGCCACACCTACTAAGAAGTAATGCAGTTCTGCTAATTCCCTGCACCTGTGCAGTGTTGACAGCCATGCGCCAATGTAAGCACCCTTGTGCCATAGTGCAAGGGTGTCTACATTGGGGTAAGCACAGTTTTTGTGCAGGAAGGGGTCTAGTCATATACAATAAATAGGTATTAAGTACTTTTTTTCTTTATATGTGTGCTGTAGAATGCAGCATACATGAAACAAGAGAAAAAGAAGCAGAAATTAAAATATTTCAACTTGCTATACCTGCCTAAGGGAGGTGCAGGATTTTGACGCTAATCCCTGTTTACAATTCTTTGAAGAAAGGAATTTGCATCAAAACCCGTTTTCATGATCCACCCATGCAATGCCCTCTTGATGCAAAGTAACGTAAGGCAACACATTAAGCTGCTTTGCATTACTATGGGTTACAGTCCAACACAAATCACGATTTGAGTTGGATTGCAAATAACAACATTGGACATTGCATCATGTCTGCATTTAAAAAGCAAACAAATCTGAGGCAAAGTCTTGGTAAATCTGCACCTAGATTATCATGTCTCTTAGTTAGGCCCATAAAGAAGCGCTGACATATTTCATCATGTAGAGTTTTCTTAAGTTACCTTTCCTTAAACACAATAACCTCTGCAACACATTTGCATGTATGACAATGGTGGATTTGTTTCTCTAAAACTGCTTCATTTACAGATTCCACTTCACAAGACCATTATCATGACTCCTTGAACACTATGTGCAAGGTCTCGACACACATTGTGCAGATGTTGTTCTGTTTTTTCATCCACTAGGCAACATGGCTATCTCTAAAACATTAGAATGTTGGCCAGCCTGAGGACTCGCAAGGGTGATTTTCATTATAAATAAAGAAGCATTTCTGGGTGTTGGGAGAGGTGTGCTTTGCTGTCATTGGAGAGGTCTCTACACGCTGAAGCTTCGGCCCAGCCTCTTTCTGACATCTTTGCAAAGGGTGTCCAGCTCCTGACCACGACAGGGACTTACATTTTTTCCATTCAGGTATCGGGAGTTGGATCATCCAGTATGGGGATTCGTGGCAGAACACACACACACTAGACACTTAGGTTCGGGGACACATAGTAGGAGTATTCCAGATTTCTATATTGTTTGTTATGCTTGCATATATACATTGTTTCAGTACAATGGTGGAACTTTTCATTCTGTTTACGGTCCTAGTACTTCTAATAACTTACATTTGCTTCTGTCTATTGACCATTGCAGCTCATATATTTCATATATGAATCATGTTGGTTCTATAAATATTGAGAACATCCCACTGTGTATTCCTTGTAACTTTCTCTGCGAGAAAGAGAACACGAGAGACTGAGCCAAAGGGTTCTAGATCTGTTACCTCGATTCCTTGGGGATCAAGGTTGTCATGTTCAGTGATTGCCAGAACAATTTGCCACCCGCCTAAGGTTTGAGTGGCTTATGGTGTTACTGTGAGCTAGCTGGCCTATAGTACGATATATCCAGAGAAGATGTATGGAATCAGTCTGGCACCATCCCAACGGTTATGCTGTCCACAAATGCACAGTTCCTACCATAGTGTAGAAACTACATTGCCATGTCCTTAGGCTAGTCCTGTCATGTGTACCCCCATTACATACATTTGTCCCATCCACACAGCAATAACAATTCTAAACAGGTGACCTTTTCCCTAGTAGCTTGCTCCTGTTTCTTCAACACCAGCTCTCGCTACTCTATCATGATCTCTGTACTTGACGTACATCAACATATCCTCAAAAACGTCAGAATTATTCTGTATAAGGGTCACAACTTTTTTCATCCTTGGCCAACAGCCAGCAGTGCATGATCTTACTTGTTTAGAAAAGCATTGGTGATTGTTTTAAAAACATGTATGATTGTTTTCAAAACATCCATGATTGTTTTAAAAACATATTGATTCTAGAAAAAACCCTGGAGTGACCACTTTAGTATAAAAGACCCTCACTCCCACCGACAATTAGAGGAGAATTCCTTCCAAGCTGAGAGGGGGTCCTGCATGCCAAATCTTTGACATGCAGCGGGCTGACATCCCTTGTAGGCTGTCATCCTCAAAGCTGAGACGGGGTCCTTCATTCCCAACCATCAGGTGAGGGGGCTGGTTCATCCCTAGGGATTTCTTGGCTATAGATACTCATAGCTATACGCATATACACCTACACATCCATATTAGGCTCGGTAAATCTCAGAAAATTACTTAGGGCGTGCATTTCAGGAATATGCAAGTGCTACTGTTTTTACCTGAACTGCTTATGTTCATCTTAGCAGTATGGTAGAAATATTTTCACTATTTACTATATTGGTACAAGCAATCTCTTTCGTATGCTTCTGTCTCCTGATTGTCGCAGCACATGTTTTACACCAGGCTGTCGCTGGACCAATTAATACTTATTGAAACGTCTCAATCGCCATCCTGTGTATTTTCTGAGCGAAAGCAAGCACTAGTGTCTAAGCAAAATGTACTGTACTGTTTTCCACGATCCCTGAGGAATCAGGGTTGTCATGTTCAGTGGTTGCCAGAAACAACCTATGCCACCGTAGAATACCGGTGGGGTGCAGTGGCACTGTAGAGCTAGCTGGTCTAACAGGTGACATAGCCTGTGGGGCTGTCCTGAGGTGGTTGGGACACCAAGCCCTCAGTTTAGTTCATCCAAAACGCGCAGGTCCTAGGGACTCCTAGGAACTACACCACATGGCGCTGCCAACGTTGGTTTGGTTCCTATATTAACAGTAAAAATCTGGGTAGATCAGTCATGCTTTCTCAGACAGCCCTGCTCACACCTTTCAGAGACGTCTGAAGTGGGAAGGGGAATCCCCCTCAGCTTAGCAGATATACTCTGTGTATTGGCTGAGGGTTTAGCAAGCTTATAAAAATAAACGGTTCCCCACATTGTGCAGGACCCTATCTCTTAACTTAATATTGTTTTCTAAAAATAGCTGACCTCGCGAGTAGCTCGGGAGAAGACAAATTGGCTAACGCTCTCAACATCACAGAGAACAGCAGACATGCAGTAACCAGGAAACTGTTATAATACGGTGTGCCATTTACAGGTGGCTGTGTTACCTTCATGATTGAGGCACACGAGGTGTTCAGATCAGAGGTATTCTATCCTTGGGTTCAGTTGTCACCTGCAGATCTGGTGACTAAATTGTTCCATACATACATTGTAGCTGAACCACTGGAAGAATACATTCCATACGAAGACATTGAAGTCCTATTAAAGCACCAGCAACACAGAAACTGGTTTAAAGGCGCCCTCCCACACACAACATCTGTTGTGAAACTAGGTCCGCTAAGCATAGAAGAATTGACCTGGCCGGTCTTAGCGACATACACTCCACATCCAAAGATAGAAATACTACCAGTGGATAAAGTCCGTGCAATGTACAAAGACATAGTCAGGCTATACAGACACATCATCCAGTTCGTCATGCGAACATTAACAGTCCAACCTGTGAGAAATGCTCCAGCTGGCCCACACCAGACCACACCTATGATTTACCCACAGACACTGGAATCAGTAATAGGGACAATTCCTTCCAAATGGGAGCAAATTCCATTTTGGATAGCACAAAAAATTGCACAGCTGGAAGCAGTATTTCCCCATAAGTGTACGCAAGAAAAACATAGAATGCTGACCATTTGCTTGCCACTGTGGATGGTTCCCTCAATTGAGGATTGTACCACTTGGGGAACAATCTTTGCTGACATTTACATCAGAGTACATGGTACCCCTTCCTTAGCAGTTGTTCCCGATGTATTGAAACAGATACAGAAGGAGTACGGGGCAGGACCTGCCCTGGACTTTGGAATTAAACTAATGAGTAATTTTGCCCAAGTCTCTGCAATGATGCTGAGCAACATAAAGGAGAGGCAGCAGCAGTGGCCATACACAGCCACCTAAGGGAAACAGTTCCTATCAATAGGGCGCAAGAATTACCACCAAAAATTGAAGAAACCTTAGCTGCATTAGGTAGAGATAATTTGGGAACCAAAGCCGGGAAGCCACAAATGGCAGGTAGTCCTGACAAAGGCAACTCGAAGCAAGCACACGCTTCTTCTAAAAAGAAATGGGAAAACTAAAATTCTAAAAACAACAATTCAGAAAAGAATTCACGATCAAGGGGTGGCTCTCTCCAAAGGGGGTCCTCTGGAAAGAGATACAACCTGAGGAATCGTGATAACATTAGGAAACCTGACAGGTATCAGAACACTGGTACACATTCCTTTCATTCCTTTCAGGGTTCATCAAAAGATTTGGAGAGGGACGGGCGATCAGAACAAAAGCAAGAAGATGGACCAAAGACTAAAAGGGAAACACATCACACATCAAATTATATTATCAAACAGGAAAAGCAACCTAAAGCAAAACCTCAATTCAACAAGAAGAAAGTAGCCGGCTTAAAAACTAGACATGCCCAGGTTACTGAGGATTCAACTTCATAACGGGGAATGGGCTCAGACGATGCTAGACAGTGCGGCAGAAGTAACAATAGCTCACGGAACCTGAAGGATTTGCTGGTGACAGCAGTATTGAATGAACACATCACAGTGGAAACACTTGAAACCAGAGTTAGTGTCCCGCATAGACAGTATGAAATTACTCTCCAAATAGAGGGGGACATCTCAAGAAAGGTTAAAGGTCTTACTTATAAATAAATAAATAAATATGGCTATGACATACTGCTAGCAGTAAGAGATTAGCTGCCTGATGGATTGCCGAAGGGGGAAATGAGTCATTTTGCCTGCTTTCCCCGACCTCGTTCCAGAATACTTAAAACACTCATACACGCAGGAGTGGGTGCTAGCGCTAGCTCCGGCATTATACTGTAACCATGTAGGGTGAGACATAGAGTCTACCCACAATGAAATCCCATTAAAATCTATTCCAAATCCACAGACAGTGCCCTACTTAACATGATGCACAAAGGCAGGTAAAAAAAATTCTAGAACAACCCGAATACCAAGGTGTAATTGAGTCTTGCACCTCCCTGATGAATAATCCTTTGTTTCCAGTAATGAAACCTGACAATTCATATTGTCTAGTTTTTAATCACGGCATTTGAACACATGCACACCAACATTTGCAGTTCAAAATGCACACAGTGCCGCATTAATGAATATCATTGTGCGAAAAAAATACCAAACGACATTAGATATCTGTAATGGGTTCTTCTGCCAAAATATAGCTTGAGAAAGCAGATATTTGACAGCATTTTCTGCATTCGAAACTCAGCGAAATTTTTGTTGTTTGCCTCAAGGGTATAAGTACAGCCCAATCCTATTCTCGGCAAGAGTGTCAGAAATATAACATGCAATGAGGAGGCAGTGTCCGATGTAGATATCTATCTGACAGAAGATGAATTACTTGAATGCTTGTGCAGGGTGAAAAACATAATTGTGGGATTCGCCAATTTGGGCTACAAATTTAATTTTAAGAAATCAAAAATTGCCAATCTCAATGTCCTATTTTTGGGATATGAGCTTTCAAGTGAAGGCAAGAGCTTGACAGCCACCTTTTTAGAAATGTGTGTGCTGCTCCAACCTCAGAAGAATCTAAAAGGTTCGCAGTCCATTTTAGGATTTGTAAATCTTGGCAGAACATATATTCTAGAATATGTAGAAAAAGTAAAACCTTTCTACAACTTAATCAGACCTGATTTCACACCACATCAGTGGACACAGCAACACACAGATACTCTCCATAAAGTTCAGGCTGACATGATAGCATCTAAACACTTGCACACATGTGTAAATTCTACAAACTTGGTTTATCAGGATATACTTACATCACTGTCGATGAAGGTGAGACAGTTCCAATTGCATGCAAATCACATTTGTACACAAATGCTGAAATTCAATTTGAAGCAACTGAAAAAATACTGACAGCAATACAGACTGCTGTAGTGAGAGAAAGAGCACTAGCACAGGGAAAACACATTATCGTTGTAACCCTGGTACCAACTTTAGAAGCTGTTACCAAAGCAAGCATTCCAAATGCAACTGCATCAGCAATGGATTCAATGGACTAATTATCTCACTGCAACAGATGTAGATTGCAAATACGATTCTACATTGAAAACCCAGGCATTTCTGCAGTAGGAAAAAGAATACCCTCTCCCGAATGAAATCTTGCCTCTAGAGAAATATGAATATATCATTTATACTGATGGTTCTGTTCAGCCTGCCATAGGAAGTAAACAACAGTATAGCGCAGCATGTGCAATAGTGAAGGGACGTATGTGGGACGGTAAATTCCATCCCAGCAATACAACTACGCAATCTCTAGGAGATTGTACAGCACAGTTGGCAAAGCTGAAAGCCCTGATTCTGGCACTACAGTATACGGATAGTGAATTCCCCACACTGATAGTGTGCGATTTGTTTTACTGTGTGCAGTCTTACAATGAATATCTTCCTTACTAGGGCCAGACTGGGTTTAGAGATTCCAAGGGTTGAACAATTAAACATAAATTGTTATGGGAACAAGTGGCAAAGCTGAAAGCATGCCTGCCACAGGCTCAAGTTATTCACACCTTGAGTTATCAGCGTGTTGGCGTACACGTTGAAGGGAATTCACTGACTGATAAAGCCACCAAGGTGACAGTGCGAACTGCTGCCGTTGCTGCAATCACTCATTCTAGCACGAGGATAGACTGAGACATACTGATAGCTTTCAATGCCTCAAAGAACGGCTCTGCCATTCCAAAAGGCTTTCCACTCAAATATTCCTATAAATTAGATGCGCAAAACACACCGCATGCTCAAATTCCAGGAATGGGGAATAGAGTAATACCAAACATGGATCGCAGATTAGGTTTAATTCTAGCAGCACACGAGGGTCTGGGATCTGTACATGCACGAGTCACTGATACAATTTCATGACTGAAGCGGCAATTCTGGTGGCCAAGTTTGTCTTAACTTATGTCTTTAAATGCCACATCTGCCAGCAGAAGAAAGGTTTTATCATAGCACTGCTACCACAAACACCTTTGCTCATTTCAGATAGACCACTTGCATGTGTCTATTTGGATCACTGCGGCCCCTTGAAATCAGACTGTGCTTACAAGTACATCTTGGTGGCAGTAGATTGATGCTCTAGATTTCCATGGGTTCGGCCTCGGCTGACACGTGAACTGTTATAAAGGATTTGTGAGTTATTAATCGGGACATACATAATTGGCAAGTTACATTCTGACCGTAACCCTGCATTTAGCTCTCTGGCTTACATGGAAGCCATGGAAAGTATGGGCATGGCTTTGTGGTACTCCTCCCCCTACCGTCCCTAGGGAAATTCAGTGGTGGAGAGGAAAAACAGGGACCTAAAGCAATTCTTAACAGGGTATTAGGTGATTGCGGTAGTTGGGTCAGTCACCTCTATGGGGTCCAGAGGGCACTAAACAATATGCCAAGAAAATCCTTGGGAGGATGTACCCTCATGAGATCCTGTTTGGGACAAGAATATGTGTACCTGACCTCCATTGTGCCAGCAAAGTGGCAGATGTAAAACCATTTTAATTGAATGATCGTTTGGCTGTTTTACAGGAACTTAATAAATTCTGGGCATTCCAAAGCAACGTTCAAGTAAAATGCACTGCTACTGGGGAAGTGAAACCGGTTCTGGCAAGACCTGTCTGGGTCCCGAAGGTTGGGAACCTGGTCAGAGAGAAGATTGTGGACTAGAAGGAGTTTGGGCCATCCTACAGAACACCTGTACCTGTCCTGGCGGTTCAAGGAACAAGAACAGTACTCCTTCATCCTCTTGCCGGCCGAAAAGATAAAAGATTTGTCTCCATTGATCTCCTCTCGCTACTATACAGGAAGTTCAGATAGAAAGAATAATAATGTTTCAAGACTCCTCTGTGCAAGATGTAGGAGTAGGCAATAAAGGAGTACGAATCACACATGTTGAAACAGAACAACATCCAATTAAAACTAAAACGCAAATTGGAATTCGGCCCAATAATGACATCAATATGTCTTCACAAGAAGCAACTGCCAGTTCTACAAACACTGCTGAGCTCCAAAAGATAGACTGAACTGCGTCTGGCTTCTTCATCAACTTCGATGACTTTTCTTCAGATCCAAGTGAGCCTGAGCAAATGCCACCCATTTCCAAGAAAGAACAATTTAGACAATTCTATTTCTGGCTGAAAAAACTTACTTTGTGCCCCCTTGGCTGCATCTTTGGCTTGCATTAGGGCTACTGTTCCTGTGAATTTGGATTGGCACAGTAACTGTCTTTTTCCTACTACTGAATGTACATTACCTACCACAGTGCTCTGCAGTCTAACCTGTGAACTTGGTTTTGAAACCTCATACATCATCACACCCTGAATGAAGATACTTGTTCCTAGTGAACGTTACAAAAATTCCAATACTGGATGGTATAGTTTGGGATAGGGTTTCATATGATGTATTTGGTCCTACTGAACATTTAAAACTTCCATATGTATTTCAAATTTCAATGAATGATTTCATCACCCTGAGTACACTCTCTGATGATTGGGACATTGCGACTGTAAATACCATGCTCTCAGATTTAGAACAATCTGCTTCATTTTCTTACAGGGAATTGTACGAAGAATACCTGACTTCAACAGTATGTATTGTTGCCAGCACTATGGTCATCACTTTTTGCACAGAGCAAGTGTTCCACACACTGTAAACACTTACCATTAATGGGAACATTGCCCAACACCACCAAAAGGTAGTTCTGCCACATTCGCACAGAAATTTGCATTCTTTTCAGGGTTCAATATATCAGACCCAATAAGCTAGAATAGAGAAATGCAACTGCAATGAAAATGATGCTGACAAATACCAAGCTCATATATGTTTAGCACCTTTCATCTTCCAACTGTCTATAGAAGGTTTCCACTATTGGACACAATAGACAAAAAACCCATCTGGGGGACGAAAGATTGGCAGGTTCAGTGAAGAGTGGCTTTATTTAGAATTTGCCTCATACCGTTACAGCTAATATTCCTGAACAGAACAATGCAACAAACTACCTGCTACGGGTTTGCAAAAATAAAAGACCTGAAGACAACACGTGTCCTCTCTGCCATACCTATTGAAGGTATATCGAATGACACACTGATTAGTGAGGAGGTACTGGGTGCAATTGCACAGAATGGTGCATACAATTCCTCAGCTCCCAATTGGAAGGAATGGTTGGTTTGGCCTATCAACGTAAATAAGTGTCAATCAAGATTCAAGGGTACCACCGAGAGTTTAATATCCATAGGCCTGACCGACGCTATGAACACACCGACGACCCATGGTTAATGACTTTTTATAGTGTTGGGAATTGTGCCTAGAATGGCTAAAAACCTCAACACTACAACAGGTGCAACAACCCTTGTCCCTTCTAGATGACAACATGGATCTTAGGGATTTCTTGTTAGGTTCCAAGAGACTGCGTAAGACACGCTTCTTAATTGCCAGATACAATGAACTGTGGAAAGACTCCCAACAGGAGGCTGCTGAGCGATTACGTTAGATGGATAGGATTAACCTAGAAATGGCCCTGGCTGTGGTAGAAAATGGTATGACCACACTTTCTTCACATATGTATTCACTGGGCAACATTGTGTCTATTCTACAACATGGGCAATCTCAATTGCACTCCATTATGCTTTTAACCTCTTCAGTGCCCATGACGAGATAGTCTCGTCATGGAGCACGGTTGTGCTGTGCCCATGACGAGACTATCTCGTCATGAACCCCGCCCGCTAATGTAACGCCCGGCACAGGGCGGGGAAAGGGCGGGGCACTGAAGGGGTTAAGCTGGTCACTGCAATCATTGCGTTCAGGCTATGTGCCATGGAAATACATTAACAGCACAAGTTTGTTCTCGGTTTACAATCTGACTGACAGACAGTTGACTATGGCATGCAAAGATGCAAAGTACACCATGCTACTCATTGGAAAATTAGAGGCGTTACATTTTACAGTAGCGGAGTCACTGTATACTGAATGGTCAATTCATAGCTATATCACACTGCCAATCACGACATTCCAGTTCCAATACTGCCTTAGATACATCCAAGCAGGCAGGTATGAAGCGTTAGGTGAAGGGTGCATACAGAAAACATGGGAGTTACTGTATAGATATAGGGGCAGGAATAAGGATACTGAAGTCTTCTCTCTGACGGCGGGAAGGCTTTAGTGGGTCATTAGCGTGCAAAGAAGTGACGCTTTATGTAACGTGTAATGTGTTAAAAGCAAACTTATCTTGCTACTTGAAGGGTTCCCCAGCTGCTATGATTCGTCTGGTTTTTAATTACTTTCAAATTGAAGTTATTTAGTGCTGAAACATCAAGTCTGTTGTGGGATGGTGCCAGGCATCGCATACAGGGCCGGACTAAGAAACAAAACTGGCCCTAACAAAGTGCTCGGCCGGCCCCCCTGGGGGGTTGGGGGTGCGGCCGAGCTCTTTACCAGGGCCGGTTTTCGGCCGATTTTGTTACAGGGCCGATTTTGCAGCTATGCTGCAAAAACGGCCCTGTACCAAAAACGGCCCCCAGAGGCCCAAAACCGTCCCCCACCCGTGCGGCGCACCGGGGGATTGCCCGGTGCCCGCTACGGCCAGTCCGGCCCTAATCGCATATCTAGTCACAATAAACTTCAGGGTTGTTTGCTGTTAGCAAGCATCTGTTTCCCCCGGTTCGCACAGTTAGGGAGGCATCACTGTGGCCTTCATTGACTATTTCCAGTATTAGCTTTGTTTCTCTGAGCAGACTGAAAGCCATGTTGTTTCAACAAAATGTGGCCTTAACTTCAGTCCAAGAGACTTTTGATCTCCAGGTTGTAAGGTCTTCAGCAGAGATACAGGCCCTGGTCCGTACGAAATCCCTGATCCATTTTGGAGAAATGGTTCACCGAATCTTTAACATGTCTGATACGAGTGAGATCATACACTTATTTAAGTGACTTGGATCAGGTCTCCAAACCACCTTTAGGATCATCTGCGGAGTAATTTCAGCCTTCATGCACTCCGTACTTGGAAGCGTTTTTGGAGGGCTTCCTTTGGTCCTGCTTTCGGTAGCCGGCATCCTGATTTCAATACTCTTGCTTCGCAATGGACGTCGCAATTCCTCAAGAAATGAAGAGAACACTACTGGAACGACATTGTTGTAGTTGCATGGTGTTCTACCTGACAACGCCTCGGCTTCGAGAGCTGAGTGAGCATTGGTTCCAGTCATTCAGACCAGTCTGGCTAGACTGTGTCCTGTCTGTGTTCCGTTGCCTCTTCCGCGGATTTGGCTGTGTGTTGGACCTGTGTCTGACACTTCCATAGGTTGCGCCACCGTACATAGAAGTACTACTGGTGCCTTTGCAGGCCCATTGTGCAGCTGTCCACAGCGTATTCCCATGTTAATGACAGCATTCTTGGAGTGTACAGGATGCTTCTGCTCCTGTTGGAAGGGATATAGGCTCTCCTCCGGAGGTACAGGCATCAGAATCAGGCAAGCAGGCATCTAATTCTTCCCAGGCGGTTGCCGTGGGAACCAGAGATGAACATCTTTGCTCACTAAACATGATACTGGAAGTTCTGGAGGGACTGCCATCTGCGAATATGATGTTCAGCAATGTTGAGTCTTCAGCGCAGGATTCTTAAAACAATCTGGCCTCTCCTGTGCTCGGAACTGTTTGGCAACTTTTTTAACATTTTCCAAATTAAAGGTCGAGTGAGACTTTGTTTTATTTTCTTCTCGGCTCTAACTGAGCTTCATGGCTTTCAAGGTGCTCAGTGCAATAATCACAATATATATAAATTTAGAGGACCTTTCTAAACGCTTTTTAGGGAAAAATGACTCATCTTTTATAGAAATTTTTCAAGCTTTTAAAGTGCTTTTAGTATGTTTTATTATAAACAATTTTTATGCCTTTTTTATATTATTACCTTTATCATTACCTAGCTGGCCTTGTTGATTTTTTGATGAGGAGTGGGTGTCATGTCCTTTAAGCTAGTCTTGTCATGTGTACTCCCATTACATACATTTGTCCCATCCACACGACAATAATGATTCTAAGCAGGTGACCTTGTAGTGAGGTTATGGATTCACTGCGTACATTGCTAAATTAGCATAAATTAGTATAAACTTGACTGCCATCTTGCCGCTTTTTGCACACGTTTCTACATTAATTTGTTTTCACAAATCCCCTGCTTGTGCTCGTTCACATGAGAACCCTCTACCCTTCACTTTTTGCTGTACTCTGAGGCTCTGTCTGCACAGCTTGTTCAAGGTCGAAAAACAATGTGCTCCGTTAATCTGCGTTGGTCAGTCCCACGCATGTTAGACATAATACTGCCACAGGTGCACTACTGAAAATCAGGTGCTTTTAATATTGTGTGTAGGCATGTTAGGACACTTGACGAAAATCCTTCTGAGGAGAAGAGCTGTGTTTGTCCGGAGACGTAAACCCTTGCATCTAAACCTGGAGGTATGGGGTCCCCCTGACAAAGCCCAGAGGTCTTCTATAGTTATAATAAACTAGTTTCTAGCACGGGGAGGGTGGTAAGGCACATTAGGCCTGTTTTTGTCATTGTAACGACCGTGTTGTAATGGAACGCGATGTAATAGCATGCGTAGTGCCATGCTATATTCGTTGTAGACTCCCAGACTCCCAGAGATACTTTATTTATGCCTGTTGCTATTTACCTTTATAAACATACATGCACTTTTGATTGGCGACTGTAACCTATACCCACATTTTGGGATCTTATATGAATTTCGACCATCACCAAAATATAAACTGAGTTTCGAAAAAAATGCTCAATGCCACTTTAATCTCAGCAGAGTGATGAAACTGTTTCTACTGGAGCAAGCTCACAAATATGTTGTACAATGCTTGGTCCTCTCCATTCATGACTATGGGGATGACATACTTAACCCCTTCGGCGCTCATGACGGAACGGTTCCGTCATGAGCGTCGGTTGAGCTGTGCTCATGACGGAACCGTTCCGTCATGACCACGCCCGCGCAAGAAACGGTCAGCGCTCAGCGGGAATCGGCGCCGCATGGAAGGGGTTAAAGGCATTTCCAAAACAGACCTAAATGCACTGGATGCTGTCCTACGTTCCTCTGTATGCACCACTTCGAAAATCAGAGGGCTCGATCACATTGTACCTGTGCTTAAAACTTTAAGATAGTTTCCCATTGATAAACCCTTCAAAATGGCCTGCTAGTCCCAAAAGCCTTCCATCTGGAATGCCGGAACATCGTGCAAGAAACTCAAAGACATCAGCAGACCTTGTTGTCTTTACTGCTCAGATACCCTTTCGCTGGAAATCTTGCTTATAATAAATAATGCACTCTCAAACAGTGTTTCTCGTGCTGTTCTTCCATGAGATGGAACTCAATTCCTTGCTCTATTGGCACCATTTCCTCCCTCTCTTTGTTCAAAAATCCACTGACGATCTTTTTTTACCACCCATTTGATTATCTTGCTTCCCACGCTGTTTGTTTCTCCAACTGTGTGAGTTATACTATTATTTCTTGCTTGTGCTTCTAAGGGCTAAATATATTTCAGACACTTATGGTGTTTTTGAGTCCCCTCTTTGATTGCTATCCTTCGCCTCCCTCTTTAAAAACCTCATCTTCATGTCCAAGGTTGAACCCCAGTAGCTACAACTTATACATATTTTGGACATATTTATTTCCTAGCTTTTTTACCATATTAGATGTACCCTTGATTTATTTCTCCTAATTGAATAGCAAATGGTTTGCAAATTTAAATAAACTGCCTGCTTGTAATTGTTTGTAAGCATGGTTGCTATGTTACTGATATCCGATATGAATGCACTGCTTGTATTTTTTCTTCTCTGTAGGTAGTTTGATGATAATGCTGGCATTGTAAATGCTACATAAAACCTCAAATAAATAGCGCTCATTCTAGGAGGGTTTGTTTTATAGCACGCCTTGGAAATCTCATTAAGTACGCTCATATGAATCATTTCTAGCATGTCTACAGGCAATTCAGAATAGCCCTGCCAAAATGAGGGAGGTCTTCAGGTCATTTAATCACATTACACGTATGGCAAATATACTATTGATTAACGCACTCTGTTTACGTCTTTGTGTTATTAAATAACCAAACAAATACAACTCTGTCCTCAGACAGAACTTCTATAAAAATGATTCTGGTTAAAACAATGCACAATATATACAACATTAAATTCACAAAAAAGCATGACAATTATAATAATGTATTGCGAAAATACCCTGCCAGGTGTATATTATTAAAATCAGCCTTAAACAAAGAATTGTCTGCAAATGACAATTGTAATGGTAATTTGTAGATGTATACAGCACAACTAATCGCCGGTGAGGGAAGCCGGGCACTGTCCATGGGCAGGGGGAGATTTGGTGATTTGCGCAGAATCAACGCTGAGACAACTCTGGCCGCATATATGCATAATATGCAAGGAAGATGGAAAAGTGAAAAGTAGGCATGTGTGTCACTGTGAAGGCAATGGTTATGTGGACCACACATGAAAGGCTATGGCAGATGCATAGACAATTAAATGTGCTACATAAAACTACATACGTATAATCGTCGATATACATAGATGTAGGGGAAAAAGTGAAGATTGCATTTTCAAGTGCAGCCGCACATAAATTGAACATGCATTTATATATATATATATATATATGCAAACCAGTGGTAGTCCCGTCGAGGAAGCACCACCCCAGAACGAAGGAGGCCGTGAGGTCAGACACACTGGCCTTGATACGGAGGAGCGGCGCAGGATTAAGGACAGGTTTCCGTAGCGGGGGTTCACTGAGGACTTTATCGAGAGCAGCAATTGTGCGTGTTTTATATTTTAAAGGTGAAAAATTAAATGCACTACATCCCCCATAATGCCTACAGAACTGTCTGATTGCAGCTGCCCCATTCAGGGGCGTGTTATTGTTTGGTCAATATATGAGGGGACAGGCACACCGCAGCACGCTTACCTTCCGCCTAAAGCCATTGAGAAAGCTAATCAGCGAAACGCGTCAGGCATCGCGAAAGGCTGCTTTCAACCTACCTGCTACATGAATTCTGCCCATACCTGTGATTGAGGCTGGTAACCTCCGTCGTCTCCTCGAGTGCTGCTCAATTGGGACTACCACTGGTTTGCATATATATATATATATATATATATATATATATATTATCTACTGGCGGTCGCCAGTAGATAGTTATAGTTAGGACCGTGTTTCCATAGGAAATCCGCAACATTCTATTTGGAATAACTTTGGCGCCGATTGATGAATCCCCGCGAAATTTCCAAAATAGGTGGGGCGCTCCGCTCCGCTCCTACCCTGAAAGTCTTGGGGGGATTCGTCAAGCGGGGGCTGAGAAAAAAGGGGGGTCCCAAAACACGTTTTTCCCTAGGGACCTTTAGTCCAAGGTACAGCCCAAACGGTGAACAGAATTACTTTAAATTTGGAAAAGAGGTAGTCCTCAGGTCAGGGATGTGCCTTTTGCATATCTGGAGTCAATCTGTTCAGTAGTTCCTGAGAAAATTGCAGTTAAAAGTACATATATATCTATAGCCTCGCAGCGTGCGCACACGGTGCGCGCACGGTGACGTGCGCGAGCGACCGCAATCCTCTGCTGATGACGTCAGATATTACATCACTGATTAAATATGTGTCTTTCTGAAAAGTAAATATTTGTAATATATGTATAGCTAAAGATTAATGGAAGAAGACATGGGTAAATAGGTGTCTAAATACAGTGATGTAATATCTGACGTCATCAGCAGAGGATTGCGGTCGCGTGAGTTATAGTTGCCTGCACTAACTATAACGGGGGAATTTCATTGGTTTTTTACGAGGGAAATGTCCAGCTAACTATAACATGTGTGAAACCTATGGTTTTTTAAGTGAATTTGCAAGGTTTTTTAAATGCTAATTCCTAACTATAACGTGTGTGAAACCTATGGTTTTTTAAGTGAATATATATATATATATATATATATATATATATATATATATTACCTACTGGCGGTACTGGACCCTCTTACCATAGGAAATCCGCAACATTCTATTTTGAATAACTTTGGCGCCGGTCGACGAATCCTCGCGAATTTTCCAAAATAGGTGGGGCGCTACGCTCCGCTCCTACCCTGAAAGCCTCGGGGGGATTTGTCAAGTGGGGGCTGAGATAAAAGGAGGGTCCCAAAACGCGTTTTTCCCATGCATTTTTCCATAGGACCTTTAGACACAGCTACAGCCCGAACGGCTGAACAGAATTACTTGAAATTTGGCAGAGAGGTAGTCCTCAGGTCAAGGAAGTGCCTTTTGTAGGTTTGGTGTAAATCTGTTCAGTAGATTCTGAGAAAATAGCCTTTAAATCAATATATATATCTGAGCCAGCTTACGGTGCGCTTACCGTGCGCTTACCGTACGCGTACGGTGGCGTGCGCGAGCGCGATTCTGATTGGCTGTTAGATCTTAGTAAACATTCGAATCAGTCGAAACCAGGAAGCGGCGGCCGCCATTTTGTGTATTTCACTCAGAAAAAAAAGGGTGATAACTTGAAAAGGGGGCAAGGAAGAGAGTTACAGACCCCCTAACATTTGTAAGGGGGTCAAAGAAGGACAGAAAAGTACAAAAAAAACATTTATTGATTTTAAAAAAAAATCGCGGGGTACGCGTACGGTAAGCTCACCGTACGCGTACGGTAAAAAAAAAATAAAAAAAAAAATGAAATGCAGATTTAAGTGTTTAGATATTAGGGGGCTCTAAAAAGAGCCGTTGTGTTTATTAAGTGTTTTTTTAGTGGTACCTACAAGTAAGTACCGATGCAGAGTCTAAGGTTCAAGAGGAAGACTCTGTTCCCTTCATCAGTGAAGTGTACACCATCTCCTCTATAAATGTCTTGCATGTCGTAACGCAAGTTGTTGTGGTAAATGGAACCCATACCATAGTCACGGAGGAAAGCAGAAACAGATTTGTTGACGTGCTTTCTTGCTTTGTCAATCTGTGGACAAAAATGATTGGACCAGTTCCATTTTTGCCTTTGGCATATGTTAGAAAACACAAAGGCAGTTTTAGGGAAAAGTGAAAACAGTTGTGCAAAGGTCTCCTTCATAAGCATTTCCAGACCTACCCCAGTCAAAGTGCCTAGGTCATTGCCACCACAGTGCACTATTATGAGGTCAGGGTGTTGGATTTGCATGACGGATTTCACCAATGGCATCAATTGGTGCCACTTTAACCCTCTCTGACCAATCCATTTAATGTCTACATTTGGCAAAGCAAGGTCTCTCACCATATCTGTTTTCTCTGCATACTTTTCACTCCAAAAGACATAGCTGTGCCCTACAATCCACACTGTGAACATCTTCAAAGGAGAACTGGATGCACTCAGGAGGTGTAATTCAGTAGAATGGTAAAAAGAAATGAAAGACAGTTTGGAAATGGAGGCATACATTTTTTTTTTTATAAAAAAAAGAACTGATTGGCTGTTTCATACCATTCTAGAATAAAAACTAGGCTGTATGTGTAAATTTATAGAAGCATGTTTTGTATTGGTACAGAAAAATGTGTTACCAAAGAACAGTACTATGGATTTGCTGTTAGGTTTGAAAAGTCAAGCACTCCTGCTCTTTGGAAATGAAACATTGTGTGGCGAACTTCTGACCTAACTCCACACAGCAGTGTTCCATGAGCTGTTGCTATGGTAGCAGGCAGAAGTCAAGTTGGGGGAAGGGTACTAGGCAGAAGTCAAGTTGGGGGAAGGGTACTTTTGGAAAAGGGTTGGTTTTCAACCAATAGAAATGTGTGATTACATTTGAAAAAAAGGGGGAAGCACTGAGATTTGAAACTTACATGTATATGTGTGGAAAAAGAGAGGGAAAGTTTGCCATTATCTGGTTCTGCTGAGAGGAGAGAGGTGTACAGAACAGAGATCCTGGCTCTGATAATCTGCTGTTTGAGTGCCACATTTCTTTCACAACTAACTAATTTTAAAGGTGAGTTTAGAGTTTGAGAGGGGATGTATATGGTAAATTAAGAAATGAATAATAGAATTGGAATTCCTTTTGTTGAAGTTGTGTTTATTATTTTCTGTTTTGGGAGAAATTTAAATGTGAGGAACATGTAAAATAATATGGACTATGTTTTCACGATAAATTAAGGTGTACTGGTAAAAATAAGGAATACTTTAAGGGTTTGAGGTTGCACTCAGTAATGCAAATACATTCAGCATCAGTAAGGCTGGTTGCCCTTGCTGGAGTGTAGTGAGTCACCCAGGTTACACATTTTGCTGGTCTCAGAAAGCTGTTTGGTATTGCTCAGGGGATTTTACATTTGCATTAGATGGAAAGGGGGAGGTATTTTTTTATGCAGAAGCAGACTCTTAGCACACAGCCAGCTGCTTATCCTGTGGAATCATGGATAGTATTCACAACCGAGTGGGGTTTGAGGTTTCAGTTAGTAATGCAAATACATTCAGCATCACTAAGGCTGGTTGCCCTTGCTGGAGTGTAGTCAGTCACCCCGGTTACACATGGTGCTGGTCTCAAAAAGCAGTTTGGACATGTGCTGTTTTCAGAATCTGAAAAGTGGATTCAAAATGTGTCAGTCTGTAAAAGTGTTTATCACTTGCCAAAAAAAAGAGTAGTAAGTGTGCTTTCAAACTGGCAAAGAAATTTCGTTTTGTGACTAATATGAAAACATGACTCTGTGTGCAAATAGGAATTACAGGCAGAGATTTATTGCGTATTGCTCTGGTGATTTTACATTTGCATTAGATGTAAAGGGGGAGCCATTTTTTTGTATGCAGAAGCAGACTCTTAGCACACAGCCAGCTGCTTATCCTGTGGAATCATGCATAGTATTCACAACCGAGTGGGGTTTGAGGTTTCAGTCAGTAATGCAAATACATTCAGCATCACTAAGGCTGGTTGCCCTTGCTGGAGTGTAGTCAGTCACCCAGGTTACACATGGTGCTGGTCTCAAAAAGCAGTTTGGACATGTAATTTTATCAGAATCTGAAAAGTGGATTCATAATGTGTCAGTCTGTAAAAGTGTTTATCACTTGCCAAAAATAAGAGTAGTAAGTGTGCTTTCAAATTGGCAAAGAAATTTCGTTTTGTGACTAATGTGAAAACATGACTCTGTGTGCAAATAGGAATTACAGGCAGAGATTTATTGCGTATTGCTCTGGTGATTTTACATTTGTATTAGATGGAAAGGGGGAGGTATTTTTTTATGCAGAAGCAGACTCTTAGTACACAGCCAGCTGCTTATCCTGTGGAATCATGCATAGTATTCACAACCGAGTGGGGTTTGAGGTTTCAGTCAGTAATGCAAATACATTCAGCATCACTAAGGCTGGTTGCCCTTGCTGGAGTGTAGTCAGTCACCCAGGTTACACATGGTGCTGGTCTGAAAAAGCAGTTTGGACATGTGCTTTTATCAGAATCTGAAAAGTGGATTCATAATGTGTCAGTCTGTAAAAGTACTTATCACTTGCCAAAAAAAAGAGTAGTAAGTGTGCTTTCAAATTGGCAAAGAAATTTCTTTTTGTGACTAATATGAAAACATGACTCTGTGTGCAAATAGGAATTACAGGCAGAGATTTATTGCGTATTGCTCTGGTGATTTTACATTTGCATTAGATGTAAAGGGGGAGCCATTTTTTTGTGCAGAAGCAGACTCTTAGCACACAGCCAGCTGCTTATCCTGTGGAATCATGGATAGTATTCACAACCGAGTGGGGTTTGAGGTTTCAGTCAGTAATGCAAATACATTCAGCATCACTAAGGCTGGTTGCCCTTGCTGGAGTGTAGTCAGTTACCCAGGTTACACATGGTGCTGGTCTCAAAAAGCAGTTTGGACATGTGCTTTTATCAGAATCTGAAAAGTGGATTCATAATGTGTCAGTCTGTAAAAGTGTTTATCACTTGCCAAAAAAAAGAGTAGTAAGTGTGCTTTCAAATTGGCAAAGAAATTTCGTTTTGTGACTAATATGAAAACATGACTCTGTGTGCAAATAGGAATTACAGGCAGAGATTTATTGCGTATTGCTCTGGGGATTTTACATTTGCATTAGATGTAAAGGGGGAGCCATTTTTTTGTGCAGAAGCAGACTCTTAGCACACAGCCAGCTGCTTATCCTGTGGAATCATGGACAGTATTCACAACCGAGTGGGGTTTGAGGTTGCACTTAGTAATGCAAATATATTCAGCATCACTAACGTTGGTTGCCCTTGCTGGAGTGTAGTCAGTCACCCAGGTTACACATGTTGCTGGTCTCAGAAAGGTGTTTGGTATTGCTCTGGTGATTTTACATTTGCATTAGATGGAAAGGGGGAGCTATTTTTTTATGCAGAAGCAGACTCTTAGCACACACCCAGCTGCTTATCCTGTGGAATCATGCACAGTATTCACAACCGAGTGGGGTTTGAGGTTGCACTTAGTAATGCAAATATATTCAGCATCACTAACGCTGATTGCCCTTGCTGGAGTGTAGTCAGTCACCCAGGTTACACATGTTGCTGGTCAGAGAAAGCTGTTTGGTATTGCTCTGGTGATTTTACATTTGCATTAGATGGAAAGGGGGTGTTATTTTTTTATGCAGAAGCAGACTCTTAGCACACAACCAGCTGCTTATCCTGTGGAATCATGCACATTATTCACAACCGAGTGGGGTTTGAGGTTGCAGTCAGTAATGCAAATACATTCTGCATCACTAAGGCTGGGTGCCCTTGCTGGAGTGTAGTCAGTCACCCAGGTTACACATGTTGCTGGTCTGAAAATGTTGTTTGGACATGTGCTTTTTTAAGAATCTAAAAAGTGGATTCATAATGTGTCAGACTGTAAAAGTACTTATCACTTGCCAAAAAAAAGAGTAGTAAGTGTGCTTTCAAATTGGCAAAGAAATTGCGAATTCTGACTAATATGTAAACATGACTCTGTGTGCAAAGAGGAATTACAGGCAGAGATTTATTGCGTATTGCTCTGGTGATTTTACATTTGCATTAGATGGAAAGGGGGACCTATTTTTTTGTGCAGAAGCAAACTCTTAGCACACACCAGCTGTTTATCCTGTGGAAACATGCACAGTATTCACAACCGAGTGGGGTTTGAGGTTTCAATCAGTAATGCAAATACATTCAGCATCACTAAGGCTGGTTGCCCTTGCTGGAGTGTAGTCAGTCACCCAGGTTACACATGTTGCTGGTCTGAAAAAGCTGTTTGGACATGTGCTGTTTTCAGAATCTGAAAAGTGGATTCAAAATGTGTCAGACTGTAAAAGTACTTATCACTTGCCAAAAAAGTAGTAGAAAGTATGCTTTGCAATTGGCAAAGAAATTTCGTTTTCTGCCTAATTTCAAAGCATGACTCTGTGTGCACACAGGAATTGTTTTTAGATATTTAATTTTTGAAGGTGTTATTGTGATTTTCATTTATAGGAAAGGGGTTTATAGTATTTTAAGATTTGAAAAGATCATAAAAAATGTAGTAATATATTTAAATAAAATAAAGGATTTTTTTTTTTTTTTTCAGGTATTGCTGAAGAGCAGTGAACAAAATTTAAGATGCCTACAAAATCCAGACTAAAGAAAGACCACAAAAAAAAATATTTGAAGACAACTGGAGGACCTAAGTTAGTTGGAGATGCTCATGTTGGGAAAAAGAGAAAATCTTCTGGTAAGCAGACAAAAGATTTTTTAAAGAACATCTTCAAAAAAAGGAAAAATGTACAAAATGTCTGTACTGGAAAGAATGTTTTCAATAGAAAAGAACAGGAAAAAATTGAGAATTTAGTTAATGCAAATATACCTTCTGCAACAATAAAGATTAACTTAAACAGAAAAACAGCGTTTAAAGAGATACGTAGAAAAATGTTTCAGAGAAGAGTTATGTCCAATTTGATAAAGGATGTGAAGAAATATAAGAAAAAGGCAAAATATTACAAGAGAAAAAAAGAAATTGAAGCCATTGCAGCAAAGGCATTAGAATTAAAAAGGAAACTATTCATTTTAATTTTGAATAGGATGCGTACATTAGATAAAATGGTTAATGTACTGAAATCACAAAGCAAAAGGAAAAGAGTAGTGAACAGAACAAACTTTTGTAAAGTGTTTTTAGGAGAATGGATGCATAGTTCAAGTAGTGAACCTTTTTTTAATGAAGAGAGTTATTTTCAAAGTAATAGTTTGCTGCATGCAGTTGACACCAGAGGTCGTGCTTATGAAGTGAAAAATGGTTGCATAATGGAGAAGGAGATAATGGTTCCAAGAGATGAGGTACAAGTGATGGCGGATGAGGCTATGGGGAGACGTCCTAAAGCCCCAGTGTACACTTGGAATTGTAGTAGTATTTGCACTGTGCGTCAGGAATCTATTGATAAATTTCGTGAGTTTCTAAGAGAATATAGTAAAAAAAGTGTAAAACAGAAGATTAAGGTGCTTCAAAGTCTAGATCCATGTAGAGTGAGAGAGAATACTGGTTTGCAGGGTCATTCTCTGGCTTGTCTATCTAGAAAAGTGTGTAATAGTGTTTTCCATCATTTTAGGATGCTGGCTGTTCATCATACTGAAATGAGAAAGTTTGTGAGACGGTTGTATTTTGCTAAAAGTCCAGCAATAAAGTTAGATGAATTGAATAGGGCTCTGTTCTGTGGATCGGTATCAGATGTAGAGAAGGTTGTTGATGAAATTCAGTTTTGTTACTTTGGTCCTGAACAAGACAGTGCAGAAAAGGACACAGTAAATGAGGAAGAAGTGGAAGAGAATGTAGAACCCTCTGTAAGTAAAACATTTAATGATCACATAACAAAATTTGCAATAATCTCTAATGAAAGACCAAATATAACTTGTATTTGTTGCCGCAGAACTCATTATAGAAAACAAACTAGGAATGTTGATCTCTACAGAAAGAGTGAAAATGAAGATAATTATAAGTGGAAGGATTTTGCCACATATATATTTCTTGAAAATTGTTTTGAATTGGGTGAAGATCAGCGTATTTGTAAATACTGTTACAACAAGTTAGAGGAAAATAGAATGCCAACCAGAGCTGTACATAATAATTTAGAATTGGATGTTATTCCTGCCGAACTTTCTGAATTAAATACATATGAGTCTATACTTATTCAATGTGTTCATCCGTTCCAGACCATAGTACGTATGGAGCCCAAAACTGGTAAATTACCTCCTTCAGATTTACTGAGAGGTTTAAAAGGTAGAGTGGTGTATTTGCCCTTGGATTTGAAAAAAAATATGGAAACTATTGATGCAGATACTTTGGAAACTGAACCATTAGTTATTCTGGTTAATGGTGTACCTACAAAGAATAAGAAGATTTGGCAGGAGCTGGTGGATGTACGGAAAGTACAAAGAGCAAATTTGTATTTGAAAAGGAATAACAAATGGTATGAATCAATTTATATAGAAGAAGAAGAAGAAGAAGATTTACAAGAAGACACAGAAACACCAACTGGACAAATTGAAAAAGTGGACAAGTCAAAGGAAGAAGAAATTTATGAACATTTTAGCATACATCCTCTTCATTCAAAAGAAGTTATGGGAGACAATATTGATCTGTTTCAGATGAAGAAAGCAAAAGGAACTCCCGTGAGTGTATGGGAGGAGAGCTTGGAAGCTCGATGTTTTCCCCAGCTGTTTCCTAAAGGAAAAGGAGGACGATACGATGAACGTCCAGAACAGATTCCAGCTTCTGAGTATCGGACTACAAGACTATATGCAGAAGATCCCAGATTTCGACAAAGTATTCCTTATTTGTTCCATCTTTTATTTGAAAGCGACTTGTCTGTAAGGGTGGGCGTAGTTCGCGAAGTAGCACTTCGCGAAGCTACGCAAAGTGAAGTTCGCACTACGCGAGCTACGCGTAGCACTTCGCGAACTGCGTAGTAACATGTTCGCACTGTGCAAGATGTTGTTTTCAATGATTGCACAGTGCGGACAAGCAACCGGCACTGTGCAATCATTGAAAATGGCATCTTGCACAGTGCGAGCTGTAGTTTTCTGCTGCTCGAGTAGATTTTTACTCGAGCGGCAGCTTTCTCAACGCGAACTGGTAGTTTCTCATCGCGAGCGGTCGCGAGCATACGCGACCCCTCGCAATGAGAAACCTGACCTCCTCGCGTTGGGAATCTCGCCGGGAGGTTTATTTTCCATGCTCGCGATCGCGAACAAGGAAAAAGTCTCGCCGGGATGTCATTTTGCTTGCTCGCGGTCGCCAACTTGATGTTGAGGACCGCGAGCAAGCAAAAAATGACCGCAGCACTAAGCAACACTACGCTACGCGTGTTCGCACTGTGCTACGTGCAGTTCGCGTAGTGCGAAGTAGCGCGAACTTCGCAAACTATGCGAGCGTAGCGTAGTGCTTCGCCCAGGCCTACTTGTCTGCACTATCTTATGCAGTAAATCACATTTTAAAAAGTGGAGTACATTTACAAAATGTGTCTGCTAAGGATTTTATGGAGAAAGTGCAGCACCGAGATGATCATTTGGAAACACAACTGATCAATCTGATGGCTTGTCAGCGTGGGACAAATGAATATTGGTACCGACGCCATGGTGAATTAAAATGCATGTTACGAAATTTAGGAACACCAACATGGTTCCTTACCCTAAGCTGTGCTGAGTACGCTTGGGATGATTTACTGGATTTTCTACGAGAGGCAAATTCAAACATTAAAAACATCGAATACAAGACAGCAGGAGAACTGTGCTCATTGGATCCGGTTAATGTTTGCAGATATTTCAATCATAGATTTGAGGCTATGATGTCCTTCATCTGCAATAAAAAAAATCCACCTCTAGGAGAAGTAGTGGATTTCTTTTGGAGAAAAGAGTACCAGGCAAGAGGTGCTCCTCATATTCATATGCTGTTGTGGATCAAGGATGCCCCAAAGTTTGGAACAGATACTGATGAAGCAGTGTTATCTTACATTGAAGAATATGCAACATGTGCTATACCAAAAAGCACAGAAGAGCAAAAGTTAAAGGAGCAAGTTTTACGTTTCCAAAGTCATCGGTGTGGAAAATACTGTCGACGGAAATACAAGAGCAAAGATAAATACTACACTAAATGTCGATTTGGATTTCCTAGACCTGTTCTTTCAAATGGAAGAGTAAACAGTTTTATGTCATCTGTGAGACATACTATCACAAGAAAATCACCTAAGAATACCTACAACCTAAAAAGAAAAGAAGAATCAAAAAATATAAATGACTACAACCCAGTCATTTTATCCATGTGGAATGCTAACATGGATATACAGTATGTAGCTGACAATTCCATTGCTGTTGCTCGATATGTAACGTCTTACATTACTAAATCTGAAAAAACTGAATTGAAAGAAATGTGAGAAGAGATTTCTCATGAGAAGACTGTCAGTAAGAAGCTGTACAGTTTCAGTTTAAAGATGTTATCGCATCGAGAAATTGGATCCTACGAATGTTCAGATAGGTTATCTTCTGCAAGTCTCTACTCGAAATCAAGAAGAATAATTTGGGCAAGTTTAGGCCTTGCAGCAATGAGAAATCGGGTACTGAAATCTGTTGGAGAAATTGAATATTTGGCCGAGAATGACCCAGAAAGTACAGATATTTTGAAATCAAACATGTTGGACACATATTATCCCAAGAGAAGTCATCATCTGGAGAACATGTGTCTCTATGAAGTGCTGCAGAACTACATTTATTCACGGAAAGCCGCAGAAGACATCAACAATGGAAAATATAAAGTCATTGGTGAGGAAGGGTGTTTGGTGAAGCAAACAAAAGGAAGTTTGATAAATCACAGGAAGCTGAGTTGCGACACTACTGACAAAAAGGAATTTTACTACTTGGCTCTTTTACAGCTGTTTAAACCATGGCGTACAGAGGATGAACTACTGGGAGAATTTCAAAGCTATGAAGATTCATTTAATGCTTGCAAAGACAGCATACAATGCAGTACATTCACAACTTATCTGCAAATGTTAAATGAAGAAATGGAACAGGAAACTACAATTGCAGCAGAAGTAGCTAGAGACAGTTCTCAAGACAGCCAAAGTTCAGGAACACTCAGTCAAGATCCCCTAGGACAACCAATCGTTGAAAATGAAGCATCAATAGCCATGAATGAAGTGGAAACGGCTATGAATCAAGCTCAAGAAGAATTTATAGACTTACAAAGTTTGGAAAGACAACTGAATGAAGAGCAGCAACAAATTTATGAAGAGATCAGAAACAAAATTGATCACGGATTTCTACATGAAAAAAAAGAGTGCTCATGCACATCATTTCATCCAATCAGGATGTATGTAAGCGGACAAGCTGGAACTGGAAAAAGTTTCCTAATAAAAGTCATCAGAAGCTACCTACAGCAAAAAACGGATTCTACTTTGTCTTGTGTGGTTACTGCTCCAACTGGGTTAGCAGCATATAACATAAAAGGAATCACCTTACATCGTTTGCTAATGTTACCAGTGGAGCATGAGAACAAAATACAATACAACAAGCTAACTGGAGAAGCATGCTTGGAAGTTTCAAGAGTATTGAAGAAGATGCAAGTTCTCATTATTGATGAGGTGAGCATGGTATCAAACTTAATGCTTGCCTTTGTGCATTTAAGAATGCAGCAAATTCTAAGGACAGACTATGACGTGTTATTTGGTGGAAAACATGTCATAGTTTTTGGGGATCTTCTACAACTTACTCCAGTTAAAGGACAACCAGTGTTTAATACTGTGACACATGAAGACACAAAGAAGTCATTGGGAAGCATCGGTAATGCAAATATTTGGTCCTTCTTTGAGTACAAGGAACTTACTACTAATATGAGGCAAGCAAACGATGAAGAATATGGAAGTATTCTGAAAGATATCAGGATTGGACTACTCACAGAAGTTGGCAAAAAAGCATTACAGAGTCGGCTGCTACATAATTTATTTCCAAAGGAAGAAATAGTTGCAGAGAAGATATACAAGAACATTGCAGAAAAGAAAAGTGTCATCTGCTTAATGCCAACTCTACGTGAATGCTCAATATTCAATGAGGAGCTTTTAAAATTGGAAAAGGAAGATATCAGGAAATTGGAAGCAGTGGACAAAATTGAGGATGGAAGAATTACTATCACATTAACAGGCACACTGAAAAATAAATTGGATTCACTAGAGAAGAACATTTCCAAAACAGCTGGATTAGAAAAAAATCTATATGTTTGCATGAACTGTAGAGTATTTTTAAGGAGAAATTTGGATGTTGAAAAAGGTTTAGTTAATGGAGCTATGGGAAGAGTTGTGGGTTTTATTAATTATCAGAAAAAAGATGGAATTGAATGTTTAAAAATAAAATTTGATCAGATAGAAGAAGTTAAAGATATTTGTCGTTGTTCAGTTCGTTTCATGCTTGCGTAAGACTTATATGTACGTAGGAAGCAGTTTCCGTTTTCTCTAGCATATGCTGTAACTATTCACAAGTCTCAAGGATTGACTGTAGATTGTGCTTTTGTGAACATTGGTTCAACTGTGTTCAAAGAAGGTATGGCTTATGTAGCTTTGTCACGAGTGAAAACATTATCTGGTTTATTCATGATAGACTTTGATGACTCAAAAGTTAGTGCTGATACAAATTGTGTAAAGGAGTATAATAGATTAAGAAGAACCTATGCTCCTCATTTAGGTCAGTATCCTGTGTTGGAGAAACGTGTAGTTTCTCGTAAAAGGAGAAATGAGAATATCTGTAATGAAGATGTAGAGAGGAGGAAAAAAGAGGAGTGATGTAATTGCAAGCAAAAAGAAAAAGGAAAATGAAGAAGAGGTTGTAGGATGTCATTTTGAAAATAGCTCTGGTGTCAACTGCTACGCTAATGTAGTGCTGAATGTTGCATTTTATCTGGAAAGTGTGCAAGACCAGATAATAGTAAATCAGAGAAAAAGATTCTGTTCTGAGTTGAGTCTTCTTTTTCAAAAGCTGAGTAATGATAAAACTCAAATAGAAAGTGCTACTGAAATTAGAAAACTTTTAGATGTATGTTCAGGATGAACACAGTTTTCTCAAAATGTACAGCAAGACGCACAGGAATTCTTGATGTTTTTTCTTCAGGTACTGGAAGAAGAAGGGGTTCCCATTGAAAATATGTTTGGTGTCTCTTATAAATGGGAACATAGTTGTGAAAACTGTTACAATACATGTGGCTCTAATGTTGATTCTGAAAGATTTATTTATTTAACATTGCCAGAAAGTAAAACAGTCACTTTTGCTAAATTAGTTAAAGATGCTAATCATAGCATGGAATGCGGTGAGTGTCAATCTGAAATGTTTTCAACGTTAATTTTAAAGGAATACGGACAGTATGTAATTTTAATGATGCAACGATGTAAAGCTGATGGTTCAAAATTGGATACTTTAATAAAGAAGTTTACAGGACAGCAATTATCAATTTCAGGAAAAACTTTTGTAACAGTTGCAATAATTTTCCATGAAGGACCTACTGTTACTTCTGGACATTACACAGTTTATCTTAAATGTGAAAAAGGCTGGACACTGTGTAATGATTCCCAATTGATTTTCAAGCAACGTTTGCCTTTTGATTTAGCAAATTCCTATCTAATCTTCCTGAAACCTAAATTTTAGAGAGACTTGGCAAGATCTGTACAAAACAATTTTACCATTTTATTGGATTACCATTGGAATTTTCAAAAAAAAATGATTTTACAAATTATCATTTGGCCTAATGGAAAGGTAACCAATTGTAATGTGGACTTTTTAAATTTTTAATGAAACTTTGGAAAACCAAAAATTTAGACAAAATCGGTAACATCTGCACAATTTAAATTTTGGAATGTTATTGGATTGCCATTGGAAATTTATTCAAAAAAGATTTTTAAAATTACTATTTGGCCATGAGGAAAGGTAAACAATTGTATTGTGGACTTATTTAATTATTAATTAATCTTTCGGAAACCAAAATGTTACAGAGAATCGGTGAGATCTGTACAATTTAAACTTTAGAATTTTATTGGATTAACATTGGAAATTTAATCAAAAAAGAATTTTAAAATTACTATTTGGCCTAAAGGAAATGGAACCAGATGTATTGTGGAGTTATTTGAGATATATTTTTGTGATTATACTTCTGAAACAAAAATGTCAGACGGTATTTTAAAGAAATAAGTATTGATATTAGATGATATTTTTTAAGAATATTATGCATTTCTATAATGTTATGTTTAAGTAAAAAGAGATTCTGGGCTTTTTTAAAACAATCTTTGAGATTGTTATTTTTTTTTTGCCCTCTGTTAAATGATGAATGCAATTGCTTTCACAATTTATAGTGAAATGCAATATATTCTGAAAACAGCAAAAAAAAGGCAAAACATTTTTTGGGAAAATATGTAAATATGTGTACTGTATTATAAAATGTTTTATTAAATATTAATACTTTTTTCTTTTTTTTCAGATTGAGATAGAAAATTTTCGAAAACTTGAACCATTTTTAAAGCAATTAAAATTAAATTTAAATTAATAAATAATTTTTTGAGTGGGTATGGTAAGTCAAAAATTTCATGGTCCCTTTTTTCCACTTCTCCACAATCACATTTTCAGTTTTTCATTGTAGTCTCTCAAGGACCTTGTAATGTGATAATTGATTTTTAGTTTTTTTAAAAAAAAAAAAAAAAAACTTACGCGTTCCGTACGCGTAATGGTAAAAAAAAAATAAAAAAAAGTTTTAAAAAATATATAAAAAAAAGTTAAAAGGTAAGGTTGGCTCTTAAAAGAGCCGTTGTGTTCATGCAGGGACAGAGGAAAGAAAGAATGGGAATATTAGTCGGTACGACAAATGTGCTGATCTATTAAATTGTTCACTAGGGCAACACTGGTCTCCCTATGACAAATTAGATCATGACAAGTGGCGCACCGAATTAAAACCCTCGCAAACCGATGGTTGGTTTCCAGAGGACGAGAAAAAGGAGATGCTCCCCCCACAGATGAAGGGCTCAGCTGACCTACCGAAGATGGACTCGGCCCTGCAGATGATGGACCAGGCTGAGCTGCTGTGGATGTGCTTGGTTGACTTACTGAAGGGTTACCTTCAGTATGTCGAGCATGTGTCCTACCGTGTACATCTTGAAGGTGTCTCAACATGGTGTGATTCCCGAAGGAATACTTCTTGTTGGGATTCCCTCTTGAAAGTACACGGCCACAAAGCTTACAAGTCACTAAGGTTTCTTGCCCTCTGGAAAAGAAAAATACTCCCATATGAAAGAGCTCTTTTGTTTCCTCCTTCTCTGCCTCAAGGTAGTGCTGCTAGCCTGACTCTCAGAAGAGTTCTGCTGTTCTGCCATCGTATCACAAAGACAACTCAGCTCCTTCTCCTAAGGGATCACAAGCAGAAATGAGGGGAATGGGTGTGGTGTAGGAGAGTTCTAGAACTGAAAGTAGTTTCAACCAATCAAAAGTTGTGTTTCATGATCACATGACCCACCGTGCGCGTACGTTACGCTTACGGAGCGCTTACGGTAAAAGTACGCATGCGCGTAAAAAAGACACGCGCACGCGCGCATGCGCAAAACAGGCACGCCCCTTCACTTCCGCGTAACATGCGCGTGCAGCGTACGCGTTACGCGCTGCGCGCGCGTGACGTACGTCTACGCAAATTGCGTAAATGAACGCAAACAGCGTAGAAATCTAACGTTATGAAAGCAAGACGTGCGCTTACCGTACGCGCACGTTAAAAAAATAATAAAAAAAAGAAAAAAAGGGGAAAAAAAACACTATGTTATACTAATAAATCTTACCTGTTTAGTTTAAAAAAATGGTAAAAAAAAATTATATATTGTAGAATTTTTAAAATTTAACCATAGTCTTTAAAAAAGGATAGAAAATTAAAATAAAAATATGTTAAAAAAATTGAAAAAAAAAAATAAAAAAAAAATAAGAATTAGCATTTAAAAAACCTTGCAAATTCACTGAAAAAACCATGGGTTTCACACACGTTATAGTTAGGAATTAGCATTTAAAAAACCTTGCAAATTCACTGAAAAAACCATGGGTTTCACACACGTTATAGTTAGGAATTAGCATTTAAAAAACCTTGCAAATTCAATGAAAAAACCAAAGGTTTCACACATGTTATAGTTAGCTGGACATTTCACTCGTAAAAAACCAATGAAATTCCCCCGTTATAGTTAGTTCAGCTAACTATAACTCGCGCGCCCGCAATGCACTACTGATGACGTCACATATTACATCACTCATGACATGGTCACTGACATCACTCATGACATCACTGATGACATCTCAAATGACATCACTGATGACATCACTGATGACATCATCCTTGTGATAGAGTGGCAGACCTCCTCTTCCCCTAATATAACCTTTGATACACACATTCAAAAATAGAGACTAAAATTTTTAAAACAATGGACATACCAATACCAGTTACAAGAACCTCTTAAGTAATTCTAAGAACCACATACACATCCACTCATTCACCAACAGTCCTATACAGTCACTCATACATGCACTCACTCATCATATGTACTCATACACCTATACATCCTGTTACACAATGCCACTCATCCATAGAGTTACTCACACATACTCACTCATGCTAATAAAGAAACAAACATACATTTATTAGCTTATACAGTTATACACACACCACCACACTTACTTCTACGGAAACTTACACATACTTAGTCGTATAAACAATCACTTATAGAAACACATACTTATTCATACAGGAACTCTTTCAATCTCTCACTCTCATATATACTCACTTATATACACCAATAGTCACATATACTAGTTTAATAGATATGTAGTTACTCATAAAGACACTATTGAGACAGTCATTCACTCACTAACACACCCATACACACACTCATCCACCCATACAGTCCTGCACACATGCTGTCTTCAACACATACAAAGAGTGAATCACTCATTCATGCACCTATGCACTACATAATACCCCCCACCGAACCATACAGACACTCAGACTGATACTCAAAAAAACAACTAATAACCTATATAGACACCCATGAAGCTACTCACCAACCCATGCAGCCACTTATACACAAAGTGAGAGACTGATACAGATATTTTCATATTTAAACATTACTCAGTAAGCCATGTATTCACTATGATACACTTAATCAGTCAGTTACACAATAAATTTTTCAAAAACAAAGCATCCATTTAGACACTTATATACCCATTTATTCTTCCATTGACCTTGAGATATACATATATAAAACATATTTAATTTTCAGAAAAACACACATTCACTGGATGATGTCATCAGTGATGTCATCAGTGATGTCATTTGAGATGTCATCAGTGATGTCATGAGTGATGTCAGTGACCATGTCATGAGTGATGTAATATGTGACGTCATCAGTAGTGCATTGCGGGCGCGCGAGTTATAGTTAGCTGAACTAACTATAACGGGGGAATTTCATTGGTTTTTTACGAGTGAAATGTCCAGCTAACTATAACATGTGTGAAACCTTTGGTTTTTTCATTGAATTTGCAAGGTTTTTTAAAAGCTAATTCCTAACTATAACGTGTGTGAAACCCATGGTTTTTTCAGTGAATATATATATATATAAACCTTAGAAATTCACTGAAAAAACCATAGGCTTTGAGGGCGTTATAGTTAGCTGGACTTTTCACTCGTACAAAACCATTGAAATTCCCCCGTTATAGTTAGTTCAGCTAACTATAACTTGCGCGCCCGCAATGCACTGCTGATGACATCACATATTACATCACTCATGACCTGGTCAGTGACATCACTCATGACATCACTGATGACACCTCAAATGACATCACTGATGACATCATCCAGTGAATGTGTGTTTTTCTGAAAATTAAATATGTTTTATATATGTATATCTCAAGGTCGATGGAAGAATAAATGGGTATATAAGTGTCTAAATGGATGATTTGTTTTTGAAAAATTGATTGTATAACTGACTGATTAAGTGTATTTTAGTGAATACATGGCTTAGTGAGTAATGTGTAAATATGTAAATATCTGTATCAGTCTCTCACTTTGTGTATAAGTGGCTACATGGGTTGGTGAGTAGCTACATGAGTGTCTGTATAGTTTATTAGTTGGTTTTTTGAGTATCAGTATGAGTGTCTGAGTGTCTGTATGGTTCGGTGGGGGGTATTGCGTAGTGCATAGATGCATGAATGAGTGACTCACTGTTTGTGTGTGTTGAAGACAGCATGTGTGCAGGACTGTATGGGTGGATGAGTGTGAGCATGGGTGTGTTAGTGAGTGAATGACTGTCTCAATAGTGTCTTTATGAGTAACTACATATGTTTTAAACTAGTATATGTGACTATTGGTGTATATAAGTGAGTATATGTGAGAGTGAGAGATTGAAAGAGTTCCTGTATGAATAAGTATGTGTTTCTATAAGGGATTGTTTAAAAGACTAAGTATGTGTAAGTTTCTGTAGAAGTAAGTGTGGTGGTGTGTGTATAATTGTATATGCAAGTAAATGGATGTTTGATTCTTTATTAGCATGAGTGACTATGCGTGTGAGTAACTCTATGGATGAGTGGCATTGTGTAACAGGATGTATAGGTGTATGAGTACATATGATGAGTGAGTACATGTATGAGTGACTGTATAGGACTGTTGGTGAATGAGTGGATGTGTATGTGGATCTTAGAATTACTGAATAGGTTGTTGTAACTGATATTGGTATGTCCATTGTTTTGAAAATTTTAGTTTCTATTTTTGAATGTGTGTATCAAAGGTTATATTAGGGGGAGATGAGGTCTGCCACTCTATCACAAGGATGATGTCATCAGTGATGTCATTTGAGATGTCATCAGTGATGTCATGAGTGATCTCACTGACCATGTCATGAGTGATGTAATATGTGACGTCATCAGCAGAGCATTGCGGGCGCGCGAGTTATAGTTAGCTGAACTAACTATAATTTCAATGGTTTTGTACGAGCGAAAAGTCCAGCTAACTATAACACCCCTGAAACCTATGGTTTTTTCTGTGAATTTCTAAGGTTTTTTAAATGCTAATTCCTAACTATAACGTGCCTGAAACCTATGGTTTTTTCAGTGAATTTCAAAGGTTTTTTAAATGCTAATTTCTAATTATGCCTACAGAGATAGGACATGTGAAGAAAGATGAAAAAATGCACAGAAAGAAAAAAAAGAAATGCAGAAAGAAGCAACAGAAGTCCTCAAAGACGAAGAAAAGTGCAGGAAGAAGGATAACGTGCAGAAAGAACAAACAGAAGAGCAGAAAAAAGCCTTGTTGCAAAATCATCCTGTACCCTCAACCTTTTCAGACGGATACTGGTGGTAACTGAGTCTGACTAACCAGTCCTAGAGCCAGTGGTATGTTAAAAGACACTCAGAATACAGTGAAAACACCTACATACACTAGGGAACACTATGCGTGGGGCCCCCCTGTGATCAGCATGACCTCCTCTGTAAGCCCCTAGTATATAATAGGGCAGGGGATTAAAACTACCTCTTAAAACGCGCCACAGGGCGTGTTTGCACACGACACCTCAGGCCCCGTCCCCTCACTTCCCCAATGTGTAAACACGCCCTCTGGCTGTTTTAATTTGGGAGATTAAGTCCCCTTGAATCCTGAGGGTCCCTAGGGTCCAACTAGACCACTAGGTACCTCCAGTAAGCGCCACAGAGCTGCGTTGTAGAGAGATGTAAAAAGGGGCACGGCCTAGACCACCTCTCTGCAACGCAGCGCAGTGGCGCTTACTGGAAGCACCTGGTGGGCTACTTGGCCCCCAGGGTCCCTCAGGATTGAAGGGGAATTATTTCCCCACCTTAAAACGCGCCACAGGGCTTGTTTGCACACGTTAACTCTAGCCCCGTCCCCTCCCTTCACCACTGTGTAAACACGCCCTGTGGCCGTTTTTAGTTGAGAGATTAAGTTCATTTGAATCCTGAGGGACCCTAGGGTCCAACTAGCCCACTAGGTACCTCCAGTAAACGCCACAGAGCTGCGTTGCAGAGAGGTGTAAAAAGTGGCGCGGCCTGGACCACCTCTCTGCAACGCAGCTCAGTGGCGCTTACTGGAAGCACCAGGTGGGCTAGTTATCCCCCAGGGGGCCTCAGGATTGAAGGGGAATTATTTCCACAACTTAAAACGCGCCATAGGGCGTGTTTGCACACATCACCTCAGGCCCCGTCCCCTCTCTTCCCCACTGTGTAAACACGCCCTGTGGCCGTTTTTTAAGTTGGGAGATTAAGTCCCCTTGAATCCTGAGGATCCCTAGGGGCAAAATAGCCCACTAGGTACGTCCAGTAAGCACCATTGCAGAGAGGTGTAAAAAGGGGCAAGGCCTGCACCACCTCTCTGCAACGCAGAGCAGTGGCGCTTACTGGAAGCACCTGGTGGGCTAGTTGGCCCCCAGGGACCCTCAGGATTGAAAGGGAATTATTTCCCCAACTTAAAATGCGCCACAGGGCGTGTTTGCACACGTCACCTCAGGCCCTGTCCCCTCCCTTCACCACTGTGTAAACGCGCCCTGTGGCCGTTCTAAGTTGAGAGATTAAGTCCCCTTGAATCCTAAGGGTCCCTAGGGTTAAACTACCCCACTAGGTACCTCCAGTAAGCGCCACAGAGCTGCGTTGCATAGAGGTGTAAAAAAGGGCGTGGCCTCAGAACACCTGTCTGCAACACAGCTCCCTGGCACATACTGGAGATACCTGTTGGGCTAATTGGCCCTCAGGGACCCTCAATATTGAAGGTGAATTAATTCCCCAACTTACAACTGGCCAGGGGGCGCGTTTGCAGAGTGCTGCAAGGAGGGGCGTGGCCTCCGGTGCGATGCCGGTCTTTTATTTATTTTATTTTTTTCAAGAAGGAGGGCTGTGTGGCCCCTCTTCGTTTTCTAATTTACTGGCCCTGGGGACCCTGTCCCCCAGGGCCTGCACCCTAATTTTTTTTGTTGAAAAAAATTAATTTGGCCCTCCCAAGGCCTTAATCGGCCCCGGGGACCCCAACCACCGGGTCATGGCCTTTTTTTTTTTATTCTTTAGGAGGGTGCTGCGTTGCACCCCTCCTCCGGCCACTTATGGCCCCGGGGACCCCATCCCCCGGGGCCAGCCTTTGTTTTTTATTATTTAAAAAAAATATATATTTATAGAAAACCCTAGGATATGCTGGACAAACCGTATGTACCTATCACCATGACGATTTGCGTGATATTCATTAAAAGGCGACTATGCATAGAATGAATCCACATGGAATGTATTTACACTGCTAGTGAAGCTCTGACATGTCTGACGCCGTACCGTGCCTAATCCCGTCGCCCCCGCCAGTGGGTACTCTCCAAGTAGACAACCTTGTCGTTTATTTATACAAACATGGGTAGCTATTGAAGGGCACATTTAATATACACGCACACCAAGCCTTTCAAAGGAGATTCGACAAAAATTCGACCAAACTATGCAAGAAACCCCCCTCACGGTTAATCAAACACACATCCACCGCCGGATGTGTAATACTTTTTATTTTACTCTCTGGAAAGGAGACGAAACTCACTTGAGAGTCACAGCGTGCTCCTGGCTGAGCCCAATGCTGTGTTACACCCACCAGTGCCCGCTGAGTGCCTCACACCTCTGTGTTGTATTCCACCAGCTAGTGCGTATGCTATGACACTCTCTTGCCCATGTGCACTGAAACACCACCCCGTGAATATGTCATGCCACACTTGCCTTTGCACGGGTTATATTGCCCTATCTAACATGCCTTCCTTGATGCCTATGTTATAATGCACAGCGCTATGCCATACATATTACAATCTGGGATCCATATCTTTGTCACAGTGCATATGCAACGTTACACTCCCCAGCACATATTTTATATTACAACTTTAGAGACTAGTTAGGTTACACAACACTGCCCTGTGCATATTTCACTCCAAGGCGCATATCGCATAGCACGCGCTAGTGCCTGTCGCGCTCTCCAATGAATCTGTCATTGCGCACAATGTATTGCATATTATAGTTCACGCCCCGGTTCATCTTATATCACACTTTTTGGTGCATAGTTTATACCATATACTATATCTAGTTTTCATTTTCAATCATGCTCTCAGGACTATGTTCTACATAACACTGCGTCCACCTACCCTTTTCACGGGCATTACATTTTGCCATGGGGTGGAGGGTCAGGGGGGTGTTTCTGCCAGGTGAGCCCGGAGTCACAGTCACAAACGTCCTCTTCTTCCCGAATAAAAGTGAGATTATTCTGCATACTTGTTCATATTTTAAGTAGTTCGCACAGACACACATTTTAAAAACAATAAAGTTCCTAACACCCACCTTCTCTGAACAGTTAGCTTGCTGCCCCATCCACCTCCTCCCTATCCTCTGTTGTCTGAATCCATGGACTAGCCTCCTCCCTCCTGCCATGCATGGTCTGATGTGCTGCCACTGCCCTCCATTTAGCATTATGTCTCAGTCCACTCCTCCTGCCCTCCATTTCCCAATTCTATGACCCATCATTGACCTCCTGCTTAGCCTCTGTGCTTAGCTTTCTGCCCCTATTCTCCTTCCCCCTACCCTCCGATGTCTTTGTGCATGCCCCTGCTCCATCCTTTTTGCCCACCATGTTCCATGGACCTGCCACTCCTATCTACTCTGAGTGTTCTGTTGAGCTGCCACTCCCCTCCCACCTGACTAGCATTGTCAGATGACTGTAACCTGTCCCTGCCACCTCCACCCTGCCTGTCCACATGCCATGCCCCTATCCCCTTCCTCCTGTCCTCCATGGTCCATTTTACTGCCACACCCTTCTGCCCTCCCTGGTCTGTTGTGCTGCAACTGCTCCTTCTGCCTGGCCCACGCGGTCTGTTGTGAGGCCCCTTTCCCTGAACTCTCTTGTCTGTGCCCAGGTCCTTACCCTCCCTTCTATCCTCCATGGTCCTTTGTGCATGCCCCTGCACCCTCCTTCTTGCCCATCATAGCCATTGTGCTGCCCTTAACCCTCCCGCTAGCCATGCATGGTCTTCTGTGCTGCCATGGCCCCTCCCACCTTCCCTGTGTGGTCAGCTAGCTGCCCCTGACCCCCTCCCACCTTCCCTCCATGGTCTGTGTGTATGCCATC
This sequence comes from Triturus cristatus, assembly GCF_964204655.1. NCBI lineage: Eukaryota > Metazoa > Chordata > Amphibia > Caudata > Salamandridae > Triturus > Triturus cristatus. Next base: position 519,093,905 of record NC_140582.1, on the reverse strand, counting down.
ATAGACTCATTGTTGCTCTCCATGCTGTGTCTTGTTTCTAGTGCCCATCCTGCCTGACCTCCATGGTCATCTTGCTGCTCCTGCCCTGCCCCCTTGCCCCCAGCCCTCTGTTTCCATGTGCAGACCCCTATTCCCTCCCTCCTGGCTTGTCTGTTCCATTGTAATGCCCCTGATCCGTCCCTCCTGCCCTTTATGGTCTGTTATGCTGCAGCTCTCTCTCCTGTCTGTCCATTATGGTCAGCTAGCTACCATTGCCTCTTTCCCCTCTCTTCTCTGTTGTCCATGTGCATGGTCCTTTCCCTCCCTATTGCTTTCTATGGATTGTTGTGCTGCACTCCCGTCCCGCATGCGCTGTGTGGTGTATTGTGCTGCTGCAAACCCTGATGCCTGCCCTGTAGGGTCAGTTTGGTGCACCTCTCCATGTCCCTCCTGTCCTCTGTTATCCGAGTCCATGTCCCTACCCCAATTCCTCCTGCCTACCATGATCCAATGTACCATACTTGCGAACATTTTGAACTTGGTAAGAGGGAGATTTTGAAAAAAAACTGGGGTATTGATTTTTCCCTTTGAGTTACATTGAAAAAGAGGAGATTGTAGACAGGAGACAGATCAAATAAAGCCCATTTGAGCTTAAAAACATTGGACGTTTCCTGGCTGAAACTGGTCTGTTGTCATGTATGGTTGTACTACCACTGCCTCTTCCTTCTGCCCACAATGGTCTATTATATTGCCACAGCCTCCCTTGCCAGTCCTGTATTGTTGGTTTGTTGCCCCTGCCCCCCTTTCCACTGCCCTCCATAGTCTGTTGTGCTGCCACTGCCCTTCCTGCCTGCCCAGTGTGGTTAAATTGTTGCCTCTGCACTCTCCTACCTGCCTTCAATTTTCAGAGTCCGTGCCCCTGGCCTCTGCCTCTCAACAGTATCCCAATGAACAACTAGATTGCTAACATTCTATATTTATTACAAAAGTGTGGAACGCCTGACGTCATCTTGATGTAATCAAAACTGTAATACCTAGATTATTTCCTTTAGAAATTACATATATGAGAGGGTCTTATTTGCATCAAAATTATGGTTAGTGCTCTAAAAAACTAAAATGAGGACATATTTTCTGAGTTTTCAAATAGCGACAAAGAACTTTTAAATTAGTTGTAATCTTTATGTTTTTTTATCCAGTTGACCACTTGATTAAATGTTGCACCTAGGGGAGAGGATGTGGTGTTACTTCCAGAGCTGCAGACTTTGCAACTGGGGAACCTGGATGGAGTTTCTGCTTCAGCTCAACATTCTATGATTCTGGTCAAATCACTTAACCTCTTGAGTGCCCATGACGAGCTGGTCTCGTCATGGGCCGCGGTTGTGCTGTGCCCATGACGAGACCAGCTCGTCATAAACCCCGCCCGCTAATGAAACGCCCGGCACAGGGCGGGGAAAGGGGCGGGCACTCAAGGGGTTAATCTCCCCATGTCTACAACCAAAATGAATTTGATCTTGTGTGATGTAACCAATGCTCATGTAAAGCACTCCAATACCTGACAAGTCTGCACTATATAAAACTGCAAATACACAAAAAATAAGTGTTTTGCACACTTCTGTCATTGGGCTACATGTGGGCTACATCTGGGTGATATTTATGCTGCATTTGGGCTCTTTTGTCTCTGGTGGCCATCTTGGGAGATTTATTTGTTATGAAGTTTCCTAATTTCCTCATTTACTGCAGTCTCCTCAGTAGGAAATGCTTTCAGTTTTTTACTTTGATTCCATCAAGAAGGTATTCAGATATGTCACACATTTGCCATAAATTCTGAATGATAGCACTCTAGTTGCTCATTAGATCACTGTAGTAAAGCTACTGTCACCACGGAAGTCTGCTGCTGGTATTAAAAGTGCATGTTTCAGTCTGCATATCAGAATTTTTTAATGAAATAGAAGAGGATTTAAGAAGTCACTCAAAATGTGCCCTAATTTTTCTTTCTTCAGCACTAATCATAATTTCTATGGCAAAATGAACCCCCTCATTTTGTTCCTTTGTAAATTAAATGTTTTAAGTGTTACCACTTTATTACAATCAAGATGGCTTCAGGTGCGCCATACATTTGTCATAAGTAAGACTGTTAGCCCTCTAGTTGTTCGTTAGAACACTCTGGGACATTCTGTCATTGGGCTATACTTGGGCTACATCTGGGTGATATTTGGGCTACATTTGGGCTCTTTTGTCTCTGGTGGCCATCTTGGGAGATTTATTTGTTATGAAGTTTCCTAATTTCCTCATTTACTGCAGTCTCCTCAGTAGGAAATACTTTCAGTTTTTTACTTTGGTTCCATCAAGAAGGCATTCAGATGTGTCACACATTTGCCATAAATTCTGAATGTTAGCACTCTAGTTGCTCATTAGATCACTGTAGTAAAGCTGCTGCTCACCAGGGAAGTCTGCTGCTGGTATTGAAAGTGCATGTTTCAGTCTGCATGTCAGAATTTTTTAATGAAATAGAAGAGGATTTGAGAAGTCACTCAAAATGTGCCCTAATTTTTCTTTCTGCAGCACTAATCATACTTTCTATGTCAAAATGAACCCCCTCATTTTGTTCCTTTTTAAATAAATGTTTTAAGAGTTACCACTTTATTCCAACCAAGATGGCTTCAGTTGTGCCATACGTTTGTCATAAGTAGGACTGTTAGCGCTCTAGTTGTTCTTTAGAACACTCTGGGAAGCTGCAGCAGAACACAATGGAATCAACTGACAGTCTCTGCCCTTGTTGGATGTACATGTTTTATTGAGAATGTCAGACTTCATTCTCACGTGACTGAGAAAGATAATGTGAATTTACAGAAAATATGCTCTCAGTTTAGCGTATAGATCACCTTCCAAACCTCTGAGGGAAAAGCATGAGAAAATAATTTTCTCTCAAACATGATTCATGATATCACAGCAGAAGGCTTTTTCACATGGTAAAATCATCTTAGAACACACCACAATACCTAAAATGAGTATGGTACCATCAACAAATGATTTATAATGTAACTAAAGTCTTAAAACCTTCTATTAACTGCAATGCTTTTTAATGAGGTGCTATCATGTATATTGGTCCCAAGATGGCTGCCAACACTTCTTGGATGAATTGCTGACAGCCAATCAGATCTCACGATGAGATGTGTAGTTAGGCTCCGCCCAGATATATATGTGATTTTACTTTTGATTTTCTCAGGAACTACTGAACAGATTGACACCATATATGCAAAAGGCACATGCCTGACCTGAGGACTACCTCTTTGCCACATTTCAAGTAATTCTGTTCAGCCGTTCGGGCTGTACCTTCGACTAAAGGTCCTATGGGAAAATGCATGGGGAAAACGCGTTTTGGGACCCCCCTTTTTTCTCAGCCCCCGCTTGACGAATCACCCCGAGACTTTCAGGGTAGGAGCTGAGCGGAGCACCCCATTAGTTTAGAAAGTTTCTCGAAGATAAGTCAACCGGCGCCAAAGTTATTCAAAATAGAATTTTCAGATTTCCTATGGGAACTCGGTCCTAACTATAACTATCTACTGGCGACCGCCAGTAGATAATATATATACATCTATCTATCTATCTATCTATCTATCTATCTATCTATCTATCTATCTATCTATCTATCTATCTATCTATCTATCTATCTATCTATCTATCTATCTATCTATCTATCTATCTATCTATATATATATATATATATATATATATATATATATATATCCAAAAATGGCCACCTAAATAGGCAATATCATGAAATTTTGATAATAAGCTATAGCTGTAAATAAACATAACTATAAAACTAAAAATATCCAAAATGTTTTCATTAATATCACTATGAAATGTAATGATTAAAACAATTATCATATGCATGTATATATAAATGCAATTGTAAACACTGCTATGGGCATACCACATATATCATAACATTCCAGTATTAAATATACAGCCATCAATAGGCAAAAAGCTCAGAGCAAATCTTCTAAGATTACTGCCCCGTTCTTACCTGTCTTTTAATGGATTTATGTATGTATATGGTATTTCTGTAGTACAAACCTAGCCAAAAGGCTGCAAAGCGCTGTTCAAGGTCAAATACAAGCATAAAGTCAACGTGTGACAGGAGAGGTAGCTGGAATCTGGATGGTTAATGCATTTTGATGTAGTATTCTTTAAAGAGATGAGTTTTCTACTCTTTCCTAACTTGGAGCAGCATTGGGGTGATCCTAATGGATACCAGAATGTTGTGCCAGATCCTGGGTGAATATATGCAAAGGGCTGCAGTCTGATAGTGTCCTGGCTGGATGTGCATAGAACAACCAGATATGTTGAGCTTCTCTCCAAGATAAGTGAGGGTGCTGGGTGTAATGGCTTTTCAAATTATGCTGCTGGTTTTGAGGGTCAGTAAGAGGTGACAATGGAGTTCCTTCAGGATAAGGGTGATGTGATCACATTTTGTCAGGCACTGGAGGTAGCATGCTGTGGTGTGTAGGAGGACGCCATCAAGGGTTGCCTGTGTGTAGTCTGGGAGCCCATGAAACAGGGATTCACCACCATGCAGATGAGTACAAGGCCTTGAACAGCAGCTCTAAAGTTGCTTTCTGGAAGAAATTATTTCACTTTATTCAGAAGAGAGATCTGGTACAAGGTCATATTTGTGTTTGAGGGTGAGGTTGGTATCCAGGGTGAACCCAAGTGACTGGGCAATCGGTGAACATTGGGGTTCGAAGTTGGCAAGGTTCATGTCATTGAGCCAGCTTTATACTATTCATTCATGGGTGTTCTTAACAAATAACAGAAATTCTGTCCCGGTTGAGCTGTAAGCCTTTTTATGTGTCTGAAACCTATGCATAAAGTATTGGTGCTTTAGTGTCATTTTTCACCTTCCATCAATATTTCCACCTCTGAACCTATTCTTTTCTTTTCCGAGACTAATCATTTCAATTATTTTCCCATATTGCCAATCCCTGCAAAGAGGTTTACTATCTGTGCATTTATTGTTGTTTATAATTGCTGATCAAGTTTCATTTGATCTAGTTCTCATCATGGTTGTCATTTAAGGGTCACCAGGGGTCGCAATTAAGACCTTAGTTACTTTCCCTATTATAGAATATTCCTTCCTTCAAAGCCTTGCACACTGTTCTTTGGGGATTACCTTGGCTATTAACTTGTCTTGAATTACATTAGCATATTTCAAATAGCCATGCACTTTACTTCGATTTCTCCTACATCGTAAAAATTGCTCAAAGGCACTATTTTCTTTTTCACGCCTTGGGTGATAGCTATCATAATGCAATAAAGTAGTGGGATCTGGAGATTTGAATAATTGTGAATAATTTTCCCTCTAAATTTCCATCAACTCTTTGATCCTAATATCTAAGAAATCAACATGTCCATGACTATGTTGTGCTGAACATTTAAGATTTCTACCACCCAGGTTAATCCACTGCAACATTTCATCCAATAGCTCATATGAAGTCTACCAAATAATCAAAAAACATATATGAATCTGTACCAAGATTCGATGATCTCTTAAATAGAAATCCTATTACGTATGTGTTTGTTTTCCAATGTTCCCACTATAAACATGCCAAGGTTGTTGTGTAAGCAGAGGCCTTGCTAGTCCCCTTAAGCTGTAGAAATAATTGACCCTTGTATAAAACAATTGTATTCTTAAAGACAAGCTCTGTTCATTGATCACTGAAGTTTCCACTTACACCCTGAGGTACTTGTTGTTTCTGAAGGATGTCACTATTGACTTTAATCGTTTCATCCTGTGGGATGATCAGGATTACAGCTTCAGTGTTCAAAGTAAGTAAAATGTCCTGCCCCTTGTCAAAATTGAGGCCTTCTATTTCCAAGATCATGTGGGTGCTATCTTTCATAAAGGATCTCTGTTTCTCAAAAAGAGGTTTCAGGAACACACACGTCAATAGATTTACTTACTGGTTTTGTAACAGCATTTATAATAGAGACTATAGATCTCATAGGGGCATCATGTACATTTTAATGAATTTTCAGTAAGCACTACATCCCTGGAATAACTGGGTTTTATCATTTAAAAACAAGGTCTCCTGTTCACAAACCCATTCCTAACATAAAGCATTGCAACACTATGGGCTTCTTTTTTTATTTCGTTATATAGAAAAACTGTTTTTCACATACTTGTCACAACCCTAACAATTTGCATGATAAGAATCTGCATCAAAAACGACAATACCACTTCCCTTATCCGTGGGCTCCACAACCACTTGCCTATCTTTTTTTTTTTAAATCCTGTTGATTAGATTTTCAGGACATCAAGTACAACAACACTGCCATGCAAGGCAGTACAAACATCAAACAAACATCAAACATCATGTGTTTGACCGATCACTCATCATATCCTGGTTGTTGGTAAAACACATTGACATTATCGTGCTATGGAGTACACATACATATTGACAACAATCGTTATCATTCATTGACCTTCTGGGCTTGCGACTGCAGATATTGATGCAAAGGTTCCCAAATGTCTTTGGGTTTGGAAGATGATGGAAGCTCTTCCGCATAAAGTTCGAGGTTTTCTTTGCAATACACCAGATCCTTAAACCAGTGGTCCGGATGTGGGGCTAGAGTGCTCTTCCATGTCAAAGCCACCCGGCGTTTTGCCATCAGTAATGCAACTCTTACAAATCTGCCCATAGTCCCCTTCACCTGAGGCAAGTAGCATAACAAACAGATCTTTGGTGTATATTGCAAAGGGACTCTAGACATAGACTGTATGCACCGTACTACTTCTTCCCAATACCTAAACACTAGTCTGCAGTCCCAGGCCAAATGCCAGAAATCTGCGTCCAACTGGCCATATCACTTACACCTGCTGGTATCCCAGAGGCCAAATCTGTGTAGTTTAAGGGGCATGTAGTACACTTGGTGGAGGTATTTAAAATAGATAATAGATTGCCATTGGGCGTGAGGGTGCTAGTGAGGTTGCAGATATGCTCCCATTCTGTTGGTAGCAGCGGAGCAGTGAGCCTATCATTCCAGCCTGAAAGGCTTTTATCGGCAATGGTGACCTTCTCGTCTCGCACTGCCCTGTACAACTCAGTGACTAGTTTACGAGGTGTAGACGTAACCAAGAGCAATGTTAGGGAGTGCAATGAGGGTGGTTCGGCAGGGAATGTAGTATAGTGTGCTTTTATAGCAAGCTTCAATCTGTGTAAAGTGAATTGGAATAACAGCATTGGATTAAGAATATATTGGAACTCCTCAGATATGATAAAACTCCCGCTGGGGTAAATGTCTTGTCTTGTATTTTATCAATACTGGCCTCTCTCAGAGAACGCATCGGGCCTTCTTCCTGCGTCACTGACAGCGCTGCGTGATGCGCCAGAGGCAGGGGAGCTTCGCCACAAGTTTACCAATGGACTGCCATGCAGCAATGGTGGTATCGATCGCATGCTTTGGCGTGCCTCTCTGCAAATGTGTAAGTATGCAATGTAGCGGGATCGGGTGTGCATCTCCATCTTTCACAGCCACATGAGGAGTGAAGGCGTGGGGGTTGTACCAGTAATGTGCGTATTGCACCTGGGCACAAAAATAATACATATATAGAGCTGGCACACAAAACCCTCCTTTGGCGTAATCTAGCGGGTGTTCCAACCCATCCTGGCTTGTTTGTCTCCCCAGATCGAGCTGACTATTAAGGATCGTACAGTGTTGGATAAATGTTTAGTCAGTTTTATAGGAATGTTGCAGAAAGAGATATAAAAATGTGGTAATACTATAATTTTTATGATTGTGATGCGATCTGCTAGCGATAGGGGCAACGCCGTCCACCTGTCCACTTGTTGCACCAGAGTAACACACGCCATCCCATAGTGTTCTTTGACCACAATCTCAGGGTCACAGTGTACCCATATTCCTAAATACTTAACTGGGTCAGTAGACCACACCAGCAGATATTCCAGAATAGGGGGAATCGTGATCATGGTCAGAGGTAGTATCACAGATTTATCCCAGTTAATAGCGAGCCCCGAGAAAAGGCCGAATCGAATGAATTCGCGCTGCACAGGCGCTAGATAACACTGAGGCTCTCTGATAAAAGAACCATATCGTCAGCATAGAGAGATATGCCAAGTGGGTTGTGCATGAAATTAAGAGCAGGCTCTCTGTGCCGCTGACGTATTATGCAAGCCAGGGGTTCCAACATGATAGAGTACAGCAGTGGTGATAGGGGGAAACCCTGCCTGATACCTCTCTCGATCTGAAATGGCTCTGAGGTTAGACCACGCACTCGCACCTGTGCGGAGGTGTCAGTGTACAACAGGCGCACCCACCCCATAAAAATCTCAGGGAAACCCATGCGCCTCAGGATCTGAAACATGTAACTCCACTTGATGGAGTCGAATGCTTCCGCTGCATCCAGCATTACAGCAGCAGCAGGAAGAGCAGGGTCTAAAACGTGAAACATCAAAAAAATAGTTTGCAAATTATGGCCCGTGGATCTTTCTGGTATGAAGCCAGATTGGTCCGATAAGACCAAACTGGGCATTAAAGGTTGAAGTTTAGATGCCAAGATCTTGGCTGGTACTTTTGCATCCACATTAATCAGGGATAAGGGGAGGTATGACTCGCAGTAAGAGGGTAACTTGTCTTTTTTTAATAAAGCCTGTCTGAGCGAAGGTGGTAGTCGACCTGTCTCACGGGCTTCCCCATATACAGCCACCAAATGGAGAATCAGGACCTTGGCGTACTCTTTATAGAATTCTTCCGTAAGGCCTTCCGGCCCTGGAGCTTTTTTATTCGGCAGAGCGCGTATTGCCACCAGGATATCCGATGCTTCAATTGGCTGACTTAAATATTCTTGGTGTCCGTTCGCCAACCAGGCGCATGCAATGTCTGATAAATACTCATCTAGGTCTGGAGGATCAGCGCTCCCTGTGACTTAGACAGGTGAGCATAACAGCCACAAAATTGATCCACTATGGCCTGAGGTCTATGATTTTAGAAATGTGCTGGTGCTCAGCGTGAAATTTGAGCTTAGCAGCTAAGTTGCGACCTGGCCTTTCACCCTCACCCTAGGTGCGAGCTATGTGTCTTCTAGATAGGTAGTGTATTTCAGTCTTTACCATCTCATCGTACTCTAAAATCAAGTTGTGAATGCAGGATAGTGGGGGTGCACATGGCCTGGATTCGTATTCTCTTTCAAGCCCCCTAGTGCCTTCTTGATCCTCGTGAGCTGTCTCTGAATATCTTTTAAAATACCCGCTGCTGTACTGATGCACACTCCCCCTATAGTGACCTTGAAGGCCTCCCAGAGAGTCGCAGCACTGTCTACAGTACCTACATTCAAATCAAAGTATTGCCCTATTGCTTCCCTGATGGCGTTGCCATAGGTAGGGTCTAAAAGAGCTTCCGAACGAAATCTCCATGTGAACGGACGATGGGTATTAGTGGGAATCGTGAGGGCGAGCTTAACCTGGTTATTATCGGATAGTGCGCAGGGTAGAGGGACGACATCTGTCACCCAGGCATTTGCGCCCTTACTCAGCAACCAGTAGTCCAGATGGGACCAGCTACAGTGTGCCATAGAGGCATGTGTACCCTCCAGAGTAGCCCAATTGCGAAGCCGCCTGCATCAATCAACCCAAGCTCAAGCATACCGTCCCTGATGCATTGGGTGGCTCTAGGAGTATGTCCACCTTGTGGACTAGATTTATCCTTGCTCGGGTCTAAGTGCGTGTTGAGGTCCCCTCCCCACACAATTTCAGCAGCAGGGTATTCACTCAGCACACTAAGAATTGGTGCAAACACCTCAGGTTCATCCGTGATTGGTCTGTAAACATTAGAAATAGTCAGTAACGAGACCCCCAGCTTACCCTGCACAATAGCATAGCGCCCTTCCTCATCTGTCCACGTTTGTATCGGAGTAAATGCAATACCTCTTTTTATAAGGATGAGAACCCCTCTAGCATTGGACGAATATGACAAGGCAAGTTTATACCCAGCCCACTTTAGAGCAATCTTGGCCTATGTTGAATGTTCTTGGGGGAGTTTAGCCCTCGAACATTCTACATTATACATTATACATTTGAATATATCTTCCATTGTCACCAGTGAGAGGGGTGAACATTAGCATAATGAGGACCCAGCTTTGTAATGCCAAACCTGTACATATATACCATAATCTGAGCATCGTGACAATCACAGTTAACAAACTTCAACTTCCAGATTTTGTACCCCCCACCCCCACCCGCTTTAGCATACCCAACTCACCAAAGCCCTCCCACAAGCTAAAACAAACCCCAACAGAGTTAAATATGGTCTAGATGTGATATGGGGCACACCCATTGGGGAACGATGTAGCACAACCTACTCCCTAGATGACAAGGGAGGTGGCCGACTAGTACAAAATGCATTCCCTAGATCATCCATCAAACAGAGTCATGATATAGAAGAGACCAGTGTCACCAATTTTAACAATATATCCCCTGCCCCGCCGCGGGGGGGCATCATATGCAAACAGGATACAGTGATATGGATACAGTGCATCAGGAGCACCGCGCTTCAATTTCAGGACAACACTGCGACCAATAGTGTAGTGAAAAAAACAGCTTCTATGAGAAAAGACAGTTAGTTTAAGCACAGTAGTTTGCTTGTAGATAGTTAACCTTCATCGTCCGAGGCATCGGGAGCGGCTTTCTTCTGGGGTCAGAGGGATTTAGCATAGTCCATGGCCTGTTTCGGGTTAGTGAAAATCCTGGCCTTGTCATCTGCTCCAATACAAAGCCAGGCCGTGTACAGCATAGTGAATTGTAAACTTTTGGAGATCAAGATCTTCTTCACCTGCTGGCACTCCTTTCTCGTTGCTTGGACTGCCGCTGTAAAATCAGGATAAAATGCCACTGTATTACCCTGAAATGTGATGGTGCCTTTCTGCCGGGATATACGCAGCACCGAGTTGCAGTCCCTGAAATTTAGTAACCACGCAATGATCGTTCTGGCCGGAAAACCTGGGGGAGCTCTCTTCACAATAAGTAACAGAGAGATTTTCGGGACCACAGATATCACAGAGCATGTTTTCGACGTATGCCTCCAGCGGGCCTACACTGGTGGATTCCAGCAATCCCGTTATGCACAGATTATTGCGCCGGGACCTAGCGTCTAGTTCCTTGTTTTTGGCCTGAATGACGGCCAGGACCTTCTCCATATCCAGTGCTTTGGAGGTCACTTGCTGGAGTCCATTCTCCACGTCGGAGATACATTGTTCTGCTTTGCCCAGTTGGGTAGCATGTCCGTCTAATTTGGCTGACATATGGTCTATGCAGCCACTGAGGGCCTCAATTTTGCCATCTATGGACTGGAGACTGGCTTGTATTGCAGATAGTGGTAGCATATCTGTCTAATTTGGCTGACATATGGTCCATGCGGCCACTGAGGGCCTCAATTTTGCCAACTATGGACTGGAGTGGAAACTGGCTTGTATTGCAGATAGTGTCTTCTCCAGGGAGGAGGAAGTCTCAGCGGAAGTGTCTAGCTCAGAGTCAGAAGTGGCCCCCCATGTAGGTTTACCAGGTTACCACAGTTCAAACGTTAGGTGCGGCTGGGTTTTGTCAGTTTTTCCCATTGTGAAGTCTTGTGGTGGCTCGGGTGTGATAAGCACAGCGTAGACAGCACGCTTAACAGTGGTTCCGACCTGAGTGCTCTTGTTGTGCAGCTGTCTTGCAGCCCCCAAATGGATTGACAAGCCAGTGACGCTATATGGACTGGACAATGCATGCTCCCCCACACTTTGTACGTCTGTCACTGTAGGCCGAGCCAGGGCATGTAGACAGATGGGGTTGGGACTAGGTGCAGCTCAGCCACATGTAGAAGTGCCGCGATGCAGTCGGCCACGGGGCTATGTAGTGCAGGAGGACAGAATAGTGCCCCGCATGCTGACAGCACCCTCAACACAGCTGTGGTAGCACCCACCGACTGTCTCGCCTCCTTATTGCATTCAAATTGAGTCTGTCACTGCAGGGTCCCCCGGTAGCTCCACAATGGTTCTGAGGTGCCTCATAGGGGGGGCCACAATACTAAGCTCGCCTCCCAGAAGGTAACAGCTGGTAAGTGGAAACACCTCAAAGCACGGGTATAGGGACGCCGCAATATGCCTGTTGAGTTCAAACTAGTGCGCCACACACAAAGTTCATGTCCCACGGTGGTAGCTCACAGCAGCAGGCCATACGCCAGCCTATCATGCAGGCATGGGCACTGCACCTCGCCTCTTCACATCAATAAAGCCAGGTACCTTCTCTGATGCAGCTCACTGGTCCTGGCTGCCAACACACCAGGGGTGCACCCGAGTGCCCAGGCCCCGCGAAGGTCGGGGGCGTGGCCCACACCAGAGTCTCCCTCTTCCCGCTCCGCCTCCAGTCACACTTTTCAGCAAGCAGGCCTCACTGGATGGATGGAACTGCAGGAGGGGCTCCGAGGCAGGACGATATCCAGCCACTCGTCACAGCAGCCGTGCCAGCCTCCAGCCGACCCGCCGGCCTCTGGCAATCAAAGCACCGTGCACGTGGCCGCCATGTTAGAAAGTAGACCCGCTCAGTCCTGCGCCGTCATCTGGGTCCTTTAACTGTCCAGGGCGAGGCCGCTGATAGCACAAGCACTGTCCTCTGCCGCAACAGCCGAACCAACCACACTTTGCGCCAGGGCAGCCCATAGCAGGCCCACGGGGGACTTCGCGGGAGTGAGCGGCACCCTCGAGTGACGGGCGGATGGCCTCACTCACATGCCATGCCGCCGCCCAGATGCAGCTCCAGTCACCCCAAGGAAGCCGCGATGGAGGATTGGGACCACTTAGCCACCTGTAGATATCCCCAGCGCCAGCTACAGTGCCTTAACGGCAGCCTTAGCCGCACAGGCAGCATCCAGTCCTTAGCGAGCGCCGAACCATTGACGCGGCTACCATGTTCCCTACTGCGCCGCCGGGCCATCAGCAGCAAAACAGCTTAGCAGGGACAGTAATCATAGCAATGATGACCCTGGCAGACACCCTGCGGCGTTATAACAAAACTCCACCAGGTTTTAATACGATCGATGGCGTCCAGGGAGCAGGATAATTGATGAATGGGCAAGTCGGCTGGCGGAGCTGCACTACAGCACAGCCATCTTGCCGTGTGCCCTCTAGTGCCCCCAACCACTTGTCTATCTATTTTCAATTCTATCAAAATTCATGCTCACACTTACTTACATTTTCTTTCACTTTGAGGGAATGTTTAAATAACTTGCCCTATACTGATTCAATATTATTCAACAACAACAATTGTTTGGCAGTCCATAGCCATGTGTGAATAAAAAAGCACAAGGATGTTTCTATGGACAACATTAATGCTATTGTCCAGTGTTTAAATCCAACTATCTGCTAAAAGGACTGTGGGAAACTAGATTATAAGTTAGTGAGGATGGGAGTCGACCACAAGGAATAAATATACAAACTTGCTAAGGTAAAACACAGTTTCAATAATTTAAAACTGGGTTCGACCCCCTGATAACTAACGCACAGAGCAGATAGCCTTAACTTAGGAAAATATTTAAGTATTTAGCAGTAGCAATAAAACTCCCTTAACCAATCTAGGAACATAGAAAAACATCCAATGAGTAAAATTGCACCACAAAAAACAAAAATCCAAAAAAGGGAACTGGAGATATGTTTTGTTACTGATTTTATACAAAAACACCGAGGAGCAGTGAAGCACCAATCATTAGTTACTGTTCAGGGCTGACTAGGACCTAGGTGCAATTCAGGCTTACCGCGATGGAGCAGATATGCGGAGTGGGTTCATCCTGGTCAAAGATTTGACCTTCTGAAATTGAAGTTGAAATCCTCAAGTGCGGCATGGTTGCATGATGTATCCGCCAAAGTCCTCTCGATGTCAGATGTGTTCTCTCTGAAGCCTTTACTTTTGGTGGGAAAAGCTCTGAATGGGAGCAATTTAAATTTCATAGCTGCCAAAGTCCTCACATCTGGCCTGGTCAAGATTTCTACCTTCAAACTTAGGCCCTCCTTATGATGGCCATTGCCTCTAGCAGGTGTCCGATCAACTATATGTCAGTGTTCCCACCTGCCTGATTCCAAGTGACTGCTATGCAGGTGGTCAAAAACCTGCTCTTTTTCATTGTGGCATGTGCAGTGGCCTTAGAAAAGGGCCGCAGCACAAGCCGCAGTGGAAAACGCAAGTTCTCAAACATCCATGCACCGTGTGTCAGGCATCCACACGGTGCATGAATGTTTGGGGGGCACCACTTGTGCCACCTAGGCCACATTCCAGCGGCTCACAGAGACAGGGGCCCTGCTTTGGGCCTCCAAAGTCCCTTTCCATCTGACTTTGCATTGGATGGGACCGCCATGTAAAGACGAAGGAAAATGGACATCCTAATCCCTACAGAGATGCCTCCACAGGCACCGCCCCCATTGTAGGGAGAAGTCTCGGACCGCCGCCCTAATGGGTTCCTTGAGCCTGTCAAAGGCAGTGGTCATTCCCCCAGCCCAAATCGCTCTAACTGACGGAATTATAATCCAGTGGTCTGACCGATTCACTAGATGCTGGGCGGACTGCTGCGGTGGCGTCCACCCAACATCGGACTGAGGCCCTTAGTCGGTACATTATGGAGCTCAAAATTCTCCAGTGGTGTAAGCCAGAAGCTGAATCCCATGCACTTGCTTCAAAACTGTGCTCTTTTGCAGTGAAGTCTCGGTGGCACTCTAGAGGCCTTGGAAGCTTGGAAATTCACGATTTTTCAGAGTTTATCAAACAGCTCCTCTTGGTCACTTTCAATGCTGCCACTCTGCCTACAGAGGGCTTGTGGAACAAATTGATTCTCTTCCCCAGACCTCCCTTTACTCTTAGCTATAAATGGTTTGGCATTACCGTGGCCCCTTTTAGGTTAATGAAGTTCCCAGACCCTCCTCAGCTGTTCTTTCTGAGCTGATATCTATCACATACCTCAAACCCAGGTTTTCCTATGAAAAGGCCTGAATACTTGTTCCTGTTCTGGGAGCATTTTTCACATCTCATTAATGGATAACAATGGCAGGGCCATCTGCCAACAGTCTCATGCTAATTAGCCTACTGGATGCTCAGGCAGTTAAAGTGCAACTTTTAAAAGTCACTTTTCCTAAATATTTGATAATCCACTGACTGGGATTTTTAGCAAACATTAAAAAGAGTGTTTGAATTAATATAGTAGCTTGTTTCAAACCAGAGACAACTGGGTCATGATTTTATTTTGAAATCTAGTTTACAACCCTCACACTGAAAATAGCTTTTGCAGACTAGTCATTGAAGGTATATGCTATATTAACATTCCTGCATGTACCACTTTTAAATACTAGTCTCTTCACCTCATGGGCTACAATGCCTACATAGTGACTTCTTTAATATTGAAATCCATGGTTCTTTCTAATAAAAAAGGTTCATTTGTTAGGTTCCCTTTAGGATTAAAAGCTGCAGGAGTATGGCTACACAGGTTAGTCTAAAGCCATGTTTCCTTTGTCAGTCTAATAGATAACACAACCTATGCTGCAGTCCTCGTGTGACTTTTAACTTTTGCATGCTGCCATTGAAGTATTGGCATCATATAAAGCCTTACTGGGAAGTTAAAAATGGCAGTCAAGACTTTGCCTTTACTACCATGTTTTAATGGTCAAACACTTACATTGGGGACTGAAAAGCATTACCCCAACTGTGCTAAGTTTAAAAAACTGCAGCATCAGGCCAAATGAAATGGGAGAGACCAAACAAAAAGAAGAACTTTCTCAAAAGGGTCCATTTTGTTCTATTAACTTATATAGTTCATGCCTGTCTTGTTTCGTGTCCCCCTTTGTTAATGAGTCATTCAAAACTTGCTGAACTTACAATCATGCGCCACCTTCTTTTTAAAAAAATGGTCTTGATCAGCACGATTCAAAAAACTATTGTTCTATTGCTAATGCAGCCGCTTTTGCATCTTAGGTGCTTGAAAAGGCTGCCACTATCCAACTGCAGACTTTTATGGAACAAAATCATACATTTGAAGTTTGGCAGTCATGTTTTAGACCATGGAACATAGGCAGCACTTCTTGATATGCAAAATACCATTCTTAACATAATGGAAAAAGAGGTGGCCTGCCTGGTTCATGTTATTGAAATTGGAATTAAAAATAAAGTGCACTACTACCCATGGGTGTCTGGCAGGTACGAACAGTAAAAACAGTAGTTTAACCAAACGTAGGAATAAGGAAGCCATTAAGAAAAGAAACATAAAGTCCCTACTAATTTTTAAACAACCATGTTTTAAGAGTCTTGCGAAAAGTAAACAGGTTGTTGATATATTTTAGCTTGAGGGGCATTGAGTTCCATAGTTTGTCAGTAGTCACGGCAAAACTCTTGCCTCCCCAAGCGGCTTTTTTGATTTTAGGCACAACCAAATTAGCCAGAGAGGATGATCTTAAAGTTTTGGATGGGGCGTACCATTGAAAAAGCTGTCTGATAGATTCTGGACCCTCAAGGTGAAGGGCCTTAAAGGCTATGCACAAAGATTTGAAAATCACCCGCTTTTTCACCAGGAGCCAGTGAAGAGAGGGCAGAGATTGGGAGACCGACTGATGTTTAGGTATCCTGAGAAGTAATCTTGCTGCTGCATTTTTGACCATCTGAAGCTTAAGCAACGCTTTCTTATGGGCGGTAAGAAACAACCCATTGGAATAGTCAATATTTGAGAAGACGAGTGCAGTGATCACTGCCTTATGCAAATCTAGAGGAATGAAAGGAATAACCTTCCTGAGTCACTTGAACAAGAAGAAACAGGAGGAGGTGATAGCATTAGAGTGTCCCCCAAAGGAAAGATTCACTTCAAATTTTTTCACTTTAGGTACAAGAGTCGGGAGAGCTCCCATTTCTTGAGACCACCATTTGGGAGACCAGAACGATGGATGATTCCTGAAGAGAAGAACCTCAGTTTTGTCTGAATTTAGCTTCAGACAGTTGTTAGACATCCAGCTCCCTATCTGTTGCATGCAGTCATGGAAACACTCAGCTGTCCTATCTAAATCTTCGGTGAATGACACCACAATCTGGGTGCCGTCAGCATATGAGACAACTGAGAACCCAAAACTTTTAAATAACGCTTAAGGTGTAACGTATAGATTGAAAGGAGTTGGACTCAGTTCCGAACCTTGTGGTACACCACAGGGTAGTGTAACAGATGACGAGCTGTAGCCATTGGGTTCCACAAACTGAACTCTAGCTGTGAGAAAATATTGCAAGAGCTTGAGGGCAACGCCCCTAACACCTAACTCATGCAGACGGTTGATGAGAATCCATGGTTAATGGTGTCTAACGCTGCTGAGCGGTCTAATAAAATGAAGGCAGCATTGCCTCCCTTGTCCAAGGTTTTTCTAACATATTCAGAGTCTGTGATCAGAGCCGACCCAATACTGTGTTACCTTCTGAAGCCAAACTGGGATGGATCCAGCAGCATTGTTCCTGGGTGAATAGAGAAAGCTTGGTGTTCATGGCTTTCTCTACCATCTTAGCAGGAAAGGGAAGCTGGGATATTGGTCTGAATAACTGGGGTTGTCTGCATGTAAGTTTGATATTTTTAAAAGAGGATGAATATATGCTATTTACCATTTTTTAGGAAAATATGCTGATAGGAGCATCTGATTGATTTGGTTAAACAGGTCTGTTACCTGAACAACTGTAAGGTGGTAAAAGCAGAGAAAATAGTGTCCAAAGGCTGAGATGGTTCAAGTCATTCTGTGGATGGTTGGCTGCCTCCCTAGTGTTAATCACTATTGGAAGACCTCAGGAAATCTTAGTCTGTAGCTTGTAAGTACTACAAACTTCATCATAGCTTTGGTTTGCAGCAAAGCTGTTAAAGATAGTCTCTACTTTATCTTTAAAAAAAGACAGTACGTTTATTACAAAAAGAGGTATCTACATTGGGGTTCTTGGCCTGTGGGAGATAGCTAAGTTTGACCACTGTAGATAAAAGCTCTTTGGGATTATTAATAGCCGTGTTAATTTTCTTTATGAAATAGTTGGACTTTGCTTTATTCAGGAATTTTTTGTATGATTGCATCGCTGCTTTGTAAGTGGCTTTGTCCTCCACACTATAGTTGACCCTCCATTTTCTCTCTAGTCTCCTCCATGATTGTTTGGAGAATCTAAGCTTTTCTTCAAACCAATGTTCAGATGGTATAGATCGTTTTTTGTTTCCGCATTTAGCATTTAGCAGGTGCGAGACAGTTGATGGATGAAATAATCCATTGATGGTAGGCTTCTGTGGCTGTGTCATAGTCAGATAATTCTGAACGTTTTGACCTAATTAAGGAGTCGACAAACTGAGCTGCCGATATTTTATGCCGGGGAAGGTGGCTGTAGATAGGCGAAACCTGAGGCTCTTCGGAGCTATAGTTCAAATATGTATTTATTTGAATAGTTTTATAAAGTGCGAACATGACCCATACAGGTATAAGAGCGCTGTACAAAGTGGCATACGCATGAGTACAACAAAAAAAATGGAACAAATGCGGTAACTTAACAACCACAAGTTCAAAGGGGGGAACACACAAGGTCAAAGGGGAGCACGGGGTGTTAGTCAATATAGAGAGACCTGTGAAGTTTCAGCAGGGCAATAGATCAAAAGGACAAGTGAGAAGAAACATAATACAAATTGAAACAAAGCAGTGAAAAGTGGATCAAGACCGGAGAAAGAAGTATATTTAGATGGTATCAGGGTTAATGCTGTTGATGGTCATTCAGGAGTAGCCATTTGACATGTTTTTTGAAAGAGGCAGTAGATAGGTTGGATCTGATCTCGGGAGGAAGTGCATTGCATATTCTTGGAGCAAGACCAGGGAAAGTTATTTTCTTATTGAATTCAGGAGGTTTCAATGGAAGGGTGTTCAAGCTTCTTAAGTTCCGGCTCGAGCAAGATAGTTCAAGTTTTTTTTCCTGTTAAACGGTTGTGTTGTAATGAATAGCTTTGTGTGTCAGGCAGGCTATCTTGAACCGGATCCTAGCTTAAATGGTCAGCCAGTTTAGTTGAATTAGGTCTGGCGTGATGTGGTCCTTTTTTCTGGAGCCTGTGATGAGTCTGGCCGAAGAGTTCAGAGTGGCTCTAAGCGGAGCCAAACTAGCTTTAGATATCACAGAAAGGGTCACCAATCCATATTCCAAGAGTGAGATAACTAGGGATTGTACTGCAGGCTGGATGTCCTCAGGTGGAAGGAAAGGCTTGATTTTCCTAAGGGTTTTAAGCTGAAGATTAGCTTCCCTAAAAGTTGCACTGATGTGATCTTGCAGATTTAGGTATTTGTGCAAGGTTTTACCTAAAGATTTAGCAGAGACAACAACATGAGGGGTGCAGTTAAGAGCAGTAAATTGTTTGAGCCAGTCAAGGGTAGGTGCAGAGTTGTTGCGGGGGGCAATCAGAAGGAATTCAGTTTTGAGGGTATTTAGCAATCGATGGTTATGAGTTAGCCATTGTTGACTTTTTAGGAGTGCATCATTTAGAGTTTTTATGTCATCTGGAGAGGAGATCTGCAAATACAGTTGAGTGTCATCAGCATACATATGGTAATGTTAGAGCGGTTCAGAATATTGGAGAGTGGTTCATTAAAAAGTTGAAAAGTGTGGGCGAAAGTGCGGAGCCTTGAGGTACTCAAATAGGGACTAGGTTGCAAGGCACTGGTTAACTTTGATTCTTTGGGTGCTGTTCTGTAAGAAAGAAGGACCCGAAAATCCGATCCTATATTGAAGAAGAGCAATCAGGTTTTCATGTTTGTTGGTGCCAAATTCTGAGGACAAGTCAAGGAGGATCAGAAGACAAAGGGCATTTTGATCAAGGGATCTCAAGGCTTCATCAACGATGTAAGTTAGTGCTGTTTTAGTACTGTGCCCCGCTCTGAAACCCGACTGATAGAGGCCAAGGAGCTGATATTTATCAATGTGGTTGCAGAGCTGTGTTGTCGTGTTTCTTGAGCAGTTTAGCTAGAGTCATGATGCTGGTGATCAGACGGAAGTTGTTAAGACAAGCTAAGTCGGCATTAGGCTTCTTTGGGATGGGAGTGACTTGACCCGACTTGAGGCAATTTGTAACCCTGCCATGTAAGAGAGATTCTTGAATGATCCGGGACCAAAATGGGAGAATGGTCGAATTGAGATCTTTGAAAAACTTGGCTGGTAGTGGATCACTGAAGTGATTGGAAGGTTTTAAGGACGTCATTGATTGGAGCAGCTCCGTGTCATCTGGAAGAAGAAAAGAGCTCCAAGATGTGTTGTTTTTGGGAGTGCAAATTATGTAGTAGGACGGTGCACTCGCTACGAAAGGTTCCATAGGTTCCTCTGATGATGCGAGGGAGTTCAAAGTCCGCAAATTTGCAATGGTAGGTTCCAGCTCAAGTTCAATTTTCCTTGCCTTTTCAGAGAAGTGTGCTGAGAAGTCCCTCCCACTAGGAAAGGAGGTCAAGGGTGCCGAGATATGGGTGGTAGAGAGGTTAGCTTGTTGCTCGATGATTTAAAAGAGTTTGTTGGGTCTGTTTTTAGTGCTGGCGAGCTGAGCCCTGAAATGATCAGTTTTAGCATTGCGAATATGTTTGGTGCATGTGCTTCTGATCTTCCTTAACGGTTTGAGGCTTGTAGTGGAGGGAGAGTTTCTCCAAAGTCTCTCTGAAAGCCTCAGTTTGCTACGTTCATAATTTAGAGAGCTATTAAACCAGGGTTTGGATTGTTTGCTCAGAATCCTTTTGAATTGCTTCGGAGCAATAGAGTCGAAAATATTAGTTATAGAGTTAATGTAGTGATCAGTAGGGCCGTCCAGGTTGGTCATGTTAGGGGGGTGGCTGAAGACAATTCTTGCTAATGAATGTTAGATCATTAATGTTGATGTCTCTCAGATTACGAAACTGTTGTTTGGTTTTAAGTGGTTGGCCCTGTCTGCTCATGACATTTTCCAGGATGTGGAAGGATATTATGTTATGATCCAACTAATCACAGGGTAAAATGTCATCAGATTCTATGATGTTGTCTTTAGCTATGATAAGGTAGAGGGTGGTGCCCTTGTTGTGGGTAGGTCCCTTGCAGACCTGGGTGAAATTGAGGTCAGAGAGGAAGGCCTTTAAGGAGCATACTAAACGATCATCTGTGTCGTTCCAATGAAGGTTAAAGTCCCCTAGGAAGATATGGCTGTGTTGGTCCGATCATGAGGTAATAGACTCCATAATTTGCTCGATGAAGAGCAGATTATCTCCTGGTGGGTGATAAATCATGTGGAGCACACAGACAATCTTGTCATTGTTTCATATTTCAGTGACTAGTTGCTAACAGTAGGACATCAGAGCATTTTGAGTTTGTTTCAACATAAGGCTGGAGCGATGGATGCATGCAATGCCCCCCCCCCCACCACCCCCCCACCAGTTTTAACAGGTCGATCGCATCTGATAATGTCATAATCAGGAGGGATTAAGATGTCAAGAACTGGAGAGGAGGAGCCATTGAGCCAAGTTTCAGTAAGGATCGGGAGGTGCAAGTTTTGAGTAATGATGAGCATCACTGCCCTGTGGTAAGACAACGTGAGCGGTAAAGAGGAAGTGACCTGGATAAAAGGACAGTCTGAGAAGATACCATCAAGAGTATGCCCCTGATGTGCGTGGGGTCATGAGCTATTTGCGACAAGCCTAAGAGAGGTAATGAGGAAAAAAGATCAAAGATATCAGAGTCCTCTTTGTTCTCTTGGTGAAAATTAAAATCACCAAGAATGGTGAAATCAGATGAGTTTGCTTTGATATCCGATAGATTGTTATCCATATTTAAGAAGAGATTTCTGGGGCCAGGAGGTCTGTAGAAAAGATCACCGTTGAAGGAATAATGGTTTGAGAGGGCTATTTAAAAAAACCAAAGCTTCATAGACAGAATAAGGCAGGGAGTCAAATCTTACTTTATAATGGTCTTTAAAAAGAATTGCTAGACTGCTGCCTCTCTTACCAATGCAATCTAGTCTGATTAGGGAATAGCCAGGAGGGGTGGCTGTTACAAGGTCAGGGCCAGAGGCTGCATCTGCCCATGTCTCTGTGATGAAGGCAAGATCAATATTAAAATTGTCTAAGAGATCAGCCAGCTCGACTGCATTTATTACAAGCGAGCAAGCATTAAGAAGAGTATATTTTACTATCTCCAGCGAGTACTGTCGAGTACCAGATGAATTGTATCTAAATGACACTATCTTGTGACAGGCCAGTGTAAGGGAGCATACTGGACATGTTTTGTTCGATGGTTTCTCAAGTTGAGATAGCGTGGGACCAGAGCAGAGGGAGGTCTGCAGAACTGAGCCCTTGAAGCTCCTCGCTGCTGTACCTGTGGGAAACAAGGGGCTAAGAGGCAAAACCGGCAGGGGGGCTAGGGCTGAGCGTGGTCTGAGCGCGGACGGGCACAGACGGGCTTGCCTTTGGTGCACCAGCCGCATACCCGCTCTGCACGCCTGCTGTACGGATGTGCTGCCAGCCAAGATTTAAGCCCCGGCATCCAAGAGGCGTGGTAAGGGGCATGCCGAAAGCTCTGCTACGTGCATTTCGAAAGAAAAGACTAAAAATGTGAGTGCAAACAAAAACAAGACCTGGGGTCCAGCAACCCCTGCTGACCTACACAAGCTCCCTTGTGCAGTATCAGCTACTGGTAAATAAGGGTAATACGAAATAAACAATTGAGAAAATAAGCATAGATCAATTAAGAGTAGCCTCCACTCTAAGATGGCGCTACGGGAGCCAGGCACCTCCCAGAAATGGCAGACTCACGCCTACAAGGAAATCATCAGGTGTAGATTAAGTAAATCAAGCAGGAGAGACTCCGACCAGTATGTTGGCGTGGACGCACTGCGGCTGGGATTTAAGCCCCTGCATCCAAGGGGCGTGGTAAGGGGTGTGCTGGAAGAGCTGCTACATGCGTTCCAAAAGAAAAGACTAAGAATGTGAGGGCAAAAAAAAACAAGAACTGGGGTCCAGCAAACACGGGGCGAGGGTTGGCTGCATGCAGGAACTCCTCATCGATTCATGCCACCCAGAAATGTGTAAATAGATGTTCCAGCAGTAGAAATACCTTTGCTCGGCCCTCAAGAGTTTGGTACCACTACCGTGGAACATTCTAACCCAGCCTTTGAACACATAGGCACTCTGCATGATCTTCAGAAGAGCTTCAAAGAATAAACTATTGAAATAAATTGCTATGGGGTGCATTGATCCAAGAAAGAGAATCGCAATTCCATTTGGACCACGGCCTATAATGTGTCTTCCACCACAATATCTATTTCCCACTCCTGCTTTCACAGACATTCGTAAGCAGCTGCTCTCCTTCACAATTATGCCACTTAAAGTAATACCGTACCTTCTCTTAACCCACCAGGGGTTCAGTGCACATTGGCAGGCAAAATTGTGGTTTAATACATGGCTTAGTATTACCATTGGCAGGTCAGATTACCTATCTCCCCAGTTACTGGCTCTTACAAGTATGAGCCATGAGTGGTAATAACATGCAGGACTCTGTATTATTAGGCCATTCACTACATTCTGTTTGATATACTGAAATATTTACTTTCCAGCTCAAAGCATTTTGCACTTGAAAGTTGCCCTGAAAGTAACACATCTAGATAGTGGGACATGGGCGCTCCCACACTAACACCTATTGTTTTTGATGGAAAGCCCTATCTACTAAAATTATTGGGGAAAGCTTTGCAGAGACAGGTGTTATAAAGGAGAAATTGCATGTGTGCTGCACTCTGTACACTTTTAAAGTTAGTCTATGCATAATATACCCTTCTATGCCAAAATCCACACCTCATGCACACACCTTTGTACTATGCTGAAAGGTGTGTATGTGGTGCTAGGTAACCTCTTTGTGCGCCTGCACTGGTGAAGATTGCAGAAGTACCATATTTTAGAATATGTGGCTCTGCGAAGCTCTCTCCACCTAGCACAACGTAGATAGATAGATAGATAGATAGATAGATAGATAGATAGATAGATAGATAGATAGATAGATAGATAGATAGATAGATAGATAGATAGATAGATAGATAGATAGATAGATAGATAGATAGATAGATAGATAGATAGATAGATAGATAGATAGATAGATAGATAGATAGATAGATAGATAGATAGATAGATAGATAGATAGATAGATAGATAGATAGATAGATTTTGGTGCCTGTGAGCCTGAATGTACAATAAGATAAAGTTTTGAAATGCACTCCAAACAAAAAAAGACTGGACTTTAAGAATGAGAACTAGATGCCAAACAAGGATGTATACATCTGCAAACTATGCAGGAAAAACACACAAGCAAGATTTCAAGAGAAAGCAGGGGTAGGGATTTCTCCAAGAGTCAATCATATTTATATTAGATGTTCATTACGCACCACAAGACCACCTGAGGACATTCTATAGGAGTAAGTGTAGTTCTACCACCCTGATTAAGTTATGAGAATGTTCTATATAAAGGCCTCTAGAAAGGCTAGCTTCCCATACTGCAATATATGCAGATTGTCATGTTTAACCTGCTGCTAAAGCTAACTATATGTGGCAATGTCTGCCCACACCTAATGGTTCACAACTGTTAAAAATATAGAAATGAGCCATAATGCACAGATACAATAGAAATCTGGCTTAAACAAGCTATTGGACCTGGGCTCGGGATACCCTCTTTGCTGTCTAATCATAGCATGGCATTACACAGGCATCATTCCAAAGCCTTCCTCAGCAGAACTCTTTCACTCGTTGACCCATATTAATTGGCGGGAATATATTTTATACAAATTCTAAAAGTATTCAAAACTTCTCAGTTACACCTTAAGTCTGATCGCTTTTCATCATGGGTTTTGGCAGTAAAACAAAATCTTTTTTTCGTTAATCTCTCCAGAAAGACGGAGAGGCTACAGGACGTGTAAATCCTGGCACAATCTGTGTAATAAAACATCGCATACATCGTCTCTCATTAAAGTGCGAAAGAGCAAACATCTCTTTCTCTTTAGAGCAGATTGAGAGTGTTAGTCAGTCACACCAGGGTTTCACATCATCGGTGTGCAGCTGTGGCAGGCACCAGATATGCTGTAATTATGATTGCTAATGTGATTGTTGCTTTATGAAGATGATGCATGTTATGGGAAGCGAGTAATTTGTTTTGCTTCTAGCTAGTTTGCTTGCTGAAAGGGTTGTCACACATTTCCATTTTGTTTCTCATATTCCTTTTGAAAACATCATTAAGAACGGTACACAGAGCAAATCATCCTGGCCATGCTGAACACAAGCAAGTCACAGTCTCGCTCACAAATGGTAGGAGTAAAGCCTCGAATGTGGTACAGAGAGATCAATGACAAAATATAGATGCATACAATATCGAAACACAAAAATATCGGAAAAAAATATTGTTAACAAAAATATCACCTTCTTATACTTAACTAATAAAACCACAAATATAGAGAGAACAAATATCATTGATAAAATATCAGTTTTACTTGTATCAAAAACACACATATAGGAAACATAAATATCGTTACTTTAAATAAACACAGAATATGTTGATTACCACAATGTTGATCATATTGCCAAAATATTTGCAACATTATTAATAAATATTTATAAAACACTTTTTATGGAAAATAATTATTTAAAATACACATAAAACATGTTACACTCATAATTAAATTAAAAATAAATATATTACATCACCAAAATATTTACAGTTTGCCCCAAAGATATAACTAATTTCATAACGTTATAACCAAAATAAAATAATAACATTAACTACAAGAATTTCCACAACAACTTAAATATTAATACATGTGTGTGTGTATATATATATATATATATATATATATATATATATCCAAATATGAAAGTTAGTGGAACGTGCGCTCTCAGTGAGACACAGACAGCCAGCAGGGTGGTATAGTCCGAGTGTTTAATTCACACAACGCGTTTCGGTACAGAACCTTGATCACGTGTGAAATGAGCCATGTAGTCCTTTGTTGATTATCATAACCTTTTTGAATACTTCTCTAAATGCTTTATTTATGGCTGTCTGTACATGCTCATTTCACATGTGATCAAGGTTCTGTACCGAAACGCGTTGTGTGAATTAAACACTCGGACTATACCACCCTGCTGGCTGTCTGTGTCTCACTGAGAGCGCACGTTCCACTAACTTTCATATTTGGATATTGTCGTTACCGGCGTGCTCCGCCGGTGTGTGCACCACCTCTCTTGGGTCCCAGCGATTCCGGAAGGAGCAACTTTTCTTCGTGGATATATATATATATATATATTTATATACATACAATTCTATTCAAAACTATCAAATTATATAACTATACATCAAACTTTATAAGTCAAACCTAAATTAACGTTTACCAAGAAAAACATAACTGATAAAAAAATGCAATCTAAAACTAAACTAACTAATAGAAATCAAACCATAAATAACATTAACCAAGAGAAACAATGTAATGAACATCATCTGCATGATTTTCTGACCAGACGCTTAAGGGCAAATTATTTACATCTTGGCAAATGCCTAATCAAGTAAGTAAAACTCATATTTAAATAAAATGTTCTTGTAAATAAACTGAAAAAATAACAAAACACCGTCCAACTTCTAGCTCTTTACATCTAGGGCTTGATTTCCAACTTTGGTGGCCATTGGACCGCCGGCGTGTCGGCATCGTATTCACCTCCGCCAACTAGGCCCTCTGCCCGCCATATTACGATGTTGGCAGTTTGCTGAACGAAAGACCGCCAGAGAACCGCCGACATTGCCAGCAGGGGTGACTCCTCCGCTAAGGCAGGGGAGCTCCACCCCACTGCTCTGTGAGCAGGTGAAAAAGGAAAACTAAAATGATAATAATGCCATGTTATTATGCTTTTATTTTTCCATCCTTGCTCAGCTGGTTAAGGGTGGAGCGGGGCTGGCCTGTGTCAGAGGAACAGGGGAGGAGTGGTGGCACTTTCCTCAGTGCATAAGAATGTTTGGCCGGGCGTTTCGGGCCATGCAAGCAGTTAAGCGCACTTTGTATGTTCTCCAACCAGGCTGCATTACAGCCTGGGTAGAGAGCATGGCCAGGCTCCAATTCCCTCTCTGAGCACCAAACCACAGCGCTCAGAACACTCACAATGCTGCTATCCGCAGAGTCATGATTGGCTAGGGGAGGCTGGAAGACCGGGATGCTTCCTATTCTTGCCCTGGAGTCCTGGAATCGGGCAGAAAGGATGGAGAAGCGGCAGCAGAATACAGGCAAGTGCTTTTCTTTTTTCTTTTAATTTCCTCCCTCAGACCCTCCGCCCCTGTGACCCGCCCCCATGCCATTACCTAGTAGATGCTACTGACCGCCAGCCATTCGCCGACCTCCTAGATGTCGGTCAGGGAAAAGCAGCTGTCATAGGGCCATACAGAAAGGTTCACTGCCATTAGTATTACAAGTTGGCTTTCCATCGAGTCAATCGTGGCGGGAAAGCCGCCTGCTTTGAGTTGGTGAAATCAAAGGAATTGGGGTGCATACTCACCCATGGCCTTTTCTTCCCTTCAGTCTCCCACGTGTATCCCTTCCTTCAGGGACCCCCTTCACAGCAGCATCTTGACCCCAAATAAAATGACTCTGTTGGTGCTGAAATCCAGGTAAGTTTGTATTGCAGTACTTACGAATTGACTGTACTGGGCACATATGGTCCAGACTCCAGCAATGGGAAAGTACTTGCAGTAGATATCTTTTCACATGTGTTATGCATATGTGTACATTTAACACTTGTGCAGTCAAAATATAAATACATGCATCAACACATATGGAAAAATATACACAGCTATCTGAAACACCACAGCTGGGCCAGTGGGAACATCCTAATATGGCGGGCGGGAGATCACTGCCACAGCAGTCTTCTTGGGACTGTCGCGGTACTGCAGTAAGGCCGCTAAACTTGTAATCAGGTCCTTAGTTCCTAAAAGAAAACACTACAACTTCGAAAAGTGTCACTCACTGGCAATTGAGCAACCGAGCAATTGAGCCGACAAGCAGATGAACTCAGCCGAGGATGCTGAGCAGATGAACGCACCCGAAGACTCTGAGGACAAGTGTCCAGAAGCTGTGATCTTTAGCCACAGTTGATTATTAACCACCACCCTGGTGTGCTAAGGCAGGGCCACGGAGCTGCTGTCAGAGGTCTTAGTGGTGGGGCTGAAAAAGAAGAAGCCTTAGTCAAAATGAGATGAGTGGTGGCAGTGGCAGGCAAATATTAGAGGAAGCCTCCTGGTCTTAAGTGAGACGCTCACCTCGGACATGAGCCTAGAGCAACACAAGCCTGGGGTTGGGCCGCAGAGGCAGTGAAAGAATCTAGGGAGGCCTAGCGGTTACCGAAGTAGTTGGTGGCAGCCGGCGGGGCACGCAGCACGCTAGCTACTGTGCTGTGGGCTCCTGAAATTGCAGTAAATCCACTGCAGAGTCCAGAGTCAAGTGGTTGTTGAGTGTAAACAAGTACCTGGCCATCCTCCCAAAGGTTGGTGTTTGGTGGCATGCGCTGATTTCATGTACAATAGGCACCAGGCTTTCCCTTCTGCGGTAAGCTGAGATGGCTGGCATTAGGCCAGTGCGGCTTGTTTACGCAGAGGTACTCTCTTTGCGCTCTGTCGCAGGATTTTGTTTGCAGCTGCCACAATTGCTGAGGCTTTCCTGGGGCTGTGGAGGACTCTATTGCTTTTGGAGGTGAACTAAAGAAATCCCCCTTATCTGCGGTTTAGGTCCTCTATCGTTCATAATCTGCTCTGGTTTACCTGTGGTTGTTTAATACTGGCTGACAAAGCTCCAAAGAAAGTTTATTTCTCTCTAACTACAAGGCTACCTTGCATAATTGAGAAAATAAAGCAACTATATGACAGCCCCGAAGCTCTGTTTGGGCAGATTGACTCCTCTGAGGGCCTGCAGAAAGACTAAATTCAATCCTCATAGAAATAGGGCGGTGCACTTAATCCTAATGAAGGGCTCAAACTTGATTTTTTTCCTTCTTCCAGAAAGAAAATGTGGTGCATGATGACTGTATCACTAAATTAGAGGTATTTCCACTTTCCTTCTGCGTCCGACTGCCACAGATATTGTGAACTATGTGCCTGGGGTGGAATCCAAATATCTTACTGAGGATTTTACATTACCAGATGGGGATGTTAATTCGAGAACTCGCTTGCCAAAGGAGATAGGGTCCCTTAGTACTCCACTTGGTTTGTCACAGGTAAGTGGACTAAGGTTATTTAGTAGTATCCCGATGGAGCAAGAATTTTGTACTCCAGCTTAGCCCTTCTAGAAAAATCTGTTAATAATGTGAATCATATCCAATACACACTGTTTGTGATCCTAAAAGTGCAGTTTAACCCAAAGGGTGGGTACTCCCAAATCACTCCTTGTAGTTGGCAATAAAGGAGTCATGTGCAAAGTTGGGTCCTATCGACTGTGGATTACTAGTCGGTACACCCAAATGCTTGGGGCAGATGGCTCTATTCAACCTCTGCAAACAAGAGAGCATGGGGACAAAAGCTAGCAAACTCCAAGTTAAGAAGATGTTGGGTTCCATCAAGAAGCAACAGAATGTTCCAAACGTTTTTGATTCATGCTCCCTGAATCCAGCAGTACCATGTTCCCCATTGAAGGCCTCCTGTTCCAGGTCAGAGTTTTTTCCGGGTTTTAAGCTCAAAGGCTGGGCCACAACATGCTTGATTGACACTTTGGTGCTTGCTCAGTCTAAAGCAGAGTTCTTCAAACTGTGGGGTGCACCCCCCTGGGGATCCATGGATGTGTTCACTGTGGGGTGCAAATTGGTCTGCAATTACATGTGGATGAAGATAGCCTGGCAGCACAAAAGACACGTTTCCAGGGTGTCTTCATTTACATGCAGCGGTTATAGCCCATAACAAAGCATGAGAATGTTACTACTGTGTGGCATGGGACAGGAGCAGCGAGTACAAAGTCAAGGTCAAAGACATGGTTAAAAAGAAGAAAAGATTCTGCATTTTATTGGGTTTTTTCACTTTTAGGTAAATGCATATAAAAACACTCAACAACTAAAATCAAAAATAAAGACAACTTAAACTAAATAAGGGAAATATACTCTTTTCCTTATGAAACCTCAGTTGGCTAATATGATCACTGCGGATATCTTTGTGTGTGACCAGAGAGTCACAGAATTCAATCGCTTTATGGTTGCAGTGAGGAATAGTGGCTTGTTTATAGTGCCACTAGTCCCAGTCTGTGACAGAAAGCTCTTTGAATGTTATTACAATTGTATTACACTGTATAAAACAGGCTGCTGCAAAATACTGTTTAGGAAAAAACAAGTGCTTTAAAAATATACATTTTAGTGATAAGCATTCAGACTATATCTAGTGTAAAAAATATTATATGTGTCCATTAAAAGGGTGCATTCTTTTAAAAGCACACATATATTACCTCTCAAAAAGAATAAATATGTATCACCATGAAGCTTAGTGATTCCATTAGTTAAAACCAACACTGGCTCAAAAGCAGCCTCTATATTTGGTGACTAACCATTACACACATTTACATTTCCTTCGGGTGCCAGGCCCCTTGGTGAGAAAACATGTTTCTTCTTTAGCTCTCTACTGACTGTTTCACTGCACAGTAAACCTCTCTGACCCTTTGTTAGAGGACACTGGGCCGCAGTTATGCCAGTCTTACTATGAAAAGAACATGGGGTGCATTTCCCATTTTAGCATTAGGGTTATGTCACCAATGTTGCACACTGAACAGGGCCCAAGCAACAGTGGAGGGGGCAGGTTCTTTGTTGTTGTTGTTTTATACACAAAGCGGCAGAAAGCCTGCTTTGGGCATCTGGCTTATAAATAATGGCCCTAATGAGTGGGCAGAGTAAACAGCCTGTTTCACAGAGCTGTAGATATTGTTAGCACTATAGTTGCATTGGAGACCTATAGCACACTTGCCGTGCTAGTGTTTCTTGGAGCAATGGTACAAGGGAGGGGAAGAAATTAAGCAGAGGAGACAGCTTGATTTGGGCATCAGGGAGATGAGAGAGAAAGGGACGCTGAGAGTTGAGAGGGATAATGAGAGATAGGAGGGAGATGGATGGTGTGATGGTGTGAGATGGGAGCCTATGTTGTTAACAAATGTGAGAGGTGAAAGCAAGGCAGTACCTATCATTAGTGAACCAGTGACACTTTTGCTCAGGGGCCCGCTGCTTCACAATTATGAATGTTGTACAATACAAAATATGGGCATCAGGCTCATTTTCTTTGTTAGCATTAGGGCAGGTGGTGCCCTGGGTGCAAAGAAGGGAGGAAGCATGCAGTCGCTCATTTTCTTTCAGAAAGAGACTGGACTTGTTTTGAGATTGAAGTGATCGTCACACATGATGGGGAAGGAGTGAAAAAGAGGAGATAGCCTGCTTCTCAGAGCTACAGCCATCATTAGTGCAGCAGGTGGAGTGCATTGGGGCCAACAGCACTCCAAATGTGGGCAGTAGTGTTTTTGGTCCATTTTGTTTGAGGCTGTTTTTTTTTATAAGTCCCACATTTAGTGTAAATTACGAGCGACAGAAAAGCACCCCTGAAATGATCTCATGATCCCTGCTCTCAGTGATCATCCCTCCCCCTCTCAGTCCCCAAATCCTTGCCATATAGTTTAGGAGTGGGCCCAACTTCAAAAGATTTTCCTGAAGGGGGTGCAGAACAAACATGTTTGAAGACCTCTGGTCTAAAGAAAAAGCCAAAATAAAAAAAGAGAGCCTGAGGAAAAAGGTATTCTGAGAATTTCAAAACAAGTTCCAAAAAACTCCACTTTCAAGATATTGGTGGTTCTGTTTCGAAGGTTATGGTGAACAATCCTGCTAATCCTAACATTAACATTTTAAGGAGCAATGTGGGTCATTCTGCAAACCTTCTATCATTATTCCTCTGGCTTGTAGAGAGATCGATGCAACTGTAGTAGCTCTAACGTCCATTAACTCCTTGCTAACTAATCTTAATCCAGCGGCTGAAACACTTTGCGTTGCGTCAAAAGACGATATAAACTTTAAATGGACTAGCAAATATTACCCCTCCTCCCACTCTCTCCCTGCAGAAACCTCTATGTTGGATTGTGTAGTCTTATTTGATTTTGACTTAATTTTACTCATTCATTTGTTTTGCAGATATTGAGACTATGAAGATGACACAAAGAAGCAACATTTGCTTGTCACTTAGTGTACTCACCATTAGTGACTAAACCAAGGGTTTTGTGTAAATCTCAAATTGCTGCAAATGTGATCTTGCAAAATAGTGATTCCCTGCAATGTAGAGGGATTGATGGAATACCCGTACTTTGGGAAAACAAAATCTTTAAACAACAATATGATATTTTGAGTCAGCTAATCTTTGAGGACCTCTCTGGTGAGAATCTAAATCTCCTACAGCTTTCTGTCGTGAATGGTGGGAGATTTGTGACGCATCACCGGATTAGGGCTCCTAGGTCTCCCCATATAGTGGAGGATTGGTGTATGAAATACATTTGGTTGGCAGGATTACTTAATGATGCTCTTACATCGAGCCTATTATCTAAACCTTATAATTAGCAATAATGTTAAAGTGGTTTCCTGGAATGCAGCCGGTTAAATGAATAAATTGGAGAAACTGGAATTTTTAAATAGTTTAAAAGCTGATGTAATCCGCATCCAGGAAACTTGGTGCTCTTCGGATTTCCAGTGTAATGGTTATTTTGTAATAAGTTGCAATGCTACCCCAGCTAGGAAAGGGCATGGAAAGGGAGGGATGCTATTCTTCTAAGTAATGATATTAAATGGGAGTTCAATAGTTTTAGAGACTCGTCCAATCTCTATCAAGCAGTAAAAATCTCCTCAATTGCGGATGAGAGTTCGAGAGAACCCCGTGTTAGTGGTGCATGCTTATATTCCCCAAAACGCACCGTATAATATTCTGTTCTGTGATATCTTTACCTTAATAAGTAAGGCTATGGATAAGGAGGTTGAATAAAAGGTTATTTTAGTTGGAGACTTACATTGTAAAGTCTCCAACCACTCTAAAAGCCTATTTTTGGATGTTGAAAAAGAAGAAGCATTGCGCGTTCCCCATTAACTTTCCTCTCAAATTGAGAACAGATAAGAGAGGACAATTACTTCTTGGCCAATTGAGAAAGAATGAATATGTGACGGCAAACTGAAGATTTACACAAGATTCTATGGCTCAATATAACCATAAATCACATCTGAGATATTCTATTATTGTTTCTTACCCTATTTTTCATCTTTTATTAGATTTAAAAACTGTAGATTTCCTGCTTAGTGATCATAGATCCTTAGGGCCCGATTACAAATTTGGCGGTCCTAAGACTGCCGTGGCATTGGTGTTGAATCAACTGCTGCACCGCCATATTACGAGACATGGGTTATATAGACAAAAGAGCGCCACCATCGTGGCACCACCACCAGGCAACTCCAACCAAATCCGAATTGGCCAATGCGACTGTCGGAGGCTCGGACCACCATTGTAACCCCTGGCCAAATTATGAAGTGCCTTCCAACTGGCGTGAACGTGGCAGTCCAACCACATCAGAGCTGGTGAAAGGGAGGGATATAAGGCAGAAACTCACCTCTACTCATCTCTACACATCCTGTGCTGCCATGCAGCCGATCGCAAATGTCCTGCCACTCCTATATTCCTGCATGATCACGTCCACAACTGACACCGTCATGGACGAAACCGATGGTAAGTCATACTGCTGCCTGATTCCATAGACTCCTTAGCAAAACAATACTCAGCCATGGACCTAACAAGGGGGTTAGGTTCCCTAAGGTTAAACATATTTTGTGGGATTCTGTTTGGGATAGTTTTAAATGTATAACCCAAATACATCCATATGATGCCCTCCTTGGCCAAGTCATTGACACTGCACGGGAAAATGAAGAATTCATGTGGGTGCTTTGGAATGTTAGGCTTCCAGTGCAAGTTTAGGGATTCACTGAAATGCTGTCCTAGGCCTCTGCACACCTCACTTTACTACTTCCAGGCAGCTGGCTGTGGTAGGACTCTGTCCTCCCAGCATTCGCCTTCTCTTTTTAGACCGAGAAGCGGAGCCAGCCCTCCTCGCACAAAAAAGGCAGCACTTCTCTCCCGCAGTGCAGGACGCACGTGAGCGCGCCCGGGCCAAGGGTAGGTCCGCCTGCGGCCATTCGAGGCTGGGCAGGTCCTATTCTCTTGGCCCCATGATAGCAGGATGCAGCACCTTGGTTCAGCAACAAAAGGCCACTTTGGTGGTAAAGCTCATACTTTCTCCAACTCTGCATCGTTCATTGAAATATCTTGTGGTGGTTCTTTGGCTGGCTCTAACTGAACTAGGCCTGATCTAGTCACAAAGCCATGGGTAGACGTAAAACTACGCCAGCCCCAAATCCTCCCGGTTCTACACTTAATGGTTTCCTGCAGAAAGCTGTGGGGGTAATCAGCAAGGAAATTGAATCAACTGAGCAGAGTCACTCGCTAGCCCCTATTCTATCTCCATCTCTATCTCCCATGGACACTGAAAATGTTATTATAGACATTATTGTGATTAACACTGAGCCCAGGATTACAGTACCAATCTCCCCTGTGGTGCGGACTCGTAACATACCCGGAGACCTTACAATTAACCCACAAACTCGCCTAATCTGAATCCAATTGTGGAGGAGATTAGTCACCCACAAGCAATAGGGAAGGAAAAGGAAAAGAGTAGAAGCTGTTGAAGCAGGACCTAAACCGAAGGAGCTGTCCCTTGTGATCAAAAGAACAAGGCAAAACGTCTCAATAAGAAGTGTCATTAGGCAAAGGGGAGGTATAGGAAGGGCCACATCTGAGAGAACAAATACTTCCCTCTTTAATAAAAATTAGCAAAATTGTATCAGAAGCGTTGACTGCCATCCTAGAACGATTGAGTCATATTGAAAAACAGCTTTCCCTAGTACCAAGGGACTCAAAGAAGAAAACAACATTGAGGGATATGTCCACACATGCCAATAATTAAGAAGTGCAAAAACTAAAATTGATGGATAGAATGCAGAACAATGTCATACATCCACCCCAATACAGAGATGTGGGTCTAAATCCATCGCTTTTTTGCTCACCATGCCATTCCAGTTTGAACTCAGCCATATGCAAATCAGTCTTGACCCTGTGTCCAATGGGAACAGTCCAGTCCGAACTGGAAGGCCAGGTCCTCCCTGGTCTGGAAACAAACCTCCTAGGACCGGTTTCGGGGTGTCACCCCTCATCAGCCAGGATAGCTTGGCTCCAGTAGCATGGAGAGCACGGGACCCACATCTGGGCATACCTGTCCCACTCGGGTTGACAAATGCAAAAACAACAATTGATGGGCAGAATGCAGAACAATGTCATACATTCATCCCAGTACAGAGATCTGGGCCTAAATCCATAATTTTTTTGCTCACCATGCCTTTCCAGTTTGAACCCAGCCATTTGTAAATCAGTCTTGACCCTGTGCCCAATGGGAACTGTCCCGCCCGAACTGCCAGGCCAGCTCCGCGGAGTGCAGAAAACTTCGCAAACTCCGAAACGGAGCGAAGTTCACTGCCCAGGCCTAGATTTAACCCAGATCTCTTGACTGGGGAGAATGTTCGAATCATTCAGCATTCTGTCCATCATTTGTTGCAGTTACACTTTTCGCCCTAAGTGGGATGGGAATGCCAGCCGTTGGTCCCTTGCTCACTGTGCCACTGGATTCAAGCTAGCCTAGCTGATGAAGGGTGACATACCCTGAAACCGGTCCCAGGATGCTTGTTTCTGGCAAAGGGAGGACCTGGTTTGGCATTTCGGTCTGGACTGTTCCCATGAGGCACAGGGTCAAGACTGATTTCCATATGGCTGGATCCAAACTGCGGTGGCGTAGTGGGCAAATAAACGATGGATAAATGAACGATGGATTTATTCCAGAGCTCTTAACTCGGGGAGAGTGTTTGAATCATTCAGCATTCCGTAGATCATTTGTTGCAGTTACACTTTTTGCAGTAAGTGGGATGGGTATGTATGTAAATGTAAATGTAAATGTAGTTGAGCTTATATAGCGCATAGCTACCCGCTGTGGGTTTCCCGGCGCTTGCTTAGGGAACCCGTCCTGGTATTCCCCTGTGAGATAGCAGGGTATCCACAAGGTGAAAGTCAGGCATCCCGCCGCGAGGGGCCGTTGTGGAGATTAAGCAAGCTATTGCCCAGAGTCGCAGAGTGTGAACCCGTGAGTCGAGGAGGCACCGGGGCGAGAATTATCGAGTCCGTGGAATTTTTAGCCCAAGACCCGCCGAGGCGGGGAATTGAACCCTGGTCCAGGACCGATCTCAGCTTCCGGGTCTGCCGCCTCTAACCCCTGAGCCACACTTCTCCACCCAGATGTGGGTCCCTTGCTCACTGTGCCACTGGATTCAAGCTGGCCTGGCTGATGAAGGGTGACATACCCTGAAACCGGTCCCAGGATGCTTGTTTCCGGACCAGGGAGGACCTGGCTTGGCATTTCGGTCTGGACTGTTCCCATGAGGCACAGGGTCAAGACTGATTTCCATACGGCTGGATCCAAACTGGGGTGGTGTGGTGGGCAAACGAACAATGGATTTAACCCAGATCTCTTGACTGGGGGAGAATGTTTGACTCATTCAGCATTCTGTCCATCATTTGTTGCAGTTACACAATAATTAAGAAGTGGCACCTCATGATAGGCTTGTAGCCCTAGCAACAGCACTCACCCCCATTACGAATGTTGTCCCTGACAAGTCCATTGAATGAATCCATTGGGAAATAGAACCCCTAAACGAAATCTAAAGGTGGGTCAAGGGGTTTGTACGATCGAGGTCAATTGTTCTGCCCAAGAACCCCTAACCGTGGGCAGAAGGCACCATGTAACCCCAAATTCCAACTGCTTAACTCACCCACAGATAGGCGGGGTAGGAGCAAAAGACATATTAAATTTACCACCAGATTGCACCCCCTACACCAGAGGTCTTCAAACCTTTTGATGCCCAGTCCGTTTTGTGAAACGTTTTTAGGCGTAAGGACCCCCTTCTGATGAAAATGTCTAGAACCTGGTACTCTTTATCATAGACAACTATCGACAACCATAAACGCCCCCAATTTCCACAGCAAATAATTTTTACAGTGGGTGAATAATATTAAACAGTGTTTAGCAAACCAAAGGTCGGTGAGCTGGGTGGTGTATTCAAAGGTGTAGCTAAGAACAAAGGGTTTTATTTATGAGGAATTGGAGTAGGGCAGCACTGCAAGTCTTTTTGCAGCGCTGCCCTATGCCAATACTGTGCATTCCTGTCCTTTTCCTTTGCGTTGGTGCATAAATTGCTGCCTAGCACCAACATAGACAGCATTTTTTTTGTACAGGAAGGGACACCTTCCTTCAAAAAAATAATCCTGAGAGGCGTTTTACTCTTTCAATGTGAGCTGCAGAATGCAGCACAAATGGAAAGAGGAAAAAACAGGGAAAAATTAAAACATTTCTCATCGTTACACCTCCGCTGGAGAGGAGTCTGTTTTTGGAGCTGCCCCAGGTTTACATGGTTTTGTAAATATGGAGCAGCATCAAAATCCATGGGTGTTGTGTGGGAAGTATAAGTATAGAGACGTATGCTGTTCCTAGAGGGTGAGAGGAGAAAAGAGGCCTACAGATGTATGTTAATCAGTGGAATCAGGAGGAAATTCCTCCTTCAGGAAAAAGACCCTCACACATCCAGCCAGCTAGATGTCATGCTTCATCATC
The DNA here is from genome assembly GCF_964204655.1 of Triturus cristatus. Lineage (NCBI taxonomy): Eukaryota > Metazoa > Chordata > Amphibia > Caudata > Salamandridae > Triturus > Triturus cristatus. Next base: position 519,056,093 of record NC_140582.1, on the reverse strand, counting down.
GGGTCTGCTCCTAATCGGGGCGGCGCTGCAATCCCCGATCGGCGCCCTTGATGGTGCCTTTTGGCGGAGATCTTTCTTCCTTGTATGCCGGTTGGTGTAGAGTGGGTGAGGGCCCTAAGTGAAGTGTGTACTAGTGAGATTTAAAACAAGTAGTAGGGGTCAAAAATAACAAAAGTTTAATAAAGAAGGCCCCACTCTTGATTAAAACAAAAAGGTGTGCATCCCTGAAGTAAAGTAGTCAGGTCTGCGCTACAATGGTCAACATGTTTCTTGCACCGGTTAGGTCAACCGCAATTCATCAGGACCAAACTTAAAGTTCACACACTTACTGGTAGTGGTAGCAGCTACTGTAGCCCTTACCACTTGTACAGCACCCTAATAAGTGGTTACTTAGTTGATAAGAACCCAAGGCACCCAGTTGTGGTGCACTGGAGGCTCCAGCGAATCAGGGCCGGACTACAACACCGAGTAGTGCAGTGTTGTTTTTCCTCGATACAGGACACGTAGAATCCTACCCCTCGTCCAAGCCGATCCGGGAGACCGCTGTTCCTAGAGGGTGAGAGGAGTAAAGAAGCCTACAGTATTATGTTAATCAGTGGAATCTTCCTTCAAAAAAAACAATCCTGAGAGGCGTTTTACTCTTTCGATGTGAGCTGCAGAATGCAGCACAAATGGAAAGAGGAAAAAACAGGGAAAAATTAAAACATTTCTCTTCGTTACACCTCCGCTGGAGAGATGTCTGTTTTTGGAGCTGCCCCAGGCTTACATGGTTTTGTAAATATGGGGCAGCATCAAAATTGATGGGTGCTGCATGGGAAGCCCACGCAAAGCCCATGGAACACTTCCTTGATGCAGAGTAAGGCAACGCAGTGACTTACGCTGCTATGTCTTACTCCATATCTATGGGGCCTCATAGGTATGGTTGAAAAGCTTGCGCCGCCTGAGCATCAAAAAAAGTGATGCTCTGGCGATGAATGCATCTCATAAATAAGCCCCAAAATATTCTGTATGTTTTTTGTAGGTCTTTCATTATCAGGTATCTACATATAAAATAATGGGCAGCAAAAAATAAAAATTAAAAAAATTGTTACTCAGTAGGAAATGCACTGTAGTACATTATAAAACCTCTATTAGTTAATGCATTGCAGAGGTCTGTGTGTAACCAGAGAGACACAGAATTAAATCTTGATTGGTGCAGTGGAGAAGAGTGATGTTTTTTTTTAGTGCTACAGGTCACAGCTTATGACAGAAAGCACTGTAAATATGTAAGTCATTACTTTATACTTACATTACACACAGTGTAAGATAGAGTGGTGAAAAACATGCAAATAGTTTTACAATAATATGGAGCTTCCAAAATGTAGATTTTAGTAATACCAGAGTATATGTAATGCAATTTTGTGTTTTTACATAACTGTCTCTTCAACACACCTTTGGGGGTACTTAGGGCTGTGCAAATGCAGTTAAAATTAAAAGCACGTACTTCACAGCTCAGTTGTTTACTCTTTGCACAACCACTCAAAGAAACACATCTTTGTCATCACAAAGCTTGGAGTGATATGATCCATTAAAGCCAGAACAAGCTCCCAAGCACCCTTTGCACTTGCAGACTAACATTTGCATTTCACTCAGGCAAGCCAGCAACCTGCAAGAAAACTTTTCACAGCACTAGAGACTCAATTGATGGAACTTCAGCTGATAAAGATCTAAATTATCCATCCCAGGACTGCTGTCTTTATCCAAAACAAAAGCAAACGTTTTGGATTGCAGGCACAAGTAAAGCTGGGGCATGTGCGACCCCCTTCCCAGGCCTCCAAGGCCCTCTTGGAGGGCACGCCCCACAGATTGAAGATCTCTGCCCTACACCCTGATATTAAAAGGAGTCCCCCTACTCCCGCAGGGCCACCACGAAGACTTTCAAAGTCTCATAAACAAATCAGCCCACTAGTGCAAAAGTAAAATATCGTTGCAGTTAAAACTCCTCGATAATATCATCATGGCGCAGCAGGTGAGTTGGTTGGGCCGCACTGTCAAATCTGTGTTTTGGGACTGTGTAATTCTTAACTTTAGAGATCCTGGATGTGTGTCCTCCCTACTGACACGCCTTGCGGAAGCAGCGGGAGAGAATGACCACATAAGGGCCCTCCCCCTTGGCTTCTTTTATCCCCTAAAATCAAACAAAGGGCACCACCAACTGGTCCAAAAAGCTATCACCTCACATACCCCCACTCGCTCACCCAGTCAAATCGCTTTGAAATACTGTCAGGGCTAATCGATACTGACTGACTGCAAGATCAGCCGGGTCAGGTGGGTGGGGGGGGGGGGGGGACTTGTGACATTCAAGCAACAACTTAGAGGTAGATTTTAGCAAGGAGAAAAATTAACCTGAAGGGGCCGTTCCACCAGCCACTAATACATCTATGCACGGGTTATCATAAACTGGGGGCTAGCCACACGGAGAAACACCACCCAGGATTTCAAAATTACATCATGGAACATCACTGGATTTCATTCAAAAGAGTGGAACGAGGACTTGTTAAGCTTTATCATAGATTTTGACATCATTTGACTTCAAGAAACAGGAGGCCCGATTCACAGAACTAACTTAAGACAAAATCCTAAACGTACTACCATTTTGGTATTCACAGAAGGCACTTACTCATTTCGGTATTCACAGAAGGCACTTACTCATTTCGGTATTCACAGAAGTTAGGAGTCCTAACTTTAGGACTCCTAAATGCCTTCTGTGAATACCGAAAGTCTTAAAATTAGGATTTTTCTCGGTTTAGTAGTAGTATAGTTAGGACTCCTAACTTTAGGACTCCTAAATGCCTTCTGTGAATACCGAAAGTCTTAAAATTAGGATTTTTCTCAATTTAGTAGTAGTAAAGTTAGGACTCCTAACTTTAGGACTCCTAAATGCCTTCTGTGAATACCGAAAGCCTTAAAACTAGGATTTTTCTCAGTTTAGTAGTAGTATAGTTAGGACTCCTAACTTTAGGACTCCTAAATGCCTTCTGTGAATACCGAAAGCCTTAAAATTAGGATTTTTTTCAATTTAGTAGTAGTAAAGTTAGGACTCCTAACTTTAGGACTCTTAAATGCCTTCTGTGAATACCGAAAGCCTTAAAATTAGGATTTTTCTCAGTTTAGTAGTAGTAAAGTTAGGAGTCCTAACTTTAGGACTCCTAAACTGAGAAAAATCCTAATTTTAACACTTTTGGTATTCACAGAAGGCATTTAGGAGTCCTAAAGTTAGGACTCCTCACTCCTGTGAATACCGAAGTGAGTAAGTGTCTTCTGTGAATACCAAAATGAGTAAGTGCCTTCTGTGAATACGAAAATGGTAGTAAGTTTAGGATTTTGTCTTCAGTTAGTTCTGTGAATCGGGCCCATGGTCTTTAGATGTAATCTTTATAGATGGATATCGATTCTTATGTGTTCATGCTACTCCTTCTCCAGGAGGAAGGGCGAAGGGAGGGATCGTGGTATTCATTAAGATAAAATATGGCACCTTAAAAGCGAAATGTATATGATCATTGCCCTAGTACCCATTAATAGTGTTTTCGGATCTTGCTATGGTCAAAGTATTATTGGTAAACTGGTGTCATAACGTCTTTGATACGAGTAATTGCCAAATAATAGAGTCACTCCAAATGGAAATTAGCCAAACAGCTGCAACGTGGCAGCCTTTATGTATCTTTTGGGCTGGGGATTTTAATGCACAACTTGTAAGTACAGCTCCCAACATGTGTATGGGTTGAAAGACACTGAGAGGTAGCCTCTGACCCACTTTATTCACTCCTCCAGGGTGAAGCTTTGAACTCTATTTTAGTAGGAAATGCTTTCTGTTTTTGAACTAATTATGCCTGCAGTTCTCCCTCTCAGTGCCCAAACTATTTTGGCAGTGGCAGGGCTAGTTCCATTGACTTTATGTTAATGTCTGGGAATGTTATTAATCTTGTCCAGAACTTTATGGTTAAGCCCAACTGTGCAAGCGATCACCATCCTCTCATTGGATCCTTCAATTTAAAGATTCAGACGGGGGTCAGTGATGTACCTCCAATCCAGTTTCACCCAAATAAAGGTGTTAGATTAAAATGGGGACATATAAACCCCTCTAAATTTGAAGAAGACATCATCAAAGGAAATTATTATTTAATAGCTGATTGATTGCAGTTAGACTTTTCCCCGGTTGAACCTGTTCAGGGGTTTGAGTTACTTTGTTCAAACATAGCCAAGAGATTGACTAGGAATGTCCCCAAAAAGCTATCACTAGAGTCCCCCTGGTTTAACTCTAAATGTTCTTGTGCCCATAAGGAATTAAAAAAGGACTCTTCAAGCCACTCCCCCTGATAGAGATCTAATCAAACCCATAAGGTATAATTATAAAAATGTGATTGAAAAAAGGAAGGCAGACTTGAGGAGGAGGGCTTGGGAAGATCTGGAAAGAGCAGGATCTCTGAAAGATCCCGAAAAATTATGGGAAATTATTAACCACGCTTTTTTCACCAAAGACGTGAGACAGATGGACTCTATGAGGGAAGCCTGGGAAGTTTACTTCTCTGGCATTTTTAATCCTGTTAATTTGAAAATAGGGGTGGAGCCACGGGAATGACCCTTTGACTTAACAACAGCTTCTCAACTCTGAGCATCCATCACAGTTGCTGAAGTGGAGGAGGCCTTAGCGCAGGGTATTTGTCTGACAGCCCCAGGCCCACTTGGGGGACCCCTTGATCTTTTAAAAAGAAACACTAATCAATGGGCACCTTTGTTAGTGACTGTTTCTAAAGCAGCTATTATAGGCCCTCTGCCCGCGACTCTGAAGGCCAGACCGCATATATACGCCTACCTTTAGATTGGGATGGTACCTGTTACATAGCATTCCTCCTACCACCTGTTTTCCTAGCTCCTCCTGATTATCACAGAAATACCCATTTAGTACACAATAGACAGCAGAGAGATCTCCCAATTGTTGATTACACTGAAACAGCATGGGAAAAATACACAGATTTCAATAAAGGTTTCTTTCCCTATATAGGTACAGTCACTAATAGTAAGCTGATACGTAGATTAACCAGAACCCTTGAAGCAGTAATGAACGAAACTATTTCCGCCTTAGGCAATTTAACAGAAGAGCAGTCTGCTATGCGGATTGTTGTGCTTCAAAATCGTCTTGTCCTTGACGTCATCCTGGCCGATAGGGGCGGAGCTTGTAGGGTCATCGGATCAAGTTGTTGCATTTTCATACCAGAAAATTCGCCGTCAGTATATAAAGCCATAACCCGCCTTCATAAGATTGTAACCCAGATACACCAGAGTCCAGGCACCTGGACTTGGTCCGGTTGGTTCTGGGGCGTGTTGTCAGCCTGGGGATGGAGAATGCTCTCCTTCCTAGGTATTGGCTTTCTCATACTATTCAGTTGCTGCTTATGTCTACAATGTGGGCCAGCGATTTGTGGTCTGTGTGCCACCTCGTGTATCCCACATCCAAGTTTTCGTTCGAGATCCCGGAAGAAGAAAGAAGAACAAATGATGCTATATGAACAGATCGATGGATTGATGAAGATCGATATCTCCTAAGGGTCCGAAGGGGACAAGGAGGGAATGAGGAAATATGAATTTTGTGATCAGTTATGTCCCCTATCGTAGACCCCAACGGCTCCATGTACATGCTATAAGTACATGTATGTTCCCTCCTGCTCCAGTTTTGAAGACGCAAATATATGTGCGTCCACCGTCAATATGTCCTCTTTCAGATCCACCATGAATGGGTCAGATATTCCTTTCCTAAGTATGAAAGGCCACCGACTTTATGTGGTTCACTTTCCACATTTTACAGATTCAGGCGAGTAGGCCCGAATTCTGTCATCAAGCCTTTTCCTGCCTTCTGCCTCTGAAAGCTCCAGTCTGAGCCTGCATCTGTGATCATGAACTTTGTCTCACTCCCTGCGCGGCTAACTGTGCCTGATCCAGCCCGTCGCCTGCCAAAAACTGTATTTCACCTTCAAGATTATCTCCTCCGCCCCTCATCCGATGCATTCCTGTCTAGTAGTTTAGGTAAACATTCCTCCAGCTACCGTGCAAAGGGCCAGGCCTCGCTGTCCTCATGCAAGTAATTCATAGCCCTGTTACCATGGAATATTCCTACCCCCTCGCATCTAGTGTAGACACTTAGACGCTTGTACACGCACTAACAGTCAGTATAGTCAGTATAGAATAAGATTCTATCCTAAGAGACCTCTCTTTTTGGATAACACAGTTCTTTAAACATAGGATATTAGATATGATTTGGGATTAGGTTGACATAACCCCAGACTTCTGTCTCCACATGTAGAGCTAAATGTCAAGTCCCCTTCTCCCTCTAGTTGCACGTCAATCACACGTTATGCGGCTGCGCACGCATCTCTGCCAAATATTTCTGCTGACATTGCAGAATTCTCTTATGGATCCACCCACTTGTGACATCATGTATAATGACGTTTTCTAGTTACGCCTATTCTAGTTACGCATGCATATTATATTTTGTCTTATCAGTTGATACGCCTACTACATCTGTTTCACTGTAATGCCTTTTCTATAAAAATGATTACCTGTCAATAATATATGCCCTTCCTTCCTGAACTTTCGTGGTGATGGAATAGAACGCCTACAATTCGAATTGTATTCCTTTGTATAGGAATAAAGCCTTTTTAAAACCTCTAATACCACGGATTCTGCCTCTCATTTTACTGAGTTGTTCTTAATAGACTTTACCGCATAAAAAATAGTACCGGTAACGAAATATTTACCACAGCTGTAGTGGTCCCAGTTTTAAAAAAGGGCAGCAAGAGTGATCCAGCATGCTACAGGCCCATTTCATTGATTGATGTAACAGCTAAGGTACTGAGCAGGGTACTTCTTGCCCAATTACAAGTTTGGGCATCTGCCACTGGTTCTTTTCCAATACGCAATATGGCTTTAGGAGGGGCATGGGCACGACTGAGCAATGTCTCAATTTGTCCTTGTGAGGGCCAGGAAGGGTTCTATCCACCTGGCCTTCATGGATTTATCTAGCGCTTTCAACACCATCAATCAGTACAAACTGTGGGCCATGATGGAACGTATGGGCGTTGAAGAAGCCTTAGTAACCCTCCTCAGTAGGCTTCCCTCCAACACCACTTTAACTATTAGATATGGTAATAAAGAGGAAAAAACCCAACCAATTGTTTTGACAGAGGGTGTATTTTAGTCCCATTCCTTTTTTTAATCTATATAAACAGTCTGGAGGCTTTTTTACCAAGTAGGGAGCTGGATTTTTCCAAAATCTGTAACAGACCCGTTCCATTACTATTATATGCAGATTATACTGTTCTAATAGCAAGGACATCTATGTGCCTGCAGAAATCTCTCGATTCATTCACAAGATTTGATGTCCTCACTTGATCTTAAAGTAAATGTTACTAAATCATACATAATGGTTTATGGCCCCAAGACCACAAAAACCAAAACCTTTGTTGCACAGGGTCATACAATAGATAAGGTAAACAATGTTTCTTACTTGGGCAACTTATTTAACAATCAGATGAAATCGGTACCACTTTTAACCACTAGAACACACCAGACAAGTAGGATTATAGATGCTCTATCTCGCTTTACATGTAAACTAGGACACAAGCTTGTGAGGGAATTAATCACTCTCTATAGAGCTAAATGCCTCTAACCACATCTTATGGGGCTGGGGTTTGGGGTTATTACAAAAGCCAACAGCTCCAGGTTATAGAGAATAAATTCATCAAAAGATTACTGATGACCCCGAATAGTGCCCCTACACTTTTCTGTCAGAAGGAATTGGGGTTAGAGCTTATAGATGACCACATAGGCAGTGCTCCTTTGCTTTTATGAGCTAAGATTTGGCTTTCAGAGGATGTAACATTAACGTCATTAAGGATTGCCTGAATTCAGGCAATGCTTTAATGATATTCTGGCTTCACTATCTTAGGGAAAAATACCACGAGATAGGGTTGGGACACTTTTTTGAAAAACCTGAAAGCATCCCCCCAACCGCCAAGGCCATCATTAAAGACACATACCATAATAGGGGCAACATGCGTAATTACCAGCAGGGAGAGATGGGTGTCTCCTGTGGGTTCCCTGCTCCATTGCAATATTATTCAACTTTTTCTTTCAATTCCAAGACAAGCTCACCACTTGCCCATGCGATAATCTCTCTAGCTAAAACACAATGCACTTTGTATTATTCTGCACTTTATACAAATCAGAGAGAACTAAATTTTTACTTGAACTATTAAGGAAAATTCGCCCCTTCTCAGATACTTTTTTTTTTTAAAACCTTTATTCTTCAAAAACAGGAACACAGCTATTCAGCCGACAACCCGGAGGTTCGGCAGCTTCAGGAGAGCAGAACAAAGAAGCGTCCACAGTGCATAAAAGGAGAAGCAAAAAGGTTCTATTTTACATAAACATAAACACACACCAAACCCAAGCAAGGCAAAAAACACTGAATACCACTGGTGATTGCCCCTCAGGGGAGACCGGACCCCCTCGTCTATCAGTCACAGTGCTGTGATAAGAGGAAAAAGGGGGGAAAAGCAGAGGCCCAAGAAGTCAATTAACCATCAGATATATATACAGAGCTGGAAAGAATGCTAAGGAGAGAGCTGTTCCTCGGGGGGATCCAGATCAGGGGCAAGACATATGCCCCCCCTATATTGGTTCCACCGCCCCCAAATGGCATGCCACTTCCAAAGGCCCCCTCTAGCGCAGTATACCGTCTTTTCCCTGAGCATACTCCAGTCCATGTTTTCCTTCCACGCAGTCAATGTGGGGGGTCCCGCAGATCCCCACAGGCGCGCAATGTCTCGCTTAGCCACCATGTTACCCAGAGTCACCCACAGGGTCTGTGCCTCATCGTGATCAGTAGGCCCCCAAACATTCAGGAGACAACACCGTGCCTCCGGCTGCATAGCAATGCCCGTCACCTCCCCCATTACCGCATAGACTCTCCTCCAAAATTCCATGATGACGCCACATTCCCAAATGATATGCATGAAGGTACCCACCATACCACAGCCCCTTCTACATAAGCCCTCCTCAGAAAATCCCATATGAACCAGCCTTGGCCCCGTAACATAGACTCTGTGGAGTATTTTGAGCTGCACCAGCCTCAGACGCGATGGGATCGCGACCTCCTTAGGAGAGGAAACCGCAGACTGCCAGTCCTCGTCATCCAGCTCAAGTCCGTCCCTAGTCCACTGGTCCCGCAGCCCCAATAGCAGGTCCGCCCGAACATTGATCAGTTTCTTATAGATGAGAGAGATCGTACTCTCTGGCATATGGCCATCGAGGATCCGGTCCTCCAATGGAGAGGACTCAGGCACCTTCTCACCTTCTACGAGGACTGACCGCAGGGCATGACGCACCTGAACATAGCGGAAGAACTCGGATTTCCCCAACTCATACTCCTTCTGCAGCTCTTCAAAGGACTTCACCCTCCCCTTAATCAGCAAATCTCCAACCCTGGAGATACCGATCAAGTCCCATTTCTCAAAACCTTTCGTATGCCAAAGCTTCCCCAATTTTTCAGATTCAAACAACGGGGTAGCAAGGGTGAGCCTATCCTTCCAGCCCAGCGAGTCAGTCGCCAACTTCCACACCCGCACCGCCACCCCAGTGGGCCCTGTGAGGGACGAGTCCAGCGACCGCGAGTACAACGCTCTGTGATAATTACCGCCGCGCAACAACCATCGGTCCATGGCGTAGCCGGGGCTTAGAGCCGGACCATAGAAACCATGATTAATCGCGCTCAACTGGGTGGCCCAGTAATAGCGTTGAATGTCCGGAAGCGCAATACCCCCGTCGTACCACGGAAGCGTCAACTTAGCAATCGCTATGCGCGGCCGCCCATCCCACAGCAACGATCGTTGGAGGCTTTCGACCTCCCGAAAGTAACTGGCCGGTACCCAATCAAGAGTATTCTGCAAGGCGTAGAGGAACCGGGGAAGAGACATAATTTTGAACAAGGCGGCGCGCCCGACGAGGGAGAGCGGCATCCTCCGCCAGCCCGCAACATCCCGCCGCAAACGCGCCAGGGGAGGGAGCAGGTTCCGCTCATACCGCAAAGTGGAATCAGTGGAGATAAAAATCCCCAGGTACACGAAGCCCTGCTGGGCGATCTGGATCGAACAAGTTCGCAGGACAGGCGGAACATTGCCGCTCAAAACATACAGATATGATTTACTCCAATTGATGACGAGACCCGAGTTCCTACCAAAAGATGTCAGAATGTCACAAACCACTATAAGCGAGTTCTTAGGCGAGGCGAGATATAACAGGATGTCATCGGCATAGAGCGAAATACGGTCCTCGTGCTCGGGCGACCATCTAAGTCCACGTATATCCGGGTGCCAGCGTATCCACGCCGCCAGCGGCTTGAGGGCGAGGGCGAACAACAAAGGCGACAGGGGGCAACCCTGCCGGGTGCCCCTCCCAAGCTGGAACGGAGTCGACGCCCGCCCGTTTACCACAACACTCGCAAGGGGAGCCTCATAAAGCAACCTCACCCAGCTCACAAAACCAGGGCCAAAGCCGAACTTGGCAAGCACAGCCCACAGATATGCCCATTCCACCGTATCAAAAGCCATCGTGGCATCAAGAGACGCCACAATAGCTGGTTCTCGCAGCGTGCTCGCCCTGGCAATCACTCCATGAAGACGCCTAAGGTTTAACGCAGTGTTACGGTGCGGATAAAACCCGATTGATCCGGGTGAATCAAGTCTCCAAGCACCCTGACCAAGCGGCCCGCCAGAATTTTAGCCAGAATTTTCGGCTCAGCATTAAGGAGTGATATTGGCCGATAGGAGGCACATTTGTCCCGGGGTTTACCATCCTTATGTATCACAACAATCGTCGCCAGTCGCTGGTCCAACGGGAGGGACCCACTCCCCCGCGCCTCCACGAACATGGCGCGCAGGTGAGGGGCAACCCTATCCGGGAACAGCTTATACAAATCAATCGGCAAACCATTAGGGCCTGAGGCCTTGCCCGAGTTCAGCACGCGGATAGCACCCGCCACCTCATCAACCGTTATATCTCCATCGAGGTCATCTCTATCTACATCAGAAAGGCAGGGCAGAGCGATGTCACGGAGGAGGTCACGCGAATCCTCAGTCGGCCTATCCGAAACTGAGGCGTAAACCATACGGAAATAATCCGAAAAACACTGTACTATACCCTCGGGATCAACAACCACCTCTCCTCCTTCTCTCGTCAGCTCAGGCACCACTCTATTAACACGTTCTTTTTTGTCCAGCCAAGCTAGGAGTTTCCCGGCCTTATCGCCAACATCGTACAAGCGACCCTGCTGTTCCCTACTGAGGGTCTTGGCGGCATTCGTCACCAGGTCCTTATATTCCGCTTGGTTCAAGCTCAGATCATGCAGTGAGGCCGCTGTAACCTCCCCCTCCAGGGCCACCTCTAAAGCCGCGATCTCATCCTCAACCTGCATAACCTCGCCATCTCTCCGTCGCTTGGCGGCCACCACCAAGGAGAGGGCCTCTCCTCTCAACACGGTCTTAAATGCTTCCCACAACGACACGGCCGAGTCAACGGAACCCTGATTGTCCTTAAAATAATGATCAACTGTCTTCAACAGCGCACTGCGCATCTTGGGATCACGAAAGTACCAGGGGTTAACAGGAGCAACCCTGCCCCCTCCCTCGCGGCCGACATCCAGCCGGACCCACACTGGCGAATGATCAGATATGCCCCGCGCCATATGCCTAGCCTCAGATACCAATGAGGCGTGCGCAGCCAGAGTGAGCAGGTAATCAATCCGAGAGAGACTACCATGCGCCCCGGAGTGGAAGGTATATTGGCTCTGTGTGGGGTGCCGGAGCCTCCAGCAGTCTACCAAGCCGAGTGTGTCTATAAAGTCTGGAAGCCACTTCTGAGCCCCCCCGGTGTCCCTGGGCGGGTACCTATCCAGCAACCCAGAGCCGACAGCATTAAAATCTCCCCCCACCACTAGCATACCCTCCGGGAGGTCCAACAAGGCCCTGCCCAGATCTGCAAACGTGGAGGCCTGCAGGGCAGGAGGGACATAAACCGATACCAAAACCAACGTTCTTCCCTCCCACCTCCCCGCCACCGCCACAAACCTCCCCCTATCATCAACAATGGTGGAGTCCACCTCGAAAGGTAGTGAAGCTCTAACAAGGATGCCCACACCCCTGGAGCCGGAGGAGAATCCCGAGTGAGCTATGAATTTGTAACCTTTTCTATTGAGAGCATAACAAGTATTACCTATAAGGTGTGTCTCCTGCAGTAGGGCCACATCCGGCAAAGACCGTTTCAAGAACTGCAAGACTATCCCCCGCTTAATACGATCTCCCAAGCCATTAACATTCCAGCTAATAACATTTAAGCCCCTACCCCCCATCCCCACACACAAAGAGGCCCACCCCACACCCGAAGAGCCACCATTGAACAACCCTGACAACCATTACTACGCCTTGCAAAAACAAACCCCCCAACAACAACCCCAAAATCTCAGTTCTCCCCCCCACCCTGCACCCCTGCTGCAGCTTACAAAGCCCCCCCAACTTGCAGTGTGCCTGTCGCCCTACCAGAACCCAAAACTACAAAAAGTACCCTGAGGGAGGAAAGAGCTCCCATCTTCCTCCCGCAACCCTCCGTATTTACTGCAATCAGCTCAAGCCATTGTCTGGAAACAAAGCAAGTCAGTCCGGCTCCAAAGGCATCAACCCTGCCCATCCCGGCCACCCTCCACGTCTGTGGCAGCATCCTCGCCAGTCCGTCGTCGGGGCAAAGCGTCCAGCCATTCTCCGGCCATAGCAGGCGACTCAAAGAAGAAAGTTCGGTCCTCATACACCACACGTAATCTGGCAGGGAAAAGCATGGCATATTTCAGGTCCCTCTACCGCAGACGTCTCTTCACCCCCAGGAAGCTCTGCCTTTGCTTTTGCACCAGCTGGGTGAAGTCAGGATAGAAGCTCACTGATGGGTTCTGAAAAGGGACCGGGCCCGTCACCCGCGATGCTTGCAGGATAGCGTCCCGATCTCGGAAGTGAAAGAGCCGGGCGACAATCGGTCTCGGAGGGGCTCCCGCCCTGGGCCTCCCGCCAGGAACTCTGTGAGCCCGCTCGACTGCAAAAAACTTCCCAAGGCCCTTAGGCTTCAGATGGTTAAGCACCAAGTCCTCCACGAGCAGATCTGCGGAGATCTCGTCCGAGGATTCCGGGACCCCAATGATGCGCACGTTGTTGCGCCTGGCCCGGCCCTCAAAGTCCTCAAGCCTACGGGCGGAGAGGTCGTTCTCGGCCCGCAGCTTACGAACTTCGGTCTGAAGTTCCGAGACATCATCAGCGAGGCCTGTGGTCTTGAGGTCAAGGGTTTTAACCCGCTCGTTAGTTTTGCCCAAATCCGCGCGGATCAGGTTGACATCCACCAAGATGGTATCCACTTTGTGCGCCAGGGCATCGAACTGTCTCCCAATCGAGGCCTGCATCCCCTCGAGCGCACCCATGACATCCTGCAACGAGAGCTCCGAGGTCGGGGATGAGGCAGTCTTCTGTACGTCCAGCGACTGGCCCGATCCACCAGGCGATCCCTTCTGCTGGGCATAGCGATCCATATTATTGGATTGAATATAGGCTCCCCGCCTGGTAGCCTTGGGTTTCAGCCTATCCCCCTCTGCTTTACCCGACATGTCTGGCACCGAGCAATCCGGTGCAAAAAGACGACCCTCTCTCAGTCAGAGGGAACAGGAGAAGCCAGATCTGCAATAACCAGTCAGAGTAGGGCGCAAGGCGTCCAGGGGATAGTAAGCATCAGAAGGCACTCCCGGGCCAAGGCAAACAAAGGGCGAGAAAGCAAAAGTGAAAGTACGGCGTGCTCCGTCCGCCAGTTCACACCTCGCCAGGCCGCTGTTGTTCAATTAGAGGCCGGGCATCCTGCCAACGCCAGCCCCTGGCATCCCTCGGAGATAGGCCTCAATCTTCCGCCGTGCACAACTCCGGTTCCCGGTGGGCGATCCGGACCCGGACAGCATCAATCGCCTCAGCAATGAGTCATCTGCAAGATGCCGTGCATATAAAACAGGATTTAAGACAGGATAATCGACGGAGGGCGCGTGGGTCCCGGGAGCTCAAAGCTCACGCGGCCATCTTGGTCAAGCGCTAGGCTCCTCCCTCCCCCCTACTCAGATACTGATGCTTTTAATTTCTTGCATACACTGCTTCCGGGGATATTTGTAAAGCGGTAGCCAACTACATAAAAGCCTCTATTGCAATTAGGAAGCGGTATGAGTAAAAGGCGCATACAATTATTGGTGATCTATCATCCTTTTCAAATTGACCACTGTATGTAAATAATGCTATACTGTTGGAATTTAATAACTTGTTTTTTTAATTCTTTTTATCCTGTTTGTTGATTGCTAAAATTTTAATGCTGCTCATAAATCTACAGACTTGGTAAATTGCTTGCAGTCATTTAATATTTTCTTCTTCCGAAACAGATGTTTGATGATGAAATATGCATTGATGGACGTTTATTTTTAAGGGCTGCTGTCTCTATCAGACATTCAATGCACCTTGATCAAGCACACAGCACTTTAATTGAATTGTTTACAGATGTCATTACAGCCTTCCCAGTGCTTTTGGAATTCACAATGTATGAGTATTTTATGCTTGGTGTTTGCTTTTATTGCTGTATTGTATTATTTTACACTTTTATGGCTGCATGATGAACTGAATAAAGTTGATCAGTCTGACACTGCACAGGCACACTGTACACAAATGGACATGTGTTCACAACTAATAATCAGTGATAATGATGTGTGCATTACATTGTGTCACACAACTGCACCTCCTCATCAATATCACACTTAATAATCTCTGTGACACCCTCACAATGCACACACATGTCAGGGCCTGTTTAGATATCAAAGATACAACTGTATGGTTGTGTCACAAAACTGAAACACTCCTTCTCTGCTACAACTCTGTATTGCACTCTCACTCACATGCAAAGGCAATGCCAGTAAACGGGATTACAAAGAATCAGAGTGAGAAGCATTCTAAGGCCACAATGTAAACACTCTCTGCAGAATAGGCATGCCTTTACCAGGGGGAACCTGGATGCCTGAAAACCTCAATGTGCACAGGACCTGTGGAATGAAGCATGTCAGGGACAAACGATAGCATAACCAAGTGCCATGCTTGTGTAGGTAAAGTGTAAGTGCAAGTCATGAAAGCAAATGCAGTACTAACAGCATTTGTCACACATCTAGATATAGAAGGTGTAAGATACACACCCACCGGAAAAAAGGACACATGTCCATACAAAAGTCCACAAAGGCATGACAATTTAACACCCTTAACGTGTGGATAACCAAATAGCTAATTTGAACACATCAAATACATATCCAACAGACATCATAGGAAGAAGTGCATAGTAAACGATGTTGACAGTGGCCAGGCCAGGCTAAAATATTTACCATATAATATAACACCCATCCATGCAACATTTCCCCTTGTCCTGTGTAACTCCAGCACTGGATCTAAGTTCAGATCATACTAACCACTTTAGCTACATCAGCAATCAGGGATGAAACAAACACAACTGTAGTCACGCATCACAAACTATTCAACAACGTCAAATAGTTAAAAAAGTAATGACAGGACCAATGTCCTTCAACCTATGAACAATTTTAATGAGCGTATGTCAAAACATGATGTCAAACAAAGGCCAATGGCCAGTCCATAGTGTAGCAATGTGACACAGCATAATGCTCTGTCCAACCTAACTTGCCCTTACTGACACTGCCAGTGAACCTCCTCACAAAGAGGCACCCATTGGGCATAGCAGGCACCTCAAAGATGGTAATTGTGAGGGGGCTGCGGCTTAGGAACGGGTGGGCTCGGGCTTGGGAGGGGTTGTTTGGGGCTTTTAGGTAATTGGGCTGGGTTTAGTGGGGTAGGGATCCAGTTTTGCAGGGGTGAAGTGGGATGTGGCAGGGATGGGTTGGTCTTTGATAGTTTATTTTAGTTTTTTGGGGGCTTCGGGCTGGGATTAGTGGGGTGGGGATCTGGATTCTTAGGGGTGAAGTGGGATGTGGAAGGGATGGTTTGTGAGTTGGGACAGGTTTTTGGGACTGGGGTTTCAGTATTCTCAAGTTCTAAGGGCAAGAGCAAACAAGAGATCTTCACGGGGAAACGGGTAGGATGTTCAGGATGGATTTGGGCTTGGGAGGTAGAGGAAGTGGAAGTGAGAGGTGTGTGCGCTGTATCAACTGTGCATTTTGTGGGTGTCTGTTATGTGGGTGACTGTGAAACTTTGTGTTTTTTGGTTGTGTGTGCTGTGTATGAGCTGAGCATTATGGAGAGGTATGTGACTGTTGCTGTAGTATCTGTGTAAATGCTGGGTGTTTTGAAGGGGTTATTTGGCTGTTGCTGTATTGTCTGTGTGAATGCTGGGTGTTTTGGAGGTGTCTGTGGCTGTTGGTGAGGTGTCTGGGGTTAGGGGTGCTGTGGAGGGGTACTTGGTGTTGTATGTGGCGGTATGAGTGTGGTGGGGGTGATGAGGGGTGTGTTTTGTTTCTGATGACTGCTTGCCTGCCTGTGTTCTTTGTATTGTTTTTGTTTGAGTGTGGCACTTGGGTCTGATGTGTGTACGAGTGTATGTGTGCATGTGTACATGTGCTTGGGGCAGGCAATGTAATAGGGAATTTGGATGGGCAAGAGGGCAGGAGGTGGGGTAGAAGGTTTTGAGGGTTGGAGGGCCGCTGTGAGGGAGGAGGTCAGAGCCTGAAAAAACCTCTCTAGGCCAGACATTGCACTGTGAATGCCTCCAGGTAGGCCACCATCTGTATAAGCTAGTTGCCTTGCCCCTGGATACCACTCAGGAGTGCAGTCTGGATCACAGAGATGGTCCTCACTCAGGGCAGCAGAGGCAACAGGGGCAGGGGCTGAGGTGCCTGCAGTAAAAGATATGGCTACCCTCTGAGGGAAGTCAGGGGTTGACAACTCAGGAGTGTCCACCAGAGTATGACTGATGATGATGATGAGCTGCTGTTGTCCGTGGCACTCCCCACACCCTCCTCGTCACTGTGACCATCTGTTTCCCCAATGACATTGGCCCCTTCTTCACCTGCGCTGCTTGAATCTAAAATGACTTGTAACAGGGTTTTATTGCAACTGCTTTTCCACACCTGACTATCACAGATCAACAGAAAACATTTATTAAGTGCACATATCACACCAGGTGCATAGTTCACTGTATTGGCTTCAACATTAGCATGAGCACATGCATGCATGTGACAGAACCTGCAAACAGTTGGTTCCAGTTATGCCATAACCCCAGACAGCTCCAAATTTATTGTTGGACTTGTCTACACACCATCCTTATTCCCATACTAGGATAGTTGAGCACCTTGCATAATTTTCCACTTGTATCATACCATAGTAAAATTATGTTAGCAAATAGGATGGATACAAATGTATCATTAGCACAATGTTCATACAAGGCCTATATTTCACAAATATGACATTTGCATCATAACACACTATGATGTCATGAAGGTCAAGGTCAAGTTAAAGACCAATATGCCATCAGTATGTGCTGTGCCAACCTCATGTCACATGCAAATGCTCATTGCACACTGATGACACTTCTGACTTCACACTTAATCATATGTCAACTACCTGAAAAGTTTAATGAAAACTTTACTGAGGTAATTTAACTACTTATTCCATGTAGCATAGAAACGTAGCCTGGAGACAATGAAGGACAACGTTTTGGGAGATATATACTCTGAATGCACAAAATAAGACTTCTCATAGCAAAATTAACATCCTCAATCCTGCTTGGTATGGGTGATAACACCAGTCATATTTTTCATTCCTACAGGCCTATATACCATTGAATGTTGTGTGTCTATGAATCTCTACGACATGAAGTGGTGCAAACACTATATTGCTAATTATATGGCACATCATAGCACCATTTAGTTGAGCAGATGCAAGTTGCATTGTAAGACTGAGGGTAGACACTCACATAGGATTTCTACATTTCTATATCTCACTCCATGATACATGTCAGCAGTCAGTGAATGAATCTTCAAGCGCCATTGCAGATGAACTAATAACATGAAAATGTACACTGGGCAACAGGTAATCACTAATGCCGATGACCCCAGTGATGTTTGCACGCTCATGTCACTGTTGAATTCCAACTTAACAATGGGAAGTGTTGTCCAGTCACTGCATAAAGAGTGCACTGCATGTCATGTCATATGTAGTAGGGCCACCATCAAATGAGAGACAGTTGTGAGGGAACATCACTACTTAGATGAGAAAGACAAGTGCCCTGTAGGGTACAATTGTCACGCACAACATCAAACACCATAAAAAACTTTTTTACTCCCTCAGCCATGTGTCTGCTCAAGACAGGAAATTGGTAGTGGACTGGACTCAGCTGTGTTCTGGGTCATAAAGACAATAGGCGCAGCACATCTGCTAGCACATACTACCAGATCTACATAAACCGTGACTCCTCTTGCATGGTGGACATGTGTCACCCTCCGTAATGAAGGGGAAATGCCTGCCTGTGACACACAAAGTTGGGAATATAACATGTATGACTCTAGCAAGAACTCACCCCCTTTTCGCTGCTGTTGGGCCCCGAACTGTCCATCATGCTCCAGGTAGGCCACTGCCAGTATGTGGGCCAAATGAGGGGTCAGAGTCCAGCATGTGCCCATCCACATTGGGAGGAGAGCCCCAGCTGGACCCCCATGATCTTTCTTGACAAGTGTATCAGGTCCTCCCACCTCTTATGAAAAAGGACGCTTCACCGGCAAAAGGTCTCCAGGGTCCGCACCTTCTGGGCAATGGTTTTCCAAATGGACCACTTCTGATGGATGTTGAACTCTATGGATACAATAGACGAGTACACAGATTAAAAGTGCTAGTCTTAGGATATTTATTGGGTTGGCACACATTTTGAATACACCTAGCACAATCTTTTATCAATTTATAAAACACACCATGTGTCAGTCTCACATGCTAGGTACTACAAAGACATGAAGTGACATTTTTGTAGTTATCTGCTGACTATCATCAAGTCTGGTCAAGACCTACACTGACTAAGGCAGCCCACTAACATAATGTAGACCAGGGCGATCCTACATGTACTGTGATGTGAGATAATGTGAACCACAAGACACCATTGTGAGCTTCTGATGGTTAAACTACTTTAGCATGATTTAATAGACACCTTTCCAGCCAGGCCAATTTACTTCATGGCATAAAGTCTATGCAGGCTAGTACCATAGTATGGGCTACATTCTAAGACTTAGGTCACAAAGAAAGAGATGGCATGTGTGTCATTGAGAGCACCTCTCAGAATCTGGCGACATGTAGAGCACTTAATGAGATATCATACTATGTCTGATTGTGTTTGTGTGGTATGTACTGCCATCAGAAGACACACCTTTTGATATATCTGGCACTGTTACAGGAATGACAGTCAACATGCCATAGTATGTCTTCTTAAATTGTTTAATTGTAGCAAAGCTGGTGATTGACATTTCAAAAACTCTTCATAAGTAACCAACTCTGCACTGTTAATGTGTCACCTCTGCAGTAGACCTGTACAATGCAAGCATTACTTATGGAAAAAGGACACCAGACTTGTGGGTGTAAGTGGCCTGTCACAAGTAAATGACACACATGGGCAGTGTGGTCAGTTTAGAGAAGTATCAAATCAAGGGTTTAGTTCATTCACCATTTTCTAATGTAGTCCATGAAAAACTAATCAGGGCTAGTAGTGGTTCAGAAACATCCTTTTTGGAACATATAAGGATCTGCAGGCCTACAGGGACATTACTATGTGCACCATTTGTATTGCCACAGTTACTCTGACCCAGCCTGGGCAATGGCCAAGACTGGGCCCAACTCATTGTGAGGCCTTGCTCTCTGCAGGTTATGTATACTGATACCACATGAACCTCACATTTCAAAAACTTCAAAACATGAATATACATCTTGTCGACATCCAATAAGTGACCTCAAGGTAGTGTGGCACTCTGAATGGGTATAGTTAGTTCCCAGACAACGGATTGGGGAACCCTGATCTGGGCTGAATGTATTGTGGGACTGTACACATCACTAACATCATCCTCATCTGCTTCTTACAGCACACATACACATGCAGTAAACTCTATACATGTGGATGCACATTTACCATGATCTGATAAGCAAATCAATCATAGGTACCATTAAAAGTTTACATGCATAGATATGTGAAGGCAACACAAGTAGAATCCTGGGCTTAACACACAACACACATCACAGTGATGATGTTAAGTATACAAAGTACAGTAGATACACAGATCATTACATGATTGTCCTATGTGGGAATCAAAAAGTATTAACAGTAATCATAATGCACTCTGGGACTCAGAGGCACAATGTAGCCAGTGGGAATGGGAAGGATGGAGTTGAATAGAGTAAAATATGTATGTGAGTTATTTTATTTACCTGCTCCTCTTTTGAGCCATACAGCTGGACATAAAGGGGAAGGACCTTATCTACAAGTTTCTCCAGCTCCTCTGTCAAGAAGGCAGGGGTCCTCTCACCTGCTTGGCCTGGCATGATTGCTCCTAGAGGTGGCAAACAGCAGCTTAAATGGAGGAGGTGTTGATAGCAACAATGTCAGGAGGCAAGTGAGGTATTTTTCAAACCTTGGCTTGCATGTACGCCACATAGGCAATCATCAGTGTATCCCCATGCAGCCACTGGGTCACAACCGTCACAATCACCAATGTCAGCCTATGGCTGTTTCCATCATGGATGAATCCACCCACCGCGTGGTTGACTTCCACAGTAGTTCTAAATGTATTATATACGAGATCAGGCTTCTGCCATTTTAGCGGTTGGAACTACAGTATTGGTGACTGTTAAGTGCTTCACCACCAATACAAATGAGGGCTTACCTGTGTACATTTGAAATACACCATTCCCATGTAATTTACAGTACACAAATCATCTGTGTAGTGCATTAATGTGCATCATGTCAAAACTAGTACTGTGCACTGTACATTACAGTTCTTAGTTTTTTAACTTAAATTTCATGTAATCATTATTATTGTGCAAAATGTAAATATCTGAATGTGTGATGTGCATGTTTATGACACATATGAAAGCCACTATGGGGATTATTGGTGTATGTTGAACAGTAAACAATGATCATCTGAAACATGTTAAATGCTTTCTAATGCTCCTATGGTTTGTCTCATGACTTACTTTTTATATATATGTTACTCTGGAAACTGTGAGCAATATTCTGAATTGATTTGCACTTCTTCCATAGGTACCCTGGGAGAGGGAGGAGACAATCGCCTTCAGTGTACCGCCCATTTCCAGACCTTCAGACCATGAAAGAAAGGCATGTAATCGAGAAGTTTTGTCAAAACAGGTAAACAATACAGGATTTATGTAATTAGTTGGAGCCTCACCTACTTCCTCAGACCTCTTTTCCTTCATTTATTCCACCTATATGGCAGTATTACAGTTTCTGGCCACAGGTTCCTTACAGGACACTGTGGCTATATATGGTGGTATGTCACAACCAATGTTCAGTGGTGTACTCAAAGACGTGCTTTCTGCAATGATGAAACACATTGACAGTTACATACAGTTCCCCAGACTTCAGGATTTAGCCCATGTAAAGGGAGATTTCTATGGATTTGGTCGATTACCACATGTGGTTAAAGCCATTAGGGGCACCCATATTGCTTTAGTGCCACTGCAAGCCAGGGAACAAGTGAACCGTACCCGGAAGCACTTCCATTCTATGAACATGCAACTTGAATGTTTACCAGATTTGTACATCCCAAATGTCAGTGCCCAGTTCCCAGGATCAGCCCACGATTCATTCATACTGCAGAACAACACCATACCCCAGGTGACATCACAACTGCTACCAGAGTGGGCCTGGCTTGTTGGTAAGTTTGATCTGTCCTAACTTTTTATGGGTAATCTCAGGTAGTATCTGAATGTGTGTAACATATTGTTGCACTTCTGTCTGTCTTCCAGCTAGGAGACTCAGTGTATCCCAACTATCCATGGTTATTGGCACCGCTGAAGAATCCAACAACGCCAGGGAAAGTCTCCTTCAATGAGGCCCATGGAAGAACACGTGGCCAGTAGAGTTGCCTTTTGGGCTCTTGAAGGCCAGATTCAAATGTCTGGACAAGACTGGGGAATCCCTCCTCTACTCACCCGGGAAGGTATATCAAATCACTGTGACCTGATGCATGCTCCACAACATCGCCTTGTGACGGAACATCCCTTATATCTCAGACGATAGAGACAATGAGGATCCACCAGCTGAGAAACCTGAGATGCCAAATGATGCTAGTGGTGAAGAGGAAGGAGCTGACGTGTCAAAATCTCATGGACAACTTCTCATGAGTGTATGTTGTGAGATGTCATGACTCTGACTATTGAAGTAACTCTTGTTGTGATGATGTGAGTAGTATGGTTATGGACCATACTAGGAAGATAAAACTATTGCAAAATGTGGTGAAAGGTGTTTGTTTTGTTAGAGTTGCTTTGTTCAGCTTAGAATTTGTTCTTCGACTGTGTTCTCTAGAAGTTGACTATGTGAATTGTGTCATTTGCACGATTTCCATAGCTGACATCTTTGTTTTGGACTGTTTCAGATACTTTCACTATGGCATCTTCTTTTTTTTTTTTTTTTAAACCTTTATTCAGCAGAAAGAAAGTCAGTACACGGCATTCCGCCTACAACCTCTTCGGGCCGGCAGCAAACCATAATAGACAAAGCAGCAGTGAGGAACACAGCGGAACGTCCACAACCCTAAAGGGCCGGCCGCGCAGCAGTAGATATGGGTTTTGCATTTTAGTAGAACAAGGATATCGTTATCCAATAACAAATGAACAGCAACTAAATACCCCACCCCAAACTAGCATCTCGGGAAGAGACAAGAAGGACAGCAGTGAGAAAGAATCAAAAAGGAAAAATAATCAGGGGGTGATCTAGGACAGAGCTATTCATCCGCACATCATCTGAAGCGCAGCGACGCAGCCACATACACCACGACAAGAGGATTATTATCCCCGTACACAGCCAACCCAGTCTCAGCTCCAGTCGGGGAGGCAGGGGCCGCTTCGTCAGGCAGCATGGGGTTCAGTAGCAGGTACGTCTTCAGGGGTCCCCACAGGTCTCTGGGTCGGGACCCAGTCGGCAGAAGGTCAGAGTAAAGGGCAAGCTGATCCTGCCAAAGGATCATTGTTTCTAGCCAGTCTTTGAATTTAGGTGCCCTCCCCCTTCCCCATCTACAGGCCACCCTCCACTTGGCCAGGAGGAAGCACAGCGAAGCAAATCTCCTATGCAGCACAGGGAGTTTTTCCGTGTACCCCAGAACGCCCATCAACGGGGTAGGCGGGAGCGAGGCATCCACCATTTTCCCCACCGCCTCAAAGACCTGTTCCCAGTACAGCTGAAGGGCCGGGCAGCTCCAGGCTAGCTGCAGCATGTCAGCACCATCTGTCCGGCATCTGCTACATCTTGCGTCCTCCCGCAATCCGAATCTACGCAGCCTGGCAGGGGTGTAATAGTACCTTTGAAGGAACTTGAAATGCGTGAGGCGAAGGCGGCCGCTAGCAGACACCTTCTCAATCTGGGAACAGCAGTAGTGCCACTCCCGGTCCGTGATTTCATGCCCCAGATCACTCTCCCAACCGGCCTGAGCAGAGCCATGCGGGCCGCCCAGCTCAACATAGACCAAGCGGTACAATATGGATGCCAAGTGAGAGGCCGTTCGCGCTCCCAACAAGGCGTGTAACTGGGGTAGCACCTACGGTTCAGCCGGGTATTCTGGTGTACAGGCCCGCATTCCCTCCCTCAATCGGGCATAGCCCCCCCCTCAGCTGTGTGCTGAGGGGGGGGGGCTCAGCACACAGCTGCTGAAGGGTGGCGAACCTCCCATCCTTGTATAGGTCTCCCCATGTGATTGTACGCCGCATTCGCTGAAATCGTTTGAAGACACCCTCCTGCAGGAGGGACAGTTGAGGATGGAACGTCAGAGGCAAGCGCGGGGAGTAGAGCATCGGGGCCTGCATTTTGCACGCAATCCAATTCCATGCTCGCACCGTGCACTCCACAGTCGTAGGTTCCCGGTCGCACCTGCCCGCGGGCAGCAGGAGCGCCCCCTCCAGCGGAACCGGGTCCACCAGCCAATGCTCCGTGGCCACGTGTGCCGTGTATTTGGGCCCGCTAAACCAGTAGTGCGCATAATGCGCTTGCGCACAGATGTAGTAGAGTTCAAAGTTGGGAAGCTCAAGGCCTCCCTGTGCATAGGGACTGGCCAGCGTCTCCCAGCTGACCCGAGGCTGCTTGCCGCCCCAGACCAAGCGCAGGAGCTCGGTCCGCAGCGTGGAGAAAAAAACCCTGCCCGGATGATAGGGAATATTCAGGAAGTAATACAGAAACTTAGGCAGTACCGTCATCTTAATCAGTGAGATTCTGTCTATCATGGACAATGGCAGAGCCGTCCATCTCGAGACGGAGTCCCGCAACGCATCTATGGCCCAGCCATAATTCTCACGAATCAGCTCCTCCCTGTCCAAGGCGACAGTCACCCCCAAGTAGCGGACGGTAGAGTCACACCACTCCAAGGGGAAATCATCCTCAAAGGGGACGACCGCCAGAGTGAGGGGCAGGATCTGGGACTTCGCCCAGTTTATGTGTATGCCGGAAAGGCCCGCAAAGCGCACAAATTCCCGTAGGAGCGGGTTAAGGTTATGCACCGGATCCTTCACATACAACGTCATGTCGTCCGCATACAAGGAGATCAAAATGGGGCGTAGCAGGCATCTAAGGGCCTTCTCCTGATGATGTTGACGCACCCTGGCCGCCAGCGGCTCCATCGCCAAGGCGAAGAGCAGCGGCGACAGTGGGCAGCCCTGCCTGCCAGCGAGATCGTCCGGGACAGCTGGCCGTTAATCTGCACGCGGGCCACCGGGGCAGTATAAAGTAAGTTACTCAGGGCGGAAAAGCCAACCGGGAATCCCATACACCGGAGCACCACGTGCAGGTAGCCCCATTCCAGCAAGTCGAATACCTTAGTGGCATCCAGGAAGACAGCCACCAGCGGCAAGTGCGGGGCCACCTGTTGGACAATTGAGAAGAGGGTGCGCAGGTTGTGGGAGGTGGAGCGCCCGGGGATGAACCCCGCCTGGTCCAGCAGGACCAATTTATCCATCAGGAGGTTCAGGCGATTAGCTATCATTTTAGTGAGAAGCTTACTGTCGACGTTGATGAGGGACAGTGGCCTATAGGAGTCGCACCTGTGAGACGGCTTACCAGGCTTCAGAATCGACAGAATGACGGCCTCTCGCATTGTGGGTGGCAGTGCCTGCATCTCTTGCGCCTCGGCATACACTTCCAGAAGAACGGGCGCCAATTGATCCACGTACAGCTTGTAAAAGTCACTCGGTAGCACGTCCGGTCCCGGCTCCTTACCAGATGGCAGCTGGAGAATCGCCTCCCTAATTTCCTCGTTCGTGAAGGGGACGCAGAGGAATTCTCTGTCTGTCTTCCAGATACCCCAACGTGATTCCCTCGAAAAACTGTGGCCTCGTTGATCCCCTTAGAGCGGTAGAGTTCAGCATAAAAGTCAGTAAAGGCCCGCAGTATCTGAGGACCGTCCTTCTGGCAAGTACCATCCCCATCCTCCACCTCCAGAATGTAGTTGGCGTATCGCGGCTGCCTGATGTCCTGCGGTAAAGCCTTCCCAGGTCTCCTGCCCTCCCCATATCGGCGCGCCTTAGCGTATTTCCCTCTGAACCTCATCTCTCTGTCCGCCTCATTGGTGTATTCAGTCAGTACGTCCCTCAGCTTAGCTCTGCCCTCTCCATTGTCCCTTTCCCAGATATCCGTCTCGAGCCCCTTAATCGTCACCTCAAGTAGATTCAACCTCCGTCGAAGGTCGCGCAGCACTCCAAAACTTTTGGCCATGCATTCCCCGCGTATGGTGACGTTAAACGCCTCCCAGAGAGTACCCATCTGCACAACCGATCCCCTATTGCGCTCAAAGAACTCTGTAATAGCCTCCCCCAGTTCGGTGCGGAATACCTCGTCCAGCAGCGCCTCGGAGGCCAGTCTCCAGCTCCTAGTGCCTACCGTCAACGTCGGGACCTCCACCGTCAAACACACCGGGGCATGATCAGACAGGGTACGAGCCAAGTGAGTTACACTGCGTATCCATGGGCATACTCCTCTAGACCCAAGCCAGTAGTCCAATCTGGACCAGGACTCATGCATGGCTGAATGAAATGTTCCCTCCCGTTTGCCGGTGTGTCTGTGCCGCCATAGGTCCACCAGCCCGCCGTCCCCCAACAAGCCCCGGAAGGCACCCTGACTCCTCGTGTAGTGGTGAGGCATGTGTGAGGAGCGGTCCATAGCCGGGTCCACGACTGTGTTAAAGTCGCCCGCCCAGAGCACATGAGAGGCTCAGACTGCCAGTATCTGTCCCCAGGCTATATTCAGGATGTCCGGATTATCAATGTTGGGGCCGTAGTAGCTGACGATGACAAGCGACTGCGTCCCCAGGGTGTCCCACAGCATGCAAAACCTGCCCTCCCCATCGCTTCGGGCCCCAGCAAACCTAAAGGGGGTGCCTCTCTTGACCAAAATGGCCGTGCCCCGCGCGTATGTGGAATATGAAGAGAATATCTTATCGGAGGCCCATCTGCTACCAAAAGTGGGGGGCGTTCTGGGGTCAGTGTGTGTTTCCTGTAGTGCCACTATGCTTATGCCGTGGCGGTCCAGGTACGAAAGTATTTGTCGTTTTTTCCTGGGATCCCGCAACCCCCGCACATTCCACGACAGAAGCTTCAAACCATTTCTACGATCTTCCTCCATCGTCATGGAACAGTGCACCGGAGGTGCGCATCCTCCGGCCTAGTGAATAGTGCATCAGTCCCCTGTGTAGCGTACCGTGGTGCCAGGTTAGTCGCCGCAATGCAGTGCAACAGCGTATCCGAAGTTGTCTCCCCGCTGTCCCCAGTGTGTCCCTCTCCATCCCCCCCACAACGCCCTCCCTCCCTCCTCCCTCCTGCCCTCCCCTCCCACATCAGTGCCCCAAACGCGCTGGTATCTCCAAATCTCTCCACCCTATCCCCCTCCCCAACCATGAGTCAAACAAAAGCAAACAGTAGAATATCAACAAAGAAAAGGCTAGTCCACTCTTAAGACCCAGTCTAGCCCTTGGCGTTCGAATTTAGAGGATCTCCCGCAGTGGGGCGCCAGAGTGCCGTCAGTCCCCTCGTGTCCCCCTTCGTGGCAGGACCTCCCACCTCCGCCCCTGGACGGTCAGTGCGGTGGAGGATCAGCAGGAGCAGCGCAGTCATCACTGCGCCCAGGGTACTAACATTGCGGCAGCACAAAAATGACTGACATAGAGCATTATAGAATGTACTCATCTGCCGCCGACAGTACAGGCAATGAACTCTCCAGGCACAGTGTCCATTCCTCAGCCATGGGCGGGTGCGGACTTCCTACCCCAGCAGCCAGTCCATGGGTCAAAGCCCGTCGCCGGGGGGTCTGGAGGCAGTCTCAGCCATGCCCCGCCGCCGCCCCCCCGTCTCCGAGATCTCTGAACGTGTCTCGACTCACAGTGCCTCCGGCAGGCCTTGTAACAGGCCATGAGGTCAAATCTGGCGCAACGGAGGATCCTGCGCTCAACGACTAATCCTCCGTCATGGGCGAACAAGAGCCCGAAGGCCCGGTGTTATTGTCGTGCGCTGGGGACGAGCGTCGCAGGGTCTTGATGAAGTCCTCCGCCTGCTGCGGGTTGGCACAGATGATAGTGCGGTCGCGATGTCGGATCCGCAACTTGGCAGGGTATAGCAAGGCATAATCCACATTCGCTTGGCGCAATTTCTGCTTCACAGTTAGGAATTTCCGGCGAGCCTCTTGTACTGCAAGGGTAAAGTCTGGATAGATAGAAAACGAGTTGCCCTCGTATTGCAGGTTCGGAACCTCTCTCGCCCTTCGGAGCGCAATATCTCTGTCCCTGTAGTTGAGCAGCCTCGCCACTATGGGTCTCGGCGTTGCGCCGACCGGAGGCCGCGGGCCCAGTGCCCTGTGCGCCCGCTCCACGATGCGATGCGCAGAGAAGGAGTCAGCGCCCAGCGAGCCCGTCAGCAGCCTCTCCACGTAATCTTCCATTCTCCCAGTGGCTGCGGACTCCGGTATGCCCACCAGGCGGATGTTGTTCCGGCGGCTGCGCGCCTCCAAATCCTCGCTTTTGGCCGCAATCACCTTCAGGATCTTGTCCATGTGGGCCATTTGGCGCGCCATTTCAGTGGAGCTGTCCTCAGTGGCGGATATACGCCGCTCTGCCTCCTTAAGCTGCTCGTCGTGTTTGTCAACCTTAAGCACCAGAAAGTCCAGCCTGGTGTTCATGGTGTCCATTTTCCCTGAGAGGGTGTTTAAGCTCTGCTGCATTGCGACGAGCATTGTTTTTAGTTCCTCAGTAGGGGCAGTCGTAGGGGGGGCAGACGGTCCAGGGGTAGGCGCCTCCGCGTCCCCAGTCACAGGCCGCGTGGCCGCTTTCTTCTGTTCAAACAGGCGCTTGGCCTGGCGTGCCTCTGCTTTCCCCATGGCAGCAAAGTCTCCGGCTCCGTGCATGATAAGGAGCCCCCTTCCACTTTGAGACTGGTTTCTCTGCCGGCTGGGCACCACAGGTCGTCTCCGGCTCCTGCCTCGTGCAACCCACTCCGGGGGCAGCCACTCACGCCACGCCCGGGCTCCCGGGCCGCCGCTCGGGGGTCCGCCAGAGTCCCCAAGGGCCCTCAGGCACGGAAGAGCACCCCGCCACAGCGCGCCCGGTGCGGGCAGGCAGCGTCACACCAGGTCAGCAACCAGGCGCCCAGAGCCAGCAGGCCAGTTTCCCAGGTGCGATCGTCGTACAGCTGTTTGGGTTGCACCGATAATAAGGCTCACCACCCTGCAGGGGCTCCGGAAACCCAACAGCGCCGCGTCCGCGCAAGCTCCAGCACTGGTCCACGTCCTGCCCCAGCTCACAGCTGCACACCATAGGCACCTCAGGCACCCCCCCAGAGGTAGTGCACGTATGTCGGGCGTTGCGCCAGCCCGTGCCCAGCCAACACAGGCAGGCCCCGCACCTCCAGCAGCCGGGTCCGCACACTCCAGAGTTCCCAGCATCACCGGGGTGGTCCAATACCGCAGTTAATCCGCATGCATTGGCCGCGGCAGCAAATATCAGGCAGCGTCTCCTCTTACCCCTTCAGAGCGTGATGCTCCGGGTTGCGACGGCGGGCTTTCTCCTCGCAGTCAACACAGCAAGCCGTCCTCCGCCGGTGGTCCTGCACCCTCGTGGCCGCACCGGCACTCGCGTAGTGCCCGTCGCCGTACCAGCCTTCCGCCTCCGAGATGCAGCTCCTCCCCCAGGCAGTACCGGGCCCGATAGCTCCGCCGCCCAGCACCACAGCGCCGTGAAACTCGCAGCGAGTCTTCCTTAGCCCCGGGGGTCAGTGTTGCCGCAGTTTTCGTCCGCGGGCAAGGGGTCTTAGTGCGGATATTTGCCGGATATCAGGGTCGGGCGTCCAGAGCCTCACTACGGTGCGGCCATCTTGGTTCGGCGCCCTCTAGCGCCCCCCCACTATAGCATCTTCATTTAGACATTTCAGAGTTGTGGCATAAGCTGGTATATGATGCTGTTCTGACATACAAATTGGACATGGATTGTTCCTGGGAATGTCTGTCACAGACTTTGGGTGTACAGAACCTGTACCAAGACAGCTTGCGCAGCAATAGGTGGAAGTTAACTGTCTTCCATTGGACTGTGGTGTGTTGGTTCTAATGCAATACGTGGCACCATCATGTCAACCAATGAAGTAAGTAAGTAAATTTATTGTATATAGTTAATTAAAACCTTTACAATTTTTGTGCTAAAAATCATCCAGAAGACCTTAAGAAGCAAAAAGGATGCACAGGTAGTATATACTATCATATTTACAAAATTATCATTGAATTAGATGCCATGCGGAACTTTGATCCTCAATCCTTAAATTGTAAACATTTGATTACATACTCTGTAATATACCACAATATGCAAGTCCTTAAATAACAATATAATATTTACATAATAAAACTCTATTTAAAAAAAAGAAAAAAGAAATTAATACCGAAAGAAAAATAAACTGTGAGTTCAGCGTCATTCTTTTCAGATGCCCAAAAATTCAAGAATGCTATTTTTCAGATTTCTGTTGTAAAGAACTGACTTTCTGCAGGAATCTGGTGGCCCTACATGCTACCTGTAACAGTTGGCTATTCACTGCTAACATTACTGCTGGCCGACATGATCTAATTTGATATGTGCGAAATGCTTGTAATAAATAATAACGTCTCAAGTTGTTCACAGTTGGACAAATGCAAAGTAACTGAATCAAAGTTTCTTCCACTTGACCGCTAAGTCTGCAGAGTGTTGTTGGCCATGTTTGTTTCCATACTGGAATCTGATCTTTTGAGGTATAAGCCCCAACAGAATTTGAAGTTGCAATTGTTGAATTGCTGTTGTTATAGGGTCGACTAAGTATGGTTGAGGGGAGCATCTCTCATATGAGGATAATACCGTGTTTTTTCTTTGCTAAGGCGGCTTTGTCTATGATCCAGGCTTTTTGTTTTGTCGCATTATTGGCAATTTTTTTGAAAAATGCAAAGCTGTAGTTAGTGTTCCACACTTCTTGCATTTTGAGGGTTAACAATGCTCCTTCTAATACTGTGTTCCAGGTTTTTTTTCCCTTTGTCTGATTCTTTATTTCGGTCCAGCAGTGCCCCATCAAGGAATCCTCTTGTGCTGCTTTTAGTTTCCAACACATTTTATTATTGCTGCTTGTCTTACTGGGTGCTGATTTGATAGCCCAAATTCCAAACGTATTTGTGCTTGAGATACAAACTGCAGGCTTTGAAAGATGTATTTGAATAGCCCTGATTGTTGAAGATTCAGGAAGTTTGCATCTTGACCTCTGAATAATTCAGAGCCGTACGTAAGGGTTGGAAGAATCTTAGCAGAGATGACTTTTAATAAATGTGAGTTGGATGGGGACTTCAGTTTTGTTTTTAGTAGATTTAGGGCAAAGCGTAATTTATTTGCCTGGGCTTTTATGTTTAGTAGGTGATCTTTTAATGTAAAGCTTGAGTCTACAACTACTCCTAGGTACTTATATGCAACACTCTGTTCTATAATGTTTCCCTCTGCGTGCCATTTCCATTTTTTGTTTTGTCCTTTGTGTGGTGAAAAACAGATAACCTTCGGTTTTTTGTAATTAATGAACAAACCATGCTCCCTAGTATATTCGAGCAGCATTGTGATGGCGCGTTGTAGACCCATTGGAGTCTGGCTGCACAGGACAATATCATCTTCGTATTGCATGCTACTTATTTTACAGTGTGCTATCTTTGGGGGATCACTTTGAGCTTCTGTTAGCCTCTTATCCAGTTCTGCAGTACAAATATTAGAAAGAGTGGCGGCCAGTACACATCCCTGCTTTAGGCCAATGTGCGTTGGTATTTTTGCTGTTGTTCTTTCACCATTCCCTAATTTTATCTTCACCCAGGTAGATGTGTACAGGTTGATGATGGCCCGCAGTAACATTGGTGGAATGACCCAGTTTGCCATCTTTTGCCATAGGAGATCCCTAGATACCGTGTCGAAAGCTGCTTTTAAGTCAACAAAACAGGTGTACAATTTAGTTGAGTTGTCCTTAGCTTTTTCGACAAGAAGGTTCAAGGCTAACAAGTAACACAATGTGTTTGTTGTCGGCCTGAACTCGGCCTGTGATAGGGAGGATCTTGCTCGTAGTTACCTAGTCTTCCAATGCTGTCAGGAGGTTTGACGCATATATTGGCCTCTACGTCAATTAGGGCGATCAGCCTATAAATCGACGGGTCCAGTCTAGCGCCTGCTTCAAAAATTGGATGCAAGATGCTCCCTCTCCATGATGATGGTATACTTTCCATTTGAAAAGCGTGGTTAAACAGTGGGGTAAGATGTTCAGCCCAGAATAATTGGTCATGTTTGAAGAGCCCATTTGGCAGACCGTTTGGGCCAGGGGCGCCAGTGGACCTTAGTTTTTTAATGACCATTTGTACCTGGTGGGCTTTAATCCAATTTTCTTCAAGATTTTCGCTTTTTTGTTGGTATTGGGTAGTGTAATCTGGTTTGATTGCTTGGTAGTTGCTGTTATTCTCCTAGTTTTGCGCTAGATAATGTATCCAATCTGCCTCTATTATATTTACATTATGTTCAGGGAAGGATTCGTTAGCAATTTTATTAATTTCTGCCCAAAATGTCCTGTTATTGTTTGATTTGCTTGTTTCCAATAATTTTAACCAGATTTC
Organism: Triturus cristatus; assembly: GCF_964204655.1. Classification (NCBI taxonomy): domain Eukaryota; kingdom Metazoa; phylum Chordata; class Amphibia; order Caudata; family Salamandridae; genus Triturus; species Triturus cristatus. The sequence continues at coordinate 519,023,615 of NC_140582.1, read as the reverse complement.
AGTTTGTTGATTATTCTTTGCTATCCAAACCTCTTATTTATATATTTGCCTTGGTTTATAAATTTGTCGCTTTGTATCTTCACCCATGATCTGATCTTTTCCTCTTAACTTTCTAATTTCCTGGCTTAGAGTCCTTTTTTTGCACACTACGGAGCCAAGGGGCACTGAAGTTTTTGTCCTTGGTTTGCTCTGTGGCTTTTGTTTTGGGATCCGAATCTGTCAATTAGACTTATGATCGTCTTTTCTCAATTTGACCAATGATCTGCCAATCTTTGTTCTTTTCCTTTTGTGTGTGCATTTTTTAAGTGGATCATTATTTCTTCGGCATTCTTTCCATTCCACGCGAGTCTTTTTAAGTTATATGGGCTGGGAATTTCCAACAAGTCATTGCTTGCTGTTGACCTAGCGATTTGAAGGCTGAAGTCAATTGATTGCGGGCTATGATCGCTCTCCAGTCTGTGGATTATTTGATAGCTGACGATCCTTTGCAGTACCTCCAGGTCCGCTATGGTGTAGTCTAGCACTGATTGAGCCTGTTTGGCTGTTCTGGTCGAAGCCACAGGCTGGTCTTGTGGAAAGTGTCTATTTAAAATGATCATACCAATTTCAGCAAAATTTGAGGCACATAACTGGCCATAACTATCCTTTTTTCGATGGTTTATTAATGGAGGGATTGTTTTGCCTTTAAATTTGCTTTGTAGTTTATTTTGTGCTTGTCCTACTTGTAATAAGAACATGTTGAAGTCGCCAGACACTACAATTCCCGCCTGTGGGAAAGTGGATTGCAAAGATTTAACCAGTGCTTTGAGTGTCACGATTTTCTCTTGTTTCGTCGTTGACCCTGGGTGAATGTATGTATTGCAAATTAACATTGACCACGCATCTTGAAAATCTTGTGCACCAGAGGTGTGATCTTGCGGTAGTTTAATTTTGATGCACTGAATCCATGTTTGTCCAGACTCAATCAGATCATATGTCCATGGTATACTTGTACTAAGGTAGATTGATAATCCACTGGTTGCCCTACCAAGTGAGCTGCCTTTAGTGGTGAGTTGTTGAAATTCTTTAAAACCATTTTTCTGAACAGATGTTGTTGACCAGGTTTCTTGAAGCAATAAAATTTCAATTTTTTTAAAGAATACTAATAGATCTGCATCCTCTGTTTTGGTGCCTATTCCATTTATGTCCCACGAGCATAGTTTCAAATTGCATTTTCATGCTTCGTTTTTCCTGTGTTCCATGGAGCTTCATGTTGGGGGTAGATTTTTCCGCATTTGAGTGATTGCTCCTGATGATCCTTGGTGGATGACACATAAATTGGTCCATCCTTCCTTGGTGCTGGCAGTAGGACCTACTGCCCCCCGAAGTAATCCACTATCCGTTTGTAATCTTGAATCTGCCATCGGGCATAACGGGCCTGGATATCTTTCTGATTCCGTTAATCTAATTTCAATTCCCCATTTGGCAAAATCTTCTCTGTGCTGCCAAAATTCCTTAGCGTTCTTTGAGTTGCTCCAAGTTACCATAGTCTTTTCTTTCCCCTTTGCACTTGGGAGTTGTTTGAATTGGATGCTTTCTATGTGGTTTGCCTTCAGGTGTTTTAGTGTTTCGATAGAGTTGGCAAGTTTTAAGATGGCACTCCAATTTAGGATGTCATAATTCCCTCTGGAGCTGTAATGCGGGATAATGTCTAGTGTTGTTAGAACTTCTGGGTAGTTTTGCTCTTCGTTGTCAATTGTTACCGGGAGCCTGCTATTTTTAACTTCCCCTGTGTGTTTTTCCTCAGCTGGTGTGTTTTGGGTGCTTGTTTTTAGTTTATTGGCTGAGTTGAGCTGGTCGGTTTTCTGGTCCCGTACCTTTGCCTGGACGCCTAATGCCGGCAAATGAGCTGTCAGAGTCTCTGGCCATTGTGTAGTGATTGGTGCTTGTTGCGCTTTGGCCATGATGTTTCCAGTTTAAGCCTTTGTGATTTTAGTGAAGTATTGAGATATACTTTTTTGTTCTGCTCGAGTCTTATGTTTTGTTGAGCAGTCTACAAATTGATTTTTTGAGCGACCATGTGTGGCTGTGGGTCTTTTGGACTACTTAGCTTTGCTGTTGTTAAGCCCGTTAGGGACATATTTGAGCTTCTACGGTCGCATTCATGTCTAAACTCCCCTGATTCTTCGATGAGGGCTGTGCTTGGCTCTTTTCCCTTTGGCCCATTTTCAGGAGCTGTTCCGAGCAAATTGAGATTCTGGCAGCTTATCAGTGGTATCTCTTGAGCCTGATACTGAGTAAAGAGTGCTGTGGCTTTGTGACTTTTCTGCTTGTTTTGCCTTGCTTTTCTCAATTTCTTTCGTTCACGTTTTTTTAAAGGGTTATAAGATTTTTGTTGCTGGTTTGTCTGTGGCCTTGTTTCTTCGGTCAGTCGGTCGTCATGTTCTTCTACTTTTTTGTCATTGTTTTGCATTGGCATGCTTTGTGATGTTTCTGTCTGGGTGTCTGGAGTAGGGTTGTTAGAATTGCCTTTTACAGCATCCACTCTTGTTTCCGCATTTACTGAATTGTCCAGGGTGGTAGTGGGCTTCTGTCGGTCTGAGGCTTTCTCTGCGCAAATACTTGCAATAGTATTGTGGTGGTCGGTTGTTTTTTTTTACCTCTGCCAGGATATCTGTTAGAATGGTGGGCAAGGCCTTTAGTTGGTTCATTATTCCGGAGCATTGGCATTCATGGTACATGGTATGAGGATCTTTCTGTACCCGCTCAATGAGTGAATTTAAATCTTGTATTTTTCTATCTATGCCAACCACATGGGATGCCAGAATTTGCAAGAGATCGAATTGTAGCTCTAATTTTTCTGAATGTTGAAGTAGTGCAGAGGATATGGTATCCATGATGCCAATAAATGGCGGCCACAATGGGGCCTGTGATGATAGGAAATGTTCTGTCTGATTAGCGCCTACTCGCTGGCTGGAACAAGTATCCTCCCCTGGTTGTTCCAGATGTCATCCACTTGTTCTCCTCCCGGGCATGTGCCTAATTCAGGTTTTGCTGGTTTATCACCTTTTATTTGTGAGCAGGGGCCATCCGCTAGTTGGACCTTATTTGATGAAAGTATGGTGTGATAGTCATGAGGAAGCCCTGTAGAAGCAATTGGTGGGTTTTCGTTTGACTCATAGCAACTTATTGAACCTATTGAGCCATCCTGTGCTTCTTGTGTTTCTGGAGCTGATTTTGTTGTTTGAGCTTCCTGTGGTGGCTCATGGCTGCTCGTTAAACACTCCTGTGCCTTCTGTATATTGGGCTGAACCGCTGTTTGGTTTACTGGAATTTCTTTATTTAATCAGTTGGCTGAGCACAAAAGAATGATTTGAGGCTTGTTGAGGGTCGCTTTGTTTTTCCCTCTGATGCCTCTGATAGTATTTTAAATGGATTTGAGTGTACTTTGTTTGCTGTTTCTCTTGCATTTATTTGTGCTGTCACAGTTAATCTGTTGGCTGTCATTTTGGGGATCTTCAGAGGGCTTCGGCTGTTCCCTAATGAGGTATTAATCTGTGTCTGTAGCAAGTTGGACATGGAGCCAACTGAGTAGGACATCCTTTTTTTAATGTCCTGGGTCTTGGTAACAGTTGGTGATTTATGGGCTCGTAGCACTGATGATACTAGCAAGATTTAAAAATCTGTGATCTTTGATTTCTTGACTGCTGGTGTTTTTAATGGCGTCATGACAATATTGATTTTGTTCTCCAGCGCTTTATCTTCTTCAGAGAAGGCACTTGCTCCTTCGTTCATCTAGCCACTGTTCTGTCGGGTTCTTTTTTTGGGGTTTGGTTTAACCTCTGCTCTGTCTTTCCCTGATCTCATGGTGGACATCAAGGCGGTCTCACTCCTAAATATTCCTTTGAGGCACCTCACTTGATACTTGACACGGGGTGGGTAGGGGTGGGATAGGTGGATGGGGAGTGACTGAGTTACTCTTGCACCCCCTACTCCCACTCCTTCTCCCACTCTTGCTCCTCCTGTGCTGCTACAGCTGCAGATGCAGCCACTACAGCTTCTGTTGTGGTCTAAGCGAAGACGTGGACTGGACTTGGGACCCTCCAATCAATTGGGGTGAAGTGAGAGTCCCTACCGTACACGCTGTGTGTACTTGAATACGGGTGTGGGTGCTGGCTCTGAAGTTCAGTGATGTTGTTGGGGGGCCAACCCATTAATCCATCCCCGCAGCGCTGTTGCTTCCACTGTGTCCTGTGTGCCAATTTAGAGCTAAGCTCGGCACCCTCCTGCAGGAAACAGGCCTCCTGCCGCTCGCCTCTGTTCTCCGTTGCAGCACACCGCGCCCCCCCTCCCTGCATTCCGCCCGGTAAGCCTCGCCAAGTCTCAAAATCTCAAGGCTATGCGGGGCGGGCGATGGTACAGGATTTAAGGGGATACAGCCGTCAGCAGTCGGTAGTCGGGCCGGGCCAGGCCCCCTCGGGTGTGAGAGAGCAAGAGAGCGAGGGAGTAGCGGTGTCCTCACCTGCTTCAAAGCGTGGGCGAGTTTACTTCTCTCTCCTCTCCCTCATCGTAATGCTGTTGCGCTTCTGATGCTTTGAAACACTGTGGTCCCCCGCAGGGATGACAGGGATGACTGCAGTCCTGTGAGGCTGGTGCGCTGTTTTGTTCTGTGCCCCCCAGTGCTGGGATTTTTCCACAAGTTCGGTAGTTTCGGTGGCTCCGCCCAGTGTTCGCGCTTTGCAGCGTCCTTGCGGCGTCCTCGATCAGCTCTGATCAGCAAGCATCCATCCTGAAGCCTCAACTGCCACTCCACTGAAGTGTTGTGTTAGGCCCAATTCATGGCAGTGACCCTTCACATTGGCTAAATCCTCATTGTGTATGAACTGCATGTAACTGTTCAGGTGTCTCCTCAATTCGAGGCCAAAGTGCTTGTGGCACACCACTGACATTTGATTATGACATTTCACCAGATGCAAGCAACATTGGATTGAAATCACACTGTGGTCAAAAAGTGTTGCACTGACCTGTGTCTGTTTATTTGATTTAGGATTTCTTTTATAAGGTAGGCAATATGGCTCCAACTGGTGATGTAGAACTAATTGTATGTTGCTTACTGTACAGGAAATTGCCTGCTGTGTCCTTTCCTTCCATGTTTTTAAGGTCTGCAACTGTGAATGTGATAACTGACATAGTATCTTTGAGTAATGTCTGCTGTGCTATGTTTTTGACATCATGTTAGGCTATGACTTGAACAATGGAATAAAGACGTTATAAGACCTGATATTTGTATGCCTGTTTTGGTGTGACATGGTTGTGATCCTGGGTTAAACTTTGTTAACATTAAACATATCCATGCTTACACAAGTCACTTGTTTTGGCATTGTAAAGTTCACATGTGAGCATATATACATTTCTAGATGTGAGAGATACTACTGGAAGCAATTACTTTGTGACTAGTGTATATATTTCAGTGAAGAAGTTTAAAATAAGCATTGTGCCTAACCAAATAGTGAAAACCAAAAGTGAAGACGTCAGTCATGATGGATGAAACCCTAGTTTCGGATTCCAAATTGTCTGGAGTCCAAAGTCCAAAATACTACTCCCATAAGCAATGGAAAAGTGTCCATGAATAGTCCACAAAGTGAATGTGTTGCACACACAGGGGGAAATTAGGTGTTAGGTTTCTTACTGGCAGTGATGGATGTCTTACCAACCACACCTCCTGGATTTTTGGGCGGATGACCCCTTCTTTTGGGCAGGGTGGATCTACTACTGCTAAGATGGGGGTGTCTGCAGACGTGTCTTCCTCTGACAGGGCCTCCCTTTATGTAGCTGCCGTAAATGTTGATGGCCTCGATGTAGTTGGACCACAGGAAGGGTGTGGATGCAGGTGAACAAGCTCTGCAGAGGGTGGTATTGATGTCCTGCAGCACCCCAACCAGGAAGGCCATGTTGGTGTTAATGCCAGCCACCACCTGGTATGTGTCCCTCTGCTGCTGCTTCATCTATGTATTTCCGTAAGTACCTGGCCTATATCCTTTGGAGTCCTGATAGCCTCCCAAGATTTGGGTGTCCTGAAAGTCTCCCAAGACTCGGGTGATGGTGGCTTGGGTGTTACCCTCCCACAAACCTTACTCCAAAACGCCCTGTGCCCTTGGCCCAGACTGTACCCTTCTACTGGTTCCTGGTTCCTCAGTGACTGAATTGCTTATATCTACCTCAGAAGTTAGGACAGGGGCAAGATGTTATTGACTGTGCTAGGTACACAGGTTGGGGGGCAGGGTTGGTCTGTGTTGTTGGAGCTGGGGGTAAGAGGTGCTTTTGGCCCAGTGGGCCCCACTGTTGCAGCCGGTCCATGCTGATCAGACGGGCAAGGAAGGTCATTCACGTCCACATCTCCAGGAATGTTCTCATCACTGAGGGCTTGATCCTGGGCTGGTATGGGAGTCTGCTCAGTGGGCAAGCTCTGGTCAGGTGCTGTGCCAGATAGACCTGTTGATAGATAAAGAACATTGTTGATTTTAGGAATGTGGTATGTACATCCACACCGTTTTTTTCTCAGTTAGTAGAGATCTATGAAGAAACAGAATAGGTAGATATTACCATTGTAATCTTTTATAGTGGTATTGAACCTGTTAGCAAGACATTTGGAGACAATTAAAACATATAGTCAAATTGAGCAGCTCATTAGATGTGCTGATGTGTTGCATTTTTGACTAAGAAATGAATGTGACATCTCCTGAACATTTCAGCCAATTCAGTTTAGAAGTGACTTGTATTTTACCATGCCAGAGCGTATTTGTATATTATACAGGCAAACACATAACTTGGTTGCCTATCTTGCATTAGTCATCATGTGAACAGTGCAGAGTTAATGGGACACCTCCCACTTCTTATCAGCTGAGTTACCTTCATGCCTTATATATATTTGAGTTACACAATTGGTATGGTGTCACTCATGTCATCAATAGATTCAGTTGAGCAGACCAGGACAACATCAATCAAAGTAGTCAGACATGTCTCTGATTAGAGCATTGTGTGTGCATTGCACAATCTATGAGTGATGAACATCAGTTGCACCAGGGCAGACTAGTGAGCATGGGCAAGATCACTATTTTATCTTATTTGGAGCTACAGTAACAGGGCCTCATGGTATTCATAGTCATTTCAATCAGAACTTCCCAACACTTGACAAATGGTAACCTGCATGAGTGGTGAACATCGGTTGTAACAGGGAAGACTAGTGAGCATGGGCAAGATAACCTTTGCATCTTGTTTGGAGTTATAATAACAGGGTCTCATGGCAGTTCAGAAATCCCCAACACTTGACAAATGGTAACCTGTATGAGTGGTGAACATCAGTTGTAACAGTGCAAACTAGTGAGCATGGGCAAGATCACTATTGCATTGTGTTTGGCATAACAGTAACAGGGCCTCATGGTTGTTGTAGTAATTTCAATCTCGACTTCCCAACACTTGAAAATGGTTGGTCTAACATACCTGTTGGCAACAAGCATTTGGGATGGTCCTTACATTTCTGATTAACATATATCATGGATCCTGGGATGATATGTTTATATGTATACACTTACAGACAACATTTCAACATGTGGCATGTAATGGAGATTGATACACGTGATCTTATATGAAACAATAAACATTTACACTGACAAACCAACATCTCTGATATTTGAATGGTTGCATCTTAGTAAAGTAGGTAGACAACACAATAGCAAAAGCAGAGTTGAAAGCCAACAGGACATTTAGATATTATGACAGTTAGTCAAGTGTAACTTATGAGACTCCACTCCCCCAGCTATTCCTGTCATGCCCTTGGTATGCATATTGCCAAGACCTTCTCCTCCTGGTGAAAGAGTTGTATTGGGGTGCTGGGAGGACCACCACCAGTCCTCTGGGCCTCTAGGTGGTGCTTGGAGGCCAGGGAATGCACCTTGAACCTGAGGTCATTCCACCTCTTCCTAATTTCCAGCTTTGTGTGCGGAGTGGTACCAAGAGTATTCACTCTGTTGACTATCATGTCTCACATTTCCATTTTTCTACTGAGAAGAGTATGTTGGACTTGGGCTCCAAACAACTGAGACTCTAGTCTTATGATCTCACTCTCCATGATGGTCAACTCAGCCTCTTTAAAACATGGATTTTTGGGGTGCAGCAATACTACAAAATAAAGTAGTTGACAATGCCCAAAAACACCAAAGGATTTCAGAGAAAATACCTTCAACAAAAAAAGGGTATGGGGAGTTCAAAATGGGATGAAGAAAAAGAAAAAAGGGTTGCCTTATCTCAAAATATCACAAAACACTGGTGGCTGTCTTGTGGGCTGCAGTTGAGAAGCAAAGGATCATGGTCAAGGATGGGGTGTGTTTTATAGTGTGATTTGCAGGTGTGTCCACTTGGCCTAGGGACATCAGCCGTGTAGTTTTCAAATCCATCTAATAGGCCCTGTTGTGGTGTTTGCTGCAAGCATACTGCCGCGGTCGACCACTGTTGGAGAACCGCTGCAAGGGGACTGCCAGTACAACTGTGTTGTCGTAATAGACTCAGTGGGAAACCCCAGCCCTGACAGCGATGGAGTATGCATCGCAAACATTGCAGACCGCCATGGCCCAGGCGGGTACTATGCCATCTGTGTTTCAGACAGTCTGCCTTGTAATAGGGCTGGCAGAAGACCGCGAGTGCTGCGGTCTTCTAGAGACCACCGCTATGGTACAACAGTCTGACCGTCAAACTTTCAATTGGGCCATTAGTCTTTTCCTCAGAGATCAGTATGTCCTCATTAGGGCCATGGAAAATTGATGGGCTCAACTCAAAGTTCAGTAGGAATTCTGGTAAAACGCAATGGGCCCCCACTAAGATCTTTATCTTAAAAGGGCTATTGACTATGGCAGAATATGACTTAGACCTCGAGAAAGCTGACAGTTTCAGCTTCCTTTGCCAATTCATGAAGAAGCTCTTAAATAATGATGTATAATATGTCTACTTATAACCCACTATGTTTACCACTCCTCTCATGAATAAGGAAATTATTAGGTTTATTAGAATGCATTTTGTTTCATTTTCAAAGGAAAGTGATAGACTTATATCACTACTGAAGAGCAAAAGAAGTTATTTAAAGGCTGGTATAAAAAAGCAGAATTTAGATTGTAGGTGGATTGACTAAAGAGAATCTGCACATAGGAAAAATGCGAGAAGATTCTGGGAGATTGTGGAGGAGTGTGGCTCAATGGTTAGAGCGGCAGACCCTGAAGCAGAGTTCTGGCCAGGGACCAGGGTTTGATTCCCGCCTCGGCGGGGCTCGGGCTCAATTTCCTCGGACCTGTCTATTCTCGCCTCGGTGCCTATTCTAATCACGGGCCCCACGCTGCAACTCTGGGCAATAGCTTGCTTAGCCTCCACACCGGCCCCAACAGCGCTAAGGATGCCTGGCTTCACCCTGGGGGTGCCCAGGAGTGGACACTTCACAGGGAAATCCAGGAGTGGTTCCACAGCGGTATGAGTATCAGCGCCAGGAAACCGCAAAAAGGCGACACCGCAAGGTGTCTGTCTGGTGACAGTGTGCTCTATAAGTACCTTGACATTTACATTTACATTTACATTATTGCAGACTGCTGTGTGTCTACAGTAATATCCTACCCTTCCCTATCAACAAGGATGTATGGGGCAGTTTTATTTCAGTACTATACCAGGGAATCCAGGAGTTCCTGTTGGCCCTGAGTTGGGAACAGCTTACTGTGGTCCTCCTTCTGTGGGTAAAATCAAGGCGGTCTTCTGGTGCAATGGGCTCAGACTCAAAGGAGCAACATTTTCTGGGTTATGAAGTAGTGTCTGGCCATACCCCTTTCCCTGCCCAAACTATTTTTCATGACCTCATTTACCATTTATCACACATTCCTAATGTTCCTCTTTGGAAAAGTTGCATTCCAGCCCATTGATTACACTTTATCCGGCCTGAGTCGGAGATTACGGCTCGAGCCGGAGAATACGGCCCTATCCGGAGAGTACGGTCCGGGTGCAGAGAGTACGTTCCGGGTGCGGAGATTCCAGCTCGACTGCAGACGTAAAGATAGGAGTCGTAAATGATTTCTGTGAATACCAAAAATCATAAGTTCCTTCTGTGAATACCAAAAGTAGTACGTTTAGGATTTCGTATCAGATTAGTTCTGTAATCATCCCCATAGATATCGGTATGCCGTTATTGACAGAAGCTTGGGACCACTTCAAAGCTACAATGAGAAACATGAAGTGTTGTTTTTACTAGTATTTAAATTACATGCACTGATATGGATTATTGTGTATTTTCTTGTTTGGTCTATGCATTTTTTATGTATTATGGGCCAACATTGGGAATTTTGTTTATTTTTGCTACTAAAAATGAGTTGCAGGAAAATGTGTTATATTAGTGGTATTATCACTAAGAAATAGGACATTAACCCTCTCCCCCTTCAACAAGGGCATTTATGAAGGCTTATTATAAAATACAGTTCTTCTGCGGATGATTAAGTCAGTCAATTAGTATATTTAGGGGCCGATTATGATGTCGGTCGGAGTTGCCTCCAATCGACATGTCTGCGGTTTCAGAACCAACTGACCTCGGGTCGGTGGTCCGAAAAGGCAATTACGATGCAAACTCCCATTTTCCTATGGGAACCTGTGGTGCGGACGGAAATGACCAGCAGAACAAGCTCCCATAAAGAAATGGGAGTTTGTGTAAATCCCTGCCCTGTGTGACTGGCACCGTGACGTGCAGGTATTTTTACACGTATTTTTAGAGGGCACCATATGTGCCCCCCAGGCCATCAATCGGAGGCTGTGGAGGGAAGGGGGTCCAGCTAGGGGCCTCCAAAGTCACTTTCTGTCAGACTTTCCAAGTTGGAAAGCCCGAAATGGAAAACCTATCTGAAACCAACATCATAATCCCGACGGCAGAAACTCTGTCCATTCGGGATTAAGTGCGATTTACGACTGGCCGATGCGCTCTTTGGGCCTGTCGGAAGCCAGTCGGTTTAACTGGCCAGTTTCAAATGCAGCCACATTTTTTGTAATAAGGCAGTCAGAGTTTAAACCATGGATGACAGTCGGAAATTCTCCGACTTGTGTTTGAAGGCTTTCCTGAGTGTTATCTGCCATATAACTGATGCCTACACTTGCCCAGGTTGTCTGGTTTTCCCTCATAGTCCTTTCAGTCCCAAACATAACAGCAGACATGGAAACAGAAGGCAGCACCGAAATAGGGAGAGCCTTCCGACGCTAACTGCATCGGTGTCCTGTCCACTGGAGTGCTTTTACCAATGGTTCAGCTGACAGAGGATTTTCTGTCAGGAAAACCAATTTACCCAACCTCCAAATGAAATGGGCATGCAGGATGTGGTCAGGATGGACAACTGCCATTTTTCCTTTTTTTTTCTTTTACATCACACCTCTAATTTAGGTTGCAAATTGCTAATCAATGGCTATTGTCTGACTCATTCTTTACAGTATAAAGAGCAGCAGCATCGCACATCTGAGTTAATTTTTGCACTCTGACTGTCCTGCCACATACAGAATATTATGCCTTGGACCCATTGTTCTTTCAAATCATGAATCATACCATGTATTACTATGAAATGACCATTTCCCTGTTGATTTCATAGTCTACTAACATAATTCCACTGTGTATCTGTCATAATTTTAATTCAAAATGCCAACAATGTGGACTTGAGTGTAGACATCAATTTTAAATTGCCTTCTGATGCCAGTGAAAGTGAAAGAGATTGGTAGACACGCCTAAAAATGAGGGTGTGACCATTTCCAACCATATTAGCAATATGGCCATGCATACCTGAAGTGAGCAAAACATTCAGATGGTGCTTTATCTCTGCTCTCATTCACTTTTGGACATTAATTAACATAGTTTTCTAACCACAGATTTTTTGGGAGGAGGTCAAAATTGTTGATCTGGAGAATTACAGTTGAAGCCAGTACAAAGAAACTTCAAAACAAACTGTACCCCCTTGGTTATTAAATATAGCATTTATTGTCTTAGGTAGTACTCAATGATAAGCTTAGAAAATAGACTTGGAGATAAAAAGAGTCTTTGTTAGCTTGATTGTCATTTGGCCAAAATAAATGTAAAAATAGTACATAAGAACCTGAGAGTCTCCGTTTAGTTTGAAATCAATGATAACGGACATGGATTTTAGTAGTTTGGCATAGTGTTGATTCCAGTTAGCTGATAGTTCGTAGGTATGTTTGGAAGAAATCACGCAGAACCCTGCGAAAAATTGCTGTACTGTTTTTGGGAGTTATGGTTAAGCTCCATACTTTTGATTGAGGATTGTATTTCTGTTATGAAGATGGTTAACATCAGAAGGCAGTTAGGACAATTGATTTTCATTTATATTATCAAAACATCCTCGGATAGAGAAAGGAGACAGCAGTTTCTGCAGGAGTTCATAAAGGCTGAACATAGAGATTGAACATGAAAGAAGTCAATATACAGCCTCATCACACAACAAACAGAGCAGTTGAGTGCTATTGTTAAGTTACCAATAAATACTCACTTAAATTGTTTTGTGAACAGCTCAGCACATTTTCTTAAAAGCCTCTAAGGTCAGATAGAAATGAGGAGTATCCCATGGTCAATCAGGATGAGTGCCAAAAACAGGTATTGAGGGAAATCATTTCTGATCTTTTTTGTCTCTGTCTTATCACGATTGTTTATTAAACACTGAGTTTTCACTTCTAATTCACTTGTGGATGAAGCAGATTCCTCAGTTCTGTATCAAGAGATTTATTCTGATTTAGCATATATCTGTTGGTCACTTTCTGGCTTTGTGATCTTGCACGATTCCGCCAGTGTTGAGCTAGCAACTCATTACATTCTACAATATAGTGATTTATGTACCTGCTTGTGCTGTTTGAGAGTGACTTTCAACAGTGCACTTTCGGGGAATTCACTAATTTCTGGCATATTTCTGTATGTTGTGTTATTTTAATTGTGTAAATGTATACATGCGGATTATATATACTTTCTCTACACTAGGATCAAAAGAGACCTAGAGGTTTTCTCATATACTGTTGACTAATGAGACCAACATCTTGATGAACTTTCCACATAAGCTACAATATCACCACATAGGTTGTTCGTCATAAAGCATGTAATAACCATTGCTTGAGTGGTTATCCCACTGTTACAGGCCACCAATGCATAGATGGACACTTAATGGGACTAATGTCAGTATATGTGCATGTATTTTGGTAATATGTATTTATAGCTCACTACTACCAGTATTTTAGTATTCAAAACAACTGTTTATAGAAATAACGTTTTTACATTTGATGTTGTTTCACAAAGCATATGCCTTCTTAGAGTCACATTGTGGTGTATATGTTAGTTCTTTCAATACCAACTGTAGTAAAGGTTGGATTCATTTGATTTCAACCATTGCTTATTAAATTTCAAGTTCGTTTCCCAATAATTACTCCTTTAGGATCCCCTTCTGTATTTGTAAAGGTTCATACCCAGTGTCCTAGGAGATTAGAGGGTTGCCCTATTTGGTGGTAGTTTAGACTTTACAATTAGATACTTTCTAAAGGCTCTTCTGCTTCTTGCTCAGCCTTTTTGTAGTGGTATCTTTCATATTGTTATGTGTAATAAAATGTACAATTGATACTGTATGTCAGTAAGTGATTGATGAATCAGATCCGGTTCTTTCTCTTATGTCAGCATTTCCTTTTAGTATTTGCCAATATTTTTGCAAAATCCTTTGAATTTGTGAAGATTCTTACATTATTATCATCCTGATTTTAGCATTTGTCCCATTTCCCACTGTTTCAATATTGTCTGCTTATTTGTTATCAGTAATTCTTCCTTTCTTGTCTTTTGCATTTTCAATCACCCATACTGAGTATCCATGTCGTATTGATCATTACATTCTACATTCTTTTTTATTTTGGTTTATGTGTAGCAATTCATATTAATTCCCAACATTTCTGTGTATGGCATGCTTCATTTCAGGTATTTTCATGAGGGCTTTAAGCTTTGTTACAGCCTTACTTAATAGTGGTGCGTCCAGTATACCATCCTGGACATAAATTCTTCTGACCAAAAATTCTACACTTGCTTGGCTGACACAGTAATAAAGTGAATTCGAAACTTGTTGTTATTTAGACTCTTAAAGTATTGCTCAAATTCATTTTTGGTCCATCCCATTCAATAAAGAACTAGTCAATAAACCTTAGTCTCAGTATGACTTTCTCTAGGAATTGATCACTTTCATCTGCACAGATAAACTCATTCTCTCACCAGCCCATTGCTAAACTACTGCAGCTTTAGATAAATGAGTTGCCTGTACGAGTCCCATATACTTGATTGAAAATCTCTTTAAAAAGACAAAGATATTGTTCACTTGATTCAATTTCATAGTGTCCAACAACACAATAGTGAGTTCTGTTCTTGTAATTTTGTTTTGGAGCAAAAAATATTTACCTGCTTGCATTACACATTGGTTTTCAGAAGATGTTTAGAATGATGAAGCCCATACTTAGAAGCATGTAGCTCTCATTCCACTGAATATTTTGAAGCTGACATAGAGATTGGTTGTATCCATCAAATAATAATTAGAGCTAGAAAAACATCCACACATTTTTTTTAAAGTAAATTAAAACTACAGGGGCCATTATAGGACATCCTGGAGTAATAATGTAAGCATTGTGAATTCTAGAGAAAAATAGTTATTGTGACTGGGTTCATAACCTTATTAAATTGGAGCTATTTTCTCTCCAGCTCTCCAGTGTAATAACATATTTCTCCTTTAAGTCCAAAATTGGATTCTTTTCTAAATGTCATGTGAAAAGATTTGCACAATAAATGGTGGTGTACTTCCTTTATGTATTGACACTTCAATAGAATTATAATGTTACCTCCTTTTCAACAATTTTCACTACAGTTGTGTTAATGTGCTGTACAGTAAAGTGAGACCTCTAATAGTCACTCATCAATTTCTCTAATTTCATATTTGATAACATCTATAACCTTGCAATGTCTCTTATAACGAATTCCGCAAACAGATCTGTTTTGTTTCCACCCAGCCATATTGGACAAAATATTAATTTCTCTCATTAACCACTTAATCCTGCTCCTACTTTTTCTATCCCAAACAGATCTGGTTTAACCAACTGATTGTTCATTGGTTATTAGGAGCTGTATTCCATTAATAATGCCAATAGGGTTCTCTGACCATTTAATCTCTTTTTGGTTTTGGCCCAGCGATGATTAACATTTTTAAGCCAAAGTGTATATCAGTGGCCACTAATGGAAAAAGTATTTGAGGCTATTGTAATACCTGAACAATTCTGGTAGACTAATTCATATTTATTAGATGCTCACCAAGTCACAATAGTGGCACTGAGGGTTTGTGAAGTTTTTCGATTTTGCTGATAACTTGTTCATCGTCATATTGCATGTGATGATGTTTAAGGTCTATCTTTGTCAATGATCGAGTTAGGATATTATTTCCCACCAAATTAACCTTGTCGATGATCTGCTGGTAACATCTTGTACGTACTTTAGAGACTATTCAAACTATCAGATTACCCAATGATTTAGTCTGCCTCCTTTATGACTTCTTCAATCAAGACAGCAAGTTCTCTTTCTGAAACTTCACGTGTGCACAAGTGGTGAACAGCTGTAGCAGTAGAATTAAGTTGGTGATTTCAGTGAATTGCTTTCCTGAGAGAAGGATGCCAGTGGATGGAGATTTTTCCCTGCTCTCAATACAAGTGTTTGGTGAGTGGAGCTTGTCTAAGGCTACCTGATCATGTGGTGATAGGAGCAGAAGTGGCTGCTGGTTGCTTTTCCTGTCATATGTTTCAAGTTGATGATATGTTCCTGGTGTGAAGCAAGATGCAGTGTGTAGCTATGTCATGGAATGCCGTCTGACATCATGGTATTCCATACATAGCTTTTGATCACTGGGCCCCTGTTAATAGAGACCCGACCCCCCGCGCTCAAGAAATACTTTGAACTATTCAGCAGCATGTGTTTCTCATCATTTCAAGATTTTGGTGATGATCCAACCCACGAAGTAAAGGAGAACAAACCTTCAAAAAGAACAGGGCCCAGAGGGTCATATGTATTGAAGACCTTCTAGTCAGCCAGGAGAGCTGCCTCTCATTGTGGCACATACGTGTGAAGCGCAACGCACACTTTGTCTACATTTCCAGCACATGCAGTGTTTACTTGTTTTAATGACTTGCTATTTTGAGATTTTGTGGAGGCACTCTGAAATTAACGTTGATTTAAGTTAGCGCGAGGCCGCTGGGTGACAAAATAATGAGCTGGCAATTGTTGTGTTGTTTGTGTTACTAATTGCGCACACAGGAAAATGCGCTGATAAGTGCACATTGAGTACACACGACCAGGCACGCACGATACTGGAACGTGCTGAACAATCCTATTTACAGCCCTGAAGAAGTTTACTTACCACACGTAGGGAAGTGTGTCCCAAAAGAGCCTCTTCAAGTCGTTTTGTGTGCTGCAAATAAAGGAATAAGCACACCGGCACGGTATGCACACCACTCTTCCCTTGAACCTCCCCTTCCAGCCAAGGTAGACCTCCTGCACCAAAATAGAAGTAGGACTACTTCTCTGAAGAGTGTCATAGAGAAAAATTAGACTACTCAGTTCCTTCTACTGTGCAAAATAGCACTACGATTCTTAAAAAAAAAAAAATAATATTGTGTAAATTTTCCATCAGCAATTTACATGCTTGACAATTATTGTGTAAACCTTTCCTCAGGGATATACACGCTTGTCAATTAGTGTGTACATTTTTCATCAGTGATTTACGCGCTTTTTTGAAAGAAGAACAGAAGGTTTTTTGGGTGCATATTAGTATCTCTACTGGTCTCTAGTACTCATAGCAAAATGCAAAGTCTGCAACCTCCTCCTCCTTCTCTACATGATCCTGGTTGTTGGACCTGTCAGCCCTAGGGTGGTCTCCCCATGTATTTTTGATCATGCCTCATTTTTTTCCACCCTCATTTTGATGTTGGACTTAGGTCTCCGGGCGCCTTTTCATTGCCAATCAGTGTTAAGGTGCAGGTGCTCCCTTCTCCCAAGATGGCTGCCACAGACCCCTGCTACTGCAGAGTGGTCTTTCATAGTAGCACCCTAGCTGCCAGGAGCTGGCTGGAACCCGACAACAATGTTGCGACACCAGCCCGCCTTTTTTGTCCCATAGGTAGAATGGGGAAGCTCCTGGAATGTGCTGGAACCTTCTAGAAGGGAGGTGTGGTTTTACTTTTGCCGCCTTGGCTAGAGGTCACCTGACCTAGGGCTACTTAAGTGAGGGAGGGAACTTTTTGTAGTTAGTTGGCCAGTGGCGTAAAGCAGAGCTGGTGAATCCACGCAGGAGTGTAGGCGGTAGGGCCTAGCCAGGGACTTATGCCTCTGAGAGTGACAGGATTTAGGTGCTGCCTCTTAAGTGAGTGAGGGATCCTGTGAAACCCACTGATCTTGCCCAGCAGTAGGAGGACCCAGGGAACCTCTGCCCAGCCTGACTAGGAAGGACCTAGTCGCCAACTCATTCCCTACCCCCCAGGAACAGAACCCCCAAGGGCGCCAGAGACATCTGCGCCATTAAGACTTTATAGAACAACTGAATACTGAAACTGAAGGCTGTGACTTCGTGTCAAGACTGAACATCGAAACTACATGCCTAACCGATTGTGGTATCGCTGAGGATCAACCAGGTCTTCGCGCTGTGACCCCTGCGCTCCCTGACCTGGCCTGGGATCCCCGGCAGCGTGCTCCGTTGAGCGCGGAGCTCCCCAGCTTAATTTGAGCCCCCCCTGTGGCGTGGAGGCGGAAGCGCGCTCACCGCTACGGCCCGGAGGCCGGAAGAGTGCCCCTCATCGTCGCGAGGCCAGAGGAGAAGTCCGGGCCCCCGTCGTGGAAGGATCAACTGCGGAGGCCGGAGCTGGGTTAGACGCCTCAAGGCGTCGTGATCAAGGTAAGCCGGGAGGCTTGGGAAGGACCCCGGTGCGCCCCCTATCGACCGGGAGCAGCACCGCACCCTGAGACCCTGGTTCCCCCTCCGTGGGAGTCCCCCGTTAACCCAGGACTGTGACCCCTCCAAGGGATTGCCCCCCTGTTCTGCAGACTGTCATGGAGCGCTGTGCCCCACGAACTGCACCGGAGTGCGAGAGGCTCGCTCCGTAAGAATCGTTGTGCTCCGTGAACTGCTCCGTTCTGAAGTATTCATTGCCATTGATTACGAGTAGCGCTATGTTCTAACTGCTCCGTTCTGAAGTATTCATTGCCATTGATTACGAGTAGCGCTATGTTCTAAATGCTCCATTCTGAAGTATTCATGGCCATTGATTACGAGTAGCGCTATGTTCTAAATGCTCCGTTCTGAAGTATTCATTGCTATTGATTACGAGAAGCGCTATGTTCTAATGCTCAGTGCTGAAGTATTCACTGCTTACTGATTACGAGTAGCGTTATGTTCTAATGCTCAGTGCTGAAGTATTCACTGCTTACTAGTTACGAGTGGCGCTATGTTCTAATGCTCTGCTCTGAAGTATGCACTGCGTGCTGGTTACGAGTGGCGCTATGCTCTAATGCTCTGCTCTGAAGGTGTTCGTCAGATTTGTCCCGAGGTGTACAAGGCCCGCTTAGCGCGTAGAGCGCGGTGATCGCCACTGAGGCGCTACAGGTAACCAAGGTAGCGGTAGGCCCGCGAGTTCTGCCCTGGGTCCCTGCACGCCCCCAGGAGTGGCGCTACAATCCCCAAACCCTACCACGGGGAGTAAGATATACAAGGTTGGCCTAGAGCCTGCAGGGAACATCCTGGTGAATAACCTACTGGTGAATAACCTACTGGTGAATAACATACTGGTGAATATGGTGCTGGCAGATCAACCGCTGACATAAGTGAATTGCCATTGTCATCTCATTAACTGCATTTATATCTCATGAAGTGCATTTGTATCTTATGAATTGCCTTGTTATCCCATGAACTGCATTTATCTTGAACTGCTTGGATCAACTTGAGTTATTTGCATAAATCTCAACAGTGTGGCGTCCCTTATTGTGTGCGTTCCTTGCTTCAGTGGATGTGCGTGTTGTATGGTCGCTTTACACACAAGCCTTTGGGTGCCCAGCCGCTCGTGTCACGTTACCCCCTTAGAGCCTGGAGACCCCAGGTCTTACATTGTTGGCGAGCGGTGGGATATTAGGACCTGTGACCATACAGCACCCTTCCGTGAAGCGGAGGGCGCCACAATTAAACGCCTGTTGTTTCAAAGCTCTGCAACTATTATTTGCTGTATTTATTGATTCCACTGTCCAGGCTGAGAGTGTAAAAGAATCCTGGTTAGCTGGTAACTGTCACCCATATCCTAGGAATTTCTCCCTTAGTATCTAGGTCCCCACCTGTCAAGATGGAATTCCGGTTAGCTGACCTCGAGGGGTACTCGGTGAAGCAACTGAGAGAGTTCGGGCAGGGGATGGGGGGTGCCTGGGGTGCGGAGGGCCAAAGGACCGGAACTCCGTACCGCCATAAGGGCATGGGTAGAGGCCCACCCAGAAGGGAGAGAGGATGAGGGACAGGAGGCGCCAGATGCACCTTAGGAGGAGAGCGCCCAGGAAGTACTAGACATACTTAACATAGATATGTCTGTAAATGTGCCCCCAGGGAGACGTTCTGGGGCCAGTAGTAGGACAGGGTCTAGGAGGAGCGCGTCTCCAGAGGAGTACGAGGACAGGAGGGAAGAGAGGCAATTAAAGTGGGAGCTAGCGAAATTGGAACATGAAAGAGAAAGAGAAAGAGAAAACAAGAGATGGGCAATGAAGGAAAAGAAGCTGGCGCACGAGCTTCAGCTGAAAGAGTTGGAGCTGCGCGCCCTCCAATTGAATGCGTCCAATAAGGACAATGGTGGCAGCATACCTAAAGAGTCTCACGAGTCAAAATTCTACCTACCTAAGGAAGTCATTGCCAATTACACAGTGGGGGACGACATTGCTAAATGGTTGGAGGCATACGAGGTAGCCTTGACTGCCCATGGGGTACCCGAGAGTAATTGGGGAGGTGGTCTATATCGGTATATACCTCCCAACGTCAGGGACACCCTGTTATATTTGGCCAAGGCGGATCAGGTCAGGTGTGCCCCCATGAAAGAGGCTTTACTGAAGAAATTTGGTCTTAACCCCGAGAGGTACAGGCAGAAGTTCCGTGGCAGCCATAAGCTGTCCACACAGACGTGGGTAGATTTTTTTGATTATGCCCGCAAGGCACTAGATGGTTGGGTGCGTGGCAGCGAGGTGCAGGACTACCAAGGGGTGTACAATCTTTTTTTACGGGAGCACCTCTTGGATAAGTGCTTTCCGGAGCTGCGCCAACATCTGGTGGACCGCAAGTTGGTGGATCCCCGTGAGCTTGCGGAGGAGGCAGATATTTGGGTGAGCACCTGGGTGTCTCATAAGGGCCCCGGGGGAGATGGCTTGAAAGGCGGACTGGGTTTCCCCCAGAAGAAAGAGGGGGGAGATAAAAAGGTGGAGTTCGTAAAGGCCCCCAAAATAAGTTTGGGAAGGGATTAGGAACCCCACCCCCGTCCAATTCCACAAGACCCACTTACCCTGACAGGAGTCAGCAGCCATGGATTGTGCGGTGCTACGAATGTGGGGAGATTGGACACTACAAGGGAGATCCCAAGTGTCGCAAGCGACCCCCAGCCCCAACGGGCGGGAAAAGTCCCGGGGTGAGTAGTATAGCGCTTGGGGTGGAGCTGCCCTTAGATAGGGAAGGGGAGTGGACAGGCCTGACCCTGGTTTCACTCGGGGATAGAGAGGTGGTCCCCGTAGTGTCCCTGCCCCCGAACACTGCTAAATATCAGCAGAGGGTGAGAGTCAACGGGGAGGAGGTGGAGGCTCTGAGGGACACAGGTGCCAGCATGACCACCGTAGTGAGGCGGCTGGTGTCCCCAGACCAAGTAGTCCCCGAGGAGTTCCATCCGGCCGTATTGGCTGACGGCAGTGTGAGTCACTATCCCGTGGCTCGTGTTCCATTTGAGTGGGGAGGAGTCAAAGGCCTACTAAGAGTTGCGGTGAGCCCTGCCTTGCCTGTGGGGTGCTTGCTAGGGAACGACCTGGAGCACACCAAGTGGAAAGATGTCAAGTTTCGAGCTCACACCGAGATGCTGGGATTACCAGGGTGGACTTGCGTAGTCACGCGGTCCATGGCTGCCCAGCATGGAACTCACCCTGGGTTGGAGCCTGGAATCATGGCCCAACCCAACACCAGAAGAGGAAAGAAGAAGGTGGTAGAGGACACGCCCCATGAGATGGATGGGGAGGCCGCAGAGGTGCCCCCGGAGTCCGCGGAGGTGGATGTCATTCCCGTGGAGGACTTGCCGACCCTTGCTGACTGGCAAGTGGGAGGAGGGCCTACCCGGGAGGAATTTTGTCAGGCACAAAGGGCGTGCCCCACGCTTGAAGGCATGCGGCGACAGGCCGAAGCCCAAGTGGCCAGTCAGGAGATGGGAGGATATCATGTGTATTGGGAGGATGGTCTCCTATACAGTGAGCCCAGGGTGCCGGTACATGGATCTTCGAGGGCCATAGTGGTCCCCCAATGTTACCGGGCCTTCCTGCTGGAGTTAGCGCACGAGATACCCTTAGCCGGACATCTGGGTCAGGACAAAACCTTTGCACGGTTGGTCCCACATTTTTATTGGCCCAGGATGAGGATTGCCTCAGACACCTTTTGCAAGACCTGTAAGTCTTGTCAGGCAAGTGGCAAGACTGGGACTAAATTGAAGGTCCCTTTGGAACCGCTCCCCGTGGTCGGGACCCCTTTTGAGAGGGTCAGTATTGATATTGTTGGGCCATTGGACCCTCCGACCGCAGCGGGACACCGGTTCATTCTGGTTTTGGTGGACCACGCCACAAGGTACCCAGAGGCTATTCCTCTGAGGACCATCACTGCACCGGTGGTGGCGCGGGCACTATTGGCGATTTTTACCCGAGTGGGATTCCCCAAGGTCGTGGTGTCGGACAGGGGCATGAATTTCATGTCGGCCTACATGCAGGCCATGTGGAAGGAGTGTGGAGTGACCTACCGGTTCTCCACTCCTTACCACCCCCAAGCTAACGGACTTGTAGAGTGCTTCAACAAAACCTTGAAGGGAATGATACGGAGGCTGCCAGAGGGCTTGAGGCGTAAATGGGACGTCCTCCTCCCCTGCTTGTTATTCTCCTACCGGGAGGTACCGCAGAAGGGAGTCGGGTTCAGCCCGTTTGAGTTGCTCTATGGCCATCCCGTTAGGGGTCCCCTCAGTTTAGTGAAAGAGGGGTGGGAGAAGACTTCGCAGAAGCTTCCCCGTGACATTGTCAGCTACATGCTGGCGTTCCACAGCCAGATGGCCAAGCTGTGGAAGGCAGCCTCAGAGAACCTGGAGGCTAGCCAGACCGTGATGAAGGAGTGGTATGACCGCAATGCTCGGACGGTCGAGTTGGACGTTGGACAGAAGGTGTGGGTCATGGAACCTGGGGAGCTTTGTGCCCTCCAGGACCGGTGGACTGGTCCGTATGACATTGTGGAGCGACGAGGCCAGACCACATACGTAGTGGACTTGAAGACCCCCCGACAGCCCCTCAGGGTGTTCCACGTCAACCGCCTGAAGCCGCACCATGGGCGATCAGAGCTTGCTCTCCTTATGGTGACGGATGGGAGCGAAGAGGAAGAGAGTGAAGCTCTTCCTGACCTTCTAGCGGTACAAGAGAAGGATGGTTTGGTGGAAGGTGTAGTCCTCTCCCCATCCTTGACCCCAGAGCAACAGAGGGACTGCCGCCATGTCCTGGGACAGTTTGCCTCGTTGTTCTCCCTCACGCCTGGAATCACTCATCTGTGTACCCATGATGTGGACACAGGGGACAGCCCCCCGGTGAAGAACAAGTCTTATCGGCTCTCTGACCGAGTGAGGGATAGCATCCAGCGTGAGGTAGCCAAAATGTTGGAGCTGGGGGTGATAGAACCTTCCAGCAGCCCGTGGGCTAGTCCAGTGGTGTTGGTGCCGAAAGCGGCCCCACCGGGTACGACACCGGAGCTTCGGTTCTGTGTGGACTACCGGGGGTTGAACTCTGTCACGAAGACAGATGCTCACCCCATCCCACGTGCAGACGAGCTGGTGGACCGGCTGGGAGCAGCCCGGTACCTCAGCACCATTGATCTGACATCCGGATATTGGCAGATTGCCATGGCCGATGGAACAAGGGAGAAAACAGCATTCTCCACCCACGAGGGCCACTACCAGTTCCGAGTGATGCCCTTTGGGCTCAAAAATGCTCCGGCCACATTCCAGCGGTTAGTGAATCAGGTACTATCTGGCCTGGAGTCCTTCTCAGCGGCCTACCTGGATGACATAGCTGTCTTCAGTGGCACCTGGGAGGACCATCTGCAACACCTCCAGGAGGTATTGCAGGCACTGCAACGTGCTGGCCTAACAATTAAAGCCAGCAAGTGCCAGATTGGACAGGGATCTGCCGTGTACCTGGGACACCTGGTGGGCGGAGGTAAGGTGCAACCCCACCATGCCAAAATAGAGACCATCTTGGCTTGGGAGCCCCCCAAGACCCAAACAGAGGTCCGAGCTTTCCTCGGCCTCACTGGGTATTACCGCCGGTTCGTCAAGGGATATGGTACCATCGTAACCCCCTTGACGGAATTGACCTCGAAGAAGCAACCTCGCAAGGTCATATGGACAGCTGCATGCCAAGAAGCCTTTGACACGCTGAAACATGCGATGTGTACCGCTCCAGTACTAGCAACACCAGATTTCAGCAAGGAATTTGTTGAGCAGACCGACGCCTCAGAGCACGGCATAGGTGCGGTGCTCTCGCAACTCAACACCGAGGGCCAAGATCAACCAGTGGCCTTCATATCCAGAAGACTCCTCCCTCGGGAACGGCGATGGAGCACCATTGAGAGAGAAGCCTTCGCGGTGGTCTGGGCTCTGAAGAAGTTGAGGCCATATCTCTTTGGAACTCACTTCCTCATTCAGACCGACCACCGCCCCCTTCGCTGGCTCATGCAGATGAGAGGCGAAAACCCCAAGTTGTTGAGGTGGTCCATTTCCCTACAGGGGATGGACTTTCGGGTGGAACATCGGCCCGGAGTTGACCACACCAATGCTGACGGTCTCTCCAGGTTTTTCTGCCTTAGCGATGAAAACTCCCTAGAGGTTGGGTAGCTCTCCCCTCTTTCGGCTGGGGGGGGGGGACGCGTGTTGGACCTGTCAGCCCTAGGGTGGTCTCCCCATCTATTTTTGATCGTGCCTCATTTTTTCCACCCTCATTTTGATGTTGGACTTAGGTCTCCGGGCGCCTTTTCATTGCCAATCAGTGTTAAGGTGCAGGTGCTCCCTTCTCCCAAGATGGCTGCCACAGACCCCTGCTACTGCAGAGTGGTCTTTCATAGTAGCAACCTAGCTGCCAGGAGCTGGCTGGAACCCGACAACAATGTTGCGACACCAATACGCCTTTTTTGTCCCATAGGTAGAATGGGGAAGCTCCTGGAATGTGCTGGAACCTTCTAGAAGGGAGGTGTGGTTTTACTTTTGCCGCCTTGGCTAGAGGTCACCTGACTTAGGGCTACTTAAGTGAGGGAGGGAACTTTTTGTAGTTAGTTGGCCAGTGGGGTAAAGCAGAGCTGGAGAATCCACGCAGGAGTGTAGGCGGTAGGGTCTAGCCAGGGACTTATGCCTCTGAGAGTGACAGGATTTAGGTGCTGCCTCTTAAGTGAGTGAGGGATCCTGTGAAACCCACTGATCTTGCCCAGCAGTAGGAGGACCCAGGGAACCTCTGCCCAGCCTGACTAGGAAGGACCTAGTCGCCAACTCATTCCCTACCCCCCAGGAACAGAACCCCCAAGGGCGCCAGAGACATCTGCGCCATTAAGACTATATAGAACAACTGAATACTGAAACTGAAGGCTGTGACTTCGTGTCAAGACTGAACATCGAAACTACATGCCTAACCGATTGTGGTATCGCTGAGGATCAACCAGGTCTTCGCGCTGTGACCCCTGCGCTCCCTGACCTGGCCTGGGATCCCCGGCAGCGTGCTCCGTTGAGCGCGGAGCTCCCCAGCTTAATTTGAGCCCCCCCCTGTGGCGTGGAGGCGGAAGCGCGCTCACCGCTGCGGCCCGGAGGCCGGAAGAGTGCCCCTCATCGTCACGAGGCCAGAGGAGAAGTCCGGGGCCCCGTCGCTGCCGTCGCAGCTGCTGAGAGAGGTGCGTAAGGCCGTGGCCTGCCCCCATCGTGGAAGGATCAACTGCAGAGGCCGGAGCTGGGTTAGACGCCTCAAGACGTCGTGATCAAGGTAAGCCGGGAGGCTTGGGAAGGACCCCGGTGCGCCCCCTATCGACCGGGAGCAGCACCGCACCCTGAGACCCTGGTTCCCCCTCCGTGGGAGTCCCCCGTTAACCCAGGACTGTGAGCCCTCCGAGGGATTGCCCCCCTGTTCTGCAGACTGTCAAGGAGCGCTGTGCCCCACGAACTGCACCGGAGTGCGAGAGGCTCGCACCGTAAGAATCGTTGTGCTCCGTGAACTGCTCCGTTCAGAAGTATTCATTGCCATTGATTACGAGTAGCGCTATGTTCTAACTGCTCCGTTCTGAAGTATTCATTGCCATTGATTACGAGTAGCGCTATGTTCTAAATGCTCCATTCTGAAGTATTCATGGCCATTGATTACGAGTAGCGCTATGTTCTAAATGCTCCGTTTTGAAGTATTCATTGCTATTGATTACGAGAAGCGCTATTTTCTAATGCTCAGTGCTGAAGTATTCACTGCTTACTGATTACGAGTAGCGTTATGTTCTAATGCTCAGTGCTGAAGTATTCACTGCTTACTAGTTACGAGTGGTGCTATGTTCTAATGCTCTGCTCTGAAGTATGCACTGCGTGCTGGTTACGAGTGGCGCTAAGGTCTAATGCTCTGCTCTGAAGGTGTTCGTCAGATTTGTCTCGAGGTGTACAAGGCCCGCTTAGCGCGTAGAGCGCAGTGATCGCCACTGAGGCGCTACAGGTAACCAAGGTAACGGTAGGCCCGCGAGTTCTGCCCTGGGTCCCTGCACGCCCCCAGGAGTGGCGCTACAATCCCCAAATCCTACCACGGGGAGTAAGATATACAAGGGTGGCCTAGAGCCTGCAGGGAACATCCTGGTGAATAACCTACTGGTGAATAACCTACTGGTGAATAACATACTGGTGAATATGGTGCTAGCGGATCAACCGCTGACATAAGTGAATTGCCATTGTCATCTCATTAACTGCATTTATATCTCATGAAGTGCATTTATATCTTATGAATTGCCTTGTTATCCCATGAACTGCATTTATCTTGAACTGCTTGGATAAACTTGAGTTATTTGCATAAATCTCTACAGTGTGGCGTCCCTTATTGTGTGCGTTCCTTGCTTCAGTGGATGTGCGTGTTGTATGGTCGCTTTACACACAAGCCTTCGGGTGCCCAGCCGCTCGTGTCACGTTACCCCCTTAGGGCCTGGAGACCCCAGGTCTTACACTGGTGAACCACCACTGGAATGGAATCAATGGCTACAGTCATATAAGGCATATTTAGGAGCAACTGATGTGCAGAAATTTAGACCTGCAAGGAGAAAGAGTTTAATGTACTATATTTTCGGGGTCCATGGTCCGAATGTGTATGATCACTTACCTGACCAAGTCTCTGCTGAGGATAAAGATTTGGATGAGTGTGACACAGCTGTAGCACAACTAGGCAAGCACTTTTTAAAAGCTCAGAACATGGTGGTACATATGTATACGTTTTTACTAGAATGTAACAGCCTAATGAGAGTAAAGATACATGCTACAGCACTAAAAATGTTAGCAGACAAATTTGAGTTTGACACCTTCACAGCAGAATTAATCAGAGACCAGTTGGTTGCAAGGTATTATTTAAAAAAATAAAGGAACGTCTATTGCCATACAAAAACCTATCCTTGGATAAAGCAATAGATCTAGCTAAGAGCATTGAAGGTTCCTCCAAGGATGCAAAGTTGTTAAAGGAGTCCTTAGCTAAAAGTTCAATCTCTGGAGCTACTGTAGTCAATAAACCAGTCCCAAAGGTTTTTCAGGCTACACACAACCCAAAGCAAAGTACAAATCCAATGCTGGGCCCTAACCATCTCAAAGAATGTGCGGTTTTAGGTGTGGCTTACCATTGCATGTATCATCATTCAGGTTTGGTCCTGCGAAAGGGCAACAACGTAAAAAAATGTGGGGAAATAGGCCATTTCTTTAGGGTGTGTAGAGGTGGTAAGAACAGCAGTGTTTGTTGTGTTATCAATGAACAATATGATGATAATGATGAGGATAGTTACGAAGAGTCTGAGGAAGTAATGTTGGGAGAGAGGAACATAATTGTTGAAGAAGGTAAACGTATTGGGGATCCAGACACTGATGTCACAATTGAAGGACATGAAATCAAACTTCCGGTTGACACAGGTGCCCACATCACCATCATTTTTCAAGAGAAATTTGAGAAGTTGTGGTCAGACAAAATTTTGTTTTCATCTGATATTCTGAAAGTGGGATTTGAAGGAAGTAGAGTGGACTTAATTGGTTTCTTTTGGGCTGTCATCAATGCTCTTGTGAGTCAATCAAAGGGAAAGTGTATGTGGCTAGGAAATGTATCAATGTTCTTGGATGGGTTCATCAAGCCGATTTTGGAATCACAATAAGACCAGCATTGGACAGACCAGTCACTATTGAAAAGAATAAACTGGGATCTGTGTGTGGCACTTATGAAGGATGGGAATAAACATTTAGCAAAATGTTTCAAAATGGATTGGGAAGGATAGCAAATGTGACTTACACTATCAAAGTACAGCAGGGTGTACCATCAGTGAAACATAATGTATGTAATATTCCTCCTAGTGTAAGGAAGGAATTTTCTGCAATGTTGAAAGACATGTGTGCACAGGGTATTATTGAGAAAATTGAGGTACCTTTATGGTTATCTTCCATTGTGCTGGCAAAGACGAAGTCAGGTGAGCTTTGTATGTGTGTGGACTTAAGGAGTGCTAATGACGGACCTGAAGAACTACCGACTCATCTCTCTCCTTCCCTTCACAGCCAAAGTCACTAAAAAGATCGCCAATGCCCAGCTGACAAACCTCATCGAAGAGAACTCCATACTTAGACCCCTCCCAATCCAGATTCTGCAGCACCCACACCACTGAGACCGCCCTCCCTGCCACCACAGACGACATCTGCACGCTCCTCGACCAGGGCCACACCGCAGCCCTCATCCTACTCGACCTCTCCGTAGCCTTCGACACCATCTTCCAACGCACCCTCGCAGCAAGACTCCAAGATGCCGGAATACGGGGAACCGCCCTCGACTGTCTCCCCTCCTTCCTCGCTGGCAGATGCCATAGGATCATACTCCTGCCTTTCCTCTCCGTACCCACAGAGATCAACTGCGGAGTACCACAAGGATCATCGCTCAATTCCACACTCTTCAACATCTACATGCCCCCCCTTGCCGCCATTAAAAGACAACATGGACTCAGCATTGTATCCTACGCTGACGACAATCATCCTCTCCCTCATGAAGGACCCTGAAACCACCAGACTCAACTTCCAAGAAGGAATGAAAGTCATTGCAGCTAGAATGAGCAGCAGCTGTCTGAATCTCAACTCAGAGAAGACAGAAGTCCTAGTCCTCGCACACTTCCCCTGTGCATAGGACAGCTCCTGGTGGCTCTCCACCCTCGGCACTCCACCCACCCCCACAGACCATGCCCAGAACCTCTGCATCATACTTGACTCCTTGTTGTATCTATGTGTTTTGCTGCTTAGCCAGTCTGCTTGGGTATGTGAGTGGAATGATGGAATGCCTGATGACCATTGGAATGTTGGTGTGCCTGGCTGACTGGGAGGTATGACAGTTGGAGAGAGTGGGCTGAGCAGCAGAGATGCAGTTCCTGGTGGGACCATATATGGACTGTACATCACCATATATATACCTGATCTAACTCATCTACTATATAACTACCATCTTATCATCAACCAATAAACAACTACTTGGATTTACCACATGGATAACTTCGTTTGATTGCAACATTGGCGACGATCTGGATAAAAAACCCTGCGTGTACTGTTTCCTGCTTACCTGAAATGAAGATTTTGAATTTACAACAAGATTATTAGAAAAGTAACTACTTGAAGAAAGTTAAATTTGAAGATTGGAGAAGAACGCCCATTTCGTCCCACCAGTGTCCTCCATCAACCGGACAGCCTACTTTGGGTGCTTCACTCTCCTGAATAAAATTCACAAACTGGTAACATACAAGAAAGACAGCCGAAGATTTGCCCAGAGTAAAGAGTACTGCTTCCAAGGTAACGCGGTAATGAATTCAAGGCAGAAGAAGCCTGTCAGCTATGTATGCTGCTGCCATGAACGAATGAAAATCTAAGAAATCTTTCATGGAACATTTAAAGTGGTTCAAATGTGACATATGCTGAAAGCGGAGAGCCTACACTCATTTTCACGGAGTTCAGATGTGCTGTGAGATGTTTTATTCATGATTTTTAAACTATGCGCAGCCACCACAAGCTCTCATCATTGGTGAGTTTTTATCGAGGTGTATGGTGACATTGACTGGATTTAAATTTTATTTTAAGCCGCGCGCAACGCCAACTATTCAATTAGTGCTTAACGTTTCAGCGTTTCCTTGCGTCTTTCAAATCCACTGTGAGGCTGTCATGCGCCACTTACCTATGCAGCATTGTGTCGCGAGGAAACATAATGGATCACGCTCTGTCTTGCGCTTTACGCTGCTCACGGGAGGCAGAGGAGCACGTCCTCGCCGTGAGCCACCCGACGCTGCGGAAAAAACGTACCGCCATTTTTAGAGATGATGAACTTGGAGTATTTGCCAACCACGTAGTTGTCATTGGTGACGCGAGCCATTTTCTGCCAACCACGTATTTTGGCTAACTGTAATTTTGCCAACCATGTTTTTTTTTCTTTCCCATGAGCGTTTCATGTTCATTAAAGTTTTATGAAGCAGGAAGATCAGCAAGTTGGTTGTGATCGAGCCGTTTGACAGTGATTGTCGTTTAATACATCGGCGGTGAGTGGAAGTTTTGATAAAGTATCCAGATCCAGGTTTTTGTTCCCGCTTCACGTGAACTTGGAAAAAGTAAAATTTAAAGAGTATGTTTCTGTTTCGAGACATTGGGACTGAATATTACGGTTTGGAGAGTTGGTGACTTTACAACATTAACGGCGTAAATGTGTTCGGGTGAGAGATCGCTCACCGGTGTGGCATACAGTTTTTAAAAGTTTTGCATTTTAAGTATTAGCAAAATTTTATGTGATGTTATTTGGAATGTGATATTATACCGTATTTGAGTTCCAAGTAATCACAGGTTTATCTCTAGTTTCAGGGATGTGGTTCAGTTTACGTTCATTGCATACTTACAGTACCTTTAGTCTAGGGATGCCCTTTTAGTGTTAATATAGGGCAGAGGCTACATGTGTGCCAAGCTTGATTAGTCAGTGTAAAGTTGAGGGTTGTCCTCAGTGGTTCTAATTCCACAGGATTGTACTTATCTATCAGTGATTATATGGTTAATGGGCAGTGATCCCAATATTTAAGGGGAAGTTGAAGTTGTCAAAGTATTGAAATGTCGAACGCACAATGTGCGGTGTTGAAGTTGTCTAAATATTGAAATGTCGAATGCACAATGTGCGGAGTTGAAGTTGTCAAAGTATTGAAATGTCGAATGCACAATGTGCGGAGTTGAAGTTGTCAAAGTATTGAAATGTCGAATGCACAATGTGCGGAGTTGAAATTGTCAAAATATTGAATGCACAATGTGCGGAGTTGAAATTGTCAAAATATTGAATGCACAATGTGTGGAGTTGAATTTGTCAAAATCTTTAATGCACAATGTGCGAAATTGAATGCATAATGTGCGGTGTTGAAATTGTTAAAATATTGAATACACAATTTAATTTAATTTAATTTAATTTAATTTGCTATTTTGGAGGATAGTTTTTGTCCTATTCTTATTTTCAATATGAAATCTTCTTTCCATGTGAATTTCTTTCTTTTCCTGAATTCTTGGTATCGTACTTTTCCATTTTTGTTCTTTCCAATTCTCTGTATTTACATGTTTTTTTTAGATTATTTTTCTAAGGAAAGGGGATGGGTGCTGTGTAGAATTCTTATATTCTGTGTAGAATTCTTATATTCTCTTTTGCACTTAACTATTTTCTATTTATCTTCATTTGTTTCGCATTCTTACTATCTCTTGTCTCTGCATTAATTCTTTTCTATTTTATCTACTTTCGTTTCACATTCTCATTATCTTTTGTCATGATGCATCATTGTTTCACTTGTGATACATTTTCTGAATGCAATGTTTTTACAAGTCTTCTGCATATTTGTGATTATCTCATTTAGGCTTGTTTCTAGTTGTGTTTTGATTTTGGTAAAGAAAGGGGATGTGTTGTATCTATGTGTTTTGCTGCTTAGCCAGTCTGCTTGGGTATGTGAGTGGAATGATGGAATGCCTGATGACCATTGGAATGTTGGTGTGCCTGGCTGACTGGGAGGTATGACAGTTGGAGAGAGTGGGCTGAGCAGCAGAGATGCAGTTCCTGGTGGGACCATATATGGACTGTACATCACCATATATATACCTGATCTAACTCATCTACTATGTAACTACCATCTTATCATCAACCAATAAACAACTACTTGGATCTACCTCATTGATAACCTCGTTTGATTGCAACACTCCTCCCTCACCATGACCCGACAGATCAATGTGTCGTCTACACCTGCTTCAACACCCTCCGCATCCTCCGCAAGACCTTCAAGTGAACCCCCCCGAAGCCAGAAAGACTGTCACCCACGCACTCATAACTAGCATACTGGACTACGGAAACGTCCTCTACGCAGGAATCAACAAATCCCTGCTACACAAACTCCAGATCATCCAGAACCCCGCGGCCACACTCGTCCTCGGCATCCCACGACATGAGCACATCACCCAACACCTATAGGACCTCCACTGGCTCCCCGTCGAGAAGAGAGTAACCTTCAAACTACTTACCCACACCTACAAATCCCTCCACAACAACAGCCCCAAATACCTCAATGAAAGAGTGCCCTTCCACGTACCCAAAAGGAACCTCCGCTCCGCCGACCTTGCCTTGGCAGAAACCTCGTGCATCCGCATAACCAGAGCAGGTGGAAGAGCCTTCTCCTATATCACAGCCAAAGCCTGCAACAAGCTCCCAGTCAACATCAGATGCTCCCCTACTCTGCAAACCTTCAGGAAGCGCCTCAAGACCTGCCTCTTCGGCAGAACTGAAGCTACAACCCCCTCAAGCGCCCTGAGATCCTCACGGGTGAGTAGCGTGCTTTTAAACCCCCTGATTGATTGATTGATTGATTGATTGATTGATTACTGGACCAATATGGGTGGATAACTATCTGTTACCTAGGAATAGAGGCCTGATCCAAAAAATTGGCCAAGCCAGCTGGTTCAGTAAACTAGACTTAAGAGCAGCATACCACCTAGTTAAACTTGACAAATCTTTTCATCATCTAACTGCATTCGTAACTCCCGATGGGGTATTTCAATTCTGTATAATGCCATTTGGCATAACCACTGCTGCAGCAGTATTTCAAAGACTGATTTCTGATATGTATAGTGGTAAGGCACATGTTGTGATTTTTCAGGATGATGCCTTTTATTTTCAACCCTGAAGGTGAACATGAGCATGGTTTAAGTGAAATCTTAAGTATGTTAGAAAGCAGAGGTGCTACATTGTGAAAATAGAAATGCATATTTAAAACAAGAGAAATTGAATATCTGGGTCATGTCTTTTCAGAATGTGGAGTGAAACCCAGACCTTGTCTGTTTACAAGCATTGTGGATGCTCCAGCTAAGAACATCAGAGGTCTGTTGTTATCCTTCCTAGGGCTCTGTGAGTTATATTCTAAGATCATGCAAACATTTTCAAATCTCACTGAGTGCTTAAAAGTGCTTTTAAAAAAGCGGTTGAGTTTGTGTAGTCTGAGCAATGCCAGAGCACTTTGAAAAGAGTCAACAGAAAATAAGATCAGCACCTGTGTTTCAATTATTTGTAGATGGCAGAAAAACAATTGTCACAATGGAAGAATGTGATTATGGCTTAGTGACAGTGTTGACACAGTTGAATGGCTATCGTGAAAGTACAATAGGTTTTGCTTCCAGGACATTATCCCAACCAGAACGTAAATATTCAGTTATTGAAAAAGAACTCCTAGCATGTGTGTGGAAAGTTCAGGGCATACTTGTGGGAGAGGCCATTTGTGCTGAAAATGGACCAGCGTCCTTTGGTAGATATTCTATCATGAAGAAAGTTAAAGCGTTCAACTGCTAGGATTGCCAGACTGCTATATTACTAGAGTTTCCATTTTCAGTGGAGTATATCCCTGGTGGGAAATATAGCAGAGCAGACTGTCGCTCAAGGCTACCGATTGTAGACTCTGGTAAGTATGAGCAGGATTCTGAGATAGATTAATGTTTTATAGTGCACATTGGAGATGTTAGTATTTGCAAAAAGGATGAAGATTGGTTAAAAGCTGTTGATGAAGACGTGGTGTTAAGAGAAGTTAAGAGAAACTGAGTCAGATTGGCCCAAGGAGAAAAGTCTGTCTGATGGTTTACAAGCATTTTGGAAACTTTCAGATTAATTATCAGTGGAAGGTGGTAAACTAGTACATGGAGATTCATTGAAGGATCATTGAACTGGCACATTCAGGACATCTGGGATCAACGGTGACCAAAAGGAAGGTAAGGGAGTATATTTGGTGGCCAAGGTTGGATGGGGAGTTTGAGGAGTTTGTAAAAAGGTGTACTAAATGTATGATAAGTGACAAAGTTTTATAAACTGTTGGCATGACTGATTCGGTTATTTTGTGTCCCAGCAGAGCATGCCAACATGTAGGAGTGGATTTTTTGGACCCTAACACATTCTACCCAATCACATGAGATATTTCATTGTCATGATAGACCATCTCACAAGGTGGGTAGAAGTGCAGCAAGTTAATGACCCAACAACCAGGAGTGTACTTAGTTGCTTTCAGAAAGTTTTTTAAAGAGAATGGTGTTACACATCTCCCACCCCTCGAGCGACAAACGAGATATTTACCGTTACAGTCTCACCTCGAGGTGGTGGGGGCGATTCCGGGCACGTCGGTGCCGAGGAACTCTGGTGGTGGCTGGTCGGGTGGTGGAGTCGGGACGGAGAGGTTGCGGCGGCGAGGAGCCTGGAGGCAAACGGGCGCAGCGGCGCCAAACGAACTACAACTCCCGTGACGCTTTGCGGTACCTCCGCAAGCCTTCCCGGTCACGTGAGGACCAGCCGGAAGAGGAAGACGGCATAAAAACGCCGTCCAGTCTTCCGAACGCTGCTGGTTATTCCTTTTCGAAGCAGCCTTGAACACGAAGCGTTGTCCTGCTTACGACCCGTGTAGAGTAAGGGTGCACCTGCACCACTCGAGAACCTTGAAGCGGTGTTCCGTTTCTTCAATCCTGAAAGTGGAAATTCCTTTATGTTTGGCAGATAGTATTTTCCACCGTTCTGGTGGGGAACCCTGCACTTGTTATTCTTTATATGTTAATTGGGTGCTAAGTTCTGGGACCTTGAGACACTGTGCATTTCTCACCCATTGTGGGCTATTAGGTGTTTAGGCGTGCAGGACTACTTACAGTGCCACAAAGCCTTGTGTGGGTGTATTGGATACCTTGCTATGTAAACCGGAGTCAAAAGACGTATTTTGATTCCACTCTTTATGTTTTAACAGGGGGTTTAAGAGGCGGCCTACTGCTCTTCCCCTGTGAGGTGAAGCACTACAATTCTTATGGTGTGTATGGTTGTAGGTGTGAAGGGTATTGGTGACACATTGAGCAAAAGCGTGATATGGTATGTGTTTCATGGTACCTTTCTTTCCATCATTAGAGCCTCAACTATTGCACAGACCTGTGTTCATATTTATATTGGTTCCAGGACGGTTACACCTGGGGAAAGCTGTTCTTAGTTTATTTACATGTATGGGTCACTCACAGGTTTAGATTAAACACATCGTGACCAAATCGGTGGCTAA
Source organism: Triturus cristatus (assembly GCF_964204655.1). NCBI lineage: Eukaryota > Metazoa > Chordata > Amphibia > Caudata > Salamandridae > Triturus > Triturus cristatus. The sequence continues at coordinate 518,988,429 of NC_140582.1, read as the reverse complement.
AGTGTTGAGTGTCTTTTCCTTTTCAGATCTCACTCCCTGCTGTTCCCGTCCTTTCCTTCCCCCGCTTGACCATCCCACTCTCCTGTGCTTTTATAGCATTCAGGGTTGGGGCTGTTGAGAGGTGGACCCCTTTTGGCATCGATCCGCTCCCGAGGAATCATCGAGCTGACAGAATAACTAGCCCACATATCAATTCCTCCTGGGCGGGTCGATGCAAAACATGGCCACGTTAGAAGATATCCTAGGTGCCTTAGTGTTAGTACAGCAGGAGTTAGTCACCTCTCGTGAAGAAACAGCAGCATTAAAACAGAGAATAGAAGGGATACAACGGTATCCCTTTGATGTAGGGACCGGGAGGTTTCCATCAGGAAGTTTTTCTTCATCTGCTGCGCCGTTTAGCGTAGAAATGCCTGTCCCTATCCCACTGGCTGCGCCAGAAAGGTTCTCAGGAGAAGCCCATAAGGTTCAAGTGTTCATTACTCAAATCCTGCTTCATTTCTCTTGTAAACCGAAGGCCTTCCCTTCCAATCAATCCAGAGTTGCCTTCACCATTTCTTATTTAACCCCTTCAGTGCCCGCCCCTTTCCCCGCCCTGTGCCGGCCGTTGTATTAGCGGGCGGGGTCTATGACGAGCTGGACTCGTCATGGGCACAGCGCCACCGCGGCCCATGACGAGTCCAGCTCGTCATGGGCACTGAAGGGGTTAAATGGCGACGCGGCTCAGTGGGCTGTTCCTTTGATGCGGCGCGATGATCCGCTGTTGTATGATTGGGACGCGTTTTGAGAGGAATTTGAGCGTGTGTTTGACCGTAGAGCAGCAACCTTTACAGCTGACCGTGAGCTTCTTGAATTAAAACTAGGGAACAAAGACCTGGTAGCTTATGTGAATACCTTTCAGCGTTTGATCGCAGAAACAGACTGGCCCGAGGGTAATCAAAGCGCACTGTTCTATCAGGGCCTTAGGGACGAACTCAAGGACGTGTTAGCTACTATTGACCCTCAGCCCACCTCATGCAATTCTCTTATTAGTTTAACTCAGAGATTGAATCATCGGTTGTCTGAACGTCGGTTTGACAAGAGGCAGGGGGAAAAACCCGCTCCAAGATTTGAACGTACTAGAACAGCCCCAGGAGGGTATAACAATGCATATGAGCCCATGGAAATAGGCTCAGCTCGAGCATCTCTTACAGCAGATGAAAAAGAGCAGAGACGCAAAAGTTGGTTATGTCTGTATTGCGGAAAGAAGGGTCACTATGTGAAAGATTGCTTAGCAAAACCTAAGGGAAAGGTCAGAGAAGCACTGTCTCGTGCAGTTGTGGAAGCACAGAAGACGGAAAACCCCAAAGCCCAAGAAGACAGGAAGGGAGGTCCTTGGGCATAAAGGTGGTCCCTTCAGTTTAGGAAGCATGTGAAGGCCCGGCGTCCCACTTTCATGTAACGTTACAGCTATATATTAATGATCAAAGACACTCTCCCAGGGCAATGGTGGATTCAGGAGCTACAGGACTCTTTATGGATGAAGAGCTGGCTCACAAATTAAAAATAGAACTCCTTACTAAAACCGAACCAGAAATAGTGATGACAGTAGACGGGCGACAACTGGTTTCCGGCCCTATTCGTTACTGTACCAAAGACCTTGAGATCTCATGGGAAGAGCAACATTGGGAAACACTTACCTTCAATGTTATTCAGGCACCTCAATATGGTATCATATTGGGTCTTCCTTTGCTTCGCAAACACAACCCGGTTATTGATTGGGAAAGGGAGTTGTTAGAATTCACCTCGCCATATTGCCTAGAACATTGCAGTAGCAACCGAATTAGTCCTGCAAGAGAACTATCTCAAACGCATGTGATTGCCACTGCCGAGGAGAAGGAGGTAGACTTACCTACACCATGCCATGATCTTCGGGATGTGTTCGACGAAGAGCAAGCCAATGTATTGCCACCGCATCGTAGTTATGATTGTCAAATTGACCTTGTACCAGGGGCCGTGGTACCGTGTGGAAGAATATATGCCCTCACGGAGCCGGAAAACGAACACCTACGGCACTATCTAGACACATATCTAAAGAATGGGTTCATAAGGCCATCCAAATCACCGGCAGCCTCGCCTTTATTTTTTATACCAAAAGCTAATTGCGAGCTAAGGGCTTGAACAATATCGCGATTAAGAATCGTTACCCCTTGCCACTCATTCCGGTCTTGCTAGATCAAGTACGACAAGCTGTGATATACACCCGTTTGGATCTTAAATGGGCTTACCATCTGGTAAGAATGCGCAAGGGAGATGAGTGGAAAACGGCCTTCAGCACTCGATATGGACTATTTGAATATCGTGTGATGCCTTATGGTCTGTGCAATGCACCAGCAGCGTTCTAGTTCTTCTTGAACGATGTGCTGCTTTAATTCCTGAATATCACAGCCATCATTTACATTGATGATATCTTAGTGTATTCTAACAGGGAAGAAGATCATAAAGCGCACGTATGTGCTGTTCTGCTCACTCTCCGGGAGCATCATTTATTTTGTAAAATAAGCAAATGCGAGTTCCATGTGAGGAAAGTGGAATTCCTGGGGGTAATGCTCTCTGCTGATGGACAAGAGATGGCAGTGCGCAAGGTGCAAGCAGTTACGGACTGGTCGCCTCCCAAGAACGTAAAAGAAATGCAATGCTTCTTGGGTTTTGCAAATTTCTACAGGCGTTTTATACATCAGTTCTCCCAGGTCGCAGCTCCTCTCACCAGATTACTTAGGAAAAACGTTCCCTATAGGTGGACTGAAGACGCCCAAACAGCGTTCACTGTATTGAAAACAGCTTTCACCTCTGCACCTGTTCTAGCTCATCCCGATAGTGAAGTGCCCTACATAGTGGCGGCAGATGCTTCGGATGTAGCCATAGGAGCAATTTTATCACAAAGAAATAGAGAGAGTGGGCAACTACATCCTGTGGCCTATATGTCACGGAAGTTGAATACGTCTGAGTCACATTATACCAGAGCAGAGAAAGAACTCCTAGCCATCAAAGACGCCTTTATGGAATGGAGACATTACCTGATGGGAGCTAAACATACCGTAACAGTGTATTCCGATCATAGGAATCTGCAGTTTATGAAGTCAGCTCGGTTGCGCACCCCACGACAACTGCGATGGATGCTGTTCTTTGCCGAGTTCGATTTCATCGTTACCTATAGACCTGGAGTGGAGAATAAGAAGGCAGATGCTCTCTCTCGCCGTGATAATTCCTCTGACATGGCTAAACAGGAAATGAAAGCCATCCGATGCGAAGAAAACAATTGTTAGTACCTACGGCTGCTTTAAGAAAAACCGTCTTCTGCTGATACCATGAAGATCCTTGTGCTGGACATACAGGAACAGACAAAACCATGGAAAAGGTGTTGCGACAGTTCTGGTGGCCTACAGTTAGACAAGACATCGCAAAACAAGTCCAGCAGTGTGTAGCGTGCAATTAAGCTAAGGCAGACCATAGAAAACCCCCAGGTTTGCTTCAGCCATTACCCACTCCTGAGAAACCTTGGGAATACATATCCATGGATTTCATAGTGTGTTTACCCAAAGATCAAGGGTACACACGATACTGGTAGTAGTGGATAGCCTCACTAAATTGGGTCACTTCATCGCTTGTTCAGGTCTTCCGTCTTCATCCCAGTTGGCAACATTACTACTCACTCATGTTATTCATTTTCATGGATTGCCCTAGGTCATCATCTCAGACAGGGGCCCTCAATTCACCAGCCAATTTTGGAAGACATGGTGCTCAACCCTTCGTATCTCCAACAACACCTCTACAGCCTTTCATCCGCAAACAGACGGTCAAACGGAGCGTTTGAACCAAACACTGAAGCAATACCTACGTTGCTACATAGACCAAACAACGGAGAAATGGGTGGATCTTCTATGGTTGGCTGAAGTGGCATATAATAGTGCTCAACACAGCTCGAGCAAAATGACACCTTTTTTTTGTACCTATGGGTTTCATCCTTGTTTCCTCCCCATAGTGCAACCCAGTTGTGATGACAAGGTTCCTGATATACGAGAACGTGTTGGACTAATACAAGAGGCCTTGAGAACAGCTCAGAAGAATCTACTGAAAACCAAAAAACAATACAAGGAACATGCCGACAAACATCGTCGTCCAGGCCCGGAATACAAGAAGAGTGACTTCGTATGGCTATCTGCAAAACGCCTGAGGTTCCGGAAGTACAGCCGTTTTAATCCAAGATACATAGGCCCATACCGAAGACTGAAAAGAATCAATCCAGTGGCCGTCAAACTAGCCTTGCCCTCCAACATGAGGATTCATCCGGTCTTCCACGTCTCCCTGCTAAAGCCGTCTGCTACACCAGCCCGGAGAAAACAACCACCTATCTTGATTAATGGTGAGCCCGAGTATGTGGTGAAGAAAATATTGGATTCCAAATGGAAGCGAAATTCCTTATGGTATCTTATTGCTTGGAAAAACTACGGACCTGAAGAGAATTTGTGGGAACCCGCAACTAACGTGCACGCTCCTGGCCTTGTGTCACTCTTTCACAGAACCAATCCTGGTAAACCCTGTCCGCGGAGAAACCCCCAGAGGAGGGATGTGCTGTTACACATCTCCCCACCCCTCGAGCGACAAACAAGATATTTACCGTTCCAGTCTCACCTCGAGTTGGTGGGGGCGATTCCGGGCGCGTCAGTGCCGAGGAACTCTGGTGGTGGCTGGTCGGGTGGTGGAGTCGGGACGGAGAGGTTGCGGCGGCGAGGAGCCTGGAGGCAAACGGGCGCGGCGGCGCCAAACGAACTACAACTCCCATGACGCTTTGCGGTACCTCCGCAAGCCTTCCCGGTCACGTGAGGACCAGCCGGAAGAGAAAGACGGCATAAAAACACCATCCAGTCTTCCGAGCGTTGCTGGTTATTCCTTTTCAAAGCAGCCTTGGACACGAAGCGTTGTCCTGCTTACGACCCGTGTAGGGTAAGGGTGCACCTGCACCACTCGAGAACCTTGAAGCGGTGTTCCGTTTCTTCAATCCTGAAAGTGGAAATTCCTTTATGTTTGGCAGATAGTATTTTCCACCGTTCCGGTGCCCTTGTTATTCTTTATATGTTAATTGGGTGCTAAGTTCTGGGACCTTGAGACACTGTGCATTGCTCACCCATTGTGGGCTATTAGGTGTTTAGGCGTGCAAGACTACTTACAGTGCCACAAAGCCTTGTGTGGGTGTATTAGATATCTTGCTATGTAAACCGGAGTCAAAAGACGTATTTTGATTCCACTCTTTATGTTTTAACAGGGGGTTTAAGAGACGGCCTACTGCTCTTCCCCTGTGAGGTGAAGCACTACAATTCTTATGGTGTGTATGGTTGTAGGTGTGAAGGGTGTTAGTGACACATTGAGCAAAAGCGTGATATGGTATGTGTTTCATGGTGTCTTTCGTTCCATCATTAGAGCCTCAACTATTGCACAGACCTGTGTTCATATTTATATTGGTTCCAGGACGGTTACACCTGGGGAAAGCTGTTCTTAATTTCTTTACAGGTATGGGTCACTCACAGGTTTAGATTAAACAAACCGTGACCAAATCGGTGGCTAAAGTGTTGAGTGTCTTTCCCTTTTCCGATCTCCCTCCCTGCTGTTCCCATCCTTTCCTTCCCCCGCTTGACCATCCCACTCTCCTGTGCTTTTATAGCATTCAGGGTTGGGGCTGTCGAGAGGTGGACCGCTTTTGGCATCGATCCGCTCCCGAGGAATCATCGAGTTGACAAATGGATCCCTGGTGAAATCATGACTGATAACAGAGTTCAATTTCCCACTGTGGTTATGGTGTCATTTTTAGACAAGTGTGGGCTTAGACATATTAGAACAGCATTGTACCACCCTTAAAGTAATGGAAAAGTTGAGCGCTTCAAGAGGGTTTTCGTTCAATGTGTATAATCTACATTTAGATCTAATATGGATGGGGACAAGGCTGTCAAAGAGCGGGTAGGATCATAACACACGACACCCCATGGGGTTACTGAAAAAAAAACTTTAACTGATACGAGAAAGAAAAGCAGAAAAGGAAATGTATCCCTTTTTGATGGTTCAGCTATTTTCCCAAAAATCAAATGTGTGTGAGTTGTGGGGAGCAGCTCAGAATAAATCCAATTCAATGAACCTTGAGAAAATGAATGTGGGAAAGAAGGTGAGCACATGGAAGTAGGAGACTGGATGTGAGTGAAAAATCTTAGCTTAGTTGGAAAAGGCTGTTCAAATTTCAAAGACTCACCACAAGTATGTGAGTTACGAAGCAATTCAGATAAATTAACACCAGGAAATTGGTGGAGCACATCTCATATAACTTTAGACCCCATAATTCATGGTGGTGGTGTGAATAGATGTAAAAAGAATTGTGGGTAAAGCTACAACAGGGAGCATGGACAATTGTGTGAGAAGAAGCTCTCATTATAGATATGTACCAAAAAAATGACAAGATTTTGTTTGTAAGTAATTATGCTTTTACAGTACTGTGGAATATTGTTTTAATATCTTTTTATAGGTGTATATAGATTGTTTTCTGTCCCCTTCTCCAATTAGTTTTTACAGGAACGGGAAGGGTGTCAAGTTAGTTATTTAGTATTAAGTATTTTTATATCTTTTTATTCTAGGAATTTCTTGTAGAGCATAGCTAAAAGGATGTATTTAGGTAGTAATGTATTAGTTATTTAATTTGTAATAAAAATGGTATTTTGTTGGAAAAAGGGGTGAAGTGTGGTGAAGCAATGTGCAGTGTTGCTATGTCATGGAATGTCATCTGACATCATGGCATTCCAGACACAGCTGTTGATCTCTGGGCCCCTGTTATTAGAAATGTGACTCACCTCACTCAATAAATACTTCTAAACTTCAGCAGCGTGTGTGACTCATCACTTCAGTTCTCTATTTACTTTCTTTTAAATCTCATGTGTTTCAGTGCATAGTGCATTACTAGTGTGGTAACTCTGTACCCAGAATTAATGGATGGGGAAAGCTTTGCGCCCTGTATTACCAGGTGCAGGCATTTCTAATTTAGTCATTCAGATTCCACTAGACATGGTATAAATGTGGAAACAGGTCAAGCAGTGGAAAGTTAGTTCAGCTGGTAAGTAAATGTCTTGCAATTAGGGACTCTCATCAATGTCAATATGTACAAAAGGAAGATTGTGGTCACCTTCTACACACCACCCTGTTTATGTTTCTCCAACTGGAAAATGGAAGGAACATGCAATATGTCATTGATCAAAAGTGGGAAGATATTGAAACTCCTTCGGAACTGTGTAGATAGCCAAGATTAATCCTCTGTGCAGTGGGACCAAAGGGTTGAAGAAGTCCAGTTATTTTACTCCATTATGCTGTACAAATATGGGAGGATTGGGGGCCTCTGTGGCTCTCGGTACATCCAGGAAACCCTCCTGCTCTGTCCGTCATACATCAATCCTAGCAATCTTGGTCGTTTTCTTAGTACAGTAGATTTGCAAAGGTACCTCGGGTTAAACAACAAGCATACGTACTTATCAGCCTGAGCAAGCTGTTTAATCTGACATCAATGATCTTTGTTGCCAACAAATTAGAAAGATGCTTCCTGAAGGATATAATCAAGTCAGCTCAATGCTGATTTATTGAACTCCTGAATTTTTGCTCATGCTCAAAGAGGCAAGAGGGATGCAGAAAGAGGCAAAGGCAGTGCAGAAAGAACCAAGAGAAGTGCAGAAAGAAGCAACAGAGGTGCAGAAGGAGGCACGAGGACTGCAGAAAGAAGGAAGAGAAGTGCAGAAAGAAGCAACAGAGGTACTGAAAGAGGCATGAAGGGTGCAGAAAGAGTCAAGAGAAGTGCAGAAAAAAGCAACAGAGGTACAGAAAGAGGCAAGAGTGGTGCAGAAAGAGGGAAGAGAGGTGTAGAAAGAGGTTAGAGAGTTGCACAAAGAGGGAAGACGGGTTCAGAATCAAGCAACAGAGGTGTAGAAAGAAGCAAGAAAAGTGCAGAAAGAGGCAAGTGAGATGCAGAAACAGGCAAGAAAGGTACAGAAAGAGGGAAGACGAGTGCAGAAAGAGGCAAGAGAAGTACAGAAAGAACCAACAGAGGTGCATAACGAGACAAGACAACTGTAGAAAAAGGCAAGGAAAGTGCAGAAAGAGACAAAAGAGGTACATGAAGAGACAACGGGGTGTAGAAAGAAGCAAGACAGGTGCAGAAAGAAGCATGGAAAGTGCAGAATGAAGCAACAGGGGTGTAGAAAGAGGTGAGAGAAGTTTAGAAAGGAGCAAGTGAGGGGCAGAAAGAGCCAACAGAGGTGCAAAAAGAGGCAAGAGAGGTACAGAAACAGGCTAGAGAAGTGCACAAAGAGGCAAGAGAATTGCTGAAAAAAGAAAGAGAGGTGCAAAAAGAGGCAATAGAAGTGCAGAAAGAAGCAAAAGAGGTGCTCAAAGAGACAAGAGGGATGCAGAAAGAGGCAAAATCAGTGCAGAAAGAACCAAGAGAAGTGAAGAAAGAAGCAACAGAGGTGCAGAAGGAGGCACAAGGAGTGCAGAAAGAAGCAAGAGAAGTGTAGAAAGAGGCTAGAGAGTTGCACAAAGAGGGAAGACGGGTGCAGAATCAAGCAATAGAAGTGTAGAAAGAGGCAAGAGAGATGCAGAAACAGGCAGTAAGGTACAGAAAGAGGGAAGATGAGTGCAGAAAGAGCCAACAGGGTTGTAGGCAGAAGCAAGACAGATGCAGTAAGAAGCATACAAAGTGCAGAATGACGCAACAGGGTGCAGACAGAGGCAAGATAAGTGCAGAAAGAAGCTAAAGAGGTGCAGAAAGAGGCATGAGAACTGTAGAAAAAGGCAAGAAATGTTCAAAAGGAGACAAAAGAGGTACATAAAGAGACAACAGGGATGCAGAAAAAGCAATACAGGTGCAGAAGGAGGCATGGAAAGTGCAGAATGAAGCAACAGGGGTTTAGAACGATGCAAGAGAAGTGTAGAAAGGAGCAAGTGTGGTGCAGAAAGAGCCAAAAGAGGTGCAAAAAGAGGCAAGAGAGGTGCAGAAACAGGCTAGAGAAGTGCACAAAGAGGCAAGAGAATTGCTGAAAGAAGCAATAGAGGTGTAGAAAGAAGCAAAAAAAGTACAGAAAGAGGCAAGTGAGATGCAGAAGCAGGAAGGAAATATACAGAAAGAGGGAATAATGGTGCCGAAAGAGACAGCAGGGGGGCAGAAAGAAGCAAGACAGGTGCAGAAAGAAGCATGGAAAGTACAGAATGAAGCAACAGGGGTACAGAAAGAGTCAAGAGAGTTGCAGAAAAAGGCAAAAGAGGTACAGAAAAAGGGAACAGAGGTGCAGACAGAGATGAGAGAGGTACAGAAACAGGTAAAAGAGGTGCAGAAAGAGGCAGGAGGGATGCAGAAAATTGCAAGGGAGGTGCAGAAAGAAGCAAGAGCAGTGCAAAAGAATCAATAGAGGTGCAAAAAGAGGTTTTAAAAAGAGGCAAGTCAGGTGCAGAAGGAGGCAAGAGTACTGCAGAAAGAGGCAAGAGAGTTGCAAAAACAGGCAAAAGAGGTACAGAAAGAGGGAACACGTGGTCAGACTGAGGCAAGAGAAGTGCAGAAAGAGGGAAGAGGGGTGCAGAAAAAGGCAAGAGTGATGCAGAAATTTGGAACAGAGGTGCAGGAAGAAGCCAGAGCAGTACAGAAAGAACCAGCAGAGGTGCAGAAAAAGCAGTACAGAAAGAGGCAAGTGAAATGCAGAACGAAGCAAACGAGGTGCAGAAAGAACCAACAGAGGTGAGAAAAGAGGCAAGAGGGGTGCAGAAAGGGGTAGGAGAGGTGCACAAAGAGCCAAGAGGGGTACAGAAAGAGGGAGGAGGGGTGCAGAAAGAGGAAAAGAACAGCAGAAAGAAGCAACAGAGGTGCTGAAACAGAAACAAAGTGTGCCGAAAGAGACAAGACAGGTGAAGAAAGAAGGAACAGAGGTACAGAAAGAGGCAAGAGTGGTACAGAAAGAGGGAAGAGAGTTGCACAAAGAGGGAAGAGGGGTGCAGAAACAGACAAAAGGGGTGCAGAAAGAAGCAAGGGAGGTGCAGAAAGAGGCAAGAGAGGTGCACAAAGAGGCAAGAGAGTTACAGAAAGAGGCAAGTGAAGTGTAGAAGGAGGCAATAGAACTGCAGAAAGAGGCAATAGAGGTGCAGAAAGAGGCAATGTGAGGGGTAGAAAGAAGCAAGATAAGTGTAGAAAGAAGCAACAGAAGTGCAGAAAGAGGGAAGAGGGATAGAGAGAGAGGCAAGTGGGGTGTAGAAAGAAGCAAGACAGGTGCAGAAAGAAACATAAGAAGTGCAGAAAGAAGGAACAGAGGTGCAGAAAGAGGCACACAGGGTGCAGAAAGACATAAGAGAGGTACAGAAAAGCAAATGAGGTGCAGAAAGAGGCAACAGATGTGCAGAAAGAGGGAAGAGAGGTACAGAAAGTACAAGAGATTTGTAGAAAGAGGCAAGAGAAGTGCAGAGAAAGAAAGAAATGTGCAGAAAGAAGCAACAGAAATGCAGAAAGAGGCAAGAGAGGTGCACAGGGAAGCAAGAGTGGCTTGCACACCATTAGTACCAATTTAACACCCACATTTAGCAATAACTAACAGGTGACCATTCTAGGTTTGCAAAGGGCCTTCCACCATGCTGTAACACTTGTCGCTGCATTTTTGGTAACGTCTGAGCCGTTTGAGCTAGAAACAAGGCTTTTTTTGTACAAATTTGCAGATTAGGGAGCAGATGATGAATTATGTGGCTAATGCAGAAAAAGTATAAATGTGCGAAAGTCGGTGCAGCCAAACAGTCAAATAATTCCAGTGGCCCTGCTCATACCTCTGACAAGGTCCACAAGTGCTCCACAGTGATTCCTTCCTTTTTTGTCTCACTGAGTTCATAGTTGAGCTTCAATGGAAATGAGGAAGACTAAACTTGAGGTCACCAATCCACAACACAGACTACGATATCACATAATTACTCTCCATAACACACAATCCCACTCTACATATTTCCTATACACTAAACACCACATACTTTCTATCCACATAATTTCACAGCACCGCATAATGCCACTACACACAACGTACAGCCACTCCACTCCCAAAAAATGTGTAAAAATCGTTTGCATTTATAACGCCAATAGCTCTAATTCTCACAAATGCGAAACCTATTACATTGCAAACACTTATTTAACTAGCAGTCTGTAACGCCCTGAACGTCTCAGGATCGTTTAACAGACACGATAATGAGAACGCAACCACTTGTGAAGGTTTAGTTATTTTAATGAAGGCAAAAATAATACAAGGAATAAACAAAGGTTATAGTCACTGGAATCCTCCAGGCTAAGTACGTTTCCAGCCCACAGCACGGATGGTCCTAACCGTCCTCTGCATATACGCCGATCCCGGCGTATGCCAACAGAGGGCAGAAATGAAATGGCCGACAATGCCAATCGGTAGGCTGTGAGGGGCACGAAGAGTGTTGGGGAGAATCGAGGAGTCAGGGAAACACCCAGCCGGGGTCTCTACCTGAAGGGAGCAGCCGCTCAACCTCTTCCTCAGACTGCACCGGGACGCGGAGTCACCTCCTGGTGATGCGTCACCGATACCCCAATCACAAGCAAAGAAGACTGAACCGAGAGCAGCCGCTCGATCGATCCTGTGGACTTCCGAGTCTGTAACGCGGCAAACACCTCCTGGTGTGCGTTACAGCTGGCAGTCCCTGTATCTCTGGTCGGGCTGGGAGTTACGACTCCAACCAGCAAAAGCGCCACTGCGCTTTGATTCAGCCGAGTCAAAAAGCGAAGCTCAATGGTTATCCGGTAGAGCTTCCGGGTCCTTCACAGGTGACGATGGGGCAAGACACGGCCCAGGGAGTAACGACTCGACCTACCTCGTTCTTGCCTTACTGGAGCACCACTCCGGAACACTGCTCTTCACTAAGCAGGTACGTCGGTGTAAACACAATATCCGACAGCGTTGTACCTCCCGGTTCCTCCCTTTATAGGGCGTGTTTTCCTTGAGTTATGTAACAGCTCTCCTGTTTACATAAGGGCGTGTTTTCCTTGAGTTATGTAACAGCTCTCCTGTTTATATAAGGGCGTGTTTTCCTTGAGTTATGTAACAGCTCTCCTGTTTACATAACCTCTCAACCACTAAGCATCCTGGGAGATGTAGTCCGTTTTCGCTGGTTACCGTTTTCCTCCCCTCGCATGACAGGAATTCTTGACACAGTCACATTTGCAGAGTGGTGGAGAAAGTGTGCTGGGCCTCCGACCAGCGCTCATGGATTCCGCTGTGTAGGGCTTAAAGGAGGTACCAGGAGGGCTTCTTGGCCGCCAAAGTCCCTCAGGAGTAAATTGGACTTCATACGCCATACTGTAGTCTGCCAGAGGCGCGTTTGCAGAGTGGTGGAGAAAGGGGGGCATGACGTCCAAAGACGTCTTAGCAATCCCACTGTGTGGGTCTTACTGGAGGTAAAAAGAGGGGTAGTTGGCCCCAAAGGAAAACCCTTGGGGCCAACTACCCTTACTTTTACCTCCAGTAAGTCCCACACAGCAGGATTGCTAAGTTCTCAGAGCAGGCCATGCCCCCTTCGCCCACCACTCTGCAAACTCGCTCCCTGGTGCGCTCTTACATGGTGATTGAAGTCCCCTTCACTGCTGGGGGTCCTTTAGGGGCCAACTAGCCTACCTCTTACCTCCAGTAAGCCCCACACAGTGGTATTGCTGAGAGGTGGACAAAGACCATGACCCCTTTCCCCACCACTCTGCAAACACACCTCCTGGGACTTTCTAAGTTGGGGTATTAAGTCCCCTTCATTCCTGAGGGTCCCTGGGGGCCAACTAGCCCACCAGGTACCTCCAGGCCACACCCCTTTTTACACCACTCTGCAAACGTGGCTCCCGGTGCACTGCTGCTCAAGGAATGAAGTTCACTTGTGTCCTGTGGTCCTCATCGGCCCACCAGCAATGCACCATGAGGCGTGTTTGCAGAGTGGTGTAAAAAGGGGTGTGGCCTCGGACCACCTCTCTGCAATCCAGCTGTGTGGCGCTTACTGGAGGTACCTGGTGGGCTAGTTGGCCTGTAACTTTTGTTTTTCTCCCCTGAATTTCTAAGGTTTTTTTAATGCTAATTTCTAACTATAGCATCCCTGAAACCTGTGGTTTTTCAGTGAATTTCTCAGGTTTTTTAACTAGCAGTCACGTTTGCACAGTGGTGGAGAAAGGGGTCTAGGCCTCCAACCAGCTCTCAGGAATTCCATTGCATAAGACTTACAGGAGGTACCAGGAGGGTTTCTTAGCCCACAAGATCACTCTGGAGTAAAGTGTACTTCATCCCCCAACCAGTAGTGCACCAGGAGGCCTGTTTGCAGAGTGGTGGATAAAGGGGGCGTGCCTCCAAAGACCTCTGAGCAATCCACTGTGTGGCACTTACTGGAGGTAACAGGAGAGGTAGTTGGCCCCCAAGGATGTCCTTGGGGGCCAACTACTCCTCCTATTACCTCCAGTAAGTCCCATACAGCAGGATTGATGAGTTCTGATAGCAGGCCACGCCCCCTTTTTCCACCACTTTGCAAACTTGATTACTGGTGAGTTCTTGGTTGGGGGATGAAGTCCCCTTGCCTCTTGAGGGTCCCTGGGGACCCCATCCCCCAGGTCTTGGCCATTTTCTTTTTCAAAAATGTTCTTTATTTTAAGGGAGGGGGCCAGGCGGCCCCCCTCCCCAGGCCATTTTCTGCCCCGGAGTTCCCATCCCCAGGGGCTTGGCCAACTTGTTGGGGATCATAGGGGGATCCTCAAGGCCCCTGCGGTCCCTTCCGGCTCACAGCCTCCTGCGGGAGCTGGCATTGCTTTTGGGCAGAGGGAGCTGCAAACATGCAGCTCCCTCTGCCCAAAAGCAATTCTAGTTTGCTTCATGGAAGCAAGAGCATTGTCAATGCTCTCGCTTCCATGAAGTGAAGCAGAGTTTGCTATGGCATGGCGGGAGCAGTGGTTCCACCATGCCATAGCAAACTGCAATGCAGTGTGCTGGGTTGGGCACCCCAGGACATTGCTGGAGCCGTCACTGGGGGTGGCGGTCCCCAGGGCCATTTACAGCTCCAGGAGGGGGGTGGCATGGCCCCCTCCCATAATCTGCAGAGCCCCAAGGCTTCATGGGGGTTTGAGCCCCCCTTCAGTTCCAAAAATTAACCCCGGGGGGTGGTGGTTCCTGGGGCTGCGGGGCCACGTCATCCCCCCCACCCCCCGCATTTAAAAAAAATTAGCTCTGGGGTGGTGGCGGTGTCAGGGGCTGCGGGGACCCGCGTGGGCCCCGCATCATTATTTTTGACAGCTTCCGGACCTAGCCCACCCAGGGCTTAAATAAAACAAAGCACAGGACCCACGCTTCAGTTTTTTTAAAAAATTCCGCCAGATTTGTGGCTCCAATGTGAATTCTGCCAAATATCTTTTTTCAAAATGCTTTTTGGGCCTTGTGGGTCCCTGCGGACCCCTTGAGCAGGCCTAGGGGGCCAGGGTGTTTATATCCTGACCCCTTTTCTTTCACTTGGCAAAGTGCAAAGGAGCAAACTTTTCTGGGTTATTATGTAGTGTCTTGCCATACCCCTTTCCCTGCCCAAACTATTTTTCATGACCTCCTCTACCATTTATCACACATTCCTAATGTTCCTTTTTGTAAAAACTGCATTTCAGCCCATTGATTACACTTTATCCGGCCCTAGCCAGAGATAATGGTTCGAGCCGGAGAGTATGGCCCTAGGTGGAGAGTACGGTCCAGGTGCGGAGAGTACGTTTTGGGTGCGGAGATTCCAGCCCAACTATGAAGGTAAAGATAGGAGTCGTAAATGATTTCTGTGAATACCAAAAATCGCAAGTGCCTTCTGTGAATACCAAAAGTAGTAAGTTTAGGATTTTGTCGCAGATTAGTTCTGCGAATCGTTCCCTCTGTGAATAAACACCATAGTAATCGTAAACCAGAGTGAACTGCCATTTGGGATGATATTTGTCCATGTCAGGTGGTAACGCCCCAAGATTTAGCGGTTAAGAAAGACTCAGATGGTCTTATAATGAACACATTCTGCAAATGGAGCTTTTTAGACTAAAGTACAAAGTGAAATGACGTTGTTCACTGTGTCGTGGTGCTTCTCAGTCCCTCTGGCATTTATTCTCAGTACCCTACCAAACATACTTGCACATACTGTTAGGCCAAAGACATGTGCCTAACAATCTAAATTGAGCTCCTTGTTCCAATTGCCGAATAGCAGAGAGACCTAGGGCCAAATGTAGTAGCCATTTTTGCGGATCGGGCCATTTTCGACCTCATAAATGCATTCACATATGTACAAATGCCAAATTATGATTTGGTAACTTGTTATCGAATTGCAATTTGGTTTAGCAATTCAGTATTCGGAAGGAACGTGTTAAGGGCATCTCTACTATCAAAATGTAGTGAAAACCATTTACAATTGGTAAGGGTCCTCAATGAACCCTGTTTTCCTTTAAGGAAAATGGGTTGCATAAAAAAAAAGTTTACTTTAT
Organism: Triturus cristatus; assembly: GCF_964204655.1. NCBI lineage: Eukaryota > Metazoa > Chordata > Amphibia > Caudata > Salamandridae > Triturus > Triturus cristatus. The sequence continues at coordinate 518,972,870 of NC_140582.1, read as the reverse complement.
TGAAAGCAATCACAAACATCGTTGCATGCTGACCCCAGCAGGCCACAATACCTGTGATGGGTATTATTCCTAATGGTTCTCAAATTGTGACCTACTTCATAAATATTCATCAGGTAGGTCAATTCGACACCCATTAGGAATCCCTATTTCAAACTTGTATGTTTTCTTACATTAGGAGTTGTGATTTTGTAATTACGATTCTGTAAGAATTGCAATTAGAAAATCACAGTTCCTAAAGTTTGCACATGTGGCTCATAGTCTAGTTTCATGATTCATATGAATAACACTCAAGGGCAAGATAAACAGTTTAAAAAACAGCCAGTTCACAGGAAAGGGAGACGAAGGTTAAAGACATGGAAACTGTGGACAGGTCAGGGGTGGCTAGGATGAGATGCAGAGATCAGACGGAGACAGTCACCCAATCAGATCAGCACAAGAGCTGCATCCATGACAAGCTAGATACCATGTTGCTTCATAACTACCACGGGGCATATTTACAACAGACAGTGATAAATATCGCAAAGCGCGCTTAGCGTTTTAATATTTATCACCGTCTATCGCTGGAATTCATCGCCATGCTTGCACTGTTTTTACAACGCATAGCGCAATGGTGATATGAATTCCAGCTATAGCGGGGTAATTGCTGTTTTGCAGGGAACATCACTGGTTTTCCAGCGATGTTCCCTGCAAAACGGCGATATGCTTGTTGATATGACCATTTGGTCGTAACTCATAACACAAGAATCCAACCCCCATGTTAGGTATGGGTTAGTCATGATTTTAGCAGACGTTAGAATTTGGCGAAAACAGCGTTTTTCACCCAAAACTAACGTATGCTAAAACGCGTGGGCAACCTTGTAAATATCGCGATGTGCACATCAGCGATATTTACAAGGTTGTACTGCCCAGTGATGCCCACTTTGCATCTCATTAGAGATGCAAAGCGAGGCATTAGAAAAAAGGGTGCTAACATGCACTAATGCATGTTAGTACCCTCTTGTAAATAGGGCGACATTTTTATCTCCGCTTTTTGGGCTTTAAAAGCCAAAAATCGGAGATATGGCCCTTGTAAATATGCCCCTACGTTGTATGGTTCATGCATGCTCAGTTCGCTTACCATATTTGTCATTCCTTGCACCTTTCTATTCTTCCACCTCTTTCCTTTCATGTTACTCTCCTCTTCGACTTAATATTTCCTAAACTTGGGGAATGTCTCCCAGTAGTTCCTGTGTTCGTTTTCTGCTGTTGCTTGCAGAACATTGGTAAGATATATTGGGATGGGAATAGCTTTTAGTGACCGGTGCACCCATACCAGTTTTTCTGTCCAGTGCAATGCCTTTCTCATTTTAGTCAGGTTAACCATACCAGTGATGAGTGGTCCCTTTAACACCTGTGAGAGAGAGCCAGTGAATGAGATGGGTAGCCACCGGAAATTACTGCGAGATGAGTCATCATGCTTCCATGTGTTTCTCTTCTCCACACCATCCCAATTTTTCTCTCATTTGTGCCGGTGCTTTCCGGTACTAAGCACCGGCACTTAATTTTCAGGGCCGGGTCTATCTGCGATATCGGCTGTTCACTAAATTCAGAGTGGATATTGCACGCAATTGTTTTTATAATAGTACAAATTGGATGCCGCCGCAGCAGCAGCCCGCTTTATGAGGCACACAACACACTGTCACACTCGGTGTAATGGAATGCGGTCCTGGGGCCGGGGGTTGGGATCCTCAGTGAGGGCCCCTCGGGATCCGACAGGCTCGGTCTAAGGAAGGAAGGAAGTGGCGGCAGGCTCTGTTCTCTCATTCATGCTGTGCCGTCCAGTGATGCACAGAGGCAGGCGAGCGCGAGCGGCTCCCAACCCCCTGAATCACATTCTACTCTCCAAGCCTCTGCAGTCACAGCGGAGCATGTGCCGGTGTGTGTGTGTAGGGGGGAGGAGGGAGATGGAGGGAGAGGGGCTGTGAGGGAATAATAGGGGATGGAGAGACGGCGGATGAAAGAGCGAGGTAGAGATGGAGAGACTACAGAGAGGTAGAATGGATAGACGAGAGGAGGGAAGGTGAGGGGGAGAGATGGGCACACGTGGGACGAGGGAGAAGCTACAGGGAGCAGCAGGTGAGAGGAGTGAGGAGGCAGGAGGGGGAGTCTGGGGGTTTGAGGGGAGAGAGAAGAGCGAATGAACCCCAGCGATGGAGATGGCAAGGAGGGTGGAGAGGGAAAGCAGCGGGTAGAAGGGAAAGATGGGCAGGTATGAGCGATTGAAGGTGGTAGACGAGGTAAAAGAGACGTAGCTCCAATAAAGGCTGTGGCCTGCACACACTGTTTCTGCAGGCTTGTGGTGATTGCAGCTGGCTTCTATCAGGCTGACTGTGGTGCACTGCTGCTACAATGTATTCTGATGCCCGCAGGATGTAATTCAAAGTCTGCCCGCGGTGCCGCAGGGGGGGGGGACATCACCTCCGGTCCTGTTGCCAGAGTGGGAAGTTTGCAAAGAAGGCAGCTAGCAGGCTAAAAGATGTGTTTAGGGACGGGGCGAGAAGGAGGAAAGATAGGAAGAATTGGGGGCATATTCACAAAGCACACAGCCACCAAAAAAAATCACATATAATGTCGGGGCTGGAAGCGGCAACTGGCAGAGCAGAGGAACACATGCTGACGCCATGAATCTGGGACAGGAGGCCTCCACGAGTCTTACGGTAGGGCCATTAACTTAACTCTGGGTACTGGTTAGAGAGACTCAGGCGCGCCACGCTGGCCTCGCAGCGCTGTCTGCTGCTCGCACTGGCCTGTCTGCGCTATGTCTGTAACTATGGCCTCGGTAAATTGAATTATGGCTGTGCCAAGCCTGGGAAAGTGGTACTCACGGGTGACTAATATTGGGGGGTCCGTCGGGGTTCACACCCTGGGACAGGGGAGAAAGGGTTTCTAGAAGTTCGTTGTTAACAATTACCCTCCACGTTGCGTGTCCCGTGATTTGCCCAATCGAAATACTGAGCTAGGATTATAGGCACCAAAAGCGAGAGCGGGCGGATAGTTGTGAAGTTTGGCTGCTTGTTGTATCGCCTTCTACAGTGCCACTGCCTGCATCAGATTATGCAGTGCGGCTTGACTGGGTCTAGAGCGGGGCCCCGGAGAGTTTGGTGCCCATGCATGCTGCCTCTCATGATTCCTGCTGCACGAGTCTGGAAGGACCGCACCTGCAGCGAGAGTATGGCTTGTCCCCTTGCCAACTACTCCGGGCGGTAATAGTTATGTTAATGTATTTATTTAACTGAGCAGATGGAAATATTATAAATGTGCATAACTGTCACTGTATTGTCCTCCAATCATTGGCTGTCAACTCCTCTCCCTTGACCCACTCTGCTGCCAATGACGTAGGGCACAAGTGCCGTGGTGTTTCTTAGCACACTGCCACGTTTCAGGTGGAAATGTTTATGCCATATACACGAAAAAGGTGGTACAAAAAAGGCATTGAGTTATTAGCACGATGGGACACTTGCCCGGTGGCTCCGGTCACATTCCTGAGCAGTGTATTTAACAGACACCATTGCACTGAGTCTGACTGTTAGTGTCTCAGCGCCAGGAGGTCCACTACCTAGAAACCGAGAGAAGCACAACACCAGCAGCGTCTCCGGTCAGACCTCCTGCGGCGCTGAGCTCAACAGCACAGACCTCCCCTCAGTTCACGCAGGATGGTGAACCCACTGCTGGAAAAGTGCGTGCAAGTCGAGTTGAAATCAGGTGATTAATTATCAAATTCCAGAGATTTTGAAAGGAAGCTGTGATTGTAATACAAGCTTCCACTGTGTGTTGGTAGCCTGTGCGCTTGTATACACTATTCAAATAAATCTAAGCAGAGGCTAAAAGGCTAGGTGTAAGTGAGCAGCCTCTGTGAGGTGAATTCAAAAGTGACGCCAGGAGGAGGCCGCACATAATAATAATTATCCTTTTAACGTAATGCTAATAACGGATTCCTAGAGTTTCTTGTTGCGCAAATGGGTGCAATATCTGATGTTTATATGTTTCCCACGCCGTCATTACTTTATTGTGCTAACGAGAAACTGTCACTCATAGTCTGTGAAATGTCACTCATAATTGCTCTGAAATTATAGAAAAGTCACATATAGCAATCTTAAACCTTGGCAGCTATGCACGGAGGGCTCTGGCAGGCGATAGACTGTGGGGCTCTGGCAGGCAGTATGGAGGCAGAAGGTAAAAGGCAGCAGCCATCGCCAGTTCTAGCCATAGTCGGCCGAAACTACAGGCTTCAGCTAAACTTCAATCAATTCCAGAAACACACTGAAGTGTTACCCACTAGGAACACTTTCAGCCAGGAGCTCTCTTTGCCCGACTGACCAGCGAGGCCCGAGTTTCTTTCCCACTTCAGAAGAACTGTAAATATAATTTATATGTCATGAGAAGTGTCTCATTAGTGACCTTAAAAATTGAGCACGATGCCCTTGACCTATTGTATTCTGGTCCTATGCTCAGCTGGTGAAGGGAACCTGAAAGTGAGAGGATGAGGCCTTGTTGCCAGTTAGGGCTTAATGTGTGAAGAAAAGAAATGCAGGGGCCCAAAGTTTGTCTTTCAAGACCATTGGGAGAACTTCTGAATGCCAGTGTTGCAAACTACGGAGGCTGTCTGTTCTTGATTCCACCTCATCATGGCTTTTTCTTCACTCTGCACCATTTTACTCTCTTGTGTGTTCTTTTTCAAGCCGGCTTTCTCCCTGTGTCTCTGTTTCCCTACCCTTCTCTTCCGCCATTCAATGTTTTTCACCTTTCTCTCTCCTGCTCTGACTCAAAGTTAGTCTGATGTTAAACAATAAGTCCAGGTCTTCAAAAACGAGGGCTTGTTACCACCACCTGCAACAACTGGCACAAATTAAGCAGTGCAGTAAGGGCAGCACCCAGCGCTTAATTTCAGCTGGTGTTTTCCAGTGCTCGGTACCGGTACTTAATTCTCAACACCTGTATTCCGGTACCTATGAAAGTCTGGCACCTGGCGGCGCTGTCTGTCTAATTATGAGTTAAGCACAGCAACAGATGTTTAATAATTTAATATACATTATATATGAATACTATCTACTGGTCACACCATTTTTATAGCTTTAATTGACTTGAAATAGTCTGAATTGTCACACTTCTAGGTGAGTGATGTGCACTTGTTGTGTTCGTACTGCAATTAGCAGTACTGCCAGGAAGGGAAAATGCGTGGTGCAAGCTGCAATGGCCTCCCGAAAAGGGTCCTGGCACTTATGTTTTTACAAATTAAGCACTGGTTTACTGTGGCTGGAAGTTAACAACACACACCGGCTGGATGCCTATATGTGACATTTCAATGGTTTATTGCCCGGATCATGGATGTTTATGTGTGACATTTCCATGGTTTTTGGCCTAGCCCTGTCCTGGATGCTTATGTGTGACATTTCCATGCTTTCTGGCCTGAGGGCTTAAGTGTAACATTGCCACAGTTTATGGCTAGGTGTGACATTTCCATGGTTTATGGCATGGGTGCTTATGTGTAACCTTTCCATGCGTTCTAGCCTGAGGACATGTGTGACATTTTCACGTTTTATGGCTTGCGTGCCAGTTGAGGATGTGGGTGGAGCCAATAGAGGAAGTGGGTGGAGCTAGCGAAGGAAGTGGGCGGATCCTCGACAAGGGGGTGTGGCCTCCGACAAACATTTGAGCACCTGGACTTCATATTTTACAAATTAAGCACTGGGAGGACCTGCATGCTGGAGATTGTCTCCTTCTTAGCCCGCCGCTCCAGTGTGATGGTGGTGGGCTAGCATTGCAGCCACTTCCTTTACCTCTGCAAATCAACTTCCAGGTGACACGTGGGTTGTTTGGCTAGTGTTCAATGGAATCCGCAAAACCTGCCATGTTGGTGCTTGACACCTACTTTAAAAGCCTAGGAACAAATCCTGGAAAGACACTCTGGGGGAGAGTTTGAGCTTTTATTTTAAATGTATTGATTTTTGGCTGGACCCGGTCTCCTTACTGTAGCCCTTGCACATGATAAGTATAAGCCATTGAGCCACTAGTTGTCTGGAGAACATAAAGATGCCTGTCCAGGAGCTCCAGTTTACTAAAAGAGAGGGGGAGACTTGAAACATTACTCCTGAATTGGGCAAGGGAGTGGAGCATCTAAGTGAAATATGTCATGTTTCTGACTTGCCAGCCAATTACTCTGCATCATGTCATTCATGAGGGAAAAAAATAGGAAATAGATTTAGCAGAAAATGCGCGTTTGAACCTTAATCTTCAGGTCAGATTTTCAGCTGGATACCACAGAACCCTTTTTGAGCAGATTACTGAATTCTATAAACATTTGAGTGCATCCAGGCTCGCCCTGTCAACTCAGTATTAGATGTGAAGTGTTCCTGTCGAGGGTTCAGACATGCTCCTGTTAGCGATCAATTTATTCCCCAGCAAATCTGCTCCAATTTGTGTGTGCGTGTGTGAGTGCGTACGTGCGAGCGAGTGTGTGTGACCCCCCTGTGAATTAAAGGAGCGTGTCTGCATGAACTCTACGCGTGCCTATGCATACGTGAATGTGCATGTTTAAAGGGGTATGGAAGGAATGTGGTTTCATCTATTCAATTTCGTTAAAGACGCACATGTTGATTTACCCAAGTTCTGGGCCTTCAATTTTATTAAATATTATCCATTCGTAAAATACACCGTGGTATCACACCCAGTCATGTCTAATTTCCTAATCCCGCCACACACCCGTTCATTACAGCTTGGATCTTGTTTCGGCGGATGCTGACAACCTTACGTGATGGTTTAATCATGCCAAGGCTTAACATGATTAATATTTAGGAGACAGCCAATCCCCCCGGAGCCTGGCACAGACCCTGACTAATAGGATCACTCATTTCTAAATACCGTGGGTGAAATATACATTACTGTAATAAGATTATTCTGGGCAGATTGCTACAAAGTCTGCCAATAGTTTGCGACGGAGAGAAGGGTTTTTGCAAAATATTTCATCTGCTCCCCAATAGGGTCTTAGAAGCGAGAGTTTGATGTGCAGCCAGAATCGCCCTCGATTGCTTGTTTGCTTCTCAGACAAACACATGAACAATGGCTGTCTTTATATTTTATACACATGAAGGAGCCAGGCTTTAATACAAACATTGTATTGTGTTGTAGTGCACTGGGTAGGGTTTTATTGGACTGGCATGCATGATTTGAAGCGTGCGGTCCCCTAATGCCAGAGTTGGGAGGTAAGCAGTGCTGGAGGTAAGTCTTCAGTGCTGGACAGTTCAGCCGATCAGCTCTTCCCATGTAATCGCAGCTGGGACGTCAGGACCTGATGCCAAGAATAAGTCACGCCTACTCATAGCAAATTATTTGTGGATCGCACCCTATGTATTTGCAAAGTCAGTGCAAATCTTAATTGGTACTCCACTGAAGTGCATTGTGATTCATGAGGCAAAATTGTAACCCATTGACATTCGCAAAGAAAAGGGGGATAGTAAAGGGTCATTCCTCCCCCTTGCAAATCACAGGAGAATAAACAAATGCTTTGCAACCTTTTTTGCGGTTGCAGAACTTGGATGTTTAGCATTTAATGGCTAATGCCTCAGGTGGTAACCATTCACAAAGTATAAGTTGTCCAAATTTGCCAGTTTACACTCTTCTTGTGCAGGAAGCGGACAGTGGGAGGTGCAGACAGTGGTCCTACAGACAACTGCATGCACTACCCAATGTCAGATTTATAACGTGCCAATGTTTGTTGGATTGTGAACCCTATCCTTCATAATGCATGCGTGTTGTGAATGCGATTGCTGAGATAGAAGTAGGCTATCCTCTGTAGCGCTCCATCCTATCATTTGCTAGTTTTTGCTGTGGTGTGGGTCATGTCTTTCAGTGCAGAGGCCCCTTTTTCATTTCAGTTTGAAGGTATGGGTTATTGAACATGTAACAAGTGATGAACTGCTATCTCATCAAATGCCCGTTTCTAGTGTGCTTTTATTCTGTAATTGTATAATGAATATGTCTGATAAGCATAATCAATCCAAAACACATTCAGTGATAATTTAGTGACTGTTTAGCTTCGAAAATATTCCAGGAATGGCATAAATCTTATGACTGTTTACCCCTATAACTCTATTATTTGATCTATTTTAATCGCTTGATTTTAGGATTCATTCTTATAGTTTTAGGTTCTTAAACATATACAGCACAGGTTCCATTTTAGCTATAGTCACTATTTTAGTTAGCCTCTACAGCTTGGTTACCTTTGGCCCTGAATCCACATAATGGAGGCTGCCATCTTTCACAATAGAGGCTGCCATTTTTCTGCAAATTATGCGAAATCTTCAACATGTCAGCTATTGAAGAAGACTTCATCTGTGCCTATCTTTCCTAGAACAGTGAAAGTGTCACGTCGTTCAGATATAGAGATCAACAAACCACCCAGTGTGACCTCAGTCTGGGACAGGTGCCTTTTTCAAGGTCATATTTCAACCAGAACAAAAATAGTGAAGTCTGACTTGACGTCACGTCTTATATGTCCATAAGGAAACGTATGGGAAGCACACCTTGATGCACATGACCTATGTCAGACATTCCTCAACTTATGTCAGAAATTCCAACCTCTGATAAGTTTATTTTTACAAGGACTGTCACTTGACCACTTAGGAGAGAAACATCACCCTGGTCACAGAAACAGATCACAGATCCAGATGAGCATGGCACCAGATTTCATCTTGAACAAAGAAACCTCAAGCAAGATTTCCTGAGGCTCACAAAGCCTTCCATTCTGCCTTCATGAACTCGTGCCAGGATTATGTTCTCTTGTAGACAAAATCTCCTTGCTCTTAGCCTTGTGCTCGCAATAGCTGACAAGCTATTCCAAACAGACAACAAACCCTGTTGGGCAGGTATGCGCACCACCACCGCAACTCATTATTTTCACTGTTACTGAAAAGCTTAGCTACTTTTTATTATTTTCTTTGATGTTACCAAAATTATGTGAACTAAATCCTGGAATTTTTTATTAACTATTTTAAGATAAGTATGTTGAAATGCCCATTAAGTTTCTAGTGATCTTGAGTTTGTAAATCATTCATGATCGATTGTTTGGATTGCTGCTGCTCCCTGTAAGTAACCCAGAAGCATTGACACCACCTCATTTATATAATGGCTGGGGTTCTGCCGGGCAACAAGAACCTTCCTTTCACATTCAGCACTGGTGCATTGGACTAAGTTCACTCGTGTCACCCATGGGTGCAAAAACAAACCATGTAGAGGTGAGTCAGAGACTCAGTTTATGCAACATGGCAAGGAGTTGCGATTCTATTTGTGACTCATTTAAATTCATGAGGCGGTCAGATTGAACTTTTTATTTAAATCCTGTTTGCCATACAATGAATTTGAGCATTCTTCAAAGTGCAAAAAGAGTGGTGGCTGAAGCAGAATGACACCATTTGTGCATGTGTTCCCTAGGCCGTGCGGCTCCAGGTCTGCAGTTTGAGGTTGTGTTTTTGCTAATTAAGAGAGCTGTTTCACATTTACTAACTTTTCCCACTGCTGGTATAACACCAGCCTCATGATAGCACAAATTGCCAGCAGAATGTCAGCAGTGCTCACAGTTTGGGGACAGACAGGGCCGGACTGGCCGTAGTTGGCATCATGGGATTTTCCCAGAAAGGTCGAAGGGTGGGGGCTGAGTTTGGGGTAGTGGGGGCTATTTTTGTTACTGGGGGATGGTTTTGCAGAGGTGCTGCTACATCGGCCCCCTATAACAAAAGCAACTGGGTAGGTGGTCTGTCAAACAGACAATCATTCCACTCAACACATGACCTCCTGTTACCACTCTTTAGATGAATCTGCCTTCACCGTCACCAATATGACAAATAAAATGTGGTTTTGTCACATGACCACAGCATTATTTCAAATACTGGCCATCTTTTCCTTAGAATATGCCTGTAACCTCATTACAACTTATAACATACGTATATACTGAGGGGTAATGTCACTCCTGCAAAACGTAATAGTTTTGCGGGACAGGAGGAGCACAATCACATTATTCTTTGAGGCTCTAGTGTACTTATTTGGTATTTAAGTACTGTGAGTAACTTTCTACCGTGGACCCTTTTTTCACAGTAGCTATTTCATAAACCTAACTTCAACTATGAAGGTTTCACGACTTTGACCTTGAACACACCCTCATTATTATCAGTGTTCTTTATAAAGTTCGGTGAACAAAACAAGATGATGGACAGAGTGCTGAAACCTTTCAAAAACTCACCTACACTCAAGAGATCTGGGTTAAATCCAACCTTCTTTTGCTCACTGTAGGAGAGTAGGATCTGCACTTATGTTGCCCCCACTTTTTTCTGATGTTTACACTGATTTCTGGCTATGGGCTGGCTGGGTTCCTGCTAATCAGGGCCCCAGCCTCTCTGTTCTCTCAAAACAACTTGGAGTGCATATTAGATGCACTAGTGATTGGATACTTTGGTACCTTATGAGCCCCTAGTATATGGTACTTTAGGTACCAAGGGCATAGGTACTTCACCGGCCTACCAGGGGCTGAAGCATGTATTATGCCACCCCTGGGAAGCAGACTAAATCTGACACCACAGGCCTTCTACTGCAGCCTGGGTGAGGTAGTGTTAGCACTCCTCACTGAGATATAGATACCCTATATCTCTACCTGCACACACCTATAAACCTATCAGTCACCCCTAAGACAGGCCCTATGAATCCTGAGGGCAGGGTGCTTGGTTTCCATGTGACGGGGTGCCTCTGCCTGAGCAGGGCCCCTCTGCAGCTCTCCGAGTCCATTCTCTGTGGCTGTTTGTGGATGCAGTTAAACCATATACTCTTAAGTGCATTATAACATAGCGGTAAATGCTAACTTTGGGATGGCTGCATCAAAACATGTCGTGTTTGGTGTCAAACGCTTTGGAATCATACCCCCACACCAGTAACTGGTGTGGGAGTATGATCCCACCCTTCTAGAGGGATAGACATGTACCCACTGTGGAAACACTGTAGAATTCTGAAGAGCCATGGCATCACAAAATGGATGCCACCAGTCACAGACACTGGGCTGCCCTCCTGCTGCTGACCGAAACTCGCAGTGGAGGAGGCCCAACAATAGGCATCCTGTCACAGGGAGGTGTGGTCACCTCCCAGACAGGGTTTAGTGTATTGGGGCTGGGTGGGTGCACTCCTAGAGTGCTTTGAAGTCCTGCACTGGGGGAGCAGTAGGCTCCTCTGTGCATATGCCAGCTCAAACCGGTTCAGGGGCTACTAGCCCCTGCTTTGGCACAAAACTGGACAAAGGGAAAGTGGGTGTAGCCACCCACTCCCCTGACCCTCCCATAGGTGGGGTCATAGAGCTAGTCCCTCCCTTCCTTCTAGTATAAGTTAGGGAACCCTTGCTATTGCAAACTAGATATCCCTGGACGAAGCTCTGAAGTAGAATCCTGGACCTTCGATGTTCCACTACCTCTGGAAGACTGAAGAATCTCCCTTGGAGTCAAGGAGTGACTCCCCTGCTTGGCAGGCACCAAAACTTTGCATCAACGGTCGCAAACTTTCCCACTCCAGCCGGAGTCCAAAGTCCCTGCAGCCCCAGAAGTAGATTTTCTGACTTCTCCAAGGCCATCGTGAGTCCCCAACGAAGCTGAGGCAAGTGGACCCCACGAGTGACGAGGAACAGCAATACCCGGGTACCATGCACTATTGTCAAGTGCAACCTCTTCCCGACGTTCTATGAACTTGTGCTTTGGACCACGTGGGGTCCAAGCCTCCAGCAGAATTTGCTCCAAAGATCAGAGGCCTACCTTGTCCCGAGTGACCATGGGCTCCTGGTGAGTGATACCTTCCAATGCGTCTTTGCGATCCCTTGCCGGTTTTCTTGTGGGTCCCCAGAAGACTTTTCTACAGAACCAAAGGGCTCCTCTATTTGCTCCAGACTTGCCCTGACTTACACTCTCTGGGTGAGTCCCTCAGACCTTGCTGGTCTGCACCGCTGACTTTCTTCACTTTGCACAAGACTTGCTGTTGCCAAGGCTTGTTGGCTCCAATCTGATTGCCAAAACCTCAGTAAGCTGCAGACTTCATGGCACACGCCGAATCCAGTTCCTGGTTGTTGTTGACGCTTCCTGGACCTCATGGCTGAAGAGTCAAGACACCCATGATCACCTGAAATCACCCGACGACTGTGGGCATCCAGCTTCCTTGCCCCGGGTCACTGCCAAGTGACTTTGAATACTGTCCCTTCTGCTTTCAGGTCTTCTGAATCCAGCCTTGGATTCCACCGGACACTTCTCCTGTCTTCACAAGCAGCAAGTCTTCTTTGGTTCCCATTGAAAACGATGCCGCGACCCGACACCAAAAGACACCTATGCACCCGGCTTCCCTTGGTGAGGTAACTCCAGCACTACAGTGCTCCTGTGGGTGTTGGCTCTAGAACTACTTACCCTTGCTTGTAGACTCTCCCGAAGTATCCTAAAGCTTTAAAATTCCAACTGCGACTTGCTCCATTGAAGTCTATTGGGATCCGCGGCTGTGTTCTCACACTGCATGTGTCTCCCGTGGGTCCTTTACTTACCTGCCTCGGGTGGATTAGTGAGGCCCCAGCGCTTCTGAAGGCCCAAGGCCTTGTCTCTTCTCAAGTTGATATTCCTATACCTCTTTTTTAGTATATGGTCTGGTACGCCCCTAGGGCCCCAGCCATATTTGTGCTTAACTTGTTGTGAAATGTTGATTTGTGCATATGTCCTTGACTTCTAATCTCATAAAGAGATTAGTAGAGTGTGTTAGAAATAAATACATATATATTTTATATATATACCTGTGTGGTGTCCTTTCATTTAGTGATTCAAGAGATTATAAGGTAAAACAAGCTGCTTTACATTCCTCTAAAGACTTAGCCTGAAGGCTGCTCTCCACAGCTACCACTAGGATAGCTTTCTTAAAAAGGTTGTCTTAAACCTATCTACCATAAGAGTCGAATTATACTAGTGCAAGGTGGCCACTTTAACTAGTGACCAGCATATACCAGGCCAACTTCTCACACTCAACATGCCCCTCCAGTTTGGACCCAGCCATATGCAAATCAGTTTTGACCCTGCTACTCATGGGAACAGTCTAGCCTGAACTGCCAGGGCAGGTCCTCCCTGTACGGGAACCATGCATCCTGGGACCAGTTTCGGGATATCACCCTTCAACAGCCAGGCCAGCTTGAATCCAGTGGTACAGTGAGCTAGGGACCCACGTCTGTTCATACCCATGGCCATTTAGGACGAACATTGCAAGGCGTGCTAAAAATAATGGATTCAACCCAGAAATGTGTCTGGGGGTGCATGTTTGATTTGTTCAGCATTCGGTCCATCATCTGTTCTTTTTACCTCTATGAATTTCTAGCAACCTCCACCAAATGGTTTCTGTAAAATGTGCTGTGTGCCAACCGACAATATACATACACTGGAGGCCACGTTAATCTGAATCCATTATTTGCATGTGTAAGTATGTCCTTTGTCTTTCAACCTAAGTTGAGTCTCGGCCCTTTTATAGTATTATGAGTTCTAAAAGCTCTGTGCTGGGAAAGAGAAAACATTCATCAAACAAGTGGGTGGGGTGCGGAATGTTTTAGGGTCATTCATTTTTCATGTACTATTTACATTTATCATCTTTATCACTTAAGACTTGCATGTACTCTCATTTGAAGCACTTTTCAAGCTGAGTTTACAAATATGTATGTGTAGACATATGCCCCCTGTCAGCTTGTAACAGAGCAGGTATGACATCATACTTTCTCATGTCAATGCTGGCTGTTTGCCAACACTCTCTAGACTTTATCATCCCTTGAATAGTTATCTTATTCTGGTCCTTCCAGATACATCTTCTGGATCCAGTGGTCCCCTTCTTGACGCCTGCCCAGTGTCACTTCCAGCAGTGGTCCTCTTCCTCCAGTACCACTTATCTTCTTTCCAGAAATTCAGTTTTTTCCAGTATCATTGATTGGTTGCTCCGGGATACTGTTGTATCTTCTCTCTTGCACTTTAGAATCAAAGACTCTCCTGTCACCCTGTCTGGCTAGGCTTTCTCTGGTCTTACTTGTCCTCCTCACCTCAGTCCCCTCTAGATATCCTTCATCATTTCCTCTAGCAACTGTTAGTTCAATTTTTCTGATGTGTCCTGCAGTGATGCTTCAGCGCCCCAGTGGCCCCCTTTCTTCCTCTGAACATAACAGATGTTTCCTCCTGTCATAACTATCTTCTATTCAGCAGTTCAGTAGTCCCCTGCCCACTGTCCCATTGGTGGACTCTTCATCCGGTCACATTCACCCTATTCAACAATTCCCTTCTTCTAGTCAAGCCTGCTTCTCCTCCACAATTCCCCTTTCTACAATCATGCCTACTGTTTCCTCTGCTATCTGGCAGCCACCTTTTACAGGTACATTCTCGAGTTCTGCAAAGCATCTCTAAAATGTCGCCTTTCTTAACCCACTTACTCAAACTAGAGCAGTCCCTTTTTCTAGTGTCTCCCTTCCTCAGGTCCAACTTGCCCTCCCTCCAGACCTGACTTTGTGTGATGCTCCTTGATGTTTTTTCCGGGATGCAGTGATACCCCTTCTCTAGTTTTGGTCATCTCCACCAGCATATGATGACTCTGCCCTATTACGTAACTAACATATTGTAGTATGTGTAGAGTTTCTGGTGTTCCATGTGCTGAACTGAGGGGATAGGCACAGGACTGGTGCAGAGGAAAGAAAAAATGGCACTGCTGCTTGTTAGGTAATTGACAGTGCTAGGAAGAGAGTATGTCACAGTTTACGTTCTCTAAATTCTTGAAAGAAAGTTAAAGCAGTTTAAAGCATCATCCTACAGAACATATAAAATGTAAACTTCTACTGCTTGAGCTGCCAGCCACAGGTGCGTACAGTATCAGGCTGTGTGCAGAATATTGGACAGGTCGGAACAACTGGGCGAGCCTTCCCCCAGATCCCATTTAAGCGCCACTTCTGTTAAAGCGTCCTGTCACTATGCTACAGGTTGCCATTTGTCAAGCTTACCCATGCCTAACCCAGCACAGCCTTAAGGCCATGCACATAGTGTTGTGTGTCATATGCCTTGGAAGAAAATCCACTCAATTTGAAATAATACAGTTAGTATTTCCAGTAAGTCTAACCCAATGACATTGGGTGAACACTACATGACCAATTCATAAAGTCATTTGCATCCCAAACATTATTTTAGGGACACAAATGGCTTATTTCTAAGTCACAGGCAACATGTTTTTACACAATTTGAATTTACATTTGCAAAGCTATTTACTCACACGCAGCATTTTACAGTGCAATATGATACCACAGCATTTCAAGGCAAGTAATGCATTGCAAAGTGATTGTGTGCAAGTTTGTGAGCATTCAAAAACATTTGTAAGGGATATTAGATACAGTCATATATGTTTATACTTTGGACAAGAGCAGGAGTAAAACTTTAGCCAAGGTGGGAAAGGGAAGAAAACATCCCAAAAGTTAGTGGTAGTGTTAGGGAAAATATTTTCAGTGTAGAGAAAAGTGAAAGGGTATTAAATTGCTAAGTTGCGTGAGCCAAACTCCAATTAATCTACTGAACCCTAATAATCAATACACCCTTTGTTTTTTTACCACAGGTGGTTCCGCTCTAAGTTTTTGCAGTGATCAAGTGGAAAAAGACACCACTCTTCACAGTCATCAATAATTTAAGTCGCAGATTACTAACTTTTTTTAGGTAAGAGAATTCTTCTGTTTGCTTCCTCAGCAACTTCTGACCTGATATGAATAATTCAATAGGAAACATATCTTAGACAAAAATTCACTGAAAACGTTCTTCCTCAGGCTTACATCAGAACTTCTAGTGGACGTCTATCAAAATAGCTTAAAAAACAGAATAGGCCCCCTAAGAAAAGCAATGAATGGGCCAGACTATGGAGCGAAGGGAAGGGAGAACAAAACACGACACAAAAAGGTGTTCCTAGCCTGTATACAAAGGGCCATATTATCAAGGAGCGGCAATAACATTATCACCACTTTAGCGGCAGGAAACTGCCGCTAAAGCGGCGATAATGGGCTTGATAATATGCCCCTGTGAATTCCCATAGAAGCCCAGGTTCTGGTGTGAACCTGGGCTTCTATGGGAATTCACAAGGGCATATTATCAAGCGCATTATCACCGATTTAGCGGCAGTTTCCTGCCACTAAAGCGGAAATAATATTATCGCCGTTCCTTGATAATATGGCCCAATGTCTCAAAGAATTAAATCCCACAGGAACAAACCCAGGTGATGCTCTTTAGTTGTTTGGCATATTTCAATATTTTTATATTGATGTTTTATTCATATTACAGGCCATGCTTTCTTGTAAACTTTTTTTTTACAACTCGAATTTCATCATTTACATATTATCACATAAAAGTTACCAAAGTACACATGTGGACATACACCAAGTATCACAAATTCCATCTATTGTGGAAAAATTGCAGATTAATGTCATTTCTAAAAACGTTTTTTCTTTCAATTTTCCCCATTCATCCATTCTATACCACACTCTTCTCTGACACACCATTCATACCACATACCATAGAATCCACGGCCATCAGTTTGGAGAAAACATACAAACCCCACACACCCCTGTCGAGTCTGTTCTCCTCTCTCCTTCTGGTATAGTATCACCGAACTGTGTATAACAGCAGTTAAAACACGATTGGTGGATTTACATTGACTTTACCACCTTATTCAAGGCCAAACCATATCTATATATATATATATCTATTATCTACTGGCGGTCGCCAGTAGATAGTTATAGTTAGGACCTATTTTCCATAGGAAATCCGCAACATTCTATTCCCAATAAGTCTGGCGCGGGTTGATGAATCCTCGCAACATTTTCCAAACTTTTGGCCAGGTTCGCTCCGCTCCTACCCTGAAAGTTTTGTAGTGATTCGTCAAGCGGGGGCCGAGAAAAAAAGGGGTCCCAAAACGCGTTTTCCCCATGCAATTTCCCATAGGATCTGTTGTCGCAGCTACAGTCCGAACTGCTGAACGGAATGACACCAAATTTGGCAAAGAGGTAGTCCTCAGTTCAGACCCGTGCCTTTTGCATAAATGGTGTGAATCCGTTCAGTAGTTCCTGAGAAAATTAGAGTTAAAAGTACATAAATATCTATGGCCGGGGAGGATCCGCGGACCCTACCCGCACCATAAGCGCACCCTCCCCGAACCAAGCACGCACCCTCCCGATCGTGCGCTATAATGCTAATTGGCTGTCGAGTGTCTGTCTACATTCAAAACCAGGAACTGTTGGCGGCCATTTTCTGCCTCGGTAGAAGCGAGGCTGAAGAAGCAAGGGGAATAAGTGTGTAAAACATATAAAGGGGGCAGAGTGGAAATACTCTGACCCTCTAGAGGTGCTTAGGGGGTCCCAAAAGGACACCCTAGGGCATCCTTTAAAAAAAAAAAAAAACGGCGAAAAGCGCGCTTGGTGCGCGCATCCTATCGCGTTGGATGCACGGATTCTCTCGCGTTGGGTTCGCGGATCCAAGGAAAAAAAAAATGACATTGTTGAGAGATAAAGATCAAGGTTAAGTGTTTTCTTCTTGAGTGGCTCTAAAAAGAGCCGTTGTGTTCATTCAGAGATTTTGGTACTTATAAGTAAGTACCTATACAGAGTCTAAAGTTGTTGAGGAGACTCTGTTTCCTTTATCAGTAAAGTGTACTCCACATCTCCTATACATCTCTTGCATATGAAAGCGCAGATTGTTATTGTAAATGGAACCCATTCTGTAGTCTCGGAGAAAAGCAGAAACAGATTTATTCACATGTTTCCTAGCTTTCTCAATCTGTGGACAAAAATGATCGGACCAGTTCCATTTTTGCCTTTGGCATATGTTAGAATACACAAAGGCAGTTTTAGAGAAAAGTTAAATCAGTTCTGCAAAGGTGTCCTTCATAAGCATTTCCAGACCTACCCCAGTCAAAGTGCCTAGGTCATTGCCACCACAGTGCACTATTATGAGGTCAGTGTGTTGGATTTGCATGAAGGATTTCACCAATGGCATCAATTGGTGCCACTTTAACCCTCTCTGTCCAATCCATTTAATGTCTACATTTGGCAAACCTTGGTCTTTGTGAATGCCTTTGTTTTCTGCATACCTTTGGCTCCAGAAAATGTAGCTGTGTCCCACAATCCACACTCTAAGCATCTTGTAAGGAGGTCTGGATGCACTCAGATGGTCTCTGTAAATAAAATGGCAGTTTGGAAAGTGAGATGTTTCTAAAATGGTGGCTAAGATGCAATTTTGAAAAAAGACAAGAAATCATTGGTTGTTTGGCAACCTTCTACACTGAAAGGTAGGGTGTATATTTCTGTTTTTTAAACGCATGATTCTTATTGGTTAACAAAAACTGATTGTAAGGAACATTGTATATGATAAGCTGATATGTTGAAAAGTCAAGCACACTTGCTGTCTTGATTAGCAACATTCTGTGTGCTGAACTTGTGACCTGTGTGCTCAGTAAAGTGTTCCATGACCTGTTTCTATGGTAACGGACAGAAGGCAGATTGAGGGAAGGGTTGAAGTTTATGTCATTTGGAAAGGGTTGAAATGTTTAACCAATAGAAATGTGTGTTTGCTTTTGAATTTATGTGGGAAGGAATGTGATTTGATGTTTACATGTATATGTGGGGAAAATGAGAGGGAAACTTTGCCATTCTTTGGTTCTGGTGACAGGTGCACAGTGAGGAGATTCTGTATAAGAAAATCTGGTGTGTGACTGATATCTGGTGTGTGACTGATATACTTCTTAATCTACAAAACAACTTGAAAGGTGAGTTATTTAATTGTGAGGGGATGTATGTAGACTATTTTGATTTTAATCAGACTAATGTATTTCTCCTGCTACAGTGTAGGGAGTACTTTTTTTCTCTACAATTTTATTGACAGTGTGTGTGCATGTAGAAACCATTCTGTGATAAGCATTAGTGTTTTTCATCTGTTTGTAGACAGATAACTGTGCAGTTTTTATATTTTGGTAGAATTAGAAACCAGTCATTGTTTATGAATTTGTGAAATGAGTTATGTTTCTGCACTAAAATGTAGTACTCCTTGTAGATGAAGAAATGTGTTTTGGTATAGTGCAAGAGATAGTGTTGTTTGTCTAGAATCACACAGTGAGTCTGTGTGCATTTGGGAACCACTGTGAGAGAAGCATTTGGTAACATCTTGCATTTGCTGACAGATAACTCTTTTAAAACCTGTCATGTTGTCAAGTTTTAGTAGCATTAGAAGCCAGTCTTTGCTTATACGTTGATTAAATGAGTCAGGCTTTGACACAAAAGTGCAGTCTTGAAATATGTATATTGTGTGCAGTTCCCTTACCACTTCCATAGTAGTGAATAAGTTTTGGTAAACTCCTAGGGATAGTGGTTGTTGACTAGAATCACACTGTGAGTCTGTGTGCATTTGGTAACCACTGTGAGAGAAGCATTTGGTAACATTGTGTATTTTCTGACAGATAACTCTTTTAAAACCTGTCATGTTGTCAAGTTTTAGTAGCATTAGAAGCCAGTCTTTGCTTATGCGTTGATTAAATGAGTCAGGCTTTGACACAAAAGTGCAGTCTTGAAATATGTACATTGTGTGCAGTTCCCTTACCACTTCCATAGTAGTGAATGAGTGTTGGTGAACTCCTAGGGATAGTGGTGCTTGTCTAGAATCACACTGTGAGTCTGTGTGCATTTGGGAACCACTGTGAGAGAAGCATTTGATAACATCATGTATTTGGTGACAGATAACTGTTTTAAAACCTGTCATGTTGTTAAGTTTTAGTAGCATTAGAAGCCAGTGTTTGCTTATGCATTGATAAAATTAGTCATGCTTTGACACTAAAGTGCAGTACTTAAAAATGTAGATTGTGTGTAGTCTCCTTATCCCTTGCACAGTAGTGAATGAGTTTTGGTAAGCTGCTAGGGATAGTGTTGTTTGTCTAGAATCACACTGTGAGTCTTTGTGCATTTGGGAACCACTGTGAGAGAAGTGTTTGGTAACATCGTGTATTTGCTGACAGATAACTGTTTTAAAACATGTCATGTTGTCAAGTTTTAGTAGCATTAGAAGACAGTTATGGCTTATGCTTTGATTAAATGAGTCAGGCATTGACACTAAAGTGCAGTCCTGAAATATGTAGATTGTGTGCAGTTCCCTTACCACTTCCACTGTAGGGAATGAGTTTTGGTAAACTCATAGGGATAGTGGTGCTTGTCTAGAATCACACTGTGAGTGAGTGTGCATTTGGGAACCACTGTGAGAGAAGGATTGGGTAACATCGTGTATTTTCTGACAGATAACTCTTTTAAAACCGGTCATGTTGTCAAGTTTTAGTAGCATTAGAAGCTAGTCTCTGCTTATGCATTGATAAAATGAGTCAGGGGTTGACACTAAGGTGCAGTACCATGTACTATTCTCTTCACTATGCCAGAACTGAAAATTTAAAAGTTTTACCCAGGCACTGTCCTAGAAGTAGTCTGATGATTTAGTCAGTTTCTAAGTACTTATGTTGTGAACCATTAATTACCAAATAGACTGCTTCAAATGTCTATGCAGTATGCATGTAGTCTTCTAACATACTATACACTTGTCTTTTACACCTTCAATTCCCTAGTCAGTATCCATACACTTCCAGGAAACACCCTGTCACTCCCTTTGCAGTCCTCTAGTGACCCATTCAGCACCATGTACTAATCCATTCACCGTGCCAAAACCCAAACACTTATAAATTCACCAAGACACTCTCTTTCCAGTACTCTAATCATTCAGTCACTGCCTAAGTATTAATGCACTGAGCTAGGCCTTAGCACATGGACTTCTTCAAACCCCTATCCACTATGCATGCAGTCTTCTAACCACCTAGGCACTTGTCTTTCACACTTTCAAATCCCTAGTCAGTATCCATACAGTCCAGCAAACATCCTGTCACTCCCTTTGCACTCTTCTAGTGACTTATTCAGTACCAAGTACTAATGCATTCCCTGCACTAAAAGCCTACCACTTATAAATTCACCCAGGCACTCTTCTTGCTGTACTTTAATCATTCAGTCAGTACCCAAGTACTCATGCAGTAAGCCAGGCCTTATAACATAGACTGCTTCAAACACCTATTCACTATGCATGTAGTCCTCTAACCACCTACACAGTTGTTTTTCACACCTTCAATTCCCTAGTCAGTATCCATACACTTCCAGGAAACACCCTGTCACTCCCTTTGCAATCCTCTAGTTACAAATTCAGCACCATGTACTAATCCATTCACTGTGCCGAAACCCAAACACTTATAAATTCACCAAGACACTCTCTTTGCAGTACTCTAATCATTCAGTCAGTGCCTAAGTATTCATGCACGGAGCCAGGCCTTAGCACATGGACTGCTTGAAACCCCTAGCCAGTATGCATGCAGTCTTCTAACCACCTAGACACTTGTCTGTCACACCGTCAATTCCCTAGGCAGTATCCATACAGTCCAGCAAACATCCTGTCACTCCCTTTGCACTCCTCTAGTGACCCATTCAGTACCAAGTACTAATCAATTCCCTGCACTAAAAGCCTACCACTTATAAATTCACCCAGGCACTCTCCTTGCTGTACTCTAATCATTCAGTCAGTACCCAAGTACTCATGCAGTGAGCCAGGCCTTAGCACATGGACTGCTTTAAATGCCTATCCAGTATGCATGCAGTCCTCTAATCACCTACACAGTTGTCTTTCACACCTTCAATTCCTCAGTTAGTATTCATACACTTCTAGCAAACACCCTGTTACTCACCCAGTGTGTCTCCTTATAGTACTGTGATCATTTAGTCAGTTATCATGTAGTGTTTTAGTGAGGTAGGGTTTAGGGCATGAACTGCTTCAAAGTAGTATTGCATGTAGTGTTTTAACCATCGTCACACTTGTGGTTCAGGACTATAGTTTCTTAGTCAGTTTTTATATAAAATGTGTTTGTACAGTAATGGAATAGTATAAATTTGAAAGTTATTAATTTACTTTTATTTGTGATTCTTTTTTACAGATACTGTTTTTCAACGTTAAAATAGAGAAATCATGCCAGAAAAAAAAAGAAAAAGAAAAGAACAGAGACAGGAGGATTATTTGAAGAAACATCAACCACAAGTATTGAATGTACAAGATAATGTGGCTAAAAGGAAAAAATCTTCTGGTAAGATCACGAAGCAATTTATTAAAAATGTTTGTAGCAGCAAACAGAATGGATAATGCTGGAACT
Organism: Triturus cristatus; assembly: GCF_964204655.1. Lineage (NCBI taxonomy): Eukaryota > Metazoa > Chordata > Amphibia > Caudata > Salamandridae > Triturus > Triturus cristatus. The sequence goes on along the minus strand of NC_140582.1, from coordinate 518,950,574 downwards.
ACTGAGAATTCTTCAAGTAAGAAAAAAATTCAAAATAAGAGGAAAAGTAAAAAAGCAAATGGTCAGTCAAAGGAGATAAAGTATGGTAAAAGAATGCAAAATCAGAATAAGGAATTACGCAAAAAAATATTTTACAAGAGAGTAGTGCATAATTTGCTGAAAGATGTGAAGAAATATAAAAAGAGAGCTTTATTTTATAAAAAGAAGAAGCATATTGAAAACATTGTGGAAAAGGCTTTTGAAGTAAAAAGGAAACTGATTATTTTAGTGTTAAACATAATTTGATCACTAGATAAACCAATACATGTAATGAAGGCCAAAAGTAGGAGGAAAAGAGTTATTAATACAAAAAAAATGTTGTGATGATTTTTGGGAGAAGGGAAACACAGTTCTAGCTCAGAGCCTTTTTTTAATGAAGAGAGTTATTCACTGAGCGAAAAATTATTGTATGCAGTTGACACCAGTGGTAGAGGTTATGAGGTTAGTGACGGTTGTCCAATGGAGAAAGAGAAAATGGTTGAAAGAAATGCAGAAGAAGTGATAGCTGATAAAGTTTTAGGGAGACGTGCTAAAATCCCTGTGTACACTTGGGATTGCAGTAGTGTTTGCAGTGTACGACAGGAATCTATTGAAAAATTATGTAGTTTTTTACGAGCCCATACTAAAAAAGGTGTAAAACAAAAGATTAAGCTGTTGCAAGGACTAGACCCTTGCAGAGTGAGAAAACATACTGGTTTGCAAGGTCATTCTCTGGCTATCTTTCTAGGAAAGTTTGTCAAAGTGTTTTTCACTATTTCAGAATGCTGGCAGTACATCATACTCAAATGTGGAAGTTAGTAAGAAGGTTATATTATGCAAAGAGTCCAGCACTAAAGTTAAGTGAGTTGAACAGTGCTCTTTTGCGTGGGTCAGTATAAGATGTGAAGCAGGTCTGTGATGATATTGAGTTTTGTTTACTTTGAGCCTCAGCAAGAGAGTGAAGAAACTGACACATTAGTAGAACAAAATGTTGAAGACAATGTAGAACCCGTAATTACAGAAAAATTTTAGGATGAAATCACAAAGTTTAAGGTAACTTCAGGTAAAAGACCAAATGCTTCTTGTATTTGTTGTCGGCGAAGTCACTATAAAAATCAGACTAGGGGTGTTAATCTGTATTTAAAAAGTGAAATAGAAGATAATGATAAGTGGATGGAATTTGCAACTTATTTGTTGGTAGAGGATTGTTTTGATTTGGGATGTGAGCAGCGTATTTGCAAATATTGTTATAACAAATTAGATGAGAATAAAATGCCTGAGAGTTGGTTGCTATTCCTCCAGAGCTGATAGATTTAAATACGTATGAGTCTCTTCTCATACAATGTGTTCACCCTTTTCAGGCTATTGTTCGTATGGAGCCCAAAACAAGTAAATTACCTCCATCAGAGTTGCAAAGAGGATTGAAAGGAACAGTTGTGTATTTACCATTAGATTTAAGGACAAATATTTAAACTATTGGTGTAGACCATGCAGAAAATGAGCCACTAGTCATTCTAGTTAATGGTGTTCCTACTAAGAATAAGGAAATCTGGCAAGAGTTAGTGGATGTGAGAAAAGTGCAAAAGGCGTCATTGTATCTGTTAAAAAATAATGAGTACTATAGAAATGTGTTTGTTGGAGAAAAAGAAATAGATTTAGCAGAAGATACTGAAACATTAAGTGGACAAATTGAAAAAGTGGACATGTCCAGATGTGAAGAGATCTATGAACATTACAGTGTACTTCATTCCAAAGAGGTGATAGGGAATACGATTGAGTTGTTTCAAATGAAAAAAGCAACAGGAAGTCCCATGAGTGTATGGGAAGAGACCTTGGAAGCTCGTTGTTTCCCGCAGTTGTTTCCAACAGGAAAAGGTGGACGATATGATGAACGTCCTGTGCAGATTCCTGCATCTGAATATCGGACAACAAGATTATATGCAGAAGATCCAAGATTTCGTCAATGTATCCCTTATATGTTTCATCTTCTGTTTGAAAGTGACTTGTCTGGACTTTCATATGCAGTAAATCACATTTTAAAAACTGGAATGCATCTTCAAGATGTAACTGCAAAGGATTTTATGGATAAAGTGCATCAGAGAGATGATCATTTAGAATCTCAGTTGATTATTCTAATGACATGTCAGCGTGGGACTAATGAATATTGGTACCGTCGACATGGAGAACTGAAATGTATGCTACGGAACTTGGGAACTCCTAAATGGTTCGTTACACTAAGCTGTGCTGAGTATGCTTGGGATGATTTACTTGAATTTCTTCGAGAGGCATATTCCAATATAAAAAATATTGAATACAAGACACCTGGAGAATTGTGCTCTTTGGATCCTGTCAATGTATGCAGATATTTCAATCATAGATTTGAAGCTATGATGTCTTTCATCTGCAATAAAAAGAATCCTCCTCTTGGAGAAGTTGTGGATTTCTTTTGGAGAAAGGAGTATCAAGCAAGAGGTGCTCCTCACATACATATGTTGTTATGGGTCAAGGACGCCCCCAAATTTGGAACAGATTCAGATGAAACAGTTTTGTCTTTCATTGAAGTTAATGCTACATGTGCTCGTCCCAATAGCAGAGAAGACAAAAACTTAAAACAACAAGTCTTACGATTTCAAAGCCACAGGTGTGGAAAATACTGTAGACGAAAGTACAAGTCAAAGTTCTATACCAAATGTCGTTTTGGATTTCCACGTCCTGTATTATCCAAAGGAAGAGTGAGCAGTTTTATGTCAGCTATACGACATACCATCACAAGAAAGTCTCCGAAAAACACCTACAACTTAAGAAGAAGCGAAGAATCAAAATACATAAATGACTACAATCCAGTTTTTTTTTCCATGTGGAACGCTAACATGGATATTCAGTATGTTGCGGACAATTCCATTGCTGTTGCTCGATAAGTAACGTCTTACATTACTAAATCAGAAAAGACTGAATTGAAAGAAATGTGGGAGAAGATTTCTCACGAGAAGACTCTAAGTAAGAAATTATACAGTTTCAGTTTGAAGATGTTATCGCATCGTGAAAGTGGAGCATATGAATGTTCAGATCGGTTATCATCTGCAAGTCTGTATTCCAAAAGTAGAAGAATCATTTGGGTGAGTCTAGGTCTTGCAGGAATGCGAAATCGGGTACTGAGATCTGTTCAAGAAATTGAATATTTAGCAGAAAATGACCCTGAAAGTACAGATATTTTGAAAACCAATATGTTGGACACATACTATTCAAATAGAAGTCATCATCTTGAGAACATGTGTCTCTATGAAGTGCTGCAAAACTACACTTTTAAACGGAATACTACAGAGAACATCAACGATGGAAAATATGGAGTGATTGGTTCCGAAGGATGTCTGGTGAAACAAAGGAAATGAAATTTAATTAATCATAGAAAACTGAGTTGCGACACTGCTGACAAAAGGGAATTTTACTTTTAGCCCTTTTGCAAATGTTCAAACCATGGCGTTCAGAACTGGAATTACTTGGAGATTTTCCCAGCTATGAAGATTCATTTAATGCTTGTAAAGATAGCATACAATGCAGTGCTTTCGCAAATTATGTCAAAATGTTGAATGATGAAATTGATCAAGAAGCTATAATTGCAGCTGAGATTGCTAGAGACATTTCTCAAGACAGTCAAAGAACTGCTGCACTGAGTCAAGATCCACTAGGACAACTAATTGTTGAAAATGAAGCAGCGATTGCAATGAATGAGGTGGAAACAGCAATGTATCAAGCACAAGAAGATGCAATACAGTTAGGAAACTTGGAAGAGCAACTAAATGTTGAACAGAAACAAATATATCAGCAAGTGAAAGAACAGTTTGACCATGGATTACTTCATGAAAAGAAAGGGTGCTCATGTACATAATTTCAACCTATCCGAATGTATGTGAGTGGTCAAGCTGGAACAGGAAAAACTTTCTTAATTAAAGTAATTACAAGTTATCTGCAGAAAAGAACTGAGTCGCATTTGTCTTGTGTTGTCACTGCTCCAACTTGGTTGGCAGCACATAACATTAAAGGAATTACTTTACATCGTTTACTAATGCTGCCAGTAGAGCATGAGGACAAATTGGAACACCACAAGCTATCTGGAGAAGCTTGTTGCGAAGTTTCAAGAGTCCTGAAGAAAATGAAACTTCTCATTATCGATGAGGTGAGCATGGTATCAAACTTGATGCTTGCCTTTGTGCATTTAAGAATGCAGCAAATTCTTAAAACAGAGTATGACGTGTTATTTGGAGGAAAACACGTCATAGTTTTTGGAGATCTACTGCAACTGACTCCGGTAAAAGGACAACCGGAATTTAAAACACTTGCCCATGAACATATCAGAAAGTCTCTTGGCAGTGTTGGTAATGTGAACATTTGGAGTAATTTTGAATACAAAGAACTGACAACAAATATGCGACAGGCAAATGATGCTGAATATGGAAGTATTCTTCAAGATATAAGAATTGGAATTCTTTCAAAACAAGGGAAAGAAGCTTTGGAGAGTCGATTACTTTGGAATTTCTTTCCAAATGAAAATGCAGTTCCTGCAAAAGTGTACGTGGAAATTGCTAAAAATAAGTCAGTGATATGCTTAATGCCAACACTGCGTGAGTGTTCAATATTCAACGAAGAACTATTGAAACTGGAAAATGAAGAAATTGTAAAAATGGAAGCCATCGATAAAATACTGCATGAAGGAATCACTATTATTTTGACGGGAAAGTTGAGATCAAAACTGGATTGTTTAGAAAAAAAAATATCTAAAACTACTGGTTTAAAAAAGACACTATATGCGTGTGTAAACTGTCGGGTAATTTTAAGGCGTAATTTGGATGTAGAGAAAGGTTTAGTTAATAGTGCAATGGGCAAAGTGGTGGATTTTGTGAATTATCAGAAAAAAGAAGGAATTGAATGTTTAAAAATTAAATTTGATCAGATTGATGAAGTTAAAGAAATTGGTCGTTGTTCAGTTCGTTTTTTCCTTGTTAAAGATTTATGTGTCCGTAGGAAACAATTTCCATTTTCTCTGGCATATGCAGTGAGTATTCATAAATCTCAAGGATTAAGTGTAGACAGTGCATTGGTGAACATTGGATCTACCGTATTTAAAGAGGGTATGGCATATGTTGCTTTGTCGCGAGTCAGAACATTATCTGGTTTGTTTTTGATTGATTTTGATGAGACAAAGGTTACTGCAGATGCAAACTGTGTAAAAGAGTATAATAGGTTAAGAAGGGTGTACGCTCCAAATTTAGGTCAATATCCTGTATTTGAAAAGCGTGTAGTTGGTCGAAAAAGAAGGTTTGAGAACATCTGTTCTGAAGGTGTCAAGAAGGGAAAAGAACAAGATAATGTTGTGATTGCAGGTAAAAAGAAATTGGACACTGTTGGAGAGATTGTTGGTTATCAGTTTGAAAATAGTTCTGGTGTCAACTGCTATGCTAATGTAGAGGTCAATGTTGTTTTTTATCTTGAAGGTTTGCAAGAGCAGATTATGGAGAATCAGCAAAAAAGATTTTGTTCTCTGTTGCATTCTGTTTATGAAAAATTGACAACAGATAGAAGTAAAATACAATCTGTTTCAGATGTTCGTAGTCTTTTGGATTTGTGTTCTGGTTCTACACAATTTACACAAAATATCCAACAAGATGCTCAGGAATTTTTAATGTATATGCTTACCATTTTTGAAAATGAAGGTGTAGAAATAGAAAATATTTTTGGTCTTTCTTACAAATGGGAACATTATTGTGAAAATTGCATGTATACATGTAGCACCAATGTAGACACTGAGAGATTTCTGTATTTAACATTACCAGACTGTAAATCAGTGTCTTTGAATAAATTAGTTAAAGGTGCAATTCAAAACATGGAATGTAGCCAATGTAAACCAGAAATGTTCTCCACATTATTCTTAACAAAGTATGGAAAATACATAATTTTAATGATGCAACGTTGTACAGCTGACGGAAGAAAATTGGATACTTTAATAAAGCAATTTGTAGCAGCACAACTATCAATATCAGGAAGGACTTTTGTAGCAATTGCAATAATTTTCCATGATGGTCCTTCCACCACATCTGGGCACATCTAAAATGTGACAAAGGCTGGACACTTTGTAATGATGCCCAGTTGGTTTTCAAACAACTTTTGCCTAGTGAATTACCAAATTCCTACCTAATATTTTTAAAGTCAAAGTTTTAGGAAGATAATTCACTCTATGAGGAATTTATTATTATAATTTAATAGGACTACCATTGGACAATTTACATAAAGAAGGAGTGCAAAAATACCATTTGGCCTCAAGGAAAGGTATGTTTTTGAATTATGGACTTTTTGGTGGTCATTCATTCGGTGATTATTTTAATGCGGCAACATTTACAGTTTTTATAAGTTAAAGTAATAAAATTTTGTAATCTGTAAGCATTTCATATATGTGTGATTTATATTTTCTGATATTTTAATGAGAATAGTATGTTTTTTTTTTTTTTTTAAATCTTTCTGATTGTTTTTTTTTTGCCCGCTGTTAAGTGATGAGTACGATTGAAATCACTATTTCTAGTGAAATTCAATATATTCTGAGAACAGCAAAAAAGGCAAACAAATTGCTTTGTGGAAATTATGCTGTGTTGTAAAAAATGTATTATTACATGTTATAATTTTTTTTTCTTTTCTTTCACAGATCAAAATTTTAAAACAAGTAATTTATATGAATTTAGATTGCAATGAAAATATGAAAAAAATGTATACCATTTTTTATTCCTATTATTGTGAAGGTAAGTTTAACTAAGTCTCAATATGCAGAATGACGAGGTCTGCAAGAAGCTACAAAGTTGAAACACGTTTCTAAAATCACTCTGTTTATACCTATGTAGTTCTGAAATCGGACCATAAGCAGATATTATGTGACCTGCAAAAAAATAATGTGAGGGGTTCATAATATTTCCCATTGTACCTATTGAAGGACTGCAATCATTTCAATCATTCTTCTTTGAGCATCTTTGCAGACAAAACTCTGTGCTTACCTTCTATCATTCGCAAGGAATTTTAAAACCGGAAATATGTCACTTTTTGTGACATAGTTATTGCGCAAGACAGTCTTTTATATTTACAAAGAGAGGAAAAGGCACTTTTTCGACTCCATGTAAATACAACCTTATTATCCACAACACTTTGCGTTGAAAGGGTGTTCTATAAGTGTTGTTGTGCATCATTGCACTGAATACTCATAGAACAAGACACATGTCTAGATTTATCAAAAATCAGAAATCTCGATATGTATGTGAAGGCTGCACCATTCTAAAATTGGTGTAGCAAAGTACTATAAGGAAAATTATTTTTATTTCTCCACGTTTTTATATCTTCAATGCATGCTAAAATGTTCAGCATACATTGAAGGAGAAAAATGCATTTTCTCATTGTTTTTGTGCAGGAAGGTGTGTCTTCCTGCAGAAAAACAAACAGCACATGACACAGATATCCTTGCACTATGGTGCAAGGGTGTCTAATGTCACCACATGGCTGCAGTTTAAGCAGCCATGCAGAGAGAAGCATAGATTTGCAACATATTTATGTACATATGTTGCATTCCTGTGCTTCGGAAGTACTACCGCACACTGTAGTTAAAGAGGTTACTGTGTGATGCTGGAGCACTTCCTCATAGTTCTGCACTTATACATTCACCATACGCTACTAATGCATTCATTCACTCAATTACGTACTACACATACATTCATCTAAACTTTCATACACTACAAAGAAATGTAGCTCTTTTTTTAAACCAGGAAAGTTAGTTCTTACAAGAACTTTTTTTTTCTTCTTTCTTCTTTTATATTTATTTTTTTGGTTTTTCTAACAATTTTGTGATTTTTTGGGTTTTTCTGGAAAAAAAAAAAAAGAAAAACAGGAGGAACCAAACAATGAACTTCAGGGAACAAAAAGAATAAAACAAAAAAACTAGCAAATGGAATTTCTTGCCGTCGGCAGATAAAATCGATCGACTGCTCATCATAGCACAAAGTCGCATTGCACTTAGTGCAGAGCACTTTTAAATATTGAAATTGAGGACGGATGTCCAAGTTTTGGGCTGATGGATGCACTCTTGAAGTGCTCGGCTGCGATGAGGTGGAAGGCGCAGGAGCAGGAGTGTTTCTCATCCATCGGCACTCTTCTCGTGCAAGATTGTTTGGATGAAGGGTCCTCAGGTGCTTCATCATACTTGCCATGCCGCATGAGTATTTCTTGTTAGGATCTCCTCGCGACAGCACTCTTTTGCAAATCTTGCACGTGACCAAGGTGGCATTGGTCTTATTCTGCCCCTCGGGAAAAGTAAAAAATGTCCACACCACTGAAGAAAAACGTTCTTTGGGTGGTGCCTCCTCTAAAAAATCATCCTCAGATGTATGAGGAGATACAGGTGATGCCTGCTGCCCTGAAACCATTTTTTGTTGAATAAAGTTAGAGCTAAGTGTAAACATAATTTTAAAAATCCTCATCTCTTCAAAGAGATGCTCCTCCAAAGAAGGTCAAAGAAGAATGATTGAATTGGGTGGGGTCTTTGAATAGTTAGAACAGGAAGAGTAATGAACCAATCAAATCTCTTTTTTTGCAGGTCACATGGGATCCGCGCACCCTGCGCTTACGCAGCATGCACCCAGAGCGCATCCGCGTAATTGAATTAAAAAAAATTATAGGATTAGATGTAAAAATATATTAGTTTTAAGACTAGTTTAGAGTTTGTCTTCAATTAATATTCACATGAAATACATATATATGTTTTTTAAATGTTAAATAGTTCGTGGGATCCACACACCTAACGCGTCATAGACGCAGATGACGCATCGCGGAAGCGCATAAACGTCGCGTTACGTACAACGAACGTGTCGCGTATAGGCTGGGAGTCGCGTACCAGTCGCATTGGAATCGCGCATTAAACACGTACCCGATGCATACCATGCACGGATGCTACCGCTTAGGGATCGAGAACGGTGCGCATAGGGTGTGCGGATCCAAAAACATTGAAAAAATATATATAAAATAAAGTTTTGAACATATAGTTAAAAAAATATTTTGAAAAATATAAAAAAATATGTTTGAAAAACCCATTACATTTAAATAATATTTTTTAATTTTTAAAAGAATTAATTGAAAAAATAAGTTTAAAAAATGGTGATAAAAAAGTATTTTAAAAAAAACATAATTAATGAAATTGACACACTGAATTTGAAAAATATACAAATCCAGTCAAAATCATTAAACATGATATCTTCAGAGATAAGTTAAAGAATTAGCATTTAAAAAACCTTTGAAATTCACTGAAAAAACCATAGGTTTCATGCACGTTATAGTTAGGAATTGGCATTTAAAAAATCTTTGAAATTCACTGAAAAAACCAAAGGTTTCAGGCACGTTATAGATAGGAATTGGCATTTAAAAAACCTTAGAAATTCACTGAAAAAACCATAGGTTTCAGGGGTGTAATAGTTAGCTGGACATTTCCCCTCATACAAAACCCTGGAAATTCCCCTGTTATAGTTAGTTCAGCTAACTATACCTTGCGCCCCCGCAATGCACTGCTGATGACGTCACATATTACATCACTCATGACATGGTCAGTGACATCACTGATGACATCACTGATAACAGGGGAATTTCTAGGGTTTTGTACGAGGGAAATGTCCAGCTAACTATAACACCCCTGAAACCTATGGTTTTTTCAGTGAATATATATATATATATATCTCTATATTATCTACTGGCGGTCGCCAGTAGATAGTTATAGTTAGGACCGTGTTTCCATAGGAAATCCGCAACATTCTATTTGGAATAACTTTGACGCCGGTTGACGAATCCTCGCGAAATTTTATATATTATCTACTGGCAGTCGCCAGTAGATAGTTATAGTTACAACCTAGTTTCCATAGGAAATCTCAAAATTCTATTTTGAATAACTTTGGCGCCGGTTGACGAATCCTCGCGAAATTTTCAAAACAAATGGGGCGCTCCGTTCAGCTCCTACCCTGAAAGTCTCGGGGTGATTCGTCAAGCGGGGGCCGAGAAAAAGGGGGGTCCCAAAACCCGTTTTCCCCATGCATTTTTCCATAGGACCTTTAGTCGCAGCTACAGCCCGAACGGCTGAACAGAATTACGTGAAATTTGGCAGAGAGGAAGCCATAAGGTCAAGGAAGTGCCTTTTGCACGTCTGGTGTAAATCTGTTCAATATTTCCTGAGAAAATAGCATTTAAAAGCATATCAATATCTATACGCGCGCACCGTGCGCGCACGCAATTCTGATTGTTTTTTTGATGTCGGTAAACATTCGAATCGGTCGAAACCAGGAAGTGTCGGCCGCCATTTTGTCTCTCGCAGTCTGAGGGGGTTAAAAAAAAAGGTGGAGAACGTGAAAAGGGGGCAGAGTGGACAGTTCCTGACCCCCTAGCCTTGGTCAGGGGGTCACAGAAGGACCTCCAAGGGAGAAAAAAACATTTTTTTTTTTTTTTAAATCGCGAGGTGCGGCACGGCACGCACTGCGAACTGTGGGTGCTCGGTGCGCTCTGCGCACCGAGCGCCCACAGCGCTCGCACGGTGCGCAGAGCGCACGGTACGCGCACGGTGAAAAACCTGAAAAAAAATCAGAAATACATAACTTAGCATTTAAAAAAACGTACAAATTCACCGAAAAATCCATAGGTTTCACACACGTTATAGTTACGAATTAGCATTTAAAAAACCTTGCAAATTCACTTAAAAAACCATAGGTTTCACACATGCTATAGTTAGCTGGACATTTCACTCGTAAAAAACCAATGAAATTCCCCCATTATAGTTGGTGCAGGCAACTATAACTCACGCGACTGCAATCCTCTGCTGATGACGTCAGATATTACATCACTGATGACATATGTGTCTTTATGAAAAATAAATATTTGTAATATATGTATAGCTAAAGATTAATGGAAGAAGACATGGGTAAATAAGTGTCTAAATACAGTGATGTAATATCTGACGTCATCAGCAGAGGATTGCGGTCGCGTGAGTTATAGTTGCCTGCACTAACTATAACGGGGGAATTTCATTGGTTTTTTATGAGTAAAATGTCCAGCTAACTATAACATGTGTGAAACCTATGGTTTTTAAGTGAATTTGCAAGGTTTTTCAAATGCTAATTCGTAACTATAACATTTGTGAAACCTATGGCTTTTTCAGTGAATATATATATATATATATATATATATATATATATATATATATATATATATATATATATATATATATATATATATATATATATTTCACAACTGTTGATTCCAAGCCGGAAAAGAATCCACACGAGCCCACTCGATCATCAAAAGCAGCTTTATTCTTCACAGGGCAGAAGAGGACGACGCGTTTCGACCACGTCCGTGGTCTTGGTCACATGACCATAGTCTCCATTTGCACCAGTTAAATAGGGTAAGTGCACTTTTTTTATAAGCATAGACATAAAAGAAATACATAGCAAATTTGAATAATTGCAAATTTAACGGAATTACAATTCCAGAGAAGTAAGGAACATAATTTCACAATACAATTTAATTCATTGTATGATTGTGACAGTGACCATGTGGTGAGTATGCAAAGGTGTAGTTTTGTATGTGTTTTATCTGTCATAGAGGACTAGTGCCTGTTGTTTAAACTATGTGCCCAAATGTGGTGTAGTTTCAACATCGTGTGATGGAGACTTGTTCTCACAACAAAAAGGCGAAAAAAGGTGATGGAGGGTCTAGTGCCCTTTGAACATCTTATCCAAATGGTGACTTGGAGTCGGGAGAACTCCGGTGCTCGTAATTCTATCACTGGTGTGAGATACAGGTGAATTCATAATGATGTTCCTGTATAGAATCAAAGAGACAGTTTGAATTAATGCCATAGTTCAACAAAACCATAGTTTTAGGACAAAGCTATATTTCACATTCACTGGTCACATGTAATTGCATAAATGCTGTACATTCAATAAATTACGATCAGAAAAACAAAAGTGCACATGTTTATAGGGGGGGGGGGGAGGTTTAAGGGGGAGAGAGATATGGGCAGGGCATGAGTAGCCCACCAAGGTCTAACTATTTCAGTATCAATTGGTGTCTTATTGTAGGTGGGAATAAAGTTCCTCGTCCTGATTCAGGCCATCCGGGAATTTGGTGCCTGCCAGGAGGATGAAACGTGATTCGAGTTTGCGTAAAGAGGCAATGCGGTTCCCACCTCGAGCATTGGGTTTGACTGTATCCAATCCAAAAAATTTGGCTTTGGTCCAGTCCGCCCCATGTTCCTTCAAGAAATGTCTTGCCGTGCTGTAAGTTTGGTCGCAATTCGTGATTGCTCGCCAGTGTTCTAGGATACGTTTTTTGATCGGAAAGGTGGTTGATCCGATATACCATAGCTGGCAAGGACATACTATTGCATATACCACGAAGTCAGTATTACATGTAATGAGTTTAGGTATTTTCCAGAGCGTTTTCGTTCTTTTTAGTGTGACTTCTGATACATTGTTGCTGTTTCTACAAGCCTTACAATTCCCACATTTCCGGAAACCCTTCATTTGCTGAAGCCAGCTAGTTTCTTTTGTTTGTAAATGGCTATGTACCAGCATGTCTCTGAGAGATGGACTTCTCATGTATGTAATAGATGGGCTAGCCCCTATTTCATTTCTCAGAATTGGGTCCTGTCTAAGGATGTCCCATCTATTTTTGAGGATACTCCGCATCTGATTGGATTGACTGCAAAATTTCGTTATGAATCTTACTGTTTTTTTGGGAGTGTTCTGAGTGATGACAGTCTGCTTGGTTTTGTTGAGAATTTCCTCCCTTGATTGACTGTCCACTCTTTTTTCGGCCTGCAGTATCGCTTTTCTGGGGTACCCTCTTTCCTTGAATCTCATTTTCATTTCATGCTTCGTTTTTTCATATGTTGGGTTGGTACTGCAATTGCGCTTTGCTCTAAGAAACTCACTATAGGGGACTCCCCACCTGAAACTCGGTGGATGCGCACTGGCAGCATGCAGGATTGAATTTCCTGCTGTTTTTTTCCTGAAAAGATTAGTGCTGATTCTGCCATTGTCATTACTGAGTTTCAGATCGAGGAAATCGACACATTCTTGGCTGTAGTGTTTGGTAAATCTAAGGTTGACATCGTTCTGGTTAAGACAATTAATAAACAGATTGAGTTCTGCCTCTGTTCCTTCCCACACAAAAAAGATGTCATCTATGTATCTGAGCCATTTTGATACACAGAGAGTCCAATGTTCAGTTTGTTCGTTCCAGAGCACCTGCTTCTCCCACCAGCCGACCATCAGATTGGCATAGCTGGGAGCGAAGCAGGTGCCCATGGAAGTGCCTTGTAGTTGTTTGTAGAATTCTTTTTCAAACATGAAAACGTTCTCCTTTAGACAGATGTTAATCATGTCCAAAAGCATGAGTGTGTGTTCTAGCAATTCTATTCTACGTTTTTTGAGAAAAAATTTACAGGCTTTCACACCATCATCATGTCTGATGCTGGTGTATAATGCCTCTACGTCTAGACAAACCATCCAATGATTTGTTCCTAGTTTGACATCATTGATTTTGAGTAGAAAGTCTGTGGTATCTCTAAGATAGGATGAGAGATCTTTGACAAAGGGAAAAAGGAAGTGATCTACATACGTGCTCGTGTTTTCAAGCAGACTGTTTTTTGATGAGACGATAGGTCTCCCTGGAGGTTCGATCATGTCTTTATGTACCTTCGGAAGAAGGTAAAGTGTCGGGGTTGTGGGGGTATTGTTTGTGAGGAAATTTCTCTCGTCCCATGAAAGTAGGCCTTTATCATGCCAAGTTTGAAGTTTGTCATGATAAGTTCTTTTTAGGTCACTGGTATATTTCCTGTCTACTTTACAATAGCATGTGGGGTTATTCAACTGGCGCATTGCCTCTTTGGTATACATCGATCTTGTCATAATGACAACATTACCTCCCTTGTCGGAGGGTTTGATCACTATTTCCTGATCTTTTTGTAGAGTGTTAACCACCCCCCACTGGTTCTGAGTTAGATTGTTACTCTGTGGATTTCCCTTTTTGAGAAGATCAAGGAAATCTTGTGCCACTAGGTCACTAAAAACATCAATGTTATCTTTGGCCAATGTTGGAATGTACTTAGATTTGGCTTTAAATGCTGTACTAGTGGTCTCCGCAGTGTCTAAATCAAGGGTAGTGATAATCTGGGATATCTGCGAACATTCAAGGGGGTCAACAATCCTATCAATGCCCACCGAAGATTCTATTTCCCCCAGGGTGGTTATGGCATGTAATGTAGGTATATCACCAATCGATAAACCCTCATTATCAGTAGTTGGTACTCTTAGTGTTGTTTCGGTCTTTTTGTTAGCATGCATTTTACATAGTTTCAACTTCCTTTCAAATTTATATAAGTCAACACGTGCCTGTGCATAATCAAAACGCATTTCTGGACAAAAGGATAAGCCTAGTTCTAATACATTGATTTCATCTTTGTTAAGTACTTTTTTAGTTAAGTTAATTACCGTCATTTTTGATGTATTGTCCTCCATTATAGTGTTGGTGTCTTCTGGCCTCTTGTTCCCATTCCAGTTGTCCTTGAGTTTCCTGCGTCTGATGTTTCTCTTGTGGTTTTGTCTGCGTTTTCTTGCTTTTTTCTTCTCGGTCTCCCACGGTTTGATTGTTCCTTTGCTTTCTGTAGAATCTGTAACTCCTTGGAAAAAACCTGTTGGTCGGTACTTGTTGAGGCGATACTGCTCGAGGATTCAAGGTCTGAGCTGAGATCAGTCGTTGATCCTTCCCTGCTTGACTCGAGGAGACTCAGTGTTTGATCTTTTGCAAAGTTTGTTCTTATTTTATCAAATTTCTTCGCGAAAGTTAATATTCGTCCGGACGTATAGTCTCTTTCATCTCGTGTGAACTTTCGTTGTTTTCTTGCTATAACGTCCTTCTCGAAGTTTTTCATGCGCTCATCGACTGTTTTGATCATTTCGTCAACTTCCTTTTGATTACTTTCTTTTTTAAAATCCTCCATCAGATCCTGGATTTGTTTAAGTAAGTCTTTATGTTCATCCCAGGCATTCATGATCAGTATCTCTATCATTCTCTTTGAGCAGGCTGTTGTGTTATCAACCCAGTCCTTTAATACCTGTGGTTTGGGTATTGACAGCGTGGGGGTGATAAAGATCCGCAGTCCCCGGGGAATACGATTAACATCCACATAATTCTGCAAGGCAGTTGCTTCCCACCATCTACTAATCTCTTTCCGTCTTAGACGCTCCAAAATATTAATTTTTTGTTTCAGGTTGGTTTGTATGGTGTCCGTTTTGGCATTAACTGTTTGTGTACTGGACTGAGTTTTGCTGAAGATCGCCTTGGCGGATTCCTCACGCCCCTTCATAAACTCGTCTGCCATGATTGTGATGAAAATAAAAGGAAAAGTGCCTTGTTTGCACTCTGCTGTTGGTGATGATCGTACGTATTGAGCCCAATGGCTCACGTAAACTCTGGTCTGTGCAGGTTAAGGCGTGATTTGTACTGGAGGCGGAGAACAGAAGGACGAACGCGCCTGTGCGCTCGTAGTTTTCTGTTCCCGGTTGCCAAGGGAACGCGGTACACGGAAGGGGGCCGCGCACGGGAGCGCGCAGCGCCTTGCCTCCTCTCCCTGGTTGTAGCGACGTACAAGGCGGGTTTTCAGGAAGTGCTCGCACTGTTCACCACAGTGCGCCGCTGCCTTACTCAGGCTCCTTGGTTGTCGATCAGTTTCGTATATCGTAGTTGATATTGTTTTTTCGCCATAAGAACCTGACAATCAGCCGGCGGGTGCTCACATGAATCAGGAACCAATCGGAGGGTGGACGGAGAGAGAGCACCCTTCCTAGCGAGTCGGGGCTTCGCTGGCGGTCGCCGCCGCCTATATATTTCACAACTGTTGATTCCAAGCCGGAAAAGAATCCACACGAGCCCACTCGATCATCAAAAGCAGCTTTATTCTTCACAGGGCAGAAGAGGACGACGCGTTTCGACCACGTCCGTGGTCTTGGTCACATGACCATAGTCTCCATTTGCACCAGTTAAATAGGGTAAGTGCACTTTTTTTATAAGCATAGACATAAAAGAAATACATAGCAAATTTGAATAATTGCAAATTTAACGGAATTACAATTCCAGAGAAGTAAGGAACATAATTTCACAATACAATTTAATTCATTGTATGATTGTGACAGTGACCATGTGGTGAGTATGCAAAGGTGTAGTTTTGTATGTGTTTTATCTGTCATAGAGGACTAGTGCCTGTTGTTTAAACTATGTGCCCAAATGTGGTGTAGTTTCAACATCGTGTGATGGAGACTTGTTCTCACAACAAAAAGGCGAAAAAAGGTGAAAATATATATATATACAAAAATTGGTGCAAACATTGAAATAAGAGAGTATAATGCTAGTGCAAGTAGATAAATTCACTACATATTCCTCTCTGATGCCCAGAAAAGGAGATTCCACATAATGCATAATATAACATTTCATTACAGTTCATCAGTCGAGTGACCTAAGAAATCAGGTAGCATAAAGAAAGAAAAACGTGAGAAAAAGATTGAGAGGGAAGATAGAGAAGACCAAGAGAGTTTAGCAATGTGGTGTACAAAACCACCACTACAGATTATAGTGTCCCAAAAACGATGTGGCCAGCTATTGTAGACAGGCCACCAGGGGGACAGTTGGCATTATCATAAGTGAACATGAAGTTCCTCGTCCTGGTTCAACCCACCCGGGTGTTTGGTGTTGAGACTGATGATGAATTTTGAATCAAGTCTTCTTAGTGCTCACTCCCTGTCTCCACCCCGACTCTTTACGGGAATCCTGTCAATGCCAAAAGATTACATTTTTAGGTTCTCAGCTTTGGTAGAGTTAAGTACAGTGTTGCAGTGGCTAGCCATGGGATACGTGACATCATTGTTTCTGATGGCCCTTAAGTGCTCCAGGATATGTTTCTTCACCGGGAATATTATGCTTCCCACATACCTCAACCCGCATACACACAATAGCACGTAAACAACAAAGTCTGTGTTGCAATTAATGAAGGATCGGATCCTTTGCTGTTTGCCATTAGGTAGGGGAACTGACTTGACTTTAGTACTGTGGTTGCATGCCTTGCATTTTCCACACTTGTGGAATCCTGGGAGTTCCCTCTACCAAGTACTGCTATGTTTCTGGCTGGGTTCCATTAGACTGTGGACCAACAGATCCCTCAGTGAGTTACTTCTGCAGTATGTGATATTGGCACTAGGAGTAACTAATTTGCCAATAATAGGGTCCAGTTTGACTAAGTGCCAGTGTCTCCTGATAATCGCCCGGACCTTGGTAGAATCTGCATTCAAAGTAGTGATGAGTCTGATCTCTGGTTTATTGTCCTCTCTAGGCCAGGGTTTGAGCAGGGTTTCTCTCCTCACTCCACTCACCTTCTTTCTGGCCTCTTCCACTACCTTTTGTGTATATCCCCTCTGCAAGAATCTTTCTACCATTATGCCTTCATCTCGTTCGTAAGCTTCCAGTGTGCTGCAATTTGTCCTGGCTCTGAGAAGTTCCCCGTAGGGAATACTATTCTTCAGCTTGGGTGGATGATGACTTTTGGCATGGAGGATGCTATTGCCAGCTGTCTCCTTTCTTGTGTGTATTGTGTCATTCAGTGCCTCTACTCTGATATCCAGGAAGTCCAGTCTATTATTGCTAGTGGTGCTTGTAGGGACACTGATTACAGATGTCCCTCCCTCCAGGCCAGACAACACCTGAACCTGGCTTCCCAACCCTAGGACCAACCCATGCGGTTGAACGGTCGCCTGGCGCACCAGGACTTCCCGGGGAGCACGCATGCCCCCCCCGGAGGGTGACACATAACTCATGTGTTGTGTGACAGTCTGCCTGGCGCAGATCTCCAGACCCCTGTCCATCTGACAGTGCGCGAAGATCCCCCAGGACAGAAGTGGTGTCACCATGATCATTCACTGGTGACGCAGCCCTTCTGGCTGGCCCCTGACCCACTGGTTCTTCCACTGGGGACTCTTTCCCCCTCTCACCCCGCAATCTGGACTTCTGCACCCTCCCAACTGGAGCGGTAATGCCAGACACCAGAACTGAGGGAGGCCTGCTTACAGACACTCCCCGTTCACGAGACACTAGGGGATCCTGCACAACGGGCAGTCCCTCAGGACAGACTAGGCTCCCCACCTGGTGTTCCCTTAAAGAACCATCCAGGCTCTGAGACTGAGGTTGGGCACTACCGGGGCATAACCCATTCTCACTCCTTCCCCTTAAAGATAGGACGTGAGGCCCTACACCCCTCTTACTACTACAGGACCCAGCTGGGCTACTCTGAGCCACTTCCACCACACTGGGTTTGAAGATACCTGAACCACTCATCTTGGGATCACTCCCCAATGCCTTTCCCGACCCTCTGGACTCCACCAAAAGGTCTGCCTCCAATGTGAGCTCCCTGCGGTCAGATAACTCACTCTCCAACAGGTGTTGGCATAGCTCTGGAAAACAGGGACTTACAATATGCTCTCCCACAATTGGATCACACAGCCCCCTAGCAGGGTTAACCAAACTATCCTTCACCTCACCATCCAGTGCCTCGCACACGTACCCAACACCACTCTCTTGAGATTGGCAAGACAGCATTTGACTGTCTCTGTCACTCAACCCACACTCTTCTGGGCAGTCTTAACACTCTTACACCAGGATCTCAACCATGGGGGAATCCCTCCCACCACTAGGTCTATGAACCCCTGTGCCAGTTTCCCAATTCACCTCAAGAACCAACAAATCATGGAATCACTAATTCGTACAATAATTTATCATAGGGAGAGCATATGCACTGATTAGCAGTGGTAAAGTGCCCAGAGTCATAAAACAGCCAACAAAAGGTCAGAAAAAATATAGGAGGAAGGCAAAAAGTTCAGGGATGACCCTGCAAAAAGGGCCAAGTCCAACAGTGAGGATATGGGAGGAAAGATTAATAACAGTGAAAATTGGCTCACCCATTATTTGTTCCTCTTGCTGGACCGGACTCCCTTCCCACGTGGTTTCTCTGTTCCCTATGCCTCCTCCACCTCTTCTGCTTTTCCTTTGACGTTGCTTTCTCCTTTTTCTTTTGGTGGTTTCCGCTTTGGTCCCTGGCTCTACCGTAAAAAACGGTATTCCTCTAGTGTGGTAAAAGGTATGATGCCACTGCCAAAGGATGCTTGCCTCTCATCTAGGTCTGAGATGTCCGAGCTTGATTACATATATATATACACACACATATACATATGTGTGTATATATCGGTGAAGTCACAAGAATTGAAAATGACGAACATCGGCGACTTGGACACTTTGGCAATCCTCGAGGAATTAGGAAATGAGGGGAGCACACAACAAGAACCTGAGAGAGCAAACATCACGAGAGCTCAGGAACTGGGTGTGTCACAAATAGGTGAAAAGAGTCCTTTTATACCATCTTCGAGATTCTGCCCACAAATGCCAACGGATGCAGTTGACATCTTCTCCGAGACTGTGAATAAAGAACTTCTTACCTTGAGGAGTAAGGAGGAAGAACAAGGGAGAAAGATGAAACGGAACATTTCATTCAATCAAAGGGAGGCATTGCTTAATTTAGAAAAAGACTCGGCGGTGGTGATAAAAAGATAAGGGCTGCAATGTCGTCTTACAAACCAGAGAAAACTACTGCAAAGAAGCCCTGCGACAGCTGCAGGACAAGGAGAACTATGTCCCAACTACGGAAGAGAACTATTTAAGGAGTATTCGAGAGTACGCAGAACTCATTGACAAATGATACAGCAAAGGAATGTTGACAAGAGAGGAGTTCTTGTTTTTGCAGAACCAACACCCTAAAATCCCGACTTTCTACCACTTGCCCAAAATACAGAAAGACGCTACTAGACCGCTGGGGATACCTATTGTGTCGTCATTAGGGGGATTGACAGAGAACATGTCAAACTTTATAGATCATTTCCTCTCCCTGTTTGCCTCCCAATTATCTTCTTATACCAAAGACACAAAAGACTTTCTGAAACAGATTCAAGGTATAGGTTGGGAGTCAGAGTTTGTATTGATTACGCTAGATGTGAGTAATTTATTCACTAGCATAAGGCACAGTGATGGTCTGACAGCTGTAAATAACTTTTTGAAAAATCGTTCAATACGGTACCTGGAGCATAGCAAAATATTTTTAGAATTTATCACATTTTGCCTCAATACCAACATTTTTATGTTCCAGGGTCAAAGATACAGGCAGGCACAGGGAACAGCTATGGGCACTTGCTTCGCCCCCAGCTACGCAAACTTGTTCGTGGGCTGGTGGGAGAAGCAGGTAGCCTGGGCGGATGATAAGGGAGATTGGGTGGAGAAGGTGATGTGCTGGCGGAGGTATATTGATAACCTCTTCATCATTTGGAGAGGGTCAAAGGAATCAGCTAGACAATATATCTCCATCTTGAATGACAATCAGCTTAATCTCGAATTCACTGGGGAAATGAGTACCAAGGAAGTGAATTTCCTTGACCTAAAAGTGTTTGTGAGGGCGAATATTATCCAGACAGCTCTCTATGGGAAAATCACGGCAGGTAACTCAGTCCTACACAGACATAGTAGTCACCCAATGAACCTTATAAAGAGCATCCCTTATGGGGAACTTCTCCGCATAAAGAGGAACAGCTCATTACAATCAGATTATGAGGAAGCTGCTGAGGACAGTGTGAGATGCTTCAGAACCAGAGACTACTCACTAAAAACACTTAGAACACCTCAACAAAATGTCATGGAGAAAGAGAGAAACATACTACTGCAGGACACATATACATCTAGAACAGACAGAGATTCAGGATACCTGAGACTGATAACAAATTACTCGAGTGCAGCAGGAAAAATAAGAACTATTCTGTGTAGGAACTGGAAAGCACTTCAATCAGACAGTGTGGCGGGTAGGGAAATCCTGGACTATCCAAAAATCTCATTTAGGAAATCTAGATCTATAAGAGATCATTTAGTGGGAAGTCATTTACCCCCAGTAAAATCAGGCTCCAGTCTACAGGAACTACATGGTTCATATTCATGTGGGATATGCAAAGCGTGGATGAGTAGTAAAAGAGTGGTTTCATATCTGATCCCAGGTTGCCACAAAGAAAGAAAAATAAGGAAATTCATGACCTGTACCACAACTTATGCAGTTTATTGTCTGGTATGCCCATGCATCATACGCTATGTGGGTAGCACCATACATCCGGTAAAAATGAGAATGCTAGAATTTCAACAAGCAATAGCAAATAATGATGCCAATTACCCCGTGGCACGCCACTTTGCAAGTCATCATAGGAGCAATAGGGCACTCCTACAGTTCTTCTGTCTAGACTGTATCCCTAATGATATCAGGGGAGGAGACAGAGAGAAAAAATTATGACGCCTGGAGTCGAGGTATATAATCAATCTTCAGACGAAGTTTCCAAGTGGGTTGAATGGAGGGGAGGAGCTGGCAACTCATTTGTGGAGCAAGCATTGAGCATATGATGAATATTGTTGTGATCATGAAGGACATATTACCAATTGGATCTATAGAGCTGGTCTTATGAGTTAAAGTGGGAATATTGAGTTATGTAGTCCGTAACACTTAATTATGCCCATCCAGGGCAATATGAATGATGCATATACATCAAAGAGGGTTTGAGTACTTATGCCCATACAGGGCAGAATAGTTGTAATGCAATTCATTAGGCTAAAGTGAAGTGTATAAAAACTGGCATGCAATACGCTGAGTAAAAAGTGATTTAATTAATTTCCCACTGGATGAAATTGTTGGTGGTATCAAGTTGAGACTGGATATATTTGTCTCCTTTTAAGTATAAATCTTCAAAATCATGTTGATTTGTTCTTTAATTGCAATGAATTGAATTGTAATTGATTAAAATGCTAAATCAATGAAATGACTAAGAAATATATGAATTATAGACCACTTGCACATTCCAATATGGCGCTTACTGTCTGTTAATAAAATGTCCTTCTTCAGCTTTTATGATTTGAAGTATATGTATGTCTGTTTTCATGGCGCCCGTCGACACTGACGAAGGCTTAGGGTGAAACGCTTTTGTTTTTGAATTTTGGGCACAAATTAAATCCAGATTGGATTTTGTACCAACATGAGTGCTGGTCTTTATTGTTTCTTTGGGACAGTGAAGCGTAATATAGACATATATATATATATTTCATATAGAGAATGGTAGCCCCAACATCAATTTCTATTTTCGTATAGGCCCCATTAGTACCAGGCCAGAAAGGGGGTAGGTTTCTGACCAGTTTCTTTACCAAGCTCATCAGCGTTTTCAATTCCCCCAACGTCCGAAATAACAAGGCCTGTCAAACGAAGCTCCTAGTATCACCAGGTCATCCCCAACAACTTGGAAGTATCTTGATATTTTAAACTACTGCCTCCACCCTTGCAACCTGCATGCATAAATCGATCTCCTCTCCTTCAAAATAGTACATACAGAAGACAGTGGAAATTTTCATTCACAATATATGCTTTCTAAATACTGTTATCTCCCTTGTCACAGTACTCTGTGCTCTGCAGAAACCATGAAGAGAGAAGACTTGCAGTGGGTCACTGATTTGGAAGGGGGTATGAACTGGACCGGGATGAGCAGAGCACTAGAAACTGTATCCATTTTAATGAAATAAGGTTTCTTATGAAAATGTGGCATAACTAAAATACATTATAGATCACTCTGTCAGACCATATATTAATATTGTTTAAAGCGCAACATCATTAATTCTTCAGTTACAACTATTTGCATCATAAAAAGCATCAATTCATACAAAGAATACATCACCCACATATGCACATTTGAAAAAAGCTCAGACATCCTCTCTGATTAATTTTAAATAATCACTATTCCCACTATTAATCTTTATTGATCAGCCAATAATTAGCAATTGTCTGATCATTGAACATTGAGCATTTTCCTCCATCATCATCCTCATCGCTTGGAGGTTACTTTCCACAATTTGCTGTTTTTCATAGTTTGTACTTCTTTACTGTACATAGCATTTCCATTTTTTTTGTACATGTTACTTACTTCGTATCACAAGTAAAGTGCTCTGTTACCCACTCAGGTCATGCTTGCGCTATATACAACTTTATTAATGAATAAATAAATATAATCTTTAATTGCTGGTAAGCCTCATCCTTATGTTCTTCCATTTTCAAATCCATTGATGTTTTCCTCTGTTTTGATTTATTGTTACCTTTAGTTCTATTGTTATATTTATACTTTATATACTCTAGTCATTTCTATAACAGAAATAGAACAATTGCACAAATCATTACAATTACTAACTTGGGCTTGGAATTGATTAAAGCATGCCACCACCTATATTACCTAACCACTCACGAGTCTTGCCAAAAGTTTTTCCTAATTCGCTAAGCCAAGATCCTACAGTGTCCCATAGGCCAGATTCCAACAGAAATCTATTCTTATGTGCTAAATTAGTTATGTTAGTAATGAAAGAATCAATATCACTACTATCATCAGGTATGTAAGTGCAGCACCTTTTAGCCTTAATTACCTTACAGACTCAACCCTCATTCACCAAAAGAATATTTAAAACAAGGTGGTTCTGTATGACCAGAGTCATAATTGCTAACACTTCTACATTTGCTGGCTTAAAAGACAATGCTATATCTACCACTGCAGATAACCATCTGGTTTTCACATCATTGAATGCTACTCCCATAAAAGGAATATTAGTTCCTCATTTATCTAAGAACACCTACCCAAAACTTTGTTTCACTCTCTTAAAACTACATTCCTCCTCAAGATTGTTCACACAATAAACTTTTGGAAAAACTAAAGCTAAACACCATGAACGTACTCAATTTCTTGGTGAATGTAAACAAGCAGTCTTCCCACAAACATAATAATTCCCCTCATAATGGGTTCTCCTGTAGACAAAAGATTTCCACTAACTTCATAAGATCTGTCACACTTGCTCTTACCTACAAACTCCTCCTCATTCTTTTCGATGGAACTATGCCTTACAATGCACATCTCACCTCTTCTTTCTTGCTCCATCTTCAGTCTAGGATGTAAACCTGATAATCTATTCTCATCTTCTTTGCTCATTTCCTCAAAGGCAATTTTCTGCTCCTCCAGATTTCTCCCTACTCTCACTCCTCTTTTGTTATATTCTCTGACAAACTCATGCTCCTCTCTACTCAAGAGAGACAATTTTGTTTTTATCCAGGTTGGTATCATATCTGGTTTGTGCAATCACTCTCAAATACTCACCATACCTAATTTCTGTATAATCTAATCTTCATAAATGAACAAATTCTCTAAAGACACATTAAAATCAGTCAAATAGAGAGAAAACAATTCTTCACGATTAAAGAATGAATTACAATTTTAATTGACCATGCATGTGAAATTGTTAGCTGAGCGTAGGTTGCCCCCTTCCCAGCTGATGTAGGAAGATATATATAAACATAACATTTGTTAACCTTCATGATTACAACATGCTCCCTAATCATTTTAGTATTCACACTATCCCTAAAACCATTAACTAAATGTTCTCCATGTACTGTTATATCTTGTTTATATTCATCATGATTAGTTAAAACTTTGGCATTTATGTTTGTATGATTTGAATCTGTCCACCAGTTGAGCCCACAATCACCATCACATATCCAAACAGCTGAACATAGAAACAGAGATCGATCATTACAATTGCATACCTTCATATATATTCACAAACTCATTTTCCCTATTCATACTTACAGTCCAATATGGTTCAGGAACACACAGTCAGTACAGCTAGTCACTTCTCAGCAAAAACTCCTTTCTCTCTCAGACCTTACCTTAGGAACACAAAAACTATAGGAAACATTTGAGGACCCCTTTAAAAAGGAGGTGATCTTAAGGTAGCCATCCTCTGCTACAAAATTATGTGGGATCCGAATTCTAATAATCTACTGAACCCCTATAATCAATGCACTTCGATATTTACCCCAGGCTGTTCAGCTCCATGTTTTTCCATTCATCTAGCAGCAAGAAACATCACCCTTCAAAGTAATCAACAATTTCATTAGCAGAGTACAAACCAAATAGAGGGATCACTCATTAACTGAGTACTAGACAGATCATGGAAAAGTTTAACATATTTTTTATAGAATTCTTTACATAAGCAATACAGAAGGATGCAGGAAATGCCATACAGGCTCAAATACAGAAAAACTGCACAAATTAATAATTCCTAGTTAGGCAGTTAAGTCTCTCTCAGTTCTAAGAGTCAAACTCATAAAGAGTAACTACAACATTCTTAGGGAGAAGAGAAAGACTCAGGTAAATCGGACAGAGTCTCAGGAGAAAAATGAGAAGATGCCCGGAATCTTCAAAACCAGGGGTTTCTATATACATTTTATGCATACACAATTAGAAAAACTACAGATCCATAATAGCACAATCATAGCTAGCTAACATTGGATAAATCAGAAACACATTTGTAATAGCTAATAACCATTAGCCCTAACCCAGGTCCTGAGATAAGAGAAATGTTCTGTTTGCTTTCCCAGCAACTGCTCCCCAGAGATGTGGTATTCAATAGGAAACTTTTTTCAGACAAAGATTAATTCAAAATGTTCTTCTGCAGTAGTACATTGGAACTTCCAGTGGAAGTTCTTCACAATGATACATGGAAAACACGGTGGAAAGTTTCACTCACAATGCATGCTTTCTAAAGACAGTCATCTTCTACGTCATAGCACTCTGTGCTCCATAGAAACTATGAGGAGAAATACTTCCAGTGGGTCACTGATTGGGAGGGGTGAATGAGCAGGGGCAGAATGAGCAGAACACTAGAATCTGCTTCCATTTTAATAAAATGGTATCTCACATGAAAATGTGGCATAGCTATAATATATTATTAATCACTCTTATAGACCATATATTAATATTTTATTAAGTGCTACATCATTATTTGATCAGTTATGGCTATAAGTATCATAAAAACTATTAATTCAAACAAATAATATCTCACCCAAAATTGCACATTTGAAAAAAGCTCAGGCAATGTTACTATACTAATACTAATTCCAGAACCTTCCCCTGAAAAACTCTTTTGCTGCTTCCAAGGAGAGTCCCTGAAATCGTTGGTGAACTCAGAAAGACAGGCATTTACTCCAAACTTAGGAGCAGAACTTTGACTCAAGGGCTCTTGAGAGTTTACTGAAAATCCCAGAAGGCTCCTGAGATCCTGTTTGTCTACCTACCTGTCAATTTCATTTTACCCACAGGTAGGGGTGGGGCAGAACTTGTGAAATTTGACAGTGGAATTCCATGGATTTACATAAAAATTCTACGAGATTCTGCAGAGTTCCATCAATGGGCCAAAATAGGCACACCGTGCTGCTCGCATTGTGATTTAACGGTGGTAGTGTGTTCCACACTAAGATATCAGCATGAACTGCAGCATTCTGAGTGCAAGAGGGTGCAGCTGCTCAAGATGATTTTGCTACCGCTCAGGTCGATGTTCTACTCGAGCGGCAGCCTTCTGACTCTGAACGTTTGCGACTGCCTGCGACCACCCGCTTTAGAAAAGTCTAACAGGGTGTCCTCCTAGCGGCTGGAAATCGTTCTAGGGGACATCAAATTTTGCTTGTGCTTACCAATTTACCATTCTGGAGCAGTGCAATTGCAAGAATTTGCCCAGGACTCCACATTGCAAGAGTAATGCAGAGCCATGAAAATTCTGCCAATTCCGTGTTGGGAACAGTATATTCTGCCCACCCCTACTTACAGGGTGGGCTACAACAATGGATGAACCTAAATCTTTGGTTTGGAAGCAGAATACTGCTTAATAAATATATTTGTGGTTATAAATTCTATTTTTTTTATAAAGTGATTTTTTTTACCAATATAGAATATGCAACTCAGTAAAGTTGTTAAATTTTATTTAAATAGTCAAAACCCTAAGAACCTATAGTCCAGCATTAAATTATGTGAGACTCATTTCAAAGTATGTAAACTATATGTATCATACAAAAATGTTTTCAATTAGATAGAAACCAAACTAGTCACAAATGTTAATATAAATAATTACAGGTATGACCACATCTACAGAGTACTCAAGAGAATTTAGAGGCTAGCAAACACCGACCCCCCTAAAATCAACTGCAACTAATTGCCCTGTTTGGCCTAGCTATATTTTTATCAAGTATTTCAGAGATGAATAATCCATTACAATTCATATTTGTGTTCATTGACAAATTACATTTCTTTTTGCACCATTCAGAAAAGTGGTAGGTGATTCCTTGTATCTCCACTTTTGGGCAGTCAATAATTATATGTATGTATGTATGAGAAATCGGGTTGTTGGTTGAGTGGGGTGTTAACTTTGATCAAGCAACAGCCACAATACCTGTCAGGGTGACCCACAAATGTCACTAAATTAACCAGTGCTTAACCCTCTGGTAGCTTGGCACAAAACCAGTCAGGCATAACTTAGAGGCAACGTGTAGAGTATTGATGCAGGACACAAACAGTAATGATGTAAAAACGCAATACAAGAAAAATCCCACACCAGTTTAGAAAAATTTAATAAATTATTTGACACCATATGACAAAAACCTAATCAGTTGAATCGGAGTTATAGATTTTAAAATTTTAAGGTATCAACAATTGCCTAAAAGATAAAGGTGCCAACCATGGACATCTAGTCGCGCGAGACCAGGTAAGTATGTGTTAGTATCTGTATGAATAAGTGAGGTGGTGTGTGTATAACTGTATAGGTGAGTAAATGGAAGTGTGATTTATTCATTGCATGACTAACTGCTGTGTAAGTAACTCTATGGGTGAATGGCTGTGTGTGAGTGTCTGTATATGTATATGAGTGCATATGATAGTGGCTGTATTGATGAGTGACTGCATGTATGAGTGACTGTATGGGTGAGTGAGTAGATGTATATGTAGATCTAGGAATTAGTGAGTGGGTATGAACAAACTGATATTGGAGTGTCTATGGTTTTGAGAATGGCATTCTGTATTTTAGAGAGTGTGTATTTAGGGTTACATTAGAGTGTGAGGAGGTGCATAAGATGACCACATAGATGATGTCATCAGTGAGTCATTTGAGATATCATCAGGGATGTCATCAGTGATATCACAGACCATGTCATTAGTAATGGTAATGTAATATGTGACGTCATCAGCAGGGCATTGCGAGGGGGCGAGTTATAGTTATTTCAACTAACTATAATGGCCGAATTTCTCTGGTTTTCTATGAGTGAAATGTCCAACTAACTATAAAGTCCCTGAAACATGTGTTTTTTTTAGTGAATTTCTAAGGTTTTAATATGCTCATTTCTAAGTATAACGTCCATGAAAACCTTTGGTTTGTTTGCTGAATTTCAAAGGTTTTTTAAATGCTAAATTCTAACCATGCCTACAGAGGTAGGACATGTGCAGAAAGAGGAAGAAAGACTGGAAAGAAGCAAGAGAAATGCAGAAAGAGTCAACAGACGCCCAGAAAGAAGAAAGAGGTGCAGAAAGAGGCCTTGTTGCAAAGTCATCCTGTGCCTCTAACTTTCTGCTGACTGGTACTGGTGGTAACTGATTCTGACTAACCAGGCCTGGAGCCAGTGCTACGCCGAAAGACACTTAGAATACAGTGAAAACACCTACATACACTAGGGTACACTATGGGTTGGGGTACCCCTGCGATTGGTATGACCTCCCCTGTAAGGTACTAGTACATAATAGGACAGGTTGATTAAAACTACCTCTAAGTCAGAGGTGCAGAAAGAAGCAGAAGAAGTGCAGAAAGAAGCAAGAGAGGTAGAGAAATATGGAAGAGGGGTGCAGAAAGAGGCAAGAGGGATACAGACATTTACAAAAGAGGTATAGAAAGAAGCAAGAGCAGGGCAGAGAAAACAAACAGAGGTGCAAAAAGAGGCAAGAGGGTTGCATAAAGAGGTAGGAGAGGTGCACAAAGAGACAAGAGAGGTACAGATAGAGGCAGGAAGGGTGCAGAAAGAAGGAAGAGAGGTGCAGAAAGAAGCAACAAAGGTGCTGAATGAGGTGTGAAGGGTACGGAAAGAGGCAAAAGAAGTGCAGAAAGAAGTATTAACAGTAAGAGGCAAGAGAGGTATAGAAACAGGCAGGAAAGGTGCAGAAAGCGAGAACAGGGGATGCAAAAAGATGCAAGAGGGGTACAGAAAGAGGGAAGAGGGGTGCAGAAAGAGGTAAGAGGGGTCAAGAAAGAACCAAGTTAGGTGCAGAAAAAGGCAACAGAGGTGCAGAAAGATGCAAGAGATGTGCAGAAACAAGCAGGAGAAGTGCAGAAAGAGGCAAGAGAATTGCTGAAAGAAGCAACAGAGGTGGAGAAAGAAGCAAGAGAAGTGAAGAAAGAGGTAAGTGAGATACAGAAAGAAGCAAGAGCAGTGGCGAAAGAACCAATAGAGATGCAAAAAGAGGCACAAGGGGTACAGAAAGAGGTAGGAGTGGTGCACAAAGAGGCAAGAGAGGTACAGAAAGAGGCTAGGAGGGGTGCTGAGAGAGAAAGAAGAGAAGTGCAGAAAAAGGCAAGAGAATTGCTGAAAGAAGCAACTGAGGTGTAGAAAGAAGTAAGAGAAGTGCAGAAAGAGGCAGGAGAGGTGCACAAAGAGGCAAAAGGGGCACATAAAGAAGCAAGAGGAGTGCAGAAAGGAGCCCCAGAGCTGCCGAAAGAGGCAAGAGAGGTGTAAAAACAGGCAAGAAAGGTTCAGAAAGAGGGAACGGGGTGCAGAAAGAGGTAAGAGGGGTACAGAAAGAGGTAGGAGTGGTACAGAAAAAGGCTAGGAGGGGTGCCGAGAGAGAAGGAAGAGAAGTGCAGAAGGCAAGAGAATTGCTGAAAGAAGCAACTGAGGTGTAGAAAGAAGCAAGGGAAGTGCAGACAGAGGCACGAGAGGTAAAGAAAGACACTAGGAGGGGTGCTGAGAGAGAAGGCAGAGAAGTGCAGAAAAAGGTAAGAGTATTGCAAAAAGAAGCAACTGAGGTGTAGAAAGAAGCAAGGGAACTGCAGACAGAGGCACGAGAGGTAAAGAAAGACACTAGGAGGGGTGCTGAGAGAGAAGGAAGAGAAGTGCAGAAAAAGGTAAGAGTATTGCAGAACGAGGCAAGTGAGGTGCAGAAAGAAGCAAGAGCAGTGCATAGAGAACCAACAGAGGTGCAAAAAGAGGCAAGGGGGTGCAGAAAAAGGTAGGAGAGATGCACAAAAAGATAAGAGATGTCTAGAAAGAGGCAGGAGGGGTGCAGAAAGAAGGAAGAGAAGTGCAGAAAGAAGCAACAGAGGTACTGAAAGAGGCATGAAGGGTGCAGAAAAAGGCAAGAGAGGTACAGAAAGAGGCAGGAGAGGTGCACAAAGAGGCAAAAGGGGAACAGAAAGAGGCAAAATGAGTGCAGAAAGGAGCAAGAGAAGTACAGAAAGAAGCGTCAGAGGTGCTTAAAGAGGCAAGCGGGGTGCAGAAACAGGCAAGAAAGGTTCAGAAAGAGGGAAAGGGATGCAGAATGAGGGAAGAGGGATACAGAAAATTGCAAGAGGGGTGCAGAAAGAAGCAGAAGAGGTGGAGAAATAGGGAAGAGGGGTGCAGAAAGAGGCATGAGGGATGCAGAAAATTGCAAAAGAGGTACAGTAAGAAGCAAGAGCAGTGCAGAATGAACCAACAGAGGTGCAAAAAGAGGCAAGAAGGGTGCAGAAAGAGGTAGGAGAGGTGCACAAAGAGACAAGAGGGGTACATACAGAGGCAGAAAGAAGGTAGAGAAGTGAAGAAAGAAACAAGAGAGGTGCTGAAAGTGGCCCAAAGGGTGCAGAAAGAGGGAAAATAAGTGCAGAAAGAAGCAACAAAGGTACAGAAAGAGGCAAGAGAGGTGCAGAAACAGGCAGGAAAGGTGCAGAAAGAGGGAACAGGGATGCAGAAAGCGGCAAGAGAGGTGCAGAAAGAGTGGAGAGGGGTGCAGAAAGAGGCAAGAGGGGTGCAGAAAGAAGCAAGTGAGGTGCAGAAAGAGGCAACAGAGGTGCAGAAAGAGGCAAGAGAGGTGCAGAAACAAGCAGAAGAAGTGCAGAAAGAGACAAGAGAATTGCTGAAAGAAGCAACAGGGGTGTAGAAAGAATCAAGAAAAGTACAAAAAGAGGCAAGTGAGATGCAGAAAGAAGCAAGAGCAGTGTCAAAAGAACCAATGGAGATGCAATAAGAGGCAAGAGGGGTATGGAAAGAGGCTAGGAGGGTGCCGAGAGAAAAGGAAGAGAAGTACAGAAAAAGGCAAGAGAATTGCTGAAAGAAGCAACTGAGGTGTAGAAAGAGGCAAGAGAAGTACAGAAAGAGGCAAGTGAGGTACAGAGAGAAGCAAGAGCAGTGCAGAGAGAACCAGAGGTGCAAAAAGAGGCAAGAGGGGTGCAGAAAAAGGTCGGAGATGTGCACAAAAAGACAAGAGATGTACAGAAAGAGGCAAGAGGGGTGCAGAAAGAAGGAATAGAAGTACAGAAAGAAGCAACAGAGGTGCTGAAAGAGGCACGAAGGGTACAGAAAGAGTAAGAGAAGTGCAGATAGAAGCAACTAAAGATACAGAAAGAGGCAAGAGAGGTGCATAAACAGGCGAGAATGGTGCAGAAAGAGGGAACAGGGGTGCAGAAAGAGGCAAAAGAGGTGCAGGAAGAAGCAAGAGAGGTGCAGAAAAAGGGAAGACGAGTGCAGAAAGAGACAACAGGGGTGCAGAAAGAGACAACAGGGGTGCAGAAAGAAGCAAGAGGGGTGCAGAAAAAGGAGAGAGAAGTGCAGAAAGAAGCAAAAGAGGTGCACAAAGGGGCTAGAGGGATGCAGAAAGAGGCAAGAGCAGTGCAGAAAGAACTAAGAGATGTGCATAATGAGGCAAGAAAGGTGCAGCAGGAGGCAAGAGATGTGTAGAAAAAGGGAAGAAGGGTATAGAAAGAAGCAAGAGAGGTGCAGAAAGAAGCAAGAGAATTGCAGAAAGAAGCGAGAGGTGCAGAAGGAGGGACAACGAGTGCAGAAAGAGACAACAGGGGTGCAGAAAGAGACAGCAGGGGTGCAGAAAGAAGCAAGAGAGGTATAGAAAGAGGCAATAGAAGTCCAGAAAGAGGGAATAGGTGTGCAGACAGACGCAAGAGAGGTGCAGAAAGAGGGAAGAAAGATACAGAAAGAGGCAAGAGGGATGCACAAATTTACAACAGATGTGCAAAAAGAAGCTAGAGCAGTGCAGAAAGAACCAACAGAGGTGCGGAAAGAGGCAAGAGGGGTACAGAAAGAGTTAAGTTATGGAAGCTTGTAAAGCGCGCAGCTACCTCCAACGGAAGTGTCCCGGCGCTGAAGACCGCTGGGGAACCCGTCCTGGCTTTCCCTGTGAAATGGTCCCTATCTGGGTATCTCCAAGGTGAAACCAGGCATCCCCGGCGTCTGTGGGGGGCCGTTGTAGAGATGAGGCAAGCTTAATGCCCAGAGTTGCCGAGTGTGTTCCTGGTTAGAGTAGGTACCGAGGCGAGAATTATCGAGTCCGTTTTGACCCTGGTCCACGACCCTGCCGCGTCGGGAATTGAACCCTGGTCCCTGGCCGATTCTCTGCATGCGGGTCTGCCGCCTCTAACCAGTGAGCCACACCTCTCTACAAGAAAAATGCAGAAAGAAGCAACAGGTTTGCAGAAAGAGGCAAGAGAACTGCAGAAAAAGGCAAGAGAGGGACAGACAGAGGCAGGAGAGGAGCATAAAGAGACAAAAGGGGCACAGAAAGAGGCAAGAGGAGTGCAGAAAGAGGCAACAGAAGTGCAGAAAGAAGCAACACAGCTGTTAAAAGAGGCGAGAAAGGTACAGAAAGAGGGAACAGGGGTGCAGAAAGAGGTAAGAGGGATACAGACATTTACAAGAGGGGTGCAGAAAGAAGCAGGAGAGGTGGAGAAATAGGGAGGAGGGATGCCGAAAGAGGCATGAGGGATACAGAAATATGCAAAAGAGGTGCAGAAAGAAGCAAGAGCAGTGCAGAAAGAACCAACAGAGGTGCAAAAAGAGGCAAGAGTGGTGCAGAAAGAGGTAGGAGAGGTACACAAAGAAGCAATAGGGGTACAGAAAGAGGCAGGAGGGGTGCAGAAAGAAGGTAGAGAAGTAGAGAAAGAAACAAGAGAGGTGCTGAAAGAGCCGCAAAGGGTGCAGAAAGAGTCAAAAGAATTGCAGAAAGAAGCAACAGAGGTACAAAAAAAGGCAAGAGATGTGTAGAAACAGGCAGGAAAGGTGCAGAAAGAAGGGAGAGGGGTGCAGAAAGAAGCACGTGAGGTGCAGAAAGAGGCAACAGAGGTCAGAAAGACGCAAGAGTGGTACAGAAACAAGCAAGAGAAATGCAGAAAGAGGCAAGAGAAATGCTGAAAAAAGCAACAGAGGTGTAGAAAGAAGCAAGAGAAGTGTGCAATAGATGCAAGTGATGTACAGAAAGAGGCAAGAGAGGTGCAGAGAATGGCAAGAGAACTGCAGAAGGAGGAAAGAGGGATGCAAAAAAGAAAAGAAGTGTGCATAAGGAAGTAAGAGAAGTGCAGAAAGAAGCAGTAGAGGTGCCGAAAGAGGGAATACAAGTGCAGAAAGAGACAACAGGGGTGCACAAAGAATCAAGAGAGGTGCAGAAAGAGGCAAAAGAAGTGCAGAAAGAAGCAACATAGGTATAGAAAGAGGCAAGGGAGTTACAGAAAGAGGGAGGAGGGATGCAGAAAGAGGCAGGATGGGTGCAGAAAGAAGCAAGAGAGGTACAGAAAGAAGCTAGAAAAATTCAAAAATAAGCAACAGGGGTGCAGAAAGAGGCTAGAGGGGTGCAAAAAGAGGCAACGGAAGTGCAGAAAGAACTAACAGAGGTGCAAAAGGAGGCAAAATAATTGCAGAAAGAGGCAAGAGAGTTGCAGAAACAGGTAAAAGGGGTGCAGAAAGAGGGAACAGGTGTGCAGACAGAGGCAAGAGAGGTGCAGAAAGATGGAAGAGGGATGCAGCAAGAGGCAAGAGGGATGCAGAAATGTGCAACAGATGTGCAAAAAGAAGCAAGAGCAGTGCAGAATGAACAAACAGAGGTGCAGAAAGAGGCAAGAGAGGTACAGGAAGAGGCAAAAGAAGCGCAGAAAGAATAAAAAGAGGTGTAGAAAGATGCAAGAGAACTGTAGAAAAAGGCAAGAGAGGTGCACAAAGAGAAAGGAGAGGTGCACATAGTGGCCATAGGGGTACAGAAAGAAGCAAGAGAAGTGCAGAAAGAAGCAAAAGAGGTGCAGAAAAAAAGGCAAGAGAGGTGCAGAAACATCCAGGAAAGGTACAGAAAGAGGGAACAGGGTCTCAGATAGAGGCAAAAGGGATACAGAAATTTTAACAGAGGTGCAGAAAGAGGCAAGAGTGGTACAGAAAGAGGCAAGAGAAGTGCAGAAAGAAGCAAGTGAAGTGCATAAAGAAGACAGTGAGGTGCAGAAAGAAGAAGAAAGGTGCAGAAAGAAGGAAGAGAAATGCAGAAAGAGGCAAGACACAGAAAGAAGAGAGGTTTGTGCACCATTAGTACCAATTTAACACCCACAATTAGCAATAAGTAACACATGACCATTCCAGTTTGCAAAGGGCCTTCCGCAACGCTGTAACAGGTAACGCTGCATTTTTGGGAACATTTGAGCCGTTTGAACTAAAACAATGTTTTTTTTTGTTCAAATCTGAAGATTATTCGACAGATGATGCAATCTTTGGCATATACGGAAAATGTTTAATTATGTGAAAATTGGTGCAGCCGAACAGTCACATAATTCCAGTATCCCTGCTCATACCTCCGACTAGGTCCAGATGTGCTCCTCGGTGGTTCCTTCTTTTTTTGTGTCTCATTGAGTTTATAGTTTAGCTTCTATGGAAATGAGGAAGACTAAACCTGAGGTTACCACAACACAGACTACAATCCCACATAATTACTCTCCAAAACACATAATCCCACTCCACATAATTCTTACACACTAAATACCACATACTTTCTATTCACATAATTTCACTGCACAACATACCACATACCACATTATTCCACTACACACAACGTACATCCACTGTACACCAAAAAACATTAGTAAAAATATTTTTACATTTACAATGCCAATAGCTCTAACTTTTGCAAATGCGAGACCTATTGCATTGCAAATCCTTGTTAACTAGAAGTCGCGCTTGCAGAATGGTGGAGAAAAGGGGCTGGGCCTCTGACCAGCGCTAAGGAATTCCCATGCGTTGGACATACAGGAGGTACCAGGAGGGCTTCTTGGCCCCCAAAGTCTCTCAGGAGTATAATGGACTTTATCCCCCAACTAGTAGTGTGCCAGGAGGCACGTTGGCAGAGTGGTGGACTAACGGGGGCATGGCCTCCGAAAACCTCTTAGAAATCCCACTGTATGGGGGACAACTACCGCTCCTATTACCTACAGTCAGCCCCAAACACAAGGATTGCTCAGATCTCATAGCAGGCCATGCCCCCTTTGCCCACCACTCTGCAAATGCGCTCCCTGTGTGGGGCTTACTGGTGGTACCTGGTGGGCTAGTTGGCCCCTAAGGACCCTTAGGATGGAAGGGGACTTAATACCCCAACCCAGAACATGCCAGGAGGCACATTTACAGAGTGTTGCAGGGAGGGGGAGGGGCCTCCCACTAGTTGCCGGTTTCTTTCTTTATTTTTTTAGGAAGGGGGCGTTGTGGCCCCCCTTCTCTTAACCCTTTTGAGTAATTTTTTTAAATGAAAAAGAAGGGGGCTGTGAGCCCCCCTCCTGAGGCTAATTACAGCCCCGGGGACCCCATCCCCCGGGGATAGGCCATTCCTATTTTGTTTTGAAAACCGAGGTGGCCAAGCGGCCCCCGTCCCGGGCTATTTTCAAGAGCCGGCATTGCTTTTTGTCAAGGGGAGCTGCTAACATGCAGCTCCCCTTGTCCAAAAGAAATTCTGCTCTCGCTTCCAAGAAGCAAAGCAGTGTTTGCTATGGCAGGGCGAGAGCCGTCCTCCCGTCCTGCCATAGCAAACGGCAATGTCCCTGGGGTGGGCACCCTGGGACATTGCAGGAGCTGGCCCCGGGGGGTGGTGGTTCCCTGGTCCATCCAGGGCTCCAAGAGGGGGGCCACATGGCCCCCCTCTCAGCAAGTTTGAAGCCCCGGGGAGGTGTCAGTCACCAGGGCTGGAGGTCAGATACAGACCCCATATTTACATATTCAATGCCCCGGGGAGGTGGTGGTCCCCGGGACAGTGCGGGTAGGAGCAGGAGCCCCCCCTACATATTATAATTTAAATTTAAGCCCCGGGGAGATGGCGGCCACTGGGACTTGGGCGGTCTGCGAGGCCCCCCTGCCCATAATGAGAAATGCCACGTGGAGGGGCGGTCCCTGGGGCAGCATGGAGGAAGAGTCCCCCACCAATTTTATTTTCAAGCACTGGGGAGGTGGCAGTCCCCGGGGGTTGCCAAGCGGCCACCTGTCCCCCTCACATTAATAAGAAATCCCCAGGTAGGTGGTGGTCCCTGAGTCTACAGGGGCCCCCGCGGGCCCCCGCATAACAATGAACCATTGCCCCCAAGACCTGTCCCACCCGGGGGATTAAAAGCAACGAAGCACGGGAGCCCATGCTTCATTTAAAAAATATATTTTTCATCTTTTTGTTTTACTGTTTTCTTGTGACTCGGCATGCCTTCTCCCAATTTGTGTGTAGGTCCATTGCCTCCCGCCAGCAGGTGCAGCAGGGAGGCCCCTCAGGGAAGTCCCGTTTCTACATCATGTAAAAATAAGAGCATGCCATCAGCATAGAGGGAGATGTTAACAGCGGTATGTCCCCACTCCAACCTTCTTTTCAGATGATGCCAGCAAAAGGCTCAATGGCCAGTGCAAATCCTGGTCTACTGTGTGTAAGAATCTCAAAGGACTCCAAGATATTCTACGCATGCTTCACCCTCGCCCATGCTCTATTGTATAACAGTTTCATACATTTAGACCAATCAGCAATCCGATCATGTGCTGCATCACTGCTTGCATGTAGCATCACTGTAGAGTGCCGAAGGCCTTACAAAGATCAAGTGAGAGAACAACCGCATTGGGAGTGGCATCCAGGAAGACCTCATCTAACACATGCTGGAGGCGTCTAATATTTAGGGAGGTTTTTGGTGCAAGATAAAACCATTTTGGTCCATGTAAATTAGCATGTGCAGGGGAGGTTGCAGGGGACTGGCTGGGATTTTACTAAGGGCCTTATTACGCTTTTGGCAGTCTAACTGCTGAATGGCCGCTTCCGTGACCGCTCAAAGACTGCTGCAACTGTGGCTTTCCCACCACCGTATTACAAGTTTCCCTATAGGCTTGTGGTGTGGCTGCGGCAGTCTTTTAGTGGTGGGCAATGTATTTCCATAGATATCGATGACTGTGTGTACATTCGTACTGCGTTTGTGTTGAATGCACATGTATGCATGCTATATGTGGAAAAATATCACCTACCCATTGCCGGAGTCCGACCCATATGTGGCAGTCCCGGTAATGGGTACTTACCTGTATTTCACCAAAGACGGGGCCGTATTCCTTAGAGTGAAGATGCACCTGTGTAGGGGGGACCTGGAGAGAGAGATCCACGTCACAATCTGCTGGGAAGAAATGGAAAGAGGTGAACATGCACCCCAAATCTTTGTTTCTGCTGACCTTTAAGTGGCGGTCTGATCGCTGCGGTCGGCTCGTCAACTCGTAATATGGATGGCCCTGTTGTACCTCTCTACCACCCAATGGAGGGTGCCTTCCTCCAACCACAACCCTGGTGGTCAGCAGTGTACTGGTGGTGCCAGCGGTCCAGCTGCCGTCTTCGCGGAGCCAATCTGTCCAACTCGTAATATGGCAGATGGCTCACTGCTGTCGGACTGCCACCGCTGGGATGGCAATCCACAGAACGCCACTCTTATAATAGGGCCCTAGGTATCTTGTAGTCAATGATCAACATCAAAAAAGGATGATAGGAGGAGGTCTCAGGGGTTTTTGGTGAAGATATCAATAAAGCTTCCTGACAGGTTGAGGGCAAGGTGCCCATCTCATAGGCCACCTAATACAGGTCAGTAAGGTGGGTCACAAGGAGAGGGGCAAATGTCTGGTAAGCTCAGCAGGGAGATCATCCACTTTGTGGGCATTTACGGCCACCAGGTCCTTGATGGACCCCCTAATTTACTGCACCGCAATCGTTTGTCCAAGTGATTATCGGACGTTATCTGGGAGCCTGGGGAAGGCTAGCCCCACTGGGTAAATTACATCCTCCTCAGATAGATGGGATCCACTATTCATGGCTCGGCAGTGCTGTAAGAACACATCATGAGTGTTGGTCTGTGTCTGTTTTAGGGTACCGTCAGAAGCACGAATCACTTGCACCAAATGAGTGTGAACCTCTGGTGTGATGAGCCAAGCCAAAAGTCTCCCGCTCTACCTCCCACAGTATGTGCCTTGGCCATATATTCTTTGAATGAGAAGTGGCTCAATCTCTGCAATGTTTCAGCATGCTGTCTTTGCACCTCCAGGAGTACCGAACTCAGAGGACAGATTAGCAGTAGTGCTGCCTCTAGGTCCCACAGCTTGGCCTCCAATTCGGTGGATCTGTGGACTCCTATCTGCCAGTCAATAAACCCAGATCACAACTTTAAATGCCTCCCAGAGAGCAAATGTGGATGCCGTGGACTGATTACTTTGGAAGTATTCCCTAATGGCGTGTCCCAGGGAGTTCCTAAAGATGGTTCATGCAACAGTTCTGGGCGAAGTCTCAAGGTGGGGATTGCGGTCGATCTCCTCTCCCAACCTAAGTGCATCAGGAGTGGATTATGATCAGAGAAAGTACGGGCTAAGTATTTTATCTGGGAGGTCATTCCTGCAGTGGCTGGAGAGGCGAATATCCTATCAAGTCTAAAATGCAGATAATACACTAGGGAATAGAACAAGTTTTTCCATTCCTGTCAGTACCTCTGTCTACAGAAAGTCGAGTAGCGGAGAGGTAGGCTGGTCAAGCTGCCAATCTGCTATGCAGTCAAAGTCATCAAAGACCGGGTGGCGCTGAGCTGCAGCACCAGAAACTCCAGGAGCAAGGTCTTGTTAACATTGGAGGGCGTATAAATAGCCTCACTCAAGGGGCCTCTCATCAAGAGTCCCCCAAAGGCACACATATCTGCCTTCTTCATCTATGTTCTGAGATGTGCAGCTAAACCGAACCCCCTACCCGGATTCAGATGCTTGTGCCTTTGGATAAGGAAGAACAGCTAGTCGCAAAGACCTTTCCCCTCCACATCCAGTGAAAGTGAGCAAGTTCAGACCTTGCTAAATGTGTCTCTTGGAGTAGAGCAATATTGACACCTCACCATTTCAGAAATTAGAATAGAAAGGTACCTGAGAAGTCATTATGGGGTTTATATAATTGGTGGGACTCTGCTATCCAGCCCCACGTGCCCCAGTCCATGCCTGTGGGAGAGTTAACATCGGAGTGTACTAAACTGTGGGTGAGCCCCTGATGTGTGTTTAATGTGGTCATCACATGCCTACTAAATATGAACAAACATTCCCCAACTCCCACCTCCGGGGGCACGCGGACAACGGTGAGTCGTCCAAAGTCCATCAAAACAGCAACCTGAATGCAACAATGTGCCACAGACAATGGCATTCCAAGGAACTGCAATAAGGAGTGGTCACTCTCCATTGAACCACATATGCGCAAACCACCTGTTACTCACCATCCCAGTGTGGAATACAACAAACGCTGCCCTACATCCTCTGTTGTGGGCACCCTGAAAAACTGGTCCAGACAGTTCATGGACCCCCCGTGACAAAGTTTGGGAACAAGAGGTGAATCAGAGATCATCAGCCATGCGAAGAGCCAGGAGCGGGTTATGGGTAGGCCCCTCTGTGGTTGGGTCTAAGTCAATGCCAGCAAAGGATGAATCAGAGAGGCGATCCTCTCATGGGTTGTGGGCCACGCTGCTAAGGTGGCTCTCAGCCTTCAGGGCAGCTTCCTTATCAAGGTCTATCGGCCTCCTGGTCAGGTGGCCCCCACAAACGAGCGTGCTCTATGATGTCCCACATGCCTTGTGGGAGATGTATGGGGGCACCATCCGAGCCAGTATGGTGTCTCTCGATCCAGTCCCACACATCCACTGGTGTGTCAAAGTAATGTGAATGATAATCCACCATAACTTTGAGATTGGGCGCCAGAAACAACAGCACATGCTGGAGAGGGAACTTTTGATGGACTTCATTTTGTCCGCAAGTTTGTGGTGATCGCCCCACAAGATAGTCATATCTATCCCGACTCTATCTCTTGGCCTTGAGGGTCTCCCCAGTAGCATTAATGGCCTCCAAACTGTGAATCAGGTTTTCGGGGACCAAACCCCGCACACAGGTCTCCTCATTGTACAGTTAAGTCTCCTCCACATGAGATGGCATGGTGTCTGAGCATCACTGAGTGTTCCCCTCAGTCCTTGATCAATTTGGTGCAACCCATACTGCAGCAGGTCTAAGGCTAAGGGCAGCAGTGCACACCAGATTAATATCCCGGTGGGGACGCCAAGAGGGGCTCGACGTCGCCTCAAGATCAGCAGCCTGGGAGTCCAGAAGCACCCACGG
Source organism: Triturus cristatus (assembly GCF_964204655.1). Taxonomy (NCBI): domain Eukaryota; kingdom Metazoa; phylum Chordata; class Amphibia; order Caudata; family Salamandridae; genus Triturus; species Triturus cristatus. The sequence goes on along the minus strand of NC_140582.1, from coordinate 518,909,851 downwards.
TGAGGTTGTGGGTGAAGTGCTCACAGATAAATTGGAACGGGGGCCAACATATCCCCCAGGGCCCAGTTTAGTGTACGGATGTTTCTCTGTCATTGGTTTTAGCCACCTGGATCATGGGACTGGCAGCTGAAGAGTGATCAATGCGCAGACCCCTCCGGTACTTAGCAACACTAGATATCTCGAATGGATTGGAATCAGATATTTGTCAGCATTCTGTGGGTTAGGTTCTCAAAAAAAGTTCTGCTGTTTGCCCCAATGGTATAAGAATAGACCTGGGACCATATTATACATACAGTGCAACTTCCTTGCCCCCAGGGAAGTGCATTCATGTGAAAAATGGAGCAACTTCTTTGAAGCCGCTCTGTGTTTCACAGTGCAAGCGGGAACCTGCCTGCACTTTTAAAGGGAAATAGAGATCCCCTTGCAGACAGGTGCAATGCATGATTTTACCTGCCTGCAAGAGGTGTCTGGTGGGTGCATGGGACCCCGTTTTCCCTCTCCAGAGGGCTGCCATCAGAGGGTGCACTGACAATGCACCACTTTTTAGGTAACACACTGTTAGTGCGCCTCCTCACAGCTTCTTTGCCTCTGCACCAATGTCTGTAATACGGTGCGGGTGCAGAGGAAAAGGGATTCCCTCATTTGCATGGAGCCACGCCCCCATGCAACTGAGGATATACCCTATGATGATAGCACTAGTGCTTTATGTGTGCCAGTGCTATCGATATTACAGAAGGGGAGGAGCGTCTGAGGCCCTTTCTGTAATATCAAAGTGCTCCAGGGGCATGCACAGTGGACACAAATGTCCGTTGCGCCCATCGGGGAACTCCTCCAATATAACCCCTAGGATGTTCTGAGCCAGAGTTACAGAATGACTTGAAAATTTCAATGACCAGTCATTGTCCTATGTCAATGACATATATTTTACGGATGATGAATTTATGGAATACTTGACCAGAGTGGACCTCATAACTATGGGGTTTGTTCCTATGGGGTATAAATTTAATTTCAAGAAATTGAAAATTGCCCACCTCAATGTCCTATTTCTGGGATATGAGCTGTCAAGTGAATACAAAAGCCTGGTGAGCCATTTTTTAGAAAAAATCACATTGCTCCAACCTCAAATGACTTTAAAAAATTACAATCCATAATAGGGTTTCTATATTTTGGCAGGACATACATTACAGATTAAGCATAAAAGGGAAAAAGCATTCTACAACATTATATGTCCAGACTTCTCAAGTACACACTGGACACAGGAACAAACAGAAATTCTGTGTTTCGTACACACTGACAAGATAGCTTCCAAACACCTACCCACACGGGTAAACACAACAAACCTAGTCATCCAAGTGATCATGGGCACGTCAGGGTACACTTATGTCAAGTTCAATGAGGGTGACCCTGTATCAATCTCATATAAATCGCATTGATATGCAAATGCGGAACTGTGTTTTGCACCTACTGAAAAAATACTCACAGTAGTACAGACTGCTGTAGTGAAGGAGCAAGCCCTGGCTCAAGAGAAATGCATAATTGTCGTGACCCTGGTATCGACCTCAGTGGCGGTCATCAGAAAAAGCATTCCACACCCTGAAACTCTCCATCCACAATGAATACAATGGGCTAAATCGCTTACTGCAACAGATGTAGATCACAGATTTGATTCTACTTTACAAACACAAGCCTTCCTGCAGTACAAACAAGAATATCTTCTGCTTTATGAAATAATACCTCTAGATTGCTATGATTACATCATCTACACTGATGGTTCTGTTCAGCCTACCATAGGGACAAGTATTTCACAAAAACAATGGTGAAACCCTGTGTCCCTCAGAACCTGGGTATATAGCAACAAAACTACAGTGGTTGAGGAAATATGAATTTTGTGATCAGTTATGTCCCCTATCGTAGACCCCAACGGCTCCATGTACATGCTATAAGTACATGTATGTTCCCTCCTGCTCCAGTTCTGAAGACGCAAATATATGTGCGTCCACCGCCAACATGTCCTCTTTCAGATCCACCATGAATGGGTCAGATATTCCTTTTCTAAGTATGAAAGGCCACCGACTTTATGTGGTTCACTTTCCACATATTACAGATTCAGGCGAGTAGGCCCGAATTCTGTCATCAAGCCTTTTCTGCCTTCTGCCTCTGAAAGCTCCAGTCTGAGCCTGCATCTGTGACCATGAACTTTGTCTTACTCCCTGCGCGGCTAACGGTGCCTGATCCAGCCCGTCGCCTGCCAAAAACTGTATTTCACCTTCAAGATTATCTCCTTCGCTCCTCATCCGATGCATTCCTGTCTAGTAGTTTAGGTAAACATTCCTCCAGCTACCGTGCACAAGGCCAGGCCTTGCTGCCCTCATGCAAGTAATTCATAGCCCCGTTACCATGGAATATTCCTACCCCCTCGCATCTAGTGTAGACACTTAGACGCTTGTACACGCACTAACAGTCAGTATAGTCAGTATAGAATAAGATTCTATCCTAAGAGACCTCTCTTTTTGTATAACACAGTTCTTTAAACATAGGATATTAGATATGATTTGGGATTAGGTTGACATAACCCCAGACTTCTGTCTCCACATGTAGAGCTAAATGTCAAGTCCCCTTCACCCTCTAGTTGCACGTCAATCACACGTCATGCGGCTGCGCGCGCATCTCTGCCAACTATTTCTGCTGACATTGCAGGATTCTCTTATGGATCCACCCACTTATGACATCATGTATGATGACGTTTATTAAATTACGCCCTCTATTAGCTACGTATGCATCTTTATCAGCTGTTACGCCTCTTGCATCTGTTTCACTGTAATGTATTTTCTATAAAACTGCTTATCTGTCAATAAAATATGTCCTTCCTTCCTGAACTTTCGTGGTGATGGAATAGAATGCCCACAATTCGAATTGTATTCCTTTGTATAGGAATAAAGCCTTTTAAACCCTCTAATACCACGGATTCTGCCTCTCATTTTACTGAGTTATTCTTAATAGACTTTACCGCATAAAAAATAGTACCGGTAACGAAATATTTACCACATAAATTGGCGCCCGAACAGGGACACTTTCTCATCTCACGCGCCGGCGGTGCGTTGCAGGCCCGGTCTCCTGCCACAGCTGAACGGACAAAAACGCGTACCTGCAGGATTTCCTGTATCTCCCTCCGGCCAAGCGGGGACGACTGAGGCTGCGATCAACACCCAGACGAGGCGGTGAGAAGTGCGAAGTATCCCGACCAGAGCCTAGCTGAGAGAGCAAGATCCGAGGTATACAGAGACCCGCCAGGTTCCGAAGTTCCGAGTCCAGTCGAGTCGAGTCCAGTCCGGTCCAGTTTCAGTTCCGTTCCGAGGCCTTCCGTTCCGAGCTACCCGGTGAGTACCATTACCGGGGAGGCATTTTACGTGCACATAGTCTGTGCCGGTCAAGACGGGTTTGGGTACACAAATCCGGTCTGCACTGTTTTAGCAGTGTATCTGTACTGTTTAGCAGTATATATAGTATGTTTTGCATATAAATAAGTATTATTTAGTGTCAGTATAATGTCAGTAACTAGTTTTCTATTATTTATCATTGTTCGTAAAACTGTTAAGTGTTAAATGTTTTAAACTACGTTCTATATACTGTGGTGTGAATGACTGTTCATTATTGTGTTTTCTTGTATAAAGTGTGTTCTAGTAATAAGGTTTAAAAATGCCGCTCTTTTCGAAACTAAGACAGATCAAAACTAGAAAAGGTGTACTCGAAGAAGCTGTTCCCATCCCACCGAGGGACACTCCAGGGTACTTTATGTATCATAAGCATGGCCTAGATGCCGTATTATTTCTTGATTTATGGGTGGACTACACCAAAGAATTACCAGAGAGTCAGAGATGGCCCGCAGCGGGGACCTGGGATGCAGATTGCATCATGCGAGTAGAAGAAGAATTATGGAAAAAGAAAGCTAGACAGTCACAGAAAGATGCCATTGAGTTATGGCGTAAAGAATCGTATAGACGTACAGAAAAAGCACTAAGACAGGAAGATAAGGGTAAGGAGAATTCAAATAAAGTCCGAGAAAATCTATTGATTGAGGAAGGTACCCAAGCAAAATCAGAACAAATAGATAGACAAAGAAACGCCCTTATGAATGGTATGTATCCACTCTTGGCCGAAGGGTTACCTAAGGCTACTCCGGAAATACCAAAAGACTTGCCACCCCCATTGTTTCCGATAAAAGCACACCCCAAGGGGCATCCCAGAACCGCAGAAGATGTTTTCCTTTCCTCTTATTTAGATGACGCAGCTCCCGAGTATGTTAATACCGCACCACATAGACCGCTTGCCGATGATGCTCATCGCCAAGATCCTCCGTCTGTACCTCCGCAACAACAAGCTCTGACACACATTCCGACAAGCACATCTGTTTCTACAGCTTTTCCCGCAACGACGGTTGCTGTCTCACCTTCAACAAATCCTTTCACGTCCAGCACCCCAGACGGTGCTACAGGAGGTACGACAGACATTTTTTCTACGCCACCCAGAGGAAATAAATTTTCCCTTAGAGAATTAGCACACCAACGTACGCCCAAACTAGCAACTCCCGACATGCTTAAGGAACTTCTAGTAGATTGTAGATATGATCCTGTGCCCGGTAAACGGGACGAAATGCTGCTGTCATCATTACGTATTAGACGAGCTGCAATATATTTAACGAAGCTACCAGGAATGGCTACACATTTAGAAAATATATATCACTTTGTCCAGTCAGGACGAGGTCCTGAAAGTATTAGCAGAGCTATGGAGTACCAGAAAGCGGAGGTACAGGGACAACTGTTACGTTTCCTCATAAACTGTGTAATCAGAAATCAAGACCGGCCTGGGGTAAATACGGAAGAAATGCAAAAACTTGTCATTTGGGGCCAGAATATATCAGAAGGGAGACATGATAAACAGTTATGTATAGTAGCTATGTACCGAAAGATCCGCAAAGAAGTAGAACGAATACACGAAGAAAGATTAGAGGTAGACGCCGCTGACCTAAACAGAGAGGAGGAGGAGCAAGAATCAGAGCAAGTAGACACGATAGCTTATGTAGGTAAAGGAAGACCCCATAATAATACCAGAGGTTTTAACGACTCAATACGTCCAATACGTTCAGAATATAATAGACATCTTCCAAACCCTATGCTAAATACAAAAACCCCTGAACATTTATTCCAAGCCGCTGATAAATTACTCCGAGATCGAAGGGGGTACCACGTGCTCGATTCCATGGACGAACAAGAATTAGCCAGGTCAGCAGTACAATGGGCTGACAGTCCCAGCGAATACAATGACGATGTACTTGCACACACGTTTCTGAATCTAGACCCATATGAACAGCGTTTAGCTAGTATATACATGATTCAACACCTCCTTATATTATATAAAAGCCAACACTCCGATCCAGGACCCTTACCTGACATATTGACAGAACTACTCACGAATATATGGAGAGGGTCAGGTACTGATTTGATTAAGGAAATTCTAGAATCCCGAAACCAATATTTAAATTTCATATGCCCAGAACACGTTCCAGTTCCCATCATGGGAAGAAAAATGTATCACATAGATAGACAGAATCCGTTACGCGAAGTACACCCAATTAGAGGTGCCGGTGATAACTTTACACGCGTGTTTGTGTACACGCCTATAACTAAACTGGAATTATTAGAAATGAAGAAAGTAGTACCCAGCCATGACAAGGACCCAGCAGGTTTCCACCGTGAAATAAAAGACATGTTACTCATGGGGGAGTATACCTACCCCGATATTATGAAAATACTAAAAGTCCTGTTACCCGCCGGTGTTTATGAGAAACTCAAAGAAAAAGAATGGGAGGTGGGAGACCAAAAGATAGATTGGACAGCATTAGAAAACTAAGAAAAGGCCCGAGCTGCAGGAGCAGGGCTTGGGGAAAAGACTACAGCACTAGCAGGATTACTAATACAGGTACTGCCACGTTTATTAACTACGAAAAAGGAAGACTGGGGTGCAATCTCAGCCTGTAAACAAAAACCAGATGAAGACACTAGTGATTTCTATTCCCGATTTGAAAAATGTTTTAGTATAAATAGTGGCATAAAAGCCAGTAGTGAGTCATATCCACATCTGTTTGTGACAAAATTAGTTGAAAATTCTCTGCTACAAGTCAAGAATAGAGTACTGAAATTCGAAAGTACCTGGCAAGGTAATACCCCATCACAGATGCTACAGATGTTACAATATCATCACAATAGAATTAGAGAAGAACAAGAACACGAACAAAGACGTATGAAAGATACAAAAATGAAAATGCTTGTTGCACAGTCAGTTCCAGCCGATAGTCATCAAAAGGGTGATTCCGCAAGTCCTGCAAAAGGGACATGCAATTATTGTAAACAACCAGGTCATTATATACACGATTGTCCAGTCCTGAAACATAATATAGCCACAGGTAGAACACATGAGAGACCACGTCTACCCAGACAGGATCAGAATCAACAACAAACGCCTCAGCAGGCACAACCTAGGTTAGCTCCGCAACAATTAGCTCCGCAACAGGCAGCTCCACAACAGATCGTAGTACCACCACAAGCGCAGCCTACTGCTGCAACTCAAGCAACAACACAACAAATGTATCAGTATGCACAAACAGATTATCCCGATTATCAGCGATACTCATGAGATAGCCTAGAGAGGGAAGTTGGCTTACCCCTTATAGAGGTTCCTGTAGACCAAGAGGGACCTTATGTACATAGTGAACTATTAGGGGAAGACAGAAAGTTTTTACTTGATACAGGGGCAAGCAGAACAACTATAAGACGCAGTGAAGTTCCAGGGGCACCCCTCTCAGGCTCACAAAATATTTCCCTTGGATTTTCAGGAAAACCGATAATAAATGACGTAACACAACCTCTTCCACTTACAGTCGGTCCATTGACACGTACTACAGATTTATTGCTTACTAAATCATGTCCAGAAAACTTGTTAGGTATAAAAACATTGAAAGCTCTAGGAGCCATAATATGTTGCTCTCCGGAAGGAGTACGACTATTTTTACGTGAATTTAAAGGTCACTACGTATCCAGAGACATAGATTACCGACTGCAGAATTTACCTACACATTTATGGGCACAAGGCCCCACTGATGTTGGTTGCATGAACATTACACCATATCGAGTCACACTAAAAACAGGAGTGGTACTACCACGAATGCGACAATACAAGTTACCTCCAGATGCTGTAGTGGCTTTACTGCAAATCATTGACGAGCTTATTACCCAAGGAGTGGTTGTGGAAACTGACTCCAATGTATGTAATTCCCCGATAATTCCGATCCTTAAAAGAACGGATCCAAAAGCACCACCAGTATATCGATTAGTTATTGATCTGCGCGAATTAAATAAATGTATTGTACCACAATACCCTGTGGTCCCAGATATCTCTTCATTACTCACGGCTATTGACTCAGAAGCGACGTTCTTCACTGTAATTGATCTCAAGAATGCTTTCTTTAGTGTCCCAATAGATCCGGAAAGTCAATATTTGTTCGGTTTTAGTTTAAATGGACGAAGCTTTAAATTCACACGCGCACCTCAAGGATTTACAGAAAGCCCCAGCATCTATAGCCAAGCACTGAAACGAGAACTTGACAGTATACACATGCCAGTTAACACTGCCTTGCTTCAATATGTCGATGATCTGCTGATCACCGCCCGAAGCGAACATGAATGTGAAACAGCGTCACTGACGGTTTTGAAATTTCTGGCCGACAAGGGGCACAAGGTGTCCCCTTCCAAGCTGCAATTCTGTGTACAGCGAGTTGTTTATCTTGGGCACTCGCTGTCCAAGGAGGGAAGGCAGCTTACATCCGACCGCATCCAGTTAATTGCTAACATGCCAGCACCCAAGACACAAAAGGAGGTGCGGGCTTTTATAGGCCTCACTTCATACTGTAGGCAGTGGATCCCTCAATATGCATTTCTAGCAAAACCACTCATCCAGTTGACAACACAGGAGGCAGCCACATCGATTGTCCTCCCTTGGACTCCAGAACATACACACGCTTTTGAAAGCTTAAAGAAAGCTTTATGTCAAGCACCTGTCCTAGCAACACCATGTTACAGTAAACAGTTTATACTCTTCGTTACAGAACGCGAAGGTACTGCTTTGTCAGTACTCACTCAGGAACAAGCAGGATCACACAAACCATGTGCTTATTTCTCTAGTACATTAGATCCAGTAGCTCAGGCACTTCCAGCGTGCCTGAAATCAGTGGCAGCAACAGCTTTAGCAATCAGACAAAGCGATGCCATAGTGTTAGGACATCAATTAACAGTACAAGTACCACACGCAGTAGAGGTTCTCCTGAACCGCACACAAACACAACACTTGACTATAGCAAGACTCACCGGTTACGAACTAACATTGTTTCAGCCACATATAGAAATCAGACGTTGTAATACGTTAAATCCTGCCACACTGTTACCAGTAGGCGGAACAGATCCATTGGCACATGATTGTGTCGAAGTCATTACTATCACGACGAAACCCAGACAAGACTTGACAGATATCCCTTTGTCAGATCCAGACTTGACATTGTATGTAGATGGGTCATGTATGAGAACAAGTACAGGAGAGTTAGTGGCCGCTTACGCAGTCACAACAGACACTGAAGTCATTGAAACAAATTGTATTAACACTTTGTCAGCTCAAGCAGCAGAGCTCACCGCTCTGACACAAGCCTGTATTCAAGCCACAAATAAAAAAGTCAACATATACACAGATTCACGTAATGCATTCGGAGTCGTCCATGACTTCGGCGTACTGTGGCGAGAGAGAGGTTATTTAACTTCTCATGGTGCCCACATCCAACACGGACCCCTCATTCAAGCCCTATTAGACGCGATTCATCTACCTACTGCAATATCGATTATGAAATGCAAAGCCCACACAAAAGTTACCGATATCATTTCTCAGGGTAATGACCTAGCTGACAGAACAGCTAAACAGACTGCTCAGAATCAGACTCACACAACTGACATGACAAAGACAATAGTCCTGACACCAACACATTGCATGACAGTTAAGGATCCCGCCCTTGATGTAATTGACATACAGACACATGCTACACCAGAAGAAATAAAGAAATGGACTGAATTAGGAGGGATCCAAACAGATCAAGGTTGGATGACGAAGGAAAAATCTATATGGTTTCTTCCCGACTCAATGGTCCAAGTCATCATTAACACTATACATAGTCCAGCGCACCTAGGAGAAAAAGCTATGCTAGACAGCATTCAACACATTTGGTTCAACAAACACTTGCGAGCAGCAGCTAAACAAAAAGTTCGTACCTGTATGATATGTTGTCAGTTTAATCCAGGTAAAAGCATCCCCGTAGAACAGGGTGGATTCCAAACTCCCGATCATGCTTTTGAAGTCCTCCAGATGGATTATATCCAGATGGAACGATGTCGAGGATTCAAATATGTTCTCGTAGTTGTCTGTGCTCTTTCCCGTTGGACAGAAGCATACCCGGTTTCAGATTACACTGCCCCGACTACTGCCAAACAGTTAGTTCGAGAATTCTTCCCACGGTACGGTTTACCACGTGTTGTCTATTCAGATAACGGCCAGCCGTTCTCATCCGAACTAATGAAACACGTTTCCCTTCTATTAGGCTATCAATGGAAATTTCCCTGTGTCCGACATCCCGAGGCAGCAGGTCTCGTGGAACGTCATAATCAAACTCTGAAAATTAGACTGTCCAAAATATGTAGAGAAAAAGGAGTTGATTGGATAGTAGCCTTACCAGTTGCGCTCTTTTACATGAGAATGGTAGCACATTCTCGAACAGGGCTATCCCCGTATGAGGTGATCTTCGGTAGACCACCAAATATGTGGGGGACGCCTATACCTCGCAAAATCACTGATGTTGACTGTAATATGCTGACAGATTACCTGGCTTCCTTGATGTCTGCACTACAATCTTGTCGTTCACAGGTATCCGCAGCTTTTCCCGACAATACTGAGGTGAAGCCCCATGACGTGGTTCCTGGTGACCTGGTGTTGGTCAGGAACTTTGATCGGAAGACCCAACTGGATCCTAGGTGGAAGTCACCGAAGTTGGTTTTACTCACCACAAGGACAGCTGTGAAAATCGAGGGAAGGAAAGGGTGGTTGCACTCGAGTCATATCAAGAAATTTTATGGACTACCATCCAGCATAGATACTCAACCCTGTATTCCCTCACAGACAGACTCAAAGCTCCCCTTGGTTGAGCAATCGAACTCAGAAATTTATAAACTAAAATTGAGGTCTAGTAAGTCAGACAATTTGATTGTTTAAGTCCTCTCCAAGGTGAATCGGTTGAATTTGTCTCTGACATGTATCCTCTAGACCGGAATCGAGAAAGAAATCCTCAGATGCTGCTCAAGAGGCATGCGTATTGTAAATCATTTCGTAGTCACTGCACAGTAACATTATTAATTTTGTTTTTTCTAAGTCTTCTGATCATCATTGTCAGCATCCTATTGCACATGTATTACCCTATTCCTAAGCGTGCTTATAATATAACTGCAGAACATTCTTTTAGTGAATTACCTCCACATGAATTGTCTTATAGATTTGCGCTGCGCAATAACACTTTCATTAGTATGTTACATCATTCCCATCAAACCAGCAATGCCACAAATTGTTGGATATGTGGCCGACTCCCTCCCTATCAGAACTATAAGGGAGTTTTGCCCCTCTTTCCCTATCCATTCACACACAATGGCTCCTGTGGAGCATGGTTTAGTTTGATTAATTCCCTAGATTCAAATTCCGCAGTTTATCAAGACAGCTGGGTATGGGGAAACCTGAACTTAGTTTTGCTTAAAGTCTGCTACCCTAACAAGGAGGGACTTCCCAAAAGAACAGGAACTGATCTAGAAAATGAAGTATATGGATTAGGTAATTTTACACTTAACCTCATGATCCTGAACGTTGAATCTGAAGCTACACCAACCTTGCCCGCCATGTCAGTATTCCCAGTAAAGGGGGAATTATGTATAAGAAAAAATGGCTCCATACACATGGGCCATAGTAAATGCACCACTGTAATAAAATTCAGTGATCAAGGCAAGTCTACATTTAGAGCTTCTCGTCATTCCTACTTTATATGTGGCCAGACCGCATATATATGTCTACCTTTAGATTGGGATGGTACCTGTTACATAGCATTCCTTCTGCCACCTGTTTTCCTAGCTCCTCCTGATTATCATAGAAATACCCATTTAGTACACAATAGACAGCAGAGAGATCTCCCAATTGTCGATTACACTGAAACAGCATGGGAAAAATACACAGATTTCAATAAAGGATTCTTTCCCTATATAGGTACAGTTACTAATAGTAAGCTGATACGTAGATTAACCAGAACCCTTGAAGCAGTAGTGAACGAAACTATTTCCGCCTTAGGCAATTTAACAGAAGAGCAGTCTGCCATGCGGATTGTTGTGCTTCAAAATCGTCTTGTCCTTGACGTCATCCTGGCCGATAGGGGCGGAGCTTGTAGGGTCATCGGATCAAGTTGCTGCATTTTCATACCAGAAAATTCGCCGTCAGTATATAAAGCCATAACTCGCCTTCATAAGATTGTAAGCCAGATACACCAGAGTCCAGGCACCTGGACTTGGTCAAGTTGGTTCTGGGGCGTGTTGTCAGCCTGGGGATGGAGAATCCTATCCTTCCTTGGTATTGGCTTTCTCATACTATTCAGTTGTTGCTTATGTCTACAATGTGGGCCAGCGATTTGTGGTCTGTGTGCCACCTCGTGTATCCCACATCCAAGTTTTCGCTCAAGATCCCGGAAGAAGAAAGAAGAACAAATGATGCTATATGAACAGATCGATGGATTGATGAAGATCGATATCTCCTAAGGGTCCGAAGGGGACAAGGAGGGAATGAGGAAATATGAATTTTGTGATCAGTTATGTCCCCTATCGTAGACCCCAACGGCTCCATGTACATGCTATAAGTACATGTATGTTCCCTCCTGCTCCAGTTCTGAAGACGCAAATATATGTGCGTCCACCGCCAACATGTCCTCTTTCAGATCCACCATGAATGGGTCAGATATTCCTTTTCTAAGTATGAAAGGCCACCGACTTTATGTGGTTCACTTTCCACATATTACAGATTCAGGCGAGTAGGCCCGAATTCTGTCATCAAGCCTTTTCTGCCTTCTGCCTCTGAAAGCTCCAGTCTGAGCCTGCATCTGTGACCATGAACTTTGTCTTACTCCCTGCGCGGCTAACGGTGCCTGATCCAGCCCGTCGCCTGCCAAAAACTGTATTTCACCTTCAAGATTATCTCCTTCGCTCCTCATCCGATGCATTCCTGTCTAGTAGTTTAGGTAAACATTCCTCCAGCTACCGTGCACAAGGCCAGGCCTTGCTGCCCTCATGCAAGTAATTCATAGCCCCGTTACCATGGAATATTCCTACCCCCTCGCATCTAGTGTAGACACTTAGACGCTTGTACATGCACTAACAGTCAGTATAGTCAGTATAGAATAAGATTCTATCCTAAGAGACCTCTCTTTTTGTATAACACAGTTCTTTAAACATAGGATATTAGATATGATTTGGGATTAGGTTGACATAACCCCAGACTTCTGTCTCCACATGTAGAGCTAAATGTCAAGTCCCCTTCACCCTCTAGTTGCACGTCAATCACACGTCATGCGGCTGCGCGCGCATCTCTGCCAACTATTTCTGCTGACATTGCAGGATTCTCTTATGGATCCACCCACTTATGACATCATGTATGATGACGTTTATTAAATTACGCCCTCTATTAGCTACGTATGCATCTTTATCAGCTGTTACGCCTCTTGCATCTGTTTCACTGTAATGTATTTTCTATAAAACTGCTTATCTGTCAATAAAATATGTCCTTCCTTCCTGAACTTTCGTGGTGATGGAATAGAATGCCCACAATTCGAATTGTATTCCTTTGTATAGGAATAAAGCCTTTTAAACCCTCTAATACCACGGATTCTGCCTCTCATTTTACTGAGTTATTCTTAATAGACTTTACCGCATAAAAAATAGTACCGGTAACGAAATATTTACCACATGGTTCCATAGGGTAAGACTGATTTCTTCACATACGCAAAGGTTATTCAACAAATATCTGATTTCTTCACGTAAACATAGGTTATTCAAATGGTATCACTCAACTTAGATACCACAGCAATACAACAGAACAATACTTCATAAATGTAAGATACAATCAAAAAGATTTTATTTAGTGTCTAAGGCTATCAAAAGACACAGTGACATATAGTAAAGTGAAGTAAGTGCTCAATGACTGTGGTGACTTGAGTGCATTATATACAGGTGTAAATAGAATATTTACATAAGAACAGGCTGAATTTACGATTAAGGGAAAGAAAGGGGGAGGGGTCAGACCAAATTAAATCAATGTCTCAGGTAGGAGGCAAAAATGCTCATCATTCTTAACCATGAGACTTGGTACAGCTGAGCCAAAGTATAACGCCGACGTTTCGACCCTAAGGACAGCCTAATTCATCGTTGTCATGGCGGGTCTTCTTCAAGGCTAGGAGGTAGTAGACAGCCTAAAATTAAGATGATTCTATCAGGGCGTGTGTTCCAGAACTGAAAATGGCCAATTGGCAGTACCGGCATGGTGAGATACTCACCGAAGTTGAGGCATCAATTCCCTCAAGCAAGCTTCTTTCAGTCGAAGCTGGTGGGTGCCTAAATGAAATGGGAGACGGTTAGACTACTCAACCATAAAGACGATTAATGTCATAGAGCCAGAAGTGAATGCTGGTCTTACCTGATGAGAATCAGGGACCCACGTTTTCCTGAAAATCGCGATAAAGGAAAAAGTACTGAAGTCTATTCAATGGTCTCGGATAACCTCTTCATTTGGGGGCTAAGGTACAGTAAAGAAATGCACAACAATGTACCTATTTGTCTGGATAAACAATTTAAGCAATCGTAGGAATCATGTTGATTAAAAACACAGTCTTACCTGATAAGAATCAGGGACCGATGTTGTCCTGAACTACGTGAATTCAACGTTGTAGCTGAAGACAAGTTTCCAGCCACAGGAACACAGTGAATTGTCCCTTTCGAAAGGCGTGCAATTTCTGAAATTAAAAACCAGTTTCGTAAGCTGGCATGTACTTGATGCGAGTGGCGCTCCGATGTGATCGCAGAGCTCGTGAATTATCTAACGCGGCCCACTCACCTAATGACACGTCCTATGGAGGCGGCAGTCTTTAATGGGATTGCCGTTTCCCGGGTTATTTAAATCGGTTAGCGTGGACCTACGTACATGGAGCGCGTGTATGTTCGGGAGCAGCCGCTGAGTTGGGGCTATGACGCTAATAGTTGGGGCCAATGCCCTACAGCATGCCTGTATTGCAGTGTTGCCGTAAAGTAATTGTGAAAGGGATTGCGGTGCTGGTATTGGAACGGTGATCGTGGGTTTGAGATTAAAATCACCTGCAATGCGATGAAGTAAAACAATCAACAGATCTTTGTACCAAATACATTGTCACAATTCGAATCAGTGAATATGAGTTCAAGCATTACTGAATAAACATTATCATACTTCAAAAAATTAATGATCTGTAAAATACGTCATTATATCAACGCTTACAAACCATCACTATATGTATGTACCAAGCACATTGCCACAGTTTAAATCAGTAAATTCGGTTTCGGGAAATACTGTGTAATCAATAACATATTTCAAGTATCATACATCATGATACTAGCGCTTTCAATCAATCAACACATTTCTGTACCTAGTACATTGCCACAGTTTAAATGGGGTACGAGTATTGCTGTATATTCAATATCAAGTTTCGGGTGTCACAAATGAACGTCATGGTGCTAGCGCTTTCTATCAACGGTTGACTTGTGTTTAGGGCAGTTAAAACATATAAGCATTATACAAATTAAATATAGGAAGTGGTCATGTTAGAAAACAGCATGTCAAATGTTATTGCAGGTGACGTATGTGGAACCCTGGTTGTAACTGGGCAAGCACATCAAATTACAAGTAGGCTAAAAACATGGAGGCCTCAGACTGGCAACTGTCCTACTTGTTTAAAAGATTCTTCCTGTTCATTTAGCCCATTTTCAACAGTGTTCAGAATATGCGTCCACCTACACTCTTTCAGGTTCAGGGACATGGTAACTGATCCACCCCTTGGGTGTGGTTGTACCTTTTCTGTCACCTACCATATAAGGCTATTTGGTTGGAAAAGTGCTCGACCAGTGGGGCCCCCTGTAATTTATACCTTACTCTGCTCATGTGTTGGAGCACCCTAGATTTCACCTTCTGCATGGTCTGACCCACGTATAGCTTGTTGCAGTGTATAACGTTTGCACTGTTCCAGTTTGTATGTAAAGGAAGATTGTAAGTCCTGTTCTCATATGTAAAGGAAGTGCCTTCAAGTGTTTAGGGGCAAACTTTGCAGTTGCCACATCTATGATGGCCAGTCAACGGTGGTAAGTTGAGTTGACTTCTAATGTCTGGTGGTTTAGGTGGATCTAAATAAGCCTTGACAACAAAGTCTTTGATGTTCTTTCCCCTTTTGAAAGCGAAGATAGGTGCTTCCGTCATGTACAGTTCACTCGCGACCAAATTCCAATACTTTTAGACTATCTTCTTGATTTCGTTGCTTCTAGGGTTAAAGGTGGTAACGCACACAATGTTTTCCTGTGTTGTTGTCTTGGGTTTTACTTATAGTAAGGCGTCTCGGGGGCGGTACCATGCCCGCTTTTTGGCCCTTTTGAGTAGTCCCAATGGGTAGCCTCTTTCCTTAAAGCGATCAGTTAGAATCTTTGTTTCTTTAAAGAAGTCAGCTCTCCTGGTACAATTTCTTCGGAGCATGAGAAATTGCCCATAAAGGAGGTTGTCCCTCAGTCTCCTTGGATGGTGTGAATCGTATGTTAACAGAGCTTCAGGGACATGAAGGGTTGCGCAGTAAAGCACAAGCTGCTTTGGCAGCAAGTGGAAAAGCAGAAAGAATGCTTGCTATGGGCTCATGTGATTCGCACACTGAGCCATCAACGTGCTACCATGTTGCAAAGAATTCCATGGCTGATGATGCCGCAACAGCAACAGTTCACACTGCTGTGGTTGCTGCAATCTCTCATTTTAGTACAAGGATAGGTAGAGACATCATGGTAGCCGTCAATGCTGCCCGCAATTACACAAACCTGCCGAAAGGCTTTCCACTCAAGTACTCCTATAAGTTAGATGCAAAAAACATACTATATGCACAGATTCCAGGAGTGGGAGACAGAGTAATACTAAACAGCGATCACAGATTAGGGTTAATGCTAGCTGCACATGAAGTTTGGGTGTGACCCTGTGTTTCTTGCCTCCATACCATCCTGAGGGAAACCCGTTTGTGGATAGGAAATCCCGGGACATAAAGCTGTCTTTAACAGTGAGGGTCATAGGCTCAGGTTGCAGTTGGGTCCATTCCCCTATCCAGAGTCCAGAGGGTTTTAGATAACATGGCAAGAAAATCCCTGGGTGGTCGGACTCTCCTATGAAATCCTGTTCTGGTTAAGATGTAGTTACCAGACCTCAACAATGCCAGCACAGTGGCAGCAGAAACAACATTTTGACATCAATGTACGTTTGGCTGCTTTATAGTAAAAAGCCCCACCACTGGAGAAGTGAAGGTGATTCCGGCGAGACCTGACTGGATCCCAAAGATTGGGGATCTGGTCAGAGAAACGATTGTGGACAAGAGAGATTTTGTACCATCTTACAGACCGCCTGTAACTGTCCTGGCTGTTGAAGGTATGAGAACAGTACTTCTTCAGCCCCTTGCGGGCCGGCAAGACAAAAGGTTTGTCTCCATTGATCTGATCAAACCACACTATGTGGCCAATTCTCAACAGTAAGCCATGTGTGCTCCTGGGCGGCTACCAGTCTCCTCTTGCTACCGTAGAGGAAGCTCATAAGGAAGCTTTAATCATGCATGAAGCATGCTCTCTCCAACGAGAAACAGCACTGAACAACAATAAAGTATGTCTTCTACCTTTCGCAAAAAACACGACAACTGTACAGTCAACAAGTACAGAAACACAAATTTAAATCAGAAATCCTGAAAAGAGCAAGGTCTACGTCAACATGCTACAGATTAAGTCTTCATCAAGTTCAACACAACCTTATGAGTTACCAAGGATAGACCGGAGGGCTGCTGGCTACTTCATCGAATTTGATGACTTTTCCTGAAACACATCAGAGCAACCTCTGCCTCCATCGCCCCTACCTTTTAGACAGAAGGATGAAAAGAAAATACTTTGTTTCTCCATGGTTACCACTTTGGATAACAATTTTATTTCTTTTCCTGGTCCTTTGGATTGGTTTTGTGACAGTGTTCTTTCTACTTCTGAATGGACATTTTATCCCAGAATGCTCTGTAGTACAAATGGTAAACTTAATTATGAAACCACACGCATCATCACACCGTGAACAAAGAGACCTTTCCCTAGTGAACATTTCAGCAGTTTCAGTTCTAGATGGAATTCTATGGGATAAGGTATAATTTGATGTGTATGGTCCCACTGAACTTTTACAATTTCTAGAATTGTTAATAATTTCTTTGAATTATATCATCACCCCTAGTACTGTTTCTGATGATTAAAATATTGATACAGTTTATGGAATGCTAGAACATCTAGAGCATTCAACAGTGTGTTCATCTGATGTGTTTTCTGATGGTACAGCCAACTATGATGAGATGTTTTGTTTTCAACATTAGGGACATAATTTTCTACCCAAAGCTAGTATTGCTCGTGCAGTTTTTAACAATACACAATGGGAACATTGCCTTACGCCACGCGGGGTGGTTCAACAGCATTTGCGCTGAAGTTTCATTATTTTTCCCATTAGAACATCTCTGACCTGGCCTATTTCTATTATAGGCTTGCACCAACAACTGCAAAGAAAAATATGTTAACGAACACCAAACGGATTTACTGTGCTTCTTTCCTTTCCAAGTTCTCTGTACAAGGTTTTGACTTTTGGAGGGACACAATAGATGGAAAGTCTATTTGCGGGACTAAAGATTAGCAGGTTCAGAGAACTCTGGGCTCGATTCACAAAAGTAATCTGAGACAAAATCCTAACTTTACGACTTTTGGTATTCACAAAAGGCATTTAGTAGTAGTAAAGTTAGGAATCCTAACTTTACTACTACTAAATGCCTTTTATGAAGACCGAAAGTCTTAAAGTTAGGATTTTGTTTCAGATTACTTTTGTGAATCTGGCCCTAAGGCTTTATTTAGAGTCTGCTTAATACCACAATAAATTATTTTCCTGAACAAAACTGTGCAACAAACAACATGTCTTGGCCTCGCCAAAATAAAAAAATGTGAACACACCACAAGTTTCCACTTTTGCACAATTCGAAAATTGGCAGCAATTAACATCATACAATGAAGATCCCATAGATTCCATATTGCATAAGCGTACTCATGACTTATCAGACCCAGTTGGAAGCAATGGTTAGTTTGGGCATTAGACACGAAAAATGTCAGGCTAGATTCCTAGGTAACAGCAAGGGATTAACAGCAAATTGGCACGACATTCTGTACGTGCAGTCTGAACATTCGGGGATGGTGATAATTTACAGTGTTGAGAAGTCGCGCCTTGACTGGCTAAACACCTTGACACTGTCTCAGGTACAACAGCACTTGTACCATTTATCTGATGAGCTGTAACTACAGGATTATTAGGTCCTTGAAAACCACACCAAAAACACTTTCTGTATGCCTTCTATAATGAAATATGGAAGGTCTCTCAGCAGGAGGCTGCTGAAAGATTGCATGAAATTGATAGGGCCAATTTAGAACAGGCTTTTGCAGTAGTAGACAATGGTATGACCACCTTCTCATTTAAAACATACTTCCTGGGTAACATTGTATCCTCAACAATAGACATTATACAGCAAGAAATGTCTGCATTACAACACGAGTAGTCTCAACTTAGGTCTATTCTATTGTTGAGGTGGACATTACAGAAACTACATTCTGACTACGTGCAGTGAAAACACATTAAAATCACAAATCTGTTTTCACCATTTCACCTCACATAACAACCAATAGTTATGGCACAAAAAGATGCAAAACACAGTATGTTATATGTAAAGAAGCTGGAGAAATTACCTTTTACCGTTGTTGAAATAGCATCAGATTGGATAATCCATGGGTCTATTGCAATGCCACTTTCAAAACTGTCTGCAACACCATCAAGTGTGCAGATATGAAGTGTTAGGTGAAGGGTTTGCACATGAAAATTGGGATCTTTCTTTCAAATTCTGGTATCGGAAAAAGGATACAGAAGTTTTTCTCAGCAGTTCTGACTGCAAGAATACTTTGATTGGGTCCCTAGTATACAAAGATGTTTTGCTGCACAGAGCATGTAATGCCTTTGTGGTGAACTTGTCTTGCTACTTGAAAGGCTCCCTGTTGGCCATAGTATGTCCGACTTTCAGATTACTCTCTAATGGGAGTTACCTGATGTTGTACAGTCAAGGTTGCTGTGGTATGAAACCAGAAGATGCTTATGTGGTGACCATGTCTTTCATTGTTACTTGTTGTACGCAAGTCCTGTTTCCACCTCTCCATACAGTTATGGAGGATGCGCTGTAGCCTTCAATTAATCTTACCAACACGCACTTTGATGCCATGAGTAAACTGAAAGCCTTATTATTTCAAAAAGATTGTCCTTAACTTCTGCTAGGGAGGCGTTTGATCTTCAGGTGGCAAGGTCATCTTCAGAGATACAGTCACTACTCTTAACTAACTTCCCATGACATTTTAGAGAATCGTTGTATCGTATTTTTAACATGTCTATTACGAAGGGAATAGCATGTTTTTTCAAAGGCATAGCCTACGGGTTGGTTAGCACCTTCCAGGAGGTGTTCTGAGTAATTTAATCTTTTATCCACTCCATCCTCAAAAGCATCTTTGGAGGTCTTCTGCTGGTCCTGTTCCTAATTGCAGTGATAGTGGTTCTAATTGTTTTGCTCCACAATGGATGTCCCATATCAAGATTTAATGGAGCTGGCACTGCCTCATGTTCTTTTGTGCCGTGAGTGCATCTTGCATTGCTTTTGCACACCTGTGCTTTGAGAACTGGATAAGCATTGGTTACTGTTATTAGAGCCTGTACGGCTTCGCTGAGTGCATCCCGTGTTCCGCTGTCTCCTGT
Source organism: Triturus cristatus (assembly GCF_964204655.1). Classification (NCBI taxonomy): domain Eukaryota; kingdom Metazoa; phylum Chordata; class Amphibia; order Caudata; family Salamandridae; genus Triturus; species Triturus cristatus. Next base: position 518,889,577 of record NC_140582.1, on the reverse strand, counting down.
GCCCTTAAGAGTGTGCCCTGGATTTGTCCTTAGGGTCATGATTAGTAGAAACTTCTTTTTATATCTTTTATATTTTTAAGAAATTTGACTTTCTTTATGATTTAGGTCTCATAATAGCATAAGTGCATTTTTAAGAACTTTGTATCATTATTTTAAAGTGTGACTTTTTAGGCAATTTCCTTTACAAATGCTGTTGCATTTTGAGTGATAGGGTTTTTAGCATTAGATAGCTTCTTTGTCGACTTATGTCCTAGGAATGGGTGTCATGTGTCTCAGTTAGGTCTGGAAGGCAACATTGCATTTGTACATGAACACGGACCTTTCTTAAAGTTCCCTTCACTTTTTCACATCGCTTTTGACACACATTTACATTTGTGACACTTTCGGTTAGTTCCCTGGAAACACCAACCTTGCTTACATGAGTCAGCTGCGCAAGAATACAATTGTATTGCCTTTACACTATGTACAAGGCCTACACATACGATGTGCAATGGCACTTGTTCTTTTCGTCCATATGGTAACACAGCTATCTGTAGCACACAAACAATGGCAGCCTGATCCCAATCTCAGACCAAGACAAGGATGCCTTTTGTTATATATAAACATCTGTTTCCAGGTATTGGCAGAGGAGCAATTCTGCTGTTATTGAGAGGTCTCTACATGCTTACGCTTTCGCCAAGCAGTTGACTGATATTTCCGTGAGTGGTGTCCAGCTTGTGACCAAGATAGGGTCCTACACTGTTTCACATTAGGGAAAAATGTTGAATCATCCAGTATGGGGATTCTTGGCACAACATACACATACACCCTAGACACGTAGGTTATGGTACGCACAGTAGGAGTGTATCAGATTGTTATACTGTTTCATATGCTTGCATATAACGTTTCGGCAAGATGGTGAAACTTTTTATTTTGTTCACGGTCATGAAACTTCTCATAACTTTCATCTGCTTCTGTCTATTGATCATTGTAGCACATCTATTTTATACAAGAATCATGCTCGTTCAACAAACATTGAAAACGTCCCTGTATGTATTCTTTGTATGCTTCTCTTAACAAAAGAGAGCACAAGTGTCTGAGTGAAAGGGTCTAGATCTGCCACTACGATTCCTGAGGGATCAGGGTTGTCATGTTCAGTAGTTGACAGAACTGCTCGCTCCCTGTCTAGGTTTAGTGGGGCTTATGGTGGCACTGTGAGCTAGCTGGTCTATGGGACAACATATCCTGAGGGGGAGCACAGAATCAGTCTGGCACCATCCCAACATTTATGTTATCCACAAACGCACAGTTCCTATTGATTAGTGGAATCTACACAACACTCCTGGGACACAAACTGAACTCACCAATGAATATTAATGAGGTAGGTTGCAAGTGCGACCCACTAGGAGTCACAGCCAAATCAGGGATGGCGGCCTGTGCGGGTCAGCAGACCATCATGTCTGCAATTGCTTTGTAATAAAGCAGACTTTGTTATTTTTTAAATGCAGTCCGTTTCCCCTGAAGGAAATGGGATCCCGTTTAAAAAGAAAAGTTTCTTTCTTTTTTTTTGTTTTGTTGTGTTGTGGACCACTGCCTCCTCTTCAACAAACATTTTTTATATTCACAAAGGGGCTGTCACAGGCCTGCAAGTACTTTGCCTTCAAGTACTTTGCTTGAAGAGTTCATTTCCCAGTTTTTTAGAGTTTCTGTACTGGGGACAGCCAGCTGGCGGGGCCGTTCACAGCCACAGCTGCACCTTCAGAGGTGCTCCTCGACTCTGTCAACCCGGGACAAGCGTTCAACGTAAAGTCAGCCATCTTTTGCCAGTTGCCTTTTTTATCCGGCGAGTGTCTACTGTTCCCTTTACTGAGCTCGCTCTTTACCTTCTCCTTCAGGCCCCTGGCAAGGGATTCCTCTTCTCATCTGGGAAACTTTTCTGTGCATTGCCCATTGCACTCCTATCCTGCTCTGTGGTCTCTCGTCCAACGGGCACACCTTCTACAAGAAAGTTAAGCAGCTCATTTAGTAGTACCCACATCATCAGGAGGAACCAATGAAGCGATGGGAACGGGAAGGAGCCAGCAAGACTTTGCCGTGGAACCTTCAAGGGGAAAAAAGTATAAATCTACCATTGGGACACTGATTACAGTGATGATTTAATTCCGCCGGCGGAAAGGCAGAAATAATTAGTAATAAGACGTTACACGAGTAACGTGGAATTACTAAACTCCTACAATCCCATCAGCAAAATAAAAAATTTCGCCCACCCCTAATTCTCTGCCCCTTGAGAATCTCCAATTTTTGTGGCCCTAATAGAGTCTCACCCCATTAGCTTCTGATAAAAAGTTCTTTGAGCCTCAGTTGCCCATCTTTAAGAATAAGGTCTACTACTGTACAGGTTTTTCATGAACATGTGTACATACATGTATGCAGTTTGACTGAGGAAGACTGTTGACTGGCTCAACCTGTCATTTGCACAGAGGTAGTACTCTGTCAGATGAGACCCAGAGTAAATTAGCCCTATACATTAATTGATAGTTGTAAAATTAATGTTCTATTTTTTTAGAGCTATAGTGTTAAATCTGTAATGTTTTCAACTGCTTTTTGATAATAGGGGAAAGAAAGTATGACTAAACCGTAGATTTTGATTGACATGAGGTAGGAAAACAACTGCCATGCCCTCTACTACAAAGTCCTATGTCACATAACACATATTCAGAGTTAATTTTACACTGTATGCATTGGTTAGGTAAAGTTGGGCTTATTTCCCTAGGCCAAACATAATGGAGCTTGTGCTTTGAACTATCCTGATGTGTCAAGTCAATTACAGTGTTAGTCAGTTGGCAGTTCGAAGCTTGCCCTGAACAGTAGACCTACTCTAGGCTACTAACTTTCTCCTGGGTGAGAAAAGAGGCAACTATAAAATAGCCATAATATAATTAGCTGCCTGTCCCTGACATGCACTGCCATGGTGTTCTCACAGAAGTCACAGGGAGGGCTGCAGATCTTTTTGATGTCTTGGACGAAAGAAATCAAACCTGAATGGGAGAAGCCTGGAGAAGAAGAGATGTGTGGTTAAATGTGCCGTTCAAGCTACCATCTTGATTCTTACCACATTACTGCATATGGGGGACAGCCCATGGGCTGCTTTCTGAATGAGATAGCCTGGAGTGAAGGGGTAATGTGGCATCTTTGGATTGGGTTTCTCAGCTTCAAAAACTCTCCAGGGCATATTAACAATATGTAGCGATAATTATCGCTTAACGCGCTTAGCGCGTTTTTTTCTTTCGCCGGCTATCGCTGGATTTTATTGCCATGATAGCACTGTATTAACAACGCTTTGCGCATTGGCGATATAAAATCCAGAGATATCGGCCAAAAACCCCTTCAACGTGAGAAAACGTAATTGCTAGGGCTGGAACACTGTTGCTGCACTGCTGCTGTGCTTTTGTTCCAAGCGGCGGATTTTGCAGCACTGCTGCAAAACCACCCCCCAGCAACAAAAACGGCCCACACCGGTAAAAAACCGGCCCCCACCCTTCCGGACCACTGGGGAAATGCCTGGTGCCCGCTACTGCCAGTGCGGCCCTGTAGGCCTGAAGGAAGCGGCCTCTTGGACTTCTGTCGACGCACCATGGCTGTGGGGTGCTCCAGCAGTACCATTTACGTTTCTTATTTTTATATTTCCATAAATTCTTCCCATATTACCACTGCATCTGTGATAAATCTGTAGTTCGGTCACACCTTCTTTGTTTGTGTTGTATTGTGCTTTTGCATGCTATTAAAGGTACATTTAAAACAAGTCTGTTTGAAGAAAAGGAGTCGCATTTACGTGCGAGATGGCATGTTTCACAGAAGAAGCAAAGAAGCAAGAAAAGGCACAAGACAATCAGCAGGAGATGTAGCAAGTGGGGGTGAGAAACAGAGCAGGAGAAAGATTATTAGTAGAAGGAAAGATGAACAACCATTACAACGCAACTTTTACAACGCACTGCCATTACAACGAAACTGTTACAACGCAAATGCTGTGACAACGCATGCCATTACAACGCAAGTCTTTACATCGACTTGCACTAGATGGCGTGCTAACATTAAAAATAGTGTAGTTTACTATCCAAACACCTTCCCTACTGCAACGTGGACTGGAGTTAGAATAGTAAATTACCCTTTTTTAATGTTAGCACGCCATCTACTGCAAGTCGATGTAAAGACTTGCGTTGTAAAGACTTGCGTTGTCACAGCATTTGCGTTGTAAAAAATTTGTTGTAACAGCATGCGTTGTAAAAGCATGCGTTGTAACATCATACATCCGAAGGAAAACATGCAGTGGAACAGGAAAAAGAGAGTTCTTTCATAGACTTTCAAAAGCACATGATTTTAAATAAGAATATGGATTTTCCAAACATATTCATATTTGTCCTCATATCGAAACTATAGTTAATGATACACATCAAAATTGCATGACAACAAATGTGACTAAACATCGAGAAATAGTCAATAAATGTAATTCCTAAACTTTAGTGCTTGTTTAGTAGTGTTAGTTATAGGATTGTAAAGAACAAGAACGAACTGAACACATCTAAACCCATGCCATGGAATGATCACAAAACAGTATATTTGAGAGATACTTATAAAAGTCCAGTTTTAGGGACTCGTCTCCTAATGGATCCCCCTTTGACAGTATTCTTTATTCATTTGTGGCAAACGCTAGAATGCTTGTTTCTATTTTGACTGCAAGGATATGATGTTCTCAAACCTTTTATCTCTTCATATAATTGATAATGATATCACCAAGGACATATGCATTTAATGCAAACTCGGTAAATAAATGTGAAATGTCAATATTTAAAACAGCATAAAACAAGGACTAAAGGTCAGACAGTACAATATGCAAATGTAGACTACCTTCTTAAACAACGCATACAAGCAAAACACAGCTAACATTTCAAAGCTGCTTTTAAGCGAATGTGAATGATTGCATTGTGCCGAATACATAAAGCAGGAAGGCCATTATATTTGTGTGTGTATGCGGTATAATGATAGGAAGGAAAGGGAGCAAGAGAGCTCGGTGCAGTTGTCGACCAAAGGTCTGCTGGTATAGTTACCTTTCTATGATTAAAGTTAAATAGTCCGGGCAGATGGAAGGAATTTAAAACCATTTATAAAGTGACGTTTTACAGCTCCTTCCCCTTGTGAAAATGCTGTATTTGACACATTTTAGGGGGCACTCTAGTCACACACACCCCGGTGGTAGAGGACTTGGCGGGCAAGCATTGCCCTAGTTTGTCACTGCCCTAGATAATACAAAAACCTTGAAATTATTGTAACACTGAGACACTCTCACCTCAAGAGATGCAGTAGTTTCTTAAGCAAATTATGAAATAATCTCACTAACGTATTAACATTAAGAATTGCAATGCCCAAATTGTGATTCTTAACGAATCACAATTTGGAAATCGCAATTCCTAATGTATGGGAGAATTTTTTTTAAAATAGTGATTCGTCCTAGGTTGCAGACCTGCCTCCCTAATGAATATCAATGAGGTAGGTCGTAATTACGACCCACAGGGATGGTGGCCTGCGGGGCGCGGGGAGGGGGTTGACAGGGGATTAGCAGACCATCATGTCTGTAATTGCTTTTTAATAAAGCAGTTTTTTTATTTTTTAAATGCTGCCCGTTTCCCTTAAAGGAAAGAGGGTCCCGTTTAAAAAGAACATTTTCTTTCTTTTTTTTGTTTTTTTGTTTAAGAAGAAGCAGTGTGGATCACTGCCTCCTCTCCAACAAACATTTTGTTTATATTCACAGAAGGGAAGGAGTCCTTGGGGACCCCTTCTGGTTTGCGAATGCATTACCACTACATTTCTGTAGTCAGTAAAGTATTAATGTTTTGTAACAGGAATACATAACATTCAAATTTATTTTTTGGAAGGGACGCCCTAAACATGCCTCTTCCAAATACTGAATCAGCATGTATTTCCAATCCCAAATAGAAATGCAGTAACATTTACTGAATCACTACTAGGGATAAGTACATATTAAAATGCCTTTTCGCATTAGAAAATGGCCCGATTCTGCAAAGTAGGCCATTTGAAATACAACTAGGCTTGATGCATTTGGCCGTAAGTGCTTAGAGATTGCACCTACAGTTCTGCTAATATATGGAAACAACAAGTTGCTGTCTGTGCGTTGTACAAAAGGAGAGAGTGTTGAACTACACCCCAGTGGTGCAGCGCCTGAAGCTTTGGGACACTTTCTGTGATGTCTTAGAACATTAAAGGGAGGGATGGATTCTACCTGCCATGTGGGGAATTCTGACAGTTTGCCATTGGTGGTCAGAACCAGGGGGATGAGGTTCTGTGAAATCAAGGTCCTGCCTAGCTCAGCCATTACTGCGTGCATCCTATTTTTTCACACTGGCGATGAATTAGAAAAAGAAAGACAGAGGGGAGCCCTCAACATGGACTATGGAGTAACTCCATAACTCACCATAGTCTGGCTGAACTTGGCAAGATGTGCCTATGTGTTCCTGTATGACCAAACATCTACTTGCCAAAGAAAGTCAGAAAAGACTGCTTGAAGTCCGTCTGCAGTGGTGAGTGAAGACCCGATTGTGCGATATTGGGCCACCACCAATTTACATAAGAAGGGGTGGCATGCCTGCTGAGGAGATCGATAAGCTGGCGGGGCATGATTGTAACTCTTCTAGCATGCCCAACATGCTGTGAAAAATAAAGAAAAACCAGTGGTCATCTCTGAAAGGTTGGGGTCATTTTGTAAAATAAGACCAACCACTAATAGAAAGTTACAGTGCGTAAGGTCTAATTCCATTAGAAAGAGACAGTACAGAAAGAGTCTAAATTTACTCTGTAGTATTGGTTCAGCCTTTAACTTACCAGAATGGACTCCAACTCCACATTATATCTTCTTCTTTAGGGTGACAGATCTTTGCCACCGTAAACAAATGGAAGCTAAATCAAATAAAATCAATTGTCAAGCGGGGCGTGGTCGGGCAAGATGGCCAAACGGACGTGAACCGTCTCGGCTCCCGCTCCACGCTGGCACCTTGAGTACTAAGCGTCCCATTTAAGTGCGCCGAACTTGCTCCTACCATGCCCTATCGATGCCTGCACTGGTAGCAGGGGCTCGGGGGCTCTACAATGCCGCAGCCATCAGGCAGAGCGCCGAGTTGGAGACCGCCGGCCCGGACAGCGAGTCGTCACAATATGGTGGCCGCCTGAGAATGCCAATGGCGGCGACCGGCTGCGGGGGCTTTACCGCGGGAGACTGACACCATCTCCAAGGCCCTGCCTGCGGGGCCACAGATGTCCTGCCACCCCCACCTTTAGAAGCGGCGAGATTGTGCAGCTGCTGCAATTGACCGCAGCCGATGCCCGGTGAGTCCCGCGATTGGGGGCCACGCTACTGCCACACCACTAAATGTCGGGAGATACAATCCATAACAGAGGTTCATAGAGGAAATCCACCTTGCAGATTCTCAAGGGAGCAATGCTTCTTGTAGCATCCAAGTGATTTTCAGCGCTCAACGGCCCCGCGCTTCTTCCTCGCCTGACTCTAAGATGGGGCCCCATGCTCGTCCCGAAAGCTGAGTGACAGGGGCGCTAACAGCTGAGGGCTCCCTGCAACAACTGATAAGAGACTGCCCCTCCCCAGTGCGGCGATCCAATCCTATAGGCATCCCCCAGGGACAGGCTTACATCCAGCTGTGGCCCTACACCCATGACGCTCTCCTTGTTGGGGTCCCCTTACATTTGCTACATGCCAGGAGATGCAGCCAAACCTGAACTGAAAGGCACACAATCCCACATTGGCACAGACCACTGCTAAAGGTGCCCACTACAATCAGCAATGAGTTCCATGACCTCTATAACGGCCTCTACTACCCACGACGTGGAGGGCACCGAGGAGCCTGCACTTATGCCACCAAAGAAGTCACCGCCGCCACCCAAGGTCACTAGTTATTTCCATCCTTCAGACAAGCGGCAGCCATCTGATCTGGGAGAGCCTCAGACCGACATGGCACTCACCAAGTACGACCTGCTGTCCTCACTGCACTAATTTAAGGCCGAGCTACGCGCTTAGTTGAACCAGAACATAAGAGCGTCCATTGACCAGCTCCGGACAGACCTATCCCCCTTATGACTTTGCACCAGCAAGCCGTCGACTTCGTGGGTACAAGAGTGGTGGACCTGGAAACGCAAACCCAGGGGCTGGAAAATCATACCATGGAGGCGCGCGAACAGCTACAGAACCTTCACAATCAACTCCATTTGACCCAGCTAAAAACTGAAGACCTCGAAAACCGGGCTCGGCGAGACAACATATGGATTCGTGACCTGGAGGAGGGAGTGGAAGGGCCGAACCTCGAGGCCTTCCTTGAAGGCCTATTCGCCGAGATTGTCAGCCCGCACCAGATCAAGATTAAATTGGAACGCGCTCATCGATTTGGGGGGTCGGCCAGTGGTGAGAAACGACGGACACGCGACATAGTGGTTAAATTCCAGAATTAGTTCTGCAGGAAGCCAGGAAGAAGGGAGACATCTCATTCCAAGGCCACAAATGCACCCTATACCAAGATCTAGCGCCGGCAACGTTGCAACGAAGACTCCAACTTCAACCCCTCACAATAAAACTCCGGGAGGCGCATGTGCGATACAGGTGGACATATCCGTTTGGCCTAAGCTTTGAACATGACAATAAACCCCGCCATATCACTGAGCTCAACGAGGGCCTTCATCTGTTAGGCCTTCCCCCAGCTGAGGAGGAGGTCCTGCCGGAACCAACGAGGGGTAAAAATGGCAGCACCGCGAGAAGGTCTCAATGGTCCACAAGCTTGAGGAGAGCTCATAAGTGACTAGAGGATTACTGGTCCTCGACCTAACCTTTACCTGACCACTGCAGGAGTGCACTCCCATACCACAAGGACAGAATATGGCTTCCTAGAACAATGCAGAATAAAGGTCAGTGACTGTCAGCACTGGGGTAAGGAGCACCCGCACAACCTTTAACGCTTATGTGAAGATGGCAAACTCTCTTGTTGAACACTTGGGGGTGTGGAGGGGTCTTCGGCACCGACCTCCACCGACAAGCCCCAAGGGGCGATACTGTTTGTAGTCAGAGCATAACACCTATCTGACTCTCACTGATGTTTCTACTGTTGGGGTTTCTTTTTCTTTTTATCTGGTTTTTGGGGATGGGGTTTGCTTAGCTGGTGGATGGTGCAGTTTAGAAATTGGATTTGTTCGCACATTTGTATCCGGTGCAATCTCACACATGGGGTGCTACATAGACTAGAGGAGGGGGTGCAGACTGTACTATCCCTTGGAGTCTTGGGGATGCGCCGACATGGTGTGGATTTGAGCGTGGAGGGAGACGGGGGCCACGTAGTCATGGTACTCACAGTAACTTCCTGGAACGTTAAAGGTTTGAACTCGCCACTTAAGTGCCAAAAGGTAAGGAAATTATTAACCACCATTTTGATTTTGTGGCCCTTGAAGAGACACATTTGCAAAGGGATGAAGAAAAGAGGTTGCAACACAAACAATAGCCCCTCATTTATAGATCATTGGCGGGGACGAAACAACGGGGGGTCGTCCTACTTTTCCATACTCCAACTAGATTCCAACCAGAGGCGGTTTACGCCGACAAAGTTAGTCGCCTAGACATGGTAAAGGGCAACCTGAAGGGGAAGCTATGCACTTTTGTGACAGCATATGCCCCCAACACGGGCCAACCAGCTTTTTTAACCACCCTATTAAACAAACTCGGGGAGTTCGCAGAAGATCTGACAATCCTTATGGGGGACTTTAACCTCACCTGGCAGGCAGACCTCGACAGTACACACACTCATAAAGCAATGACGAGTTCCTTCGCTGCAGCAATCAAACAAACAATACATGACCTGGGACTCAGAGATGCTTGGTGCACACTCTTTCCCACAACCAAAGACTGCACCTTCTTTTCCCACGTGCATCGCACCTACTCCAGACTAGACTATATCTTTACTAGTCAGAGTCTGTTGGGTTCACTTTAAGAAGCAAAAATGTTTCCACTCTCTATTTCAGACCACTGCTCAGTCTCCATATGCCTCAGATGGGGCGGCGCTGCACCCAAGACTGCTAAATGGTACTTCCCAGCCTCCCTTACTAGAGATAGGCTGATGAGGGATAACCTGAGAAGCTCAATTACGGAGTTTTCCTACTCTTAACTCCCCACAAGACACATCCATGTTTAATAATTGGGACGCTTTCAATGCGGTTATAAGAGGCAAATGCCTAGAACTTAATGCCACCATGAACAGACATAGAACCAAGGAGCGAGCAAACCTAGAGGCAGAGTTAGACGTAGCAGAGAAGGCACACAAGAGTACCCCAACTAGGGAAACACAGCGCAAACCTACCGCCCTGAGAGGGAAACTTAAAGCAATTTATAAAAACAGGGCAGAATATACCCTGTTGCGTCTCCGTCAAATTTCCTACACACAGGGAAATAAAATTGGCACCCGCTTAGTGAGGCAACTACGGGAAAAAGGAACGGGAGTTCATTGGGAACATAAAAATAACGAGGGCAGTATGGAATCAACCGATGCAGGGAAGGTCGTCACTTTCAGAAAATTTTACAAAGACTTATACACAGGGGATAGTCTAGACCCCACAGCTCAACATAACTATTTGCAGGTGCTGACCTTCCCAAAGGTAACTCTGATCCATAATGAGATTCTCACGGCCCCTATCACTCATGAGGAGGTGGGTAAAGTGATTACATTGCTTAAGCCAAACAAAGCACCAGGGCCCGATGGCCTGACAGACCTTTTTTATAAAACCTTTTCATCCAAAATCATACCCCACCTTACGCTACTCTTTAATAAAATGGCGGAGGAGGCTCATGTCACCCACACAATAGCAGAGGCAGTCATCACAGTACTCCCTAAGCCCGGCAAGAAGACCCATCTATGTGCTTCTTATCGCCCTATAGCTCTTCTAAATCTAGACGCAAAGCTATGGAACACCTGAATGACATATTGCCAGACCTCATCCACCCAGCTCTATCAGTTTTATAAAAGGTAGGAAAACCCACGACAACGTCCAAAGGACGGTCCACCTAATTGAGAAGAAGTCCAAACATAACATACCAGCGGTAGTGATGGGCCTGGACGCCCAAAAAGCCTGGCCATTCCTTTTTACCACCCTCAAACACTTTGGCTTTTACGGACAGATTCATCAATATGCTCAAGGCCAATTAGGCAGAGCCCGGCTCCAGAGTGCAAGTTAATGGTACACTGTCTGATTTCTTCCCACTTACTAGGGGGACGAGGCAAGGGTGCCCTCTGTCACCCTTGTGAATCGCTTTAAGTAATGAGCCTCTTGCAATGTATATACGGGAGAATCCCGAGATAACGGGGCTTCCCTTTGGAGGGGATGATCACAAACTATCATTCTTTGCGGACGATATACTTTTATATCTAACTCAAACGGTCCTCCCTCCCGGCGTTGCACCGCGAACTGTCCAGATTTGAGCAAGTAGCGGGTTTTAAAATTAACATAGATAAATCTTTCATTCTGAACCTCATACTACCGAGCCATGAATTAGAATCATTGAAGAAATGCACCCCCTTCCAATGGGCAAAACAGTCCCTTCAATGCCTGGGCGTTCAGTTGACTTCAAAAGTAGAGTGTCTTTATGGGGCCAATTTCCCTCCTCTCCTCCATCAATTCCAGGGCGACCTTAAGCGATGGAAACCCATGCTCATCTCATGGCTAGGCCGCATACACGCAATCAAAATGACCGTGCCTCTAAAAATGTTATATTTATTTCAAGCGCTGCCTATACAACTAGATAGAGACCTTCTCCCCAAATTACGGTCCCTAATCACCCAATCGATTTGGCAGGGCAGACGAGCACGCCTACCGTTTCAAGTGCTACAGCGAACACGAGCCAAAGGGGGCGCGGGGCTGCCCGATTTCGGCCTATACTGCCAGGCCGCACAACTCAGGATAGCGACAGAGTGGTCCAAGCGGGCTTCGGAAAAACATTGGTTGCAAATGGATAGGGCCATTGCGGGGAGGTCGATATGGGATCTCTTATGGAAACCCAAGAATGATAGGCCAGCCAATGACTATATCAGCACCCCCACACGTACTGTATTGAAGGTTTGGGACTCTGTTTCAGGGGGGACCAAATTTGGCCACATTTCCCTCGCCGCACACACCGATACACTACAACCCGGACTTCCTGCCAGCCCTTAGTGAGGGGCCCTTTGACGCCGAAAGGAGGGGGGTTGCCTCATGTTACAAGACCTATTCCATAACTATGATATCTTAACCTTTGAGACCTGTAAGAGAGAATTTCACTTAGGCCCAGAGGAACAGTATCACTATCTGCAGCTTAAACACTGGGCTCTCACACCGTGGGTGCATGACGCTGCCACATGAGGGAAGACTAACTTTGAAAAATTTGTTCAAACAGCTGTCTCAATGAAGGGGGCAATATCCTCTCTCTATAAGCTTCTCCTAGCATCTATTTATTTGCCGCGGCCTAGATATATGGCCATGTGGGAGGGGATGGCACAGAGGGATATAACTGAGGGGGAGTGGGCCGGGGTGTTGTCCGATACAACTAAATTCAATCACTCCCTGGAACTGCGAGAGGCCCACATGAAAACCATGATGGATTGGTACCTTTACAGAACCAAGCTTAAAAGAATATGCCCTGTGCTGCGGCCCTTCTGGGAGGAAATACTAGCCCATATTAAAACTATGCTGGGATATCCCATTTCAACCACTATCTAGGGAGTGCTCTTGGGAATCAGGGACCCATCCTTGACACACTAGACCAAGGCGGACAAGGCCATTCTTTGTTCATGTGACGGGGCCACCAAAATCGCTATTGCGGTGGCTTGGAAGAAGACAGAGGCTCCCACCCTTTCGATGTGGTAAGCTCGACTCTGGAAAATACTCTGTCTGGAGAGGGTGACAGTTATCTTCAGAGACGATTACAAAAACTTTGAGTATAAATGGGGTCTGCTAGTGTCCTACCTGACTCGGGGGTTGCCTCTGGCAGTGTGTCCACCCTCCATCAGGGATATGCATCTCTTTCAATTCTAGTCCCCAGAGCCCCTAGAATGATGCTCCAAGGGGCACATTTAGATGGCTCCCTATTAAAAATAGCCCCTACCCACATTGAGATATGTACCGTTCCTCTAATTACACATTCTGGTCCAATACAGCGCACACCTGACAGCACCACCACTATATTTTCTTTATTTGGGGGGGGGATGAAAGGGGTCTTCTTGGTTTAGGATTATCTTACCCTCCACATTGGCAGGGTTTGGTTTGCTGATGGTCACAGACAGAGAAGTGGGATGAATACTTACGCTAATGTTATGCGTTATATACTGTGCCCTTTCGTTATTGGAAATTGTGCATACACTGTTACACCTCAATCAGAGAATGATACAGGATGCCGTGGGATGAGATACAGTCACCTCCTCCGATTTGTGTAGGATGTATATTCGGTTATCCAGATGACTAATAAAGTTTTGTTGTTATACTCAAGAACTTGTTCGGTCGATTTGCGCATCTGAGCCTGATATAGACCGAATTCAGCTTTACAGATAATACTAGAAAGCTACTGCTCATGTCATTACGGATGGATCTCTTGGACGTTACTGTAACTACCAATTAGCCACACGTAAACCATATCCGATGACTGCTGGAAAGTGTATTATCTTGCTTGTGCTTAATTATTGTGCAAACAAAATTCAATAAATATATATTCGAAAAACAAAATCAATTGTCAACATAATTTACAGTTTAAGTTCAGTCCGTGATAAGAGTTTTCAGTAAGGTTTCAAAGGTTAATTCTCTTTAAGAAATTTGAAAATTATTTGTATTTGTCTTTTTATTCAATTTGTAAATCAGATAAGCAGTTTATAGAAATCATCAAGTAAAAATATGGTTAGAGTATTCAGTATTGCAAAATAATATGTGTGTTCCAGAAAGCAATTAATCTCTATTCTATCTAAAAGGAACCTAAGTTAATAGAATCATAAGGAGTTCCTGGAAAAGAGCAATGTCAATGGATCATCAAAATCAAATTCAGAATTAAGTATTCAAACTCCCCCTAAAGAGTAGTTCTTGAAACTCAGCAAAGTCTCATCTCTCCAAAGGCATTAACATAAAGTTACAATAGCAAACTGTATAGAAATAAATCTCAATTAGGAAAAATAGGGAAAGCAGTAGCTGCACCCCTCAGGGTAAAAGGATAAAGAATCATCACCTACAAAATGTCAGGCAACAGCAATCACAGTCAGCAGTAGCTCACAGCAAATAGCTCTGGGTGCAAGGGAGTGAGGTTCTCCATCAAAGGGTAGAAGCTAATGGCAAGTAGCGAGTGGCAAGAGACACTAACTGAATAGAAACACTCACTTTTATAAAAGACATGAAAACATGCTACCAACAAAGTTGCGGATCTTGTCGCTCCCATCCAATGAGAAGACATCTTACAACAGTGAGCAGCTTTGTTCTTCCTTTCCCATGGCAAACACATGGAGTTCACGATCCACTATCAATTTGTATCCAACCATACTAAACATTTCTATAATTGGGAACGTCTAACCTTGGTTCCCAGGAAAGGCTACTGCAGTGTCTATTCTATCATTTAATCAATGTTTCACTGAGGAACAAAGAACTACACTATAGACAGAAACATTTGCTTGCAGATCTTCAGTTAGGAAATGGCATTCACATTTCTTATAAGCATGAATTTATTATTAAATATGCAATTCTCTTTTCAGTATTATATGAGCATGTGATAAAGTAGAAAGTTCAGCTTATTTCATCGACAATATGTAGCATATGAAAGGAATACATTTTATAAACTCTACACTTTCTGCAGTTATGACAAAATCTAAGCAAGCCATATTAAGGTCAAGCTATTTAATACATTTGTGCATGGGTCAGCATTTTCTAAAGAGCTTCTATTTGTTAAAGGAACAATCTGGCTGAGGCCTACCAGTAAAAACGAATCCCTGGTGCGTTTTGCACAATTTGTCAATGTGCCATTTTCAAAATGCGTTTTTCGGATAATACCTAAGGCAAGTTAGCATTTTTGTATATTAATTTTATATGCACATGTTTTAATTAAAAAAAAGCATGCTGATTCCCATGTGTGGCTGCCATCTTTGTTGAATGGTAGGTTTACCATTGAGAGCTGTGGGTGCCAAGCTGTTCGCTGTTGCTACCAATCCAACATCTACAAGGCAGACAACATGGAAAATACGACTCTTCTTGCTACGTTGTAACTTCTCTGCCTGTTAATGGCAATAGGCACATCCGTATAGCAAAGAGAACGAGAGCAACATATGTTCGATTGCTATAGAATCTTATATAGCCACATACACAAGCTCTGATTTGAACTTAGCTTGAAGTAATATTTCTGAAATTGTGCCTTAAAGATACTTTGACATTCTTTTAATGTTTAGAGGTTTGATTGCCCAGTACAGTCATGCAGAGTATTACTTCACCACCATTTTCCTTTCCATCCCCTGGTGAACCACTAGTATTTTTAACTATATCAGACTTTGTCCGACCAATATGGCTATGGAGATGAAGGCAGCTTTGTTGATTTACTGTTTAGGAGTGGATGGCCATGAGTGTTTTTTAGTGTCGGGTCTACCTGATTTAGAGGTGGGAGAGTCACAGGGGTTGAATGAGCTTGAAATTTGTGTTAAGAAACTTGATATTCATTATTTACAGAGGATATGTACAAATCTCAACAGGTTTACTTTTGGTAAACATGTACAAGTAGAAAATGTGTTGAAGATTATGTTGCCAGTTTTCGGAAGCTTGCATCTGCTTGTAAGATTGGAGCATTGTTTGATGAACGGATACATGATCATTTCCTTCTGAACTGTAAAGACAAAAAGGTAAGGGAGGAACTTTGGTTGAAGGATTAGCCTCCATTGGCTTATGTATTGTTGATGGCTTAGACAGTGGATATTGATGGCCTTTGTTTCAGAGATCTGCAACTATACAAAGGTAAAAACACAATACCAAGTTAGCGTGGTTAAGTATTTGAAAGGAAAAAGAAAAGGATGCAAGTAGGGTGTACACAAGTTGAAGGGGTCGGGTTTCAGATGTGGGAAAGTTGGGCTCATAGTAAATTACAAGGATTGTCCTGTGCAAAAGGCCACGTGCAATAGGTTCATGGTGTGAAATATTGTAGGTCCGCGTCTCAATTTAAGAAATCACCCTGAGTTAAATGAGAGTTGTGATGAGATAATGTTGCAAATTTGGAATAGTGCTTGTTGTAATCCCAGTCATACTGAGCGTCTGGCTGGTTTGGGGGTTGAGATATTTTTTGATTTGTGTTCACGATGGACTATAAGTTCACACGAAACCTATTGTCAGCAGAACTTTTGAAGCAATAGACGTGATAGTGGATATGGTGGACAAAAATTTCAGTTCATGACAATTTCCTTGGATATGTGGAATTCAAGGATAGAAATGTGGAATGGAACATGTACATATCCGAAAGAGGTGTTACTATCCTTGAATGGCCCATTCAGAAGGATGTGGGGCTGTGTCATCATCCTAATGCTAAACCCCAGGTCCATGTTCCTGAAGTATTAGTTGGTTGCCTGGATGCGGTTAAGACATATCCTGAGGTTTTTGAGACAAGGAAAAGGGTGTCTGATATTTTAGAGTCAAAAGATTAGGCTTAAGAATACTGAAGTGCCATGTGTGTCCTAAGTACATAGGTTGCACATTGGGGCACATGATCAGGTGAAGGCGGAGCTGTATAAGTTGGGTGATCAAGGGATGATTGTTCCAGTTGGAGAAAGTGAGTGGTTGGCACCAACTGTGGTGGACAAGAGACTAGTGCGAGATTCACCTTTGTGTTGATTTATGGGCACTTAATTGATTGGTTAGGGTGTATCATCATCCCATTCCCAATATTTCTGAATTGTTGCAGTTGATAGATAAAGGCATATTTTTCACCACATTAGATTTAGATTCAGCCTGTCAGCAAGTGTATTTGCATGAGATGTGTATGCACCGATAGGTACATAAACATTTGCGCGTATGCCTTTTGATTTAGTGTCAGCATCATCAGTTTTCCAGACAGATATGGAAAATTTCTTAGTGTATGGTGTTAGCATGGCTATGTTCTTTTTGTGGTGAAATGTGGGAAGAGCACAATGAAATGGTAGAATTCAAAGAGAGCGGTTTGACACCGAGGGCGGAGAAGTGCAAATTACATGGGACATGTTTTGTCTACTAGTGGAATTTCTCCTGAAAGTGAAATGGTGGAATCTATCAGGTATATGCCTTCTCCTCAGACTAAAGATGAATTGCTGTCTTATTTTGGCGCGTTTTAGGATCACTTTGTGGAGCATTTTGAGAATAAGACTAACAAAATGATAAAATTGTTAAAAAAAAGAGGTTGACCTTTGTTTGTTTGGATATAGAAGTAGAGATCCAGGAAATGAGAAAATGTTTGAAAAAAGCTCATAACCTCCAAGCTTTTATACAGGTAAGAAGAAACTTTATGGCTACTGATGGCAGTTTGAATGGTTTAGGTGCTATTTCTTATGTAAAATGATGGAAAGGAAGATATTACAATGGTTTTTGAAAGTCGTATTTTGAGGGATCAGGAGAAATGTTTTTGAGCTATTGAAAGACAGGCCATGGCTGTTTATTGGACACTGAATAAATGCAAGACTGTTTTGTGGAGGGACTTATTTTTTATCAAGACCGATCATAAACCTTTGTTCACCAAGAAGGGATTTGACTCAGAATGCTGTGTTAATGATTTGCAGAGGTTGTCTTTTGATGCATTGTATATTCCTGGCGAAAGCAACAGTGCAGCTGGTTGTTTATCCAGACTTGTTGAAGGTTGATTGAAAAGATGAGGAGAGTATTGACCAAGATGAATTGGTAGAGGTGAACGAGTGCTCCATAATGGATGGGATGATTTTGGAGGTCCAATGGATTAGGGAAAAGAAAAATTACTTGGTTTTATGGAATGTCATCTTGTATTTAAATAATAAGTGCAGAATGGGCAGGAAGGAAAGGGATGTAATGCTGAAGCCAGTTTGGAATGTGAGAGAGGAGTTGAGTAAATGTACTGGATTGTTGTTCATGGGTATCATCTTGGTTCTTCTGCTGTCCTTAAAAGATAGAATAGTGAAGCTGGGACACTAGAGTCACATGGAAATCAGTAAAAATCGTTACTCTCAGGCGATGGCATGCCATTCTGCTCACAGGAGGTAGAGTGGTTTCTCAGAAAACACGGAGTTGCTCACAAGAACTTTGCACTTTAACATCCTGAAATGAATGGCATTGTTGAACACTTTAACAAAACTTTAAAAGAGGGTATCCCAATTGTATGGGTTAAAGGAGTACCTAAGAAGGATGAACTGAGGGAAGGTTTGTTTGCATATCGGATGTACCCTCATACCTCTATTGGTCGTTCTCCTTTTGAGTTATTCAGGGGAAGGAAACCAAACACTTGTATTTCCCTGCGATGGATGTTGTGGCATAAAGGGTATATGGAAGGCTTGGGTGATGGTGTGTGAAAAAAGAGAGTTTGTCAGGAGGAAAGGACATTTTGATAAAATAGCAAATTTGTGATTAGGTTGTTGTATATTAGGGTGGGTGATCTTGTTGTAATCAGGGCATCTATAGGTCATTCTGCATGTTCGAAATATACTTGTCCCAAGCAGGTTATGAACTTTTTCAAGAATGCTGTAAAAAGCAATGACAGCAGGGGCCCAGATTTACTAAGATTTGGCATAACACAATGCAGCAATACAATTAGCCGCACTATGTTAAATGGAGAGTGCAGGAATTCACCAGATTTACTAATATATGACATATTCCTGCTCTCTTTTTGTGCTGCACACTATGTGCTGCCTAGTGCCATAGCAGGCACCCTTGCGTCATGGTGCAAGGGTGCTGGCATTATAGACAGGATTGATTTTGTGCAGGAAAGGACACCTTTCTGCACAAAAGCAATCCTCAGAGACATTTTCGTCTTTCTACCTGTTCTAAATTTCTACCTGTTCTGCATAATGCAGCACAGGTAGTAAGAGAAAATAATGGGGAGAAATAAACATTTTTCCCCTTGTTATGCCTCCATTGGGATGTCATAACATTTTGACCTATTCCCAGGTTTACTTGTATGAGTAAATCTGGGAAATCACCAACATTATTTTGCATGGGAACACCCACACTTCACCCATGGAAACCCTTCTCAGCACAGAGTAATACAAGGCAGCAACTTGCGCTGCCTTGCATTACTCCAGATTTACTAATCTGCACAGAACCATGCAAGGTGGCTTTGT
This sequence comes from Triturus cristatus, assembly GCF_964204655.1. Lineage (NCBI taxonomy): Eukaryota > Metazoa > Chordata > Amphibia > Caudata > Salamandridae > Triturus > Triturus cristatus. The sequence goes on along the minus strand of NC_140582.1, from coordinate 518,870,231 downwards.
GTGGCTTAGTAAATCTGACTGAAGGGCTTTCGTCGCCCTTGCTTGATGCAAGGGTGACCAAGCCCTTACTAGATCTGGGGCAGGATTTGAATCTTAGCAGAGTTTCCAAATGTCCTGTGCAGGTTGCTTTCCAGGAGGGTGGAGAAGTTGACAAGAAGTTTGCATCTGGAAGTAAACCGAAGGATGATGATGCCCAACTGCTAGGTCTGGGATCAGAAGGATTGGAAAAAAAATCCACAAGCCAGCTAATTGGAAAGAGTATGTTTAACTCTGGTTTATCGGTCTGTCCTTATGTTTGATGTGTAGCTTCTTTTTGTTATACACATGCATTATTTCTTTTTATATGATACATATGCTTTATTTTCCTTGGAGTTTTTGTTTCTTATTTGCTGTATTCTTGTAAAATAATATATGGTCCATATTTTCTGTATTATTTTTAGTTAATTCATTGTTTCTAGATTTTTTTTTAGGCTTTAAATGTTCTCCTAATTAAAACAAATGTGGAAAGGGAGAAGTATGATGTCTTAGTGCCCGATTATGAGTCCGCCGAACCCGTGGTGGAGGTGCCGGTTGTAAACAACATAAACTAAGGGATTGGTACCAGACTGATTCAAGATATCCACAAAGGATATGTTAGCCTTTAGACCAGCTAGCTCACAATGCCACCATAAACCCCCTAATTTTACCTAGGAGGAAATAGTTTCTGGCAACTATTAAACATGACAACCCTTGATCCTTCAGGGTTAGTGGAAACAGTGCAGTACCTTTCGCTCAGCAAATCGTGCTCACTTAGTCTCAGAGAGTTACACAGAATTAACGATGGGGACGTTTTCAATTAGCATTTTTTAAACCAGCGTCATTATAGTATAAAACATGTTTGCAGCAACAATCATTAGAGAGAAACAGATATATTAGATTACAAGCAACAATAGAGTATATAAAAGGTAGAATTCTACCATGGTGCTAAAACAGTAAATATATGCAGGCATATCGATACATGGCAGTAATTGAGTGCACTCCGAAGATTCAAACCCCATCTAAGTGTACCTAAGTGTATCTAGGATGTATTTGGGTGTAAAACCCTAGGAAAGAGTCAACCCCATCACCTTATGGGAGAGAACAAAGGACCCCGTCTTGGTCTCGAGTTGGGCACCCTTCAAGGGATGTCAGACCACTGCATGCTGGAGTTTCTGCATGCAGGGACTACAGCGTATCATGTCGGCATGAAAGCTTCTCCTCTGGTTGCCCAGTGAAGATGTGGTTCTTTTCTTTTATACCCAAAAAGTACCCTCAGGAGTTCTACCTAGATTTGTAATGGTCAGTCGTTCAAGGATGACGATAGTGGTGACTTTTGTGAGTTATTACACAGAAGATGGTAATCCTGCTGTGCATGTCCTAGGCAGTGGATTAAGATATGATACTAAGAGTCTTCATGCATGGGTGAGGTCCTGGGCATTCTGGAGGGTGAATTGATGGAGGAAGAGATAGAAGCAGCCTTGGGTGTATTACAATCTGGGAAGGCCGCCGGGCCCAATGGGTTGCCGATAGAGTTATATAAGGTACTCTCTGGTAAAATCCCAGGGCCAATGTTAGAGATGTTCCAAGCTGTGGCAGAGAAAGGATCCCTCCGAGAAGACCAACGAATGGCCACAATAGTAGTGACAGGTAAGCCTCCAGAGGCGTGCAGCTCATAAAGACCAATCTCCCTCCTAAATGTCTAAGCGAAGATCCTGACCAAAGTCCTAGCAAATAGACTGACAGCGGTCCTCCCAGATATAATACACGTAGACAAATCAGGCTTCATGCCACGTAGGAGCACCAGACTCAACCTGCACCGGATGTACGGGGTCCTTCACATGACCAAAGAGTTCACAACCCACTAGAAGCACTGATGGCATTAGATGCATCAATGGCATCCGATAGTGTAGAATGGACATATCTATTCACTGTATTAGCAAGATGGGGTTTTGGCCCGAGGTTCTGTACCTGGGTCAGACTGCTATATCAGGCCCCATTAGCCAGGGTGCAGATCAACATTGCGATCTCCAAGGTTATATCATTGGGCAGAGGCACCAGGCAGGGACGCCCTTTGTCGTCACTCCTTTTTTGCTTTAGCTCTGGAACCATTGGTAGTGTGGATACATCGAGACCCACTGATATGGGGCATCCACTCATCTGACAGTTGGGAGGAACGTATCTCCCTATATGCAGACAATATAGTCCTCTATTTTTCTAGACCTTAAACTTCTATAGCACGTATCCTGCATGTTTTTGAACTCTTCGGAAGCTATGCGGGATATAAAATAAATTTGGACTAGTCGCTGATATTTCTCTTGTCAGGACCCCCAGCGAGGCTCCTGGCATGCTGTGGGGCCCCAATATTATCAGAGGGATTCAAGTACCTGGAGACTTTTATCACCAGAGACGAGCAGGCAGACGTGGCACATTGGCGTACCCTCCCCCTGTCACTTATGGGCAGGGCGGCTCTATATAAGATGATGTCCCTTCCAAGATTACTATACTCCTTTCAGAATACAACTTTTCGGGTTCCCCCAAACTTCTTTGAATAAATATCCTGTGAACTCAGATCACTACTATGGCAGTGGGGAGTGGGAGCAGCACATATAGCTTTGAGCAAGCCACAAAGAGGCGTATACAAAGGTGGGCCAGCGATCCCGGACATCAGGAGTTACTACTGGGCCTCGCAGCTCCTGATAATTCATGACTGGGTATACACAGACAGGAACGAGCTGGCCTAGAGGGTAGATAGAGAATCCATGCCAGCCTTGAATCACCAAATCATCTTATAAGCAGGCAAACAGAAATTGGGTTTGCCGACACACACCAAGACAATGGTGAGGTGTTGGACAGAGGCCAACAGATACCTGGGCTGGCAATCCAAGTTAACGGCAATGACCCCGCTATGGCACTGTGAACAGCTGAGGGAGGTATCGGGACTGCAGGGATTTTCAGGTTGGGATCGAACACCTGGGAAATGTATGGAGAGGGGGTTCCTTGCTTTCATTCGAGACCCTTAGCCAGGAGTTTGACCTCTCCCCATCACAGAGACTTCATTATTATCAGCTTGCCACGCACTCAGGAAGCACCTCTGGAGAATAGACTACTAGTTGACCCCATCCTTGGGAAGGGAATATGAGTGATATAACAAAAATGTATAAATAATTCACCAGACCAGATGGGACAGCTTCAGCGGACTTGGGCGGAGGAAGTAGGGGATATTGATGAGGATGAGTGGGTGGATGCCCTGCAGAACCCCAGGGACATAGCAATTCAAGCCAGATTCAGACTTATACAATTAAAAGTTCTGCATTGCACATATTACTCACGCACCCTATTACACAAATTGGGAAGGAGGGATTCACCCCTATGTGCAAGAGTCTGTAAACAGGAGGGATCCTTCTACCATATTCTCTGGGATTGCCAGGTGATACAAGGTTACTGGAAGGGGGTGACTGACAAAATGGTGGGGCTCTGGGGACGAAGGTATCGATGTGCGCAAAGGGACTACTACTGATGATTCAAGGTGAAAAAGACTCGCCATGATACACGAGCATATGGTGGGCACTCGCAGCTGAAGTGGCCAAGAGACATAGCGAGGAAATGGGGGGCTCACATCCTCCAACAGTACCAGAATGGGAAGCAGAGATAGATTGGTGCCAGAATGCAGAGGAAGTGATCTACAAGGCCAGAGAGTGCCCAGAAGAAGTGGGAAAATATATGGTCCCCAAGGAGGAATTACAGAGAGCCAATACTGGGTCCATGACGGGACTGAGGGATTAATTTACAGTCTATGCTACAATAAAGACACAAATGGTATCTCACAGTTGGTACGATCTGGGGGGCATGAAGGAGGGGATCAGATCTCCATACACACTAGGGGAGACCATCCTTAAGGGAGGGTTACAGTGTCAAAATGTGATGTTGTAAGCACTGTGCATTCAACATATATACCATACTAAAATAAAAAGATTTAAAAAAAAGAATCCTCATGAATAATAAATGAGGTTAGTTTTTGAAGAAAACCACACAACGTTTATTCGGCACATAACTAAGTAAAAGGTCAGCACCAGAACCATTATGTAGAGCAAGGTAGAACAAATGTAGGAAAAAGGTTGTGCAACTACCTAGGACTATATTGGGGTACATGTACGCTCAGAACACCCACTCCTCATCCGAAGGATGATAATATTAACTAATGCTAAAATATGCATGTTTAAAAAAAGCATAAAAACATTGCAAAAATACTAGTATAACAACATCTAAAAACATGGTAGCTGTTAATAACGATGAAAAAGTTAAAAAGCTCTATAAGTCCTCTAAATAGTCAATATACTGTGAGACCAACTGAGCACATCAAAAGCCATGGTGCCCAGTGAGAGCAAGAGAAAAACAAAATAAAACTGCGTTTTCTAATTCCAATTTGGCTTGTTTTGGAAAAAAGCCAAATTGTTTCCATCACACAGAGAGGTAAATGTTTATGTGTCCTGTGTGGGGAACGCAACATCACTGTTGATTGCATTCGCAGACGGCGGTCCATGTAACACCTCTTGTATCAGGTCAATAGAGCAAAGGTGATCATCTTTAGTTCCCGCAGCAGCCACCGATTAAACACTAGAAGCCTGTGTGCTGGTTGTAGAGCCGGTGTCCATTCCAACAGGAGCTGACACATCCCATGGAGGCTCTAAGAATGTCATCATCAACATTGTAATACTCTGGGTACACTGTAAAATATGGGCTTTCAAGGGGTCAAATAGTACATCAATGTCCGGTGGCGCAATCAATGGAAGGGTCAGACATATTTCCAAAACACATTAGTATCCGCAGAATAGGCAGCGAAGCACAGGCAAGATGCACTCAACCCAGACTGATCTGAATGAAAGGAACCAATGCTCACTTAGCTCCCAAAGCCAAGGTGCACCCAGATGGAGTACCATGCGTTCACGGCAATATCGAACCAGGAGTGCTTTTAGCATCTCTTTGCAAACTGGGCCGTCCATTGCATAGCAGTAAAATTGAAACAAGGATACCCACTACATTTGGTAGGACCAGCGGAAGTCCTCCAAAAATGCTTAAATAGGTATGCAATCCCACTTGTATCAGACATGTTAAAGATATGATGTACCATTCTCTGAAATAGCTCTTGCATCCAAGCCGAAGACCTTGCAACATAGAGATCAAAAGTCTCTCGGGCTGAGGTTAAGGCCACATCTTTCTGTAACAGCATGGTTTTCAACCTACTCAGAGCATCAAACTGTATAAGGGAAACATCCAATAAAGGCCATTTTGTTGTCTCTCTAACTGGGTGGGTTGGTGGAAATAATACTTGCATACAACAAGTAACCCTGGAACTTACTTTGACCAAATATGTTATGCCTGGTACCATCCTGCAGCATCAATAACTCCCATTTGAGAGTAGTTTTAACACTGGATGATTCACAGCAGCTGGTGATCCTTTCAAGTGACACAATAGGTTTGCAACTGAAGCCTTACAGGCTCCGTGAAGCACAATATCCTAACAAATTAGAGAACCACTTAAAGAACTTTCACAGTCTGAACAACTGAGAAAAACTTCAGTGTCCCCATTCCTGCATTTAAATCTGTACGGTAATTCCCAAGATTCATACTTCCCTACCTGGTGATACTGTAGACAGTACTGAAATTGGAATGTCATGACTGGCAGTTTAATATGGCCATGGATTAATTATTCTGTGGAGGGTGATTCGGCCACGGTAAATGGTAATTCGTCCAATTTTTCAATGTGCAGCATTGTATACTTTACATCTATTTGTGCAATTTTTATCTGTCTTTCTGTTAGATGGTATGCAGAAAACAGAGACATACTGTTGATATACCGCCTGGGCATGTGACCGGAACGCAGTGATTGCAGCGCCCAGCTCAATAATACAATGGATCGCAATTGTAATTGCACATGTTGAAGAATAGACAAATCCTGTTCCTCTATATGTAATGCAGAAGACACAATGTTGTCCAGTAAATAAATCCTGGATGGCAGTGTGGTCATGCCATTTTGGCCACTGCCAAAGCCTTTTCTAGGTTAACTCACGCAATCTCTCAGTAGCCTCCTGCTAAGAGATTTTCTATACCTCGTTGTAAATAGCGTGAAGGAAATCTTTCTGACGTGGTTTCTGGGGACCTAACAAATCCCTAAGATCCATGTCATCTGAGAATAAGGACAAGTGTTGTTTCACCTGGGACAGTGTTGAGGTCTTTAGCCACTCTAGACATAACTTCCCAACACTGTAGGATGTCACTACCCCCGAGTGTTCTCGTTGTACATAATCTTGATTAGGCCTATGGATACTGAACCCTTTGGTGATACCGCTGAATCTTGAGTGACACCTATTTGTGTCGATAAGCCAAACCAACCATCCCTTCCAATTGAGGTCTGACGAATTGTAAGAACCAATGTGTAGTATGGCATCCAATGTATCCTCACTATGTTGTCTATAATCTTGCCAACCCTCAAAGTGTGAAAGCGAGGAATCCAAGGTGTGTTCAAGTCCTTGATCTTGGCTAGACCAAGACAGGAAGTCTGTTGCACTGTGTCGTTCAGGAAGATAATTTGCTGTGGTCTGAGACATGCTCTAAATAAGGCCTCAGTTTCCTGAACGTGCCAATCTAGACCCCCAGACAGATTTTGTGTCTATGTAAAAAGGTGCCACAAGTAACGCTGTTGAACACAGCGTTACTTGTGGCGCCTTTTTACCATGGGCATTTGCTCTATTGTTCCTTGAAAGTTCCAACATTAATTGTGTAAATGCCCTAACTCCGGCATATTTAATGTACCATTGTTTTTTCTGTTGCGCCTTCTTCACCGCTGTACATACCACTATATGTGTCACTTGCGCCGTCACAAACTCCACGAGCACTTGTGCACAGTATTCTGTTGGTTACATTGCCACTAATTGTCACGCAGTGCTTCTTACTGATATGATATGTACATATGACGTAATATGTCCATCATGTGTTGAACATTCTTAAAATATATTTTTCCCTTCATCCTTGGTCTCCCCGTGTCTTCCCTGTATGGATTCATTCCTCTAAAAAGTACTCTATGATACGGTTCGCTTTGAAATAACTTGTCCTTCTAATGAACCCCACATTGAGGTAATGTTCACTAAGGACAGGTCTCTTTGTTCACGGTGTGATGATGCATGCAGTTTCAGGACCAAGTTCACATTTTGACTGCGGAGCATTCTGGGAGGTAATGTCTGTTCAGCATCAGGAAAAAGACAGTCACTACACCTACCCAAAGGGCTAGGAACAGTACACCTATAGCAATCCAGGGCTGTAGCCAGGGAGATACAAGGTAAGTCTTCTTCAACCAAAGGTAGAAATAAAGAATTTGTTGTCTGTGGGAAACAGGCGGTGGTGGAAACTCGGGTTCACTTGGATCCAGGGAGAAAGTATCAAAATTGATGAAGTAGCCAGATGCAGTTTGTTCTACATTTAGTAGTTCAGCAGGTTTTGTAGAACTGGCAGATGACTCATTTCGAGACATATTCCCATAGATGTCGGTATTAGGCCAAATTGAGATCAGTGTTTCATGTGTATTTTGTTGTTGTTAAATTTCAACAGGCACGAGTTCCATTCCATTGTTGGTAACTCCTTCACTTCATAGGGTAGAATCTTCAAAGGTTATTCATCTTTCTGTCTGAACTTCCTATATAGTAGCGAGAGGAGATCTGCAGCTACCCAGGAGCCCATGCAGCCTGGTATTGAGTGTCAGCCACATAGTGTGGTTTGATAAGATCAATTGAGGCAAATATCTTTTCTTTCTTGCCAGCAAGAGGTGGTAGAAGTACTGTTCTTGTTCCTTCGACAACCAGGACAGGTACAGGCGCTCTGTAAGATGGCCCAAATTCTTTTTTGTCCACAATGTTTTCTCTGACCAGATCCCCAATCTTCGGGACACAGGCTGGTCTTGCTGAAACAGCTTTCACTTCTCCAGTGGCAGTGCATTTTACTTGGACGTTGCTTTGTAATGCCCGAAATTCATTGAGTTCCTGTAAAACAGCCAAACGATCATTCACGTCAAATGGTTTTTCATCCGCTACTGTGCTGCCACAATCAAAGTCGGGTACCCACATTCTAGTCCCAAACAGGACTTCATATGGAGTACAGCCCCCTAGGGAACTTCTTGGCATGTTATTAAGTGTCCTCTGGAACCCATATAGGTGATTGGCCCACCTGACACCCGAGTCTAATGCCCTTGCGGTTAAGGATTACTTTAAGTTCCCGTTTTTCCTCTCCACATTTGAATTTCACTCAGGATGATATGGAGAGGAATACCGCAAGACCACACCCAAACGTCCCATAGCTTCTTTGTAAGTTCGTTAACTAAACGCAGGGCCACGGTCAGAACGTAATGTGTCAATTGCGTAGGTCTCTATAAAGACTCGCAGATCCTTTATAACAGTACGAGCGTCAGCTGAGTGCTGGGGCCAAACCCACAGGAATCTAGAGCACAAATCCACTGCCACCATGATGTAACTGTAACCCCATCAGATTGTAAGGAGCTGCAGTAGTCCAAATAGACACATGCGAGTGGTCTGTCTGATATCAGTAGTGGTGTCGCATTTAAGGACAAAGCCTTTGGTCTGTTTGGTAAGACCTGGCCACCAATTATGTTATTTCAATTGTGAAATCACTTTTCTGGGTATGTCCTACCCATTTGGAGCACAATTTTGTATAACCGATGTAGGACACTTACCGTTGTATCAGGTGTCTCCACCATGATATATTCATTCAACTCTGCTGTCACAAGAAATTCCATCAGGTTGTGGCCAGCTATTATTACTTCTGCTCCGCTGTCCTAGCATTGTCGGAGCCCATTCCCCATTCAGTAGTTGAGTCCTCAGTAACCTGGGCATTTCTTATTTTAAGGCTAGCTACTTTTTTCTTTTTAAATTGAGGTTTGCTTTTCGGTTTTTCTTATTTTTTAATAATGCAGTCTGAAGTGCAATATGTGTCTCTTGGCTTTGCTCGATCTTCTTTTCTGTGTTATGACCGTTTTTCCTTCTCAGAGTTTTTGGGTGAGCCCTGAAAGGATTGAGAGGAACGTGTATCAGTATCCTGATGCCTGTCAGATCTTTTTATGTTGTCACGGTTTCTAAGGTTATAGTCGTTTTTCAAAGGGTTTCTGTTGAGGAGATGAGGATCATCCCGTGATCCTCATCCATTCTGCTTATTTTTTGATTGTTTATTGTCCCATTTCTTTTTAGAAGAATCGGACGCTTGTTTTTAATTGTCCTTTCCAGGATTACTTGTTACTTGTGGTTTCACAGGTCTAGCTCCCAAGTTATCTCTACCCTGCGAAGCATAGGTATCTTCAATAATTTTAGGTAGTTCTCACTCCATTTGAGCAGGTGTGTATTCCCTCAGGCGTTGGCGAATAGCCACCGCTGCTGCCTCTCCTTTTATGTTAACTAACATAATTGTGGATACCTGGGCAAAATTACCAATCAATTTCATCCCCAATACAGGGCAGCTTCTGCCCCGTACTCATTCTGTATTTGTTTCAATACTTCTGGTATAATGCTATTGAGGGGGTACCATGAGTCCTGGTATAAATGGCAGTGAAAACTGTAGCCCAAGTGGTACAATCCTCTATTAGAGGAGGTATACCAATTGGCAAGCAAATTGTCAGTATTCTGGGTTTTTCTTGCTGGCCTGTGTGTGGGAAAACTGCCTTAAGCTGTGCCTTTTTCTGTGCTATCCAGAATGGCATTTGCTCAAGTTTAGTGAGCATTCTTCCCATAATCAGATTCAGCTTTGTGGGGTAATTTTTGTTGCAGTCCCTTGTAGTTGACCTGCTGGAGTGATCCTTGTAGGTTGAATTGTAAGTGTTTGCATCACAAACCGTATAGGATTTCTGTATAGTTTTATTATTTCTTTGTAAAGTGGAATTAAGGCTGCTGCTGGCAATGTATCAATCATTGGATGCAGTATATAAGCAGCTAGGACCAGCCAAGTTGCTCCACCTCTGCTGAGCGGACCGGGTCTCACTTTTTCTATGATATGGGGGAGGGCGCATTTCAACCAATTTATGTTCTTGGTAAGTTAACAGGAATTCTATGTCCTCGTATGGAGAGTATTTATCCGGTATTTCATCAAGGATGTAACTATGGAATACCTGTGTGCATGCATCTGCAGGTGGAAATCTAACCCAAGAATAGAACACCTCTGTCCTGTATGCCTCGTGCGCCTCAATCATGAAGGTAACTGTCCCACCGAATGATGAGAGACCATAATTTGCAAATTTTATAGTAAGGGCATTTCTGCAATTTTCTGAAATGTTAAGAGCACCTTCCTGTTTAGCTTCCTCTGCACTAGTACAACTCGCATCACTTGTACCAGTGCCTTCAGTCTGAGACATTATGAGAGGAAGTATTTAAGAAAAGACATAAGGTTTATGCACAATGTAGGGAACTATAATCCTTCAAGTTTGAACAAGCCTACAGCTAGTACATAGGATATACCTACTTAGCTGCAACGGATCTTTCCTTTCCCACCCTAGATGTCTCTGGGTAAATGTCAGTAGGGGTCCCTGAGAAAGCATGACTGAACTACTTAGATTTGACCGTTAAATAAGAACCAAACCAATGTTGGTGGCGCCATGTCATGTAGTTTCTAATAATACATAGGATCTTCTCGTTTACACAAAATAAACTAAGGGATTTGTGTCCAGACTTATTCCAGACACCCCCAAAGGATATGTTAGCCTTTAGACCATCTAGCTCACAGTGCCACCATAACCCCCTAATTTTACCAAGGAGCAAAGAGTTTCCGGCAACTATTGAACATGACAGCCCTTGATCCTATAACGGATCATGGAAACATTCGCTCAGTAAATTGTGCTCACTTAGGGCCATATGTACGTAGCCTAATACCGGTCGGTAACGGACGATTTTCGGTAATTATACCGTTACCGACCGGTATTTAGGCTTTTGCAATGTAGGGGGCACATTACAGGATTCGGTATTTACCGAATCAGTAAAATTACCGAATCGGTAATTTTACCGATTCGTTCATTTTACCGATTCGGTAAATACCGAATCCTGTAATGATATGTAGGGGGAGTGTGTGGGTGTTGTGGGGATTCGTTATTTACCACCAACTGAAAGTTGGTGGTAAATGACGAATAGGTGAAAAAAAGCATTTTTGTGCACGTTTAAGTGTGCAATGTGGCAGACATACATGCCCTTAGGGCATGTATGTGTGCCACATGTGCACACATGCAGGAATCAGGGGTGCAACAGGGTGTCACTGTGACACCCTGCCACCCTTGATTGTGCTCCCCCCATTACCGAATCGGTATTTACCGATTCGGTAATGGTAACTGGCTTCAAGGGATGAATTATTACCGAATCGGTAAATACCGGTTCTAAAATACCGAATTTTACCGATTCGGTAATAATTACCGAATTATTATCTACATAACATTTACCACTTCATAAATACCAAATCGGTAAAATTCGGTATTTATGAAGTGGTAAATGTTGGGCTACCTACATAAGGCCCTTAGTCTCAAAGAGATGCACAGAATAAACAATGAGGATGTTTTCAATATGCAATTATTGTAACAGCGTCATTTTAGTATAAAACATGTTTCCTGCAACAATCATTAGACAGAAAAAGAGATATAAGATTACAAGCTCCGACAGAGTAAATAAAAGGTAGAATTCTACCTTGGTGCTAAAACCGTAAATATATGCAGGCATATCGATACATGGCAGTAATCGAGTGTACTCCTATGATGCAAACCCTATCTGAGTGTAGCTTGTAAAGCCAAGAAACCCCTCGGAAAAAAGCCAACCCCATTACCTGATGAGAGAGAATGAAGGACTCCGTCTTGGTCTCAAGTTGGACACCCCGCAAGGGATGTCAGACCACTGCGTGCTGGAGTTTCTGTGTGCAGCGACTTCAGCATCTCATGTCAGCGTGGATGCTTCTCCTCCGGTTGGCCAGTGAAGATGTGGTTCTTTTATACCCAAAATATACCCTCAGGGGTTCTACCTAGATGTGTAATGCTTGTTCTAGGATGACGATAGCGGTGACTTTTGTACAGAGTTATTATACAGATGATGGTAATCCTGCTGTGCATGTCCTAGGCAGGGGATTGAGATATGATACTAAGAATCCTCATGGCATCATATATTAGGCTAGTGTTCAAAGAATCATTTCAAGCTTCAGGGGAGATTGACGGATGTGCCTAATACCAAACTTATCCCATCCTGTGAAATTTTTCACAGTCCAACTACCGGACAAAAGCTGCTCGGTCTATACCCAGAGAAGTATGCACCATGAGTGTGTGACAATCTACCAGTCATCTCTTCTAAGAGCTCTTTGATCCCATTAAATTCCATGAAGTTCTTGTTCTGTTCTGAAGATCCATTTGACAGTCTCTCTTCAGCGCTGTTGAATCTCCCATAGGGACTTGCTCCCAAGCCCTTTCGATCATTTTGGTAGAGACCTGATAGTCCGTTCCCCATTTCAGACTCCATCCGGGTTAATAAACAAGTTTGTGTATTACATTGCCACCCCTCATTGTCTTGGTTTTATCCTGGCGGTTTGTCCCTGGGTGCCCTGAGGAATGTTTCCCCTCAATATTGGTGCTTTACCAAAACGCACATCAGAGCTATTCTGCTGGACTAATGGAAACAGTATTCTGGCTTGACCAATGAAATTATAAATAGTGAAACTGTATTCTTGCTAGACCAATGAAAATGTAAATATATATGTACCAATGTTTGTATGACTGTTCATCATAATATAAACACATTTGCCCTCCCTTTGTTCAGCTGTCCCCAAAAACATTTTCAGATCCTATATTGTATTATGAATTAAGCATGAGTTATCTTGACAAACATCCTTCTGATTTTACTGATGTGATGTTCTGTATGTGAGAGAATGAAGTATGCATGATGGATTCATATATGTGATTTTGGTCTATTTGATGGGTAGGTGGTGGTTTGTATACAAATTATTGGGCAGATTTACAAGCCCCCTGCGCCACCAGTCTGTCACTTTTTGTGACGTACTGGTAGCATATCTTACTGCTCCATATTTACAAGGACAGAAAAAGCCACCCTGTGTGGCTTTTCCTATCCTTGTAAATGTGGCCCCTTTACACGCAGCACTTTGCGTGAAAGGGGCATTCCATGGGTGTTGCTGTGGGTGTTCCCACGCAACAACCATGGAACGAGACACATTTACAGATTTAATAGGAATTGTTAATCTGGAAATGCGTGTGAATGCTACGCCTCCCCAGGGGAGACGTAGGGGGGCCCAACAAGGAGAAATGTTTTCATTTCTCCTCGATTTTTCCTCTTTCAATGCGTTCTGCATTCTACAACACGCACTGAAAAAGGAAAATGCCTGTAGTGATTGTTTTTGTGCAGGAAGGTGCCCCTTCCTTCACAAAAACAATCTCCCCATGATGCAGGTATCCTTACACCATGGTGCAAGGGTGCCTGCGCCGGCGCATGGCTGCAGTTTGTGCGCCAGCGCAGGGGGAAGCACAGAGATGCAGTGTTGTGTTAAAAGGGACTCAGTGCAGCGCAGCCAAACATGGTAATCGTTCGGACTCACCCAACCCAAGTCTGTCAGAACCGATTATGACACGGAGTCGGTTTGAATGCTTTCTGACTGACATCTTAATGAGGCCCTTGGTTCTGTGATCTGCATGGTACACATTCTTTGCTGCAGTCTATTAACTCCCTGCCTCACTCTATGATGAGTCAAAACTGCCACTTGACAAAACTCCAATCTCTCTCTACCATGAGCATTATTCACCAGAGTTATCTTGGCATTTTTATTGTTGGCTAAAAACTGCTGGACGCACAAGGGACTCGGCTTTTAACCCATAAGTTATTTTTTACCACAGTGCCCCTAGAGGTCAGTGCCAGGTGTGGCAGCACCAGTCGATACATCCTAAAACCGGCCCTCAATTCAACTGTAGTGGATGCATAGGTTGTGAGGTTTTAACTCTTTACTCTTTTCTTGAATGGAGTGCATACATTTATAGGTTCACTCTATGATTTCTGTTATTTATTATATACTACATGGTTACAATTTTCAGTAAAACAATATCTTTTGCACTCAAATGTTAAAGTCTTTTAGTTATTTTTGAATACTTGTTCTGAGGGACCATAAATTCAAAAGAGTTTTGGCCTCATTCCAATCTACAATTATGGCACTCAAGTAAGAATATCAATCCACTTTTTTTTTTAATTCATATCTGTATTTAATCTTTTAGCTACAAAGGTTTATTGCATCCATTACTTCATATACAAACCGATTGCAGTAGTAGCCCCAACACTATTTCTAGCTGTAAAATATTAGTCAAAGGAGTTTAAAAAAAAAAGAATATAACTCATGCTATGAAACTCATTTACTTCTACATCAAATGGAAAATATGACTTTGATTTACTTTGCTTTGAGCAAGCAAATGTAACAACATTCATTCTTTTGTATCTCAGCAAAATATTGCTCGAACTGTAACTAAGGATCGGTTGTTGCATGCATATACTCTCATCAACTAGGAAATTATGTAATAAATGGCAGAACACTTTAAATGCGCTAAAAGGGTTAATTGCACAGAATATTTCTAAGCCATCATCAGAAACTAGTACCTCATATATATATGCATCCTCACAGAACTTGTTTTTACATTAACTACTCTGTTTCTAATGTCTGCACCTTTTGATTGATTATTTCCTATTTGTTTCCAAACAGTAGTTGGTGCTTATAAGATGCTCTCACAGACCATTCATGTCCAACACCTTTTAACCAAGTTTCCATTCCAAACAGCACCCTTCCCCTTGCCAATGCATGCCGCTAAAGCGGGATATTGTGAGTTGAGCTTTGCACTTTGGCAGGTATTTGGCTTGACCGACAAAACCTACCTCACAAGGAGTCCTGCTCTTCTGTCAAGATCTGGCTAAGAGAGGTCCTGGTTAATGCACTCAATGCATTCGGATGCATTCTGTGCGAAGGCATCTTCAGGACACTGAAAAAACACAGCACCTGACCTCTTTTTTTTTTAGTTTAAAGAAAAGTTTATTGGAAATAAACATAAGATAGAGCAATAATACAATACAGTATAAGTCAATGGTACAAAGTAGAAAAAATATTGCGTACAATAAGGAAAGAAAAAGTAAGAAAAGGAGAGAAGAAAAAGGAGATAGGAAGGAGAAAGAAAGAGAGAGAGGAGGAAAAGTAAACAGATAGAAATATCATATACTTATATCACTGAAAACATTGGTCTAATATACAACACAAATATCATATTGATCTCACTACTACAAACTTAATTATATATTGAGAATAAAGCACAAAATACAACCATATTAAACTGATTATAATCTATGGAGGCTTGGAAACTTCTTCTATAACTGGAGTATGCGATGGCAACGATTGAGCAGACACATTTAGGAAGTTAGTCACAGGCAGCCACAGTAAGTCACGTTTAATGGCTAATGTAATCGGGTGAACATAGGCTCTATCTAATCGATGGTTATAACAAACTCCATACCACCAGGCCTGAAAAGAAACATTTGAGGCATTTTTCCATGACTTGGTAATTTGTTGAAAGGCAACAGCAATAAGTAAATCAATAATGAGGATATTAAGGGAGGTGGAAGAGGACCAAACCTCCGCAACACTACCGAGAAAAATATGGACAAAAGAAAATGGGATTTGCGTATGAAATATTTTATTAATTTGTTGCCAAACCCTAGACCAAAATTGATGAATAACTGGGCAAGTAAATAGCATGTGCATAAGGTCTGCAACCGGGGCCGGGCATGACCAACAGGTAGAGGGAGATAGATGATTAATTTGATGTAGTTTAGCAGGAGTGAGTAAGAGTCTGTTATATAAAAAGAACAGTGTTTGTGTGGTATTTGCTGCCCTAGAAGATTTCCGAAGTTTAATCCAAATTTTATCCCAGGTTGAAGTGGAAAAGGATGTAGATAAATCAGACTCCCAACTAGACTCAACTGCAGATTTATTACGGGACTGACCAGTGGATCTTAATTTGTTATAAATTTGAGAAGCTGAAGTGTTCCCTGTTAAGAATGAGATTGGAACTGGAGAGGGGGTGGTCTGCACAGAAGAAGTCATAAGTTTATCGTAAGAACTTTGAGCAGCTAGGGTCAGTAATATATATTTAGGGTGATACGAAAGAGGGAGGGAATAACACGATTGTAGTGTAGAGAAGGGTATACAGGTATCACCTAGAAAAAGCTGATGAGTCCACTTAAGACCAAGATTGAACCAATCCTTCCAGAAAATAGTCCGGTTTTTAATCTTAATATGATTGTTATACCAAATCGGAGAACGTAAGAACCTATTTCGGACATCTAAACCATCTAACATAATAGGATGAAATATTTTACGCGTATGCATAAGAATGGGGAGAGAAAATTTTTGGGGAGTGTTAGATAAAGACAGAAATTCATCAAATGAGAAAGGGGTAATGAAATGAGATTCAATTTCTACCCACAAAGGCAAGGACAGCAAATCTGTTGCATTCTGTGATAGTACTGCAGAGGAATTCTTCAGGAAGAAGGAGGTATGATAAGATGCAAAGTCGGGAAAATTAACACCACCCAAGTGTTTAGGTTGTTTGAGCTTGGAAAAAGACATCCTAGACTTTTTCTTTTGCCACAGAAATTGCGAGAGGATAGTATATATTTTTTTGTACCAGGATTTGGGAATGTTAACAGGAAGATTGGACAAGAAAAATAAAATTATAGGAACCAACATCATTTTTATAGAATCCAATCTACCCCACCAGGATAAAAACAAGGGGTGCCATCGCGCTGTAGAGTCGGATAAAGTTGACAGAAGATTTTTAAGATTGAGCGCTACAGTATCTTTAATAGATGGAGTGAACCATAGGCCTAAATATTTAATCTTCGCAGGACTCCAGTGAAAGGAGGAAGATACAAAGTCAGCATGGAAACAATACTTATTTAATGGAAGAATTTCGCATTTGTCTACATTCAGCTTGTACCCTGAGACCGAGGAGAAAGTAGAGACTTCTGAGAGGAAGGCCGGTAAAGAAGACTGGGGGTTAGAAATAAATAAAAGAATATCATCGGCATAAGCCGAGATTTTTAATTGCTGATCACCATATGGAAAACCGGTGATGTTCTTGTTCATCCGGATTTTAGATAAGAAGGGTTCTAGGGTCAGGATAAATAAAAGCGGAGAAAGAGGACAACCCTGTCTGACTCCTCTGAGTAATGGGAAAGACGAAGAAACTAATCCATTAGCCAGAATAAATGATTTTGGGAAAGAATAAAGCAATGAAACATAAGATAGAAATTTAGGGCCGAAACCAAACCAGGTAAGGGTCGAAAAAATAAACTGCCAGTTAACTCTATCAAAAGCTTTCTCAGCATCCAAAGCCACGGCTGCTAGTGAGGAGTGATGGGAATGAGACTTACTGAGTACATTGAAAAAGAGACGAGTATTATCCGAGAGGTGGCGACCTTTAATGAAACCACATTGTTCTTTGCCTATTAAGTGGGGTAAAATATTATCCAGACGAAGCGCAAGAATCTTTGCGAAAATTTTATAATCCAAATTAATTAAAGAGATAGGTCTATAATTTTTACATAGGGAATGGTCTTTACCTTCTTTAGGGAGAAGACAGATTAGAGCCTCTTGAAATGAACCGTCAGAACTCCGGGAAGCAATAAAGAATAAGAATAATTTAAGTAATTTGGGAATAAGTAAATTAGAAAAATGTGTGTAGAATTCTATTGTAAAGCCGTCCGGACCCGGAGCTTTCCCCTTTTTGAGCGACTGAATAGCCTTAAGAATATCTTTAGCTTGTATATCAGATTCTAGGGAAGAAAAATCCACGTTCAAAGAAGAAGGAGGAGGAGAAATGGAGGCTAAATACTGATCAATATCAGATAGAAGGGGTGGAGACTCTGGGGTGTATAATGTTTTGTAGAAATTGGAAAATTCCAAGAGAATGTCCTCGTCCCTATGAAGCACAGTATTAGATGACGATGAGATAGATTCAATTTTGGTACGTTCTTTTTTAACCTTGAGGTACTTAGCCAGGAGATTACCGGATTTGTTTTGTGCAGTGTAATATTTAGCACTAGATTTAAGCAAATACAGATTTGCAGAGTCAGTAGACACTTTGTTAAAAGAAAGCTTAGCGTTAATGAGTTCTTTTAGAATAGATTGGCTATTTGACATGTAATAAAGGTGTTCTAACTTTTTAATTTGTAAGTTGAGTGATTGAGATGAAAGAAAGGCTGCGCGACGTTTTTGTGCAACAAAGGATATGATGAAGTCCCTAGAGGCAGCTTTGAAGGAGTCCCATATAAGCTGAGGAGATAGTTGAGGAGATTCATTCTCCTCAAAAAATAAGGAAGCAAACTCGAGAAAGGCTGGTGTGAATTTGGGATCCAGTAAAAGGGAATTATTAAACCTCCAGCGTCTTGACCCTTTAGTGGGAGGGAGTAGATCCAAACTCAAGGAAACGGGGGCATGATCAGAAATCAACATAGATCCTATGTCCGCCCGGGAAGTGTGCTGAAGTAGGGCCTTGGAAATAAAGAGGTAGTCTATTCGGGATTGTGAGGAATGGGCAGGTGAGTAGTAAGTATATTCTTGAAGTGTGGGGTGGCAGAGTCTCCAAGAGTCTACAAGAGCTCTTTGAGAAATAGTGGAAGTGAATTGGGAATGTGCAGCGGAGGGGACAAATTTGGATTTAGAATGCCTGTCGATAAAGGGGTCTACAACCATATTACAATCCCCACCAAAAACCAAATATTCGTCAGTGCATTGCATTAAAAGAGAAAGAATTTGGGGCCAGAACAGTTTATCGTGTGTGGTAGGAGCATAAACGTTAAAAATAGTGAGAGGAACCTTATTAATCAGCAAAGAGGTCATAACCCATCTACCATCAGAATCATTGTCTTGCTTTATGAGATGAACATCCAAGCGTTTATGACAAAGAATGGCAACCCCATTGCGTTTTCCTGAGCCCGGAGATGCAAAAACGTGGCCCACCCAATTTCGCCGTAATTTAATTATCTCAGTATCCTGTATATGGATTTCCTGCAGAAGAGCAATGTCTCCTTTTAAATTTGCAACATGTGACAAAACTCGTTGACGTTTGATAGGAGAACCCAAACCTTTAACATTCCAAGATATAATGTTTAACGACATTTAAATCTTTATAAACTTAGCAAAAACAATTTGTTAAAGAAGTTGCCATGCATGTAAGCAAAAAACATGTGAAGAAGGCAGTAAAATACAGAAAAAAGGTATTATTGTAGCGAGATAGCAATAAGACATATAGACGATCATAAGATAGCAAAGAAAGAAATGAATTACATAAGAAGCATAAAAGATAAGCCGAAAATGTAAATGGAGCAGAGGAGAAAAGAGAAGAAGAGGGAGAGAGCGAAGATAGTGGGAAGGAAAGAGACAGAACAAGAATAAGAACAATAGAGATGACATACAAAAAATAGAAAAAACATACCACAAACGAACAATCATGTTGGGGTAGGTGGAGCCACACGAAGGAGGCCAGACGCCGGATGAGGGATCGCAGGACGAGGGGCACACGCAAGACATCATCCAGGATGAACGAAAAAAACGAAGAAAGTAAGGGAACACAGAAACCGCAACCTGTTAAAGGGGAATATAAGAACAATAATTAACAATATTTAACATGGGAAGCAACATAACTCCAACGTATACACATATGGGAAACATAAAGAAAAGTCAGAATTGAGGGCAAATAAGAAACAAACTATGAGCAATTGGAACTAAAGCATTCAAATCAGATCATGGCTTAGAGATGTCCATAGAGACTCCACTACATGAGTTCAGAAATTTTTGAAGCACCTCAGGGTCCTCATAGTTGGTTGTTTTGTTATTGTAAGTTACTTTGAACAGACAGGGATGGAACAAGCCATAACGAGCATTCATGCTGCGAAGTACTGGCCTCATATCCAAAAATTTCTTGCGTCGATCAGCCGTAACCTTGGCATAATCTTGGGCAAAAAAGAGGTTAGAGCCATTCCAAGTGATCTTTCCCTTCTGTTTGGCAGCGTGCAAAACCTTAAGAAGATCAGTATATTCTAAGAAGTACAAGATGACTCCTCTAGGCTTTGCTGAGGAAGATGAAGCATGAGGACTCTGACCCAAACGGTGTGCACGTTGAATATTTAATGGAGGAGATGCTGAAAAACCAAGAAGTGTAGGAAGGAAAGACTTAAAATAAGATATCGGATCAGAACCTTCAAGTCCCTCAGCCAGGCCATAAATGCGCAAATTGTTGCGCCTATTGCGATTTTCTAACTGCTCGACCTGTTGTTTGAGCTGATCGACTTCTTTGTGAATATGAGGAACTTGAGCAGCGAGATCTTGAACAGTGTCAACCCGTTTCTCCAGAACGTCGACCCTTTGCACAGTATGAGACCAGTTATCTTCCAAACTCAACAGACGGGTGTTAGTTTCCTCCATATATGGTTTGAGGGCACGAATCTCCTCAAGGATAAGCTCCAATGAGAGAGGTGAAGAAGAATTGGTGGGAGAGGGCGGATTCGCTTTTCCTCTGTTCCTAGGCGTGAAGGAAGCCGATGCTGGTATTTTGGAACCTTGTTTGGCACCTAACCGAGTCATAGAGGAAGAAGAGCCCTTCGTAGTGACAGGATCACCAGAATTATCGTCTGTTCCCTCTTGCAGGATGTTAAAAGGGTTAAAGTCCTCCAGAGCGGTATCACTGGTTTGCAGAGTATCCTTACGGGCAGTCCGGGAAGTTGCCATGACTGAGTTGAGGAAAAGCACCCCACAGCAAAAATTTTAGTGAGATAGGTATAATAGTAGGAAGTCACTGAAAGCAGAACACCCTATGCACGAATATGGTCTTAGGCATAAAAAACGCCAAATGTAATGTCAAGTTATTGTTCAGAAAGGAGTAATATTCAAAAGAAGCAGACAACAGCTGAGAGCGGAGGATGCATATGACTGACCTCTGAGGAGCTCAGACCTTCTCCAGCAACAAGCATGAGAGAACAAAAAGCTAGTCAAGGCAGTGAAAAGGCAGAAAATACGTTCCCATAAGTGTTCCAATAAGTTGTCCCAGAGTCTTCATTATTGAGATTTTTCGTAGGGAGTCTGCATTGTTTGCGGAACAGGGCGGCAAATGTGAGGAGATTACTTCATGAAAAACAAAATGGCGGCCGCGGGTAAATCGTAACCGTCATGAAGTCGAAAAAGTGTCTTCTCGCTCACCATATGCCAGGAATTGGAGCATAACGACTGGAGCAGTACTTCCAATGAAGTCGGAAGCAATTTCCGTGCTCCGACAGCAGGAGAAAGTGTCCTGGAACAGCTGCGGCGTCTCACATCGCTGCGGAGCTCATCGTAGCGGCGGCCATCTTCTAAGGCGCCGAAACCACGCCCCCCCACAGCACCTGACCTCTGAACCTCCATCATCTCTCCTTGCACTCGACTGTCATGCACCCGTTCTACTCTGACATTGCACAATACATCTGTTCATGCTGGCAGAAGAACATGATCTCAATGAAACCATGCCAATACTCATACTTACCCACAGAATAATAGAAAACCCTGTTTTAAAGATTTTATTGTGATTTTTGCATCATGCTTTAAGGTGAGCATTTGAAGCATAGCTTCCTAGTATAATGAAATCATTGAGCCGGAAGCAGTTTGCAGCAGGAGAGAATGAGTCAATGAAATCAAAAAGATTTACAACTACAAACAGTCTTTTTGAATCAGAAGGCAAAACAATCACCTTGTAGCACCGCAAATCACAGTACAACATTCAATCAACAGGTTTTGTGAGGATCCTTAGTGTCAAAATGTTAAGAATAGAAATGGATTAAGGTAAATGCTCAATGCATTTAGCCAAGTTAAAGTCCATAGGTTTCTAGCAACAATTTGGTACAAGATTGCTCAAGGGGGAAAGCCGGCGATTCACAACAAGCAAAATACCCAACTGCCATGTTTAGTTGAAGAGGTCAGTAAATCAAAAAGAATGTTCATTAAGACCATTGGTCTTAAAGCAGCATAAAACCCCACAAAACCTAGTCATCATACAAACGTGTATGTACAATTAGACATCAGAAAACGTTTATAAACAATTAAAACCTTCTCATATAATTCATAGAAACATAATCATCATAATAATATATGTGAATAAAATCTTGTCCCAGTGGTGCCATATTTGTTTTTTTTCAAAACAGTCTTAAATAATTTCCCGAAGGGTTTGAACTTTTAAACAGTCCAAGAGAACATGTAGATTATCGCATTTTACACTCAGGCCACTGGTACATTTACCAGATTCATCCATCATTGCCATTTTGACCTTGTACAGATTAATACCAACGGTTAGGCAGTGAATACACATAAGGGAACCACTTCTCATTGTGCTATGAGTTGAGCATAAATTGGGCTGAAGGCTTCCCATTTAAGTACTGCCCATCGTATTCTTTGGCAATATTCTTTGTTAAGATGCAGAGTTGACACCTTGTGAAAGCATTAAACTATCCTTCAAAGGCGATTGCAATACCAACAATGTAAATTATGCAATCAAGTGCTTTTGCGGCATGCTATACATTGGGAAGACGGAAAGGAAACTTAAGACTCGCATTTCGGAACACAAAAGTCGAATACGTACCAAAAGCACTACTTCTTCTTTAGCGACACATTGGATTGAAAATCAGCATTTCATTCCACAGATTAAATTTCAGATCATAGAAATTGTAGTGGAGTTTCCAGGTCTGGACATCAATAAACGCTTACTACAAAGAGAAACATTTTGGGTGAAACGTTTAAGCACTCTAAAACCACGAGGGCTCAATGATAGACTCGAAATGAGTTGTTTAATGCAATCAGCCTTTCTTATCACTAAGTGGTGATTTTCAAATTACTCATGTATACAGTGTATAAGACACATGTCACAAAAAAGGTTTTTCCCACAGCATTCATCTTAAGGACACTTAAAAATTAGATCATTTTTCTGATCTCTCAACTTCTTCATTTCGGGCGATACTTGGTTCTTTCTTTTAATTTCCTGTTTCTGTTATTAACACATCGAGTGATTGATCCTGGCGGAGACTATTGGTATATTGTGAATGATAAGATCATTACGGGTTGTGCATTAGAATAGCGATTTGATTAATACTACTTTTTTCCTGCGCTTAATATATACAGAAGTATGCACATTAGTTAGTCTGAAGCATTATCCAGAGTGTTCCGTATGTTGTAACAAATTTCCTTTGAATATCAGATGAATTTGGGACAAGGAAAGATTAAATTAAGATAAAGTATAGAGTATATTTATTTCCTTATTCAATTCAGGTTTAAGATTTCGATAAGCTCTATTTACCTGTAGATTAATGATATTGTACACACTGCTCTAAGATGGCCGCCATTGAATCATCTAACATGCACGGAGTTTATCATAAAATTGTGTATTCATTGCAAAATAAAGTTCAGCGGGATGTATTTACTTTGATTGGGAATGAATGAATGAATGAATGTGAACTTTATTCGGATAAACATTATATCCATAAAAGTACAGTTAAAAATAACAGATTGACACAATATAAAAAATACAGTTAATACGAACACATCAAATAGCGGAATTATGTCAGATACATAGTATTTCGAGAATATACCGCTGATCCAACTCTAAAACACAGATCATCATTGTTGATAGCAAGCACCATATCATAAGCAATCTTATAGTCCGAAACACATTGTGACTTAAAATATGGGATCAAAATTTTTTTTGTGAGTGAAGAATAAAAGGCACAGAAAAATAAGAAATGTAACATTGATTGGTTAGAACTATTGTTACATGGGCAAAGGGAGGATTCAAGGTTGGCTGTGTAACCAGTAGGGAATGATAGCAAATATTTCATTGTATCTGTTCTGAGTCTGAAGAATAAGCCCCTTTCCCAGCGACCAACAGGATTTAATAGATATTTAGGCATGTCTGGGGTTACATACTCGATTTGCATATATCTAGCAACCGAAGTTTTGTTATTTTCAGTTGCTAGTCTAATTTTTTCAAGAGATGCATAGAGTGATCTTTCTATGGATTTGATGTTAACGGGGCTATGATCTAAAGGAGTTAAGAACAAATATTCCATGTTTAAGTTTAACAAACTTTTATGGACACCTGCCAGCCATGGTATATCCATCCCTCTGTCACAATTCAAACAGTCCATAATAATCTCTCTGGTCAATTGTGCAGCCTTATTCTTCCAAATTCTTAACCAGAACAGTGTCGGGCGAGCCTTTATAAAATCTTCTATATACGGCAAATGTAATTCGCTATGGCTTGCATATGTGGAAGAGAAGAAAGGAGCTCCTAGAGTTTTGCGACAAAATCTATTCTCTTCACACTGAATTGGAGTGCAGACGGAATTCCCCCAGACCTCTGCACCGTATGTAGCAGTTGGTGCACATTGTAATCTGTAAATTTTAATGATAGATGGAACTACCCCTATGTTTTTCGGCTTTGGTAGCCTCAAGATTGTATTAATAGAGTTGGTAAATTTCCTTTTACAGTGAGCAATGTGATCATTCCATAGACCATTTGATGCGAATACCAAGCCTAAATAAGGAAAAGTGCACGTGCTTAACAATTGATTAGAGTTTAAAACAATTGAAAAATTAGAGTATTTTTTGGACCCACATGACATTAAAAATGATTTTTTAAAATTTGTACATAGGCCCAAGGTTGCCATGAAATTCACAAAGCCGTGGACCAAGGCGCGCAAAGCTTTAGGGGTGCGCCCCATCAGCACGGCATCATCGGCATAAAGCAATGCGGGGATCTTATTTCCCTTGATGATTGGGACGTCTTCAGTTGTAGTTAAAAGTGATTTGGTTAGATCATTGATATACAGTATAAAAAGAAGGGGGACCAGGACACAGCCCTGTCTGACCCCCCTACCGATTTTGATAGCGTTCGAGATCTCACCATTCCTTCCTATGCGCACCCTAGCTTTCAAGTCTCTGTGTAAATATGCCAAAAAAGAGACTAGTTGGTCGTCTAGCCCAAGATCCAGAAGAATTTGCCACAGCCGTGATCTGTTGACAAAGTCAAAGGCTGACGTGAGATCCATGAATGCTAAGTACATTGGTGTTTTTTTTGCTATTGTATACTTGCCAATAATCAAGTGAAGGTTAAGGCACTGTTCTACCGTGCCAACGTTACTCCTAAACCCCAGCTGGGATGGGTGCAGAACCTTATTTTCCTCTGCCCATAGATTGATCCTGTTGAATATAACCCTACCCAAGATTTTTAGGGTGTTGTCGATCAATGAAATGGGCCTATAACAACTTGGATCCGTCCGGTCCCCCTTTTTAAAAATTGGGACTATAGTACTATAAGACCAAGAGTCGGGAATAAGTGAATCAGTAAGATTGTTAAAAATATTAGTAAGAAGTGGTGCCCAAAAGTCGGGTTTATTTTTGATTAAGTCGATTGGAAGACCATCTGGTCCCGGTGCTTTGCCCCCTAAGCTTTGGCTTATGGCATCTTCAACCTCAGTTAATTCAAACTGTAATGCAGAGGTAAGGGTGAATACTCTTTCAGGTTCGTTAGGGATTGGGGAGGCATAGATCTTAGTGAAATGAGCCTCCCAAGATTCGCTGGATATGTTACATCCAAGCGGTGAGGAGATGTTTCCCACATTTTTCATGTCTTTAACTGCCTTCCAGAAAATCTTTCCATTTTTTAGGGCATTTGCCCGCAGAAGATTGGCCCAGTGGTCGTTAATGAGCTCCTCCTTTCTGCATGTAATAGCTTTCTTGTAACTACGCCTACGTAAGGTCACAAGGGAGCTTACTCTTGGTTTACTTAGGAGAGCCTTTCTTAATTCTCTGTTGGCCACCGAGCATTCTGTATTAAACCAGCCAGGTTCAGAATCAAGTATTCTAGTAGGTTTAGATAGTATTAGTTTAATCCCTTTACATAACTTTGAGAAGGCATCAACTACCTCTATATTTCCGAAGCTAAACTTCAGACATGTATTAACTAAATTGAAGTGAGATTTTATCACTGTTTCAAAGAGGGCATTATTGTCAATATTGCGCCAGACAATTCTAAGATTATCTGTAGTTGTCGCTAGATCACAAGCCCCGGGCGTGCGATCGTACACTGGACGACGCGAAAAGCTCAAAATAATGTTAATAGGGTTATGATCTCCTTGTATAGTGGGAATGACTTCAGCCCTTAATACATGGCCTTCCAAAGGGGTAGTAACAAAAATATAGTCAATAGTAGAGGTAGAGCCGCGGCTTCTGTAGGTTGGAATCACACATTCATCTGATAACGGGGTACCAGCAATCTGCATAACATTCACAAAGTTATGCGTACATAAAAGATTCATTAGCTGTTCCCCTCTTTTGTTTGATGATGAGTTAGACAAAAGCCGTATAGCGGTATGGATGTCCTTTGGGATTTTAACATTGAAATCTCCGACTAGGCATATACCCTTAGTTTGGGTACCACAATTGGCTAATTGTAATTTAAGAATAAAATTAAACAACAAAGAAAAGTTCACATTAGGGACTGATTTAAAATCATCATTATAAAAATTAATCAAGTAAATAGACTCCCCCCGAGTATAGAGGGTTACTTGAAATTTGTCACAGTCTGTAGGTAGAATTTTGGAGCGTCCGCCTGACTTAATATTTATCCAGGTTGATAATCCACCAACGGGTCTACCGGATGTGGGAACGGGGGACAGAGTGTTAATACATTCAAAGCCCTCCATATGCAGATCTTGGGTAGCCCAGGTCTCTTGAAACATGACAATATCTTGAGAATTAATTAACTCTTTCCAGTCTGGTAAATGTAACTTAGATTTCAGACCGGCTATATTCCAACTTAATATTTTGAGTAATTGATCTTCTTTTGTTTTAATTAAAGGGTCGGATTTGAGAGGCTGAGAATTGCACATGGTTGGTACTAGTATAGATTGGTCCATACTTTCTACTCTTGTTACTAGTGTGAGCAGTCAATCTTGACAGTCTAAGCCTGATAATAATGAGAATTTATTCGAAGTTGGAATAGGACTATGCATATAACGGGTCATTGTCATTGTCTCACATACGGGTTTATAAAAATAACCCAATGGTAAAGTACATATGCTAGTGCTGTGGCTGGTCTGGTCTCTCTGTAATGCCAATATGTTTTTGGCTACCGATTGCCTCCGGAAATTGATAATAATGCAATCACCCTTAATGTTTTTGCGAGATTTTCCTAGCCAACCCACTCGTCTTACCATGATGATTTCACCAATTAGTGAGGGTCTAAATCTCCTGTGTTTAGTGAGCCAATCGACGCATTTACAGCGTAGTTGCTCCCAGGACTCTGTTTGATCATCTCTCAAAGGGGGAACCCCCGCTAAGGTCACGACATATGGGCATGCCTCAGGGGGCAAATTTAATACCACATTGCTGCCCTCAGTGTTGTCTATGTGGTCAGGATCAGTTTCATCTGCTTGCACGGTCCTAACCTGATTATCACTAGAGGGTCTAATGGTGGAGAAAGTAACGGCAGGTATCATGTTATTTGTTAGTTTTCCGTTATTATGATTGAGTATATAATCTGATGAACCCTTAGCAACCATGTTTTCCCTTATTTCAAAACAGGTACGAATCCTATTACAGGTTACACAATCGTTAGCTCCCTGAATTTGAGATTGAGCTACATGAGTGTTTAGAAGTGGGGTGGGTACACTATTTATAGGATCGCATGCGATGGGCCTGCTACTGAGGTTAGGATTAGATATAATGTCATTAACCTGGGGCACTTCATTCAAACGCTGCAGTATAGGGTGTACTTGCTGGGCAGGAAGTGGATTAACAATACGCTCGCATAAGGAAGGGAGTAAATTATCTAAAGCCAATTTAACACAATCAGTAATAACAGTAGACAGGTAGCTAATATCGATAGCGCTATTTAAATTGGCATTTTCAATGAAGGGGAATAGACATTCACTCTCGGTTTGAGTTCCAATTGTGTAAGTAGATAAGTCAATCGGCGGGGTATGCACAAGAGCCTCTGTTGCTTTTGTGGTTGATGGTGTAGGGTGAATCCATGACTTTAGGGTAGATCTAATGGAGCAAGGACGGATGGGTTGTTTCCTCTTCACATTTACTGGTTTCCCAACTTTCCTTTTGCGCTTAGCCCCTAAAAGCGGGGTGGTATTCGGAGTGTTAGTTGCAGAATTTAAATCAGGAAAATCAGGTGTGATAACTTCGTTAGCCTCCTCACTGTTCGCATCAAAAATAACTGGGGCGCTTGTTATGGAATCAGTACCTTCGGCAGTATGCCCAAGGGGTGGTGCAAGTTGTCCTAACCCGAGGGACAAACGCCTCTCAGTGAGCTCGATTTCGTTGCTCACAATGCTAACAGCCCTCTCCAACATGTTTTCAATGCACGTTGTGGCCGATTTGGATACAGGAACATTTGTGCGCCTCCCCATCATTATTAAGACAGGAGATAACAGTGATGATGCAATACGGGTTGTATCAGTTACTGCAAGTCAATGTGTGACGTTAGGCAAAGCTCACCTTTCCTTACATGAAGAGGGTATGGCCCAGTCCAGTCTCTTCCGGTCTATGACGGGCAAGGACGGGCCCGCCCTTGGCCCGGGCTTCGCCCGGGCGCTGCCCGCGCGCGTCCCGCGCTGCGGTGGCACCCGGCGGCTTTTCTGATGTTCCGGCTGCCCGAGGTGACGTCACCCGCTGCGCCGGGAGCGTGGCGCGCTGGAAGATGTAGTTCCGTCTATGCCGTTCCCCTCACGGCGTCGGTGAAGACGGATGGAGCAACCAGGATTCCCCCACTGGCAGGAGCCTCCCCTTCGCAGCAGGTCAAGGTAGGAAGTTACCGGCGTCTAGGCGCGCGTCCCGCGCTGCGGTGGCACCCGGCGGCTTTTCTGATGTTCCGGCCGCCCGAGGTGACGTCACCCGCTGCGCCGGGAGCGTGGCGCGCTGGAAGATGTAGTTCCGTCTATGCCGTTCCCCTCACGGCGTCGGTGAAGACGGATGGAGCAACCAGGATTCCCCCGCTGGCAGGAGCCTCCCCTTCGCAGCAGGTCAAGGTAGGAAGTTACCGGCGTCTAGGCGCGCGTCCCGCGCTGCGGTGGCACCCGGCGGCTTTTCTGATGTTCCGGCCGCCCGAGGTGACTTCACCCGCTGCGCCGGGAGCGTGGCGCGCTGGAAGATGTAGTTCCGTCTATGCCGTTCCCCTCACGGCGTCGGTGAAGACGGATGGAGCAACCAGGATTCCCCCGCTGGCAGGAGCCTCCCCTTCGCAGCAGGTCAAGGTAGGAAGTTATTGGGAAGTAAAGTTTGTAAATAGAACCATTGTTTGTTTTTCGAAGTAGTTTTTAATATATTTGTTTTCAGTCACGATGATATGGCGCCGATTATGACGTAGGTACGTTCCCTCGTCACGTGAACGAGTTTAGTTCTTTATTAGGAGCACAGCGGCGTTTTGGCATTGAACGCGTTATCCTTTGGAAGTGGCTAGAGAGGAGTACATCGGTAAGTTAGGTTGCGAGTGTTTCCAATGAGGGTCAGACTTGTTCTATTCAATCTATGTTAGCCTTAGTGGAATGAGTGATGCTGACTGTTGCTCTCTTCATTTTAGGGGCCCTGTTTTGTGAAAAAGAAAATAGTGCATAGGGTAAGGAGTCCGATGGACAGTTGTTCGATTTTTGTGCTCTCTGGTTAGAGCAAAGCGGGAGTGACTCACTTTTTCAATTACTTACATTACAGATAGAAATATCGTTTGAACTGCCAGAGCTATTCCTTTGTCTCTTACCGTTTCAACCAGAAGGTATGGGTTATTTGTAACTTACATGCTATAGGCTTCTAGAAACTTATCAAACAGCTCACAGAGCATGTATTTGATTTTTTTGCAGTGCGATTGGGTTAGTTCAGATTCTATTCGTTGAATCACAGAATTAGACACATATCGAGTGAGTACTGTCTTTTTTTAAATTGCTTTCCTTTTACTTTTTCCTTCCTTTCACTGTTTCCTATGTTTAATGCTTGTTTCACTTTCTATATCTCCACACAGTAGACATTCTTTATTAGGTGTCCTAAGCACGATATCAGTGACATGCGCTTTCTTAAAAATATGATCACGCACTCTACATGGGAATTGCTTACAAATTATTTGCATCAATGTACATTGTATAATAACGCTACGTTAATTTTATGTTTTGCAGTGATGCCCCTGAAGAAGTGACATTCTAGTCCCAAAATGCATTGGGTTTAAGTCATCTAGTATGTGAAAAATGTTTTGATGTCATGAGGTTACTAAAGAATTGTTAATTTCATGTGTTTTGTTACACTAAAATGCATTTGTATGCATTGATTTTGTTCATATGTATGTCCATGGCTGATATTTCATGGTTTACAAATTGAATAGAACAAGTTGAAAATATTGTTTGTAAGAAGATTTTTTGAGTTTCTATGTTCAAAGACGCGAGAGGTTGTAATCACATATAGTTGTGCGCACCTGAGTCCGGCAGGCAGGTTGGCTGCTGGCCCTCCTTTTTATGCTGCCTGTCCTTGCCATCAGGAGATTTGTACAAGCATGCCCACTGCGGGTGTTGTATTCCACGACAGATAGAGCCATGGGCTAACGTGTGTGAAAGCAACCAATGGCAGTGTCTGTCACCACTGACGATCACGCCCGCCACATGCATGTACATGGCGGTTTTAAAAAACTCAATTGCCTCCTAATACTGCAGCCATCAAGACCTCTTCTACTTTTGCTGTTGTTTCTGACCTCTGGGAGAGGAGATGGCACACGTTTCTGAGGAAAGGGACCTTGACTTCATTCCTGAGGAGTTGGAGAAGCTTGCAGGGGACATCCTTTCCTTGTATGTCCAACGCTATGGCTCTCCGGAGGAACAGGTACATGTCTGAAATATTTATGTGCCTCTGTGTAACCTTTTATTTTTTCCTGAAACACAGGCTATGATGTCCCTTTGGGTTCCTGACCAAAGTGTATTGAATGATGAGAAGTGTCATATATTTAGTCTGTTACATAGGGCAATGATCTTGGGGATTTGCAAGCACTTTTCCATAAAAATGAAAAGGTCCCATTAATTAGTATGTGTTGTTTGTTAAAAGCCCCAGCGAATCTTTGCTGTATATGTATAGATATAACATTGTATGGTTTTAAATAATGGGCCACAATGGGATTGAGTCACAAATGCAGAGCACTGAAGCACTCAGGTATTGGTGTCATTAAAATTTGTCCCTTGACAACAGAAGTTTGGAGGTGTGTGCAAACAAAATTTCCTATATGCCAAGAAATAGAGGACATTTGAAATGGAGAGTTATCTCACTTCTTGAGGAACAATTCATTTCAGTTTGACTCCCTTTTAGATGTGTTTACTTTCCAAACGGCAGACCCCTTAGTACCAGTGGCTAGTATTTACTCTGCCATACGTACTAATGCAAGATGAGATATTTTTGAAGTGGAGAGAAATGTTCAGCCAAACACTTCTTTTCATGGAACATTTTTCTGCACTTTCAAACATGTTACATCTAAAATAGGGCTGTGTCTTGCATTAGTACTGATGGCACAGTGAATACTGGCCACTATGAGGAAGTGGGCTGCAGTCAGGCAGTGCAGACAATGAGTCCGCTTGATAAAATCTTGTGGCACAGGACTCACTTTTTCCCATATGGGGTACTGTTATATGAATGACACAAATGGACAATTGTATGTCCACTTGAATTGGGGAAATTTTATGGTGCAGAGAAAAACTCTATCAAACACTTCTTAACTTGGAACGATTTTCTGTACCTTCACATTACCCCAAAACAAATAGATATACAAATGTATGTTTGTGTTATCCTTCCAACAGTGCCACATATGGGAAAATATGTGTCCTGTGCCACAAGATTATACCACACAGACTGTGTCATCCGTACAATGTTAACCCATCTATAGGTACACATGTTCATACATCCCCAAAGAGCACACTCTCACTGACACTCATGATAGGCCTTTCATATTGCACTGAGTCATAGTATGTCCTTCCAACCAGAGTATCTGGCTCTATGGGCTTCAGGCAATAAGTCAATGAAGCTGGCCATGAGGAAGTCTTCTAACATTGCACAAGCTGCTTGGTTGTGAGTAGCTTACAATGTTTTGCAGTGATCTGAAGTAGCTCACATCACTGAAAATGTAAGTGACTCCAGCCTACATGATGCCACTGTGCTGGATTTGTGAGTGACAAGGGGTGAGGGTAGTCAAAAGATCACTACAAAAGTGAGCATTTAGATATTTGTTTTGTTCAGCATGTGCAGATGCACATGTGGTATGTTAACTTGTCACTCATGCTTGAGATAGTGTATAGAAATTGTGTGACATCATTTTAGACAAATACAAAGTCACAAACCCATTATTTTTGCTTTCTTTTCTTGTATCCATATAGGTCAACACCCTTCAGAAACGGGACATCTGGAAGGCCCTTGCCAGAAAGGTGAGGACCCTGGGGGTCTACAAGTGGTGCAGCATTCACTACAGGAAGAGGTGGGAGGACCTTCTACGCTTGACCTGAAAGTCGGCTGAAGTCCAGCTTGGCGAGTCCTTCCAACATTGGAAGCATGCAATGCACACTGACCCCCCCTACTGGCACGCATTCTTGCTGTGGGCTATCCGGCATTTGATGGGCAGTTGAGAACCCAACAGCAGCAGCAGCAACGTGGTAAGTTGTAGTGTGAGTTGAACATGTTAACTATTTTTAGTTATAGCAACTATTTTTGGCATCTACATGAAGGTTGAAACATGTCCAAAACAGAAGAGTTTTTGAAGTTGTAAGTTTGGCATCAGGTGTATAATGAAGTGTTCAGTGCATTAATTTGTGGAAAACAATACCACCTGCTTTTTGTTCATTACCAATGGACAGGATTCAGCAGGCACATACCTGCCTAAATGATAGTTACTCATGAGTGTTTGGATGTAAGAGGGACAGTTGTACATAACAGGCCACTAGTTCTTAATGTGTCACATGTGATGATCCTTTCCTATTGAGAATGATCTAGGCTTAGTCCTAATACAGGTGACATAGCATGCAATACAATCATAATATAGTAGATGTTTCAGACATCACCTTGGTTAGCTGTGTTCATGCACACACAAATGTGAGCCAGATTTCCTAATGCCATCAGATTAAATTGCTAGATTTTAGGTTCTATACATATCAAAAATGTGATGAGAATCATAAATACATGTTAATTCCTATTACAAGTGACAGTTTTGCATGATGTCTTATGCCTGCACAAGTGTGGATTTAAGCCATTTGGGTTTCTCATA
Source organism: Triturus cristatus (assembly GCF_964204655.1). Classification (NCBI taxonomy): domain Eukaryota; kingdom Metazoa; phylum Chordata; class Amphibia; order Caudata; family Salamandridae; genus Triturus; species Triturus cristatus. The sequence continues at coordinate 518,836,804 of NC_140582.1, read as the reverse complement.
AAAATCTGTGAGAGGCATAAACATTAAAGAACTACACAGACAGCAATGTGTTCACATTGGTGACACAGTAACAGGTAAACACATCTGTTGATCATTGTGCTTTCTTGTGTCCAAAACATAAATCTTTGATTGAGTCAAAGGGAATACTTACAAGGCCTTTTGGTGATTGAATGTTCCATCACATATATATAGTGATTTCCCATCTTGGAAAGACAGAATCAGTCCCACATAATGATTCATTAGTCACAAGCAGAACTCTACCAAGGTGTAATGTGCTGCATATTGTGAGTTACCTTTGTCTCTTAGAAGTGATCATGATATATGTATCAGTGTATGCACTATTTATTTGATGTTGTACCAGTTTCCACCTAAAGTGCAAGCCACCATATTTTGTGGCAACAGTTTATACACTATTAAACGTCTTCCTACTCATGACGAGAGATTCATGAGTCAAATGTGAAAATGTTTGTCTTTTGTCCTGGAGTGTATTAACAGTGTATCAAGGCCCATGCATTTCTTTATGCTGCGGAGGTGAAAGGGCAATCCAATCTACAGATTGTTACTTATAAAGCTTCTAATGTACAGGTATCGACATAGTGCATGAGACATTGATAAGCTATTTCGGTACATGATGCATACAGTCATGTAGGCTTTTGACGTATACTTGTGTAACTTGGAGTAAGTGTTACCATTGTGAAAGGCCCACACACAGGAAACAAGCTTTCAGTGCATACAAATGTTGGTACAACATGTATACCCTATTTTTGAATGCAAAACAAGCAACTATTTTGGGCTTGTAAATACACAGTTCAAATGTATTTTAGGTTGATAGCATTATGCTGAGCTAAGTTCATTATTCTATGCAAAGAAAGGCCAAATATAAAGAGGTGTTAGACGGTTCCTGTAGAAATGTAATGGATAGATGAGAGACACTATCATCACCCATGATATAGGGGCTATTGTTTAATGGCCAACCTGTGACCAAATAACTTCAGGAAATGTTGCCTACATGCATGCAATTATTATACTGTCTAAACAAAGTTGACAAACCTGAAGCAGGTGCAATGTGTAATCTTGTTAAATGTATTGTGATCCATTTACACAGAGACAATGATCTATTGTATATGTCATCACAGCATCTTCCACAGAAGCTGAAGGAGAATATTGTCAAGAATGTGAGGAAGCAGCTTGCTACTGTGGTTGCGGTGCTGCCAACACTAGCATTAGCAAGGGACCCAGTCTCACGGAGGGGGAGGGGAGTGCTGTGGAGGACTACAGCTCTAGTTCATCTTCTTCAGAAGCCACCACCAGTGAGCATTCCCTAGTGGTGGTGGACACGCCAGGATGTGCTACTCCTGTATCCTTGTCCGCCATCCGAATCCCATCTCCACCCTCCCTGTTGCTCTGCCCATTTGGCTGCCCCCGCACTCCTAAAAAGAGTGCGGTCTCCTGGGCCACCCCTAGCCCCTGTCCCCCTGGCTGCTCTGAGTGAGGATGCTGTTGGATTCATATGCATGATTGCTGTAAGGCAGACTGCCCTGGTGAATGCCATCCATGGTCTGAGCTCCCAGATGCAGCAAATATCAGCTTTCCTGGAAGGCATTGGTATGTCCGCCATACAACAGTAATTTCAGGCTCTGGCCTCCTCCCTGACTGCAGCCTTTCAACCTGCCCAACCACCTGCCCCACCTCCCATCCCTTCCCCATCCTCCTTCCTAGAGCCCAGCCCTGTCTACAGCATACAGAAAAATGTGCATGCAGACACTTCAACAGACCCAAGCAGCACACACACACACAGGAAAAACGGATAGAGGCACACTGATGAACATGCAACCACAACACCCACCACCATAGACACACTCACCACCCCTCCACTGACATACCCACTGACAATGCACCCACCACAATAGAAACACTCACCACCCTCTCCACTGACACATCCACTGACCGTGCACCAACCAACACAGACACATCACTCACACCCACCACCAGCACACTGACAGACACCACACCGAACACCACACATGCACCACCTCCTCTACGTGCACCACAACAACGCCCTGCACCTCCACACCACTCCCCACAAATCCATACACACATTAAAAAGTACACCTCAGAAAAGCAAACACCAATGCTCACCCACACAACCCACACCTAGTAAACGACAGAGCACATACGCCAGACCCACAGGCACCTGCACCCTCAACACACACAGCAGACAAATCCACTCCCTCTCCCTTCCAAACCTCAATCCTTCCTAAACATCCCACCCATTTTACCTGAGGGGATGTCCTTTTAATACTTGCCCTAATGCCTTTCACGTTCCAAACCCCTCCTCCCAAATAAAGAAAAAAACCTCCCAAAACTACGCCAAAAAAACAGAAACCCTCCCTTCAGAAAACCAAACCCATCCATTTCCCTTCCATATCCAAAAGGGATAGTAAAAAAAGGAGAAAAGCTCCCCAGCCAAATCCTAATCTCACCTTTCCCTCCCATTCCCCAAAATTCTAATAATAGGTAGGAAAAAAGCTTGCCTGACAAAACCTAACTCCCCCTTTCCGTCCCAAGCCCAAAATCCTCCAACGGACCCCATGCCACCCACTCCCATGTAGGATCTAGAGGTGCCTGATCTGCCACATGAGAAGTTCCCCATGGCAGTCCCTTAGGACGCAAGTTGTTGTGTCAGTGCACAGGCGTGCAAGGGACACTAATTTACTTTGGACTGGCAGATTGCTGGGTTTTTTTGAGAGAAAATTATCTCAGTTTTGCAAATAAATATATTGTTTTATTTTCACCAAGTTTGTAGTGCCAATAATGTTAATTCACAATTGTTTGATTCCTAGCAATGTTTCGAACTAAAATGTGAAGTACTTATTTTTCTTTACCATGGTGGCATGTACTCTTGCAAGAATAGTTAATGTGTATTTGGTTAGGTGCATAGACTGGTTAACATAGTATGGCCATTTAATGTAGGTGCAAGCTTTCATCCTAGTAAGGGCCACTTGCACCAACTAATTCTTCTGAACATTTGTTTTTTCTAAATGTGTTACTTTAGGTGTGTTTGATCTTGATGGCTGCTCAGTCTGAGCATATATGCATCACACCTTATTACGTGCTGTCACAGTTGAATTTGGATATGGTACAGGACTTGCAGTAGACAAAGGGTAAAGTTCCATGGATGTATATATTGGAACTGATATTGATTTTAGTGCTAATGAATTAGGTAAATGTTCTAACTTGGGTAGTGCAATTTGTACATCATGTTATATTCCACTTCTACCAATGTGTTTTGCACATGTTTTTGATGTTACGGTTTTCTTACGTTTCCTAAACACACCTGTATGTTTTCAATTTTTCATGTGTTATTCTTTTTGTGCAAGTGTAAATTTGTTTGAAGGAAACAAATATTTATATCCAATGTGCTGATTTAGGTGTGTTTCTTTAAATGTATAAATTATCAACATTTCAGACATATGCATTGCACATTAGTATGCTATTGCGATTTATGTAAACAAGTTTACAGCGCTTCAGTTTGTGGCAATTGAAAAGTAACACCTATTTGTGTCGCTGACCATCGATTACATCTGCGATGGTGTTAATTTCCTTTGACCTTGATCAGCTGTTAGATCGTGTTCATGGCTTTGAAGGAGAGTAAACATGAGTAAAGCTGAGTTTGTGCCTTATATCTATCCCAAACCACCAACTCAGGTGTGGCAGCTTGACCGCCACAGTCACGTGGGAAGGCACATCGTGATTGACTGGGCCGTGAATTTGGCGGTCCACCCTCTGACGGCCGCTTTGACCTCTTGCACCGTTGACATGGGCAAACATCCCTGGTGGAGTTGGTGGGAACGTGACAGTCTTTACTCCATCAAACCGTCAGCATTGTATTTGAGCGGGTGGACCGCAAGGTATGCGGATGGGAAGACCACCAAAAAAGCTCACTCCATCGCGGTCTTGCCAACATCTAAATCAGGCACTTAGTTTCATGTGTCGCAATGTCTAAAGTGTGCAAAGTGTACTTTCAGCTTTTTGTGTCTTCAATCAGTAAATGAGTTGTGTATTGTGATATTTAAATCTTGCATCATCAGTATCAAATTTATGGATATCCTTCACTGCAGTGGGAATTCCATTAGATTTTCAAGGCTGGACCACATTTAGAATGCTCCAACTATTATAACACTTAGAGGCCAATTACGATTCTGTTAGGAAATCATTCATACCGGCTCGGTTCCGGAATGCTTTCTGAGTGAGTCAACCGCGAGCTGTCCGAACAACGGATTACGATGCATCGCATGTAAACTTAAACCGACTAGTCCAGAGTTCAATCCGTCCTACCGATTCGTCCGGAAACAAGCCTGAAGAGACCGACTCGTATGTAAATGCTGTAATATAGTATTCCGGGCATGAATCAGACTCAGTTTACCCCGCAAACAGATGATGATGGGTACGACACGGTTTTGGAACCGTGTCGAATTGTGTCACAAAAGGCAACCGGAAAATGTCAAATGATGTCAAAACAAGCATTTGCAATGGCAGAAAAATATACATTTAAAATCAGTAGCCACACCCACCAATCCACCTATATAAAGGTCCAAACAGATAACCATGATCCTTTGCAACAACATAACTGCTGATAGGACACATACATAACCACAGTTTCTGCTCTCTGCCTCATACACTCACACTTCACCCACCACACAACTTGCACACATTTTTATTTTGCTAAAGTACACTCTCAAACACACACTCTTTTACTTATTCACACTAACCCTCACCTTCACCTTCACCCTCACCCTCACCCCTATCTTCACCCTCACTATCACTATGTCCCCAAAGAAGCAGCCAAGGTTCACAGAGAAGGAGTTGGAAGTGCTTTTAGAATAAATTGTCAGAGGAGAGCCACAGTTATTTGGGAACCTAGTTCAACAGACCCCCCTGTCCCAGAGAAATAGGATGGGGGAGAGGATAGTCAACAAGGTGAACGCTCAAGCACCTTGCCTGTTCACAATGGATGATATCAGGAACAGGTACTACAATGTGGGAAGGAGGGTCAAGAAACTCATTGCAAGAGAACACGCCCAAAGTCAGCTGACTGGCGATGGCCCTCCTGCACCACCCATGCACTTCACTTCGTGGGAGGAGAAGGTGCATGCCATCCTTCCGCTGGAGGGCATCTATGGAATGCCAGTAGCACCACAGTCTGGTGAGTACCTACTTAACTGTCCACTAATGATACCAATTACACATCTACAGACATCACTGTCAAGAATACAGTGGCACAAATGACTGTTAGCAAAGGTATACAAATCTAGAGTAAATGAGCCTGAGATGTGTATGCCAGATTGACTATCAACATATCTGCAATGTAATAGTAAATTTAACTATTTCATATTATGCGCATACTTCTTACAAACTCACAGCAAGGCTTTGTGCTCTAAACACCAGTCACCAGTGTCAGCCATCTTGCCAGCACATTTTCACTCACTCACAGGAAAGCTGAGTCAATGAAGGATGGTTGGGACGGTTGAAAAGGTGGGTGTGGGCACAGGCCCGCTGGGAGTCGTAGTCACACCTAACACTCCTCCTCACTCCCAACACTCATCCTTACACCCATCCCAAATTGCTCATCTAGGCCTCTGGCTAAATGACAATGTGGGGAAGTGTACTTGCAAGATGACTGTCACTGCTACATGGTATTGATATTGAAGCCTAATACCATTATGGCCATGTGTTCCAAACACCAGGTACCAGTGTCAGCCTTCTTGCCAGTACTTTTCCATTCAGTCTTAGGGACTGCATAGTCCAAGGTGTGCTGTTTGGGCTGGCTGGGAAGGTGTGTAGAGAGCAGTATATGATGGGAGTTGAAGTCAGTGCAAATACTCCTCCTCCCACATAGCCCAACAAGCCCCACTGACACTGTGGACCGGTGTGAGGAGCACAAGGCCTTGATGGGAGTTGTGGGCAAAGCAAACACCTGGCCGCAGTGTCAGCCATCTTTCCAGTCCTTTTCCACTCACTGTGAGGTAAACACAGTTTCAAGTGCCCTGTCCTCCAGACACCTTCCCAGTCAGCCCAAACAGCACACCTAGTAACATCAGCATCCTCTGCGACCACTCCCGCCTCAACAGACATTATCCAGCTGACCCCTACCTTCATGGAAGCACCAGCCCGAGTGACCACCAAAAGCACAGCAACACGGGGCACTCTGGAGCTGGTCGACGAAACCACCACTGTCAATGTCTATCATGATATTCTGGGGTTACATTTGACCAGAAAGGATGCTCGTACACATTCTGTCTTTATTGTCTATAACAGGGTAGATGGAGGAGGTACTGAGAATCAGGTACTTTGCGATCTTAGCGCTCATATGGAATCCCTTAGTCTCCGGTTACGCACTGACTGCTTGTAGTGCATGACCCGGGAACGAGCAATAAACTACAAATCCCGGCGAGCAACGTGCGAGTCACGTCCCACGTGACCCGGGCAAGACGCCCGGAAATCGTAAAATAAGGCAGCCGAAACTCTAAACTCTGCCGATTATCCTGGTGATTTACTTGCAGCGTTGCCGAGGATTTGATTGACCATCGGCGGTGAAAGTGCACCCATGCACTATTTTCCAGACTGTCATTTCTGTGTTCGAGGAGCTGGGTGGTGCAGTATTCTCAACGCTGGCGTTCTCTTTCCACCCACTATCTCTCTTGTTGGTCTAGAGTTGCTGTCGGGCACTCTCTTGTAGAGGAGCGCTTTAATTTTCACCGGGGTATTTTCCACCCACTATCTCCTCCGTTGGCTGAGAGTTGCTGTTGGGTGCTCTCTTGCAGAGGAACGTTCTGATTGTCAGAGGAGCGCTTTGCATTACAGTGGGGCATTTTCCACCCACTATCTCCCTGTTGGAGAGACCAGGTCTCATGCGGGGAGGATAGAAGGAAACTATTAGAATCCAACCTGGCAGCCTAACATGAGTACCAATACCGCTCTTCCGGGAGTGGCCCCGTCTTTTCATTAGGACTGTACGTTGGAACCCTGCTCAGGAGGCTTGTATTAGATGGTGAGTGGTGAATCAAAGAGAGGTCTAGACGTTAATCCCGAGGACTGTTACTATGGGATTGGCCCAGGGCATTGTGATCTCTAACAAACCTGAGCACCTATGTTAGTGGGCAAGTACAGGACAGTGGTTATGTCACGGCCCCTTTTTATGACTTCTTCATAGTTGGTTGTTCTTCATCTTCTTATTTTCCTAAGAGAGAGGGTGAGCAGACGCACTCTGCCTTGCATATCAAGCCACTCCACGGGTGACCTTTGGTAGGTGTGGGGGTAACTCTTCTCTCATGTTCGCAAGGTACCACAGCTATGTTGGGATAGGAATTGTGTCCAATATATGTTCTCTATTCCTTTAGTTATGTGTCGGGAACTTGCAACCACCCTCTTCTCTCTTCTGGTATCATTCCATCATCATCTTCTTTTACAGGTAGTGTGTTACAGGCTCTAATGTTATGCATGTATCAACGCTTCTCTAATCTGTGTTACCCGTGTATTCACCCAAAGATTTACGTGGTGTTGTTGTGTCATCCTCAGGTCTCCCTCCATGCAGTTCCTACCCTTTCCTTCCCCCGCTTGACTATCCCACTAGTCCGTGTGTATCTATATTCCGGACTTGGGGCAGTTGAGAGGTGGACACCCTTGAGCATCAGCACAGTCCCGAGGATTCTGGAGGGAGAAGCCTGACACCCTTGACCAAAAAGATTCTGTTATAATTGGAGGTGACATTAACAAGACATTTGAACCTATGAATTTAGGATGTGACTCTCCTGTCACTGAGTAGGATGAGTCATTGGGAATCCCTCCTCTTAATACTGCTCCGGTGAAACAATAGTTAAATGCTGCTTATGAGCTGATGAGACTCACCTTGTCTTATGGCTTAAGAGCCTGTAAAGGTCGTATAGTCTCAAATCTTATTGCAGCCCATACTTTTAATTGAATAGGCCATACTAGTAGAATTGACTATTGCCTAATTTCTCTGCATGTATGGGGTAATTTACTTGATTTGAAGGTTGTGTCTAGGGATGACAGTGACCAAAATGCTCTTCATTGCTCTTTAAAGAAGTTCTTTAGCTTTAAGGCAGATGTTCTGGTGCCCCCAAGTATAGAGCCCTCAAATGATAAGCGCATAATTAAATGGGAAAATATTTCAGTCACTCTGGGTATCAAAGATGATATGACGAAAACCGTGGAGGCAGCTACTCTGAAGCTAGGAAATATTTCTTTAGATCACTCCAGGGATGAACTCTGGCAATCTGGGGTTGATATGATAAATGGGGGCCTATTTGAGGTATTGGGTGAATGCTTTATGCATCTTCATAGGTCTGGTGGCTTTCCAACAAAATCTGTACACGCTTGGTATAATAAAACTTGTAATGAGAAGAAAAAATTGCTTTGTTTAGCTCTACTGTATGGTGATCCGAACTTGATAAGAATGAAGGGAAAAGAGTATAAGTTAACAAAAGCGCGCAAGGACTGGGACATGAAAAAATGGGAGACCCTTTATGATGCTGCTGTTTCCTGTGACACTAGGAAGTTTTAGAAGATAGTAGCAAGTGACGAGCAATGCCACAATAACTCAATGGCTGATTCTATCTCCCCTGATATATGGTAGTCCCATTTCTTTGAACTTTCCAAGCAGGATCAGTGTGATGATCTCATATCCAACCCAAGGGTTGAAAACATACTAATAGCTGACTCTGTCATGTTGTAGTTGTCTGACACAGTTACTACGATTAAAGCTATAGTCAAAGAAAAGGGCACAGGGCTTGACAGCATTACGGGTGACCTTTTCTTACCAGATATTGATGGTTGGGCCTTGTACTTTAAAACTCTTTCAAATAGTATCCTTAAAGGGGCCTGCATTCCACCAAGCTGGAACGCTGCTGAAATTGTCCCCATTCATAAAAAGGGCCCACAAGACTCTCCTCTAAATTCCAGACCCATTAGTCTAATTGACTTGGCCCAAAACGTTTTTCCATGGCAGATCCTGGGGAAACTGGAAGGCTGGATCGTGGAACACCAAGCTCTTTCTTCCCTACAGGCGGGCTTCTGCAGAGGTGTTAGTACAATTGATCAGGGCTTTTGGTTTTTATTACTATATTGAAAGACGGTCTTTCTTTATAAAGCACATTTATACCTGGTCTTTGTAGACTTAAAGTCTGCATTCAACCTAGTTCCCGTGGAAAGATGTGGATGGCTTTTTGGAACAAAGGGGTTGCTTTGCTTTTTATGTGCTAATGCGCCTACATAAGGAAATGTATGCCTAAGGTAGATGGGGTGGGGGAGGTGAGTTAACGGAACAACCCCCCCCAATAGGTGTAAGGAAGGGGTTTGTTCTTGCCCTAGCCTCTTCTCTTTATATTTAGATGATGTTGCGCATTTCCTAGAGGATACCGTATATGATGCTACCCAGTTGGCTAAATGCAAGACTCCCGTCCTATTATTTGCTGATGTTACTCTTCTAATATAAAAAAACCCGGAGGGCCTGCAAGTTTTAATGGACAAGTTTGTGACCTTTGTAGTGAGCAGGGTTTGGCAATTAATCATTCTCACACAAAGTTTATGGCCCTCAAACCCCACAAGTCTTTTAGATGTTCCATTATTTTGGAAGATATGTCACTAGATAGGGTGACTGACTTTGTCTCCTTAGGGATTAGGGGGCATATGTATCAAGCCCTTTTCCCGTTCGCAAACGGGCCGATTTTTAGAATCGGCATGTTTGCGAACGGGAAAAGGCCTCTTGGGATGTATCATCCCAAAAGGGCATCGCAAACTAGAGAATCGCTAAATTTGCAATTCTCTATTTTGCGATTGCATTTAAGGAATCGCAAACTGCGATTCCTTAAATGCAATGTATGAAGCACAGAAAAAGTGTAATTTGGCCTTAAGGAATCGCAAGTTACCCCCAACTTCAAGTTGGTGGTAATTTGCGCTTTCTTTGAAAAATGCACTTTTTTGCATTTTTCAAAGTGCCAAGTGGCGCACATACATGCCCTTAGGGCATGTATGTGCGCCACATGTGCACACATACATATTTCAGGGGTGCAACAGGGTGTCCTTTTGATACCCTGGCACCCTTTGAATTGCATTCTCATTTTGCGATTCTATAATTGCGAATCACAAATTGAGAATGTCTTCCCATTCATTCCTATGGGCCTCCTAGCCCATTGGAATGAATGGGAAGGTATTCCTTAATTGCGATTCACAATTTGCTAATCGCAATTAAGGAATGCCAAGGAATCGCAAAATATTTGCGAATATTTTATTACATCCCATTTTGCGATTCTCAAATAGCGTTTCTCTAAAAATCGTTATTTGAGAATCGCAAAACCGGTATTTGATACATATGCCCCTAAGTTAACTAATTCAATGTCTTGGGCCCCCAAGTTGAGCGTAGCAGGTTGAACCTTGCTCAGCATTCTGCAACTATTCTAATACTGTTTAGGGCCTCTAATATCAGGAGTATATCTCCTGCCTTAAAGCTATATAGAGCCATCTCATTTTATCACAAAATCTTATTCTGTGTTGGTTTCGTAAGGGAAAGAAAAAAGAAATAACAATAAGGCAGGGTTTATCTGCTGCAAATTAATTTTAACAACACAAATATTTTGATGTGACCTCTACTCAAACATGGAGTGCAACTGAGCAAATCGCTCCAATGCCACACATGCTACAGAGAAGTCTGGTCCATCTATCGTGGCTATACTGCATACCCTCACATGACCAGAACTAATGGAATGGTTCACGCCCCGGAAGAGATTACCTGTATGGTAAATTCAAGACCTTGTCAAAAAGGAGGATCATCTGTCCATATTTTTGTATTTGTCAACAGAACTGCTCTGTGCACAATAATAGAAGCACAGCTTATACCTAGTCCCCAGGGTATTCCTGTACTGCAGAGACCGTCTCATTTTAAGTAGGGTCAAAACTTCTTCGACAACACCTAAGGATAATCTAATATAGAAAGCACCAGACAAAAGTCTGGTTGTACTTTGATGAATTAAAGAAATACAATACTCAGACATCCTTGTACATACCAATCACCCTTTCCCAATTTGAAGTCACTTCAATGTCACGAACAAAATTATATGTTTGGTTATGGTCACATCACTTGGGGCTCATATATCACTTTTCTCTCTGACACACCACTCATTGAATCGATTGCGTCGAAACTAAAACATGTACAGAGATTAAAAATATGGGTTATATTATTTAAATGAATTAATTAATACATACATCACTCAGTTCGGCTGAACTGTGTTTCATTTAATACAGCTAGTGGGCTAGAAGGCCCTGAGCCTTTAGAAGAAAACCATAGTTCAAGTGACGCAAGTGGAACTGGAAACTATTCTTGTGGATTGGGAAGCAAGGTTAAGGAGACAATTTTGGAACTGAGAAAAGTGGACTAGAGTCGGAGAAGCTGTCCTGAAGATTTGATGACTCTTCTTCAAAGTATAAGCGCTATCATAAATAGTACAAAAATGTCTCGCCTGGTGGACAGCTCGGGACATTTTGGTGGGATGTTTGTGGCTACAATAGACTGCTAATTAATTGTGTCTAACTTTGTGGAGCCCTAACTGGTCTTAGTTTTCAGGCCTTCCTCAGCAAAGATTGCTGACTTCCAGAAACTTTTCTGGAACCAAGTGTATAATTTTCAGGGGAATCAGCCACCAACTTCTACCTGACTACGTTCACTCACCTGTGGGTTCCAAATGGTGTCTGCGGACTGAAATGCCCCTTTATGATGTTCACTTTTTTTGCATTTACCAGGTGATTATATTCAGTGTCTTTTTCCAAAGCTTTCTAATCACCTGTTTTTGTTTTCTTTATAACTTTTGACTCACTTACCATGTCCTTTTGTACATCAGGCTCATTATCCACAAACTAAAGGCAGTCTAAACGTGAACCTAATAGCTATTTACGAAAAAACAAACAAGCGCTAATATAACAAAACCTGGACTTAAGAGCAGGCCACTGCTAGCATAAATGTCCCATGTTCAATATGAAAACAATGAAGGTTGTTTAAGTGCAAAAAGTTTCAGAGAGCACGTATTAAACAAAAAAAATAGCCAGCAATTAATATTCAAGCTTTCCACTATTTCACAATTATGCAAACAGAACATTATCTGGCAAAAATAGAAAGAGCCAATAGAGGTAAAAAGAATCAGGCAGCCTGCAGATGTTTTGAATGTTGCTGCTGTTGCATTACATTGAGACTGATGATGTGTTGGGCAGTGCTTCCTCCTTGTGGTCAGTTCTCTCAAGATGCAAACAGATTGAGCAAAATGAAGTCACTTGTTCTTAGCTCTCTTGCTTTCTTTTCTCCCCTTGTGTATACTCTTCTTTCAAAGCATTTGGCCAGATGTACTCAGCATCATTACATTCACAGTTAAAATCTTTATATTCGAAAGTGAAACGTTTTTTACAATTTATTTAAAGACATCCTAGGAATTGGTAAATTTTTACCAGCTCCTAATATGACTTTGCTGCTTCATACCAAATCCCTATTTGGAAGAGAGCTGTGTAGACATCATCTCCAAACAGCAATTCCGGACGAGATGTATCAATATTTTGTGAATGAAATCTGGTCATAAAACTGTGGAAAATTGCCAACTTTCGAGTTGGATTGATAAGACATTCTTGCTGCTCCTTCCCCTTAGAAATGCAAAAAATAGGTTTGTTGTGAAGTAGGCAGTGATCTAGGGGTGTAAAAGCAGCACTGTTTCCTTTATGGTAAATGGGCTGCATTAAAAAAAAGGGCATATTATCAAGAAACAGAGTTAAGAAAACTGCTGCTAAAGCGACGATAATGGGCTTGATAATATGCCGCAGAGAATTCCCATAGAAGCCCATGTTTTGGTGACATGGGGGCATATTATCAAGGACGGCGTTAATAATTATCGCCGGTTTAGCGGCAGAAAACTGCCGCTAAACCGGCGATAATGAGCTTGATAATATGCTCTATGGAATTCCCATAGAAGCCCATGTTCTGGTGTGAACATGGGCTTCTATGGGAATTCTCCACGGGGCATATTATCAAGCCCATTATCGCCGGTTTAGCGGCAGTTTTCTGCCGCTAAACCGGCGATAATGTTAACGCCGTCCTTGATAATATGCCCCATAGGCTTCTATTGGAATTCTCAAGTGCATATTATCAAGCCCATTATCGCCGCTTTAGCGGCAGTTTTCTGCCGCTAAAGCGGCGATAATTTTAACTCCATGCTTGATAATATGCCCCACTGTTCCATACAAAAAGGCGATCGCAAACATGGTGATCTGCTTACGCAAGTAGACCACCCTCTCTGTAATGGCCACCAATCAAAGTGAATCGAAATTTGTGACCTACCTTATGAATACTCTGGAAGGAAGTCAGATTGTGACCCACCCTGATTCCGAATTTTATGAATCACCATATTTGTACCACTTTTGAGTACATCGGCCCCTGACTATTTTCTATGAACACTAGGGCTGCTCTGTATGTGAGCGGGTTGACTTCCATTTTGTGCCATACTCCCCTCTTCAGATGCCACGACGTGTAGAAAAACCAGAATAGCTGATAAACTGACACCCTCCAATGCCAGCTGACACGTGAGGGAAACATGAGCCCGCACATTTTTGTGGTTGAAAATGTATGTCATAGACGACCACGAAGACTACCCGTATTTCTGTGTGCCCATACTTAGCTTTCGAAATACTGTACATACTTTACTAAATCGCTCGTAGTGGCGAGTTACATCCAACATCCTGTTTATGATTTTACGATTTTACGACTTATGATATAGCTCACCAGTCAGTCTGGAGCAAGTAGAGTGTGGCAAAGGGGCAAGAGATCTAAAGTGCAGAAGATATTTTGTCTATGTTTTGAGTTTATCTCTGAGAAGCTTAACTCAGCTTTAATGTTACAGTCGGGGCCGATGGCATTACTTCGCCCTATTTAGTGGACTAGCTGGTAAAGTCTTATGACTTGTCACAAAAGTTTGACATTGCTACAATTTGTATGTTTTGTGATTGTAGCAAAAGTCTGAGGGCCCGATTCACAGAACTAACTTAAGACAAAATCCTAAACTTACTACCATTTTGGTATTCACAGAAGGCACTTACTCATTTTGGTATTCACAGAAGGCACTTACTCATTTCGGTATTCACTGAAGTTAGGAGTCCTAACTTTAGGACTCCTAAATGCCTTCTGTGAATACCGAAAGTCTTAAAATTAGGATTTTTCGCAGTTTAGTAGTAGTATAGTTAGGACTCCTAACTTTAGGACTCCTAAATGCCTTCTGTGAATACCGAAATTCTTAAAATTAGGATTTTTCTCAATTTAGTAGTCCTAAGTCTAAACTTAGGACTACTAAATTGAGAAAAATCCTAATTTTAAGAATTTCGGTATTCACAGAAGGCATTTAGGAGTCCTAAAGTTAGGAGTCCTAACTATACTACTACTAAACTGCGAAAAATCCTAATTTTAAGACTTTCGGTATTCACAGAAGGCATTTAGGAGTCCTAAAGTTAGGACTCCTAACTTCTGTGAATAAAGAAATGAGTAAGTGCCTTCTGTGAATACCAAAATGAGTAAGTGCCTTCTGTGAATACCAAAATGGTAGTAAGTTTAGGATTTTGTCTTAAGTTAGTTCTGTGAATCGGGCCCTGAGTCATTTGCGTGTGGACTCTGTTGTCTTGGGGGTTCAAATGAACCATTAGATGGCCTCTGCAGTGTTTCCAAATATATCATAATTCTTTCTTCTGAATCTTGTTAGTACTCTGGTCTTTAAATCACACCGGGTAACTTTTGATGATTACCGTTATTCCCCTATAAAGTTTCACCGCCCTAGTGCTGATTAGCGTGTGAGTGGCTGGGAGCACATGAGGTTTGCTGACTCATATCTGTCTCTGTTGGTATGTTCGTTATAGCTTCGACCTTACTTGAACTCCTGCAGTCATTCAATACAGTGCGTAGGTATGGCGAAAAGGAAGTGAATTCTGAAGTTAAGCCTGTAGAGCCAATAGTAGCTGGCATTCTGCACCTGAACACGAGAACCCTGCTCATTTAGCAAAAGTCTTTGGGCAATTTAACTGAGATATAATGCAACACAGTGCAGAAACCAACGTTGCTGTGCTGTGTTGTGTTGTGTTAAAAGAAGAGAGCAGAACAGCACCATATCTACTGGGGAATACTGCTGTTTCACACTTTTGGCTGCTTTGGGCCACGTACCGGCTTCTGTGTAACATCTAGTACTGGTTTTGTACTGGGAGGCTACCCTTCCAGCACAAAGTACAATGCTTAGAAATAGCAAAAAAGTGTTCTTACTTTGTATGGATGCTGCACATTACAACACACATTCAAACATTTTCAGATAAGAAAACTTTTCTCACAAGTTACATCTGCCTGAGAAAGCACAGGTTTCTTTCAGGCAAATTCATGCCACTTTTTTTAGTAGATGGGGTGTTGTGTCTTAAGCCATGGATGGTTGTATGGGAATACCCATGTACCACCCATGGTAAGACCCATTGACGCAAAGAGGTGCATGTGGTCTCAAGAGTTGGACACTGTTGGACTTGGCCCTTTTTGCAGGGTCATCCCAGAACTTTTTTCCTTCCTCCTATATTTTTTGTCTGACCTGTTGTTGGTGGTTTTATGACTCTAGGCACTTTACCACTGCTGATCAGTGCTAAAGTGCATAAGCTCTCTTTGTAAATTGATGTTATGGATTAGTGACTCCATGATTGGCATATCTGATTTACTTGTCAGAGCCTAGTACAGTGCACTATTTGTGCCAAGAGCCTCTAAAACAAATGCTGCTGGTGGATTTGCAGCACTGATTTTTCCACCCACAGAAGCAGCTTGTAAAATGTGACTCAGGCCTGCCATTGCAGAGCCTGTGTGCAGTCTGGAACTGCCATGTCGACTTGGCAAGTGCACACTTGCCAGTCCCTAAACCTTCCCTTTTCTACATATTAGTCAATTACAAATGGGGGAAAAGTGCATTTTTAGGAACACTTAATTAGTAGCCAGGGCTGTATCTCACTAGACAAGATTTAGTTGTGGGAAAAGGATGATAAAACAGCACCAAGAAACTCTAATTGCAGACATTTACCACTGCTACTCAAAAGGCACACAGAAAATGGACCTTATTTTCCACACCCAGAATCCAGCGGGATGGAACTACACTCTCAGATCCCACTTCCACATCTCTAAAATTACCAGCACCCCCTCAGCTGCAAACTAACGTTCCTAATACTTAACCTCCACACATGCAACGGCAACACCTTCGTGACCATTTACAGCAATGGAACAGTCCTGATTCAAGCCAACAATGACAACCTGGACGCATTCAACTCACTCTTCCCCACTCTATGTATCGTCTTCACTCACCTATCCCACTCTCCCTCGAAAGTAACTGTATCCTCGAGTCAACCGTCCCTGGAAAACTATCAAAACAATCCCTCGACTCAAACCCAACACTCCAACCTTTCTCCCCCCAGCTTCACCATCCCCTCCAACTCCCCCCCAATTCCCACAACTCATCCCTTTTAGTCACGCCAAACACAAGGCTCATTCAAGATGCTACTTTTCTGCCCTTCTCCAGTCTCCCCCTCTCCCAGTACCCCCAACTAGCAACCAACGAAACCGGCCCGCAAACGATAGCCCCGAACTCCCTTCCTACAATAGAACCAGTGAAATCTCCACTCAACCCAACCCCCAATGCACACAACTCATCCCTTCTAGACACGCCAAACACAAGGCTCGTGCAAGATGATACATTACAGCCCTTCTCGAGTCCCACTCCCCTAGCACCCCCAACTAGCTACCAACGAAACCGGCCCGCAGACAACAGCCCCAAACTCCCTTCCTGCATTAAAACCAGTGAAATCGCCACTTAATTCCCAAAATAACCTCTCACAACCCGCCCCCAAGACTTCCCTCAACAATCTCACAGATACTAGAAGCACAGGGGGCCCCACCCACAAAGATAAGCTCTCCCCGAATACAATCAAGCACCCCCATGCTAAGATGGCCAGACGCGGGACACACAGAGCCCTAACTCCCCCACCCCTGCCTCCATGAGTACAGCCGAAAGATTGGCACAACTGGAATACCAGCTAGAAATAGCTATACAGTGTATTAATAAAATCTTATCTAACTGCACCACTTCCACCACCCAACGCCCACCCCTCACACACACAGTCACGCCCAACAAACATACATACCACCACAAGGCGCAACGACTCAGATGGATGACAACTCCCCTTAAAACCCAACCACATAGACCCAAAAGGACTAGCATTGCAATGTCCATGCAGGAGGTGAGGAATCTCGCTGAATCCTATAAAACAGCTCTTACTGCCGCCCCTAGTCCTGTGATACCAGTAATCACTGGATTTGGTAGAGAACATACCGCTCAGAGAACAATGAGACCTCCTGCTCACCTCACCAATATTCCTATGGCTCCCCCAAAGGAGAAGCTCAACACGAAAGAAGGAGACCAACTGCATGCTCATAAACTGCAGATCTGCGATCAAACACGCAACTGAACTGGCAGAAACCATCCTCACACACGACATAGATATCACGTTCATCACAGAAACCGGGTTGAACGAATCCTCACCCCCTATCTTTGATATGCTAGTACCACCGGGGTTCTCAATCAACAACAAGGACAGAAAAAAACAGCGAGGTGGGAGGAAAGCAATCATACATGAAGGAACATCTCTATAACAGAAACTGACTCCTTCAAATACAATACATTGGAATACCTCACCGCCACCGTTAAGACGTCAGACAACAAAATGCTTCACTGTCACCCCCTCTACCATCCACCAGGCAACACTCCCACATTTGGAGAACATCTGGCAGACCCGATCACTCACTGCTCACTTTCAGACGCGAATTACATAATTCTAGGAGACCTAAATCTTCACTGGAACGAGGCAAACAACCCTCTGATACAAACTCTAAATGAACTCCTTCACAATAACAATTTTACCCAACACTGCACCAAACAAACACACAACAAAGGCTCAATCCTGGATGCCATAATAGCCCATGAAGATGCAATCACCATCGACTGCATCCCCCCTGTTGACTGGTCAGACCACCATCTCATTCTCTTTCATATCAATCAAAAGACACATCGACTGCATAGCACAAACGATCAATTTCACTGGACAAGAAACCTGAGACAAATCCCCCTCGAAGAACTAGAAGAAAGGTTAAATACACTTACCCCCTCCACCGCAGGCGACAGGTCCACAACAGAACTTACCTCACAATACAACGCGGCTATGACCGCCTTGCTGGACCAAATAGCCCCCCTGAAACGTAAAAAAAACAAGACCCTAACATCGAGATCGTGGTTCAACACTGATCTAAACCTGGAAAGAAGACAACTAAGAGCTGCAGAAAGAATTTGGTGCAACAACCCACCTTGAGCAACTCAAAAAGGAACGTAGGAACTATAAAAAGCACATCATAAATGAAAAATCCACCTTCTTTGGTGGTGCACTCAAAAATGCAAAAAATTGCCCCAAAGAACTATTCAACATCATCAGACAACAAACATCCAAACCATCACCTTCTGCAATTCCGGCTTCCAAAGACCTATGTAACAAATTTGCCAATTTCTTCAATGAAAAAATAACAAAGATTGAGCTCTCACTCAAGGATCACCTCCGTCCTCCCAATGAAGACCCGCTACTCTACAAAGATGACACGATCCCACTCAGACAATCCACAAAAAACTGGATAACATTCGAACTCATCAATGAAGCCGAAATTATTGAACTGACTACTGGATCCAAGCCTTCTTCTCACACTGAGGACTCTCTCCCCACCCAACTGGATAAAAATCTCAAACTCTCCCTAGCCCCACGCTGGTCGGAGATTATTAATAGCTCCCTGAAAACTGGAATCATGCCTGACT
Organism: Triturus cristatus; assembly: GCF_964204655.1. Taxonomy (NCBI): domain Eukaryota; kingdom Metazoa; phylum Chordata; class Amphibia; order Caudata; family Salamandridae; genus Triturus; species Triturus cristatus. Next base: position 518,817,842 of record NC_140582.1, on the reverse strand, counting down.
GCCTCAAAATCGGTCAGGTAACACCAATACTGAAGAAAGCAGGCGCTGACCCAAGTGATCTCAACAACTACAGGCCTGTCTCCAATCTCCCATTCCTTGCAAAACTACTAGAAAAATGTGTTCTCCGTCAACTCACCCATCACATGGACATCTACGATCTCCTCGACCCCCACCAATCGTGCTTCAAAAAAGGATGCAGCAAAGAGACTGCCATCCTAAATGTCATTGATGACATCCATAAATCACTGGACATGAACCGCTGTTGTCTACTCATACTCCTCGACCTTTCGGCGGCCTTAGACATGGTTAACCACAATCTACTCATCAACGTACTCAGAGAAAGGGTTGGAGCAGATGGGGTGGTCTTACAATGGTTCACCTCCTTCCTGCAAAACCGCTCTCAAAGAATACAAATTAGAGACTTCACGTCCGACCTACACCCTATAACCAAAGTAGTTCCCCAAGGTTCAGTTCTCTCACCCACACTGTTCAACATCTACATGGAGCCACTCACCATCATCCTCAAAAAAGCCAACATACCCTTCCACCTCTACGCCGATGACACCCAGATCTACCTCGAAACCTCCACCCTAGCGGAAATGCAAAGACTCAAAGACACCTTAATAGAAGTCCAAAATTGGCTTTCCCAAAACCGTCTGAAACTTAACCACGACAAAACGGACATCCTCCTCATAGCCAACAAAGAGCAGACCCCCCCCCGAATCACGGAATGGATAAAGTCTATTGATGCTCTCAACTGCACTCTCATCCCTGCAGACTCCGTGAAGTCACTGGGAATAACTTTAGACCACAACCTTGACATGATCAAGCACATCAAAAACTCAAGAAGATGTACCTTCTTCAACTTAAAACTACTAAACAAAATCAAACCCTTCATCCCTCCAAATTAGGCCTGGGCCAAAATTCCGTTCCGTTCGCGGAAATTGCGATATTTTGGCATTTTCGCGTTCCGCGGAAAGCGCGAAAATGTCAAAATTTCCGCATTCCGCAGCTTAGCGATAATTTGTTTCTTGCTCGCGCTGTAAAAAAATACATTCTCGCGTTCGCGCGATCGCCTTACCTGAAACCCCGCGTTCGCCGACAAGTTTTCCCGACCCGGTCGCGTTCTCCACGAGATGTTGGATTTTGGTAGACATTTTGCGCTGTCTCGCGACAGTTCGCGGCTGCATTAACGTCATTTGTCACGCGATCACGTCATTTGTCGCGCGATCACGTCTTTCTTCTCGCGATCATGCACCGCGCGAGTATGAGAAGATTGAGATCTCGAACATGTCATTCTACATCGCGAGCCAGAGGATGAGGACGCGGGCACGTCTAATCGAACGCGAACAGGAGAAAGAGACCCCGAACACGTCATGTCCGACAGGGACAAAGAAGAGAACGCGATCATGTCGTTTTCGACACGTCGGCGGAAGTAATGTGAAGCTCGAGAACTCAACAACGTAAAATTTTCAATTTGGAGAGGAATATCGGCTCTAGCAGCATGAAACCATCTGCAAATGCTGATTTTGGATGAAAAGAACTCCTTACATTGACATTTGGCTTTCCTTTTTTGTGCAAGGAGTCATTTTTTTAAAAGGTGGGGAGAGGGAGGAAGTGACACAGAATCTCCAACTTCCTGTTCCTGTCCAGCAGGCTCCTCCCAGTGCTTTGTCCATCTCCTGCTCATTCTGCCTTTGGATTTGGAGCTGGAAAGATCACTCTTTTTGTCTGCTGCATCATTGCAATTGGATTTCAGGATTTTTGGAATAGGATATTTTACAAGTAAGTAGTTGTTGTGTTTGTTTGATTGTGGGCATTGCAGTTGTTGTAACTACAATTTATTTTTGATAATTAATTATCATCATTCCTTTTTTTTTATTTTTTATTTTGTGGGTAGTAGTAGTAGGCCCGAGCTAGCCATGGGCATGGCCTCATGGGTGTGTGTGTGCATGATGAAGCAACTGTTCCTTTTGTTGTTTTTTGAATGTATTTCATTTTCAAGCACATTTAGGGCATGGATGGCATTGGATTGAGTTGGGGAAGTGTGTTTTTTGGGGGTGGCCTTTGTGATGTTGTTGGGCCTGGCCATGTGGCTGGTGGCCATTTTGAAGCCTAGGTCTGTAAGCTTGCCTGGCCTTGTCTGCCAACATGCCTGCTTTTTCATCCACTAGGATCAGAACAGGTAGCCACAGCTCCATTAATCAAGTGTTTTCTGTGTGATCTGTTGAATTTAGACATCATTTAGGGCATGGATGGCATTGGATTGAGTTGGGGAAGTGTGTTTTTTGGGGGTGGCCTTTGTGATGTTGTTGGGCCTGGCCATGTGGCTGGTGGCCATTTTGAGGCCTAGGCCTGCAAGCTTGCCTGGCCTTGTCTGCCAACAGGCCTGCTTTTTCATCCACTAGGATCAGAGCAGGTAGCCACAGCTTTATTAATCAAGTGTTTTCTGTGTGATCTGCTGAATTTAGACATCATTTAGGGCATGGATGGCATTGGATTGAGTTGGGGAAGTGTGTTTTTTGGGGTGGCCTTTGTGATGTTGTTGGGCCTGGCCATGTGGCTGGTGGCCATTTTGAGGCCTAGGCCTGCAAGCTTGCCTGGCCTTGTCTGCCAACATGCCTGCTTTTTCATCCACTAGGATCAGAGCAGGTAGCCACAGCTTTATTTATCAAGTGTTTTCTGTGTGTTCTGCTGAATTTAGACATCATTTAGGGCATGGATGGCATTGGATTGAGTAGGGGAAGTGTGTTTTTTGGGGTGGCCTTTGTGATGTTGTTGGGCCTGGCCATGTGGCTGGTGGCCATTTTGAGGCCTAGGCCTGCAAGCTTGCCTGGCCTTGTCTGCCAACATGCCTGCTTTTTCATCCACTAGGATCAGAGCAGGTAGCCACAGCTTTATTAATCAAGTGTTTTCTGTGTGATCTGCTGAATTTAGACATCATTTAGGGCATGGATGGCATTGGATTGAGTTGGGGAAGTGTGTTTTTTGGGGTGGCCTTTGTGATGTTGTTGGGCCTGGCCATGTGGCTGGTGGCCATTTTGAGGCCTAGGCCTGCAAGCTTGCCTGGCCTTGTCTGCCAACAGGCCTGCTTTTTCATCCACTAGGATCAGAGCAGGTAGCCACAGCTTTATTAATCAAGTGTTTTCTGTGTGATCTGCTGAATTTAGACATCATTTAGGGCATGGATGGCATTGGATTGAGTTGGGGAAGTGTGTTTTTTGGGGTGGCCTTTGTGATGTTGTTGGGCCTGGCCATGTGGCTGGTGGCCATTTTGAGCCCTAGGCCTGCAAGCTTACCTGGCCTTGTCTGCCAACAGGCCTGCTTTTTTATCCACTAGGATCAGAGCAGGTAGCCACAGCTTTATTAATCAAGTGTTTTCTGTGTGATCTGCTGAATTTAGACATCATTTAGGGCATGGATGGCATTGGATTGAGTTGGGGAAGTGTGTTTTTTGGGGTGGCCTTTGTGATGTTGTTGGGCCTGGCCATGTGGCTGGTGGCCATTTTGAGGCCTAGGCCTGCAAGCTTGCCTGGCCTTGTCTGCCTACAGGCCTGCTTTTTCATCCACTAGGATCAGAGCAGGTAGCCACAGCTTTATTAATCAAGTGTTTTCTGTGTGATCTGCTGAATTCAGACATCATTTAGGGCATGGATGGCATTGGATTGAGTAGGGGAAGTGTGTTTTTTGGGGTGGCCTTTGTGATGTTGTTGGGCCTGGCCATGTGGCTGGTGGCCATTTTGAGGCCTAGGCCTGCAAGCTTGCCTGGCCTTGTCTGCCAACAGGCCTGCTTTTTCATCCACTAGGATCAGAGCAGGTAGCCACAGCTTTATTAATCAAGTGTTTTCTGTGTGATCTGTTGAATTTAGACATCATTTAGGGCATGGATGGCATTGGATTGAGTTGGGGAAGTGTGTTTTTTGGGGGTGGCCTTTGTGATGTTGTTGGGCCTGGCCATGTGGCTGGTGGCCATTTTGAAGCCTAGGCCTGCAAGCTTGCCTGACCTTGTCTGCCAACAGGCCTGCTTTTTCATCCACTAGGATCAGAGCAGGTAGCCACAGCTTTATTGATCAAGTGTTTTCTGTGTGATCTGTTGAATTTAGACATCATTTAGGGCATGGATGGCATTGGATTGAGTTGGGGAAGTGTGTTTTTTGGGGTGGCCTTTCTGATGTTGGTTGTCTTAAAGACATGCTTTTGTTGTATGTGTCTGGTGTGTTGGTGTGCAATGCATGCACCCTGCAGAGCTTTTTGGGGCCTGTGAATGTTCGTATTTACATTTTGTTGCATTAAAAAGGCAGAGCAGTGTGCTTTAGCAGGCATCCTTTACCTGGCTTTTATAGGCCTTTTGTCAGCTCCTGGTGTTTCCCAGGCCCCCGGCTTGTTTGTGATTTGTGTGTGTCCATGTGGGTGGTGGCCTTTTTTGGTGTTTGGACTGTGAGTTATTAGTGTCCTGCTTTTGCCATGGGCCTGCATGGTTTTTCTATTGGCTCTTTGGCTTACTGCTTCCATCCATCCACCCCCTTTGCCAGCAGCAGCTCCATGGATGCTGAGATGCTCAAATAATGCAATGGTCCACCCCACTTCCATTAAACTTTTATCTTGTTGTTTATTATTAACTTTCCTATCCTTCCTGAGAGTGTAGTGTGTGGCTGTACACAGTACTAGTAGTATAACATAGCTCTAGTTAAAAAAAAAAGCATAAATGGCTAGACTATCTTTTGTTTGCACTAGTACAGTACTAAGTAACTGAACCACAACAACAAATGCAACATTTCACTGATGTTCTTCTCCTGTCTTATTTGCTTTTAGGTTCACAAAAGACAGAGTAGGAGGTGTCATCAGCATCACCCGGCTACCCGTTGTACTGCCAGCCAGACAGAAGTCCTGCTGCGCATCACGTCCATGTGAGACCAGAACTTGTTGTGCATCTGCACCCTGCCTGACATCTGAAGAAGATGGCCCCAAAGAAAGGTACCAGGTCCAGTACCAAGAAAGTTGCCGGTGAGAAGAAGGAACAGAAAAAGCAAGTGCCATTAACCACGACTAGTGGTGTGCCGGCCAATGTTTTTTTTGGCACCAAAGCGTTGTCCGGGAACCAAGCTGGGAGCAGCACAGCGGTCCAACCCCACCAACCTAGGCCCAAGGGCATTAGTGTCGCAGAGGTAGCCAGTCTACTAACGAGCAGCAATGTTGAAGAAATGTCATTACCGCAAAGTAGTACACAATCAAGTTCAACGCAGGCGCAAACTCAGCAGATCAGTGTGCAGCTGCCGCAACAAGAACAGCAGCAGCCGCCGCAACAAGAACAGCAGCAGCCGCCGCAACAAGGACAGCAGCAGCCGCCGCAACAAGAACAGCAGCAGCCGCCACAACAAGAACAGCAGCAGCAGCCGCCGCTACAAGAACAGCAGCAGCAGCCGCCGCTACAAGAACAGCAGCAGCAGCCGCCGCAACAAGAACAGCAGCAGCCACTGCAACAGCCCACCATAGTAGTTGTTGCTCCTGACGTAGGGGCATTTCAGGAAATCGAGCTTCCTGCAGACAAAGTGGAGCAAAGTCAAACCACTGTTTCAGAAGATCTATTGTCTTCCAGACCACCAGCAAGGAAAAGGAGGCTTAGTCCATCATCTTCTTCTTCAAGCCCCGCTTCTGATGATCGTGATGACACTTGGGTTCCACCAGCTCGGTCTGAGAGTGATATACGCCACAAGACAATGCTTCTGAAAAGGAAGGTCCCAGAAAAACTTAGAGTTATGGAGGTAGATGTAGAAGAGGGGGGTGATGATGTTGATGAAGATGAGCCAGTCATCACGCACATTACTCCCGCCCCAAAGGGATTGGAGACCGACATTCTCACCCTATCCAGAAAGGCTGCTACTGAGCGGGATGTAGCACGGATCTCACCAACACAGGTTACACCACCACTACCTCCAGCTGCCATATTTTCCAAGGCCCGGCAGGGACCTACATCCAGCTCAACCATCTTAGTAGGAAGTGGTAGTAAAAGTCACAGTGTAGGTGGACAGGGTCACATATTTTCAAGCACCCCCTCAAGTTCATCTGGTGTTGAAAGTGGCACATCCAGCAGTGCCAGAAAGTTCTCCTCCCCAGTTTGGGACTTCTTTTCTGTTAGCGCCAAGGAGGAGAACGTTGCTATATGCTCAATTTGTCGGCAAGGTGTTCGGCGTGGTAAGCTTGGTACAAACTATAGTACCGGAGGACAAGCAAGTCATCTCAGAATACACCACACTATCGTGTGGGAGGATCACCTACTTAAGTTATAAGAAAGTAGAAAAACTAAACCCATTGAAGTTGCTCAGGATTCAGAATCAGGGAGCGATATTATTGTGGTGGCAGGTGAAGAACAGGGAGGCATTTCTAGCCCTGTCTCCAGTAGTGCAGTCACTGCAGTGGTAACGCCCACATCCTCCTCAGTAACATCAGAGTGGCACCGCAGTAAGAGCCATACTCAGAGTGTGGGTGAGACACCAAGGCGACCGGCGAGTACCTCAATGAGACAATCTGTGTCGTTGAGCCTTAGTGGGTTAATGAAAACAGCACCACTACGGAAAGTAAGCCAGCCTACAATTGAGAGCATGTTTAGGTTGGAGGGGCAGTTCCAACGCAACCACCCAATGGCACAATTGTACAATGCGAAGCTGGCTAAAATGTTAGCGCTGGACCTTCTTCCTTTTTCATTTGTGGAAGGGGTGGGTTTCCTTGAATTTGTGTATACCATCTGCCCGAAATGGAAAGTTCCCAGACGGTCCTATTTCGCAAGAATTGCTTTTCCGGCACTACATCATGATGTGCTGGAATTGGTTGGACAAGCTTTGCAGCAGAGTGCTGTGCACAATATCCACCTGACAACAGACATGTGGAGCAGTTGCCAAGCCACAGATTACATGTGCATCACTGCACACTGGATCTCTTTTGTGGGGGTAAGAGATAAACTATCTGCACGAGGTGTTGTTGACACAGCTGCGATTTTTGAAGGTACTCGGAAACATGCAACTGTAGCCATGTTCGCCATGGAGAAATCTCATACGGCTGAAAACATTTTAGAAGAGTTTCGCACCAAGGTTTTGGAATGGCTGCGGCCCAGAGGGCTTGGTATTGGTTTTGTTGCCACAGACAATGGCAGTAATGTACTTAAGGCCATGGAACTTGGTTCCTATTTCAGGGTTCCGTGTTTGGCACACTGCATAAACATTATAGTGCAAGACTTTCTGAAAAAAGAACCCATAGTCAGCAATTTACTGGCCATCTGCCGAAGAATATGCACTCATTTCACCCATTCTTTTAGAGCTCGGAAGCAGCTGAGGATCATCCAACGTGAATTTAGGATGCCAGTCAAGGCACTCATCCAGGAGGTGGCAACACGTTGGAACTCAACGTATTACATGCTTGATCGTCTGTACGAACAGCACAGGTCCCTCCATGAATATGTCTGGCACAGAAGCAGTGATGCTAGTGGTAAAGGTATGACCCTTCAGAGGGAGCAATGGACCCTAATTAAATGCCTGACTGAGATGCTGTCTCCTTTTGAGGTCTTCACACGTGAAGTCAGCAAGGAGGACTGTACAATGGGCCAAGCTATCCCATTGTTGCAAATGCTAGAGCATGAGCTGAATAATGTGTCTGAATCCAACAAAGGTGTAGAGGACAGAAGGCAAGCCCATGACTTGGTGGAGAGCTTATCCAGGCGCTTATCTGAAAATGTAAGGATACAAAATAAAATTTTGTCACAAGAACATTACATTTGTGCCACAATTCTGGATCCACGTGCAAAATTAGGACTATTCCTTGCTTTTTCCGACAATGATGTTGCCCGCTACAAAAGTTGTATAGCTGAAGCAGCCATTAAGTTTGAAAACGAAGGGCTGCTAATTAAAAGCCCGCCACATCAACCCACAACAAGTACTAATACTGAAGCAGGCCATGCAGAATCAAGTGCAACTTCTTCGGCTTAGGGCAGTGCGGTTGGCTCACAATCACAACACTCACCATCACTATCGACTACAGAAACAAAAACTGGATCATTAGGCCGAGTACAATCATCATCATTACAGGATTGGTATGTAAAGATGGGCTATTGTAAGCACAGCGCTGATGCACAGAAAAAACAGCACAAAAGCTTACCATCAGCAACCCTGAACATTGAGCGGATGGTCCAGGCCTATCTGGACGACCCAACAGAGGTGTACGTTGATCAAAACCCATTGCAGTATTGGTATAGGAAAAGGTCTGAATGGCCACAGCTCAGCAGGCTGGCGATAAGCTATCTGGCTTGCCCTGTCGCAAGTGTCTCTTCCGAACGTGTTTTTAGTGCTGCTGGTTCCATTGTAACATTGAGAAGGACCAGTCTATCTCCAAAAAACGTGGAGAGGTTAACAATGATCAAAATGAATCAGCACTTCATACCACCGAATTACACAATGCATGAATCAACAGAGGAAGATGAGGACAGCGGCTCAGGTGACGGAAGTATTGTGTCAGATGATTACCTACTACTGGAAGAACCCCCAGAGTTTGAGGACGAGGCTCGCACTTACTGTCTTCCTCCCTTTTTTCCCCCTTTGTTTATGTGTCTGTCGTTCCAGTTATATACTTGTGAATCGCCACAAATCAATTATCACCGTCTTCTACTCTTCTAATTTAATATACAAGTTTCAGGTGTCTGCCATTTGACAGTACAGTCCTCCGAATCCAGCTCCTCCGCTCGATCATACTGAATCTCCTGCTCAATTCCATTTCCCTCATGAATGATGATTGGATGATGGTAACATCAAATTCAAACTTTCCTCGTCCTTCCAAAACAAGTGGACCATGAATCAGATGACTACTATAGCAATCCTCCTTTCAGAGCCGAGAGAGACTGGCCATGAACTGAAATTAAGATGTAACAGGTAATGATTAATGCCATGCATTGGACGCAGAGTCGCAGACTGAATGATTTAGATTTTGTTGTGTTTGTTGCGCATGAATTTATGTAATTGTGCACTGCCACTAATCAACTTTCTACAGAACACACTAATTTTCCCCTTCTTGCAAATAAGAAATGTGTACTTCTCCTGCATCTTGGTGATACATTGCTTTTAATTCAATACAGGAAGGGGACTCACTCAATCTGCGCAATGCAAATGACTGTGACACAACAGCACCGTCCATGATGATGATGGCGAAATAGACGGCCCGTTAACAAGATGAGATGGAACAGGTAATGATTGATGCCATGCATTGGCCGCAGAATCGTAGACTGAATGATGTAGATTTTGTTGTGTTTGTTGCGCATGAATTTATGTAATTGTGCACTGCCACTAATCAACTTTCTACAGAACACACTAATTTTCCCCTTCTTGCAAATAAGAAATGTGTACTTCTCCTGCATCTTGGTGATACATTGCTTTTAATTCAATACAGGAAGGGGACTCACTCAATCTGCGCAATGCAAATGACTGTGACACAACAGCACCGTCCATCATGATGATGGCGAAAGAGATGGCCTGTTAACTTAAGATGAGAAGGAACAGGTAATGAATGATGACAATTAATGGCATGCATTGGACACCTGACTCTGAGCTATTGGTCTTTGTGTTTGTGTTGTTTGTTGTGCACAAAGTGATGTCAAAGTGTACTAGTAGTAATCTATCTTTCTGTACACAATAAAGAATGACTCAAGTCAGTAATATTTATATTTCTACTCTTGTTGTGTCATAAAAATTATACTTATACTGCAGGCCGATCTTCAGTCAGTCAGTAAAAGTATCAGATATGATGATGAAGTCAGGAGGATGTTTCAGGAGTGGCATAAAACAGAAAAGCCTAAAGGTAAACACGCCAACAACAACCACAGCAGACCCAAATGTCTGTGTAGAAGTTGAATAGAGTGTAGCGGTGGGATGACTGCAGTGCATTGATTTTACTAACTTAAACTGTAAAATGCTATGTTTGGAATGGATAATGTGCTTTGCGTTTGTCCAACTCTTTGAGAGAAAAAAAAAGGACTCTAAAGTGTTAACGTAGGATGTGCTAATGCTAAGCACTGTGGCCCTGCTCTCTCCTGTTACTGTTGAAGGTCAATGCTGGAAAAAAACTAGAGTAGAGATGATGCATATGCATACATGCCACCTTGGAAAGTGTTCTTGTTGCACTACACCATACAATGCATATTAATTACCTTACCAATCAATCACCTTTTTTTTTCCAGCCGGGCAGTGGCGAGTGGCGAGGCAACACACCCAAGATTGATGGACGAGACGAGAGGAGCAAGAGGACTGCCGAGATGCAAAAATCCAGTCCACATTTTTGACCAGGATAAGACAGTAACAGTATCCACTTTTAACTTCTTTTAAATAATTTGATTAATATCTTGTATACAATCTTTACAACAGTGTGTTCTTGGAGTTGTTATTATCAATCATCATTATGTTTGCTCTGTGTTTACGATTCTTCCCTACCAATATTTAAAATTTCTATTTGCTATCTGTTAAAGTATTAAGGCCGTAACAATAGAACAAGAACTAGAAGTGTATGTAATCCGGGTCTCTCATCATCATGCATGCATTGCCTTTTTCTCCCTTAACATATGGATATGGTAGTCTTCAATGATTGTCGTTTGTTTGTCTATGTATGCATACTGTTTTTCTATGTCAAACCTTTCCCAAAAACCCCCTTCCCATCCATTCAACAAACCCTAACCCTCTTCCCCCGGGCTGTGTGACTTATTGTCGAGGTGTAACTAAATTAAATGTACACCAATCCTTAATCACACACTTGCTGGGGCGGATGTGGTGAAAGCAACACTACTTCAATTTCAAGGCAGAGCGATGATCTTCTTCTGCTTGGCCACCCATGAGTAGGATATTTCAGAGGTTATTTTATTTAACAAAGGAACATATACCTCAGCATGAATTGCCGGCATTGAGTGGATTTGTTTGTTGTCATTCCTCATATACAGCAATAACTGTTAGACTGTAGGCATAGTCAAGTGACTCGACACAACTATAGTTTGTAACTCTGTCTAGTAGGCTATCCTCCTAACCACCATTCAGTTTTTTTGTCAAATATTTGAGCATATTATTGTTGCTCGGTAAGTTCTGTACTGTACTTCATTCAACTACTCCTCTAACAGTCTCTCAAAGGCGATTGACTGTCTCCTTTTCTTTTTTTGGAAATGCTGCCGCCCTGCCAGTGTCTACTACTACTACTACTATACTACCACCACCACCACCCCAATCATGGCATGTATGAAAAAGGAAACCATCTTCACCATGCAGCCAGTGCTGTGCCACAGTTGGACATAAACATCAAGCACCGGTAAGAGAGAAGTTTGGGGGAGGCAGAATTAATAATGGACATGTTGTCAATGATTTCATTTTCACACACCACTCCAAAGAATGCATAGACTAGAGGACAGACTGAAAGTACTAGAAGGACCAGTCAATGAGTGAGGTGTGTCGCCTCTATCTGTTTGTGTCTTATACAGTCAGCAAATTATTGAAATCAAACACAGGCTATGGGCGGCCATGCACCAGCAAGGAAACAGTGTGATGTAAAACAGTTACCCCACCTACAAAACATTAACAACATTGCATGTAACATAGAAAAATATATTTAATTTACCCTAACAAAAATAAACTAAACCCACAAAAGCTGACCCACCCCCCTCCCTAACCGCAACCACTGTCCATAGTAGAAAAAAGTCTGTAACGCCCAAACGAGTTAAGAACAAGAATTAAAAAAAGGGGCAGTGACAGGGACTAACTGGTGGGGCGGGACTGGAGGAGGACACGCATCTGGCGCATCTCGTCCTCTAAACGGGCGACGCGGCGTCTAAGGCCGCGGCAGTTGCAGCCACAGGGGGGGGCACCGGAGATGGCACGGTGGCGGCGGGCAGCCGCCAGATGGTGGCGCCGTACCGCTGGAGGGCGGTGGCTGGGGCCCGGGGCACTGGAGGAGGCTTGAACAATTGCTGCCGCATTCTCCTCCTCTTCCTCGGCTAGGACCACCAGCCGCCGGTATTCCCGCTGGATTGCCTCCAGCTTCCGGCGCCGTGCCTTGGCAGCCAACTCCTTCCGGTTGAGTTTCGGAGTAGCTGTGTATCAAAAAGAAAAAAACAAGACAATTGTAAAATATAGTCTTAATAAAACAGTAGGACAAGGTAATTATTTATACACATAGTGGCATGGTAGAGTAGCACTATAAAATAAAGCACAGTAGTACATAACATTTTAAATGTCGCCCGTCCTTCTTCCTTCCACCTGTCTTACACTTTTTAGTTGAACAGTGCACCAGGTGCTCTTCTCCATAAAACTTTCAAAGCGGAGTTGAAATCAGATAGATGAGGCCATTGGTTACTCAATACTCCGGCTCCTAGTCCTATACCAATTAAAGGGAATTCTAGTCTTCTAGTTCACTCTTCAAACGTCCCCAACAACTCATACTTACTTACGACATCGGATAGCGGGCGGACTTTGTCCGCCCTCCATCCGACTGCTAAAAAGGGTGGGGGTCCCGTGGGGACAATTAATTAGGATGATGCGCCCGGCACAGTGGTGGGCGCATCCTGTTTTTTTTTTCACATTCTGGTTGGCTTTGCTGAAAGCAATGCTAAAATGTTGTGCTGCTTTTCCAAGCACAACATGACGGGCCCCGCACGGAGCCTGTCACGTTTTACTTTGAAAGGCGGGGGGGTACCATAGCATAGGTAGGTACCCTCCATGGGGGCCCCCAAGCATACTCTGCAATGTCTGCATGCCTTTCCGTGGCGGACGGCAATGCCACCACGCAAAGGCATTCCAAAATGCAGATTATATGGCTGGCGGTGTGGTCAGAGAGACACCACGGCCATATTGAACCCTTTTCCGCCTGGTCGACATGTGGGGGGTCTGAATATTTTCTACAGGGATGGCGGGAGGTTTGCCCCTGCGGTGTCGGCAGTGAATTCCAGCCGGCCCGGCGGGGGCAATACGCCCACCATCCTAATGGGGCCCTAAGTCACAACTGTACAGTATCCATATACATACAGTACACCCTTGCAGTGAGTGTGCTGTCAAGTTCAACAATAGTTAAGGATTATGAATCTAACTTACCACCACCTGCCACTGGTGCTGCCACTCCCCCTACCGCTCCATCGTCAGTATCGGCAGCAACTGCCGCATCCTCTCCCTCCGCGTCGCCTTGTTCACTGGCCCCGGCACTGGTGGTCGGTAGTGCGCCTAGAAAACATTACACATTTATTAGGCGTCATATACACCTTCCCCCTATTGATCAGTTGCAAGGTTGAAAAATGAGTTAATACTAACATACATCACTCACTAGTACAAATCAGGTAGTAGTAGAGTAGACACATAGGGCCTCATGTAGGTAGCCTAATACCGGTCGGTAACGGCCGATTTTCGGTAATTATACCGTTACCGACCGGTATTTAGGCTTTTGCTATGTAGGGGGATCATTTCTGTATTCGGTAATTTACCGAATCGGTAAAATTACCGAATCGGTAATTTTACCGATTCGGTAAATTCCGAATACAGAAATGAGATGTAGGGGGAGTGTTTGGGTGTTGTCTGGAGTCAGTATTTACCACCAACTAATAGTTGGTGGTAAATTAAGAATGGATGTGTAAAAGAATTTTAAAGCGCTTAGAAGTGTGCAATGTGGCAGACATACATGCCCTTAGGGCATGTATGTGTGCCACATGTGCACACATGCAGGAATCAGGGGTGCAACAGGGTGTCAATGTGACACCCTGCCACCCTTGATTGTGTTCCCCCCATTACCGAATCGGTATTTACCGATTCGGTAATGAGGCATACCTTCCCATTGATTCAATCAATGGGAAGGTATGCCTCATTACCGAATCGGTAAATACCGATTCGGTAATTACCGAATTACTACGAATCGGTAATTTTTACCGCAGGAATACCTACATAGCATTTACCACTTCATAAATACCGAATCGGTATGATTCGGTATTTATGAAGTGGTAAATGCCAGCCCACCTACATGAGGCCCTAATAGTTATATATGATCATTGTAGCCTTTGCTTAAATAGCCCTAGCCATGCTACCATTTTGCCTTTGTGGCTTTTATTTTTGCACAAGTTATGTTATGTTATGTTATCCGGATTTATAAAGCGCACAGCTGCCCCAGCAAAGGGGCGTCCCGGCGCTATAAAGGACAAAATACCGGACACAAGTAATACCAAAGACAAGAACACAGCAGCACTAAGAATCCAGAGGAAAAGGGAAGGTTTTAACAGCCTTCCTAAAGGCAAAAAGTTCGTTAATTGCACGGACATGGACAGGAAGAGAGTTCCAGAGCCCGGCAGCAAGTACTCTAAAGGAGCGGCCGCCGGACCTAGCTCTCTTAAAGCGCGGGACTGTGACCAAGTGAAGACCCGAGGATCTTAGAGAGCGCGAGGGAACATAAGGCAGAATAAAGTGCTCCAGAATCTGAGGAGAAGAGTGCTTCAGAATTTTAAACACAAGGCACAGACATTTAAACTTAATCCTCTGAGCGACCGGGAGCCAATGAAGTTTGACAATGGTATTTTTGGCCGAGCAAAATCGCGGTAAGCCCACCAGAGCCCTGGCGGCAGCATTTTGAACGCGTTGAAGTCTAGAAAGTTCGGCCAAATTAGCCCCCAACAAAAGAGAACTCGCATAGTCCAACCTAGACAAAATCGTAGCTTGAACAATAAGCTGTCTGGTTGGAGCATCAAAGAATTTAAAGATAGGTCTGAGCCTACGTAGAATCCCAAAACACGTGGCAGCGGTTTTCTTAGTATGACAGGCAAAACTGAGTTTGTAGTCCAACCAGACCCCAAGGTTCTTAACCTCGGTGACAGGAAGAGGAGTTGAACCAAGCTCGGGTGGCCACCAATGATCACCCCAGAGATGACTCTGCTTGCCGACAATGAGCACTTCGGTTTTTTTAGCGTTCAATTGCAGGCAATTATCTGTCATCCAACGGGCCACTGAGCTCAGTCCCTCGCGAAACTCAGCAGCCTCGAGGTCAAACGCCCCACTTAATGCAACCGCCAGCTGCGTGTCGTCAGCATAGGACACCATTGTCAGGTTCCAACGCTTGGTGACAGCAGCCAGCGGCAGCACATAGAGATTGAAAAGTGTGGGGCTCAGAGCTGACCCTTGCGGCACACCCTGAGTGATAGGATAGGGTTTAGACTGAAAAGGAGGAGTAACAACCCTAAACGTGCGACCAGATAAAAACGATCGAAACCACTCGAGTGCCACGTTATCAACACCAGCCTCACCCAGACGCTGTATTAGAATGGCGTGGGAGACGGTGTCGAAGGCGGCACTGAGATCGAGAAGCACCAGTGCTGCCGTTTGACCCGAGTCGACCAGAGTACGCAGGTGCTCAACCATAAAGAGCAACGCAGTCTCAGTACTATGGCCGGGTCGAAAGCCATTCTGCGAGGGATCCAAAATATGAGCGCAATGAAGATGATTAGATAAAATGGCATTAACATGAACCTCAGTCAGTTTTGCGACCCATGGGAGCAGAGATATAGGGCGATAGTTCTCCAGCTTTAATGGATCCAGGGCAGGTTTTTTTAAAATAGGCATCACCTGAGCTTGTTTCCAGCTAGCAGGGACAGAACCAGACGTCAAAGATAAATTGACAAGATCACGCAGGGGAGGAAGACAAAGTAACGCTGAATCTCTAAATTGGGCAGGCTGAAGAGGATCACTAGGAGAGCCAGATTTGACTTTCGCCACAATTTTATTAAACTCCTCCATCGAAAGCTCTGGGAAAGAGCGCACAAAGACATAGTAGTCATTTGGCAAGGTTCCAACTTCCCCACAGAGACGGATGGAACAGAAAAGGAACGATAAATGGCCTCAACCTTTTCCACAAAAAAGGCAGCCAGGTCCTCACAGTGCGAGGCAGAACAGATCTCAGCGACTGGAGCTCTACTGGCTGTAAGATCCTTAAGCACCTTAAATACTAATTTAGTAGGATTGGTGCTGATGTTGAATTCGCGAGAATAGTAGGCAGCCCGGGCTTTGTTAACCGCTCTATGATATTTCTCCGTCCTGGCACTGTAGATCGCTTTCATGCCTGGCAAATAAGACTTACGCCAGGCTCTTTCAGCTTGTTTGCATGCTTTCCTAAGGAGCCGAAGCGAATCGTCATACCAAGGACTAGGATCAGCACGACGGCGTTTACTCTCCGCAATTGGGATCAGGCAGTCCAAGGCTCCAGTCAGCCAATTGCAAAACAGGTCATATCCTGACTCAACATCCAAAAAAAGGCCCAGGGGATATTGACCAAGAAGCCGATGAAAGTCAGCTAATTTCAACTTTCTCCATGGACTCCTAAGAGGCATAGATGAAATTACTCTGTGAGGAAGGTCCTTAATTACAAGGTGCAGCTCTATAAGATGGTGATCAGTCCAGGCCATAGGCCTGGGAAGCAGCACTTTAGCCGCAGATAGATTGGTAAAAATAGGGTCCAGAATATGTCCACCAATATGAGTACAATGGTTGACCAGCTGAAATAGCTGGAGAGCTTCCAGATCGGCAAGGGCACTACTAACAGCAGGGGAAAGGGGAGTATCAAAATGAAGATTTAAATCGCCAATGATACTAAAGTTAGCAGTCCCTTAAAGCTAATGTACTGACAGCTTCAGGAAGGGCTGACCTGAAAGCGGCGTCCGGGCCCGGAGGCCGATAGATAAGTAGGCCAGAGAAAGTAAAATGGGGATTAACCCTTCGCAGCCGGCTATATCCATAGCTTTCCATACGCATGAGTAGCAGGATTTGATAACGGCCGCAATGCCACCTCCTCTCGAGTTACGATTATGAGTAAAAATCACATGCTCAGAGGGGAGAGCCAAGTTCACCGCAGCCGAGGCATCATCATGCAACCATGTCTCTGACATGAACAAAACATCAGGTGCTTCGTCCGTAAGTAGACTATGCACATCCTGATGATGTCTAACCAGAGACCTCACATTAAGATGGCAGACCTTAAAAATAGACGGATCCTGAGATTTTACCAGTGGAGGCGGAATGGCAGCTGGGCAGCCTAAGGGAACTTTCCTATATGCAGAGATAGGAACAGGAGATGGAAGTCTAAAATCACACTTAGGACAATTAATAGGGCCAGAGAGAGGATGAAGCGGAATATGCGTGCAGGGCAAGGCGTTACGAAAACTAAGCAGAGCAGATCTAGTATGCATGATATGGAAAAGTACAAAAACTACATCAACCGGGAGAAAGGCTACGGAGCCCTGCCTAACCCTGACTCGGCGCGGACGAGCGCAGACGGGCAGGACTCTGGCACGACTCAGGCGCAGGGAGGGCGCCCCCGCTGCGCGTCACCGCTGCGCGCTTGAGGGACTGGCTTAAATAGGGCGTCCGCGAGTGATCAGCACCACTGGGACACTCAAGATGGCGCCCAAACTGTGTCACCCAGTCCACTCACAATATGGCGGTCGATTCCCTCCTAAACTTCCTGAGACCCCGGGACCGGACCCGCTAAGCAGCGGTGTTACAACAAATTACAGTGCAGGTAAGGGGGCATTCCCCAGGTTAAAACAGGGAGAAATAACTTAAAATTAAACAAAAATAGAAAAAACAGATAACGATTAAAATATAGAGGAAAATGCACAGCGCGCCTACACCACAGCGCTTAGTGCAATGGCACACTAGTAATCATAGGTACCTTGTCCAGCTGACCCCCTTGATGCACCGCCTTAAATAGGGCGTCCGCGAGTGATCAGCACCACTGGGACACTCAAGATGGCGCCCAAACTGTGTCACCCGGTCCACTCACAATATGGCGGCCGATTCCCTCCTAAACTTCCTGAGACCCCGGGACCGGACCCGCTAAGCAGCGGTGTTACAACAAATTACAGTGCAGGTAAGGGGGCATTCCCCAGGTTAAAACAGGGAGAAATAACTTAAAATTAAACAAAAATAGAAAAAACGGGTAACGATTAAAATATAGAGGAAAATGCACAGCGCGCCTACACCACAGCGCTTAGTGCAATGGCACACTAGTAATCATAGGTACCTTTACCTTGCAGCTTCTTAAGACACCTTTGAGCCCACATGACCTGCCTCACACTGCTACTGTCTAGTCTACCCGCTGCGTACAAGCGGTCCACAAACATTAACAAGCCACTTTTTTAGGAAGTACTGGTGTACTACTGTTACTGTTAGTCCATATTGCTTATCCATAGATGCTACACTTTTTGGCACGGCTGAGAAATGCTTGCAAGTTGCAATATACTAACGCACACCATTTCTTTTTTCGCATTACAGACGCAAGATTCCCTTCTACGAACCAGAGCTTCTGAATGATGCAACAACTACCAGTACTAGGTTCTTCTAAGGTGAGGGGTCCCTTCACTCACATCTTCTTTTATAAATTTATATAAACTAAATTGCTATGGGATGGTGGTGCTGCCTTCCACCACTGTTCAGTTATCATGATTTAATTCCCAGCTGTATAAGTATAACAACAATGTATATTGTTTTAATGTTACTGATTTTCCGGTTGGTGCTGCTAAGAAAACAGTGTACAGACCTTCTCAAATTGAAATAAACATTTTGAACTTACATAGACTTGGTGGTATTTTGGTGTGGACTAACTTACACGAGTGAGCAAATTAAAGTAAGGGTGTGCATGTGACTTGCTTCCACGACTGAGAGGTTGGGTGTGTTATGTTCTGGGTTGTCTACTTGTTGGGTATCTTGGGGGGAGGGTTCCGAGACCTAATAGTTATGACAAGACAGTACTATAGTCAAGCAGTGGAATTGTGGTGGGTGCAAAATTTCTGATTGAGGTGTGCAAGGAAGGTCCAACCTACCATCACCAACATCCTATTTTCTGGTGCAAATGTATGTGCAAGATCCCTACAACAGTAGTATGTCCTATAGGGTATCATATCAAAATAGTAATACATTTGGTAGGGCTGTTGTTGCTGTGAATTTTCAAAGCCTCAAGATCAATAAGAGTAAAAGTAGTACAAAACGACGACCCAACGGATTGGACTCAATGGCTCGAGCTACTGGTGAATATGAGTTTTATATTACAACCTTTCACAAAGAGTGGCACTGGCCAACTGGGCAAGACTAGCTACTACAGTACAGACAGGCTGATAGTATGTAGTAGTAGTAGTACTCAGAGTCATCATAGCGGAGGCAGGGATAAGATTTTTGAAACCGTACAGATCGAAGGATAATTGGTAGTAAAAAAATAGCATTTGGAAACCAACAATAGTTCAGGAAAAATATGGGGCAGTAAAAGTTATGGAATAAGAAATATTATTAAAAACAAGAAGACTTACTGGGGCCAGCAGAGGAGCCCTCAGCGGTGTCCTCCTATTGGTGTTGTTCCTGTCCCGCCGACTGCCCAGTCCCTGTCGGTCTGCCCCTGGGTGCTGATGAACAGGAAAGATATAAGAAAGAGACAAACATTGATGGATGGTGTCAAACAAATACAATATTTTTCAACAACGGTCAAAAAACACTTATGTAAACAACAATTGCAATAACTAAATTGACCGATCTCATCTGGTCAACATGTAATATCGGGGGATTCGCAGTTCGACTACTTAAGTTACTATTTATCAAAAGTAATCCAGTCTTCCATTCTGATTCCAGAAAACTAAGTTACAACTAAGCCTAAGTACAACGTACCACCCAACCTAGCCCACCTATTCCAGGCATGCCAATTGTACATTAAGTAAGCATTTCCACTGTATTCCTCAACAATGCGTATGGTCAAATCATGGAGGACACATGAACATGACTACATTTTTTGTATACACCAAATTTTGGTTTGATTGATGCTGATCTGCTACTGCTAAGTAACTGCTAAGCCTACCACCACTCATTGAACAAACTAGAAAAGGTTCTAAAGACTGCCGTACTAGCAGCACGTCACGTAACTGAGTGAGGGGGCATCACGCATACCACTAACAAATTAGAAGCTCATACAAAGTAGTGTACCTAAACATCAATCCGCCCCTATCTATTAGTGACGGGACAAAGTAAGGAGTGGACTAAAGTCACTGTAGCATTACGTAACTTAATTTCTCTAAAATAAACTCGTAAAGAATCACGCTAAGCAAGCGCAAACGCAAAGCTGCAAACAAGTAAGATTAGTAGTAGCGCAGAAGAGCACCATAATCACAGACGACTTTTAAACGTTATTAACCTGGAATGTATTAATTTGTAAGCAGCAACATTCTAGCTGGTTGGAAGGAAAAAAAATATTCGCAATATATAACACAGAGCAGAAGAACAGACACAAAGTTGTAGTAATTAAATATGTACTCACCAAGCCCCGGGACCTCCACTCCTAGCAGGTCCAGCAGGTCCTGCTCACGGTCCAGGATGTCGGACCACCGGTGCGTCAGCTGTGCCTGGGTGCGCCGGACCCCAGAGATGCGCGACACTGCCCGGCGCACCTTCCCCCACCGCTGCCGACGCTCCCGGAGGCCGTACCCGGACCCAGGCCTGCCATCTGCTGCCAGGGTTGAGGGGAGGTGGAGCTGCACAAAGAAAATTAGTGCAGCCAACTCCTCCTCCCCAAATAAGGCCCGTGCCTGCACCTCTTGTGGGCGCCGCCTTCCGCAAGGAAGGCGGTCGCGGCTCTGGCTGTGCCGGCGAACAGCCCTACCCTTGGACATGGTTCTGGGGACGGGGCGGGAAAGAAAAAGGTAAAATAAATAAAGGAGTAAAGGAAATAAATAGCAGGCAATAGAAAGAGAAAATGTAGCTAAAAAACAAGAAAAAAGTAGACAAAAACCAAAAATATAGAAGCAGGAAAATAGTTAGACAAATAATAAGTAATAAAGATCCCAAAAAAGTGGCTATAAACAAAGGATTGAAAGGATTTTGGGAGGATTGAAAATAAGGCCCCAGAACCATGCAATAGAGTGAAAAACAAGATGGCCGCGCCCATTGCGACCACGTGCGCAAGTTCGCGCAATATTTTCTCCCCGAGCAAGCAAAAAGCAACGCGATCAAGTAAAAGCGGTCGCGAACAGGAAATTTCGACCGCGAACAAGTGCGAACATGCATTGCGCGACCCGGAACAGGAAGTAAGCATCGCGAGAGGGCAGGACAAGTGAAAACAAGATGGCCGCGCCCTTGAGCAACCACATGGGTAAGTTGGCAACCCGCGATCACGCAAAAAATACCGCGAACAGGCGGGAAAAAAACTTCCGCGTCTTCGCGATATTTCCGGCGTGTTTGCGTAGATTTTTAGCATTTTCGCGATAATTTGCGAAAGTTAATTTCGCAAATTCCGCCCACCCCTACTCCAAATGAACTGAAGCAAGTCACACAATCCCTCGTGCTATCCAGATTAGACTACGGGAACGCCACCCTCACAGGCACGGCTAAGCTAAACCTTGCTCCTCTTAGATCTACCTTAAATGCAGCAGCCAGAATGGTGAAGGGGGTAAAAACATACAATCACATCTCCCCTGCTCTCAAAGGGCTCAACTGGCTCCCTATAGAATTGCGTGCCAACTTCGGAACTGCCTGTCTCACCCACAAAGCTCTCCACACTGGCAAACCCACTTATCTAGCCGCCAAACTCAACAAAGCGGGACAGACAAGAAATCTCAGGAGCACCAACACTATGCTACTCATCCCCTCGAAAACCCTCAAACAAAAGACCTTATTGCTGAAGCCTCAGCACACGTGAATGATATATATCTCGTTGTCAAATTCATACATGAAAATATGAGTACATAAAGAAATTCAAATGACAGAATACAATCTTCTTCTTGTCTTCTTTATTAAGACGAGTTCTGGTGAAGTATTGAGGTTACAGCCATTCACAGCCAACACGTGTTTCGTCGTATCGGGAGTGTACTCCCACGACTTCCTCAAGGCTCTCTTTGTATTCTTGAAAATTTTTAATTGTGGTTGTAATTCCGGCCCACAAGGGGTTCTAAGTTCAAAGGTAGGAACGAGGGATTCCACAGATCTATCAGGGAAGTGTTCGTGTTCACACACTTCTCTGGCGTTTTTCTTCAGTTAAAGTGCCCTCGTTCTCACATCAATCCACTAAACGCAAACTTAGGGTCCGCCGAGTATGGCAACCCGTCTTCCGTGTGTTCGTTTCAAGAATACTCATATTTTCATGTATGAATTTGACAACGAGATATATATCATTCACGTGTGCTGAGGCTTCAGCAACAAGTAACGTTAAGCTTCGGCTTACATCTGTAGAGTGTGTGGTGTCTCTACGCCTTTCAGCACCGTCATATTAGAGAACTAATAATGCTTGTGCACTTTCTCTGAAGCGCCATACACCTATGACACATACCACAGACCTGCCAAACAAACAAAAGACCTTATCTCGATCTTTCTCTGGAAATGCACCCAGAATTTGGAATGCCATCCCTATACATATCAGGACTAACCCTTCCTCCAAAGAATTCAAATGCCAGCTCAAAGTGCTCTTCCTCAATCGAGCTCTCCCGAAATGACAAAGGTCCTACAATTTACCGATCCGACATAAACTGAGGATCCAGTCACTACGGTAAGACCAACTCCTTACAGCATCTTACTCTTGCCCCGCATATTACTCTCCCCGACTATTACCACCTCCACTACTACTCTGCATTCGAATGATACATGACTTATACCGAGCAATGACCCATCTTTGAACCCTGTATGTATATTCCACTCTTTGTACACTCAACTGTTATGCAACAAATGTAAAGCGCTCCGATACCTTTGGGTCTGTCTAGCGCTATATAAAACTCCAAAATGAATAAATAAATAAATAAATGTATATTTTGCAAAAGTCAACATAGTGTACTCATGTACAAAACATAATACAGTGAGCAGGGGGGCTGAAGGGCCAATCAAATGGGGGTATCCCTTGAATCTGCCAAAGGGAGTTGCCTGCCACCTCCTCACCATGCAATAACCCACTTTACAAAAAAACCCAGCTCCCACCATGATTGTGGCTGAGGAGCCGGCAGGAGCCTCATTGGCCCTTGGGCCCCCCAACAGTCCCTAGTGGTGCCAATGTTGTGGTGGCCCTGGGTGTGCACCAAGACACCTACATAGAATATTTTGTTTTTTAAAAAGGGTCCTGTGCTTCCCCAGTGGACCTTAACAATGTCAGTATTATGGGTACCCTAGGTGGACACTGGGGAACAGACTTTAAAACAATTATTTAAAAGGTAGGCTACCGCCTCAATGGTGGCTGGGAAATTTCAGGAAAAAACAGTCAATGTTACCCTATGGAGAAAATTGAGTTATCGGCTTTCAGGTAAGTACTCGACTGGCAAAGTTAAGGTTCTGGGCACAGACTCAGGGGTCTCCCAGGGCCAGGTAGGTACAGTTGTTACAGCCTCAGCGGCATAGGGGCAGCCGGGTGCAGAGTGAGTTAGGCCCAATGTTATCCTATGGGCGGCAGGGGGGCCTTGGTTGGTGGCTGCTGACTAGCAGGCCACGCGGCTGTGGGAGCTGGGATCCTGGTCACTTGCTCGGGGCAAATGGAGAAGTAGATAGGTGCAAAGGTTACACTGCCAGGGCCACTCGGGCGGCTGGGTGCAGGGTGCTTTTGAGCCTTCGGGCGCTCAATTGATTTCAATGGGAAAGCTCCGGTTTAGAAAAAGACTGCAAGCTCGGGGACGAAGATTCTGCAGGTGCCACTACCACTTCGAGAGGTAAGTTGGGTAGTTGGAGGATAGGTAGGTACCCCGGAGTTGGGCACAGGTGGCCGCTGGGCGCCGGGTGCAGGGGTGCCTTTTGGTGTCGGGAAATCTTACCCTCTGTTGATCGCGGTTGAGGGGGTACCTGGTTCTGAGGCTGCAAGGCGTCGTCAGGAGCGTCGAGGGAAGTCCTTGGGTGCCGGACTCAGGGTCACAGTCGCCGTGGGGTCATCCTCGTGGTCTTTGTTCACTCCGGCACAGGCCAGGCTTGGCGGGTGCAGAGTGTGAAGGGTTCGCGGGTCCGGGCTGATGCCAGGGATTAGAAGCAGATTTTGAGTAGAGACTCTACTCATGGGAGTCCCACGTGCTTAGAGCCAAAAGGTAGCCAGGTCCTCCGGGATGTGTGAGGTTTCTGGCCACAAGAGATGCCGGGTTGGAGCAGGAGCAGGTTCGAGGGTCGACAGGCTGGCAGGGCTGGGGCCAAAGCAGTTGGTGTCTTCCTTTTCTTAGCAGCTGCAGGGCAGGTCTTCTTTCTTCTTGCTCTTCTTTGTATTTCGGAATCTGGAATCTTGGGAAGCAAGGTTCAGGGTGCCCCTAAATACTAGATTTAGGGGCATTACAGGTAGGTAAAGGGCAGGGACCAATGGGTCCCTGTCCTGGATTGGGTACACCCCCTATTCTGCCACTCTCCTGTGGGAGGGGGGCAGTAGCCTAGGCCTCCCATCTTCAAGATGGCGAGCTCCCGGAGATGTGCTTCACCTCGCCTCCCCCACCTGAGGGGTGGGGTTGGCAGGCTGGCACATCCCCTGTCCTTATTTGGGGTTTCCGGCCAAGCTTCCCGCCAGAGTGGGGGTTGCAAGTGGCCTGGGGAAGCTCACAGAGGCGGCATGCCTTTGAAGCTTCCCCCTGCCCATCCTTGGGGAGGAGATTTAGCACCTCACCCAGGATGTGCATTGTTGCAGGACCAGGAGAGCAGGGGCTCTCCTACCCAGGGGTCGAGCAACATGTCTGCTGTGTGGCAGCCTAGGCAGTCTCTCAGACCAGATGTGGATTGTAGGTTAGGTTTCAGGGGGCATCTCTAAGATGCCCTCTGTGGTGCTTAGTACATTAAATCCCACACTGGCATCAGTGTGGGTTTAATGTGCCGAGCAGTTTGATACCAAACTTCTCAGTCTTCAGTGTTGCCATTATGGTATGTGGAGTTTGTATTTGACAAGCTCCCAGCACCATGTACTCTTAAATGGCAGCACTGCACTTACAGGGCCCAGGAATGGACCTGGGTACTGTAGGGGCACAGGGCTCATGCTCCTGTGCCCACACCACTGCCATCGGGCACCCAGCTAGAGGGGTGACTGATGTTTGCCGGGGCAGTGTAGGTTGTGGGCATGGCACACAGGGATGTGTGTTGTGTCGACTCTCTGTTTTGTCCTGTATCCAGACACTCAGCCTGCAAGGGCAGTGTGTGTGTATTAGGGTACAGGGCCTCTAAGGGTGGCACAATGAGTGCTGCAGCCCTTAGAGGCCTTCCCTGGGCACAAGGCCCTGGGTACCTAGGGTACCATTTACCAGGGGCTGACATGTGGCCAGGGTTTGCCAATTTGGGTTGGAGGTTTTGGTTTAGGGAAGGAACATAGGCCCTGGGCACCTGATTGGCAGGAGCCCACGGCACACTCAGTCAAAGTACATTCAGCAATTCAGCAAAAAGTGGGGGCATACCATGCAAGAAAGATGGCACTTTTTCACACACACCCTTCACACCTCCCAATTCTTTAAATACCTGCAGCTCCGCCATGCCCTCGCAGCCCATGTCCCAACAGGTACATCTCTGCCCGGCTTTAGCCCCTCGGATGCACAGGTCATGATGGGAAATCTGGGCAGAGGAGAGGTGTCTCGGATATACCGCTCCCTGGTGAACAATGGCCCAATCACTTTAGCTGTGCTCCGGGCTCGCTGGGAGGGATGGCTGGGCCCCCTACAGGACGCAGACTGGCGCAATGCCCTTATGGCTCCCAAAACCCTCACGACATCCTCTAAACTCCGTCTCATACAACACTATTATCTCCACATGGCCTATCTTACTCCCGCACGCTTGCACAGGGCGGGGTTGAGCCCTCCCCGGACTGCACACGTGGTGGCTGGGCTCCGACTGACTTTTACCATATGGTCTGGTTGTGCCCGGGCCTTGCCCTATTCTGGTCGGGGGTGGAATCTGAGCTCACACAGACCTTGGGTTGGTAGGTTTCCCATGACCCCCTGCACCTTCTCTTGGGCGTGTTTGATGGCTTGGATGGTTCTAGAGCGGTTAAACAATTTCTGAGGACGGCGTTTGCTGTGGCCAAGCGAGACATTGCGGCAGCCTGGGCTCAGGCCATCCCCCCTGCCCTGGAAAAATGGCGCAGAGGGGTGGACTGGTGCGTGGCCCAGGAGGAACCCCACTTTGAGGTACAAGGCTGTCCAGCAAAATTCCACAAGGTTTGAGGCAAATGGTTGAACGTACTGTTTTAAACTCCTTCGTATGGGTCTTCCAGGTAATAAT
The DNA here is from genome assembly GCF_964204655.1 of Triturus cristatus. Classification (NCBI taxonomy): domain Eukaryota; kingdom Metazoa; phylum Chordata; class Amphibia; order Caudata; family Salamandridae; genus Triturus; species Triturus cristatus. The sequence continues at coordinate 518,791,635 of NC_140582.1, read as the reverse complement.
GTACTGCTTTCCAGCTTGGGTGGCTTGCCTGCTTACTCCTACTATGGCTGTGGTTTTTACTGCCTGTTGGGGTCTGTTTTTGCCTTACCTTGTAAGAGATGTACTGTCAATTCGTTTGTTTGCTTTTCAAAATGATAATAAAAATGATAATAAAAAAAAAGAAAATATATGTACAAGAAAAATAAAAAGTGATCAGTTGGAGCTGCTCATTTATTATTCTTTTCTGTGTGAAGGAGACCCTCATAATGTCCTTAAATACTATACCTTGCCCCCTCACCATGCACTGCAAATTGCCTTTACCTATTACACATGTTCTATGACACTTTTTTTGTTTGCGGAGTTCCAAGCTATGAAAAACCCAGTCGCTCTACACGGAGCAGTCATGACCATACTCTACCGCCTGCCTTGAGAAATCTTGATGGGAGGGGGTCTAGGGCCCGATTCACAGAACAAACTTAAGACTAAATCCTAAACTTAGTACCATTCTGGTATTCACAGAATGCACCTAGTACTTCTGCTATTCACAGAATGAACTTACTACTTTTGCTATTCACAGAATGAACTTAGTACTTTTGCTATTCACAGAATGGATTTACGACTCCTAAACTTACGTCCGCACTCGGGCCGGAAATTCCGGCCCGGAGGCGGAGCTTCCGGCCCGGAGGCGGGGCTTCCGGGCCGGAGGCGGAGCTTCCGGGCCAGAGGTGGGGATTCCGGCCAATTTAGCTATGGCCGAAATCTCCACCTCCGGGCCAGAAGCTCCGCCTCCGGCCCGGAAGCTCCGCCTCCGGCCCGGAAGCTCCGCCTCCGGGCCGGAAGCTCCGCCTCCGGGCCGGAAGCCCCGCCTCCGGGCCGGAAGCTCCGCCTCCGGGCCGGAATTTCCGGCCCGAGTGCGGACGTAAGTTTAGGAGTCGTAAATCCATTCTGTGAATAGCAAAAGTACTAAGTTCATTCTGTGAATAGCAAAAGTAGTAAGTTCATTCTGTGAATACCAGAAGTACTAGGTGCATTCTGTGAATACCAGAATGGTACTAAGTTTAGGATTTAGTCTTAAGTTTGTTCAGTGAATCGGGCCCCTAGTGTTTTTTCACTAAATATAACGTTACTTCAACCTTTGCTTTTTTTACTTAATTTTAAAAAAAAAGAAATATGTAAAGTAAGATTATAATTACAACTCATAACTATAATGTCACTTTACCCCTTGTTTTTTAGTGGGAGAAAAAAATACATATATATTTATTTATATATATAGAGATAGATAAATATCAGATAACTACCTGAACGTCCCCAAGTTTGAATAACTTGCGACTCTTTGGTCGGCAGGAAAGAATTCATCAGCGTCGTTTCTGGAGTTCGATTTTAGTCACCATCACAGCTCCCACCTCGGACTCCGAACTCAGGATGGATGCTCTATCCATGAGGGGAGGGTCGACCTCACTTCAGCTACACAGCATCTCAAAAACAGTTGGAGCACTCGCGGGATAGTTGAAAGCTTCTTTAATAAAAGCAGCTGCGTTTCGGCGTTCATCGCCTTTTCAATGCTGTAAGGCTCAATCAAGGTACGCAGTGTTGGATCGGACAGAAATACTATGTCTGCTTCTGTCATAGGTTGATTCCTGGCCAATGGAATGGCTGCAAATAGTAGAGCCGCTTTGCGTTTCTTAGCAGCCTATGTGCTGTTCTCATACCTCATTACCCATATTATTGTGACAAATTCAATGTCAGACAACAATGTCCCAATTGTCAATTTCGTCCTCAGTGGACGCACAATGGAAATGCGATACTGCACAGCCACTGATGGCAAAATGTCTGATCGTTGTTTTCGCCTATGATGCCCTGCATTGGCTGCCATTCCATCTACAACACTGTGTCACAAACATGTCCCCCGCCACGAAACTCCTCATCATCCAGATGAAGTACGGGCACCTGTTGCGAGTGATAGTTGTGATTGCACCTTGAACATTTTATGTGAGCGCCACTTTATTTAATCTTTCCACGTAGAAGGAGTGAGGCTGACATTTGCACTATTGTCTACTTTATTTTAATTTAATTTTAATTGTGCCAAAATACATGATATACCTCTCTAGTAACATTTCTGACATTGCCCCCATAGTGTTCTATTAACACCATTGTGTATGCAAATTATGCCATTCCTCGCAGGTTAAACATGTGTTTGTAATGCACACCTCTTATCTGAGTATTTATCAAATGTGCTGAAAATCATTTATTTGTTCAGAATTTATCAACATTGATGCACTATAAACACATTGAGGGATATTCTCGAAACGTGTGATAACTATCGTCAAATTTGCTTAACGCAACTATGCACATCGCAGTCTATCACAGGCAAATAACGCCGTGTTAACGATAATGCGCCAAATGACCGCATTAAAACGAACGTGAGGCAGTAAAAACATGAACGTGAAAAAAGTTGCGATGTGGCCAATCGTGTTACAAAAATCAGCGGTAACCAGCGACAGGCCTGCAATTCCCACGCGTCATGCAGGAAAATGTACTATAAAAAAGAAAAAAACAAGGCCAAAATAAAATAAACTGCATAGCACCATGGATGCACCTGGATCAAGTGCAGAGGACAACGCGAACCCCACAAGCCCAACAGATGAGCAGCAAAGAATCTCGGGGTCGGGAAGGCCAAGGAGAAGAGGAAAAGGAAGACGCGGTTCAGTCTGCAGGAAAACTGGATCATCGTTACGGAGGTGACAGAACACCACCAACAACTGTTCGGCACCGGTAACGTGTCATTGGCAACAAAGACGCAAATATGGCAGACTATCTTGGACCATGTGAATGCAGTTGCAGCGTTGAGGAGGACAATGAAAGAGGTCAAGAGGCGCTGGAATGACTTGAAGGCCAAAACCAAATGGAAACTTGATGCCAACATGAAAGCAGCAATGCTCATTGGAGGTGGGGGTCCAGCGGCACACCAGGAGCTGGATGACATTGAGTTAATAGTGGCCACAGTCATCAGTCGGGACACGGTGCCAGGAATTGGGGATACGGACACTTTCCAACATGACCCGACACAACATCAACAGGGTGAGTACCGACCAGGGATTGGGCGAATATGGGGAGATGGGCACAATGGCAAACATGCACAATTAAGTAGAGCGCAATGCACACCCACAATGACTCTGGATCATGTCCCTGATCCCCGTGGCACACCGCAGCACACACACAAACACCAAGTAGGCCCTCGTATCCCATGTCCCCAAAGGTGTCCCACACTACACATCACCAATCTCACCACCAACACATGCACACGTGCGAAACCCAGGAAAGATGCCGATTTGTGAGCCACACTGACAATGCAAGTGACACTACATGACGATCAGCATGGCTGCAGGCCAATCATCATGACATTGTGCACGCCACAACACTGAGGTGGATGAGTGTGGACCACATCCGGAAAGGAGCAGGTCACACTTTGACACATCCACGTGCACAAACAACCCCTGACGTCAACAACACATCTGCGGACAAACCATGCCCAAGAGTCACAATCCGACCAAGAGCCCAATTCACCCAAGTCCGCTACATCTCAGCACTGTAGAAGCATAGAAGGCAAAGGCACACCGTCTGTAAGGGATAAGAGGCCACAAATTCAGCGCTGCAGGGGCGACTCACCCACAATGCTGCACACACACATAAGAATAAGAGCACCTCAACATTGACAACAATGTGGTACAAACTGCAACACGTTCATAATAGAACACAGGACACAACTGGTGCCGCATGGGTGTACAAAATGGCCAATCACTCCTGGCATAGCAGTAAACTGTGAGATGTCAAGGTACAAGTACAACCTCACATCCCTGATGTTGTAAAAATGTCCACTGTCCAGCATCAAATAGGCAACTCACCACAAACAGTCACAATGTACATTGTCATGCAGTCTTTATTTTAACTTCGCCAATGCCTCAATATACATGGAACAACCTGTGAAACTGCATCTCCCCTTCACATTGCAGAGCAGACACTACATCATGTCAGTGATGATGGAGACGACCACCAGGACATCAACCTTGATGAACTCTAACTTTTCATGGACACCCTCCGCACCCCACCTACAGCAGCAGGTCAGCCCAGAACCATCGAGGTGAGCCCACCCCCTGCACAGATCACACAGCAGAAAGCAGCCACCACCACGTCGGGCTCCCAGCACCTCACTGAAGAACACATGGAGTTCCAACGCCGTATGTTAGACTGCCAGAGGGGGCTGGCTGAACAGGTGCGGCTGGGGTTCCAACTCATGGCAGCCAAACTGGATGCCATATGTGGGTGTCTAAGTCCCATCAGGGACCACTTACACTCCCTAACAGTCACCCACAGTCCGCCCCATGCCCTCCAACAATCCATGGGTGGCATAGCTGGAGTCATGATGAGGAGACAACAACAACTGTCCAGTCAGAGTGGCTACAGAGCTGTCATCCGTGATTTGGGAAACATGAGGCGGGTCATGGAGTACATGGAGCGGATGCAGGCACAAAGAATGGCTACCACTGCTGCACATAAGAAAGCTGTAGATGGGATCTTCCATGCCCTGCAGATCCTCATCATGGGAGTGATGCTACAAGACATTGCGCAGATGAACGCTGCTGCTACTTCTACATCCACATCTCTGGCCCCTGATGTGTCAGTGTCACACAGTGCTGCAGACCAAACACCACCACCCACATGTGAGGCACATGAAACGTCAGTGGCCGAAGATGAGGATGAATCTGCCTCAGTGGTGAGTAGGAAGCAGTAGCATTCATCTCCGCCACATAGCTTCTCACTGCTTGGTTCTGCACTCTGCATCGTGCCCTGGAATAACACCTTCCACTGTCCCCCGACACACCCAGCCTCACTAACCTTGCACCTCAACAGGGACTGCCACATATCGTTTGCAATACAATGACACAGCAATCAGTCTGCGGACTGGACTCTTTCCCTTCCCAGTGACTTGTCAATCCCTATGGGACTCTGGCTGGCCCTCCACTGGGCAACATTCTAAAGTGTAGTCTGCATGGCCCAGTATTAAGACAGCTTCAACACTCCACTGTACGTGAATAATACCTTCCAATACACACAGATGTGTCATGTAAATAATTAATCAAGTATGAAAGCATGTCCGATTGTAGGGGCAGATATTCCCCCTTATGTCCATGTTGCTCATGTTGTGGGACTTGAGTCACAGGGTGCATCCCTGCATCATGGTGGTACATATCTGACCCCAAAAGAAGCCCTGTTGTCAATTGTAGGTCACAAATGACAGCCTATATGCAATTAAGTGGGACACATGTGAGACGCTGGTGTGTGGGAATCCGTACTTCCCCTGACACACAGAAATGGCATTTCGTGACACCCCAAACAGCCTCTCTGTACAGAGGTGACACACCAAAAACCTATTCCAAAATTTCGAGATTGTTAGCACTTCATGTTGCACTAACACTTGTCAGAGTGATGTGCCTGTATACAGGAGTGACATTCACTCAGTGAATGTGTGTTTGAGATAATTTATTTGCACATGCTGTGCCTGGGCTCATTTTGTACTGTCTCATTTCTGCTAAGGACTGTGACAATGTGACGTGCTCATGTGAAGAAATTCTCAATGATGATGTTCCTATGGGCTATTCCTGCTGCAGCTAAAGTGGGGTGTGGTCCACATGCTTCATCTTCCTCTTCATCGTCCGGTGCATCTGGCACTTGTAGCCATGGGGCATTGGCGCGTACACATATGTTGTGCAACACACAACATGCAACGATCATCTTTCACACGATGTCTGGGCTCTACAGGAGCCTTCCACCTGTGATGTCCAGCAGGGCCGGACTGGCTACTGGGCATTTTGGTGTGCTGCCAAGCTGGGGGCTTATTTTACTGCGGTGGGGGCTGATTTTGTTGATGGGGACCTGCGTGTGCTTCTAAATAAACAAAGCAAAATGAATGGTTTTAAGCACACGCAGGTCCCCATCAACGAAATCAGCCCCCGGGTTGGCAGCACACCAAAACGCTGATGTCCAGGCACCTGAAATGTGAATTCAACATGCCAAATGTGTGTTCCACGATGCCCCTGGTGCGTTTGTGGGCCGCATTGTACTGCCTCTGGGCCTGTGTGTTCGGGGCTCGGAAGGGTGTCATCATCCAAGGGCAGAGTGCATATCCTTGGTCACCTGTCCTGTCACAGTGCAGAGAGACATGAGTCAATAGTTGGTTCAGCATGATGTGCTGGCAGGCTAACTGGTTCATTGGTGTGTGATATGTGTGTCTTAGTGATTCCTGTTTGAAATGTACTGCTTGTAGAAAATGAGTGGCATCAATGTGTATTACGTAGCCTCACTGCTGCTCTCCCCCCCCAGCCCATTTACAATTGTGCGCAGCGCGGTTGCATCACTTGCACTCCTACGGCACACCATTGCCATGCCTGTCTGTGCATGGCCACAAGCCTGACAACGACACTGTAATGTTGTGCATTGAAGGTGGGTGGCCACGTGTGTGTAGGCCTATGGTAAGGACAGAGCAGACACAGATGTAGAGTTCATGGCTGGCTGAATTCGCGATACGGTTGAGGGTAGACCTTTGGCTTATGCTGCGGCAATGGCGACACACACAACAGTTGGCATGTATGATCCTGGACCCGGGCGTTTGTTCTCCCTCATTTACCCCTTTGGCCGAGCCCGCACTCCTGGGGCATGATACATTGCAACATTGTCCGTTGCATGACGGGTGGCGCCGACACTACAACAGAGACACACGCATTAGTTACTGCCTTGGGAAGGCCATATCTTAACCACGCCTAGAGCTCCGATGTCCCTCATGCATACATAATGACCACACGGACACACTTATACAGTTTGCGGAACTGGCTACAGGCACGTGCGCCCGGCCCCTTTTATTGCCAGGGCCACATGTACAGTGACACCGTGCTGGATGGGTGTGGGGTGAGTGTAAGCCAGCCCTCATGGAGTGCTTGCTGCTAAAAACAACTTGAACAGTGATCACTATTTAAGCGGGAACCGAAAACACCAACATAAAACAAACAACTGGGAAGTTTCATGGTGGTAGCCGGAGCAAGTACAGAGGTCACCCAATATGCAATCAGTAGGGTCCGTGAGTCAAAGTGCATTGATGTTGGGGCACCAGAGCTGAGCGTGCTCATGTTAAGTAATTGTCTAGAGTTGTGTCCCTTCGGGATATTACTGCTGCAGATGCAGTGGGGTGTGTAACACCTGCCTCATCTTCCCCATCATCGTCCCAGGTCTTCCCCACTGCCTGAGGTGACATTGCTGCGTGAGCTGTCCACAGCACAAACCTCAATCAGGAAGGCTCCATGAGTTGTGGTGCACTGAGTTTTTGGCACCCGAAGAGCTGAGCAGGGTATCAAACTGATGATGGAATCCAAGACAGGTGTGAGGAACTTGGATAGGGCTGGCTGTGAGACTCCCCCGACTCTGGCAGTTGTTGGTTGGGAGGTCCCAGAGGCCAACATGTGCAGCACAGTCAGCAGTTTTGTCTGCGGAGGGATGTTGGTTGTCCACTGTGTTGGTACCGTCGTCAGCCTGTGGGCAATGATGGTCAGGATGCGTAGGATGGTTGTCCTTTTGGGCCTGTAGTGGGCAATGACATCCTCTGGTGTTAAGTTTGTGAGGCCGGTGCATTTTCTGATGGTCCGCTTTGTCTGTGCTGCCTCTGTGGTGGTCCGAGGGGGGGGCCGAGGGGTTCCGGGGGGGCGGTTGCAGGCCTGGTGGTGGTGGCGGTGGGTGTTGTGGCCCTCTTGGGGCTACGAGCTGCATGATGTGTAGCTCCATGGCATCCGTTGTTCTTCAGGTGTGGCTCTGGGCTGGGCTCCCTTTATGGTGCAGGGTGTCGTCCGACTTAACACCAGGTAGGAGCAGGTGTTAAATCCCTGCTGCTAATGCGCCTTATCGCATGTTTTGTATACTTATCGTCGATTTTGCTGGTCATTGAGAATGTTGCGAAGTGGTGTTGTCGTGGCTTTTTGCACAGGAACGCCTACTCTGCATCTCATTAGCATTAGTTGGCGAAGTCATCTGTGGCGATGTTTTTTGGGGTTGCTATCACAGGAAAACTGGTGATATCGGCTGTTAGCACCAGCTTGTGAATAGTGCAATGAAGTTATCGCCACTTTGGCATTTTAGTGCACCTGGTGCTCTGTGTCCACTACGTTTTCCTAAAATAATAGACAAGTAGGGAAATACACCCCCAAAATTCTATTGCCACAGAAAAGAATACAACTTATTAAAAAACCTCAACCTCAACACAGTCTATCTTGCACTGCTGATGTCGCAGCATCTAAAGCTTAGGTCACTATACACTCTTATCGGCCTTGAAGGGCCTAACCTAGATATGTATTAGCTCCTTCACCTCGGTGAAGTTTCCAGTACTCCAGAGAAAAATCTGAAATAAAACAAACAAACAAAACAGTAAGTTAAAAGGTAGACAAAACAGCTATACCCCCACAGATATTCAACAGACAGTGGCATCCCATCACTCAATAGCCAAAATATGAAAGTTATAAGATCAAACAGCATGAAATCACTACCTCTGAAAGACTTAGAGAGCAACAGATGGACATACATCTCTTCATCATACTTCAAACATCTCAGTTCCTTATTGTCAAAGGTTTGTAAATATCTTGACTCAAGTATCCCGAGTTTCTTCTCTCTATTTCCACCTCGTGCTTCCCTCGAAATTCCATCAATGGCACTATATTATATTTTAGTTCACTCTCTTCACCTTTGTGTGTCCAATGGAAATGCCTAGCCTAGTAAGAGGTTTTTTATCACCCTCAAATGTTGGAGAATCCTTTTATGTACCTGCAGTGTAGTGCTGCCTACAGATATTTTACGGCATGTACATTTAAGAATGTACACTATGTGCTCACTCTTGCATCTGCAGTAAAACCATATCTTCTGGACATTTCTGCCAAGTGTACTTATTTCAGTTATGTTTTCTCCATTTTTACAGGCATTGCATTTACTGCACTTGGTAAAGTCATCTTTTGGTTAGAGCCAGGTCTTTCTCTCAGCCCTCATGTCACTTCTTACAAAAGTTTCTCACATAGACCTGGCCCTCCTGAAGGTGACAAGTGGTTTCTTAGAGAGTTCATTCCGAACACTGGATCGCTCCTGAGTAGATGCCAGTATTTGCCTAAGGCTGCCATCACTGCTAGGTTTTTGATGCGATATTTAGTAATGAATCTGTTTTCATGTTTCTTAGCTATATGTTTTTCTGTCTGCCAAACAGAATGTCATCTCTTTTAGTTTGGTCACCTTGTTATGTGCAATCGCCAATGTACTTACATCACCCCTCCAAATTACAAAAATATAATATATTAACCTCACCCACATGATAAGAATATAAATCCTTTGTTGGTGATGTAATACTCATTTCAGGAATTCTGGTGAATTCTCAGGTGTGTGGCCCTGCGCCTAACACCCTAAGAGCTGCCAACACCCCAGTGTGCTGGGCCTTTGGTCATGTGCAGGCAGGGAAGAGATGGCCGCAGTCCACTCTGCAATCAATACCCCATAGGTGGCAAACCATTCACAGACAGCACACAGCCTTTGGCAGTTCCCACTGCGGGTTATTCACAGGGTCCTGTCTATGCACACAACTACTGGCGGGTGGCCAACCCAAAGCTATGCACGTCCTTCAGCCATGTATGAAGGGGGGGTTTGTATAAGACCTGAATCAATGGACGTGGGTCTGAAGTCTCTTGGGCGAGCATGAGTGAGGTTATTTGATTGGTGCCAGAGTCAGAGATACACAGGGTGACATAGCTGGATAAGCATGGGTGTTAGACTTGGTATGGTATTCACCCAAACATTTTTCTTTCATACCTCCTGGTTTTCTGAATTCGTTTTTGTTGACATTAGGACTCTGTGCTCTTTACCTCTGTAAACCAGTGCTAAAAGGCTTGTGCTCGCTCCCTAAATCATGGTAACATTGGCCTACACCAGATTGACATATTTAACTCACTTGTGAGTGGCAAGTATATGGCACTACAGATACCCAGGGACTGTAAATTAATGCTCCTCATTGGCCTGTGGTACTCATTGTGCCACCCACTAAAGTATCACTTTAAGACATCTCATACCTGCTGTTGCAGCCTGTATTCCGACGTGGCAAAATAAACCTTTTGTTACGCCTAAAACTTCCCTTTTAACACATGTAAGTCACCCCTAAGGTAGGCCCCAAAGGCTCATAGGTCAGGGTGCCTTCTATTTAAAAAGTAGGACATGTGGGCTTTAGTTTTCCATGTGCTGATAGTGAAAAACTCCTAAAGTAATTTTCCACTACATTAATGACTATCTCTCCCATGACTACCAGTGGGTTACCTTATGACACAAATAAGTGATTACTTTGGGTTAGCAGCAGGTAGCAATATATTGTTCATGCTCAAATGAATTGTAATGTAAAATCCTCTTTATTGTCAAAGTTGGATTTTAAGTCAGCATTCTGAAGATAACATTTTAGAAATTTGGCATTTTCTTATCCAAACCATTTGTGCCTTTTGCCAGAATCCTGGGTCACATGAGTGTGAATGGCCCTGCTGTTGACCTTTGTGTATTCCTCCCAGACAGTGACACAAAATGGGAATAGATATGGGAAGAATTAGCCATCTTGCTAGGATAGCTCACTGCGCAGCTGTTTCCTGCCCCACTTGCACTTCAAAGGCCTTGCGTCCAGCATTGAGGAAGAAACCTGACACCGGTCCAAGGATGCTTGTTTCCAGTCCAGGGAGGACCTGGATGGCAGTTCGGGCTGGACTGTTCCCATGGGGCACAGGGTCAAGACTGATTTGCATATGGCTGGGTTCAAACTGGAATGGCATGGTGAGCAAAAAAACGATGGATTTAGGCCCAGAGCTCTGTACTGGGGTGAATGTATGACATTGTTCTGCATTCTGTCCATCAACTGTTGTTTTTGCATTAGTTGCCCTCAGAGCAGTTAATCCCTAATGTATTCCACCATGTTGTAGTAGTGGACAACCGTGAAAGTCACTATCCTAAGGCTCTGGTTCCCTTTGAATAGGGGAGGGTCACAGGTTCCTTAAGAGTAGCTGTGATTCCAACCATGCCTGTGAATTGTCTGCTCGGTAACGATAGGGAGCACACCATCTGGAAGGAGGTGGCGCTCTGTTCTCACCTGGAGATGTTAGGGTTCGCTGAGTCGGTGTGCCTGACCACACTGTCCATGGCAGCCTGAGAGGGAAGTCAAGCGACCTGGAGTCTGGAAAAATGGCCCAAGTATTTGCCAAAGGCATCAGAAACCTGCTCCTACTGCTCCCATGGCCTGGGAGGAGCCTGAGGGTCATGCCCGAGAACCCACAGGGGAGAAAATTGCTGCCCTGGGGACATACTTGAGCTCACCTCAAGCTGAAAGACAGCCATATAGGGAGTAGTTTTGCAAAGTCCAGAAGGAGTGCACTACTATTGAGGGCCCACGGTGGGAGGCTGAGTTCCAGCCACCTGACAATACCTCTGGAGATCACCTGACCTATTGGGAGAATGATCTCCTGTATAATGAGCCCTAGGTTTCTGAGCCAGGTGCAACCCATGTGCTGCTGCTCACCTAGTGCAAGACATTACAAACGGTTCTGTCGGGTAAACAGTATTGCTTCAAGAAAAATCATCATTTATATGCATATACGAACACACATGGAGACCATAAGTAATTTTTCAAAAAGGCTTTATGAATTGCATCATTCATAAATAACTAATGACAATGGCTGCAAAATGTAAAACACAGTTGTGACAAAGTGGCATGAAGTGACATAAAGTGCTCAGTGCTGTGGTGAAAAGTGCGTAATATATACAGTGTGATTTTTGCAGGGTACGAATAATTTGCAAAGGCCAGTCTGAACGAATGATCAAAACAAACTGCAAGTCGATTAAATCAGTCTTTTGTGCAGAGTATTTCAACTGATCCTTCAATTAGTGTCGACGTTTCAACCCAAGATAGCGTGATTCGCTAGTCAATACGGGTCTTCATCAGGACAGGGATTGACAGCCTATGAAACCATGCAAATTCTGGATGAAAGGAAATACATCCAATTTAACATTGGCAAGGAAGAAAAGCAGGCATTACGTTCCCTGAGCAGCAACGACTCAATCATTATAAAAGCAGCTGATAAGGGTGGAGCTGTGGTCCTACAGAACACTAAAGACTATGTGGATGAAATTGAACACCAATTGGGAGATCCAGAAAGTTACCAATTAATAAGAAAAGATCCAACACCGACTATACAATCAATGATTCAACAGGTGACCAAACATGGACTGGACTGCGGCTTCCTGAGCAAACATGAACATGATTTCTTAAACAACAAAGAACCCCGTATACCTACAATTTATACTCTACCCAAGGTGCACAAACGACTATTGAAACCACCAGGCAGACCAATTGTTTCTGGTTGCGGCTCAATCTTGGAACCACTGAACAAATTTATCGATTATTTCTTGCAACCATTGGTACCCAAAACAAAATCTTTTGTAAGAGACACTATGCATATTATCCAACTTTTGGAGGGGCAGGAATTCGATACACAAGCACAACTGCTTGTCACATTGGATGTCTCCTCACTATATACCTCAATCCCCCAAGACAAAGCCTTGGAAGTTATCAGAACCGCCTTGGATGAACGAGAGAGACCCCATTGGATCCCGACCGATTTCTTGATCACACTCTTAGAGATCGCAATGAAAAAGAATTATTTTATTTTTCAGAAACATTTCTACTACCAGTGCAAAGGAGTGGCGATGGGAGCCACATATGCGCCGAGCCTGGCGAATATCTTTATGGACAACTACGAAGAGGAACATCTATACAGTCTCCAAAACCCATTTCTCAACCAGATTACCATTTGGAAACGTTACATTGACGATGTCATCATGGTGTGGTCCGGGGACAGAATGGAGCTTAATAACTTCCATGAGTGGCTCAATGCGAGGTCCAATGATATACAATTCACTATGACTAGCAACAACGAGTCAATCGATTTCCTGGATCTCACCTTTCGAGTGGAGGAAGGGCTCCTTTATTGTGATCTCTACCGCAAACCCTTGGAGCGAAACACACTATTAAGATACAACTCGCATCACCCCCGCAATCTAAGAGACAACTTGCCCTACGGACAGTACCTGAGACTAAGAAGAAACTGTACTCGTAGAGTGGACTACTTCAAGGAATCAGACGTCCTCACGAACCGATTGAGGGAGAGAGGCTACCCCATGGGTTTGCTTAAAAGAGCGAAGAAACGTGCTTGGTACTGTCCAAGAGAACAGCTGTTAGAAGTCAAAACTAAAAACACCAAAAACAACAACATCGTTTGCGTCACAACATTTAACACAAGGAGCAATGACATCAAAAAAATCGTGAAAAAGTACTGGAACCTGGTAGCGAGTGAATTGATGATCCAGCAAGACCCTATCTTTGCATTCAAGCGGGGCAAAAACATTAAAGACTCGTTAGTACGAGCCTTCCTTGAACCACCTAAACAACCAGACCTGAGGAACTATTTTGGACTGCCACCAGTGTCGGGACACCACAAATGTGGGCAATGCAAAGCATGCGACCTCTGCCAGGAGGGGAACAGCTTCAGTTATGAAAATAAAACGTACAAATTGCCCCAGTTCACCAACTGCAACAGTTCGCAAGTTATCTATGCCATCATTTGTCCCTGTGGCCTTATCTATGTAGGTCAAACTATTCAAAAAGCAAAAGCCAGAATCCTCCAACATACAAGCAGGATTAGGTGCAAAGTACAAGGGGCGCCTATGGTTGAGCATTTTGTGACACACAATCACCCTCCCGACAGCATCAAATGGTGGATCCTAGAAAAAGTCAGCCCCAATGTTAGGGGTGGTGCAATTTCTGGGACCCTAAACTACAAAGAATGTAGGTGGATCCATTTGCTCAACTCTGTACAGACCGGGTTGAACGAAATTGAGGAGACGGCAAAACAGATGGGGCAACTTTAGTCTATAAATATCTTTAGTACTATGGGTAATACTGCAATATTAATCCCTCGTACATATCCACGTGTGCCGCTTGGGTCACACAGGACACAGACTAGGTTGTGCTAAAATTGAGGCATTCAGATATGTCTTCTATATTTTGCTTAGCCTCTTATGTTTTGAATTCCTAAGTAAAAAGCTTTGTATACAAATATTGAATTACATTTGAAACGCTTGAGACGGTTGGCACACCTTTAGACAAGACTTCTAATTTTAATTCTAATTTTAATCCGTTCATAAACACTAGTCAGATGTGTCAAAACCACCTGCAATTTTTGTTGAACTTTTAAATGTACATAACCTCAACATTGCCAAATGCTCACAGAAACCAAATGTTAGCCGAATCGCCATTGGTGTGTTAATAATCAATTTATTGTATCATCTCCACCAATGCCTCTTAACACCAAATGTATGTATACATTTTGAATACTTACAGCAAAATCCTCATTGTGCCACCATGTCTTGCTTGTTTTCAATTTTCTTTTGTTTTCCATTTTAACGCACAACCCAAACAATGCGGGATTTATTGACATTATGTTCATAATCCAACTAATCCATTGATCGCCTCTTAGTTTACCATACGGGTCACCACAAGACCGCTCCCAATCACCGTTCGCGCTCCAATTCACAGCGCTCCATTTATTTATTTGGATTCACGTCTTTGACGTCGCCCCCATCTGAGTACACACACCGGGGCCCCCAGTAACCAAAGTTTGACGTTGTCACTTAGCAACGTCCACTCTAGCCAATCCAGATCCGCCACCACATCCAATCAGGACTCAGAGATCAGAGTCACGAGCGTTTCCATGCAATCGACACATGACGCACCTAGTAACCTAAGTTTGACGTTGTTACCCTAACAACGTTCATTCTAGCCAATCCAGATCCGCCACCAAATCCAATCAGGACTCAGAGATCTGAGTCACGAGCGTTTCTAAGCAACCGACACATGACGCGGCCGCACGCGCCAAATCCGGCGCACTTCCTTCCTCATTTAATTGACAGCGCTTGTCACATTCATTGACAGAGTTCGCGAATGACAGGACGCTTGCCTGCGCGCTGCTGATCACACAGTAAATGCTGAAACCAGATGGTGAGTGTGCGCAAACTCCTCTCTCCTCCCCTTCCTTGAGTCAGCCGTCTGCCCGTTTTAACTTGAACTCTTGACTGAGTTTAATTTAATTTAATTTGTCTTGACAGTGAATCGTCCGTCTGAAAGCCAGAACCTCGTCTATGCTCCCGCAAAGGACGATCAATCCCCTACGCGGATTCGTTCGAATTTTGAACGGAATTTACGCACTTACAAAGTAAGTCTACCCATATCTCCACAATCATTTGATCATTCTATTAGCCACGACAGGGCTACTTATCCTAATTTTTAAATTAATCTTCAACCAGGGAGAACAGGATACAACTGCTCTTGCCTCTCCTTTTCACATCGCCCTTCAAGCAACATTGGGTTTGCTTATTCTGGTGAGTCCCCACCCCGCATGCACAATTATAGACGGCATTCAGTCTTTCGAACGCACCTGACCATATTTATTACTATTTCATAGGCTGTCAATCCCTGTCCTGATGAAGACCCGTATTGACTAGCGAATCACGCTATCTTGGGTTGAAACGTCGACACTAATTGAAGGATCAGTTGAAATACTCTGCACAAAAGACTGATTTAATCGACTTGCAGTTTGTTTTGATCATTCGTTCAGACTGGCCTTTGCAAATTATTCGTACCCTGCAAAAATCACACTGTATATATTACGCACTTTTCACCACAGCACTGAGCACTTTATGTCACTTCATGCCACTTTGTCACAACTGTGTTTTACATTTGACAGCCATTGTCATTAGTTATTTATGAATGATGCAATTCATAAAGCCTTTTTGAAAAATTACTTATGGTCTCCATGTGTGTTCGTATATGCATATAAATGATGATTTTTCTTGAAGCAATACTGTTTACCCGACAGAACCGTTTGTAATATTTTGATTACCCGCCCAGGTTCTGAGGGATACTGGGTTACCCCATTTTGATATTATCACCTAGTGCAAGACGGCATTCCTACTGGGGCTAGCTCATGATGTACCCCTGAGAGGACATCTGGGGCAAGACCTTTGCCAGGTTTGCCACCCACTTTTACTGGCCCCGGCAGAGAGTTACCTGCGATGCATTCTGCAGGTCTTGTACTACCTGCCAGGCCAGTGGAAAGTCAGGGAGAATGCTGAAGGCTCCCTTGGTTCTCCTTCATGTTGTTGCCACCGCTTTGAAAAGGTGGGCATCATTATTATTGTGCCCCTGAAACTCAAGACTGCCCTAGGCAACAGTTCATCCTGTTTTTTGTGGACCATGCACTCGGTACCCAGAGGCCACCTGCAGTAGCAAGGGCCCTGAAGGGGAGCTTCACCTGAGTAGGGTACCCCATAGAAGTGGCGTCCAACAGGGGTACCAACTTCATGCCAGCATATATTAAGCTGATATCGGACAAGTGTGAAGTAACTTACAAGTTCCCCACACCCTATCATCTCACACCAATGGGCTTCTGAGAGTACCAAGACCCTCAAAAGCATGATTATGGACTTATGAAAGCACTTGAGGCAGAATTGGTCCATACTCTTGCCATGCCTGTTGTTTGCATGGAGGGAGGTGCCACAGAAGTGAGTTGGGTTAAGTCCCTTTGAGCTCCCTTATGGGTACCCTGTCGGAGGGCATTCTCGGCCTTGTGAAGGAGGGGTGAAGCAAGCTACAGAGAAAACCCCCTAGGATATAGTCAGCTACATGTTGATTCTCCAGACTCAGATGAAGCACTTTTGGAGAAAAGCCACTGAGAATCAGGAAGCCAGCTAGGAGGTTATGAAACTCCTGCATGACCAGAAGTACCCTCTGGATGTGTTTCAGTCTGGCTAGAAAGTGTGGGTGATGATGCCAGTGGAGCACTGGGGCCTGCAAGACCAGTGGTCTGGGCCCTGAGGTAAAGGAGCGCATGGGAGAGTTCACCTACCTGGTAGACCTCAAGAACCCCAGGAACCCCATTAGGATCTTGCATGTCATTCACATCAAACGCCATCATGAGAGATCCAAAATCAGTGTGCTTCTTGTGTCCGATGCCGGAGTAGAGGAGGAGAGTGGACCTTCCCTCGACCACCTATCTTCCAAAGAACAGGATGGATCAGTTGAAGATGTCAACCTCTCCCCTAATCTGACCCAAGTACAACAGAGGGGGTGTTGCCACTTGCTGGGACAGTTTGCCTCCCTGTTCTCACTGACCCCCTGGGCTCACCCACCTTACTACCCATTACATTGATATAGGGGAGAGTATGCCGTGAAGAATTTATTCTGCAGGCTGTTTGATAAGGTGAGACTCAGCATCAAGGAGGAAGTACTAGATACGGGAAGGGTTTAGTGGTCTACTTGGGACAGCAAGTTGGTGGGGGCAAGGTGTAGCCCCTCCAGGCCTAGATTCAGAATATCCTGGCTTGGAAACCAAGACCCCGGCTGAGGGCCATCTTAGAACGTACCCGTTATTACAGGAGATTTGTCAAGGGCTATTGCACCACTGTTTCTCCCTTGACTGAACGAGCCTCTAAAAAACAGCCAAAAAAAGATGATCTGGACAGAGACTTGCCCAAAAGCTTTTGCTACCTTGAAAGAGGCCATGTGTGCAGTACCAATGCTCAAGGTCACTGGCTGTTTCAAAGGAATTAATGCTCCAGATGGACATCTCAGGGCATGGCATGCTGGCTGGGCCCTCACAGCTAAATATTGAGGGCCTAGACCAACCTGTATCCTTCATTAGCAGGAGGCTATTTCCCAGGGAACAGAGGTGAAATGCAATTGAAATGGGATACTTTGCAGTTCTCTGGGCACTGAAGAAATTGAGACTATCCTTGTTTTGCACTCACTTCTGAGTTCAGAAAGATCTCAGATGGGTAATGCAGATAAGGGGTGTAACTCCCGAACTGTTGAGGTGGCCCATCTCCCTACAGTTAGTGGACTTTATGGTAGAACATTGCCCTTGGAACTGAACACACCAATGCTGATGGTCTTTCCAGGTTCTTTTGTATTACCGATGAGAACTCCCATGAGGGTGGGTAGTTCCCCCTGCTTTCAGCTGCGGAGAACATATGTTGGACCTGGCATCCTTAGTGTAGTATTCCCCCAATTGTTTTTGCCCTCACCCCTCCTGTTTTTCTGAATACATTTTTGCTTGATTTGGGACTCTGTGCTCTTTACCACTGCTAACTAGTGCTAAAGTGATTATGATCTCTCCCTAAGCCATGGTGAAATTGGCCTACACTTTATTGTAATAATTATTTTAGGTATAAGTACCTAGAATGTGGTGCAACCTATACCCAGGGCCTGTAAATTAAATGCTACTAGTGGGCCTGCCTCACTATGTGTGCCACCCACTAAAGTAATGCTTTAAAACGTGTCTCATGCCTGACATTGCAGCCAGTATTACAGGTTTAAACCTTTTCAATACATGTAAGTAACCCTTAAGGTAGGCCCTAAAAGCTCAAAGGACAGGGTGCTTTGCATTTAATAAGTAGAACATGTGAGTTTAAGTGTTACAGGTCCTGGTAATGTAAAACTCCTAAAGTCGTTTGTCACTACTATAAGGCTTCTCTCTCCCATTGGCTAATACTGGAATACATTATTACATTTATTAAGGGATAACTTTAGATTAGGAGCAGGTAGAAATATACTGTTTACACTGAAATGAATTGCAATTTAGGATCATCTTTATGGGTAAAGTCGAATTTTAAGTACCAATTCTGAAACAAGCTGGCAGTTTCTTGTCCTAAAAATGTGTGCCTTTTGCCAGTGTCATGGGTAACATGATTGTGAATGGCTCTGCTGTTGTACTTTGAGTAACCATTCCAGACGGTAACACAAAAGGGGACTAGATGTGGGCAGGATGGGCCACCCTGCCCGGATGGCTGGAGGAGGAGCTGTTTCCTGTCCCACTTACACTTCAAACAGTTTGCCTCCAGCGCACACAAAGGAACCTGGCAATAGCCTTTTGTCACCTCAGACTTCTTGTAGCCTTGACATGGAAATGGAGGAACTTTCCAGAACAAGATGTGAGGGTTCACCCACACACAAAGGCTGGCATCAAGTATAAATATTGGGCCCTCAGAACAACCATTCAGTACACTGCTGGACCTTTAGAACACTTCAGAAGGACTGACCTTTCATTAGAGAACTGACCTGCTGCTACCAGAGGACTGCCCTACTGCTGCTTGAAGGAGAACTATGCAATCTTCTTGAACCTAGGACCACCAGAAGTGACTCCACAGGCTAGTGGACTGACTAACAAACTCCTTAGGCCTTGAACTCTGCTGCTTGCCTCTGCTGGAATGGGTCCTAACCTCCTAAGTGGTGCCCATCAGGTCCTGGACCCTTTGTACTGGTGTTGGTGGTACATCTCCAAAAGCTGGGACTTAGAATATTTTTCTAAAAAGAAACATTCTAGGAGAACCAACAAAAGACTGGGACCTACCTGACCGCCAATCTGTCTAAGGTGCATTGCTGGTCAGCCTGACTTTGCGGTTGCTCCCAGTACATTCTTCTCTAAAGCAGCAAATCCAGTTCAGCTGGACCTCCTGGCAAAGGTATCCTCTTCCACTGGCTGCTCCTTCGTCCTGCTGGAGGTAAAAATCTTTACCGGGCTCGACAACGACTAGCCTCCCAAGGACGACTTACCTGGCCTGGAAATCCAGCTTTTCCTGCTCTGTATGTTTTCCTGCCATCTTCGACTGCATCACTGTAACTTCCTTCTGCTGCTCCCTGGCGTAAATAACCTCTCCTCAAACACAGCCTGCTGCCTTGCCCAACTGAACTCCACCTTCTCAGGAACTTTTCTACAGAACTTTGTTGATGTCCAAAGTTAAGCCCAGACCAGGCACAATCTACTTCTTGTATCAGAGCAGTGATCCATCGCAGTTTGCCTTTACTTTTGACTTTGACCCAGTCTCACACGAACAGATACAAGTAGTTGATGTTTTGATCTTTTAGGTGTTATATTTCACTAAAAATGCTAAAAATTCAAACCTCCAGTTCTACAGATTGGATTGAATTTGTGTTCATATCATTTTATTTATTACAATGTCCTGTATTTTTCTAAAATGTTTGGGTATTGTTCTTGTCTTGTGTTTTCATTGTATAACTGTTTGTGTGCTGCATATATCAGTTACACGATGCCTCTAAGCTATGTCTGACAATTATTACGTCAAGCGACCAGAGGGTTGCTATGTTGTTATGTTACTGCAGCTCTTAGAGCGCACATACACCAAATGGTCTCTTGGTGCTAGGTAATTGTCCCAACACGGCTCAGGATACTTCTTAATAGGTTTGCTTAAACAGCCAAGTCTTCAGCATCTGTATGAACTTCCCATAATTTAAGGTGTTCCTGAGTTCCAGGGGCAAGGACTTCCAGCCTAAAGGAGCAATGACTGAAAACCTGACTCCACCTATCCCAGTCCTCTTAAATAGGGGGTTACTAACAAGTGTAAATTGGTGGATCTAAAATCTCTGGTGGGGGGGTGCTTGTGAATCCATTAAGCACAGGTTACTTCAATGACGTTTGCAGTTTGATCTGACAAAGATTGGGATTTCCACTGCCTGGTCTTAAAAAATATTTGTTTCAACATTCACATGGGGACTCCTACTCATTTGCAAATGATTACCACCACCCATGAGGTGTCAGAAAAAAGCAAATGTTTTGAGACCATTATTTGGTTGCAAAACAGTCATACATACCATTGAGATTTGGTATTAGGAAGAGATGACCTAAACACGCCCCTTCAAAATACCGAATAGCTAAAGACAAATTGCGATTCAATAACTTCTTACCGAATCACAGTTTGTGCTTTGTACATATGTCAAAGCATTTTTGCGGTCATCGGCGGTTTCCAAGCACAAAAACGCATTTGGCCCTTAGTTCTATAAGCAACACATTTTTAGGTCTAGCCTGACAGTCAGTGCAGCTGTCTATGACCCACTGTTACTGAATCATTACTAAATCATTAAAAGACACATAGAATAGTCTTTGTCTTCACCCAGAGGAGTAGTTCTCTCTTATCTCATTATGTTTGGTGTATCATTCTGCCTTCCATGAAAAGCTTCCTTTGAACTGCATGGAAGACAACAATATTCAATAACATCACTGAACAAAACTTAATAAAAGCACATGAAATCTGCAAACATATTTTTAATACAATTCAACATGAGGACAATATACACGTGTGATGTGATCTGTAAAAATACGTTCCAAATCTTCTATTTAAAAATAAACAGTATAGTTCCATGAACTGAGTTGTATTAGGTGAGTGGACAGAGTTACCACAGATTAAACCATTATAATGTACAGAAGGGATTTTTAATACGTTTCAGTGCAACAAATGCACTATATGTTATAACACAACAACTTAAAATAGGTAGGACAAAATCCAGAGTTTAGCCATACATATCTATTGGTTTTGGCCTAACGGATAAAACAACACTTTTGGACAAATCATAATGTGCAGCACCGAAAGAACATTTTGACCTATGTACAGAAAATCAAAGGACCTGAGAAAATAGAGTTCAATGAAAGTCAGAATAAAAGCGGAAATAATCAAAGGTAAAGGAAATATGGCCACAGATATAAGATAACTGCTTTGCATATCTTATTTTCATAGTCATGAAACCCTGTTCATGACGCCAGAAAACTTTGAGAATACTGTGAAAAACAAAAGTCATGCCTGGAATGAGCATTGAACCTCAATTCATTTAAAAGAAATTGTCAAAGTCAATAGGTCTAATTATGTGTGCTATGGTTCTGCACAACCTGCCTCTTTCTGTGCCTCGTGTGTCAATGCAACATTTTCTATCCCCCCAAGCCCAATTCTGTTAGCTAGGGGTATACCCATCAATTACCCTCCTGTTACCTGGGTATCAAAGACACAATTTGTAAAAAATTGGTAGGTAGGAAAGGATAGAACAATGTTTTTGATAAAGGACACCTTTAATTATCCTTTCATATGTGTATATATTCACATTTTCTTTTTGTCATCATTTTATCGCTGAGCATATAAAAAATGTGTATTTACAAAACAACACCTCTGAAATAATAACAAACTAAAGCTACTGTCCACCATGAAATATTTCCTATTTTGGAACCATCTTTCAATAGTGTGGACTACCCAGAAGGCTCATACATTGCGTATAGGAAAGTCTATCTCCAAAGATTCAAAAGCAATGTATAACTGTTAAATCCACATAAAGTTCAGTTGTTTTAAGGTCCTTCTGTGCAACAAAACAGCATGGCACTGGACCTCAATATTTAGGAAAGCATTGGGGTTGGTATGTCTGTTCAGTGATTCTGGAGTAGGTTTGTTGGTTCAAGGAACAGGGGTAGGGTGGTTAGGAGAGAAGCTTGTAGGTGAGAGCGAGATGACGAGTGTGGTTCGCAGACATTGCATCCCAAGCAGCTGATCCATCTTCAGTTTGTTGTGGAGCAGTTTGTTTCCGAGACTGGGTATGAGATTTGTGCTGTGGACATCAGTGTGCTGTACTGAAGTGCGAGAAAAGTAATCACACTTTCATGGGAATCATGCCTGGAGATGGTTAAGCCTTCTGCAGAGAGTTAGTTTATTTATGTCCTGTTGTTTTAGTGTGTCCTCTGTTTTTTGGGTGTAGTTGGCATGGGCCCGAAGGTTAGTTAACAGTCAGGCCATATCAAGGGGTGGTGGTGGTGACTATCAGAAGGAATATAAATGTGATCCTTGACAGCATATTGGTATTTGACAGTGTAGTTTATTAGAACTGAATTCTGACTGGGTGATATTTACATGAAATGAAATGAAAAAAATATTTAATAAACCGCACTGCGGCCAAGCGGCTTCCTGGCGCTGAAAACCTGATCCGGACTCACAGAGATCAACCCGAGGGGCTAGGGAGAAAACGCCTGAGAGAAAAGAAAGGTTTTAAGAGCCTTGCGGAAGTGAGAATAGATGGGAATTGAACGAATAGAAAGAGGAAGACTATTCCAGAGCTGAGGGGCCAGGACTGAAAACCGTGTGCCCCCCGTTCTGGATTTGCGGAAACGGGGGATGTGCAAAAGAGACAGAGAAGAGGAGCGAAGAGTGCGACAGGGGGCGTAAGAAGAAATGAGAGAGGTGATGAAAAGAGGGGCAGAGCGGGAATGAGCCTGAAAGGCTAGACAGGCCAATTTAAAAAAAGATCTGAAATGGACAGGAAGCCAGTGAAGGGACTTAAGCGCGGGTGTAATGTGAGAAGATTTAGGGAGGGAAAGGATGAGGCAAGCAGCTTGATTTTGAATGGCCTGAAGTCTGCGAGATTCGGAGGCAGGAATGCCTACATACAGGCCATTTCCATAGTCGATGCGAGAGATGACGAGAGCCAAGACTATGGTTTTGAGTGCGTCGATGGAGAAAAACCGTGAAATCTTCCGAATAAGACGGAGGGACAGAAAACAAGAAGATACAACAGAGCTAATCTGGCTGTGCATCGAAAGATCATGACTGACTTTGATACCAAGGGTGCGGACAGAAGGAACGGGCAGAGGAGGGGGACCAAAAGAGAGGGGCCAATATGCTGGGGACCAAGGATTAGAAGGGCCACCAGTGAGGACAAGTTCCGTCTTGTCCGGATTGAGCTTCAAATGGTTGGCACTCATCCACTCAGAAATAAAAACTAGAGTGGAGCAAAATTTAGGAAGAGAGTCAGGAGAAGAGGACAAATCAAAAATGAGCTGAAGGTCATCTGCGTAATTATACACAGAGACCCCCAGCTCAAGAAGGGAGGTGATAAGGGGTTGGATATAGAGATTGAAAAGAAGAGGGGAAAGAGAAGAACCCTGAGGGACACCACAAGTTACCGGGCGGGAGGGGGCAGAATTACCCGGTAATTACCGGGTGCAGTAAATACATCACCAATTGTAAAATTTCGGCAGTCCTGCGAGCATTAGCCAGGAGATACAAAAACATCCAGATTTTGATGTATTAAGAACCACAATCCACGTGTTACTCCCCCCAAACTCACAATAAGCACCTGATTGTAAAATTTCGGCAGTCCTGCGAGCATTAGCCAGGAGATACAAAAACATCCAGATTTTGATGTATTAAGAACCACAATCCACGTGTTACTCCCCCAAACTCACAATAAGCACCTGATAACGTCTGGAATTCACAGTGTTGGATTTTATTGAGTTCGATAAAGAGCAACTACACCTCTGACAAACTCAGAATCAGGACCTCGGATCCAAAGTCACCATTGTTACATCAATCAGAGAGTGAAGCACTTGTAGGGAAAAAAAACACATTTAGGTGCCGCACATTTATGTGTTAAATCACTGGTATGTGAAACATCACCCTTGGTGCAACGTCATTTGGAAGGTGTAATTTAATTTTTCGGGCAAAACTCATTTAGGTGCAAAATTACTTTTAGATGCAAAAACACATCGAAGTGCATATTTTCCCTTGATGCAACATTAACACGAGTGTGGAATATGTGCAATAACAAATTTACGTGCCTGATTTAAATCAGTGGTATAAAAACATTTAGGTGCAAAATCAATAATGGTTTAAAGTCAGCAGAATTATGGTATTATATTTAGAGGAAATAATGTGGTAAGGTTTGGCATTTGGTAAATAAGGTGTACAAGAGAATGGGGCATATTATCAAGCCAGGCGATAAAATTTAGCGGCAGAAAACTAGGCCTGGGCCAAAATTCCGTGGAGTTCCGCAGAAAGCGCGGAAATGTCAAAATTTCCGCATTCCGCAGCTTAGCGATAATTTGTTTCTTGCTCGTGCTGTAAAAAAATACATTCTCGCGTGCGCGCGATCGCCTTACCTAAATCCCCGCGTTCGCTGACAAGTTTTCCCGACCCGGTCGCGTTCTCCACGAGATATTGGATTGTTGGTAGCCATTTTACGCTGTCTCGCGACAGTTCGCGCTCGCATTGTCGTGCGATCACGTCATTCTTCTCGCGATCATGCACCGCGCGAGTATGAGAAGATTGAGATCTCGAACACGTCATTCTACACCGCTAGCGAGAGTGTGAGGATGCGGGCACGCCTAAACGAACGCGAAAAGGAGAAAGAGACTCCGAACACGTCATATCCAATGCGACAGGGAGTGAGAGAACGCGATCATGTCATTTTCGACACACCATCGACATCCGGCGGAAGTAATGTGCAGCTCGAGAACTCGAACATGTAAAATTTTCAATTTGGAGAAGAATATCAGCTCTAGCAGCATGAAACCTTCTGTAAATGATGATTTTGGATGAAAACAACTCCTCAGATTGACATTTGGCTGTCCTTTTTTGTGCAAGGAGTCCTTTTTTAAAAAGGTGGGGAGAGGGAGGAAGTGACACAGAATTTCCAACTTCCTGTTCCTGTCCAGCAGGCACCTCCCAGTGCTTTGTCCATCTCCTGCTCATTCTGCCTTTGGATTTTGAGCTGGAAAGATCACTCTTTTTGTCTGCTGCATCATTGCAATTGGATTTGAGGATTTTTTTAATAGGACATTTTACAAGTAAGTGGTTGTTGTGTCTGTTTGATTGTGGGCATTGCAGTTGTTGTAACTACAATTAATTTTTGGTAACTATCATCATTACTTTTTTTTAAAATTTTGTGGGTAGTAATAGTCATTAGTAGGCCCGAGCTAGTCATGGGCATGGCCTCATGGGTGTGTGCATGATGAAGCAACTGTTCCTTTGGTGTTTTTTGAATGTATTTCATTTTCAAGCATCATTTAGGGCATGGATGGCATTGGATTGAGTTGGGGAAGTGTGTTTTTTTGGGGTGGCCTTTCTGATGTTGTTGGGCCTGGCCATGTGGCTGGTGGCCATTTTGAAGCCTAGGCCTGCAAGCTTGCCTGGCCTTGTCTGCCAACAGGCCTGCTTTCATCCACTAGGATCAGAGCAGGTAGCCACAGCTTTATTAATCAAGTGCTTTCTGTGTGGTCTGTTGAATTTAGACATCATTTAGGGCATGGATGGTATTAGATTGAGTTGGGGAAGTGTGTTTTTTTTAGGGTGGGCTTTCTGATGTTGTTGGGCCTGGCCATGTGGCTGGTGGCCATTTTGAAGCCTAGGCCTGCAAGCTTGCCTGGCCTTGTCTGCCAACAGGCCTGCTTTTTTTTTCATCCACTAGGATCAGAGCAGGTAGCCACAGCTTTATTAATCAAGTGTTTTCTGTGTGGTCTGTTGAATTTAGACATCATTTAGGGCATGGATGGCATTGGATTGAGTTGGGGAAGTGTGTTTTTTTGTGGTGGACTTTCTGATGTTGGTTGTCTTAAAGACATGCTTTTGTTGTATGTGTCTGGTGTGTTGGTGAGCAATGCATGCACCCTGTAGACCTTTTTGGGGCCTGTGAATGTTCGTATTTCCATTTTGTTTCATTAAAAAGGCAGAGCAGTGTGCTTTAGCATGCATCCTTTACCTGGCTTTTATAGGCCTTATGTCAGCGCCTGGTGTTTCCCAGGCCCCCGGCTTGTTTGTGATTTGTGAGTGTCCATGTGGGTGGTGGCCTTTTTTTGTGTTTGGACTGGGAGTTATTAGTGTCCTGCTTTTGCCATCGGCCTGCATGGTTTTCCTATTGGCTATTTGGCTAACTGCTTCCATCCATCCACCCCCTTTGCCAGCAGAAGCTCCATGGATGCTGAGATGCTCAAATAATCTAATGGCAAATAGGGTCCACCCCACTTCCATTACATTTTTATTTTGGTGGTTATTATTAACTTTCCTATCCTTCCTGAGAGTGTAGTGTGTGACTGTACACAGTAGTATAACATAGCCCTATTTAAAAAAAAAGTCATAAATGGCTAGACTATCTTTTGTTTGCACTAGTACAGTACTAAGTAACTGAACCACAACAACAAATGCAACATTTCACTGATGTTCTTCTCCTGGCTTATTTGCTTTTAGGTGCACAAAAGACAGAGGAGGAGGTGTCATCAGTATCACCCGGCTACCCGTTGTTCTGCCAGCCAGACAGAAGTCCTGCTGCGCATCACGTCCACGTGTGACCAGAACTTGTTGTGCATCTGCATCCTGCCTGACATCTGAATAAGATGGCCCCAACGGAAGGTACCAGGTCCAATACCAAGAAAGTTGCCGGTGAGAAGAAGGAACAGAAAAAGGAAGTGCCATTAACCAAGACTGGTGGTGTGCCGGCCAATGTTTTTTTTGCACCAAAAAAGTTACGCCTGCAACAGCGTTGTCCGGGAACCAAGCTGGGAGCAGCACAGCAGTCCAAAACCACCAACCTAGGCCCAAGGTCTTTAGTGTCGCAGAGGTAGCCAGTCTACTAACGAGCAGCGATGTTGAAGAAATGTCATTACCGCAAAGTAGTACACAATCAAGTTCAACGCAGGCGCAAACTCAGCAGATCAGTGTGCAGCCGCAACAAGAACAGCAGCAGCCGCAACAAGAACAGCAGCAGCCGCAACAAGAACAGCAGCGGCTGCAACAAGAACAGCAGCGGCTGCAACAAGAACAGCAGTGGCGGCAACAAGAACAGCAGCAGCCGCAACAAGAACAGCAGCGGCCGCATCAGCCCACCATAGTAGTTGTTGCTCCTGACGTAGGGGCATTTCAGGAAATCGAGCTTCCTGCAGACAAAGTGGAGCAAAGTCAAACCACTGTCTCAGAAGATCTATTGTCTTCCAGACCACCAGCAAGGAAAAGGAGGCTTAGTCCATCATCTTGTTCTTCAAGTCCCGCTTCTGATGATCGTGATGCCACTTGGCTCCCACAAGCTCAGTCTGAGAGTGATATACGCCACAAGACAATGCTTCTGAAAAGGAAGGTCCCAGAAAAACTTAGAGTTATGGAGGTAGATGTAGATGAGGGGGGTGATGATGATGTTGATGATGAAGATGAGCCAGTCATCACGCACATTACTCCCGCCCCAAAGGGATTGGAGACCAACATTCTCACCCTATCCAGAAAGATGCTACTGAGCGGGATGTAGCACGGATATCACCAACACAGGTTACACCACCACTACCTCCAGCTGCCATATTTTCCAAGGCCCGGCAGGAACCTACATCCAGCTCAACCATCTCAGTAGGTAGTGGTAGTAAAAGTCACAGTCTAGGTGCACAGGGTCACATTTCAAGCACACTCTCCAGTTCATCTGGTATTGAAAGTGGCACATCCAGCAGTGCCAGAAAGTTCTCCTCCCCAGTTTGGGACTTCTTTTCTGTTAGCGCCAAGGAGGAGAACGTTGCTATATGCTCAATTTGTCGTCAAGGTGTTCGGTGTGGTAAGCTTGGTACAAACTATGGTACCGGAGGACAAGCAAGTCATCTCAGAATACACCACACTATCGTGTGGGAGGATCACCTACTTAAGTTAAAAGAAAGTAGAAAAACTCAACCCATTGAAGTTGGTCAGGATGAATCAGGGAGCGATATTATTGCGGTGGCAGGTGAAGAAGAGGGAGGCATTTCTAGCCCTGTCCCCAGTAGTGAAGTGGGAACGCCCACATCCTCCTCAGTAACATCAGAGTGGCACCGCAGTAAGAGCCATACTCTGAGTCAGGCTGAGAGTGAGACACCAAGGCGACCGAGTACCGCAATGAGACAATCTGTGTCGTTGAGCCTTAGTGGGTTAAAGAAAACAGCACCACAAAGGAAAGTAATCCAGCCTACCATTGAGAGCATGTTTAGGTTGGAGGGGCAGTTCCAACGCAACCACCCAACGGCACGATTGTACAATGTGAAGCTGGCTAAAATGTTAGCGCTGGGCCTTCTTCCTTTTTCATTTGTGGAAGGGGTGGGTTTCCTTGAATTTGTGTCTGCCATCTGCCCTAAATGGAATGTTCCCAGCCAGTCCTATTTCGCAAGAATTACTGTTCCGGCACTACATCATGATGTGCTGGAATTGGTTGGACAAGCTTTGCAGCAGAGTGCTGTGCACAATATCCACCTGACAACAGACATGTGGACGAGTTGCCAAGCCACAGATTACATGTGCATCACTGCACACTGGATCTCTTTTATGGGGGTTAGAGATAAGCTATCTGCACGAGGTGCTGTTGACACAGCTGCGATTTTTGAAGGTACTCGGAAACATGCAACTGTAGCCATGTTCGCCATGGAGAAATCTCATACGGCTGAAAACATTTTACACGAGTTTCGCAGCAAGGTTTTGGAATGGCTGCGGCCAAGAGGGCTTGGTATTGGTTTTGTTGCCACAGACAATGGCAGTAATGTACTTAAGGCCATGGAACTTGGTTCCTATTTCAGGGTTCCGTGTTTGGCGCACTGCATAAACATTATAGTTCAAGACTTTCTGAAAAAAGAACCCATAGTCAGCAATTTACTGGCCACCTGCCGAAGAATATGCACTAATTTCAGCCATTCTTTTAAACCTCGGAAGCATCTGAGGATCATCCAATGTGAACATAGGATGCCAGTCAAGGCACTCATCCAGGATGTGGCAACACGTTGGAACTCAACGTATTACATGCTTGATCGTCTGTATGAGCAGTACAGGTCACTCCATGAATATGTCTGGAACAGAAGCGGGGATGCTACTGTTAAAGGCATGAACCTTGAGATGGATCAATGGAGCCTAATTAAATGCCTGACTGAGATGCTGTGTCCTTTTGAGGTCTTCACACGTGAAGTCAGCAAGGAGGACTGTACAATGGGCCAAGCTATCCCATTATTGCAAATGCTAGAGCATCAGCGGAATAATGTGTCTGAATCACACAAAGGTGTAGAGGACAAAAGGCAAGCCCATGACTTGGTGGAGAGCTTATCCCGGCGCTTAGCTGAAAATGTAAGGATACAAAATTAAATTTTGTCACAAGAACATTACATTTGTGCCACAATTCTGGATCCACGTGCAAAACTTGGACTGAAGACATTCTTTGCTTTTTCTGAGATTGATGTTGCCCGCTACAAAAGTTGTATAGCTGAAGCAGCCAGTAAGTTGGAAAACGAACGGCTGCTAATTAAAAGCCCGCAAAATCAACCCACAAGAAGTACTGAAGCTGGCCATGCAGGATCAAGTGCAACTTATTCGGCTGAGGGCAGTGCGTTTGGATCACAACACTCACCATCACTATCGACCACAGAAACAATAACTGGATCATTAGGCCGAGTACAATCATTACATGATTGGTATGTAAAGTTAGGCATTAATAAGCACAGTGCTGATGCACAGAAAAAACAGCACAAAAGCTTACCAGCAGCAACCCTGAACATTGAGCGGATGGTCCAGGCCTATCTGGACGACCCAACAGAGGTGTACATTGATCAAAACCCATTGCTGTATTGGTATAGGAAAAGGTCTGAATGGCCACAGCTCAGCAGGCTGGCGATAAGCTACCTGGCTTGCCCTGTCGCAAGTGTCTCTTCTGAACGTGTTTGCAGTGCTGCTGGTTCCATTGTAACATTGAGAAGGACCAGTCTCTTGCCCAAAAACGTGGAGAGGTTAACAATGATCAAAATGAATCAGCACTTCATACCACCGAATTACACAATACATGAAGCAATGGAGGAAGATGAGGACAGCGGCTCAGGTGACGGAAGTAGTGTGTCACATGATGATTACCTACAAATGGCTGACCCCCCAGAGTTTGAGGACGAGCTATACTCCCCTGACAATTAGGCTTGCACTCACTGTCTTCCTTCCTTTTTTCCCACCGTTGTTTGTGTGTCTGTCGTTCCGGTTACAAACTTGTGAATCACAATAAATCCATTACCACCATCTTCTACTCTTCTTATTTAATATACAATTTTCAGGTGTCTGCAATTTGACAGTACAGTCCTCCGAATCCAGCTCCTCCGCTCAATCATACTGAATCTCCCACCCAAATCCATTGCCCTCATGAATGATGATTGGATGATGGTAAAATAGTACTACAAGAAAAAAATCAAACTTTCCTAGTCCTGCCAAAAGAAGTGGAGCATGAACCAGATGACTACTATAGCTATCCTCCTTTTAAGAGCCGAGAGAGACTGGCCATTAACTGAAAATAAGATGGAACAGGTAATGATTGATGCCATGCATTGGACGCAGAGTTGCAGACTGAATGATTTTGTTGTGTTTGTTGTGCATGAATTTATGTAATTGTGCACTGCCACTAATCAACTTACTACAGAATACACTAAACTTAACTCAAGGTGAATTCAATTTTCCCCTTCTTGCAAATAAGAAATTGCTTTTAATTCAATACAGGAAGGGGACTCACTATATCTGCGCAATGTTTATGATGACACAACAGCACCGCCCATCATGATGATGGCGAAATAGACGGCCCGTTAACTTAAAATGAGAAGGAACAGGTAATGACAATTAATGGCATGCATTGGACACCTGACTCTGAGCGATTGGTCTTTGTGTTTTCGTTGTTTGTTTGTTGTGAAGTGAAGTCAAAGTGTACTAGTAATCTATCTTTCTGTACACACTAAAGACTGACTCAAGTCAATAATATTTCTACTCTTGTTGTGTAATAACAATTTTACTTCTACTGCAGGCCGATCTTCACAGTCAGTCAGTAAAAGTATTGGAGATTATGATGAAGTCAGGAGGACGTTTCATGAGTGGCATAAACTTAAAAGCCTAAAGGTAAACACGTCAACAACAACCACAGCAGACCCAAATGTTTGTAGAAGTGGAATAGAGTGTAGCGGTGGGATGACTGCGGTGCATTGATTTACTAACTTAAACTGTAAAATGCTATGTTTGGAATGGATAATGTGCTTTGCCTTTGTCCAACTCTTTAAAAAAAAAAAAAGAAAAAAAAAAGTACTCTAAAGTCTTAACGTAGGATGTGCTACTGCTAAGCACTGTGGGCCTGCTCTCTCCTGTTATTGTTGAAGGTCAATAATGGAAACAGACTAGAGTAGAGATGATGCATACATGCCACCTCGGAAAGTGTTCTTGTTGCACTACACCATAACTTGTGCATTTGTTTCAACTTTGTTTCTCAATATCCCCTTTGGTTTTCCATCTACAATTACAGGCCAGGCCTTGCCCTATACTTTGGAAAACATTACAATGCACACTTACCTTACCAATAAATCGACATTTTTGTTTCCAGCCGGGCAGTGGCGAGTGGCGAGGCGACACACCCAAGATTGATGGACGAGAGGAGGACCAAGAGGAATGCTGAGATGCAAATCCAGACCACATTTTTTACCAGGATAACACAGTAACAGTATCCACTTTTATCTTCTTTTAAATAATTTGATTAATATTTTGTATACAATCTTTACAAAAGTGTGTTCTTGAAGTTGTTATTATCATCATTAGGTTTGCTCTCTGTCTACGATTCTTCCCTACAAATATTTAAAATTTCTATTTGCTATCTGTAAAAGTATTAAGGCCGGAACAACAGAACAAGAACTAGAAGTGTCTGTAACCCGGGTCTCTCATCATCATGCATGCATTTCCTTTTTCTCCCTTAACATATGGATATGGTAGTCTTCAATGATTGTCGTTTGTTTGTCCATGCATACTGTTTTTCTATGTCAAACCTTTCCCAAAAACCCCCTTCCCATCCATTCAACAAACCCTAACCCTCTTCCCCCGGGCTGTGTGACTTATTGTCGAGGTGTGACTAAATTAAATGTACACCAATACTTAATCACACACTTGCTGGGGCGGATGTGGCGAAAGCAACAGTACTTCAATTTCAAGGCAGAGCGATGATCTTCTTCTGCTTGCCCACCCATGAGTAGGATATTTTAGGTTATTTTATTTAACAAAGGTACATATACCTCAGCATGAATTGCCGGCATTGATTGCATTTGTTTGTTGTCATTCCTCATATACAGCACTAACTGTTAGGCTGTAGGCATAGTCAAGTGACTCGACACAACTATAGTTTGTAACTCTGTCTAGTAGGCTATCCTCCTAACCACCATTCAGTTTTTTTGTCAAATATTTGAGCATATTATTGTTGCTCGATAAGTTCTGTACTGTACTTCATTCTACTACTCCTCTAACAGTCTCTCAAAGGCGATTGACTGTCTCATTTTCTTTTTTTGCAAATGCTGCCGCCGTGCCAGTGTCTACTACTACTACTACTATACTACCACCACCACCACCCCAATCATGGCATGTTAGAAAAAGGAAACCATCTTCACCATGCAGCCATTGCTGTGCCACAGTTGGACATAAACATCAAGCACAGGTAAGAGAGAAGTTTGGGGGAGGCAGAATTAATAATGGACATGTTGTCAATGATTTCATTTTCACACACCAGTCCAGATAAAGAATGCATAGACTAGAGGACAGACTGAAAGTACTAGAAGGACAAGTCAATCAGTGAGGTGTGTCGCATCTATCTGTTTGTGTCTTACACAGTCAGCCAATTATTTAAATCATACACAGGCTATGGGCGGCCATGCACCAGCAAGGAAACAGTGTGATGTAAAACAGTTACCCCACCTACAAAACATTAACAACATTGCATGTAACATAGAAAAATATATTTAATTTTCCCTAACAAAAATAAACTAAACCCACAAAAGCTGACCCACCCCCCTCCCTAACCCCAACCAATGTCCAATTGTCCATAGGAGAAAAAGTCCATAAAGAAAAAATCCCAAACCCAACGCCCAAACAAGTTCCCACCCACCCAAACAAGAATTAAAAAAGGGGCAGAACTTAATGACAGGGACTAAGGTGTGGGGCGGGACTCAAGGAGGACACGCATTTGGTGCTCTATACGGGCGACGCGTCGTCTTAGGGTGCGGCAGTTGCAGCCACAGTGGGGGGGGCACCGGAGATGGCACTACGGTGGCGGCGGGCAGCCGCCAGACGGTGGCACCATACTGCTGGAGGGTGGTGGCTGGGGCCCGGGGCACTGGAGGAGGCTTGAATTGCTGCCGCAGTCTCCTCCTCCTCCTCGGCCAAGACCACCAGCCGCCGGTATTCCCGCTGGATTGCCTCCAGCTTCCGGCACCATACCTTGGCGGCCAACTCCTTGCGGTTTAGTTTAGGAGTAGCTGTGTATCAAAAAGAAAAAACAAGACAATTGTAAAATATACTCTTAGAAAAACAGTAAGACAAGTTAATTATTTATACACATAGTGGCATGGTAGAGTAGCACTATAAAGCACAGTAGTACATAACTTTTTAAATCTCGCCCGTCCTTCTTACTTCCACCCGTCTTTCACTTTTTAGTTGAACAGTGCACCAGGTGCTCTTCTCCATAAAACTTTCAAAGCGGAGTTGAAATCAGATAAATGAGGCCATTGGTTACTCAATACTCCGCTCCTATGCAAATTAAAGGAATTGTAGTCTTCTAGTTCACTCTTCAAACGTCCCCAACAACTCATACTTACTTACGACATCGGATGGCGGCCTGACTTTGTCCGCCCACCATGCTAAAAAGGGTGGGGGTCCCGTGGGGACAATTAATTGGGATGATGCGCCCGGCACAGTGGCGGGCGCATCCTGTTTTTTTTACATTCTGGTTGGCGGTGCCGAAAGCAATGCTAAAAATACATGTTGTGCTGCTTTTCCAAGCACAACATGATGGGCCCCGCACAGAGCCTGTCACGTTTTGCTTTGAAAGGCAGGGGGGGTACCATAGCATAGGTAGGTACCCTCCATGGGGGCCCCCAAGCATACTCTGCAATGTCTGCAAGCCTTTCCGTGGCAGACGGCAATGCCGCCACGCAAAGGCATTCCAAAATGCAGATTATATGGCTGGCGGTGTGTTCAGAGAGACACCACCGCCATATTGAACCCTTTTCCGCCTGGTCGACATATGGGGGGGGGGGGGGTCTGACTCTTTTCTACAGGGATGGCGATAGGTTTGCCCCTGTGGTGTCGGCAGTGAATACCGCCGGCCCGGCGGGGGCAATACGCCCGCCATCCTAATGGGGCCCTAATTCTCAACAGTACAGTATACATATACATACAGTACACCCTTGCAGTGAGTGTACTGTCAAGTTCAACAATAGTTAAGGATTATGAATCTAACTTACCACCGCCCGCCACTGGTGCTGCCACTCCCACTACCGCTCCGTTGCTATCTGCAGCAACTGCCGCATCCTTCCCGCAATGGTGGCCGGTAGTGCGCCTAGAAAAATTTACACATTGATTAGGCGTCATATACACCTCCCCCCTATTGATCAGTAGCAAGGTTGAAAAATGAGTTAATACTAACATACATCACTATTACAAATCAGGTAGTAGTAGAGTAGACACTAATAGTTATATATGGTCATTATTGTAGCCTTTGCTCTATTAGCCCGAGCCATGCTGCCATTTTACCTTTGTGTCTTTTATTTTTGCACATGTGGCGTTACCTTGCAGATTCTTGTATAAGACACCTTTGAGCCCACATGACCTGCCTCACACTGCTACTGTCTAGTCTACGTGCTGCGTACAAGCGGTCAACAAAAACATTAACAAGCCACTTTTTTAGGAAGTACTGGTGTACTGTTAGTTACTAGTCCATATTGCTTATCCATAAATGCTACACTTTTTGGCACGGCTGAGAAATGCTTGCAAGTTGCAATATACTAACGCACACCATTTCATTTTACGCATTACAGACGGAAGATTCCCTTCTACGAACCAGAGCTTTGCAGAGCTTCTGAATGATGCAACAACTACCAGTACTAGGTTCTCCTAAGGTGAGGGGTCCCTTCACTCACATCTTCATTTATAAATTTATATAAACTACATTCCTAGGGGATGCTGGAGCTGCCTTCCACCACTGTTCAGTTATCATGATTTAATTCCCAACTGTATAAGTGTAACAATGTTTATTGTTTTAATGTTATTGAATTTCCGGTTGGTGCTGCATTTTATAATAAAACAATGTACAGAGCTTCTCAATTCAAAATAAACATTTTGAACTTACATAGACGTGGTGGTATTTGGTGTGGACTAACTTACACGAGTGAGCATATTAAAGTAAGGGTGTGCATGTGCATTGCTTCCACGACTGAGAGGTTGGGTGTGTTATGTTCTGGGTTGTCTACTTGTTGGGTATCTTGGGGGGAGGGTTCGGAGACCTAATAGTTATGACAAGACAGTACTATAGTCGAGCAGTGGAATTGTGGTGGGTGCTGAATTTCTGATTGTGGTGTGTGAGGAAGGTCCAACCTACCATCACCAACATCCTATTTTCTTGTGCAAAGGTCTGTGTATGTGCAAGATCCCTACAACAGTAGTAGTATGTCCTATAGGCTATCATATCAAAATAGTAATAAATCTGGTTGGGCTTTTGTTGCTGTGAATTTTCAAAGCCTCAAGATTAACAAAGACTCAAGATCAATAAGACTAGAAGTAGTACAAGACGACGACCCAAAGGATTGGACTCAATGGCTAGAGCTACTGGTGAATATGAGTTTTATATTACAACCTTTCACATAAAGAGTGGCACTGGCCAAATGGGCAAGACTAGCTACTACAGTACAGACAGACTGATAGTATTAGTAGTAGTAGTACTGTCTGAGAGTCATCATAGCAGAGGCAGGGATAAGATTTTTGAAACCGTACAGATCGAAGGATAATTGTTGGTAAAAAAACAGCATTTGGAAAACTGAAACAATAGTTCGTGAAAAATATGGTGCAGTAAAAGTTATGGAATAAGAAATATTATTAAAAACAAGAAGACTTACTGGGGCCAGCAGAGGAGCCCTCATTGGTGTCCTCCTGGTGCTGTTCGGACTATTGTCCCGCCGAACCCCCACTCCTGCCTGTCTGCCCCTGGGTGCTGATAAACAGGAAAGAAATAAGAAAGAGACAAACATTGATGGATGGTGTCAAACAAATACAATATTTTTCAACAACGGTCAAAAAACACTTATGTAAACAACAATTGCAATAACTAAATTGACCGATCTCATCTGGTCAACAAGTAGTAATGGGGGATTCGCGGATCGACTACTTAAGTTACTATTTATCAACAGTAATCCTGTCTTCCATTCTGATTCCAGAATACTAAGTTACAACTAAGCCTAAGTATGGCGTACCACCCAACCTAGCCCACCTATTCCAGGCATGCCAATTGCACATTAAGTATGCATTTCCACTTCTTTTATTCCTCAACAATGCATATGGTCAAATGGAGGACGCATGACTACATTTTTTGTATACACCAAATTTTGGGTTGATTGATTGATGCTGATGTTCTGCTAGTGCTAAGCCAATTACCACCTCTCATTGAACAAACTAGAAAATGTTCTAATAAAGACTGCCGTAGTCGTACTAGCAGCAAGTCACGTAACTGAGGGGGCATCACGCATACCACTAACAAATTAGAAACTCATACAAAGTACCTAAACCTAAGTATCAATCCGCCCCTATCTATTAGTGACAGGACAAAGTAAGGAGTGGACTAGAGTCACTGTAGCATTACGTAACTTAATTTCTCTAAAATAAACTCGTACAGAATCACGCTAAGCGAGCGCAAACGCAAAGTTGCAAACAAGTAAGATTAGTAGTAGCGCAGAAGAGCACCTGTGTCATAAAAAATCACAGAAGACTTTTAAACGTAATTAATCTGGAATGTAAGCAGCAACATTCTAGCTGGTTGGAAGAAAAAAAAGATATTCGCAATATATAACACAGAGCAGAAGAACAGACACAAAGTAGTAATAATTAAATAGGTACTCACCAAGCCCCGGGACATCCACTCCTAGACAGGTCCAGCAGGTCCTGCTCACGGTCCAGGATGTCGGACCACTGGTGCGTCAGCTGCGCCTGGGTGCGCCGGACCCCAGAGAAGCGTGACACTGCCCGGCGCACCTTCCCCCACCGCTGCCGACGCTCCCGGAGGCCGTACCCAGACGCAGGCCTGCCACATGCTGCCAGGGTTGAGGGGAGGTGGCGCTCCACAAAGAAAATTAGTGCAGCCAACTCCACCTCCCCAAATAAGGCCCGTGCCTGCACCCCTTGTGGGCGCCGCCTTCCGCAAGGAAGGCGGTCGCGGCTCTGGCTGCGACCAGCCCTACCCTTAGACATGGTTCTGGGGTAAGAAAAGGTAATAAAATTAAAGAAGAAAAGGAAATAAATAATAGCAGGCAATAGAAAGAGAAAAAGTAGCTAAAAAACAAAAAAAGGAGACAAAAACCAAAAATATAATAGCTGGAAAATAGTAAGAGAAATAATAAATAAGAAAGATCAAAAAAAGTGGGTTGAAACAAAGGATTGAAAAGATTTGGAGAGGATTGAAAATCAGGCCCCAGAACCATGCAATAGAGTGAAAAACAAGATGGCCCATTGCGACCACGTGCGCATGTTCGTGCGATATTTTCTCCCCGAGCAAGCAAAAAGCAACGCGATCAAGTAAAAGCGGTCGCGAACAGGAAATATCTACCTCGAACGGGCGCGAACATGCATTGCGCGACCCGGAACAGGAAGTAAGCATCGCGAGAGGGCGGGACAAGTGAAAACAAGATGGCCGCGCCCGTGAGCAACCACTCGGGTAAGTTGGCGACCCGTGATCACGCAAAAAATACCGCGAACAGGCGGGAAAAAAACTTCCGCGTCTTCGCGATATTTCCGGCGTGTTTGCGGAGATTATTAGCATTTTCGCGATAATTTGCAAAATTTAATTTCGCAAATTCCGCCCACCATTAAGAAAACTGCCACTAAAACGGCGATAATGGGCTTGATAATATGTTCTATGGAATTCCAATTGAAGCCCATGTTAGATGTGAAGGATATCTAACATGGGCTTCAATTGGAATTCCATAGAGCATATTATCAAGCCCATTATCGCCTTTTTAGCGGCAGTTTTCTGCCGCTAAAGCGGCGATAATTTTATCGCCTGGCTTGATAATATGCCCCATAGATACTACTCTTGGACTACAACACAATGGCTCACATATAATTTAGGCGCAAAATAGTGAGGTATTTACCATATCTGATAAATACCATCTCTCTGGCGTGAGCTATTCATCACGTGTCACATACCTTCTGATCAGAGATTTTAAGTTACAATGAGGCATTACACACGAAATTGGTTTTGAACACGCCAAATTCCTCATATTTTGCTTTTTTTTTACCGCACTTTCCCCCCAGTAAATGTTTGCAAGTTTGACCTGTCAGGATGTATATGGGGAAAATTGTGAGGGTGTGATAACTGTCACATAAGTCGTATATCTGGGCTCTGTTGAAACAAGCGTTTGCACTGGGATCGGAATTTAGCTCTGAACTTGTCAAGACGTCCAGTGAGGTGAAAAGTCACTCCAGCATGAGTGTGGAAAACCTTTTGAAGTATAAGTGACCTTCAGGTGTAAAATCACGTTTAGGTGCATAAATACACTTTCTGCAAAGTAGCAGAATTGAGGTATGAAATGGAGGAGAAAAATCAAATTTCGATGCAAAATCGCTTTGTGATGCAAAATCACTCCTGCTGCTGCATCAAAAGGCGTGTGAAGACATTGTCAACGGCACAAATGCGCTCCTAATAAAGTGCACGGACGCTTCTCTTTACCGTCCGTGCACTGCAAGAGGAGGCAGCTTTCGACAGGCAAACACACCTACCACCCGACAGCTATGGGCGAGAGGTAAATATACTCCACTGTGCCGATCCAAAATAGGACTGAAACTTGGTTCACACAATAGCTGAAGGGGACTGACCTGGCTGAGCGTGTGTCTGACAGAGCTGAAGCAAAGCCCCTCTCAGCCCCTCTCAGTGTGTGACATGAGCTCTGGCAGACAGATGAAGTGGTCTGTAGTAGTACCTTCAATGTACTTCATTAATGCGCGCACTAATGATTGCAAAGTATGAATTATGTGAAATCTGCAATTACTTTCCAGTGAAGCAGCAGATTCATGCTAAAATGCGTCTGTGTACGCTCTCGTTCACCTTTCTAGTCAAGTTATCATGAGGCAGAATTTATGCCTTAAAGTGTTACATAAAACGTTAATTATGAGGTGTATTCGCATTAGGTGAGTGTAATTAGCTGAATGTAATTTGCTGAATGTTTAATTAATCGACATTGATTGTTCTCAGTGCATCTCGGTCAGCTGATTTGTAAAACGCTAATGTAAAATAGTAGAAGAATAGCAGATCCATCACGACAATAACTAAGGATGGACAGTTTTTGTAGGCTAAGTAATTTACCAAGCAATGCTATATATAATCAGGCCACATACCCAGACCAATTTAATGGCCTGATCTGTATGTAGCCACAGTTTGTGCATTCATTTGTATTTAAGTTAAAGCAATGCTAGATTTGCATAGCAGGTATTGATTAAGACGCATCTTGGTAGAATGCACTGCATACGTATTCATAATTAAAGTTATTTTAAGAACAATCACGGCATTAATAATGTGTTTGTGTATTTGCTAGCTGCATGAGTGAACCAGATGTGTAGGGATAGACAGTAAAACTGTGATAGGAATATGGAATTATTAATTAATTTATGATCCAGCACCAGTGCCAAGTGAAATCCTCAAATACGTATATTCAAGTGGCAACGCGCAAACCTTCCACATTTAAAGGCGTCGATTTCCAGTTTTATTTTGCACCCTCGCATTTCTGCCAGTTGTGCATCTGCCTATGGAAGGTTATGTTTATTTCAGCCCCTTTTTTGTTTTTGTTGTTGTTCTAAACAAGAGTCTGACAGCCCATTATTATAGTATGACTCCTATGGTTACTTGACATTTTTTGGCATGAAATGCAAGCTGCATAAGGGGGCAAATAAATAACTAGAAAAAGTCATTTCTTTCTCAGTTGTCAGACAGCATTTATATTAAGAAAATATGTATATCACCATTTTTGGATTCTAGGGATCCTTTGTAAATGTTCCAGAGGCTACTGCTGGTCTTTCTGAAAACCATTACTCCCTCATGGGTCCTCCCCGTCCCTGTCCTAACAACGTGAGGCAGTA
The DNA here is from genome assembly GCF_964204655.1 of Triturus cristatus. Classification (NCBI taxonomy): domain Eukaryota; kingdom Metazoa; phylum Chordata; class Amphibia; order Caudata; family Salamandridae; genus Triturus; species Triturus cristatus. The sequence goes on along the minus strand of NC_140582.1, from coordinate 518,750,751 downwards.
GTGCCTCCACCCAGCCAATCACAACGCCAGTATGTTTAAACTACATAAGCCCCGCCCACCTACCGTCATGCCTGTTTTTTTTTCTGCTCCGAAGGCGGTCAGAACGCTGGTCCTCCCGGTTCCTGTTTCCTGTTCTGGATTTTCTTCAGGACGGTGCCGTGAGTGTTTAAAAATTGCAGTTTTATGTTTCTGCATTGTTTTCCTTGTTGTTTTATGGGCGCGGCCGCGCCAGTATTCCGGTCGACCGCGCTCATCTTCTGGGGTCAGGGACGCTCCCCGTTCAAGTGCTGGGCTGGGGCGGGGAGTTTTGTTGGTTTTCTGGCCTGGGTCGTTCCGGCGCTGGGGCTCTTGTGCAGCGTCCGGCCCCTGTGGCCATTCTCTTTTGACTATGGCTGTGGGTGGAGACTACAGGGCTGCCCTTTTTTTATTTCCTTTGCCTGTCTCACCTTTGCGTGATTGGGTGATTGGGGGCAGTATTTATTGGAGGTTGCTAGGCACTTCCTTTGATTGTGTGGTGAGTTCCTGTTAGTTGGACCCTGGATTTCACGCCTTGAGTGAAGGTGCTTCTTCACCTGTGCCTGCTAAGGCGATTTCAAAGCAGCATAATGTTCAGGATCTGCAGGAGGATGACGTCTTGCAGATTTCTAGGGCGTATTTACAGGACTTGATTAATTCTGCGGTCCAGTCTGCGCTGCTGGAGCCTGCAGCTAAGCGGGCTAAGGATGATGAGGAGGACATGGAAAATTCCCCCAAGGGAAAGTACGTTCAGGGCAAGGTTTTTCTGACATGCTGATCCATATTCAAGAGTTGCTTGGGTTTGACCCTAAATCCCTGACTGAGGAGGGATTTTACGCTCAGTATAGTTCCTCTGCGGTGGATGACCTCCCCTTCCATGATGTCCTGAGGGATATCCTCACAAAGGAGTGGCTTGAGGTGGATAAGCAGGGTATTCCGCGATTCCTGGGGAAGCGGTATCGCCTGGCGGACTTTGATTCCCAGTTTCCTGCGATTCCAAAGGTTAATTCTCTTTTGTCCTCTATGACTTCTGCCTCTTGTTCCTCTTTGTCCTCGGAGGAGGCTTCCCTGTCTGATCCGGTGGAGCATAAGGTGGAGTCTGCTCTCAAGCGTTCTTACGCCGCTTCTCACTTTGGGGTGCGTGCTAGCACTTATGCGGCCTATGCTTCGCAGGTCCTGCTTAAGGATTTCCAGACACTATTTGACTGTCTTCAGGATCAGGGGGACCCTACCCCTGTGTTGGCTCAGATGGAGGTCTTGGAACAATTCCTTTTGGATGTCACGTTTGATTCCTTGTGGGCTTTTTCCTCGGTTGCTGGGGCGGCGGTGGCTGGGAGGTCTCTGTGGACAAAACCTTGGCGTCTTGAGGCTGCACAGAAGGCCTTAGTCCATAAACTGCCTTTTGAGGGTCCCTGTCTTTTTGGGGATGCTTTGAATACGATGGTGCAGCGCTCTGCGGAGGAGAAGAAATTGTTGAAGCCTTTTCAGCCTGCTCCTAAGAAAAGGTCTTTCTTCCAGAAGCAGGGGTTTCAAGGGGTTTTGTCCTCTCAGCCCTTTCGTGGTCGGACCCGTGGTCGGGGGGCCGCGTTCCATTATTAGTCTCGACCTCAGCAACTTCAGCAGCAGCAACATCCTCCCTCTGGTGCAGGACAGAAGTGACTATGCCGCTGTGGGGGCTTGTCTCCGTTTGTTTCTGGAACGTTGGTCAGCTCTGATTTCCGACCAGTGGGTCTTGTCTGTCATCAGGTGGGGTTACCAGATTCCCTTCCGGGGCCTTTCCCCTCTGGATTATTTTTAAGTTACCCCATTGTCAAGAGACCCAGTGCAGCACTCTGCCATGATGTCCGGCGTCGCCATGTTGTTACGGAAAGGGGCTGTGGTGCCGGTTCCAGTGGAGGAAGTGGGCCTGGGGTTCTATTCCCATCTGTTTCTGGTTCCAAAGCCTGATGGTTCCTTCCGCCCCATATTGAATCTCCGTTCCCTGGGGGTTTTGTAACATCGGGGTTTCTCAGTGTTTCCCTATATTGTTGAGTGTTTGGTCTCTGCTTCCTCTTTTCCTCAGGCTCTTCTGGCAGTAGAGGCTACGTTGTCCCTGTTCCAGGAGCTGGGGTTCAAGGTGAATCTGACCAAGTTTCACCTGGATCCTGTTCAGAGTCTTCAGTTCATCTGGGGTCTGTTCGACACCTCTCTGGGGCCAGTGTTTCTCCCTCCTGTTCGGATCCTTTCCCTGCAGACTATGTTGCGGGATCTGTTGAGTCGTCCCTCTGCGCTGGCTCGTGTTTGGTTGTGGGTCCAGGGTTTGATGGCTGTGACCACGGCTGTGGTTCCTTGGGTTCGACTCCATCTCAAGCCCTTGGTGACTCACCTGTTGTTCTGGTGGGACCCTTCCTGGGTGGATTACGAGGCTCTGGTTCCTCTCTCTCCTGTCCTGGTTCGGGACTTGGACTGGTGGCTTTGCACTTGTCTTCCTCCTCCCCTTTTGTGGACAACGGATGCCAGTCTTTGGGGTTGGGTGGCCACTTTGGGGTCCTTGGAGGTAAAGGGTCGGTGGTGTCGGGGGGACGGCGCCTGTTCCTCGAACTGGTGGGAGTTGGCGGCCATCTGGGAGGCGGTGCAGTTCTTTCAGGTTCATCTCCTTGGGACGAATCTGTTGGTTCTTACCGGCAACCAGGTGGCTCGTTGTTACCTGAACCGTCAGGGGGGGACCAGGTGTGCATCTCTGAACATGTTGGCCTCCATGATTTGTGCTTGGGTGGAATCTCATCTGTTGGCCTTGAGGGCGGTGTACATTTCAGGACAGTTGAATTTTCATGCGGACGCTCTAAGCCGCAACCTTCCATCTTCTGTTCTGTACCATCTCTCTCTTCCTCTGTTCCAGTCCCTTTGCCTTCGGTTCAGGACTCCATGGATCGATCTTTTTGCGTCTCCTCTCAACTCTCTCCTTCCCCGGTTTTGTTCGGAGGTACTGTGTCCCCAGGCTTGGGAGGTGGATGCTCTTTCGATTCCCTGGCCTTCGGGTCTTCTGTATGCATTCCCTCCCATTCCCCTCCTCCCGAGGGTGTGGCAGAAGATTCGGGGGGAGAAGGTTTCGGTCCTGTTGATTGCTCCTTTCTGGCCTCGCCACCTTTGGTTTCCTCTCCGGTTGCGGCTGGCGGAGGGTCGGTTTGTCCGGCTTCCTTTGTGTCCGTCTCCTCTTCAGTTTCCGCTCCTGCTTCTGCCTTGTGTTCGTCGCTTGCAGCTGACGGCTTGGCTCTTGAGCGGTTGACGTTGGAGTCTTTGGGCTCTTCGTCTGTGGTGGCTCGTGACATCCAGTTGTCTCGCCGCCCTTCGACCCTTAAGTGCTATGGTCTTCATTGGGGTTCTTTTGTTTCTTGGTGTTCTTCTCATGGGGTGGATCCTGTACTGGGGGTTCCTACTTCTGTGTTGGACTTTCTCCGAGATGGTTTTTTGAAAGGCCTTTCCACGTTGTCTGCTCAGTGGGCGGCGGTTCGTGCTTGTCGGGGTCCTGGGGCCTCCTTGAAGGGTGTTGCCCTTTTGGTTAGTCGGCTTCTTCGACGTTTTCGGCTTCGTCAGCCGGTCTCTCCTGTTCTCGTTCCTTCTTTGGATTTACCTACTGTTTTGCAGGGTCTACAGTTGCCCCCTTTTGAACCTTTGATGGAGGCAGATTTGTTGTGGCTGTCCGCTAAGGTGGCTTTCTTGTTGGCCATTACCTCCGCTCGCCAGTTGGGTGAGTTGGGTGCCTTGCTCATTTTGTTTCCTTATTTGCAGTTCCTTCCGGATCGGGTCGTTTTACGGCTTGATCCAGCCTTCCTGCCTAAGGTTTCTTCAAGTTTTCATTTGCAGCAGGAGGTGATTCTTCCTGATTTGCCTGCTGAGGGGGATTCCCTTGTTCCCCCTTCCTTGGATGTTCGCAGGGCTCTCCAGATTTATCTCCAACGTTCCCTGGGGTTCCGGATTTCTCCTGCCCTGTTTGTCTCCTGTGGGGGTGTGGCTAAAGGGAAGAAGGTTTCCACTTCCACGATCAGTCGGTGGGTGCGTTTGGCGGTCTGCCAAACTTACAAGTCTTTGGCTCTGTCTCCTCCATCTAATGTGCAGGGTAATTCGACGCGTTCTGTGTCTGCTTCCTGGGCTGAGGCGGTGGGGGTCTCTATCCAGGAGATTTGTAGGGCAGCCACTTGGCAGTCTCATCACACATTTGTGCAACATTATAGGCTTGATGTTTTACATGCCTCTGCTGACAGTTGTTATGTTGGCGTCTTGAACGCTGTTGTTCATTGATCTTTTATTGATTAAAGTTTTGTACTCTGCATGGATCCCTGGTGTCCTGCATTTTTTGTTGGTTCTCTGCTTGTGAGTTCCTCACGTTGTTAGGACTGGGACGGGGAGGACCCATGAGGGGGTAATGTCTTGTTACTTACCGGTAATCTTCATTACCCCGATTAGGGTCCTCCCCGTCCCAGTCCTCGACCCTCCCTCCCGCTGTGTTTGTGTCGGAGTCTTGTTGATAACAGGCATGGCGGTAGGAGGTCGGGCTTATATAGTTTAAACATACTGGCGTTGTGATTGGCTGGGTAGAGGCAGGACTGCGTCATGTTGTTAGGACTGGGGCGGGAGGACCCTAATCGGGGTAATGAAGATTACCGGTAAGTAACAAGACAATCTTGCATCATCTGCTTACTGCTCTCTAGTGCAGATGCTAATTGGAACTGCCTCAGTTTCCTGCCTTTATAGTTCATTTCTCCTTACCATTGTAATAATTTAAAAACAATGTCAGAAATTGTGTGTGTCTGAGTCTAATATGGTCTGCCATCAGTTTATAATATATCCTTTCAAGTTTGTATTCATTCTCTGCCTGGCCCACCTTGTTTCCTTTCTTGAAAGATAAATGGGGCTTGCTTGATCACGGGAATAGCAGACTTTTGCTGCCCATCGAAATGAATCGGACGGCCTAGAAACTTTCTTTTATCTAAGTTTGAAGCAATCATACATCTCTGGCTTCTCATTCAAATTGTTTTCCCTCCGCGCAGTTTCTCCTCGCTCGGAGAAACTTCCCACATGGTACACTCTACTTTAAACTCCAGGGCTGTCCACTTTTTGCATGTAAAATGCTATTAGTACTTGTCGCTTTTCTATGTATCTTGGTCCAAATTTTGTTTCCACTGATGTATATTCCAATATCAAGATAACTTATTTCCTTGTTGCTTATTTCATATGTGAACCTTAGACCTTGTGTGTTGTTATCCAGGGATTTAAGGAAGCTCTCTAGTCCTTCTCTCTCTCCTTCCCAAATAATAAACAGGTCATCAATGAAATGGACCCACAAAATGTTTTTTTCCATGTATAATAAATTTTTAAGTTCCATGCAACTTCGGCTTCCCAACGACCCATCATAAGGTTCGCATAAACCGGGACAAATGATGTACCTATTTCCGCTCCCTGTATCTGTAGAAAATATTCTTTATTGAAAACAAAAACATTTTGATTCAAGCAGAAATCCATAATCTTTAATAGCATATTGGAGTGTTCCAGAAGAGTTATGGAGCGAGACTTCAAAAAGTATTGGCATGCCTCTATCCCATCTTGTTGCTGAATTGAGGAATACAATGAGACATCTACTGCAGCCATTAAATAGTCGGATCTCCAATGTATGTTATTAACTCTATTAAAAAAATCTTGAGAATCTCGTGTATATATATATATATATATATATATATATATATATATATATATATATATTCCATATGAAAAACCATGCCGCTTTCTCAGCACGACAAAAAGCTCAGCCATTTGGAAAATAGGTAACATTGAGGTTTTATTCATAGCAGGCAGCTCAAATCATGTAGCATTATGCGTTTCGATCCACCAGGATCGTAATCATATGTAGCAACGTACATCAGCTGTTCTTGGTTTAAATATACTGTGATGGTAAACAGTGAGGAGGGACACAACATTGTTAGTGCTTCTTTCAGGGAACACAGGCACCTTAATTTCTTAATTATTAGTTGCAGTTTCGGATTCAGGACATTTGTTTTCAAACAGTGCTCTAACAACATCATTGCACCATGTGAGTATTTCTAAATAATGTTCAAGTTTGTAAAATCCTGATCAAAGTAACCTCCACAATGCGATCACAGTGTCCATCATGCTTTGCAAAAGTGTTTCCAAAAGCAATCTTGTGTCCTTCCCAAGATATCTATATTCAATAAAAAACACAAAGGTTAAAGCAAAGCTATTGTTAGGGGAAAAAAGAACCCTGTACACACCAAACTTAAATTACAAAAACTTTAGAAATTATAAAGTTATAGTAGTAGGTGGCGAGTTATTGTTAGTGTTGTCTGAAAAGCATGTGTCTGAAGGTGTACTACTTGTAATAATTTGAAGTTGGTTGATAAATTGTAAACTAAAGATATTACTATAACCGTAGAATGTCTAAAGTGTGTGTAGTTAAAGTTTTCCTAACCTTAACTAAGCTTTAACCTTTGTTTTTTCCATTGAATTTCAATGTTTTAGTAAAACGTTTAATAAAAATGTGTTTCCAATCATAAAGTCCGGTGTCTTTGAGTGAAGTGTCGTACAGTACAGTGAAGGAGAGTGTTTTAAAGTCTATTGTCTTAGAGTGGAGTATCGTATAGTGGAAAAGATTGGAGTAGATTAGTGTGGAGTAGCATATTGTCATGTAGTAAAGTGTTCTATAGTGTAGTAGCTTGTTGTTTCATATAGTGGAATCAAGTATTGTAGGGTGGAGCAGCCAGCTGTACAGAGGACTGGCATGCCGTGCAGTAAAGTAGGGTGTCATAGACTGTCATAGAGTGGAGAAGAGTGTTTTAGAGAGGAATATGGTGAAGTAGAGTGCCGCATAGAGGAGTATCATCAATTGGATTGTTGTAGAGTACAGTGGAGGAGAGTGTTGTAGAGTGGACAGCAGTGTTATATAGTGGAGTGGCATATTGAACAGGGAGTAAAACGGCATCTCTTTGAGGATTAGACAGTGTAGTACAGTGGAGCAGAATGGATGCTCCTAGAGTGGAGCAGAGTGTCATAGAGTGTAGTACAGTATTGTAGAGTGGAGTTGCATACAGTGGAGTAGAGTGTCTGACAGTGGAGTGGCATGGAGCGAAGTATGGAACAGCGGCATAGGGGATAAACTGTAGAAGAGTGGAGCATAGTGGAGTAGAATACACTGGAGTGGGGTAGCGCAGAGTAGAGTAAAGTGTCATAGAGTAGAGTGGTGTCTCGTAGACTATAGTGGCATGGAGTGCAGTAGCATGCAGTGGCATAGCATATAGTCAAGTAAAGTGTCATAAATTAGAGTGCCATGTTGTACAGTAAAGTATAGTGGTGTGTCATGCCATATTGGAACATGCTATAGACTACAGTAGAGTACAGTGGCATACAGTCTAGTAGCGTTTTGTAGAGAGGAGTGGTGTGGTGTACAGAACAGTACAGTGTTTTAGAGTGCGGTAGAGTGGATTGGCATCCAGTGTTCTGCATAGAGTGGCCTACAGGCACATGCATCATCATAGGGTTTTGCGATTCCTTAATAGCGATTATTAAGGAATCGCAATTAAGGAATAGCAAAACCCTATGCATGTAGGAATCGCTAAAGAAATAGCGATTCCCACAAATTCCTTAATTGCGACTTGCAAATTGCGAGTCGCAATTAAGGAATGTCTTCCCATTCATTCCTATGGGCCTCCAGGCCCATAGGAATGAATTAGAGATTGCGGGAGCAATTTGCGAGTACCAGTAGGTACTCGCAAATTGCTCCCGCAATTTCGATGGTGCAAGGGTGTCAAAATGACACCCTATTGCACCCATGTATGTTCACTCTGCACAAATGTTGCATACACACATGCTCTAAGGGCATGTGTGTGGGCAACATGAAACTTAGAAAAATGCAAATAAGTGCATTTTTCTAAGTTTTCGCAAATTACCATGAGGTCCAGCCTCATGGTAATTTGCTCACGCTAATAGCGAAATCGCTATTTTTTAAACTGTAATGCATTGCATTTAAGGAATCTCAATTAGGGATTCCTTAAATGCAAACGCTATTTAAGGAATCCCAATTTTGAGATTCCTTAAATAGCGATTTTTGCATTTGGGATGATGCATCCCAAATGCTAAAATACCGGGAGCAAAGGGTCAGATTCTGAGAATCTGCCCGTTTGCGACCGGTATTTTGCTTGATGCATGTGCCTACTAATTTGTTAAATATAGTGTGTACAGTGTTTTTTCAATTTTTTAAGATATTGATTTAAAAAAAAATCTTTGAAGTGCCACAGTATTTCCTATGTAGTACGATGGTTTTCCATAAAACATTTTCAAAATACATAGGAACTTATAATTATTTTTTCCCTACCTCTTAACACTTTACTAAATACAAAACTTAATACTTTCCTATATATAAGGGCCTAAGCCACAACACTGACAAAGTGGCCTTAAACCAACATTGCTGCCTTAAACCTTTAAAAAAGTAGTTATTATCCAATCAGATAATGACTTGTCATTGCCATGTACAGCTGTGGTTTTGCGAACTTTCATGGAATTCACCGGAAGTACAGCAGTCACAGACATCACTAAGTTTAAATGCCTTAAAATGTTAAACCTATTTAAACCTATTTAGCCCTACTTACCTGCACTACCCAAAAAGGATAATCTGTGCACCATAATGTATAATCCTGCCAAATGTCATCTAAATTCATTCAGTAATGTTTGCGTTACGTCGAATAAAATAGTCTATGGAAACTGTATTGGTGAAAAAACGCATTTGGGACTGTCCTTTTGTCTTTGCCCCTTAAATGTGGAAAATGCTATAGGTTTGAAACTTTTGTGGCGATTCGTCTAACAGGTGGAAAGTTATTAGGGAGTAAACAATCTGTGAAATTCCATTCTCTCTGAATCCTAACTATAACTACAGAGTACAATCAGATTTAATTTGACTTCTTTCTCTTAATCTATTATATTTGTGTATTGGTTTACATAATCATATAACCATATATGTGTCTTTAGGTTATTCATGTAGCAATTCTGAAACTTTACATATGCAGTCTAGTTTATTTTGTGGGGTTCCCTGCTACATTTAGTAGTATTGTGCCACATATGTAACAATATATATCACTAACATTTTCACCCTATTATTTCATAGCCACGTCCCCCCTAGTTGGCCAATTTTCATGTCCTTCATATAGTAGTTTGTGTAACTCACTGCTAGGTCACTTTCCATTTTGCTGCACAGTACATAAGGAAGATGGTTTCATTTGGCTTGTTGGGTACAGTTTTATTTTGTGCGCAAGAGAGCATGTAAAGACAACATATGTAGATTAAGATTCATTCTATTTGTTATGTATTTCTTTATTGGTTTCCATTGGAATGTGACCATGGATAGGTCTTTCAGTTGTTCATGTAGGAAAGCTGAAACATTACATATGCAGTCTGGCTTATTTTTTGGACTTCCTTCCTCCTTTTAGTAGTATTGCCCGGCTCAGATATCACTAGGTTGTTTTGCTTTATAACTTAGCAACCAGTAAAACAATGTTGTAGCCATAAGAAGAAGGATGATCTACATAGTATGCTCTACATTCCTGTGAAATTTCATTTTTATCTGTACTGCTATTTTGGTAGCACGTCAGAAGTAAAAAGTCCATCTAAAATCCATTGGTGTCCAAATCTTAGTTGGGACCCACACCCTCCTTTTTTCTTTGTAGCCCCTTCGGCAAATACCGCAAAACTTTACATCCTCTGCCAATGTGCTGGACAAATAGAAGTGCAACATTTTCCGGAGATTTGTAAAATGGGTGATGGGTGCAAAGTTATTAGAGGGAAAATTTCCAAGGAAATCCTGTCTCTGGTAGCCCTAATTATAACTACAGAGTGGCCATTGCAAGAATACAGAGATGTTATAGTTAGGCTCAGGTTGTACTCGTACAAATCAGAGTCAGCATTACTAATTTGCTGAGCTAACTATGACTTGTGCCCCCTGCAATGCACTGCTTGTGACCTCACATATTACATTACTCTTGACATGGTCAGTGACATCACTGATGGCATCACTGATGACGTCTCAAATGACATCGCTTATGACATCACTGATGACATTACCCAGAGACTGTGAGTGTTTAAAAAACGTTTATGAATGTTAAATATATATACCAAGGTGTATTGGTGAATCAGTGGGTGTATGAGTACCTGTATGGATTATTCAGTGGGTGCGTGACTGACTGTATAAGTGAGTGATTAGGTGTCTCAGTAAATGTATGGGTGAGTGACTAGGCTGTGTAAATGTCTGTATCAGTCTGTCAGTTGGTGTCTAAGTGGTTGTACGAGTTGGCGAGTGGGTACATGAGTAGCTGTATGGATGATTGATTGGTTGTCTGAGTACCTGTATGGGTGTATGAGTATCTGTGTGGGTGGGTAAGGGGGAGTGTGACTGCCTGCATGGATGAGTGAGTGGGTAAGTCAGTGGCTATATGGGTTAGTGAGTGGGTCTGTGAGAGGCTCTATGGGTGACTGAGTGTGTGTATCAAAGTGTCAGCGAGTGAATGGTTGTGTCAGTGGTATACGGGTGGTAACTGCATATGTGAAAAGCAGTTGAGGTGAGTACTGGAGTAGATGAGTGACTATACGTGTGTGATTGTGAAAGAGGCTATATGGGTGACTGTGTGCTTGTGTCAGTAACTGGTGAGTGAGTATGCGTTAGTATCTGTATGAATAAATGAGCGGGTGTGAAAATAACTGTATAAATGAGTAAGTGGCTGTTTTATTGACTATATGGGTGAGTGAGTAGGTGTGTGACTAGCTCTATGGGTGATTGACAGTGTGTGAGTGGCTGTATGGGTTTATGAGCCAATATATCCATGGCTGTATTGGTGAGTGAGTAGGTGTATGAGTGGCTTTATGGGTGACTGAGTGGATGTGTGTGAAGACCAATGAATCAGTGAGTAAGTGTGTAAGTGCTGGTATGAGTGTGTCAATGGTTTTGAGAATGGTACTGTGGAAGTTGGAGTGGGTGTATGAAAGGTTATATTGGGGTGAAAGTGGATGTGTCACAGATTCTGTGGATGATGTCATGAGTGATGGCATCAGTGATGTCATTTGAGATGTCATCAGTGATGTCACTGACCATGTCATGAGTGATGTAATATACGAGGCCATAAACAGTGCATTGTGGGGGGGGGGCACATTATAGTTAGCTCAGCTAACTATAACTGCGGAATTTCTCTGTTTTGTGCAAGTGCAACCTGAGCCTAACAATAGCGTCTCTGAATCCTTTGAGTTTTTCAGTGCATTTCAAAAGGTTTTTTAAATGCTAACTCCTAACTATAACGTCCCTGTAACGTTAACTAATAGTCACGTTTGCAGAGTGGTGGAGGAAAGGGGTGTGGTCTCCAACCACCTCTCAGTAATCCCACTGTGCGGGGCTAACTAGAGGTTATAAGAGGTCTTGTTAGCCCCTAAGGACCCTCAACAGCAAAGGGGACTTCATCCCCCAACCAGCAGCGGGGGCAGGGCATCCATCGAGTTGCTGGCTTTTTTTGTAATTTTTCTTTTTCTATTTTTTGGGAAGGGGGGCCACGTGATCCTGCTTCCCAACACCATTTTGGGCCCTGGGGTCTACATCCCTGGGGTCCTGCAACTTAAAAAAAAACATTTAAATAACAAGGGAACGTTGCTGGGGAGGTTACCCTCCTGGATATTTTTCGGCCTGGGCGCCCCATCCCCCAGGGCCCGGCCTGTAGTCTGTAGTGTGGGTGTCCTGGCCCCACCCAGGGAACCCTATTTTCAATGTCGGGACAGCTGGGGGATGCTGAAGGCCTGCAAGGTCCCTGCCGGCTCCCCGCCGCCAGCGAAAGTTGGCATTGCTTTGAGAGCCATGGAGCTGCTAACATGCAGCTCCCTGGATCTCAAAGCAATGAGTCTGTTTCTGCGCTCGCTTGACATCGGGCAGGCAAACAGACATGCTCCGCTTTCAGCAAGAGAGACCATTGTCTGCTCTCGCTTGCTGAGAGCTAAGCACTGTTTTCTATGGCTTGGCGGGAGTGGTGCTCCCGCCAAGCCATAGCAAACTACAATGTCCCGGGGTGGACACCCCGGGACATTGCTGGAGCCAGACCTGGATGGTGGCGGTCCCCACGGCCATGTATGGCTCCCAGAGAAGGGGCCACATGGCCCCCCTCCTTTCTTCTTTTAGGGCCTACCGAGAGGCCCCAGGAAAGTGGTGGATCCTGGGGCATGGGCGGGTCCATTAGGCCCCCCATATTAATGTTATTAGCCCCGGGAGGGGGGCCCAGTACAGAGATCTGGGCCTAAATCCATCATTTTTTTGCTCCCATGCCTTTCCAGTTTGAACCCGGCCATATGCAAATCAGTCTTGATCCTGCCCCAATGGGAACAGTCCAGCCCTAACTGCCAGGCCAGGTCCTCCCTGGACTGGAAACAAGCATCCTAGGACCGGTTTTGGGGTGTCACCCCTCATCAGCCAGGCTAGCTTGACTCCAGTGGCATGGAGAGCACGGAACCCATGTTATGTTATGTTATGTTATGTTAATGGAACTTATATAGCGCACGGTTACCCTGGGGTGTCCTGGCGCTGCGCATGCCTGCTGCTTGTCTGTGAAGAGAAATTACTGAGTGAAGAGACAGGTTTTCAGCCCCCTTCTGAATGAAAGGAGATCTGGAGAGTTCCTCAGTTGGAATGGGAGCTCATTCCTAGCTTTGGAGGCACATGTAATGAAGCTTCTGCCACCCCAGCTGGCCTTTTTGATCGGGGGAGTTACAACTAGTTTGGCCTCTGTAGACCGAAGATTTCTAGTGGGCATATAACACTTAAATGTCTGCCTCAGGTGGTTGGGGCCAGTTCCAATGAGGGCTTTGAAGGCCATGCATAGGGCATTAAAGCGTACTCTTAACCTCACGGGGAGCCAGTGAAGTTATGCCAGCTCTTTCTTTACAGAGACAAATTTGGGAGTGCCTATGATAAATCTTGCTGCTGCATTTTGAGCGATTTGCAGTCTATTGATGTGCCTTTTTTGAGTATTTAGCAGAAGACTATTGCAATAGTCGATCCTTGCCATAATGAGGGCTGTGATCAGTGTCCTGCGGCTGCTCTCGGGAAGAAAGATCTTTATTTTCCTTATTATCCTAAGGATTAGGAAGCAGGCCGAGACCACCATGCTTACGTGGTCGACATAAGAGAGTTTATTGTCCATAATCACCCCCAGGTTTTTTGCTTTCCAGGTGGGTGATGGGCATACGCCTAGCTCGTCTGGCCACCACTCTGGCGTCCAGATATTGGGGTTATTTCCAAATATAAGGACCTCTGTTTTGCCAGAGTTTAATTTTAAGCAGTCGGCTGAAATCCATCCAGAGATGGCCTTCATGCAGTTATGAAAGCGAGCCCCAGTATCCTTCTCCTGTCCATGTGTGATTGATAACACTATTTATGTATCGTCTGCATATGAAGTTATTTGAAAGCCATAGGACTTGATCAGGGCTGACCAGGAGATCACATATATATTAAAAAGTGTAGGGCTTAATGATGATCCCTGTGGTACCACACAAGAGAGAGTAAATGTCTTTGACCTATGGTTGTCCAGGTCCACTGTTTGTGAACGTTCTGACAGGAACGCTTGCAGAAGGTTCCATGCAGCTCCTTAAACCCCTATTTTAGACAACCGGCCCATCATAACCTTGTGATGGACCATGTCAAAGGCTGCTGACAGATCTAATAAAATCAGAATAGCCATTCCTCCTCTGTCCAGCGCCTCCCTCACCTCCTCAGTGGATTTAATTAGAGCCAACTCTGTACTATGATCTACTCTAAAACCATATTGCGAGGGGTCGAGCAGATTGTTGTTTAAAAGATATGAGCTGAGTTGTGTGTTTATCGCCTTTTCAAGGATCTTGGCCGGAAGTGGGAGTCTTGAAATTGGTCTGTAGTTGTTTGGATCGCTGGGATCAGAGGTTGATTTTTTTAATAAGGGAAGGATAGAGGCCTTCTTCCACTGGCTAGGGAATATGCCTGATGTAATTATGTTATTGAACAGTAGGGTGAGGGTTGACCCTAATATTTCAGGGATTTCCCTCAATACTGATGCCGGGCAAGGGTCCTTCGGGGAACCAGAACACATGGAGTTCAGAAGTTTTATGACAATAGGTGTTTCTAGCATAGTGAAATTGGCTAACACAGGTGTGTTTGGTTCCATGCCTCGTGGCATTTTTCTTTTCTTTTGTACTAGGCTAAAAGTGGAGAATATTGTGTCTACTTTTTGTTGGAAGAATTTGGCTAATGTTTCGCAGCACTCTGGGCTGCTTTGGCTCTTGGGAGCCTCTGGGGCCACAAGTTTGGAAATAGTTTTGAAAAATACCTTAGGGTCAGATTTGGCCTGAGAAATTTGTTCTGTATAGTACCTCTTTTTGGTTTCCAACAGTTTATCTTTATACTGCCTGAGACTCTGCTAGTAGTTATCCTTATCCATGCTTGTATAGCCTTTCCTCCACTCCCTTTCTAGATGTTTGCAGGTCTGTTTAAGTATTTTTAGTTCTTCTGAGAACCGTGGGGCAGACGGTTTCGTCCTTTTAGGGATCTATTTCTTGATCGGGGCGAGTTTGTTACAGGCTTCCTCTAGCCATTCCGTAACTACAGAGGCAGCATTTTCCACCTTTGAGGGGAGAGGGTGCTTAATGTTTTTTAATGCTTCCCCTAGCTCTTTGCAGTCTACGTTCTTCCAAACTCTTTTCCCAATACTCCCTGTATGATCTGGTTGTATTTTATGACCTATGGGCTCTGTAACCTCAAAAAAGATGGCGCTATGATCAGACCACACCAGAGGGAGTACCGAGGAGACTGTCAGTGTAGGATTATTGGAGTATATGCCGTCCGGGGTATGCCCCTTGCTGTGTGTTGGTCCTCCAATCAACTGTTTAAGTTCACCTGCCTCCATCATCTGCCCTAGAGCGACGGTGTCTGATTTGGATAGGTCCTCCAGATTGAAGTTAAAATCCCCTAGCACAGAAAAGGAGTCTGCGCATAGCCCTTCTTCGAGCAGTGACCCCAGCTGTTCTAGGCCCCGTAGGGCGATATAGTAGTATCCCCTTGAGGGTACTGTGGTGTGAGGTGTGTAGGCTAAATGAAAGAGCCTCACATGAGGCATATGAGGCATTGTGAAATATGGGTTCCAGTGAATTGTGGTAGATAACTGCTAGTCCACCCCCTCTTCCGTGAGGTCTGTCCAAGATATGACAGTGAAATCCCGGTGGCGTAGCATGAGCTAGGTCAGGCCCGGAGGCCTGATCCGACCAGGACTCACTTATGAGAGCCAAATTAATGTCTTGTTCTCTGCTGAGCCGAGCACATTTCGTGCTATGTTTGATTAATGATCTAGCATTCAACAACATGCATCTAAGGGGCGGTGGGCCCACCTTATTATCCCTCTTACCTATTTTGTCGCTGGGGCCTGAGACAGGAAGGACTAGACTGTATGGCAGACGGGTGTTTCAAGAGGGGCAAATACTTCTAAGGCGTTTGGACATTCCTTCTAGAGGTATATAAGGACACCTAGCATTTCCCCCACTAGGGTCAAGTTTGATAAGGTCCTCCCTTTTGTAGGTCGGCCTTGATGGATCGCAACGGCCAGACGGGCACAGACGAGCTTGCCTTAAACGCGCCTTCGGCGCGCCTTTGCATCAGCGTGCCTTTTAACCCCCCAGCGTGATGAGAGCTAGTGCACCTACCTCCAAGATGGCAGCCTGCACGAAGCACCTGGAGCCCTTTGGCCGGTGCAACCTTGTGGTGCAGATCGCGCTAAGTTGACACAATTATTTCAAATACACACAAAGTTTTAAAATCTGTGCTTAAAAACAATTAAATGAGCTTAAAATTGGTAAGAGACCTTAGTAAGCAGCGTTCGTACTGGCGAGAGCTGAACACAGCTCAGACCCAGTCAGGCAGCTCTGCGCGTTCGCATCAGCATGCCTTTTAACCCCCCAGCGTGATGAGAGCTAGTGCGCCGACCTCCAAGATGGCGGCCTGCTCGAAGCACCTGGAGCTCTTTGGCAGGTGCAACCTTGCGGTGCAGATCGTGCTAAGTTGACACAATTATTTCAAATACCCACAAAGTTTTAAAATACTGTGCTTAAAAACAAATAAATGAGCTTAAAATCGGTAAGAGACCTTAGTAAGCAGCGTTTGTACTGGCGAGCGTTGAACACAGCTCAGACCCCGTCAGGCAGCCCTGCGTGATTGCATCAGCGTGCCTTTTAACCCCCCAACGTGATGAGAGCTGGTGTGCAGGCCTCCAAAATGGTGGCCCCGCTCGAAGCACCTGGAGCCCTTTGGCCGGTGCAACCTTGTGGTGCAGATCTCGCTAATTTGACACAATTATTTCAAATACACACAAAGTTTTAAAATACGGTGCTTAAATACAATTAAATCAGCTTAAAATCGGTAAGAGACCTTAGTAAGCAGCGTTCGTACTGGCGAGCGTTGAACACAGCTCAGACCCACTCGGGGTGACAAATGCAAAAAGAACAAAGGATGGACACAATGTTGAACAATGTCAAACATTCACCCCAGTACAGAGATGTGGGCCTAAATCGATAATTTTTTTTGCTCCCCATGCCATTCCAGTTTGAACCCAGGCATATGCAAATCAGTCTTGAGCCTGCTACCAATAGGAACAGTCCAGCCCGAACTGCCAGGCTAGGGCCTTCCTGGACTGGAAACAAGCATCCTTGAACAATGGATTTAAACCAGTTCTCTTGACTGGGGTAATTGTTTGATTTCCTCTGCATCCATCCATCATCTGTGTGTCTTTTGCAAAATCATGAATATCCTGATTTTGAGGCAAAATTCTTTAAAAATAAAATGCTTTTATGCAATGGCAGGGTTCCAGGGGGACCCCAACACTATGGCTTGGTGGTCAGAGTATTCCTACCCTCCCCTTTTTTCTTTATTTTCACCTCTTTTTCTTTGACTTGGTGAAGCTAAGTCCTAAGATGACTGTCAATACTTCCTGGTTGAAATATTGACAGCCAATCAGAGCTGTGCAATTCCCTGCACAAGCTCGTCCATTTTCGTGAACTGTCCTCGGCCAGAGATATCACTATAATTTTCTTATTAAATTTCTCAAGAACTACTGAACAGATTTACAACAATTATCAAAAAATACAATCTGCGTAACAACACCTACCTTTCTGCAAAATTTAGTGGAGTTCCATTCAGTGGTTCGGACTGCAGTCATGTTGACAGGTACCTATGGGTATTAACATTGACAATGCACCCTTTATTTAACCCTATTTTTTTCAGCCCCAACTTCACGAATCCCCTCAAAACTTTCCATGTGTAACAAGAATCACCGGAGAACTCACAATGCTCACAATGCAGCGGGTTCCTCAGTGCGCCAGAGGTCCTGCGCCACACTTCAAGGGAACAGTCAAAAAGGCAAAACCGGGCTCCCTCAGGCTGGTAGATCACTATATATTTATTTCATATAACGGTGCAACCACAATGTAACTGACCCACGTGTTCTGGCCTCCTGGCCTTTCTCAATGTCCTGACACAAGTGCGTCTATGTCTATATATATAACAATATTCAACCCGATTACACTGCATGATGGAATAGATACATTCCAAGAGACAGTGCTACAGGACTTATTGGATCTATGGAAAAAAGATGGCACTAACTTTGCAAGGAATCTAACCTCAGCACAAAGGAAAGGTTTGCAGTCTTGGAAACAGGCCACAAACTTCATGATCAAACCCTCCGATAAAGGGGGAAATGTGGTCCTTTGGGATATTAACAAGTACAGAATGGAGGCCTAGCGACAACTTGAATTCTTAGGGTGCTACCTGAGATCAAGCCTAGGGAGGAACAACAAAACAGTACAGGAATATCATAAAATGCTGCATGACTGGCGCGAGAAGGACATGCTCAGTCAAAACGAGTTCCTGTTTCTTTTGGTGCGCAAACCAGTCACCCCGGTCTTTTATATGTTACCGAAGGTGCATAAACATCCCACAGACCGTCCCGACAGGCCGATCATCTCAGCCAATCAAAGCCTCCTTGAAAATACTTCCGTCTATCTGGACTATTTTCTTTGTCACTACGTCCTTAACCTACCGTCCTATTGCAAAGACACCATGGACTTCCTGTCAAAGGTACAGGAGATTCCGTGGAAAGACACCTACATACTGGCAACAATAGATGTTGTTGCCCTATACACCTGTATTGAGCATGATCTGGGCCTGGAGGCTTGTAAATATTACTTAAGAGACAAACCAATCACCATGCTTTTGATGCGCATGCTACACGTCTGCCTACACAATAACTGTTTTTTGTTTGAGGATGACTGGTATGAACAGTACACTGGTACTGCCATGGGAAGTTGCTTCGCTCCTAGTTAACGCCTGTTTGTTTATGGGGTGGTGGGATGCGGAGCACCTGTGGCATGACGGCACTATCTCCCACATGAACAATTTTGTCCTGTGGACCCGCTACATCGACGACATTTTTCTGATTTGGGATGGTCCACAGGACGCCTTGGATGGTTTTATTCAAGGACTCTTGGTGAATAATTTAAATCTTCACCAGTAAAACCGACCGTCACAGCATCGAGTTCCTAGATATTTTAGTGGAGGTTAAACTAGGGACACTACATACCAGTCTGTATAGAAAGCCAACATCGAGCAACAGTATTTTACATGCACTTAGTCATCACCCGACTGGTTTGAAGAATAGCATTCTGTATGGGGAGCTATTAAGAGCGAAACGAAACTGCAGCTCGACTGATTCTTACGAGAAATAAGCCAAGAACATGAGGAGTCGCTTTAGAAGCAGAGGCTATTTGGCCAAAACCATCAGAGTAGGAACTGAAAAAGCAGACAGCTGAAACAGAAACAGTTTACTCATTCCAAAGGAGAGTGAAGGTGGCAAACATGAAGTGAGACTCATTACCACTTTTAACCATGCCTCACAAGAAATCCATTGAATAATACGCAAACATTGGCTCATAGTCAGAAATGATGTAATCATTGGAAAACTGGTCAGCCAATCACCACATGTAGCATACAGAAAGTGTCAGTCCTTACTGGACATGCTGGTACACAATCACCTTTCCATGAAAACTAAGACACGCTGTACCTGGTTGAGGGAAGTCCCAGGATTCCACAAGTGTGAGCGGTGCAAAGCATGCAACAACAGCACAAATGTGAAAACTTTCAACCTTCCTAATGGAAAATCAGGGAGGATTAATGTTTTTATAAACTGCAATACTGATTTTGTTGTATATGTCTTGATTTGCATTTATGGTCTTCGCTATGTGGGGAGCACCATCTTCCCGGTGAAAAAAACGTCTTCTAGAGCATTTGCGCGCAATCAAAAACAGCGACATGTAATACGCAATTGCAAAGCATTGTGATTTGGTACACTCGGATGTCAAAGATATCAGCTCTAAAATCTCGTATTTTGGCATTGACAGGGTTCCTGCATCAGCAAGAGGGGGAGATCGGGAACGTAATCTGCGACGTCTGGAATCTGAATATATAGTGAAGCTACAAAGTAAGACCCCGGGAGGCCTCAACCATGAGGAGGACCTCCATGTCCACTTAGGCTGAACTGAGAACAACCAGCGCATCCTATTACTCCACATATATGTTAGAGCCCCCCTCCATCTCTCCCCTCTCTTCGTCCCATCAGGGGGCCTTCCCCCTTCTCTGTACCAGGAATCATTCACAATGTATCAAATGGCATTACACATCCTTGTCTCCCTCTCCCCTACTTGCTCCCCTGCCACTGGGCCATGCCTGTCTCTCTCCCCCTTGAGCGGCCACCCAACAGACTGCCTTGGTCTGCCTCGCCCAAAATCCCCCACCCCTTTTTTAAAATATTTTTTCTGTTAAACCTTCACACTTCAATTCACCTCCGCAGAAACTGATGCTAGCCTTTGGTTTTTAATGGTACCAGGAGTGGACTCAAACCAGTGTCTCATCCACTTGCACCTACTGTGGCATCAACAAGACATGCAATCACAGGCACTCGCCAATCACTGCACAAATTTTCATTTATTAATTCATTTCTCGTGCCCCCAATATAAACTTAGTGTTAGAGAATTGAAATGGGGCATCCAATATAACTGAACACAGAACTTTTTATTTTGCGCTTTGTCACTTATTGCCACAATGAATGTACTTGAAAACTGTCTCCTTGCATATATTATGAATTAACAGTGTTTATTTTAACTGTCTGAAATTATTTTCAAACTTTGTTCAAATCAGATTGATAATGTTTTGGCAAGTCTGTCTTTTAAACCATGAGGCAGTCTAGCAATATATGTAATGTGTTTTATATGTTTATTAACTTGTAACAGGAAATGCTTGAAAAGACACTGCCACTTCCTGGTCTTTGTATGACTTATTGACAAAGACTGCGCTGTCGAAACGTGTTGAGTCATTAAATACGAACTCCTGAGAAAACGAAAACCTGTACGCGACTTTTGCTTGCGTCCTGACAGCACGAGAACGATTTCCATATATATATATATATATAAAAAGCAGTCCAAGAACGCGCGGTTAACACTGCGGTGGCTCCAAAACAAAGGGCACGTCGTCTTCACAGACCAACCCAGCACAGTCCACATTAAATTGTCAAAAAAGTTCCTTTGGCAAAGGATGAAGACGCTGTGTCTTGTGCAAATAATGAATTTATTTGTCAGCTGCTGGACGCGTTTTGCCTGACCTGCAGGCTTGTTCACCAACAGTGTGAATAAAGTTAACCACTATTATAAACACACCATAACGTAAGTCACATGATCAACTACAAACGCAGTGTATTAGAGAAAAGACTCGTAGTTTTTCCTTCTACCCAAGCTCTGAATCCTGATAAATTAAAAGTTTTACTAATAATGCCTTGACTTCTAAACTAGATATTGTTCACCAAATTCATGAATCTCATCTAGGATAAAATTACTAGCAATTAATTGTTAGCGTCGTAAAAATTACAAAATCACGTGTAACCGAAACCCTGAAGTATGCGTTCTCAATGCAGGACAAATGCCCGTTTTAGCATGATTGAACAATTAATTGTTGAAGCTTTTTAAATGTACGAATTATTGTACTAAATAAAAAACATACTGCAATCAGTACCAGTTCACAGTATCTATGCGTCATATTGTCACAGATCAAGCCCAAGTGGGCATACATTATGAGAAAAGGTAGAATTATCTAAATTATCTCTAGTGACAGTTAAAGTGTGAACAATCCCTAATAGTTGCCAATAATGTGTAATGTGAAATGGTTTAAAAACAAGAAGGGGAGAAGCTTGATTCAGAATACTGTAATTTTTATACTTTTACAAGTGGGTATGTAAATCTTCTTCCATATTTAAACCCGCAGGAGTTTTGTAGTTTAATTTGATTATATACATTGATTCTAATCTTCTCAGATGTTTCTCTCTGTTGCCTCCTCTTTCATTTAGTTTTACTGCGTCTATGACGTAGTAAGATAGTCCAGTTATATTCTTTTGATGATGTCGTTCAAAGTGGCGTGTCACTGGATACGCTTTATCTCCATTCTTAATGGCTCTAAGATGTTGAAAAAAATGCTTATGGACTGGTAGAATCGTGCTGCCCACGTACTTCAAGCCACAAGGGCATTGAAGCACGTAGACAGCATGGTCCGTTTTGCATGTGTAATGGCCTATGATTTTAAATTCTTTACTGGCTAATCCTGATGTGTACATGGTAGTGTTGATCTCATGGACACAAGCTTTGCACTTGGTGCATTTAACAAAACCTTCCTTTTTGCTCAACCACATTTTAGTTGTTTTCTTGTCGGGGACAGATTTTAACACATTACTGACCAGTATTTGTTTAAAACTTCTAGCTTTCCTAAATGTTAGTTGGGGTTTTTTTTTATGCGCAGTCTTTCCTAATACTGGATCACTACGAATCAGGTGCCAGTGTTTGGTCAAAATGCTCCTCACTTTAATATGTTGTGTATTGAACGTGGTTATCATTCTGCACTCATTTGAATTTAAGATGTCTTTGTCTTTCTAGTATTGCTTTTGTTAAAGAGAATTTCTTCGTTTTTCTTTTTTTGGCCTTTGAAATAGCTGAGTCTATGCATTGTTCAGGATAGCCTCTTGCTTTAAAACGTGCGTGTAATGTCTGTAGTTCTACATCACAACTTTCTTTATTGCTGCAGTTTCGAATTGTCCTTAGGCTCTCCCCGTACGGGATGCTGTTGATTAAGTTTTGAGGATGGAAACTTTTGGCATGCAACAAAGTGTTGCCTGCCGTTGGTTTCCGATACAAAACTGTTTCCAATTTTCCTTTGTCAATGTAGATGGTTAAATCAAAAAAAAGTCTCGGGGTGATTCGTCAAGCGGGGGCCGAGAAAAAAAAGGGGGTCCCAAAACGCGTTTTCTCCATGCATTTTTCCATAGGACCTTTAGTCGCAGCTACAGCCCGAACGGCTGAACAGAATTACGTGAAATTTGGCAGAGAGGTAGACATAAGGTCAAGGAAGTGCCTTTTGCAGGTCTGGTGTAAATCTGTTCAGTATTTCCTGAGAAAATAGCATTTAAATGCATATCAATATCTATACGCGCTCACCGTGCGCGCACTGTGCGCGCACCCTGCCGTGCGCAAGCGCAATTCTGATTGGTTGTTAGATGTCGGTAAACATTCGAATCGGTCGAAACCAGGAAGTGTCGGCCGCCATTTTGTCTCTCACAGTCTGAGGGGGTGAAAAAAAAAGGTGGAGAACGTGAAATGGGGGCAGAGTGGACAGTTCCTGACCCCCTAGCCTTGGTCAGGGGGTCACAGAAGGACCCCCAAGGGAGAAAAAAAAAATGTTTTGTTTTTTAAAAAAATCGCGAGGTGTGCGCACCGTGCGCGCACGGCACGCACTGCGATCCGTGGGTGCTCAGTGCGCATAGCGCACCGAGCGCCCACAGCGCATGCACGGTGCGCGCATGGTGAAAAACCTGGAAAAAAAAAATAATAAATACATAACTTAGCATTTCAAAAACCGTACAAATTCACTTAAAAAACCATAGGTTTCACACATGTTATAGTTAGCTGGACATTTCACTCGTAAAAAAACCAATGAAATTCCCCCGTTATAGTTAGTGCAGGCAACTATAACTCACGCGACCGCAATCCTCTGCTGATGACGTCAGATATTACATCACTGATGACATATGTGTCTTTATGAAAAATAAATATTTGTAATATATGTATAGCTAAAGATTAATGGAAGAAGACATGGGTAAATAAGTGTCTAAATAGAGTGATGTAATATCTGACGTCATCAGCAGAGGATTGCGGTCGCGTGAGTTATAGTTGCCTGCACTAACTATAACGGGGGAATTTCATTGTTTTTTTACGAGTGAAATGTCCAGCTAACTATAACATGTGTGAAACCTATGGTTTTTTAAGAGAATATATCTATATATATATAACAGTATATATAACAGTTCCGATAATGGAGAAGGCTGTCAGATAGGGCGGTCCGAGTTGGGGTAATCGGCAGCCCCAATTATAAAACTCCAAACTTTTCTTGTGCAAAAGTAAACACCGACTCCCAGGAGATTTGCAGTTCTAAAGCTTGTTTAATAGACTGCACACAACAACGCGTTTCAGCTTTCGCCTTGTTCACGTTAAAGAAAATACTGTTTGAATAAAGTTAAATACACTTGATTAAGCGCAAAATAGACAACAGACTCAACTAAACCACATAATGGTACAGGGAGATGGTAATATGGCGGCCATCTTAGCCTGGTGCAAAATTCATTCAAAAAAAGGCTTGTAATGTGAAATAGCACTACAAAAATTATAAATAAAACAACAGTGATTAAATTTGATTATCACAGCTCAATAGTGTTTTCAGTAATTATGTGATATTAAATCTGTTTTTGCTTTGTTTTATTATGTAAATTGTCTATAGCATTGTACTTTTCTTTTGCCCACTGGGGCTATATATTTAGGAGGAATTTTGTACATTGATGACTCTATCTGATACAGTAATAGAGATTTGCTTATTAGGCAAGTAATTTTTTTACTAAGGTATCTAGGTTTGAACACCTGTGTTTTGCCCACTAGGGCTATATTAGCGCATTTTGCTTGATGTATATTTATATACGTCTTTTTGTATGATAGGGGGTATGATTTGCTTTTCACATTTACTGAAAACACTAATGAGCTGTGATAATCAAATTTTATCACTGTTGTTTTATTTATAATTTTTGTAGTGCTATTTCACATTACAAGCCTTTTTTTGAATGAATTTTGCACCAGGCTAAGATGGCCGCCATATTACCATCTCCCTGTACCATTATGTGGTTTAGTTGAGTCTGTTGTCTATTTTGCACTTAATCAAGTGTATTTAACTTTATTCAAACAGTATTTTCTTCAACGTGAACAAGGCGAAAGCTGAAACGCGTTGTTGTGTGCAGTCTATTAAACAAGCTTTAGAACTGCAAATCTCCTGGGAGTCCGTGTTTACTTTTGCACAAGAAAAGTTTGGAGTTTTATATATATATATATATATATTTTGTAAACAATGTGCCTTGCGCATAGGAGGTCACTCTACATCGCCTTAGTAAAATGCAGCCTGCTTACTCAGTCCATCTTTAATAGTTTGGTGCCGACGCGTTTCGGGAAGTCAAATCCCTTCTTCATGGGCAGCAGGCAAGTAATGAAAAGCGCACCACGTTTCACTTTCCTTGATTTTATTCATCTATTGGTATGCACGCCCCCAGTGGGCGTAGACGGTTGCCTTATGGAACATTGAGTCCTGTGGTGCGATAAAAGTACATCCTTTAGTAAGGTCATTAATCTTGCTTGCAATTTAAAAAACATTATGAACCTTCGTAGGTAATGAGACCAAGACCACAGGCTTAATTAGCATGTTGCGGTGTACTGTTCAAGTTAAGGAAGTCCTAAACTGCAGTCTCGTAGGCTGGTTTACTTTCTCCCCAGCCTCCGATGGTGCTCCTCCCCACGGCTGGCTGCCGTGTAAAATTTTGTAAACAATGTGCCTTGCGCATAGGAGGTCACTCTACATCGCCTTAGTAAAATGCAGCCTGCTTACTCAGTCCATCTTTAATAGTTTGGTGCCAACGCGTTTCGGGAAGTCAAATCCCTTCTTCATGGGCAGCAGGCAAGTAATGAAAAGCGCACCACGTTTCACTTTCCTTGATTTTATTCATCTATTGGTATGCACGCCCCCAGTGGGCGTAGACGGTTGCCTTATGGAACATTGAGTCCTGTGGTGCGATAAAAGTACATCCTTTAGTAAGGTCATTAATCTTGCTTGCAATTTAAAAAACATTATGAACCTTCGTAGGTAATGAGACCAAGACCACAGGCTTAATTAGCATGTTGCGGTGTACTGTTCAAGTTAAGGAAGTCCCAAACTGCAGTCTCGTAGGCTGGTTTACTTTCTCCCCAGCCTGCGATGGTGCTCCTCCCCACGGCTGGCTGCCGTGTAAAATTTTGTAAACAATGTGCCTTGCGCATAGGAGGTCACTCTACATCGCCTTAGTAAAATGCAGCCTGCTTACTCAGTCCATCTTTAATAGTTTGGTGCCGACGCGTTTCGGGAAGTCAAATCCCTTCTTCATGGGCAGCAGGCAAGTAATGAAAAGCGCACCACGTTTCACTTTCCTTGATTTTATTCATCTATTGGTATGCACGCCCCCAGTGGGCGTAGACGGTTGCCTTATGGAACATTGAGCCCTGTGGTGCGATAAAAGTACATCCTTTAGTAAGGTCATTAATCTTGCTTGCAATTTAAAAAACATTATGAACCTTCGTAGGTAATGAGACCAAGACCACAGGCTTAATTAGCATGTTGCGGTGTACTGTTCAAGTTAAGGAAGTCCCAAACTGCAGTCTCGTAGGCTGGTTTACTTTCTCCCCAGCCTGCGATGGTGCTCCTCCCCACGGCTGGCTGCCGTGAAAAATTTTGTAAACAATGTGCCTTGCGCATAGGAGGTCACTCTACATCGCCTTAGTAAAATGCAGCCTGCTTACTCAGTCCATCTTTAATAGTTTGGTGCCGACGCGTTTCGGGATGTCAAATCCCTTCTTCATGGGCAGCAGGCAAGTAATGAAAAGCGCACCACGTTTCACTTTCCTTGATTTTATTCATCTATTGGTATGCACGCCCCCAGTGGGCGTAGACGGTTGCCTTATGGAACATTGAGTCCTGTGGTGCGATAAAAGTACATCCTTTAGTAAGGTCATTAATCTTGCTTGCAATTTAAAAAACATTATGAACCTTCGTAGGTAATGAGACCAAGACCACAGGCTTAATTAGCATGTTGCGGTGTACTGTTCAAGTTAAGGAAGTCCCAAACTGCAGTCTCGTAGGCTGGTTTACTTTCTCCCCAGCCTGCGATGGTGCTCCTCCCCACGGCTGGCTGCCGTGTAAAATTTTGTAAACAATGTGCCTTGCGCATAGGAGGTCACTCTACATCGCCTTAGTAAAATGCAGCCTGCTTACTCAGTCCATCTTTAATAGTTTGGTGCCGACGCGTTTCGGGAAGTCAAATCCCTTCTTCATGGGCAGCAGGCAAGTAATGAAAAGCGCCCCACGTTTCACTTTTCTTGATTTTATTCATCTATTGGTATGCACGCCCCCAGTGGGCGTAGACGGTTGCCTTATGGAACATTGAGTCCTGTGGTGCGATAAAAGTACATCCTTTAGTAAGGTCATTAATCTTGCTTGCAATTTAAAAAACATTATGAACCTTCGTAGGTAATGAGACCAAGACCACAGGCTTAATTAGCATGTTGCGGTGTACTGTTCAAGTTAAGGAAGTCCCAAACTGCAGTCTCGTAGGCTGGTTTACTTTCTCCCCAGCCTGCGATGGTGCTCCTCCCCATGACTGGCTGCCGTGTAAAATTTTGTAAACAATGTGCCTTGCGCATAGGAGGTCACTCTACATCGCCTTAGTAAAATGCAGCCTGCTTACTCAGTCCATCTTTAATAGTTGGGTGCCGACGCGTTTCGGGAAGTCAAATCCCTTCTTCATGGGCAGCAGGCAAGTAATGAAAAGCGCACCACGTTTCACTTTCCTTGATTTTATTCATCTATTGGTATGCACGCCCCCAGTGGGCGTAGACGGTTGCCTTATGGAACATTGAGTCTTGTGGTGCGATAAAAGTACATCCTTTAGTAAGGCCAGCCGTGGGGAGGAGCACCATCACAGACTGGGGGAGACGTGCAAACCAGCTTGTGAGACTGCAGTTCTGAACTTTCAGGGCTTTGACAGTACAGCACTTCACATGCAAATCAAGCCTGCAATCTTGGTTCCACCTACTAAGGTTAAAAAGGATTATTAATGCAAACTATGTACCTGACCTTACCAAAGGAAAAAGTTTCTCTCGCATGGTAGGACTCAATGTCCCAGAAGGCAATGGATAACACGGCCACTGGGGGCGGTCATACTAATGAAGTAATTAAAGGAAACATCTTTACCACGAGAGTTTCAGTTGCTTGTTTGCTGCCCATGAAGAAGGGATTTGATATCCTGAAACGCGTCGGCAATTTATACTATTTTAAGAGAAACAAGACGGCATGCTGCATTTTACAGAGAAGCAATGTCGAGTGACCTCCCATGCGCAAGGCACATTGTTTGAAAATATATATATATATATATATATATATATATATATATTCCACAAAAATGCCCCTGCATTTAGGAACGCACTCCTCCAGCCAGTGATTTTTCCAAACCTTTATTTTCAAAAGGAGCAGGAACTGCTACTCCGATAATTGCTGTCCTCCTGCCTAACGCGTTTCAGAGCATTGTGCTCTTTCATCAGAGGCATTTGAAAACACACATTGTACAGGCTCCCACAGTTCCCTGCGTGCTTCTGCATTTTATAGGCCTCCGGTGTGCCTTTCTTGTTAGATGTCATTATGATGCACACTGGAACTTGTGGTTTAACTCGCGCCATTTTCTACCCTCCAGTGGGCTGTGTGTAATTCAATCTATAACAAGGACCGATAGCTGCCCTCCAGTGGGCCTCAGAGTGGCATTCCCTGTTCCAAAATTACAAACTGGCTGCGCCGTGATGACATCCCCAATTGAGTCAGGAAAGACGATCCCATTTGAATTTTGGAAGGGCGGTGCGTCTTCCTTATGGCTGACAGTGAATGGGAAAAGCTTCGGATTAAAATGCCTGCTTTCTTTTTGAATAAAATGTTGGTGTTCCAACTTACCTGTGTGGAGTGCGGGCCCATTTGCAGGGCAAATTTGGGTGATATATATATATATATATATATATATATATATATCCACACGAAAAGCAAGTTAGTTGGTGCGCTCTCAGTAAGAAACAGGTAAACAGCGAGGTAGGTAATCCAAGTGTTTAATTCACACTACGCGTTTCGGCGACAAGCCTTGATCACGTGTGACAATGTGCGCTTCAAAAAGTCCTTGATAAAGCATTGAAAATACGAGGTCATCACAATAAAGAAGGGACTACATACAACCACTGGTAGCGGCCATTTTGAATGGTCAAAACAGTAAAAAGCATAATACAGCATTAATACCGACGTAGACATTGCATACTGAAATGAATAAGATAATAAAGGATACAAATTATCAAAAGCAATGTGGACCGCCTACCCAGTTGTGGTCATGTTATTAACAGTCTACGGGCAAGTGCCCAGGTAACCTCCTAGTATGCTAATGTCTCGTGTTAGACTAAAGTAGCTAGAAAGGTCAGCATAATACTCGAATAGTACTGCTTACAAACCTTAAATGTGCCGGTAATGACCTAAGTAAAAAACATTAATGCAGAAGTAGACATTGCATGCTGAAATGAATCAGATAAACAAGAATGCAAATTGTGATCAATGAAACAATGTGGATCGCCTACCCAAGTGTGGGACATCCCTTAGGATACATTGCTCGACCAGAGAGAGGTACCCCTGAGCTTGCAAAAGAGACATACAGGGCTAACATTCAAAGTGAAGAGTAGTCGCCAGAGCAATATATTGAGTGAAATTACTACACACTAAAATCACGAAAATGCGTGAGCATACAAATAGGTCATGCTACTTACAATCTACTGGCAAGTGCCCAGGCAGCCTCCTAGTGTACTAGTGTCTCAGGCTAGACTAAAGCAGCCAGACCGGTCGGCATAATACTCGAATAGTACTACTCATAAACCTTAAAAGTGCAGGTAATGACCTAAGGTCAAAAGGACTTATCTTAAATCAAAAAACGTGCTCGTATGCTTTAGCAAGGAACCGTCAGTGGAGCAGATTGAAGTGATGAGCTAGTGAAGAGTGATACCATGGAGGAAAAGGGTAGGATGCCCGTGCCGGTGAGTCTAAGTGAAGGGCTCCTTCCTTCTCTCCTGTAAAAAATACAAGAAAGGTAAACATGTCAGTGCAATGAATAACATAGCTCATGAAAATTAACAAACTAGTGAAATACAACACATTCACATGGAATAAGAGACGGAATAGTTAAAATGCCAAGAAGCAAAATGCTAAAAATACTGTGGACAGATGAGCATAAAGTCACCCTATGCTGTGAAAATAAAGCAGAAACTAAGAAAATTACTAATAGTAATACTAATAATAGCCTGCTGCAGTCACATAGTTTTCCATACATCTTATTTCAGGTGGATTGACATTTCTTCGTCCATGTTCAACACACCTGGGCTCTTAGTCTGGAAATCTATAATGTACCTGGATTCACGCTGTCTGAGGTTTAGAGTTCTGTCCCCACCTCTAGGATTCCTAGGTTTATGTTCCAGAATACAATAGCTCATATCGTTTATATTGGAACCATGTTTTTCGTAAAAGTGACGGGCAACAGGGTATTTAGGGTCATTGTTGGTAATAGCTCTCAGATGCTCCATCACCCTCTTTTTGGCAGGACATGTAGTACTCCCAATGTACCAGAGACTGCACGTACACTCAATGGCATAGATCACGAAACAGGTACTGCACGTAAGAAATTGTGTGATCCTCTTGGACACCCCTCCATATGTCAGATTGTCTTTAAATGTGCTGTTTCTGCAATCTTTACAATGGCCACATGGGAAAAATCCCATGAGGCCATGTCCAGTACTGGTAGTACGATCAGTGATGCCATTTCTTACTAGGATGTCCCGTATGTTCCTATCTCTCCTGTAGGTTATGCTGGGCCTGTCAGGAACCAGATTGCCAACCACCCCATCAGATTTCAAGATATCCCAATGTTTGGCAAAGATGCGTTGGATTCTGTGCGCATCAGAATTATATGTGAGAATCACACGGACCTCATCAGTATTCTCTTCAGTCGTTTTCTCAACTTTGTCTTTAAGGGTATCATCCCTACTGATCCCTTCTGCGCGTTCCTTCGCTTTTTTGAGAACCCAGTTAGGATAACCTCTGGTTTGGAAACGACTGACAATGTTGTCCCTTTCAGCTAAGTAAGCATCAGAATTGTTGCAGTTTCTCTTAGCCCTCAGCAGCTCCCCGTATGGTATGCTCCATTTGAGAGTGTCAGGGTGGCTGCTGAGGGCATGCAGGATGCTGTTGCCTGCTGTCGCTTTCCGAAAAAGAGTGGTACATATCTTGTTCTGTATTACTTCCAGTCCTACATCCAGAAAGTCAGTTTTGGTGGCATTAATACTCCCAGACAGAACGATATTATAGCTGTTGGTATTCAATTTCAAGATAAATTCCTCAGCTTCACCTCTGGAACCATTCCAGACGATGAACAAGTCATCAATGTAGCGACGCCACATGACAACTTTGTGGAGATCGGTTTCCAGGGTCCTGCTAGCTGTTATTTCTTGCTCCCAGTAGCCCATGAATAGATTGGCGAAACTGGGAGCAAAGCAGGAACCCATGGCAGTACCGTTCACCTGCCTGTAGAGGGCGCCATTAAAGGAAAAAATATTATTTTTGAGACAAAACTCAATCATTTCCATTATCATTTGGCTATGTTCCCTATACCTAATCGGTCTTTGCATCAAAAAGTGCTCACAGGCTTCCATCCCCTGTTGATGGTTGATTATTGTGTACAGGGACTGGACATCCAGCACAATAAAAAGATAGGTAGGCTCCCAGGTCAATTCCTCAATTTTACAAAGAAAATCCTTAGTATCTCTCAAGTAGCTGGGAAGGGATATGACAAATTCCCTTAAAAAATGATCCACATACTTAGAGATGTGTTCACTTACACTCCCTATGGAAGAAACAATAGGGCGACCAGGAGGTCTGACTTTGTCTTTGTGGAGTTTGGGCAGTAAGTACAATATGGGAAGTTTCGGGTGGTCCTTTTTAAGATAACAAAATTCTTCCCAAACTAAGAGGCCCTTGTCCTTCCAATCAGTGAGTTTATCCCAGATGTACGTGATACTCAAGTTATAGATGTCCCAGGATATGGTTATGTAGAAGTTGGTGTCTTGGAGTTGTCTGAGGGCTTCACTAATATAGTAGTCTCTGTCTAAGATAACCACGTTACCCCCCTTGTCTGCCGGGCATATGACTAAAGTAGTGTCACTGGCTAAAGTTTTGAGTGCCTGTCTTTGAGTGTAAGATAAGTTGTTGGTACAACTGCCCGAGTGTTTTTTGCTGAATCTAAGATCAACCAAAGATTTTGCAATGCAGTCCTGGAAAGTGTCAATGCTATCGTGGGGAAGAGGAGGCACAAAAGTAGATTTAACTCTAAAATCAGTACACGCTGCAGCCCCTTGGGTGAGATCCATATCGCTCAAAAACTGAGTGGTGTGGATTTCACTACCATTGGATATGTTGTCTTGTGCTAGTTCAGCCAAAACAAGAAGATTATCAATATCATTGATCATGAGATTATCCATAACATCAGAGTTGGTAATGTCCCTGCCCGGTACATGTTCTTGTCCTTTCAATTTGAACCATTTTTTCAGTTTCAGTTTCCTCACATACTTAAACAAATCAATACGTGTTTCAGTGTAGTTAAAAGGGGAGGACGGACAGAAGGAAAGACCCAAGCATAGGGTTCTCTTTTCTATGTCAGACATGGGCCTTTTGGATAGATTCACTACAGTTAAATTTACCATGTTCATATCCATTAGTAATTTCTGTTGGAGCGTGTTTTTCTGTTTCCCATGGCTCCCCTTCCTTTGTCTGTGTTCCCAACGTTGTTGTAATCTCTTTTTTCTGTTGCGGCGCTTCCCCTGCCTCGTCCTCTTCCTCGTCCCCGGGTTCTCGGTTGTGGATTGTCCCGTGTTGTTTGTCGGTCCCTCTGCAGGACCCGAAACTCCTCTAAAAAGTTGACCTGTCTGATGTTACAATCCTCGCCCGATGTGTTGCCTTCCGACACATCCGATTCAACGTCACTTACAGTGGGGGTGTCTACCACCATGGTGTTATTAGTGGTAGGAATGGTTTTCGTGGAAGTTTCCTGCGTGGTGTACAGGTGGTCGTATTTCTTGCTAAACATCAGGATCCTTCCCTTCTCATAATCTGAGTAATCTCTGTTCATCTTTCTTTGTTTTCTAGACTTAATCTCTTCCTCGTACTTAGTGAGACGATCCTTCATGGGGTCCAGGATTTTCTTAAGGGCATCATTGTCCACCATCTGTTGCAAGTCTGCACTGAGGGCTTTGATCTGTTTCAGGAGCTCTTCCCTGTCCTGCCAAGCATACTTGATCAGTATGCCCATCATGCCTTTAGAGCTTGCAGCTGAGTGTTCCGACCATTCCTCCAGCATTTTGGGGTTGGGGGCCTCGTATGTGGGAGTGATAAAAATTCTTAGTCCTCTCGGCGCCATGTTTTGATCTACATAATTCTGTAGAGAAATCGCCTCCCACCATTTTGACACTTCATTTCTTTTGAGTTTCTCTAGTTTCTTTATTGTATCTTCCAATGGTTGTATCGAAGCGTCCCCTTTATGGGTATTGTCCCCTTTGTTATGCACCCCTGTTTTTCTACTGAATAGGGTTACTGCTGCTGCTCGTCGTTCCGCCTCTTCTTCCATGTTCCAATGTCACTGGGACTTCTCCCCGCTGATTGTTCTCTGTTTTACCACCCCCATACAATGGGGAGTTCCTCCTGCTGTCTGCTCAAAGTGATATAAGTTACTGGACAGATAACCGGAGCCAACTGTTGTAATAGTCCGTACGTTGTATGTGAACTCGAGCGAATAATGCTCGTAACAGTCCCGCTCCTGATATCGGATCAGACTGCGTAATAGTACGCTGATATCCGTGTATCACTTTCTCACCGGGATGTGGATCAAATGCGGATACACCATAGTAGAAAACAGCCCACCCGTGCTGATTGTCGCTGCCCCGAGGGACGAAATACTGCCCGCACCCTCCGATGCGAGAAAATAACCCCCCACTAGGGACGAACAAAAACAGCAAGCAGGCTTACCTTCATACGGGTGATTCAGCAAGTGCCAGTTCCCATCCACAGAGTCACTGACTCTATCCCAGTAGTAGCCACACAGCCGGTCCAAGGTTGCAGTCCTCACGTAAAATCCACCAAAAGAGAAGCTCCTTCCGGATCTGCTGGGACCCTTGAGAGGTGGCGCACACGCCGGCGGAGCACGCCGGCAAAGATAATATCCACACGAAAAGCAAGTTAGTTGGTGCGCTCTCAGTAAGAAACAGGTAAACAGCGAGGTAGGTAATCCAAGTGTTTAATTCACACTACGCGTTTCGGCGACAAGCCTTGATCACGTGTGACAATGTGCGCTTCAAAAAGTCCTTGATAAAGCATTGAAAATACGAGGTCATCACAATAAAGATGCTTTATCAAGGACTTTTTGAAGCGCACATTGTCACACGTGATCAAGGCTTGTCGCCGAAACGCGTAGTGTGAATTAAACACTTGGATTACCTACCTCGCTGTTTACCTGTTTCTTACTGAGAGCGCACCAACTAACTTGCTTTTCGTGTGGATATTATCTTTGCCGACGTGCTCCGCCGGCGTGTGCGCCACCTCTCAAGGGTCCCAGCAGATCCGGAAGGAGCTTCTCTTTTGGTGGATTTTACGTGAGGACTGCAACCTTGGACCGGCTGTGTGGCTACTACTGGGATAGAGTCAGTGACTCTGTGGATGGGAACTGGCACTTGCTGAATCACCCGTATGAAGGTAAGCCTGCTTGCTGTTTTTGTTCGTCCCTAGTGGGGGGTTATTTTCTCGCATCGGAGGGTGCGGGCAGTATTTCATCCCTCGGGGCAGCGACAATCAACACGGGTGGGCTGTTTTCTACTATGGTGTATCCGCATTTGATCCACATCCCGGTGAGAAAGTGATACACGGATATCAGCGTACTATTACGCAGTCTGATCCGATATCAGGAGCGGGACTGTTACGAGCATTATTCGCTCGAGTTCACATACAACGTACGGACTATTACAACAGTTGGCTCCGGTTATCTGTCCAGTAACTTATATCACTTTGAGCAGACAGCAGGAGGAACTCCCCATTGTATGGGGGGGGTAAAACAGAGAACAATCAGCGGGGAGAAGTCCCAGTGACATTGGAACATGGAAGAAGAGGCGGAACGACGAGCAGCAGCAGTAACCCTATTCAGTAGAAAAACAGGGGTGCATAACAAAGGGGACAATACCCATAAAGGGGACGCTTCGATACAACCATTGGAAGATACAATAAAGAAACTAAAGAAACTCAAAAGAAATGAAGTGTCAAAATGGTGGGAGGCGATTTCTCTACAGAATTATGTAGATCAAAACATGGCGCCGAGAGGACTAAGAATTTTTATCACTCCCACATACGAGGCCCCCAACCCCAAAATGCTGGAGGAATGGTCGGAACACTCAGCTGCAAGCTCTAAAGGCATGATGGGCATACTGATCAAGTATGCTTGGCAGGACAGGGAAGAGCTCCTGAAACAGATCAAAGCCCTCAGTGCAGACTTGCAACAGATGGTGGACAATGATGCCCTTAAGAAAATCCTGGACCCCATGAAGGATCGTCTCACTAAGTACGAGGAAGAGATTAAGGCTAGAAAACAAAGAAAGATGAACAGAGATTACTCAGATTATGAGAAGGGAAGGATCCTGACGTTTAGCAAGAAATACGACCACCTGTACACCACGCAGGAAACTTCCACGAAAACCATTCCTACCACTAATAACACCATGGTGGTAGACACCCCCACTGTAAGTGACGTTGAATCGGATGTGTCGGAAGGCAACACATCGGGCGAGGATTGTAACATCAGACAGGTCAATTTTTTAGAGGAGTTTCGGGTCCTGCAGAGGGACCGACAAACAACACGGGACAATCCACAACCGAGAACCAGGGGACGAGGAAGAGGACGAGGCAGGGGAAGCGCCGCAACAGAAAAAAGAGATTACAACAACGTTGGGAACACAGACAAAGGAAGGGGAGCCATGGGAAACAGAAAAACACGCTCCAACAGAAATTACTAATGGATATGAACATGGTAAATTTAACTGTAGTGAATCTATCCAAAAGGCCCATGTCTGACATAGAAAAGAGAACCCTATGCTTGGGTCTTTCCTTCTGTCCGTCCTCCCCTTTTAACTACACTGAAACACGTATTGATTTGTTTAAGTATGTGAGGAAACTGAAACTGAAAAAATGGTTCAAATTGAAAGGACAAGAACATATACCGGGCAGGGACATTACCAACTCTGATGTTATGGATAATCTCATGATCAATGATATTGATAATCTTCTTGTTTTGGCTGAACTAGCACAAGACAACATATCCAATGGTAGTGAAATCCACACCACTCAGTTTTTGAGCGATATGGATCTCACCCAAGGGGCTGCAGCATGTACTGATTTTAGAGTTAAATCTACTTTTGTGCCTCCTCTTCCCCACGATAGCATTGACACTTTCCAGGACTGCATTGCAAAATCTTTGGTTGATCTTAGATTCAGCAAAAAACACTCGGGCAGTTGTACCAACAACTTATCTTACACTCAAAGACAGGCACTCAAAACTTTAGCCAGTGACACTACTTTAGTCATACGCCCGGCAGACAAGGGGGGTAACGTGGTTATCTTAGACAGAGACTACTATATTAGTGAAGCCCTCAGACAACTCCAAGACACCAACTTCTACATAACCATATCCTGGGACATCTATAACTTGAGTATCACGTACATCTGGGATAAACTCACTGATTGGAAGGACAAGGGCCTCTTAGTTTGGGAAGAATTTTGTTATCTTAAAAGGGACCACCCGAAACTTCCCATATTGTACTTACTGCCCAAACTCCACAAAGACAAAGTCAGACCTCCTGGTCGCCCTATTGTTTCTTCCATAGGGAGTGTAAGTGAACACATCTCTAAGTATGTGGATCATTTTTTAAGGGAATTTGTCATATCCCTTCCCAGCTACTTGAGAGATACTAAGGATTTTCTTTGTAAAATTGAGGAATTGACCTGGGAGCCTACCTATCTTTTTATTGTGCTGGATGTCCAGTCCCTGTACACAATAATCAACCATCAACAGGGGATGGAAGCCTGTGAGCACTTTTTGATGCAAAGACCGATTAGGTATAGGGAACATAGCCAAATGATAATGGAAATGATTGAGTTTTGTCTCAAAAATAATATTTTTTCCTTTAATGGCGCCCTCTACAGGCAGGTGAACGGTACTGCCATGGGTTCCTGCTTTGCTCCCAGTTTCGCCAATCTATTCATGGGCTACTGGGAGCAAGAAATAACAGCTAGCAGGACCCTGGAAACCGATCTCCACAAAGTTGTCATGTGGCGTCGCTACATTGATGACTTGTTCATCGTCTGGAATGGTTCCAGAGGTGAAGCTGAGGAATTTATCTTGAAATTGAATACCAACAGCTATAATATCGTTCTGTCTGGGAGTATTAATGCCACCAAAACTGACTTTCTGGATGTAGGACTGGAAGTAATACAGAACAAGATATGTACCACTCTTTTTCGGAAAGCGACAGCAGGCAACAGCATCCTGCATGCCCTCAGCAGCCACCCTGACACTCTCAAATGGAGCATACCATACGGGGAGCTGCTGAGGGCTAAGAGAAACTGCAACAATTCTGATGCCTACTTAGCTGAAAGGGACAACATTGTCAGTCGTTTCCAAACCAGAGGTTATCCTAACTGGGTTCTCAAAAAAGCGAAGGAACGCGCAGAAGGGATCAGTAGGGATGATACCCTTAAAGACAAAGTTGAGAAAACGACTGAAGAGAATACTGATGAGGTCCGTGTGATTCTCACATATAATTCTGATGCGCACAGAATCCAACGCATCTTTGCCAAACATTGGGATATCTTGAAATCTGATGGGGTGGTTGGCAATCTGGTTCCTGACAGGCCCAGCATAACCTACAGGAGAGATAGGAACATACGGGACATCCTAGTAAGAAATGACATCACTGATCGTACTACCAGTACTGGACATGGCCTCATGGGATTTTTCCCATGTGGCCATTGTAAAGCTTGCAGAAACAGCACATTTAAAGACAATCTGACATATGGAGGGGTGTCCAAGAGGATCACACAATTTCTTACGTGCAGTACCTGTTTCGTGATCTATGCCATTGAGTGTACGTGCAGTCTCTGGTACATTGGGAGTACTACATGTCCTGCCAAAAAGAGGGTGATGGAACATCTGAGAGCTATTACCAACAATGACCCTAAATACCCTGTTGCCCGTCACTTTTACGAAAAACATGGTTCCAATATAAACGATATGAGCTATTGTATTCTGGAACATATACCTAGGAATCCTAGAGGTGGGGACAGAACTCTAAACCTCAGACAGCGTGAATCCAGGTACATTATAGATTTCCAGACTAAGAGCCCAGGTGGGTTGAACATGGACGAAGAAATGTCAATCCACCTGAAATAAGATGTATGGAAAACTATGTGACTGCAGCAGGCTATTATTAGTATTACTATTAGTAATTTTCTTAGTTTCTGCTTTATTTTCACAGCATAGGGTGACTTTATGCTCATCTGTCCACAGTATTTTTAGCATTTTGCTTCTTGGCATTTTAACTATTCCGTCTCTTATTCCATGTGAATGTGTTGTATTTCACTAGTTTGTTAATTTTCATGAGCTATGTTATTCATTGCACTGACATGTTTACCTTTCTTGTATTTTTTACAGGAGAGAAGGAAGGAGCCCTTCACTTAGACTCACCGGCACGGGCATCCTACCCTTTTCCTCCATGGTATCACTCTTCACTAGCTCATCACTTCAATCTGCTCCACTGACGGTTCCTTGCTAAAGCATACGAGCACGTTTTTTGATTTAAGATAAGTCCTTTTGACCTTAGGTTATTACCTGCACTTTTAAGGTTTATGAGTAGTACTATTCGAGTATTATGCCGACCGGTCTCGCTGCTTTAGTCTAGCCTGAGACACTAGTACACTAGGAGGCTGCCTGGGCACTTGCCCGTAGACTGTAAGTAACATGACCTATTTGTATGCTCACGCATTTTCGTGATTTTAGTGTGTAGTAATTTCACTCAATATATTGCTTTGGCGACTACTCTTCACTTTGAATGTTAGCCCTGTATGTCTCTTTTGCAAGCTCAGGGGTACCTCTCTCTGGTCGAGCAATGTATCCTAAGGGATGTCCCACACTTGGGTAGGCGATCCACATTGTTTCATTGATCACAATTTGCATTCTTGTTTATCTGATTCATTTCAGCATGCAATGTCTACTTCTGCATTAATGTTTTTTACTTAGGTCATTACCGGCACATTTAAGGTTTGTAAGCAGTACTATTCGAGTATTATGCTGACCTTTCTAGCTACTTTAGTCTAACACGAGACATTAGCATACTAGGAGGTTACCTGGGCACTTGCCCGTAGACTGTTAATAACATGACCACAACTGGGTAGGCGGTCCACATTGCTTTTGATAATTTGTATCCTTTATTATCTTATTCATTTCAGTATGCAATGTCTACGTCGGTATTAATGCTGTATTATGCTTTTTACTGTTTTGACCATTCAAAGATGGCCGCTACCAGTGGTTGTATGTAGTCCCTTCTTTATTGTGATGACCTCGTATTTTCAATGCTTTATCAAGGACTTTTTGAAGCGCACATTGTCACACGTGATCAAGGCTTGTCGCCGAAACGCGTAGTGTGAATTAAACACTTGGATTACCTACCTCGCTGTTTACCTGTTTCTTACTGAGAGCGCACCAACTAACTTGCTTTTCGTGTGGATATTATCTTTGCCGGCGTGCTCCGCCGGCGTGTGCGCCACCTCTCAAGGGTCCCAGCAGATCCGAAGGAGCTTCTCTTTTGGTGGATATATATATATATATATATATATAAATTGGAAAAGCGGATTTAGGCATAATGCATTTCGACATAATCATCTTCTTCAGATGCCGCCGCCACATTGAAACAGCCCCACGCTTCCGCTTTTAAATCAGTCTGCAGTCCTCCCATGATTGGAGGATCACACCTCCCCTGTCATGTGCTCACTCACCTGCTGCATTACAGTAAGTCCTACAACTCCCAGAATGCATCTTTTCTGGGTAGATGGTACGAGGGGAATCTTGATAAAAAAAATACCATGTGGAAATAGTGTGCTGCAGAACAAGGCGCGCTGTCTCTGATGTGATTAATTTCCTCCGGCCTCATCGAGTCC
Organism: Triturus cristatus; assembly: GCF_964204655.1. Taxonomy (NCBI): domain Eukaryota; kingdom Metazoa; phylum Chordata; class Amphibia; order Caudata; family Salamandridae; genus Triturus; species Triturus cristatus. Next base: position 518,711,138 of record NC_140582.1, on the reverse strand, counting down.
CCGCAAATGTTCCAACCTCAGTGACACACCCCAGCCGGGTCATGGGCTGACTTCAATGACCCCAACCACCTCGTGAAATCACGAGCTGCCTGCTGACAGTGTCCCTTGCTTGGCCAGTGCTTAGAGAGGTGGGCTGGAGCAATCCGATACCTTGGATGGAAAAACAAACTGCTTGCGCAGACACCAGTGATGCCTCCAGCCAACTTTGTAAAACGGGGCCCCTTAACGCGTCTCTGGCTGACGCGAAAATATGCACAGGAACCTCCAGCGAAGCAGAAGGAAGGGGCCACATGGGGTAACAGAAGAAAGCCTTTAATTGGAAAAGCGGATTTAGGCAAAATGCATTTTGACATAATCGTCTTCCAGATGCTGTCGCCACATTGAAACAGCCCCACGCCTCCGCTTTTAAATCAGTCTGCAGTCCTCCCATGATCGGACGATCACATCTCCCCTGTCATGTGCCCATTCACCTACTGAATTACGGTAAGTCCTACAGCTCCCAGAATGCATCTTTTCTGGGTAGATGGAACGAGGGGACGCTTGATAAAATAAATACCATGTGGAAATAGTGTGCTGCAGAACAAGGCGCGCTGTCTCTGATGTGAATAATTTCCTCCGGCCTCATCGAGTCCCCGCAAATGTTCCAACCTTAGTGACACAGCTCAGCCGGGTCATGGGCTGACTTCAATGACCCCAACCACCTCGTGAAATCACGAGCTGCCGGCTGACAGTGTCCCTTGCTTGGCCAATGCTTAGAGAGGTGGGCTGGAGCAATCCGATACCTTGGATGGAAAAACAAACTGCTTGCGCAGACACCAGTGATGCCTCCAGCCAACTTTGTAAAATGGGGCCCTTTAACGCGTCTCTGGCTGACGCGAAAATATGCACAGGAACCTCCAGCGAAGCAGAAGGAAGGGGCCACATGGGGTAACAGAAGAAAGCCTTTAATTGGAAAAGCGGATTTAGGCAAAATGCATTTTGACAATCGTCTTCCAGATGCTGCCGCCACATTGAAACAGCCCCACGCCTCCGCTTTTAAATCAGTCTGCAGACCTCCCATGATTGGACAATCACACCTCCCCTGTCATGTGCCCATTCACCTACTGAATAACGGTAAGTCCTACAGCTCCCAGAATGCATCTTTTCTGGGTAGATGGAACGAGGGGACGCTTGATAAAATAAATACCATGTGGAAATAGTGTGCTGCAGAACAGGGCGCGCTGTCTCTGATGTGAATAATTTCCTCCGGCCTCATCGAGTCCCCGCAATATAAATAAATATATATATTTATATAGTGATATATATATATATATATATATAGAGAGAGAGAGAGAGAGAGAGAGAGAGTCACTGAAAAAGAAATGGTTAAAGTAACGTTTTAGTTAGCTGTGAAGAAAAGATTCAGTTTTGTTTTTAAAAAAACATAGAAATTCACTGAAAAAACACAAAGGTTAAAGTGAAACTATAATTGGGTGAATCTATCACCTACAACATTGATATTTTGAACTAAAAAAAAATCACAGAAATTCACCAGATATTGTAAGCAGTGCTAACTATAACTTTTGCCCCTGCCAACACTGCTTATGACCTCACATATGATATCCCTCATGACATATTCTATGAAATCATGTATGACATCACTCATGACATCTCAAATGACATCATTAATAGCATCACTGAAGACATCATCCAAGCTTCTTTTGTACACTTTGTTCTATAAATGAGTATACCATTAGTGTAAGGGCACAATATCTTAGGATAATATAAAGTGTCTTTACTTCTATCAGACATACACCCACCACAGGTAAGGCTAGCTAGTGTGATTTGCAACATTACCCTTATACCATACACTTCATTGGCAGCCAAGTTCATGTTGACTGTAAGCCACAGATGAAAGGGTAACCTATCCTGCACACAGTGTTCAATCTGTAGGATTCACCTTCCTTCGTCCTGGCAAAAGCAAATTTGCACTCCGATGTAGCTTGCATCAAAATAGATTTATTCCACAGACTTTGTAGGATTGGCACACCGCTCCCAACACGTTTCGGCAAATATGTCTCCTTGATCAAGGGGAAATTGTTGGAAATGGGTTGGTGCTGGTGATTTTCCTCTATTTTAAAAGTTCAACAAGTCTTCTTGGGTTGTGTAATGATTTACCGGTTTGTCAGTAAATTCTTGAGAAATGGGATGAGTTTCTGCTGTTCATTTGGGTTTCCGAAATTCAGTGAGAATTTTATAAAATTCTTCAATTGCACATTTAGCATTTTTAATTTTGTTTGAATACTACCTTTTGTCAGCTTTTTTGATTGTTGACTTGTATATTCAGTTAGGTTTGTGTAGGTGAAGTTTGTCTTGATTGTTATTTGTTTTGAGCCAGGCGAGTCAGAGCATTCAAGCTGTAGTTTTATCTTTTTTTGTTCTGCATTCATCCAAGATGCTTGCTTTATTTTGTCTTGTTTTGTTGTTTTCAGTGGTATTAGGATATCAAAAGCTTCCTTGAACCACTGATAGAGTTTTAAATGGAATTTAGTGTGTTTAGGTCTTTGTTAGATGTTAGTTGTGCTTCAACATATTCTAAATTGAGTTTGTTCCATGGTCAATATATGATTGCATGTAAGGTAGCCTAAGGTGTGGTGATATGTCATGTTTTGTGTTTGCAAGCTACCAGATGGTGGTCTGACTATGTGGCTAGAGTAATCCTGTGAAAGGCAACTATTTATTGATTTGTAAAAATTACATTTAGGATGTGTTCAGCAATGTATGTGGGTTTTTGGACGATTTGATGTAGTTTCAGTGTGTCTCGGCCACTGATTATAGTTCTTGGATGGGGCATATTGGGTTTGTCAAACCATATTTTTAGGGTACTAAGAATACATAGATTGGAGTGTAGTGTAAGATTTGAAAACCGTGTCTAGACACATGTCTGGGAGTGTTGCATTGCTATGTGGTGGTCTGTAATGAAGAAGAATGTTGCATCAAGAAGTTGGTGTAGAGTTGCATATTGTGATGAGAGCTTCACAACCTTGTATGGAAATGCCATCAGCTTTAGTGTGATTTATTGTTTCCTTGACTATTACAGCTAGTCTGCCTCCTCTTTTACCTCCTTGATTTTGCATGTTAGTTTGATAGCTTGGAGAAACAGCTTCATTCAACACTTGAGCCATGTCATCTCCCAACCATGATTGAGTCATGAAGAGTAAGTCAGGTTATGTCAGTGAGTAGGCTGTAGATGTGGTGTTTGTTTTTAGAGAGTGATCGAGCATGTTTTGGTGGTGGTGTGACTTTGTTTTCTAGAAGAGTGTGTAGTATTCTTTGAACTCTTAGCATGTGTATTAGTAGTGTTGGTATTGACTGTATCAGGAAAGCAATAGTGTTATTTGTTTATATTGTGATCCTCGACCAACAGGCTGAGGAAGCATAATGTTGGGTCTGTGTGTGTGCAGGTGGTATCAATGGTGGTTGAGAGTTAATTGGTGGGTTGTGTTGTTTTTGTAGGGTAGTCTTGTTGTGTAATAGACAAGGAAATGCAAAGTTGTGAAGAATGGTATGTTGTTTATTTCATTTGCATCCTTTTAGGGTGGAAGATGTATGGGTTAAGGGTGGAGGCTCTAAATTGTGCAATGGATGGGAGGTGGGTGAATGAATGTTATTGTGTTTGGGTGTTCCTGATAAGTGTTGTTGAAGATAGAACATTGGGAGTAAAATTGGTTTAGAATCTGTATTATTTATTTGTACAGTCATGAGGGTGGGATGGGGTGTTTGTTTTCATTGTGTTTTGGAATGTATTATGTAATTGTGTGTGTGATATTTTGATGTGCTGGCATGAGTGTTATGTTCTGTTTTTGTGAAGTAGTGAGATGGATAATGATGTAGTGATTTTCTATGAAGGATTTGGATGTAAAATACTGTTGGTGATTGGGAGTTGAATTGTAAAGGGGGTTGTGGTGTGCGTTGGGGGAGAGTGTACGTGGTCTGTAAGAGGAGATAGATAGGAGTTATGAGTGTTTGTAATAGATTTGTTAGGAGGAAGAAGTAATATATTCTGTGGAGTAGAGCTTGGTTGTATTCTGTTGGTAAAAAGAGGAAGAGGGTGTTGGTGGATGATATGTGAGAGGGTTGAATATAAGATTGGTGATGGTGGAAAGGGGTCTGGTAGGAGTAAGTAGCTAGACTTGTGTATGAACAGGCAGTGTGTATTTAAAGGGATCAAGGTTAAGTATAACTTGTGTTTGTGATTAGTCGATTTGATAGTGGTATAGGACAGAGTGGAGGTTTGCCAGAGAGTGAAGGTTCCATTGTGTGGCAGTAAGGGTACAAGGGAGAATAGATGTGGTTTATGGGGTTTTATAGTGGTTGCTGAGAGATTGAAATGTTAGAGTTTGCATGTTGTAAATGAGAAGTGTGTATTTGCAGAGTATTTGCGGGTTTGTTTGAGGATGTGGATGGCATAAGGTAGTTGCAGGTAAATGGAAAAATATGGCAGCATTTATGCCAGCCTGAACAGACCCAAACAGGCCCTTGTCCTCTCCATGTTTAGCCTCAACACCCGGGCTGAGACACCTCAACCCTTAAGGTTAAATAGCTCTAGGTCAGGTGACCTTGCTCCAATGAGAACCCTAGACCTAACATCATCCAATCAGAATCCTAGTCGTAAACCCTTAAGGCAATGGGAGCCCCGGCTCTACTAACCAATCACATCCCTGGTCCTAGCAACCAATCAAAACCCAAGCCCTAAGCTCTAGGTTCAATAAAAACCCTAGCATTAAAAATCAATTCAAAATCCTAGACCTTTCAGTCAATCAAATCCCAAGCCCCAAACCCAATAGAATAACTTGCCCTCAAAATCAAACAGAACCCTACTCTATCAGCCTCAAACCTTAACCCCTTCACTGCTAGGTCTTTCCCCCCCTTTGCTAAGCCTTTTTTGGGCTATTTGGGGTAGTACGTGCTTAGGCCCCTGTAACTTTTTGACCACATAAGGTATCCACGCCAAATTTGCGTCCTTTTCTTCCAACATCATGGGGATTCTAAAGGCACCCAGGGTTTGTGGATTCCCCTGGAGGTGTCCCAGAAATTGGCCAAAATACAGCAAAATATTGTTTTTTTGGGGAAAAATGGGAAAAACGGGCTGCAAATGAAAGCGTCTGGGTTTTCCCTGCAAAATGGTATCAAAAAAGGGTTTGTGTGGCTGAAATCACCATTTTCCCAGCTTTTAGGCAATGACAGACTTTTGTCAGACAACCAACATTTTTTACACAGTTTTGGCATTTGTCTGGGACATAGCCTATTATTGCTGTTTTTTGTGCTTTCAACCTCCTTCCAGTTAATGGTAGAAATGGGTGTGAAAGCAATAATGGATCCTGGAAAGCTATACATTTTGAAAAAGTAGACATCATTTTGAATTCAGCAAGGGGTCATTTGTCTAGATCCATCAAGGTTTCTTTGTAGAAACTGGCAGTTAAATGTAGGAAAAATTGAAAATTAGTTGAAAAAAACAGCCTTTTGTGTCACCGTTTTCACCTGTAAATTCTTCTAATTATGACAGCTCTTTGAAAGCAATATACTATTACATCCGCTGGATCTTCCTGGTTGTGGGGATATATAGGACTTATAGGTTCACCAAGAACCCGACGAACCCAGAGTCAAAAACTGAGCAGCAATTTGCAATGGCTTTTTATTATGTACCGGGTATAATGCAATTATTGTGGCAAAATGTATACATGGAAAAATCGGTATGAAAGACACCTATGTATTTCTGAAATGGGAACAAATTATAGAGTTTAGAAACAGTAGATATTTGCACATTTTCGAAATTGGGAATACTCATACTAGCATGAGAATTATCGGTCATTTTTTAAAATGACTTCTTTTTTACACAATGTCTTTCATTTGGAAGGCAGAAATGCATCAAAAATCAATAGGTAATAACAGTTGCTTTACAGATCTGAATTACCCTAAGTCTCCTGATAAAAATGGTACCTCACTTGTGTGGGTAAGCATAGTTCCCACGACAGGAAATGGCTCAAAACCAAATGTGAACACACCACATTTTCACAATGAAAATTTACCCTTTTTTTGCGAAGTGCCTAGTTGTAGTTTTTGAACCATAACTCTGCCGGCACCTAGGGAAACCTAGCAAACCTATACATTTTCGAAAACTAGACACCCAGGGAAATCCAGGATGGGGTGACTAGACTGCCTCCCACCAGATTCTGTTACCCAGAATCCCTCGCAAACCTAAAGAATTGTTTTAAAAAAACACATTTTTCCCACATTTCTGTGTTGGAAAGTTCTGGAATCTTCATGGATCCACAAATTTCCACCTGCCCCGCGTTCCCCAAAGCCTTCCAAGAAAAATGGTACCTCACTTGTGTGGGTCGGCCTAGTGCCCGTGACAGGAACTGGCGCAAAACGTAACGTGGACACACCTCAATTTTGCAGTGAAAAATGACCCTTTTTTGGCAAAGTGCCTAGCTGTCGATTTTGAACCATAGCTCTGCCGGCACCTAGGGAAACCTAGCAAACCTATACATTTTTGAAAACTAGACACCCAGGGGAATCCAGGATGGGGTGACTTAGCTGCCTTCCACCAGGTTCTGTTACCCAGAATCCCTTGCAAACCTAAACAATTGTAAACAAAAAACACATTTTCTCCACATTTCTGTGGTGGAAAGTTCTGGAATCTGTGTGGATCCACAAATTTCCACCCACCCTGCGTTCCCCAAAGTCTTCCAAGAAAAATGGTTCCTCACTTGTGTGGGTCGGCCTGGTGCCCGCAACAGGAAGTGACTCAAAACGCAACGTGGTCACACCTCAATTTTGCTGTGAAAAATGACCCTTTTTTGACAAAGTGCCTAGCTGTAGTTTTTGAACCCTAGCTCTGCCGGCACCTAGGGAAACCAAGCAAACCTATACATTTTTGAAAACTAGACACCCAGGGGAATCCAGGATGGGGTGACTTGACTGCCTCCCACCAGGTTCTGTTACCCAGAATCCCTTGCAAATTAAAAAAATTGTCAAAAAAACCCATTTTCCCCACATTTCTGTGGTGGAAAGTTCTGGAATCTGCGTGGATCCACAAATTTCCACCCACCCCATATTTCCTAAAGTCTTCCGAGAAAAATGGTACCTCACTTGTGTGGGTCGGCCTAGTGCCCGCGACAGGAAACGGCGCAAAACGCAACGTGGTCACATCTTCATTTCGCAGTGAAAATTACCCTTTTTTGGCAAAGTGCCTAGCTGTAGTTTTTGAACCCTAGCTCTACTGGCACCTAGGAAAACCTAGCAAACCTATACATTTTTGAAAACTAGACACCCAGGGAAATCCAGAATGGGGTGACTTGACTGCCTCCCACCAGGTTCTGTTACCCAGAATCCCTTGCAGACCCAGGGGATTGCTGGGTTGTGGGAAATTTGTGTGAGCCTGGTGATGCCACACTTTCCCACAAATAAATGTGTGAAAAAAGTGATTTTCTTCAGCTAAAATTGAGGTTTGCAGGGGATTCTGGGTTGGAAACGTTGAGGGATCCACGCAAGCCATACCTCCCTAGAAGCCCCCAGGTGTCTAGGTTTCAGAAATGTGTGCGTTGGTAGGTTTCCCTAGATGGCCGCCGAGCACAGGGCCAAAAACACAGGTGACCCCCCCTTGCAAAACCAGGTAGTTTTGAGATAGGCAATTTTGATGTCGCCTCACTATGTTTTGGGCCCTTGTCTGTCGTGGGTACTTGGGCCTTCCACACAAGTGAGGCCCCATTTTTATTGAGAGACCTGGGGGAACGCTGGGTGGTAGGAAATTTGTGTGAGCCTGGTGATGCCACACTTTCCCACAAATAAATGTGTGAAAAAAGTGATTCTCTTCAGCTAAAATTGAGGTTTGCAGGGGATTCTGGGTAAGGAAACGTTGGGGGATCCACGCAAGCCATACCTCCTTGGAAGCCCCCGGGTGTCTACTTTTCAGAAATGTGCGGGTTTGGTAGGTTTCCGTATATGGCCGCCGAGCACGGGGCCAAAAACACAGGTGACCCCCCCTTGCAAAACCAGATCGTTTTGACATAATTAATTGTTTATTTCTGCAGCAAGAGAATTTTGGCAGAATATTGTAAGGAAAATGTGACAGACATTTTGAGGTTTGCAGGACATTGTGGATAAAATAACTTGTTGGAATTCACAAGAGAGACATTACCATGTACTCCTATGGGTGTACGACAATATCTACAGTTGGTAGGTTATTCTTAGATGGAATGTACACCTTGGCAGAGAGACTAAAAAGACAAAGATTCCTGCACAGCCATCTATTCCTCAAACACACACACATACTGGTTGGATTTGGCACGAGGGCGAGTGATGGTTCAGTATATAAAAGTTTATTAACAAGAGATTTCACAAAAATGAAATGCACTGTCAATAATTAAATGGACAAAAAACCGAACCAGTGACTCGCAGCTTGTGAACTGTAAAGCCACGGCAAGGCACCAACCGCTTTACAGGCCATTCACACACCTTTCATACGTGATACACACAAGACCGTTCACACCACCAGGCACGAAACCAACACATCACAACATTCACAAAAAGGGACAAGGTACACCCTGCTTCAGAAAGACAAAAAAGACAAATATTACTGCACAGTCATCTGTTCCTCAAGCACACACACATACTGGTTGGATTTGGCCCGAGGGTGAGTGATGGTTCAGTATATACAACTGTATTAGCAAGTGATTTCACAAAAATGAAATGCACTGTTAATAATTGAAAGGACGAGAAACTGAACCATTGACTCACAGCTCGTGAGCTGTAAAGCCACGACAAGGCACCAACCTCTTTACAGGCCATTCATACACCTTTCATACAAAACCATTCACACTGTCAGCTACGTGCCCAGCCCATTACAGCACTCACACCAGCAGACTGCGCCATTTAAGGGCCCATCACTTTCACACGCCCACATTCCTGACACAGCAACTACACAAACTGATGGATTGCGTGGAGTGGCGCTCAACTAGCAGTGTGTGTAGTGACCAGCAGCAAGTCACTACTCACACACCGCCAGCCAAGCGCCAGTCCACGCACACCACCAGCCAAGCACCAGTCCACGCACACCGCCAGCCAAGCACCAGTCCACGCACACCACCAGCCAGGCACCAGTCCACACACACCGCCAGCCAAGCGCCAGTCCACGCACACCGCCAGCCAAGCGCCAGTCCATGCACAATGCCAGCCAAGTGCCAATCCACCTCCACAGCCAGCCAAGCATCAGTCCACGCACACCGCCAGCCAAGCAACAGTCCACGCACAACACCAGCCAAGCGCCAATCCACGCACACCGCCAGCCAAGCACCAGTCAACGCACACCGCCAGCCAAGCGCTAGTCCACGCACACCGCCAGCCAAGCACCAGCCTACCCACACCGCCATCACATTAAGGATTTTTTATACAAAGAAAAAACCACAAACAAATTGCAAATAGATACAAATCTACTAACACAAAATCTGAAACTAAATACATTGCACTAATGCCAACCTTGAAACAGAATACTTTTTTTAAACAATACAGACCAGGCAGTTCACTTTACTACTCATGGATGTTCCCAAAAATTATTTTGCGTGTGGTATGCTCTAAAACAAGCAGGCACACACAGCCCAGGGTTAGAAGGACACTCGGGCAGAAAAGACTCCTTCCGCAAACCTCTTCGCCAACAGACTCAACATCTCCTAGTGGGAAAGTCTTTTGAAGATGTGGGAGGAATGTAATCAGGAAAGTGGCGATCTTTCAATCGAGCCACATCCTCCACCACTCCAACTCTAGGAACACTTGCCTGTTCCACAACAACAAGGCTGCCTATCACAGAGTGCTGAAACTGAACAAATGTTAACTTTGATGCAGGAGAACACTCCTTGAACACAACAAAAGCTTTGAAAGTTGCTAAGTTGAAGAGATGGATGGCCAACTTCTTATAGCAAACTTAAGCCTTACGAATAGCAGTGTAAGGTTCCAACCTCTGATCTACTCTGTCAACACCACCCATGTGCTTATTGTAGTCTACAATGCACAAAGGTTTGCACACTTCAGCAACCTGACCCCAAACAGGCACAGGTGAAGTACTCTCATCATGGATGGTAGTCAGCATGTGCACATCCCTCCTGTGCACAAATTTCACAGCTAGGAGTTCATCACTATGCAAGGAACTGCACTGTCCCCTCTGAAGTTTTTTGCAAACAAGCTCTTTTGGATAACCTTTACGGTTAGAGCGGATTGTGCCACATGCAAAAGTGTCCACTTTAAACATTTCCTTAAACAATTGCACAGCAGTGTAGAAGTTTTCAAGGTACAAATTGTGGCTTCTGTTAAACAGTCTTCTAGCAAGATCCCACACAATTTTCTCTGAAACTCCAAAAGTGGATAGACAACCAGGGGGGTCAATAGTGGAATCTCTACCAGTGTACACACGGAAATTAAAAACATATCCTGTCCTACTCTCAGACAACATATACAGCTTAATTCCATAGTGTGCCCTCTTGCTAGGGATGTACTGCCTAAAAACCAAATGGCCCTTGAACAAGACCAAAGACTCATCAATAGATATTTCTTTCCCTGGAGTATAGATCTCTGAAAATCAATCTACAAAGTGGTCAAGAGCAGGCCGAATCTTAAAAAGACGGTCACAGTCAGGGTGAATACGTGGCAACGCCAAGGAATTAGCAACAAAATGCAGCATACGTAGCAAAAGTAAATACCGATCACGAGTCATAACTGCAGGAAATATGGCTGTTGCCATTAAGGGACTGGTAGACCAATATGAAGCCAGGGACAGCTTCCTTATCAAACCCATCAATAAAGTCAAACCCCAAAACTTCTTAATCTCTTCTAGATTTGTGGGAGTCCACCAGGTAGCTCTAGAGTGGGGCCTAAGTTTGTCACTGTTGTCCCTCAAAAATTGTTCAGCATACAAATTAGTCTGCTCAACAATCTCACCCAAAAATACATCATCCATAAACAACTGAAAAAACTGTATAGGCAAAACAATGTCACAATCCACTCTACACCCTGCATCACCGCTAAAGGCAGGCAACACTGGCTGCACCATATTTGGATCAACCCAGAGTCCAGCACTTCCAGTAGGAAGCCTAGCAGCTTCAGGCTGCAATCCAGATGCCTCTTGCACCATAGGCACAGCAGTATCCTCCTCTAAAACAGGCACTTCATCCACACTGAGAGTATCTTCATCCACACCAAGAGTACCTTCATCTGCACTGAGAGAAGCTTCATCATTCGATGATTCCATGTTGAGAGAAAACTCACTGCCTGAATCTTCCCCTCCTCCTCTCCCTCAGACGCACTGTCAGTCTCATAATCCTGCTCAGAGGAAGATTCAAGAAGCATACCAACCACCTGCTGAGCAGTCATTCTACGGCTAGCCATAATGCTTACTAATAAAGGTAACTTGTCAAACAAGTCAACAACAACAAACACTTTGTAAAATAAGTAATAAACAAAATGCACCTTTATCAGAAATACCTATATACTCCAAAACGATACCACTCACTTGCCAGAAGCAGCTAAACTCATCACCACCTACTCTGCACAGACGCAGTATGGATCAACAATATCCCACTAAAAAAGAAAGAGAAAAGAAAATTACACATAAGACAATGCAAAACACATCGCAAAGAATTTCATGCTCAAAGCACTAACTAAATATGCTGCCATTATGACACCACTTACAAAAAAAATTCATTCATACATTACAATATGACTCATTTGGAGTAAATACAACAAAAATGTTTTTCTTACCAAAAAAATGCAACTACGCAAAACTGCAGAACAACCACTGTCGAAACCGCAAACAGGAATCAAAAGCTTTACACTAGATTAAAAAGGAGAAAAAAACATTACAATCACATATGTAAGGGTGGGCGTAGTGGGCGTAGTGGGGCTACGTGAAGCAGCACGTAGTGTGCCCAAATCTACGCACACTACGTGCTTCGCGTAGCCCCACTACGCGCCACCCGCCTCCCGCCCGCCCTCCTTTTAAATCAAACCCCCGCATTTACAATAAATACTAAATTAAAGAAACTTACTTGAAACGCGGCGTCTCCGGGGCTCCCTCTTCCATTTCAAACTTCTTCTGACAAATGCGCATGCGCGGAAGCCCGCGCATGCGCATTTCTTGCGAGAAATGCGCATGTGCGGGCGTCCGCGCATGCGCATTAGTCAGAAGAAGTTTGAAATGGAAGAGGGAGCCCCGGAGACGCCGCGTTTCAGGTAAGTTTCTTTAATTTAGTATTTATTGTAAATCCGGGGGTTTGATTTAAAAGGAGGGCGGGCGGGAGGCGGGAGGCGGGTGGCAGCGGCAGGCAGCTACGCTTCGCCCTGGGTGTGCTTAGCGCTAGCCTGCTTCGCCTACTTCGAAAACTGCGAAGCAGGCAGCGCTACGTACACTACGTGGGCGAAGCGTAGTGTCTGGCCCAGGGTTACACATATGCAAATAATGCACCAGTCCACGCACAATCCACCAGCCAAGCTAAGCGCTGGGTGGGCCTAAGAGTATACATTAAATATGCACCCCCGTAAAAGGGGAGCAACCCTTGCCCTTGAGGCCATTCCCCAAAACCAAAATAGAATAAACCCTGGTGTCTAGTGGCTTCTGCCCCCCTTGAGAGCAGATGGGCCTAAAAACATACTGCTATTCTGCCACCCAAAGAGGGCAGAAATGACCACAATTATCCTCCCATAAAGGGGAGCGATCCATGTCCAAGAGGCCGCTCACCAACATAAAATAAAAACCCTGGTGGCCTTGTGGCCCTACAAAAAAACAAATCAGCCGATCTGCCCCTCAGGGTGGTAGAAACGGACAAATATAATGCTCCCCTTAGGGGAGCAATCCTTGCCTAAGGGGCCACTCCCCACAAACAAATCCCTGGTGGTCTAGGGGCCCAATTTAAAAAAAAAACATGGTGAGATCTGCCCACCAGACACAGCCACAAACATTGCCCCCAAAGGAGAGCGACCATTGACCAAGGGGTCACTCTCCACAAATAAATCCCTGGTGGTCTAGTGGGCCCATATTAAAGAAATGGCGAAATCTGCCCCCCCCCTTCGGTCAGACAGCCACAAACAATGCCCCCAAGGGGGAGCGACCTTTGCCCAAGGGGCCACTCCCCACAAATAAATCCCTGGTGGTCTAGTGGCCTTACAAAAAGAAATCAGACGATCTGCCCACACAGGGGGACAGAAACGGGCAAATTAATGCTCCCCAAAGGGGAGCGACCCTTGCCCAAGGGGCCACTCCCCACAAAAAAATCCCTGGTGGTCTAGTGGGTCTAATTTTTTTTAAAAACATGACGACCTGGCCCCCTGGGGGCCAGACACACCCACAAATATTGACCCCAAAGGAGAGTGACCCTTGGCCAAGGGGTCACTCTCCAAAAATAACTCCCTGGTGGCCAAGTGTGCCCTACATTAAAAAATTGCAAAATTTGCCCCCGTATGGGGGCAGGCAGCCAAAAACATAGCCCCCAAAGGGGAGTGACCCTTGTCCAAGGGGCTACTCCCCACTAAACACTCCCTGTTGGTCCAGTGGGCAGTTTTTTTTAATATATACAAAATCTGCCCTTATTACCCCCATAAGGGGAGCGACCCTTGCCTAAGGGGCCACTCCCCCAAACAAAACTAAAACGCATACACATAAAAAAAATGGCCCCCAAAGGGGAGTGACCCTTGCCCAAGGGGTCACTCCCCACTTGCTAAACCCTGGTGGTCCAGTGGGCCATTTTCAAAGTATAGAAATTAAAATCTGCCCCCCCAGGGGGGAAGTTAAATCCAAAATGTATATGCCCCATAAGGGGAGCGACCTGTGCCTAAGGGACCGCTCCCCAAAACAACACAAATAACGCCTTATTTAAAAAAAAAAAATCCCTGGCGCTAGTGGGCATTCCTGCTGCACGATCGTGCACCAGGAATGCACAAAAGAGGCATCGGGGAAAAGGAAAACCCTTTCCTTTCCCCCAATGCCTCTTTTGGTTAAATCCCCCCTCCCCAGCCCCAAAACTTACCTGTTTGTTCCCCGACGCACTGGAAGCAAATGGCTTCCTGCACGTCGGGGAACAAAGGGAAACCTCCAATGACATCAGCGTGCCTCGCACGCTGACGTCATTGATGATGCCAAGGGGGGGGTGGGGGGAGGCAGGGGAAAGGTTTCCCCTGCCTTCCCCGGTAAAAATACCCTGATCGGCCGCCCACGGGGGGAGCATCAGCGCTTCCCCCGTGGGTGGGTGTCATGACGAGCTGGACTCGTCATGAGCACACGGCCACTGTGTGCCATGACGAGTCCAGCTCGTCATGAGCACCGAAGGGGTTAAACCCTAATCCAATAGAAACGCTAGATACAAAAACCAGTAAGAAACTTATTTAAAGGTCATGTAATATTAATCACAAACTGGTGTGCAGGGGGCAAGGAGGTGCTCCTGAAGTCAGAATCTCCTTGGATACAGACATGCTCAATACACACTTTGAAGTTCCTGTTCAACCCTGCAGGCAAGGCCCAAGTATAAAGTCACTAAAATACTGCTTTTTACGCACTTAAAGAATACTCTTTTTCTAGCCAAGAACGAGAGCTAAATACACTTTCCAAGCACAAAGTAAACCACAAAACAGATAAAGCAGTCTCCTAAATAACATCTGGTTAGGTTTAGGGGTGTATTTTGTATTTTTAGCTTGTAAAAAAAGGGGGGATGCCTTCTGGTGACTCTTTCACAGTTTAGGGAAAAACCAGGAGAGAAATGTAAACAGTCATGGACAGAGGAAAAGAGCAATTTTACTATTTCAAACAGCAGACAGTCTGTGTTCTTACCACCTTCCTTTGTCCTTGCTCACTGGTCTGTTTAGGGCTCAGAGAAACAGACCTCAAACCACTGAATGGATTTACACCAAATCTGGCAGAAAGCTAAATCTTGGTCCCGAAAGAGTACTTTTTGTGTTTTGGTGTAAATCTGTTCAGACCTGAGTCCTAAGAAAATGTAATAAAAAACATAATGCGCAGGGTAGGAGCATCCCACCTGGGCTCAAACACTTATTACAAAAAAATGTTGCCACAAATTTGCAGAGAAACTGTGAATTCACAAAACATTTAAAAAAAGAAAGAGGGCACCCGCGCTTCTTTTTTTTTAAACCCTTGGGGGGGCCAGGGCCTGGAGGGACAATGCATTTTTATTGTTACTAGGGAGGGGGGATACGTGAATCCCCTCCCCAGGGGACCCCATCCCCCAGGGGTGAAGTAGTTTGGAAGGAGACCACATCCCCCGGGGTCTGAAGTAATTTGTAGGTAGAGGGTGCCGGAGGCCCATCTCCCCAAACCATTTTCGGCCCTAGGGACCCAATCTCCTGGTGTCTGAAGTATTTTTAAGAGGAGGGGGACAAGTGGCCATTCTCTCTAGGCTGCTTTTGGCTCCAGGGACCCCCATCCCCTGATGCCCACTGTAATTTGTAAGGGGAGGAGGGCCATGGCCCATCCCATCTGAGATTTTAAAAAGTCCTTGGGACCACCTCATCCGCGGCCACGAATAATAATAAAAAGGGAGGGGTCATGCAACCCCCCCTCTATGAGCCATTAATGGCCCCGGGGATATCATCACCCAGGGGCTGAGTTACATACTGTGTCCTGGGAAGCCCTCCTCCCCCCGGGACACAGTAATTTCCCTGTACACTGGCGCAGGCAGGGAGATGTGTTTTCTCCCATCTGGCAGGAGCATTTTTAAAACTCTTGCCAAATGGGAGCAAACACAAAGTCTGCTCCCAGTGAAATGGAACTTTAAAAATACTTCTGCCAGCTGGAAGCAAATTTGGGATCTGTTTTACGGGTGACACGGATGAGGACAGGGAAACAGATCAAGATATTTCTTCCACTGGAGGGAGCAGCATAAAAAGATGCTACCTGCGGGAAAGCAATGCTGGCTATCCTCCACATGCGGGGAGCCAACTGGGTCTGGGGGGCCCTGGAGCTCCCCCTGCGGCTCCCAATGTGTGCATGGTGGCTTGAAATATTGCGAGACCTGGGAAATGGGGTCCCTGGGACCATAATAGGCTTGTGGAGAGGGGCCACCCCCTTTTAAAGGAGAAACAGCCCATGGGATGAATTTATGCTTTTGATTTTCTGACGGCTATTTTAATTTGTTTTATGTTCTTAGTAGTGCTTCAGGTAAGGAAGTGTTACTGGGGTTCACAGGAGTTCAGGGGTTCCAGCTGTTACTTTTGTTTGCCTCATTGTTATTTACTGCATGTGAAAAGGTGCATGTCCTTACAATAAGCACGCAAAAGGTGTGTCAAAAGCAAGCCTGTCTTTGCTCATATTTGCTGAGATGTGTCCAGCACCACGACCTCTGACCCTTTTTCAGAATAAGATTCTCTACTACAAAAAATCTGCCTTTTAAACCTCACAGTAAGAAACCATACCGCCTTCCTTTCACCCCTCAAACATTGATAGGTATGGTATTCTGCTGCGATTTCACCATAATACAGAACTCCGCCCCTTTGAATCGATTCCCGTGATAAACACTATTCTTGCATTAACCTCATAACAATCAGTAGAATGTTTACTTATCAATGTCAGATCCCTTTCAAGGCATAGTGAGGACATATATGATTTTATGCAATTGCATAATCCAGATGCTAAGTCCACCACAGAGACTTGACTCAAGGACTCTTCTGCCCTCAGATAGTTCTCTGGCTAACCCACAGAGCTACTGAATAGTGCAACAGGATTAGGCTTTCCACCCTGATGGGGGGGTTAGTGTTAGAAATTGGGTTACTGTTTGTGGGGTGGGTGAACCCCTACCCAAGCAGAAACCATAGTGAAGTCAAAAACAACCCCAAATTAATTTATGCTTATCCCTTTGGTAGTGTTGCACAAAGTCAGTCAGTCAACTTAGAGGAAGTGTGTACAGTATTTTGCAGCACTTCAAACAGTAATAAAGTGAAAATACAGCACAAGAAAAATCCAACTTCAATTTAGAAAAAAAGAGTAACATTTAATGATGTATTTGACATCAAAACAACAAAACCCCAATCAATAAAACTGGAGATATGCAACTTTATAAGTTTCGGTAAAAATAGTGACTAAAAGCACAACGCTCCAATTGTGCTTATCTGGTTGCACCGGACTGGGACAAAGTCACAAGCACTGGCCAACTGTGATGGAGCGCGGGCCGGCTACCGGAACCAAGGTCAGCCTGTTAAACAAAGTACCTTAAATCCTCGTTGTGGAGTGTTGAGAGGTCCCACGTCAAGGATGCGTCATGGAGTGGTGAGTCGGGTCTGTGATGCAAGATCCTACATCGAGGATGCTTTGCTCAGCAGAGCTTCCTGAGGAGCTGTAGAACTACGATGCAATGTCCTGTGCCAAGAAAGCATCACACAATGGCAGTTCCGGGGAGCTATGGGGTCCTGCACCGGGGATGTGTCACACAGCAGAGGTTCAGATGAAGTGCATTGTGCTGCATCAGTTGTGCTTTGACCAGAGTTAGACTGGCAGAGCATCTTCAGGCCTACTTCCAAGGGTCCATGACTGCCATGGCACAACTCGGGGGGAAGGGGCAAGACTCACAGCAGACAGAGTTCAGGTGCTGGGTTCAAGGTGGTTGCAGCCTGCTATGTCTCTGAGGCTCTGATCAAGAAGCCAGCCAACTAGCCCTTGGAGTCACCCTGGTGATCCTGTGTTCAAGATGCAGGTCCAGTCCTTGTCATTTAGACAGTAGTGTAGCAGGGTAGCAGAGAAGCAGTCCTGTTGTAGCAGTGTAGTGAAGCAGTCCTTCTGAGCCTTCCACAGAACCAGAGGTGTACTGAAGAGGTGGGATCTGAGGATACAATAATTATACTTGGTGCCAGAGTTGACGGATGAGAAGGTTCCGGAGGTTTCCAACCCCAAAGGTGTTTGGAATTTCCTGCCTCCCTGTCCTGACCCTAGCTTGTCTGGGGCACAAAAGATTAATGCCAAACCCTTTGTGAGTTGGCTGAGACAGGGGCTTTGTGATTTGCAAGTGTGGTAGGCTAGCACCTATTCCCCCTTTGTCTCACTTTCTGAGAACAATACACAAAGACCAACTGCCAGCTACCCCTAGTCATGTGACCCAAGATAGAGGCTGCAGGCACCAAATTGTTGGGATAAGAATATGCCAACTTTCTAAAGGTGGCATTTTTAGGATTGTGACTTAAAATCGACTTCACAATTAAAGAAGGTTTAAAATTACAATTCTTTAGACCCCATATTTGATATTCCTACCTGCTCCAAATTGAAATTAATCACTCATTAAATATAATAAGGTAACCCAATGTTACCCTGTGGGAGAAGCAAGCTTTCCAATAGTAAAGAATGAATGTAAACATTTTTCACTACCAGGACATATAAAAGTTAAAAGGACATGTCCAACTTTTTAAATACACTGTACCCCGCTGTGTATGAACTACCCTAGGAGTGACTTGTATGTATGGAAAAGGAATGTTTAAGCCTGGCAAAAAGGTTTTTTGCCAGGTCGAAAGAGGATTTCCAAACTGCACACACAGCCTGCAATGGCAGGCCTGAGGCATGTTTAAAAGGCTACTTAAGTGGGTGGCACAAGCAGTACTCGAAGCCCACTAGTAGCATTTAATTACAGGCCCTGGGTATATGTCGTTCCACTTGATGAGGGACTTACAAGTACATTTTAAATCTAATTCGATTAAACCAATTTTATCATGTTAAAAGGAGAGAGCACAAGCATTTTGGACTGGTTAGCAGTGGTAAAGTGCACAGGGTCCTAAAATACAACAAAATGGGTTCATAAAACAGGAGGTAAAGGCAAAAACTTTGGGGATGGCTCTGCAGATACAGTCAAGTCAAACAGTTAGCAATCGTTCTAAGATCAGAATTTCTGTAAACCTGGACTAACTCAGTAATTATGAACAATTTTTAAATACTAGTTTCCCCTTTAAACATTGGCCCTACTTCCTCCTTTAATGGGACATTTAGCTAATGTCCCACTTGACAACCAGGCATTCCATTAACTCACTTAATGAGGTCAGGCCTCCTTTTATAGACGCTTAAACTTTTCCATTATAGCTTTTATCTTAACATTTCCATCATCTATACTCTGGCATCTTACTAAAGGATCTTGTTGCATCTGATCTCTTCCAGCTCATTCTGCACCCTACACATGTTACCAGGAACATTTTGGATTCTGTCTTCTCGTATCTGAAGACCTTATCAATAAGCACTCCACTACCTTTGTCCTACACTGACCACTATGGAGTTCTTTTTTCATGCCCTCTTGCCAAACAGATTCAAACAGCCCCTCATTTGTCTAATTTTCATGCATTTTGTACAAAGTTACAGCCCAGAACTAGTAAAACGTACTCCCTGAAACACTCACAGTTCTGAGATCTCCGAAGATGCTACTAATTTCAACAGGTGGATTGTTTTAGCAGTTGATTCGATTACTCCACTTAAAAACTTCTACTCCTATCGCACAAATGCATCTGTTCAATGGCTCTCAAGAGTTCTCAGCAACCCATAACAATGTTAAGCACCGGTGTTAAAAACTTGAGCGAGGCTAGATGTTCAACAATGATGAGGCATCTAAACAAACCTCCAAGGTTGCTATTTGCAAATGTCGCAAACTCATTCTTACTGTCCCTAGGTCCTATTGTGACGAGAAATTCAAGACACCTAACCAGTCAGCAAGAGATGTTTATTTTTATAGGTAAGCCTTTCCTTCATCCCTCTACCCTCTGGCAAAAGGTGACAACTTCCCTCAAACCCTGCAAAGAATTGAAATACTTATTTCAAAACACAATTGCCTGTATCTACACTCATTTAATTGCTCAACATCCCTTAGACAGGCTTTCCTTTAAGGAGCACTTACCTTTATCTTCATCTTCCAAAGATTCATCCTTCACTGAATACTTACTCATTTAAATAAATGATTCTCTTGTCAGAATTAATGTATTCTCCATTTCAATCCCACTCTGACCAATCTAATAAACTCTTCTTTCGTCAGTACCAATGTGCTAGACACCTCATAAATTGCCTCAGTAGGTCCCCTATTGAAGAGTCCTGCCTCTGATCCTAGGCAACCACTGGCCTATTTAACCCAAGTCTCTACCATTGAAAATCTTGGAATGGTTAACAGGTAAGTACTCGGTCTTTGGGGTTGAGTTTCTGGGGTTAGAACAAGGGTTCCCCCTGGGTCAAGGATGTACTCTTTTTACACACTCAGTGGCACTAGGGCGGCCAGGTGCAGAGTGCTGAGGCCCAATGTTATCCAATGGGGGATAGGGGGCAACCGGTCGGTGGCTGAATACGAGCAGGCCACTGGTTGTGGGTGCAAAGCTCCTGGTATTAGGCTCAGGACAAAGGGGATCCTGTTTAGCACAAAACAAAAAGAGCACCCACAGCAGCGCAGGGGCGGCTGGGTGAAGGGTGCTGGTTTGGCGTTGGGTGCCCTGTTGATTTCAATGGGGATTCTCCGGTTTCAACAAAGACTGCAGGCTCAAGGACGAAGATCTTCTGGAGGTGACCACCGGTTGGAGAAGTAAGTTGGGACACCATCGGTTAGGCCACCCAAGGCTGTGGGGCCTCGGGTGCAGGGGTGTCTTTAGGCGTTGTGTTTCTCTTACCAGCTCCGGTCAGGGGGATCCTCCAGAAAGATGCCACAGGCTTCGCTGGAAGATTCGAGGCAGATCAGAGATCACCAGATCTTGGGTCAGAATCACTGGGGATACCTACTCGTGGTGTTGAGCCACTCGAACTTGGGCCATAGGTGACGGGTGCGGAGTGGTGCAGACTCGCTGATTTGGCCAGAGCTAGAGTCTGTGGGTGAACACATCCGGTGTTCACGTGAGACAAAGTATTTTCTTGGGAAGGCAGGTCAGGTCTTCAGGGTTCTGGAGGTTGCTGGCTGCAGGAGACACCGGAATTTTGCTTCTGCAGGTTCGAGGTGGGGACAGGCCGGTAGGGCTGGGGCCAAGTCAGTGGGCGTCCTCCTCTTCTTAGTTTCAGCACGGCTGTTTGGTCCTTCTTCCTCTTTCTTCATGGTCGTTTCTTGACTTAGGAGGCAAGGCTCGGGGGTCTCCCTAAATTTTGAATTTAGGGGCTTTACAGGTAAGTAAAAGGTTGGGACCAATGGGTCCCTTCCTTGGGCTGGGTACACCCCCTATTATGCCACCCTTCAGTTGGAGGGGGGCACTTGCCTCATTATGGTTGGCTGGGCCCCCCCATCTGCAAGATGGCGGTGACTAAGAGTTGTGCTTCACCTTGCCTCCTCCACCTGAGGGATGGGGTTGGCAAAAGTGGTCTCACCTCCCTTCCTCACTTGGTTTTCCCGCCGGTTCTCCCACCTAAAGTGGGGGTCAAAACCAGTGGAGATCAGTTGCTGGGAGCAGCAAAAGGCCAGGGGAAGCTCACAAAGGCGGCAAGCCTTTGAAGCTTCCCCTTCGTGGAACATGCCCATCCTGGGGGGAGGAGACGTGGCACTTCGTCCCAGGATGTGAATTGTTTCAGGCCCCCGAGAGCAGCAGGCTCTTGACCAAAGGTCCAGAAACATGTCTGTTGGTAGCAGCTGGGGAGCCACTCAGCCTGTACTCTAGTGTTAGGTCCTTTTTCAGGGGGCATCTCTAAGATGCCCTCTGTGTGCATTTTTCATTAAATCCCAGACTGGCATCAGTGTGGGTTTAAAGTGCTGAGAAGTTTGATACCAAACTTCCCAGTTTTCAGAAAAGCCATTATGGTACTGTGGACTTTGTAATGACAAACTCCCAGCACCATATACTCTTAATGGCATTACTGCACTTACAATGTCTAAGAATTGGCTTAGACCCTGTAGGGGTACAGGGCTCATGCACCTGCACCCTCACCAATGGTATAGTGCACCCAGCTAGAGAGGTCGCTGACCCATGCCAGGGCAGTGGGTTGTAGGCATGACGCACAGGGATGTGTGCCTTGTCAACTCTTTACTTTGTTCTGCACCAAAAAAGGCAACTTGCAAAGGCAGTGTGTGTGTGTGTGTGTGTGTATAGGCTCAGGGCCTCTAAGGGTGGCACAGTAAGTGCTGCAGCTCTTAGAGGCCTTCTCTGGTGACAGTGCCCTGTGTACCTGGGGTACCATTTGCCAGGGGCTGACCTGTTGCCAAAGAGTGCCAATTGGGTTTTGTCTTCAATGCAGTTTAGGGAAAGAACATAGGCCCTGGGTACCTGTTTGGCATGAGCCCAGGGCACACTCAGTCAAAGTACATCAGCAGTTTAGCAAAAAGTTGGGGCAACCATGCAAAAAGAGGGCACTTTCTTACACAAACGTCTTATTTCTAAATTATATGACCTCTTGAACCAGCCCACTAGGCATTTGTATAAGGCAAGTCAATCTCAATGGAAAGCAGAAATCAGTGGGCAGTTGACCGCAAAGGAATGAGAAGAGATATATTATAGAGTCAGGCACACTGCATGTAATACAGCCCTTACTGAAACACTCATTAAAGTGGTTACCTATTGAAGTACTGGGTTTTTAGAACCCAGCGGTGCAGGGGAACACACCCGAAGACTTCGAGTTCTTCCTGTTTCAGACCCACAGAAACACAGAGTCTTCTAGGTGAAGTCAAAGATCGTATTTATTGGCTGCAGACCAATTACAGGTATCCGAGAAGTACAACACAATGTATGTTCTCAGGAGACTGCCCCCGAACCAAAAACCAGTCTTTACTTATATACAAAATATTACGCTTCTGGGCAACACCGCCCCTATTTTACAAGTGGTCATTCACAGCCGAGCCATAATGACAATCCCACATTTCAATTCGTTAAGCACACAATCATTTCACCCCGCAAGGCTCAGAAACCTTATCAGATAACAGCGGACCCCAATAAAACGGGCACCTCCTGCTCGTAAAACAAGCCACAAAGTAGGAACAGAAACAGGTGTGAAAATAGCTAAGTCAGAGATCGTGTGTGAACAAGGATTTTATGATGGGTCGAGCCCTGATGCTAATCACATTAGGCTGCGAGGAAAGGAACTGGCCGGACAGGATTGACCTCGGTTTGCACAGGTCACAGAGAAGTCACAGAAGGTGTACGTGTCCTTTAGGCCTAAGCATGATCTTAGAGCGCAGCCTATGTGAGGGCAACCATAAAATGGCTACTGTTCTAAAATGGAAGCCGAGGGTCCAATGTGTAGTATTGCATACACTGTGAATCCGCCGATGAAACATGACGAAAACACTTATACATACCGCTTTAGTCATTTGCGGTTTGCTGATACCAAAATCGGCATGGTGGGGCCATGCCTCTAATGTGGTTCTGAATTTTACAGTACCACAGACCCTCCTTTTGCCCTTACATAGGCAAGAACTATACTAATCTGAATCCAGATCTATATTCATGAAGTCATGGAGATGTTGCTGTAGCATCATCCTGTTGCTTAGCTCGTCCCTTGATACAGGCCTCCTTACGCATGATGTAACACAGAAGCTACACATTACAGGAGCGCACTGTATACATAGACAAAACATGAAAAGAATGGCTAAGATCATCCCAACGACTACCAGAATCTTCCATCCCCAGGCTGATATCAGTCCCCAGAACCACCCCATCATTGACCAATCTCCTTTATCCACGTGAATGGATTCGGAAATCTTATGTAGTTTGGAAATGGCCTGGTAGACTGTCGGAGCGTTATCTGGTATGAAAATACAACAGCTCGATTGGATGACCTTGGATAACATCTAGAACCATGCGGTTCTGCAACGTCATGAGGCGATCCGCTTGGAGCTCAGCTGTCAAGTTACCAAGGGCACCAGCCGTTACATTAACAGTGGTTTCCACTACACGGGTCAGTTGTCTCAGGTTCCTACTATTGACCATTGGTCCCCAAAACGGCAGGAAACCTAAGAAAAAGTCTCCTGCTTCCTGACTGGCAGTATCCTCCTCACTAACAACGCCTCTCACAACTCTGGTCTTGTGATAATCAGAGGCGGCAGTAAATGTCGGCGGCAGCAAATTTGCAATATAACACGTGCCCGAGAAATCAGGGGGCAACCATGTATATGCTTGATCACTACAAACAAAGTATGTACCCTTGGCAGCCAAAAACGCAGGGGAAAACTGTGATGGAAAAGTGTATGTTTCCGTACAGTCACTCTTCCCTAGTTGAGCTCTTGGATTCTGACCATTGCCTTGTAGACAGAACCGACCTATGTGGGGTACGACCCAAATCGGGGATGAACTTTTACGCTGTTTCTCACCCAAACTAATGCTATACCCCGTCGCATTCCATCCTACATAAGCTCGCAACTCATCCTTGGGAATAGATGTATATGCATCGATATCTCTACTCATATCTGCAACTCCTCTCATCAAGGCTTTATTGTTCGAGTTAGGTCTAGTGGAACGCGGTGGTCGCGGGGAGTAGGTTTCAAGCGCAAAAAGAAGCATAGTCTGGAATGCCCATGATGACCCATTATAACTAAACGGCAGTACTAGATATGGGATACCCTTATTAATGGTATGCGGCATCAAACCACACACCCAGCAATTTGTTGTATTCATAACTAGTTGGTGCTGGTGCAGGAGTTGGATGAACGAATTGTTCACGAACTCAGAATGTCTCGCTTGTTCGTGTTCTGGCAGAGGGTGAAAAGAGTGTGGGAAAACAGTAGGAGGAGGTGTGGGCTGTACAGTGGGTGCAAATGACACTTGGAAAGATAATAATACACAACCTACAGAGAACATCATTATGCTAAATAGTACAAACAGACACAATATTACAAAACGTTTTCTATTCATTATTTCACATATTCTGCTTTTGAGATTTATTTCCTTGGTGGGCCTCTCCATCTTGAAAAACTCCATCCTCTAATCATGCTGCTCGCGGCGGATGAGTATCTTCTGCTAAAGAGTACACCTGTCAGTTCAGGGAACGCCCTAGACCAACCAGAACCGTTGACCTAACGCCTTCGGCTTGTACCCCAAAGTCTTGGCACCGCGACCCTGCAGCTGAACCCGGATGGTGGTTCGAAAAACAAAAATCAAAAAGTCCTTCAGATGGGAGAGCTGTAATATCAAAAAGAAAATAGCAAGGGAAGGGAATTTTTATTTGTCCATAGGCCTTGGCCTCAAGTTATAGCGGTTTCTGCCAGGTACTGTCTGGTCTTGAAACAAGAGTTCAGGCTCTGTGGTGTCCAATCGAATTGACGGTGGCACAGCTTCCTGCAAAATATCGTCATTTTCTCGTTCTGAAGTTGTGCCTTTTACGTGTGCATCACTAAATGGCACAAAACGAGGGACAGTGTCAGTTTCAGAATCAGCGATACCCTCCTGAACCCACCGGTCATATGGTAGAGGCAAAGGGATCCGTTTGCAGTGGGCGCCGTGTATCCACTTCTTTTTCCCTTTCACTCGAACCGCTGATCTTGTCGATAGAAGTACGAGGTGAGGGCCGATTCAACGGGGCTCATCATTCTTTGTACGTTGAAAATTTTTAATAAGCACCCACGAGCCAGGGTCGATAGGGTGTCCTGGAGCTTCAGAGGCCTGGGGCAGAGTATCGTGAACCTGTTGGTGTAAGACACGTAATTTAGCAGTCAATTCATACAGATAATCAAGCAGTACTGGATGTTCGATTTCACTGAATTTTGTCGGTCTTGGCACACCCCATACATTGGCCGGGCGGCCAAATACTATTTCATAGGGACTAAGTCCCACTCGTGAATGCACAGTCATTCTTGTTGATAGGAGTGCTAAGGGCAGAGCGTCAGGCCATTTAAGACCAGAACTCGCCTGAATCTTGGCCAACTTAAGTTTCAGAGTGCCATTGTAGCACTCTACTAATCCAGCTGATTGGGGGTGATTTGCAGCGTGGAACTTCTGCTTAATGCCTAGTCCCTCACACACATTCTTCATCACTCGACCTACAAATTCACTCCCATTATCACTCCACACCATTCTTGGCATTCCAAACCTAGGGAAAAATTCTTTCACAAGGGCTTTGGCTGTTGATAAAGCAGTGTTGTCTTTTAGGGGATATGCTTCTATCCATCTTGAAAAAGCGCAAACAACAACCAGTACATATTTCAAATTGTTGCACCTTTCCATGTGGATAAAATCTAGCTGCAAAACCTCAAATGGATATGATGGAGGCGCAAAATGACCAGCTGGAGTTGGGGTTCCCCTACCAGGATTGTATTTCAAACATACCATACAATTCTTGACCACATTCTCTGCACACTTGGGAATTCCAGCATTCTGCCATACTTGAGCCAACAACTTACAAATTCCTTTCACACTGAAATGTGCCATTCCATGTGCCATCGTAACCACTGGAAGCACATATGCATCAGGTAACAACCATCGCCGATGTTCTGACAAATCAACCCAACAACCATTCTCATCCAATTTACCCTTACTTTCTCTCCACATACTCAATTCTTTCTCTGTGGCTTCAGCTTGAAGGGACTTCACACTCTCTATCGTGTCTTCACACATTCCAACATCACCAACCCATCTTGCAGGGCCTGCAACATACATTCGAGTCTTTACATCTTTTGCTGTTTCTTTCGCAATTTCGTCAGCAAATGCATTACCACGACCAACATCATCGGTGACCTTCTTATGTGCACTGCATTTCATAATCGCAACTTGTAACGGTAAGGTCAGTGACTCAAGGAGATCATTCACCAACTGACCATTTTAGCTCCATGCGAAGTCAGGAACCCACGTTCTTTCCACAAGCGCCCAAAACTATGGGCCACGCCAAAGGCGTACTGACTGTCAGTATATATGTTCACTTTCATTCCTTCAGACAACACGCATGCTCTTGTAAGGGCAATTAATTCTGCTGCTTGAGCTGAATTATGTGGTATGCGTGCAGTTTCGACAATCGTGTGCAAAGTCGTGATAGCATATGCAGCAGTCGTATCACCATTCGGAAGCTTGAAGCACGAACCATCCACCCATAAGGTACCATCACACTCAGTTAGGGGAGTATCTTTAAGATCCACTCTCCCTTTCGTCTCTTCATCTGTTCTGAACAGACAATCATGCTGCTCAATCTCATCTATGTCTGCTGGAATCGGCAATAATGTAGCTGGATTCAACGTGTTGCATCTCTTTATGTGTATATGGTTTGCCAACAGTGTCAATTCATACCCTGACAATCCAACACTAGTTAAGTGCTGTGTCTTGGTCCGGTTTAACAATGTGTCCACAGCATGTGGAACCATTACAATCAATGTGTTATTCATCACTAGTCCAGCAGACTGTCGAATAGACACAGCTGCTGCGGCTGTAGCTCTCAAACAACTTGGCAATGCCCTCGCTACCGGGTCCAAAGTTGACGAAAAATACGCGCATGGACGCGGTCTGTCTCCAAAAGGCTGTGTTAACACTGATAATGCGCAACCTTCCTTTTCATGAACATACAATGTAAAAGGCTTGCTGTAGTCAGGGGTACCCAACACAGGAGCTGAACATAATGCATTACGCAATTCCCAAAAACTTTTCTGACACTCTTCAGACCATGGGACAGGATTCGGTGTATTTTTACAGGTTAATGCTAACAAAGGTTTGCCAGCAAAGAAAAACTCGGGATCCAGTGCCTACAGTATGAAGTAATGCCCAAGAAAGCACGCACTTCTCTCTGTGTTCTTGGCACGCTCAATTGTGCAATGGCTTGAATTCTTTCTGGGGTCAGTTTCCTTCCCTCCTTCGATAAGAGATGACCTAAGTAGGTCACTTCTTGTTGACAATATTGCAGTTTTGAGAGAGACACTTTGTGATAAAAGGCAGACAAATGATGCAACAATGACAATGTAGCTTCTTTACAAATCTTTTCAGTATCCGTGACGATTAGCAAATCGTCAACGTACTGAATAAGGGTAGCACCACTAGGTAAAATAAGTGCATCAAGCTGCGCCTTTAAAGCCTGACTGTATTTTGATGGACTTTCACAGTAGCCCTGTGGAGCGCGTTTAAAACAGAAACTTTGACCTCCTAAACTGAAGCCAAAAATGTCCCTGCTCTCCTCTGCAATTGGGATGCTAAAGAAAGCATTCTTTAAATCGATCACTGAGAACCATGCAGCGGAAGCTGGAATCATAGTTAACAAGGCAGTTATATCAGGGACAACTGGAAACTGTGGCACAACTATTTTATTGACCTCTCTAAGATCAATCACGAACCTGTAAACAGGTGGCTGAGAAGGGTCCGTACGTTTTAAAACAGGTAAAACAGGACTATTGCAAACGTTGCCTCTTGTCTCTTCAATTACACCCTTTTTAATCAAATCACTGATAATTGCTAACAACGCTTTCTGACCTTCATTGGAGATCTTGTACTGGAGAATGCGTGGCAATCTAACATTGGACTTTAAAGTGACCACATATGGCGGTATTTCCAAGAGACCCACATCATTGGGACCAGTAGCCCAAAGGTCATCCGGAAGGGATGACAATTTAGCTGGCAATTTATTCTTCAACAAATACATTGGGGAAATCACTTCCTTACCCAATGTAAGTTGTACTCCTGAGGGAGAACAATATAGTGTCGCATGCAATCTTTTTAACATATCCAACCCTAACAAGTTTTCACCACAACCTGTCGTTAGGATGAGGGGTGCTTTTAGCTCACAAGGTCCAACAGAAAGGGGCATAGGACTAGAAATCGGGTTCCTAACCGGGGCACCAGAAAAACCTACTGAAACATTCATTTCGCCAGACAAAGGCGCGCCAGGGAGTTTTGAATGCATAATTGAACTCTTTGCAGCACCAGTATCCAGCAGAAAGGGCTCTGACACACCCGCTGTAGTCACCTTAACATACGGTCCACTCTGATCCACTGGCACTGAAACAACTCCCTCTCTCTGTCTATGGCTGTCCTAGTAATCATCACCTTCCACATTGTCGTCTTCTGCATAATAGTCATTATTATAGTACTGAGCTGTATTACCAGTTGCATTGGCTTGCTGATCAAAGCTATTTATCGTATTTTGAGGCGGAAGAGGACGCGCGTTCTGGGGAACATTTCCACGCCCTCTACCTCTAGGAGCTTGCTGACCACCTCTACCTCTTGCGCCATACGCATTATTAGTACGCTGCAACAATTTAGGACAACTATACTTAAAATGACCTTCTTCTTTACAATACGAACATTGATTGGGACCTACAGGAACACGCGGTTGGGAATACTCGAACCTTTGCATGTTTCTCTGAAACTGTTGAGGTTGCTGATAGTTACTCTGACTACCACGCGGTGGGTAGGCCTGCTGTAACAGAACCTTCGTCTTTAATTCTTTCGTTTTCTTGTCTGCTCTATCCTTCTCATCTTTATCCCTATTTTCGTAATACTGTGCAGTAGCCAGTATTTGCGCTGAAGAGGAAACAGCCCAAGAACTCTCTGAATCTTTTAATTTCTTACATAACTCGGGAAGCAAATTATACACAAATTTATCAACAAATAACCGTTGGCCACCTTCAGTACTCATGTCTTGACCACTGTGGTCGATAAATGTTTCTTCAAACCTGGTGAAGAAATCAGACACCGTTTCTTCTGTTTGCATGCTGATAGTTTATCCCAATTCACACGCATCGCGGGCATTAAAGTTTTCATGTAGGTAATAATTCTACCAGGGAGTTCTGCTACTAGGGGCTCAGGTTTCGCACCACCAACTTGTCTAGTGTCTGCGGCAATGATATTAGCCCATGTGTTACCTAATTCTGCAACGTGATCTACATTACGAATGGATCCCCATAAAGGCTGTGGAACAACATTCCCGAACAACATATCTATATCAGCTAGATTCATGACACACGATTCTGCAGTCTGTGATAACTCCTTATAATATCCTGCAGGGTTTTTACGGGGGTCAGGCAATGTCTGCTTAAGCGCTAACACTTCAGAACGCTTCCATGGCACATGTACCCAAACACGCTGAAAATGTGACAGAACAGGTGGAACAGCAGCAGCATCACCAGGCTTCCATACTGGAGGAACCTCACACATCGGATATTGGCGCGCTTTTACCTTTTTCCCCACAGGGAATCCCTGTTTGAACAATGATTGTTGACAATCATCATTCCTGAAGGACAGTAAAGTCGCAACTGCTTTATCTACATCGGGACCCACAATTGTACCTTTTCCAAAATCAAATCGCACTCGACACAACTCCTGCGGGTTTGAGTCTAACCCATGATCTTCCAATTCCTCACAGAGGAATTCACACATTTTCTCAAACACATACCTCTGTTTTGGGGCTTCCCATTGGTGAAAAACATTAACAACTGATTCTACATCATAGTTTGAAGGGAAAACAATCCATCTACGTGCCATATGGTCTAATACCTCTTTCTCTCCAGAATCAGGCAGCTGACTACGCAACTGCTTACGTTGTAAACCAGGGGTCATACTGGATGACCCAAAGAGAGGCGATATTAAGCTAGTGACCGCACTAGCTATTCGTTGTCGTGTAGAAGGAGAAGTTGAGGCAAAAATGGGGGGAAAGACAGAGGGAAGAAAAACGGGTGCAGATACAGGTACAGGGGCAGTATCAGGAAGAGCGCCAAGGGAGGCAGCTGATGTACTAGGCAAAGTCGCAGGAAGCGCAGAGGAGACAGGTAGCGAAATTGGCGGCCCTTGAGAGGGCTGCGCTGTAGGGATAGGAGCCAGCTGAGGGGGAGCTGGCGGCTGCGGGAAAGCTTGCGGCAAATTAACTGCAGGCTGTGCATTTAGAGGTTGTGGAGGTGCTGTAGCATTTTGCGCATACGGGGGTGGCGAACTTAATAAATGTGCCATCAGGGGATCTTTCTCCTTTTCTTTTGATGCACCTTGCTGAAGGGGCGGCAAAACTGGGTAACATTTATCAATAACTAGTTTGCGTTGCCTGTGCAACTGCTCATTCATTTGGTCCTCTTCATTATCTTTAAACTGCACAGCTGCTTGCATTAACGACATACCTCTCTCTCTTTTATTTTTCTTTGACAATTTAATTTCTTTCTGTTTGGCTTCCTTTCGCCATAGGCGGAAAGAATCAAACATCGCCGGCCGGGCTTTCTTCTTAAATAATTTAACTTCTAAGTTATCTAGGATTTCTGTGTCGAAACTACCATTTTGGGGCCATTTTAAAACACCATCCTTCCTGGTGTATCGGACCCATACTTCATTATACGTAATGGGGCCCACGCCATGTTTCACATAAAGCTCATAAGTTGGAGTTCCAATTGGAGGAACCGGACACGAATCCTCCAATCGGGAGTCCTTTCTACAACCCAAACAAAACAAATTTCCAAATATACTAGAACCAGGCATCTTCGCTCACTAGTCTAGTTTCAAACTTCAAAGGATTATCGAATACGATAGTCTCGTGAATACACGAGTCCTCTGGCTTTGGCACTTGCAAGTTCCAAATCAAAGCGATCCCGAAGGATACCAAAATCCCGAAGGATATCAAACAAACTGGGAGACGCTCCCCTTATACTTAACTGAGGTATCGATGATCGATGGCGTCACCAGAAGACTCTCTCAATTGTTTCGCTCTACCAAATCGTCAAGGGTCCAAAACAGGGCGATTAATCAGGGCAGCAGTCCTTCGTAGCCGTCGGGACGCGGAGAACCTCGCAGAAAAGACTTTCGGACCACGTCGACATGCAGGGGTCGATGAAGTGGCGGCCTTCCTCCGGAATTTCCACACGAAGCTCCTCACGAACCTCTGGCTTGGACCGGTACCGCTGAAATCGCCCCGAGTTGGGCGCCAACTGAAGTACTGGGTTTTTAGAACCCAGCGGTGCAGGGGAACACACCCGAAGACTTCGAGTTCTTCCTGTTTCAGACCCACAGAAACACAGAGTCTTCTAGGTGAAGTCAAAGATCGTATTTATTGGCTGCAGACCAATTACAGGTATCCGAGAAGTACAACACAATGTATGTTCTCAGGAGACTGCCCCCGAACCAAAAACCAGTCTTTACTTATATACAAAATATTACGCTTCTGGGCAACACCGCCCCTATTTTACAAGTGGTCATTCACATATTTTCGTTTCAAAGGAACAGCAGAGCCATAATGACAATCCCACATTTCAATTCGTTAAGCACACAATCATTTCACCCCGCAAGGCTCAGAAACCTTATCAGATAACAGCGGACCCCAATAAAACGGGCACCTCCTGCTCGTAAAACAAGCCACAAAGTAGGAACAGAAACAGGTGTGAAAATAGCTAAGTCAGAGATCGTGTGTGAACAAGGATTTTATGATGGGTCGAGCCCTGATGCTAATCACATTAGGCTGCGAGGAAAGGAACTGGCCGGACAGGATTGACCTCGGGCAGCGGAGTCGGTTTGCACAGGTCACAGAGAAGCCACAGAAGGTGTACGTGTCCTTTAGGCCTAAGCATGATCTTAGAGCGCAGCCTATGTGAGGGCAACCATAAAATGGCTACTGTTCTAAAATGGAAGCCGAGGGTCCAATGTGTAGTATCGCATACACTGTGAATCCGCCGATGAAACATGATGAAAACACTTATACATACCGCTTTAGTCATTTGCGGTTTGCTGATACCAAAATCGGCATGGTGGGGCCATGCCTCTAATGTGGTTCCGAATTTTACAGTACCACACTATTGGTACTTCACTCCAGTATGCTTACAAAGAGCCAACCCTGAGCGAAGCACGGATTGCTAGAAGGGGTGCTGAGCCAGGGGTGCATTGATACATCTATTGTGGGACTGCCCACCAATTTTAAATTATTTGACTCAAGTAAATGATGACATTGACTTGCATCCTAACAACACACAACTTTCCAAATTTCCCTCTTATATGATACTGGGTTTATCTAATCCACTTACGTATCCATTAAAATCTACACGAGAGAGATAAATAGGAGTGGCTTTGGGTGACACTGTTCAGAACATTCTCGCACACTGGGGGTCAAAGCATACACCTACACACCTGGGATCGCTTCACCATTTGTGGTACATACTTGGCATGGAAAAGATCGCATTATCGCTCTCCAATTAGGGCGCATTCTTTGGAGAACCATGGCGCCCCTACCTGACTTTCCTCTTGCTAGACATCTGTGAACTAACTCGTCCTAAATATCTCCGCATACTGTGCCTGTCTGAGTTTGCACCTACTACCCAATCACAAAATGATTCTTAATGTTGTGTATTGTGCTGCTGACTCCTTTCCCCCTCCTACAGGTGAAAACAATGAGTAGGTTTGGGGTGGGTGTGGGGGAGGATACTGGGGTGGGAATTGTTTTGTTTGTTAAAATGTATGCTAGAGGCTTCATAACTCCATTGAGCTGTGCACTGCAACGCTCCTGTATTACATTATTTGGCATTTTTTAATAAAAGATTTGAACCATAAAGAGATGATTCTTCAACTCTTATGTAAATTGGAGCAGTATTGAGGTGGTGCTGATGGATATGGGGATGTTTTTCAAGATCCTAGGCACATAGATAGAAGAGGCTTGTTTTTTTCCTTTTGTATACTTCTTAATAAGCACTCTGATGGTGTCCTGGCTGGTGGTGCCGTGGCTGCGGGTGTGCCAAGAACCACCAGAGATGGTCATCATGTCTGCAAGAAAAACAGGGTGCTTGTTGAATCATTCATTCAGCAACCATGTGCTTTATTACGTGCTACACAACCTGTTAAAAATGTGCAATTTGATTTGTTCTATTGTTTCTCAGCCAAATTTCTATAATTTGACGCTTGTGTGTAATTTGAAGGTATTTTCGTCTTTAATATTTGCACACAAGCTTATTAATGCACAGCTTCTATTAACATTGTGAATGCCTTGACATTTGATGCATCATTCCCTTTGGCCCGTCCCTCCTTCCTTATATTGACTCGAATACATTCAGTTGGTTTACTCTCAATAAAACAATTTTAGTTGTTTGTTGCTTTTGCCAATTTAATATATCAACAAGGTTTTAAAGGGCTAAGAGATTTAGTCACTCTGAGAAAACAATTTACTTAAAGTCATCATCAAAATATTTTTTTTTAGCTAAGCTCATACAAACATTTCAAAACAATTATAATTGGCAATCCGACTAAACAATTCATGAAAGGTTATACCACATTAAAACTCAATGGAATTTATATAAGAAAATCCAAAAAATAGTAGTAACAATGAACGATTATCATAATTAGTATGAACCAGAATATGCATATTCATCTCTATTGAAATTATTTTGTCAAAAAGTACATAATGTGCCCTTTACAAGAGCGCAGAACCTATAAACAAAAATATCATTAGCTTTATTGCGCTAGAGAGTATTAACAGTGAGTGAAATAGAGGCCCCTTTCATAGCACAACCAAGTTTAAACGCAAACAACTTCTTCACTCGACCACCTAGGACAGACAGGAATGAAAACTGGTAAGAGGATGAACATAGGGAGAGGATGTGGGCTTAGGGCCAGAGCTGCTGCTTTGTAACTAGGAAACCAGATTCGGGTCTCGGTATAAACTCAACATTCTGTGATTCTGGGCAAATCACTTTGGGCCAAATGTATGACGGCATTTTGCATTTCCTGACAGTGCAAAATGCCATTTTGGAATGTACAAAAGGCATTTTCGGTAATGTAAAATGCAATTTCCATCCAGTAGAAATCACATTTTTGGAAATCGCTAAAAAGGAAATTGCAAATAGGAATTTCCAAATAGCAATTCAGCAGCACCATCTACAAAGGATTTCCTAATCGCAAAATGACCATTTAGGAAATGCAATTACAATCAATCTTTATTAGGTGGTAACGAGGTGAAAACTATAAAAAAAAAGCACCTAAAATGAGCCTGGCTCTTTCAGAATACCGGCTCTGTATGTCTGGGCGAGGAGGATGAAGATTTTGGCTGGCAGGCAGAGAAGGAGGAGGAGATAGGAGATTATATTTAGGGTGAGGGTCACCTTGTTTGAACAGACAGAGAAAGAGATATATGAGACATACAGACTCAGTAGAGAGGTAATCCTGGAACTAATTGCTGAGTTCCAACCTCAGCTTCAGACCCCAACACTTAGAACCAATGCAATCCCACCACCTTTGCAGGTATTGTGGTGTCTACACCTTCTGGCAGTTACCAGGGGGTCAAAGCAGTGGTGGGGGATGTCACAAAGTGCATTTTACAGGTTATTTCACAAGTGTCTGGACATCATGGTTAGCAAAGTTAACCAATACATATGTTACACAAAAAAAACCCCACCCCCAATATTTGCAACAGGCCAAATACGTTCTTTACCAAGTTACACAGTTCCTCAATGTTATTGGCTATTTTGATGACACACATATTACCATATGTATCCCCTCAGCGGACAAATTAATCTACAGAAATAAGAAAAGCTCAAACTCACTCAATGTACAGGTAGTGTGTGATGCCTTGTGCATCATAACAGACCTTGTGGCCAGATTTTAAGACATCACCCTTGATACCTTCGTGTTCCGCCACAGGGGAATACATAACCAACTGTCTCAGGGTGAATTTGGCAATGGATTTTTACTTGGTCAGAGAATTGCTGACTCAATGCATACAGTGCCAAGAACTGTTTGTGTAATGTGACCTGATGTTTTATCCTTCTCATGCTCTTGAAGGAGACGTGCATATGCCTTGGGTCCTTGGATACTCACACCATATTTGGCTCCAAGGCCTAGAAGTGAAAGGCAATACAACAGGGCACATAAGACAACACAGTCCATCACAGAAAGGACCATTGGTATGCTGAAGTCCCGGGTCCTCTGCCTCCACGAAACTGACAGAGCACTACTTTACAGACCTTATACGTGTTGTAAGATCATCGTCACATGTGTCATTCTACTTAATATTGCCATGAGGAAGGGTCTGCACGACATCACGCTTGAGCCTGAATCTGACTTAGATGAGGTTTTACTACCACTACAGGTGCAGCAGGATGGGACAAATGCAGCAGAGGGTCGTGGACGACACATAGAGATCACCAAGAACTATTTTTGAGGAAGAATAATTACATCATCTAAGGAATTGACATCACACATGATAGTAATGCATGGTGCATAACTGAAAGATCACTTTTTATTCAGGTTGTGACAATAATGTATCTCTCCTAAATCAACTGTATCTATTGCCGATGCAATATTGTTTCAACAAAGCAACAAAGTATGTGATAACATATAAAACAAAGTAGACTCATGACTCTAAGTGTTCAGTGGATTCACTTTTTCCGAACTCTGGGATTGTTTGCCATCTCACCAACAGTGGCCTGTGGAAGAGGGGACATGTCACATACAGAAGTGTTTCGGCATGTGCGCCTGGTACAGCATCGGTCTTGCATATGTGATACATGTGGCACTGATACTAGAGCCGTCTTCTCTCTCAGGTGGCGGCAGAATGTTGGGGACAGACATGTTGTGTGTCTGTATATTCCCAAGGGGTGTGGACACTTGTAGTAGCCCACATGCAGCATCCTGACAGCAGTACCCCACGTCATCTTGTATGTTGACAGTTCTCCTTGCAAGAGTGGTTGTGGCTACTGCCAATCGATTAATTGAACAAGTGAGGGCATCTAAACGTGCCATGTACTGCCTGTGCCTGCGTGTTTGCAGATTTTGTTCCTTCTCCATGGCAGCAATCCAAAAAAAAGTGTTGCCCTTTCTGCAATTGCTGCATTGACCTTGAGATGCTTTGCAGATGGCTATTAACAGTCTTAATTTGATTAGATTGCAGCCGCTGTACTGAGATGATAGATTTCTCCAGGCCACCAGACACAGGAAAATTGTCTACTATGTCATCTGACACATTGTCATGTTGGACTGTTGCTGGTTGGATTCTATGGGTGTCTGTGTGTTCTGCTCAGATGTAGTGTCCCTGCTTCTGGATTGTGGCTCATCACCGTCCACAAAATCTGGTAGTGGTGCAATGGGTGCTCTCCTAGTACTTGGTGTTATGGGCAAAGAAGTTGCTATTATGCTGTCCTCCATTTCCACTTGTATGCCAGTAGCTTCTTAAGCCCCAGTTGATTCTGACATGTCCTGGGTACAATCTGTGGAAATGCATATATATAGTTATGCAGCGGAAAGCTTGCCAAAATCTCATTTCTCTATAAAACAATAAATTATTAGTCCAACTGGGCCCAGATACTTATAATTTTCTTTCACACTAATCACTATTCTGATTACCAAACCTTGGTCCTCCAAGGGATCCTTTTGTTGAGCTAACAGGAATTTTTATATTTGGAGAACGTGAAGAAATTTCCTTATGAGGACCTGGAATAAAGAAATACAAA
Organism: Triturus cristatus; assembly: GCF_964204655.1. Lineage (NCBI taxonomy): Eukaryota > Metazoa > Chordata > Amphibia > Caudata > Salamandridae > Triturus > Triturus cristatus. The sequence continues at coordinate 518,673,888 of NC_140582.1, read as the reverse complement.
ACACATGCCTATTGCAATACCTTTCCCATACCCCGAAGCACAAAAAAATATTGACCAAAAGAATGAGACAAACGATAAAGATTACTCATGAAACATTTATCTAAAACCTCAGTTTGAATGAAGAGACCATGAAATCGCATTTCCAAGCAGCTGTAATACCAGATAAATCAGCTGTGGTCGTCACAATTAAGCGGGGTGGGGCGGTGGGGTGGGCGGGGCCGGGGGAGAAGTCAACAGACAACGGAATAGGTATTATTTATTAATTTAATTATATCTATTCTGTTGTCTGTCGACTTCCCCCCACTCCCACCCCGCCCCGCCCACTGCGCTTACATGTGCCAGCCGCCGCAGAGATAATTAGTACACATAGCCACACATTACAATGCGAATAAACAATGTACATTAGCTGGTTGCCTGTGGATAGAGAGAGAGAGAAATAAAAGAAATATTTGAGATGAATAAGTATCTGGCCAAGTCAGAACTGCAGCACAGTGTGCCACAGAAGGAGTCAGTTAACCCTTCAGCTGAAAGGTTATTTCCTGCTCAGCTTTACCAGCTGGCAAAATGCAGGTTCCGATTGTCCGTCAAGAAAGTTCAGTTCAAAGATTTAGCACTGAGGGAATTTAAGAGTTAGTCAGACAGCATGCCAGGCAGGGAAAAAGAAAATGACAGCCAGCCCCGACTCCTCCTTCATGGGGCAATTATACACCCACAAGTTCACAGTTTACACCCACAAGGTATCCTTTTCGTTGGTCCATATGGTTTCCATTGGTCTCTCACAGTGGGCTGCTCATGGGGTGATCAATACATCACTAAAAAATACGGAAGGATTAAGTAATCCTTTTGCAAATTCATTAGGTTTGTTATATACAATTTGTATTACATTTCCATCCCTTCCATAGAAGTAGATGAAACTTCACTTTGCTCACATTCTGTCTGTTCCCAAGCGCTCTCCCTGGGTTTGCAATAATATTGCTGCATTTCTGTCAAAAGTGTTGCCTAACTAGAAACGAATCCATTGTTAGCCAATACCGAATAGAAACTTCATTAAAAGTTCTCTCAGTGTCCAAAGTGACCACTTCATATGATTTTACACTCAAACAGGAAAGAAAAGCATCTGAGGTCTACATGAAATTTCACTGAATCATTACCATGTTATGATTATTTATAAATCACACATTATTAATTCTTTCAATATTTCTTGATGAATTCAATTACTTTTCATCTTCAAAGGTTACAAGTCAACATTAGGCACTACTATACATTTTATAACATCATTTGCATATTTATCATTTATCAAAGCAAACTATTATCGTGTCACTTTCAAACACACATTTTCACCACAAAATGTTTCAGAAAGCTGCAGATTTTCCGTAATATGGATTATTACTAGATCAAGCATTTTTGTCATTTCAGGAGCTTTATTATGTAGGCATTCATTTCATTTCAATATATTTTGAAAGTTATCTTCACAACACTCTCTATGTTAGCTATATTCATCATCATTAATAGCTTCCTTTCGAAAATACATGTCAGATAGCATTAGCATTATTACATAAAATACAGTATAAAAAGATAAAACAATGAATTAAAATATCATACATAGATACATGTACAAGTGTTCATAAAATATCAGTTGATCCTGATACAATACAAAAGAATCACAGAGAAATCATAAGAGCAGCAGCAAACAAAATAGGTAAGGGTGGATACAAACATTACAATAAACGGGCAAGGCCGGAGCTCAAGAAAAGCGTGCTGGTAAGACGACAAAAAGCTCTGCCTCAATAACATCCCTGAGACCATTCGCAAAAGTTGCCAGTTCCGGGGTACTCCAAATTCTACGCCAATATAAAATTGGGCGAATCCTAGCTATTTCTACCAGTGATTTCCTTCCTAGATCGTTAAGCAGTGGAAAGACAGGGGTACTTTGTGGTAGGCTAGTGATCGTTCGGAGGAACCTGTTCTCTGCTATAACTAGCTTGGTCAGTTTCTCAAAGCCCCATAATTCCGACCCATATAGAACCAAACTCACTACCTTTGCATTATAAATCTGCAGCACCAGGCTAACTTGCTTTAGTTAGGGATGTTCTGAATTCATTGTTCAAAGCTCCTGCTAATTGGCCATGTTTTAATGCCATGGTCTCAATGTGAGGCGTCAGGTTTATCTTTTTCTCCAAAATAATGCCTAGATTGGTGAATGCATCTACGTGCTCCAAGGGTACCCCGTCCAGGTTAATTTTACCCCTGAATGACCTGTTCTGATCATTAGTTTAGTTTTTTCTGCATTAATCTTTAACCCTCGGAGATTAGAAAAGTCTCTAAAACGTGCCAGCATACGCTGTAAACCACCATGGTTTTTTGAGATAATAAGCGTGTCATCTGCAAACATGAAAATTGGGATCTTCGTACCTCCTAAGACCAGGGCATCATTAGGAGTAGTAGCTAAAAATTTTGCAATTTCGTTGATAAAAAGGGAGAATAGCGTAGTGGCCATTACGCACCCTTGGTGCACCCTTTTATCATCTGGAAAAGGGTCTATTACATTCCCCAGTGTTCCCCTGCGAATTTGTGCAAAGTTGTTCTCGTGGAGTCGAACAATAAGAGATAGCAAGTCCTTAGGCATTCCTAGCTCTTGATACACCACCCATAGCTTGTTACAAGAAACTAGGTCAAAAGCTGACTTGAGTCAACAAAGGCTGCATACATGCTGCCTTTGCCAAGCACTGCAGTCTGCCAGTATATTAACATAAATCTAAAAGCTTGATCTATTGTGCTAATGTGTGCACAGAAACCGGACTGGTGGGCGGTTAAAATGTCATTTGCATCAATCCACTCTTGTACCTTTGCCAGAACAAGACAAACTACCAGCTTTTGGATGGAATAGATAAGGCTTATGGGCCTATATTTCCCTGGCAGAGATCTGTCGCTCTTTTTGTATACTGGTATGACCTCCACTCCTCTCCAAGAATCCATGATGGAGGCACCATGGGCAATAGCATTACCTAACAGCATTATGTACCGGCCCCAATTCTCTTTATCATATAAAAAGACATCGGCAGGAATACTGTTGATGCCTGTGGCTCTCCCCTCTGTAATAGCACTGAGAGCAGCATTTACGTCAGCAAGTTCAAAGACCTGGTCATTTCAATAAGGGACGATAGCAAAGGGCTCACTTTTCTCATCATCATTATTACTATACTGATTAGCAAAGTGGTTTACCCAGGCGTCTGGGTCAACATAATTTTGTGGGAGGGGGGAGTACCTGCCCCTACCTCATTTTACCAGGCACCAGAAATGCTGAAGATTGTTCCTTGTACATGCTAATTTCAAATCTTACCATCTATTTTCGGCCCATACGTTTTTAGCACTATCCAGAGTTCTTGTATAGGTTTTCATGGCATTCTTTATTCTGTTTGAATTTTTCAATCTAATAGCTTCCCATAGGAGTCTGTGGGCTTGCTTACTTTCTTTGTTAAACGATTGTTCTGAGGCTTAGCATGATTATCCTTCCCACTATAGGGACTTTGAAAGTGAGATCGTATTTTCTCAAATAAAGTGTTATGGAAGTTAGTTATGGCGCCGCTTGGCTGGGAGTTGAGGATGTGAACCTCCATCTTTCCTACCACATTCTTAGCTTCCCTGGTAATGCAAGACAATGTGTCTGGATTTTCCAATATCTTAGATCATTTGAGCTGCCGCATGTCATTAGTGGTAACTAAATCTCTGGTAGTTGTTAAGTTGGAGGGGCATATTAGTTAATCTAGTATGGTAAATTCAAATATTGAACACAGTGGGTTGTGATCACTCTCCACTCATTCTATGACAACCATATCCATAAGGGCATATCATAGCTTTAAGTCAACTAGGAGGTAATCAATCCGGCTTCCACGGTGACCGTTGTTAAACGTGATAGCCCCTTTCCTGTCAGAGGTGTTTCTGCCATTGGCCACCCTTATACCTCTTTCTAAACAGATAGCTTTTTGTTGGATAGCTGCTTCTGTCCATCTTTTTATAGGGGATAGTTCTAAACTAGGGATGCCCCACAATGTATCTTCCTCTGCTGCCAGGTCATTGTCCTCACTATCAAGTGTCTCAAAGGTCAACTTAAAGTCTCCAACTACTATAATTGATGCTACCCCTGATTGTTTTTCCAGAAGCTCATCTACAGCCGTTATAGTTTCTGATCTCTGCCCACCTCTAACTCCTCTTGCGTAAAGGTTGTAAATGTCAATGTTGCCATAAGGACTGGTCATCAACTGAATGGCAAGGATATCTGGGCTCCGGGTCAGAAGTTCCTGTATCTTAAGGCCAATATCCTGACTGACCCATATTGTTAACCCCCGGATGGACGACCCTTACTGCCATGAGTTGCAAGGACATATAATTCAAATACCCTAGATAAAACAGCAGGTCTACCGACCATGTCTCCTGGAATACGCAAATATTGTGCTGTTCCACGAAAGCATTCCAGTTTGGGGAGGCACCCGTAGATCTTAGCCCAGCTATATTCCAAGACAAGAGGGATATTTTGCATGGTGCAGAGTGCATCTCTGTTGCCAATCTATCCCCAAGATCTGAGATCCCCGGTGTGAATCTCGACTGGCACTTTATTATGATCGGGCCAGTTGTGACCGGGGCGGGAGTTTGCAGATGGTGAGTGGAAGTTAGGCCTATCAGTCGGTGATAGTGTCAAAGCCTGAGTACTTGCATAGGGGATATGTGTAACTGTCAGTCTGTTTCCCTGAGGGAGTCACCCCAATGGAAGATGGTAAAGAGTGGGAAGGATTGGTCAGTGTGGCCATTTCAGTAGGGTTATACTTAAAGTGAATGTTAGATTTAGTGAGTTGATGGGTACGTGCATGGAATGCCACCAAGTCCTCAACCAGATCTCGATGTGAGTGTGAGTGCAACCAGGTCCAGAGGGGGCCCCCTAGGGGAGCATCTTTTGCGCCCTTTAATGTCATCCATTTTTACTGACTGACATCCCTCCATGTGTCGGATCCATTGACTGCACTTGTTTATTAGGGATCCCTTGTCTTCTTTGGTTAGATTGGGCGAGAGCTTTGGTACATTTGTTAGGTATACCAAGGTTCCCATGTCAGATGCCCTGCCTACACTTCGTGATGTTTGGGACAATTAGCCAAGGGGGGTTAGAACCTGATGAGAAAGCTGAGGCCTTAGTGAGATTAGAGTATTGCCAATGGCCTACGTGGTTATGGACTGCCCTGCTGGACTGGATAGGTAGCTGGAGGCCATTATTAGTACATGTTGTAGGATGATCCATACCCCCTCCACTCATGCTATGCTTTAAGGGACTCTCAATTGTCCCTCTGGCCTGCCTCAGGCAATTCACCAGCCCTGGAGCACAAACAGGGTGATCTCCAAGCTGATTTTCAACGTGTTGTATGTCAGAAAGCACCTTTTTAGGGAGTCAGAGAGGCTACAGGCGATTGCTTTAAGAACTCTAACTTCCTGAGCCAAGTTTGTGATCTGCAGTTTGACAGACTTTTGGGGGAGTTCCTCGATGGATAGGGCTACAGTAGATATGCTAGGGTCATTATCTTTATTTGTGGATAGGACAGTTCTCAGTGGAAGGAGTTTTGTGTCCTTAAAGAGGTCCTGACTTATGTTGTGTATACTAGCATCTACACCCTCACGAGTGCTTGGCTCCCTGGGCTGATGGAGGTGTCCTGTGGGTTAAAATGATCTAAGAGTAGTGAGAACCTATTGATGCAGGGAAAATCAGTGAAAATCTCTGTTGCACTGTTATCTCCATTAATGGGGCTTTTAAGTGGTGCATATGAAGATTCCAATGACTGGTTTCTGCTAGCTGCCCTCTTGAACATGGTCGGTATACACCTAGATTGTGTAGAGCTACTGGGTACAGGTTGGGGTTTGGGCTTTAGAAAATTATCGATGGTAGTTGGGGCGAGGAGTCCTTCGCATTCAGACAATAAACTGTCTATGCGATCCAGCACCCCTGCCCTGGTGACAGGGCTGGGGCTCAAAACCTTCTTTTTTGCTTTCTTCTTAGAGGCTTCAGTCGACCCTCCCTCAGTGACTTTCCGCTTCCCCATAGTAGCTCAGTTGTCAGGATGAAAGAGAAGGAAACCAACCGACTGATAACCTGTGAGGGAGCACTGGAATAAACTACAAAAAAATTCCAAGTTGTGTAACAGTACCTTTTGATATAAAATACGTGCCGAGAACCTCTTAAGCAAAATGTCAGCGGGGTGGCCCAGCCTCTTCCGGGCTATGACGGGCGCCGATGGGCCCGCCCGGACGCGGCCCATGCAGCTTGGCCTCGTGGCTACCTTTATGTGCCTCCAGGCACCAGGAAATGCAGCAGGAATTGCTGAGGAGTCTAGTGGCTGTAGTCCGTGCGCTGGTTAGCAGCTGTTGGTGTCCCACGCAGCAGGGCCTCGCGGCTACCTTTATGCGCTTCCAGGTGCCAGGAAATCCAGCAAGAAGTGCTGAGGATTCTGGGGTCTTTAGTCCGTGCCCCGGTTGGCAGCTGTTGGTGGTAGCTATATTTTGTTTCTCAAAACCACGTAAATAAGTACATATTTAGTTATCATTGTTTCTCTCTTTGTTTACGTTTTCATATTATCATGTTTCAAACACCTAATGGTTAATGTTTGTTCACAATATTGTGCTTTATGCGTTTGTGACATGTTTCTATGTACTTATATGTGTAGTGTAGTCATCAGCACACAGGACAGCATGCAACTTTGGTGTACTACGAATTCCTTGATGCATTTCCAAGGTACGGCAAGCATGGAAATGGAGTTTAGTTTGCTGTGATGTTTTACTTGGGGAATTACAAACATTATGTTATTTTAAGTAAAGGGGAGTTGACTTACCCCGGCTGATGATTGCAGGATTCGAGGTGTCAATGTTGGACACTTTCAACACACTGTTTTGGTTCCAGGGTGCCTCGATCAATGATTCAATGGGAGTGGGAGGGGTTGTTTGGAGGGTCCCCCAACTGGGCCACGACCCTCAGCCATTCTGCTGGCTACCATTTCCTTTGTGTGGGATCTCAAGTCATACCAGCATTTTCTGATCTCTGGTATGGTCTTCTGTGCCACACCAAGTGAGTTCACGTACTCCAAGATGCTATTCCATATCTTGGTCTTCTGGCTCTCATGAACAGTAAATGAAGCCTTACCAAATAGCTGGTCCATATGTGCCACACATTCTTCTTTTAGAAGCACCAACTCCTTTTCAGAGAACTTGACCTTACGCTTCCTACTACCAGAATCCGTGTCCTCATCATCCTTGGATCTGGTGTATTTCAAGCACAGGCATTACACTTCCAGAGGTGAAACAGGCGCACCTCTTCCTTCCAGCACCCTCCTAGGCTTCTGGGTTTGTCATCACATCCTGTATTTCTTAACTTCCTGGTCCGACATCATCATTCTACATTCTGAATGTGGCTTTTCCAAGAGGTTTCTTATTAGGAAATCTCAACTTAGCAATTTCCTAAATTATAATTTATTAATTGCAATTGTGAATGTGTAAAAATCACTATTAGTGGAATCCTCTGTTACATACATCTAATTTTGCGATTCCCTAACCACGATTTCCATGGATTCGCTATTTGTAAATCACAATACCTAATTTTTGTACATATGGGACTAAGGGGCATATGTTCAAGGAAGTGGCGGAGGGAGGCATTAGCCGTCATGGCTTAATGCCCCACTCCACCACTTCTGAAAGGCAAGGCTGCACCGTATTTACGAGGGAATGGTGCAGCCCTGCGTTTCCCCCTGCACTGGCGCTACACTTTGCAGTATAGTGCCAATGCAGGTGCAAGGGTGTCTGCATGCAGGGGAGGATTGTTTATTTGTAGGAAGGTGTCCCTTCCTGCACATAAGCAATCCTAAATGCCATTTTGACACTTTTATATGTGCATGCAGCACACATGAAAGTCACAAAATGGCATTTTGTTTTACAGATTGTTTATGTACAGGAAGGGGGACCTTCCTGTATATAAACAATCCATGCCTGTTTGCTTTTTCCATGTGCTATGCACAAGGCAGCACACATAGAAAGAGCAAAAACTAGGAGAAATATTGCATTTCTTCTCGTTTCGCCAAGTTAAGACCAGGTTTTCCGTAGTCTTCATTTTCACGCTGCCTCCTATATACGCTGCCCTTGTAGATAGGAGGCAGTGTCAAATACAATGGGTGTTGCGGTGGAACGCCCACCACGAACACCCACTGCCCACCCCTTTCACGCTAAGCATAGCGTGAAAGAGGGCCTTGTTATTTACAAGGCAGCATTAAGCCGCGTTAAGGGGCTTAATGCTGTCTTGTGAATAAGGCAATGCCCCTATCTACACCACAACGTCGGAAAAAATAGCATTGTGGTGGCGACAGGGGCTTTTACATATGCCTCTAAATGTCCACGAGCCTGAAGAATGAATATGATATTGTGTAATGTATCTGGAGCTTATGTAAAGTGTTGCAATACCAACGGGTCGAATAAACACACTTTATTAAACTGCAAAAAAAGGTTTAATATATCAAGGAACCTCCTACTTGCCCCTCTTACAAGCAGACTGTATACTATCAGTTTTCCTTTACATTTTTCTTTCTTTTCCCTTATTTCCTCTTTTTTTTCTCTTTCCTTCTTTGTTTCCCTAGTCCGTCACTCTTCCTTGATGGATGCAAGTGATCTAGAGGATGCAATTCACTTCCTTCATCTGTCAGTCTGGATTGTGGACTTTGAGAACCATTAAAACCCCCTACAGTCCTCCTGTCACAGATACATATGTTGTACAAAATTGGGAGGTACCTGGATGAGGGAGGCGGCATCTTTCACAGCAGTAGGCAGGCTTTTTGGTAACATTACATTTTATTCAGTTTATGCATTTTTGCAGTTCTGATATTTTGCAAAGAATGGATGGACTTAAGTAGCTGCCTTTTTAGGCCCCAAGCTCTTTTGGTTTTGAAAAGAGATTACAGCACAGCTCAGAAAAGTGGTCGTCATAGTGAAATGCACCGTCATAAGCATAGTCACCAGCAGTTTCCCATTCATAAGGTATGGACAAGCCAGACGCTCAAAATGCCCGGCTAATGTGGACCAAGGAGCTCCAGACATGGAAGCAGGCCATGCAATAGGGGAAGCTGCGGGGGAGGGCGGCACAGAGGGGACACTCCGGTGAGGTCCCCTTGCCCTCCCACCAAATTCATGTTTGTGGAGGAAAACCGATGAGACAAACTGGCAGAAAAGATTTTTGGTTGAGCCCATCAGGTAAGGGGGCAGCCTTCCTTTACGGCATGCATAGAAGGGAGCGGGCTGATGGCAGCATGTTGTCGCAGTGGATAACGCTGATCTTACCCACCCACACTTACAAGTCAGGCGTGCCTCGCAGCCACCTGGGAGAGGGCAGAGTCAGGTCAGCACTGATTTTTCATGCGCCAATAAGCTCTAAAGGGCATCCAGTAGGCTGGTAGAGGGCAGAGGGTAGTCAGCAAAGTAGTCCATGGGATGCATTATGGCAGGGACACTGAACAGCAGCAAATGCGCCCACTATTAAATTGGTAATGCAGGCATGGCACTTGCATTCAGGGCATATCCAGAGGGAAACTCGCATGTCGCATATTGGTGGCAGGAGAAACCTTGACCTTTTCAGCAACAAAATAATGATCCCGCACAATGGTGCAAAAAAACAACTAAATACTGCGTTACCAGAAGTCACATGGCGTCACATGGGGGGATATTCACAAGGATCTATCGCCGAGTTAACGGCACTTTATCGCAGCCAAAGTTGCGATAAATCTATCGCCCCAATCACAAGCTGGTGTTAACAGCCCACAGCACCAGTATACCCGCGATAGCAGCCGCAAAAAACATCGCCACAGATGACCCAGGCAACTATCGCTAATGAGATGCAGAGTAGGCATTCCCGTGCCAAAAGCCACGACAACACCACTCCACAACATTCGCAATGACCAGCCAGAACAGCGATAAGAACACAAAACTGGTGATAAGGCGCGTTAGCAGCAGGAAAATAACACCTGCCCTGACCTGGTGCAAAGTCGGACCACAGCCTGCACCACAAAAGGGTGCACAGCCAGAGCCACACCTGAAGAACAACAGATGCACCCGGGCAACTGAACATGCAGCCCGGAAGGACAAAAGGGCAACAACACCCGCCGCCACCACCCCCAGGACCCCCCGACCAAAGACATGCCACATCAGCTACACCTAAACGTGGACAAAATAGTCCCCATGATGTCGCACAATCACAATTGGTGACATGCATGTGTCGTCACAAAAATGAGCATCAAACATTCACTTTCGAAGCAAAAAATTTAACTTTATTAACATGAACACTGAAATGAAATGAAGACACATGGCGGCTCCCCTCGGGACAATCCATAGGGCAGAGCCTGCAAGACAAAAATCATGATGAGAAGGTGTGTCCTGCACACATCAAAGGGCAGAGAGAGAGAGAAAGAGGAAGAGAGGGAGAGAGAGAGATGAAGAGAGGGGGAGAGGGAGAGAGAGAAGAAGAGAGGGGGAGAGAGAGAGAGAGAGAGAGAAGAAGAGAGGAAGAGAGAGAGAGAGGAGAAGAGTGGGGAGAGAGAGAGAGAAGAAGAAAGGGGGAGAGAGAAAAGAAGATAGGGAGAGAGAGAGAGAGAGATTTGGCCACTGCGCACCCAGGCCACACTGCACACCTGCAGCCACCGGTGTGTCTCCAACAACTTGCCGATATGTATAGCAGTACACCAGGTCACACATCTGAGACAGACTCGTCATCTGAAACAGCGTCCAGATACATGATTGGCACAGTACACACAATTGCACAAGACAACATCACCTGCCCGCCCAGGCACACCCAGGCCTCTCTGCTCACCTTCTGCCACCGGCGTGCAGACAGGAGGTCCCACCACGTGCCGCTGCATGTCACAAGCCCGGGGCCCGCGGACATGGCACCCTCCACATCATGCAGCCCAGCTCTGCAGGCCACCAGGTCTTACGTTTGGTGCTGGGTCTTGATTACTCCATGGCATAGAACATACCAGTGCACCCGGCCTCATCACAGGCTGCACACCCACTCAGCCCAATGGGTGGCGCTAACTCTAGGATCCCGGAAGCGATGCCACGTGGCAGTAGGCCCACGCTGCCCACTGGCTCTGGCCTACACTGCAGTCCAGCAGGGCACACAAAACCTGAGCTGTCTGGACCGCCGGGACGGGGCATCATCGCAGGCTGCACACCCACTCAGCAGCTTAAGGTGTCACCAACTCAGTGCATCCAAAGTCACCGTCCCATGGTGGGGTGCCTGTGCCGGCCACAATGCTCCGGGTCTCACTAACGCTGTGCAACCCCAGTCAGCGCCACGTGGTGGTAGGCCCATGACGGCCGCAACGGCTCGGGTGCCACTAACCCTGTGCGCAACAACTCATGGGCCCTTTATGATGGAGAACCGTGGAGCGTCCATCATCCAGTCACCACCGGCAGAGGGGAATGTGACATCATCGGTCCCTTATGTTCGCCGAGTCACAAAGCCTGTGACGCCTGTTCCCAATGGGTGTGGTGTGCGTGCAAACCTGCCCTCAGGGAGTAGCTGTGACATGCTGACAACTAGACCAGTAATCTGCACACCACCAGCGGGTACGCCTGCGACGGGTCGCAATGAGGGCCCCCCTCGGAGCATAACCGGAGTGGTCTGGCCTGCCGTATGCCAGACCAGCACAGGGCTTGCAACAATGACTCTTGGGCTTTGGGCGTGGTTCAGTCAATGTCCGGACATGGAAGTGACTGATGCGTGTGTCCCTGTTGTAGTGTTCACGGGACCCAGTACACAATATGCAATGTAGTACCCTCTGACTGGCATCCCACAGGATGAGCATCATTGACGCAAGGGAAATCACTGTCCCTACATTCATCCACACATTCATACATGAATGATGAAATACATAACACAGCAGTGCGTCACTGGATGTTTATTGCATATCCAGTGCAGTTCTGCAGCTGGAGCGGTAGAGGGCAATGCCGAGCACACTACACAATATTTGCCCATGGAGGGCTAGCTAGAGTCCATCCAGGGATGACAAGTACTGCGAAAGAGGAAGGGTACAGTCCGCAGTCTGGTCGCCATGTCATTGGTCATCAAACAGGATATGGCATTGCATGTCGCTGTCCAAGGTGAGTGCATCGGAGTGTATCGGAGTCAGTGGAAGGTCATGGGGCCATGTGTGGCACCAAGCAGAAACAGGCTAGGTGGCGGAAATGAATGCTAGTGCCTCCTGATCACAAACCCATCCACGTCCTCATCCCCGGATGTGTGCTCTGCCCCACCTGTGGGTGTTGCAATACCGGCTGAGGCACTGTGTGCCACTGACACATCATGTGCCGGAGTGGATACGTCTGCCGCACTGTGAGGCAATGGCACATCAGGGGGCGGAGATGTGGATGGTGTGGGGGTGGCAGCATTCATCTGCGCCACGCCTTGTGGCAGCAATGCCATGATGATGATCTGCAGGGCATGGTAGATCCCAGCTACATTTCGCTGATGTGCAGCAGTAGCTGCCATCCTTTCCACCTCCATCCGCACCATGTTCTCCATGAGCCTCCGCATGTGTGCCAGCTCATGGCTGGTCTCGCTGGTGCCCCTCTAAGCCGACAGGTTTTCTTCTCTCTGGGTCAGGACTCCAGTGATGTCAGTCAGGGCTCGTTGGAGAGCATGGAGCGGGCCTAGACACCCATGGATGGCGCCCAGTTTGGTAGCAATGAGGTCAAACCCCACGTGCACCTGCTCAGCCATCTCCCTCTGGACCTCCAGCACACGGTGTTGGATGGCCGTGTGTTGTTCCTGGGGGTCTTGGGAGACTGCCGGGCCGTGGGTGCCTCCTGCTGGGTGGTTTGGGTGGTGGGTGGGGTCTCCTTGATGCAGATGGTTAGCCCTGATCCTGGAGGTGAGTCGCGGATGATGTCAATGATGTCTATAATAATAATAATCCACATTTGTAAAGCGCGAACAATCACCCGTAAGGGTCTCTAGGCGCTGGGGGCCGTCGGGAAGATTAATCAAGCTATTGCCCAGAGTCACATGGTGCTGGGCTAATCTGAGGCCGGCGCCGGGGTTCGAACCATGATCCCAGATTCCGGAGTCAGTCGCCCAGGCAGCGGCGCCAAACCTCCTCCCTCTAGGAGGGCTTGTGCGTTGATGCTGGGGTTGTCCTCCTCGTCATCAGTGAAGAGTGGCTGGGACAGCTCTGCAGGGGGTATTGACGGTGGCCCTGCAATGTGAAGGGGAGATGGTGTATTGCAATGTGTTCAGATGTATGTAGCCGCATGGTACATGTTAACATTCAGACAGCATGGCATTGTACATTGTGACAGTCTATAGATCTGGGCGATGATCCAGAGTCATTGAGGGTGTGCACTGTGCTCTGCTTGATTGTGCATGTGTGCCATCGTGGTCATCTCCACCCATCCCCCCAGTACCTGGTGGTCACTCACCGTATTGCGCTTGTGTTGTGTCCTGTCGAGCAGTGTCGGGTCCCCTGACTTCAGCCACATTATCCACACTGATGACTGTCGACACCAGCTCCTCCATGTCATCCAGCACGAGCTGTGGCGCTGGGCCCCCACCTCCAGTTTACATTGCTGCCTTCTGGTTGGCTGCGAGTTTCTCCTTGGTCTTTCGCTTGATGTCATGCCATCGCCTCTTGACCTCGTCCATTGTCCTCTTGTGCTCTCCGATGGCATTCACCTTGTCCACGATGTCCCGCCATATTCCAGTTTTGGTGCCAAATGACACGTTGGAGGTGTGCCATCAACCCGTGACTATGATCCTGTTCGCCTGCGGACTGAACTTTGTCTTCCTCTTCTTCTTGTCCTTGCCCTTCCCTGTCCCCGAGGCCCCGGGCTGGTCGTCCGGGGTGCTTGTGGGGTTGTGCTCGTCCTCTGCACCTGCTCCGGCTGCCTCCATGGTGCTTGGGTGTTGGTCAGTTTGTGTTTGGGTGTTTTTTCTACTTTTATGGTGATTTTTCACGCCTGCCAGGTGTGTGTTGCAGGCCTTGGCGCTGCTTATCGCTGATTTCCTCATCGCACTTTGGCCCATCGCAGGTTTTTTGGTGTTGTGGTTTGTGTTTTTATCTCCATCGAGGTGGTTGTATCGCGGACATTGTCCGCAGTTTCGGCAGACAATCGCATGGTACCGCCTTGTTGTGACTCCCACATTGACACCAGGTTATTTTCCTGCGATAGGCTGCGATGTGGAAAGCTGCGTTAACATTTTTTGGTGATGTTTAGCACACGTTCTTGTGAATATACCACATGGTTATTATTGACGACGCGCCCTCCAAGCACGGGGGGAGAGGTGGCAACAGGAGATGTTTATAGATACGTATAACTCATCACAACTCCATGAGAAATAAATTTAATGACCGATTGATAGCGCAATGCTTCATGGTCATGTTTTTTGCTAGAAACTGTTAATACTGATGTTACCACCACCCAGAGTAGTGTGTTCCTTTGGTTTGTACTAGGGGGTAGGACAGGAGGGATGGTGGGCAAAAGAAGCCGGGAGCCTGGGGACAGAGGGTAGCCCACCTGGGACATGTTAGAGAGAGTCTGGTGCGCTTTTATTTAGCAGATGTCACGTAAATAGAGTGAAATGTGCAGCAGATGCCCCAAGTAATCTCAGACTGGTCGGATTTTCATTTCTTGGGTTGAGCATATATGTATGTGTTGGGCCTTAGGTTTGGGCCTCACTTTAGGTTTCGCAAGGTATAAGGAAAGTGCTATATAAATACAACACAACTAACAGGGAGAACGTCAGCCTATCTGAGTAAGACCATATATTCCTCCTTAGCTTTTTTTCCGCATTACAAATGAATCACTCCTGTGAATAAAATATTTTGCTGGGTATTCTTGCACTTGATTTACTCTCCAAGTAAAATACAGAAGAATAGCAGGCAAAAATTGGTGTTTCCCGGTGCAGTCAGTCCTTGACCCAAAAAATAAAATAATCACCCATGACAGCTCCCCCACCAAAAATACTCCTTGATGCCTAGTGAGTGGATGCTTAGCTCTAGGCAGACACAGATGCAGAAAATAATCCTTTAAATCCTTAACTCTCCGTTTCTCAATGCTAAAAGTTAAATCATCACAACATTTGCAAGAAGTATTTATTCCTTCGCCCAACATAATGCGCACTGTTCAGTATCAGACAGTCTTTAAGCCTTTCATGATAAGTAAATGACAAACTACAGTGATTGAAAGGTTTACACAGTGTAGCCACTGATGGAGCATGTAAAACAAAATTTTGTATACCTCCTCTAAATTGAATGAAATTAATTACGTAATCATTCTAAATCTAACTTGCACTAACTGGTTTGCAGTGAAATCTTACTAATCAACTTTTACACCTTGATAAGCACGAGATACACGTGGGACTAAAATGCTAATTGCATGGCAGAATAATTAATTAATTAATTATGGTACGCAAACTAACTTTAGATTGTGGTGAAATAGAAAATTGCATGATTTATGTTGCTTTGTGATTGTTTGTGCTTTCAGGCTAACCAAATGGTGAGTATTTTTGCTTTAAATGTTGCTACAGCTAGGGAAATACAAATATATATTGGGATTAGTGTGGGTTTAAACATTAGAATCTACAATTCTATATTTTAATTACTGTTAGGTCTGTTTTTGCTTAAGTTGGCATTCGGGCCTACTAGGCCGCAGTACCCAAGATTGAGCCTCTACCGCGAACGCCACCATGTGAGCGCGATGGTTTCTGAGCAGAATCAGATGGCTATGGAGATCTCCAAATGACCTCAGATCTGTGACACCGTGTTCCTTGTCAAGGATGAACGTGTTTGTCTGCCAACTGACGATGCTGTGTGAACAGCAGAAGGGACAATACAGAATCTGTGGAGAAATGTCTTCTCTTATTCTAAATGTTACATTTGCAACTTTCGCCCGGGAGAAAAAGGAAATTATACAAATTGCGCCTTCCTATGCCAAGTCTCATGGAGAACCAGTTTACCCTGGGAAACTTTAGAAAAACTCTCAGATAACCCCGAACTGTCCAATCAGATCATTTCTCCACCCCTAAATTGTTGCATGTTAGCATGAAGTAATAGGGAAAAAGGGTATATAAGGTTCTCATCTGCC
Organism: Triturus cristatus; assembly: GCF_964204655.1. Taxonomy (NCBI): domain Eukaryota; kingdom Metazoa; phylum Chordata; class Amphibia; order Caudata; family Salamandridae; genus Triturus; species Triturus cristatus. The sequence goes on along the minus strand of NC_140582.1, from coordinate 518,657,739 downwards.
AAAGGGGGGAGGACAGTGGGCTGAACTTTCATGGCGTTGGTTCTGCATTGAGCTGGTAAAATTTCAATGGTTTGCCTTGGGTTTCTTTGGTTCTCGGGAAGTTATTTCAACTGACGGGTTTGATCCTTGCTGGGGTCGGACAGCTTATCCCGGATATGGTACCAGATATTGCAGATAACTCTCTGTTCATTCAGAAAGTCGCAGACGCTTGCTAAGTGGTAATTAATTAAATGCGTCTTCTAAATTTATGCTTATTTACAAAATGTCTGATTTCTCTTTGAAAATAAAACTGAATTTATACTATGACCTGTAGTGCATAAATGCTAATGCAGAGAAAATTATTATTGCTGGTTCTAATTCACCATCAACCAGTCCAACTAATTAGACCATTGACCAAGTGGTGGAGTGCCTTGATGTTAAGGTCAGGATTCTGTAGGTGTATGTATATATAATGTATATAATGTAAAGAAAGTTAATCCTGATAGGTAATAAGGTACCCACATGTCCAGCGCTTTTTCTCTTAGGTACGGATTCGTATGAGATGAGTGCATGTTGGTGTTATGGGCCCCACCAATGAATGAATGTATGGATGCGTTGTTGTGATTACGAATCTGTGATATAGGGAGATTATGAAAATTTGACCTTTGCACTTTAATACCACTATATTGTGCATACGCCATGAAATGTGATTATAATGTTTTATGGTCTGGCAATTTTTCAGTGTAGTGCAGTGCAGATCTATTTATAACTTCATGCGCAAGAAGTAATTAATACACCAAACATTTCTCCTTACAAATGCTAATAAAAGTGGCGTGTGAAGTTCGGGTATTTTTTGCATATACATGCAACATTTTGGATAATATATGCACATCTGGCATTTAGCGCTATATTTTAGCGTGAAGTGCATTATTAGATCCATTTTGAACAGAACGGTGCATTTCACACTACATAAATAGTGCAAAAACATCTAGTGCCATGAAGAACAGCGCTTGTGTTCTGTTCATTCACATTGTTCATGTGCACCCACACTACTTACATATCTACATATCTGAAAAGACTTAAAATGACATCATGTGGCGTAATCGCACTATTGCTGCCATTTTACGTAACATGAAATGCTAGACATTACACAAGATTATGCCGGCATAATGAAAATTTCACCAAGGCCTACTAATAATGGTTATTTCGCATATGTTAAGAATATGTTTAGAGATGTGTGACATGGAGGAAATTGGTCAGGTAGAATGAAATTACTATGACACTGGAGTAACAATTAGGAGTAAAAATGTAACCCCATGCGTACAACGCTTTGATACCATCTTGGAGGAGTTTAACTAAGGGCCTGATTTAGATCTTGGCTGACGGGTATCCACTGAAAACAATGTAACTGGTCTTCTTGTCAGCAGTAAAAGAACCTCTACATGGGGGATGTTGAATTTGTTGCATTAATACTGCTGAACTGAGGGGCAGCCTACAACACGGTGGGTGATTCTATCTCCTGGAAGGATTTAGCCAGGCAGGTATGTGACACCTGGCTTTAGTTTGAATCAACCTTTTCCAGATGGACATATCTCTGGGAATTACCATACCTTTGTTTAAGTGAGCAGTTCTTGCATGGGCGTCAATTCAGGAACATGCCAGGGGTAGCAGAAGTGACGTCACATACCTTTTGACCTTAGTTATATCACAGGAAGTGATATCATATGACCCCTGACCCTGATTTTCCAGGAAGACATGTCACATGACCCTAGCATCACACTCACATTCTTATACCCCCTTATACTCATTCTTATTCATTCTCACTCACTCACTTGCATTCATTCTTAATGTCACTCCGGCCCAGGATTGCTAACGCTTTCCACCGTGTTTGTGTAACTTTTGTGTTAAGATGGGATTTTCCAACGCAAATCCTGATCTGCATTGAATAGTATCCCAAAGTAATACAACATTGTGCTATTCACTGATTTGCATTATTTTGTTTCTAGTGGGCATTCCATGGATGGTGCAAGGGCGTTCTCATTCAACCACCATGGGTTTTAATGCAAAGCCCTATCTACAAATTCTGGTATAAAAGAATTTGAGGTAAAATCTTACAACTCCTCGAGGCAGGCATGATGAGGAGAAATGCTTTAATGTGAGCTGCATTGTACAACAGATGTACAAAATGGGAAAATCCTTCAATCATAGTTCTTTTGTGCTGGAAGGGTCTCTTTTCACTACTCAGCCTGTGCCTCAGAGAATGCACACACCTATGTACTGTGGAGCAAGGGCTGCTAAAACTGCCCCCATGCAGTCAGAGAAACAGAGCACCATATCTTACTAGATATGGTGCATTTTTTCTCCTTCCCATTGGTGCAAGGCGGTGCAGCATAGCCTTGTGTCAAAGAATAGTATATCTGAGACTAAGTCCCACACAATCTCACTCACTACTTGTCATAGACTCTCACTTACCTTCACTCAGACTCACATGCTTACATACACATGCTCTCACTCACATAAGCACACTCTCACCTACAGGCATGCACACATCATACATTTAAAACTATACTTACCACAGCTGTCACTGAAGGGCCAGTTCCAGCTAAAAATGTTCCTTTTTTATTACACTAATGGTGAAGAATAGAATATTATTTGTCATAAAGAAAAATGGGCTGAAAAGTAGGAATAAAGAGCTTACCCTGTGCTATCGGCACTGATATCACCACCTCTTATTTATTTAATTAATTATTTATCTATAAAGCGCAAACTAATACCAAGAGGCATATAAGTGCTAGAAAACCTGGGGTGAAAACTAGAAGCACTCCATCATAGAACCTGTAGAAGATGGGCTACCGGGAGAAAACTCAGGTCTTAAGGGCCTTCCGAAAAGAAAGCAAGTCAGAGGAGTTTTTTAAATGAGTGACAAGCTAGATGTGGTAGTAACAAAACCTTTGCCGCCCCCCCCCCAGCTTGATAGCTGGAATCTTGGAACCTCCACCAGATTTAGAGAGGATGACCGGAGGTTTCTCGATGGAACATATCAATGGATTTGGTGTTTTAGGTATTCTGGTCCATAGTAAAGTGCTTTAAAATCAACCCATTTCTTTATGAGGAGCCAGTGGGGGGAGTTGAAAGCATGTTTGGCCGAGTGATGTCTGGGAATCCCTAGCTGTAGTCGAGTCGCCGTGTTCTGAAGAACCTGTAGCTTGTTAAGATGACCCTTCTGTAGACTAACAAAAAACATTACAGTAGTCTAACTTAGATAGGATAAGCACAGCAACATCCGTTTTTTTAAGGTCAAGAGGCATAAAAGAAAGATTTTCCTGAGAGTTTTTAATTTGATGAAAGTGTGCGAGGTGATGGCATTTACCTGATATGTGAAGGACAAAGCTGTTTCAAAGTTAACTCCCAGATTTTTTGCTTTTGTTACCAAAATAGGGAGCGGACCGAATTCCTGAGGCCACCAATCAGGGGACCAAAAGGATGTGTTACAACAGAAGAGCAGCACTTTGGTTTTTACTTCAAGCAATTCTCCATTATCCACTTACTAGCCTGTTGCATGCAGATTTGAAACTTGGAAGCTGTGTCCTAAATATTGTATGTGTCAGAGACAATAATCTGCATGTCATTAGCATGGGACACCATGATAAAGCCAAAAGATATAATGAGACTGGCCAAGGGGGTGACATATAAATTGAAAAGAGAAGGGCGGAGCAGAAAGCCCTATAGAACACTACAAGGTAGTTGGAAGGTGTCTGATGCGTAGCTGTCAATTTCCACAAGTTGCTCATGCTCAGCTAGAAAAGATTTAAAGAGAGAAAGAGGTGAACCACCTAAGCTAACCTTTTGGAGACAATTTATCAGTAAACTGTAATCCACCGTATCAAAATCCGCAGAGAGGTATAACAGAATCAAAGCAGCATTGCCTCCTCTGTTTGAAGTCAGGGGTCACAAAGGCAATGCCAGGGGTTGCAGCTGCAACCACTGACAACCCCTAAATAGCATCCATAGGTTCCTGATGTTGTGATGCATGTGGACACTCACTGAATCACTACTGGATGCTGCCTAAGCAATTTCAATGTTTTGTACCTTGAAATAATACTCAAAAATACAGAAACAAATATATATCAACTACACAAATTATGAAACAAACACAGAAATGTTAATTGTGATGAGAAGTTTGGAGCTTTTTTGCTTCAAATCTGTTTTTATTGAAAATACAAATGAAGACAATACAACAATCAAATTATGATGAAGAGGAAGAAAGTAGAAAAAGGAAAAAAAGAGATAAAGAAGACCAGCGAAGGAAAGGAAAGGGAAGGAAGCATCATTAACAACTCCGGAATAGCAGCAGATTAAAACACAGAAGGCAAAGCAATGTCATATTACAAATCTGTCATATATAAAAGGACATTACTCTGGGAGAAAAAATTCATCCAACATGTGAGGAGGGACTGGTTGGTGGTGGGACCTGTTAGGAGAGAGAAGCTACGTTAAGTCTAAGCGGGGTGAACAAAATGTCCCACAGCAAGGAACAAAGCCCCTGTGAATGGAGGAACCAAGTGTGGAGAATTACCCGAGGGAAGTCATGGGAACGCAAATGACCAGTACCATGCAGAGGGGAGATTAAGCAGTATCCCTATTGGGCCCCCAGAGTCTGTCCATGTCAGAGTGGAGTATGTTGTCCTCAAAGAGGTGTAAAGCCCAAAGCCTCGGGGGCTGGCGATGGGCGTGATCGAGTTTGCAAATATAATCTACCAATGGTTGCCAAGTTTTCGTGAATTTGGTGTGGTGGAGCTGAAACCGCGATATGAGTAGCTCCATTGCCATAGTATGCCACAGACGGGTGAACCAAACGTTCACGGGGGTGCTTCAGCCTTCTTCCAGTATAATGCTATTGTTTGTTTAGCTGCACCAAGCATGTGTAGAATTAGGTGCCAGTCCTTGTGTGTCATGGCAAGTAGGTTTGCAGGTTTGAGGCCCAAGATGAGTGTGGTCGTGGTTTTGGGTAGTGGGTAACCAATCACCTGTTTAATGTGACTAAGGACCTCCTTCCAGTAAGACGTAAATAGCGGGTAAAGCTACCAAATGTGGAGGAAATCCCCAGTAGCCCTCGTACATCGCCAGCAAACAGGGGAGGAATTGGGGAATATGTTGTGCAACTTATGTGGAGTGTAATACCATCGTGTCATGACTTTATATGTGGATTCCCTCTGAGAAATGCTGCGGAAAACCCTCAGAATGTCGCGCCGTAATTGTTCCCATTGTTTAGGTGTGATTTCATCAGAGGTACTGGACTGCCATCGTAACTGATATGTACGAGGAGTAGGTCAGGGGGCATGTTGAAGGCCTTGATATGTGCGAGATATCAGACCCCTGGATTCATCGTACAAACGCACCAGCCGTTCAAAGGGGGTGAAGGGACGAGTGGCTCCAAGAGTGGAAGACAACGCCTGTACCCAGTGCCAAAGTTAGAGATATTGTAATCTAGCCCCCTCGGAGAGGTGGAAGTCCCGTTTGCATTGTTCGAAAGATTTAAAGGTGTCCCCCTCGAAAATGGTCTCAGAGCGTCCGGCACCGTCCTTCTGACCAGTTCAGGAAAGAGTGTGGATGTAGAGCAGGTGGAAAGTGTGAGTTGCGAGCACATGGATTGTGAGGTGATGGGAATGAAGTGAGACCCCTGGATAGCGCCAGCTTATCCCAAATATCCAACACAGTTTTTGCTGGTATGGCCATATAGGTGCTGCGCGGTCAGGCCTCCGGTGAATGCCAGGCAAGATCCAATAGGGGTCGGCAAGCCACAGCCCTATCCATATGGAACCAAACATCTCACTCTCCCACACAACCTATTCCGAAATAAAATGGAGATGTGAGGCCCAGTAATACTCCAGTAAGTTGGGACAAGCCTATCCCCCCCTGTCCTGAGGTAGCATAAGTATTTTATTAGAGTAGCATGGCCGTTTCCCTCCCGAAATAAAATTATTAAGCTCATGCTGGAGGTTCTGGATTTGGTGTTGCTGTAAAGACGTGGGCAGAGTTTGGAATAAATATAATATTTTCGGCAGCATCCAAATTTTAACTGCGTTCAGACGCTCCAGCCACAAGATAGGGAGAGATCTCCAAATTTGTTTTATATTCCTGCCAATCTGCTTGTGACCACGTGTTAAGGTTAGAGGTTAAGTTAAGGCCAAGGTACCGAATGGAGTGTGAGGCCCATTGTTATGGGACAAGGGACTGGAGCGCGGGAATCTCGGATACAGGGATTGTGAGATTCAAGGCCCACGATTTCGCATGATTGATATTAAGGCCTGAGGCAATTTCAAAAGACTGTAGCAATGTATGAAGGGCGGGCAAAGAGGAACGTGGTTGTGACAATGTAAGAAGAAGATTGTCCGCGAACAAGGCAATTTTGTGGTCCACTCCACCGTGAACAATGCCTGTAATGTCAGGGGATGGGGGGATCAGGGTGGCAAGAGGTTCTACGACAAGCGCAAATAGCAGGGGAGATAAAGGGCATCCCTGCCAGGTGCCCCTGTAAACATGGATAGGACCCGTAAGTTGGCCATTAACCTGGACCTGGGCTTAAGGTGAAAGGTAAGGTGCCATGATCCTAGCAATCATCTGAGGTTCCAGCCATATCTTATGTAAGACGGGCCGCAAGAAGGCCCAGCCCACTCGGCCAAATGCTTTTTCAGCATCGAGTGACAATAAGCAGACAGGTATGTTCCAGTGGTGGGCCTGCCCAACTAAGTGAGCGATGCGCCGCACATTATCCGTGCCCTGCCGGTGACCAATGAAGCCAACCTGATCAGACTCGATAGGCCCGGGCAGATGTGGGTTGAGATGGTTGGCGAGAATTTTAGTGTAAAGTTTTAGATCCGTGTTTAAAAGCGCGATGGGGCGAAAAGAGGAGCACAACGTGGGTTTAGGGAGCAGTGCGATCTTGGCCAACGCCATAGAATTGGAGGGGCATCCAGTATCAGAAAAGGAATTAAAAAGGCGGAGCAGATGTTCTTGTATCTGCGGAAGAAAGGTGCGATAGAAAAAGACCGGCAGATTTACCATGGGGTAGGTCCTTCAGTGTACTAGTAAGTTCGTCTAACGTAAGTGGATCTTCAAGAAGTTGCGCATGATGCCCATCGATCGGAGTCCATCTGCATTCCCCCAAAACTGCTTGAATCTTATCCGAATTAGGTGGCTCCCGTGCATAAAGAGAAGTGTAATAATCGTGAAAGGCTTTTAGCTTGGCAGTTTCAGTGATGGCCCATGTGCCATTGTCTAATTACATTTTTGCAATGTGAGCCTTTGCTGCCCGCTTCCTAAGGCAACACGCTAGAACTGTTCCCACCTTGTCCTCCCCTTCATAGTATTGTTGCTTTAATGCCAATAAGGCGTGTTCTGCCTTATTAGTCCTATGAGCCCGTAGCTGACCACGAAGCATAGCCAGGCGTCGCTTATTAGGAGCTAGGGGATGTCCTGGTCTAGTTTTTCTAGCGTTTTTATGTCCCTGGACAAGATTTCCTCAAACAACTGAGCCTCCCGAGCCCGGGCGATCGCAATGGAGGTGATGTGACCCCCAAATGTGGCTTTAAAGGCGTCCCAAACCAAGGGGAAAGGTGTTTCTGGTAGATCATTGCACGAAAAATAGGACAGGTTAGCGTCACGGATCTCGGCAACATCCACTGGATCCTGGAGGACATAGGGGGTAGTCGCCAGCGAGGGTAGTGACGTGAGTGAGGTATGCAATCATGTAGCAGAAGCTCCACATGTGCATGGTCCGAAATGGAGATATCGAACATAGAAGCAGAGAGAACCATCACGTACCAGGGAGTGGAGAACAAATAGATAATCAATGCAGGAGTAGGAGCGATGGACATGGGAATAATAAGAATAATCTCGTGTAGCTGGTTAGTGGTAACGCCAAATATCTAGCAGTCCCAAATCGCTAAACTGTTTCTTCAAAGAGGCAGACATCGCCACAGTCCCATGAAATGTACCAGTACTACGGTCTATTCTCGCATCCCACACCAGATTGAAATCACCCCTCAGTATGAGCTGATGATCGTCATGTGTTATCTGTTTCCGTAGGAGTTCCCGGATAAAGAGATCCTGTGCTTGATTGGGAACAGAGATATTGCAGAGAGTGAATGTCTGTACCCCAACCCGCACCACTAGTTTGAGAAATCTGCCATCTTTGCCATGGATCACTCTGGCAGCTCCCTGTTGGATGCCGCCCTGCCTAGAATAGCCAACCCAGCCGTTTTTGTAGGTGCAGATGCCCAGCATTGAAGGGGATATTTAGGGTGGGCCATATGGGAAGTATTCGCCTTTAAAAGATGTGTCTCCTGTAGGAAGATAATGTCTGGGTTCTGTTGTAGTAAATAGCACCAAATTTGACGACGTTTGTTAGGAGAGTTAAGACCCTTACATTAAGAGACAGGAGTTTCAAACAGGGTACAGAAGTCATGGTAAAAGCTGATTACATACATCTCCCATCAAATGTTGTAAGACCAAGATATGGCCCATAGCCCCCCGTTTCCCCCAGCAAACCACCATGAAAAATAAACATAGCCAGAATGCATCTCAATACCCATCAATATGTAGGAGGAAGTTGATACACAAAGTAATAACCATTGACAGAGAGATGTTACACTCCAAGTAGCGTGGCCCTCCTTCCCTCCAAACAAGAAAAAAGGAAAAGGAGAGAAAAAGAAAAAGAAAGGAAAAAGGAGAGCAAAGTTTCGAGATTGAACATTGGCCACGTGGCCAACAAGTCCTATTCCAGTGTAGGAGCTGGCTAGGCTCAATAGCACAAGACATCTCAGAGATGTCACTCTCTTAGGAATAGAAAGGGGGCGAGTCTCGGGAAATCAGCACTGCCGTTAGGGAGCGCACGCCGGCACCGCTGCCACACTATAGTCAGGGCGAGAAAAGAGTCAACAGTGAACATGGGAACCCAGCCCCGCCTCTGCGGGGGACTGCTGGTGACAAAGACAAAGATCTCTTAAAACGTTGGTGATCTTTAGGTTCTTGAATAATGTCCTACTTGGCTTGAGAGGAGGACTGTTCCACACGCATAGGCAGCCGCCGCAGTCTGAGCGCTCTAACCCATTGTGGCTTTGCAGGTTCTCGATCCAAAGGGGATAAACGTGAAGGGCTAGGTGTTAGAGAGGAAGTCGGGAGGCGGAGCAGTTGAGTGGCCTCCTGGAGGGATCGCAGCACCCGGCGTTTGGATTCCCATTGAAAGATAAGCGCAAAGGGATGGCCCCATTAGTACTAAATGCCCAGCTCACGAAGCTTATCAGTGATGGGTTTAAAGTCCCTGCGGTGACCAAGCATGGTGGGAGCAAGGTCCTGAAAGAGCTAAATGGGGAAACCCTTGTAGGTTAACTCTGATTTGGAACGTGCTACCTTTGAGATAGCCTCTTTCTCCGTGAAAAAGTGGCCCCGGCTAATATGTTGGGAACCAGACCAGAGCACCCAGAGGGTCTAGCCACATGGTGAGCCCTGTCAAGCGCAGGTGGAGAGGCATCGTCATCCCCTCTGATCTCATGAAGCAACTCCGCAACAAAAGTCACAATGTCAGAGCCTTCTGCCCCTGTTGGAACACCCCTCAGGTGCAAGTTATTGCGGCGGCTCCAGTTTTCTAAGTCCTCTTACTTAATTTGGAGCTCGATATGTTGTTTCTCCAGCAGGGCCAATCGTTGCAAGAGTTGCTCTTGGTCTTCTGTGTGAGCATCAACCGTCTTCTCGAGATCTTCCACTCTCTCTCCAATTTCTGCGACATCTCCTCTGAGTTCCTTGATGCAGGTTTGAACCTCGGTTCTAAGCGATCCAATATTGGGTGTGAAGCGATTTCTTTCCCAGCTTTAGAGTGGGGCATGACCCCTCAAACACCAACACACAGGATGGAGAGCCAGGTCAGAGGAATAAAGCAGGAAGCCCCGCACATCCCCCAGTAAAGGATTAGGAGCCGTTGTAGCATAGGTGAGCAGGGCAATCAGCCATGAAGGGGAGACGGGCAGCAGCTTTACCCAACAGCGTCCAAGGCCCCCTCTGACACCCCCTCTGATCTGCACAAAATACCAAAATTCATAGGAAGGATGGGGAGAAGTGCCTCGTAGAACCCCAGCAGGTGTGATAACTCCCCCAGCGATCACAAATGCAGACCCGCAAGCACAGGGGCCAGACACACAGCAGGGGGGAGGGACCCCGGCAGGATTAAGCAGGAGATGGTACCACAGTAGAGCTCACACGGGGAGTCTGCACTGTACCAGGCCTACACTTGAAGTCTCCAGGAGGCCCCAGTGCATCCCAGAAGCCGGTACCAGGAAAGCCGATCTGGTGGTGCCCACAGTAGTCATGCCCTAACAAGAAGATGGGGGCTCTGTTGTGAGAGAGGCATGGTCCGACAGAGTGTCAGGGCCTCAGGTGGTCACATCCAATAGAGGACCCTCCTCCAAAGAGTCTGAAGGGGTAAGTAACCAAGGGGACAACAGAGCCAGTCCAGGGCCCACGTCCAGCATACACCCTCAGCAGCCGGAGACAGTGGGTCCCAGAAGAGAAGCCACTCGTGGATCGCCACTCACCTAGTCTCACCCCTCTCCACGACAGGCGACACAGTGTCTCGGAACCTCCAGGACACCAGCGATGGAGGGGAGAATCAGCCAGGGGCTCCGCAGCACAATCTCCTGCACCGCATGGAGAAGCACAAGATGGTGGCAGTCCCAGCGCCCGCAGTGCGACACACCTCCTGCGCTCCAAGATATCGAGTACAGATCGCCACACCTCCTCACCGATACCTAGGCGATCTGGCGAAGCTCCCCGGTGTGCCGTTATGCACCAGAAGGGAACCCTCGCTCGCTGGGCGCTCTCCGGAGTCAGAGGGTATCAAGATGGCGACCGCGGGCTCCCGGACCAGGCCTCGACACCAAAGTTGCCAGGGACACAGCTACCAGCGCCCAAAGAGTCGCGCTGGGTGGGCAAAGGATTTCCTGACGCCTCCGATGACTAAGAAGGCCGAGCAGTGTCACCGTTAATGCCCGGTGCCACGATAAATGCTTCGAAAGGCAGCGGCTGGCCGGAGCTCCCTCGGCGTGCGTCTCACTTCATGCGTAGCGAGACCACGCCCCGTTTGGAGCTTTTAAATGTGTAGTTTTATTTCTAAAAGAAGAAGCAATATGCTAGACTCTAGCATATCAATTTGTCTTTTTTGCACCTCATGCTCTCTTTTTGACAGTGCATACCAGTGTGGCTCAATGGAGGCCACCAGTCGCCCATACTAGGTTGTATTGATGCATTTGCACTGCTGCCACCAATCAAGATAAGGATATCAAACTAATTTTCAGCTTCCAATATAGAGTTCCTTCAAATGTACAGATGGCTTTAAAGCATACAAATATTAACCTGCTACTTCAGCAGTTTAAAAAAACTTGAAGAACCATCTCTATCCATCTAATCTACCTTTATTGTCATAGTTGATCTCTGGCATATAGTAGTCTGAAATTCTGAGAACCAAGATGCCAAGCAAATGATGTTCTCTTCAGATGGTAGTTAAAGTAGCATAAAAATGTATAGCATAAGAAACAAAAAAAGAAGCACAAGAAATAAAAGGCACTAGAGGATGAGATGTAAAAAAGACATACTCCGAGGAATAATTGGAAAATGAAAGTAGGAACAAACACTTATCGTGTTTCACAAGTCAGTTGGGTTCGCCAATAAGTAGAGGGATATTTTACCTGTATTTTACTGTGGTACCACTTATGGTGGCTTTATCATTTTTGTTCATGTTTGTTATTAATGATTTAATGTGCAGCGTAATTCACACCAACTCATAAAATAAATAAAATCAATACTACATATATATATATACATATATATATATTATATATATATATATATATATATATATATATATTCCAAAAAAGCAAACACCCTCGTGGCCGGCACTCTGGGCAGAAAGAGTAAGACTCTTGTCAGGCACGATGCTCCAGTCACACCCCCAACTGCTGGTCCGACGCGTTTCGGGAATTGCTCCCTTCTTCATGGACCCTCTCAGTAACAAAGCGGCAAGCATTGATGGCTGCATTCATGCCTTCTTTTATTTCTATGCAACACAGGAAGTCTGTAATTATGCAGGAAGTCTCTAGTGATAGCCAAATGCATTATGGGGCATGCAGTCCATGAAAGATTAATCCCCATGTGGGGTGCCCACCGCTGAGTTCGTCGAAGCAAAAAAGTTCTTAAAAACGATGAAGGGGTGAGGAAACAACGCTCTGCCTTTCACAAGCAGCTTCCAGGCTGCCCAAACCGCAAGCCTGCCAAGTGTAACAGGCGCGGTATCCGCAATATTATTTTTGCAGCGTTGCCATGCCGTGGCCGGGTTGAGGCCACTCAATATTCCAAAAAAGCAAACACCCTCGTGGCCGGCACTCTGGGCAGAAAGAGTAAGACTCTTGTCAGGCACGATGCTCCAGTCACACCCCCAACTGCTGGTCCGACGCGTTTCGGGAATTGCTCCCTTCTTCATGGATATATATATATATATATATATATATATATATATATATATATATATATATATGTATATATATATATATACATATATACATATATATATTATCTACTGGTGGCAGTAGATAGTTATAGTTATAGTTAGGAAATCTCAAAATTCTATTTTGAATAACTTTGGCACCGGTTGACGAATCTTCGCGAAATTTTCAAAACTAATGGGGCGCTCCGCTCAGCTCCTACCCTGAAAGTCTCAGGGGGATTCGTCAAGCGGGGGCCGAGAAAAAAGGGGGTCCCAAAACGCGTTTTCCCCATGCATTTTCTCATAGGACCTTTAGTCAAAGGTACAGCCCAATCGGCTGAACAGAATTACTTGAAATTTGGCAGAGAGGTAGTCCTCAGGTCAGGGATGTGCCTTTTGCATATATGGAGTCAATCTGTTCAGTAGTTCCTGAGAAAATTGCATTTAAAAGCACATACATATCTATAGACGCGCACCGTGCGCGCACCGTGCGCGCACCGTGTGCGTACCCTAACGTGCGCGAGCGTAATTCTGATTGGTTGTTACATGTCAGTCAATGTTCGAATCGGTCAAAATCAGCAAGTGTCGGACGCCATTTTGTTTGTTTTCAGTGCGAGAGTGGAAAAGGAAGGTGGCGAATGTGAAAAGGGGGCAGGGTAGAGAGTTCCTGACCCCCTAGCCTTTGTCAGGGGGTCACTGAAGGACCCCGAAGGCAGAAAAAAACATTTAAATTTGTTTTCTTTTTAATCGCGGGGGTGCGCGCACCGTGCGCGCACGGTGAAAAACCATTAAAAAAAACAACACACGTTATAGTTAGGAATTAGCATTTAAAAAACCTTGCAAATTCACTTAAAAAACCATAGGTTTCACACATGTTATAGTTAGGTGGATATTTCACTCGTAAAAAACCAATGAAATTCCACCGTTATAGTTAGCTCAGATAACTATAACTCGCGCGACCGCCACTCTATCACAAGGATGATGTCATCAGTGATGTCAAGTATGATGCCACTGACCATGTCATGAGTGATGTAATATGTGACGTCATGATCAGAGGATTGCGGGCGCGCGAGTTATAGTTATCTGAACTAACTATAACAGTGGAATTTCATTGGTTTTTTACGAGTGAAATATCCACCTAACTATAACATGTGTGAAACCTATGGTTTTTTAAGTGAATTATATATATACATATATATACATAAATATTACCTACTGGCAGTCGCCAGTAGGTAGTTATAGTTAGGACCTATTTTCAATAGGAAATCCGCAACATTCTATTTGGAATAACGTTAGCGCCGATTGACAAACCTTCGCAAAATTTTTCAGACTTTTGGCCAGCTCCGGTCCGCTCCTATCCTGAAAATTTCACGGTGATTCGCCAAGCGGGGGCCGAGAAAAAAGATGGGTCCCAAAACACATTTTCCCCATGCATTTTCCCATAGGACCTGTTGACGCAGCTACAGCCTGTACTGCTGAACGGAATTACACAAAATTTGGCAAAGAGGTAGTCCTCAGTTCAGACTCGTGCCTTTTGCTTAAATGGTGGAAATCCGTTCAGTAGTTCCTGAGAAAATTAGAGTTAAAAAGATAGATATATCTGGGCGGAGCCTAACCACACATCTCATCGTGAGATCTGATTGGCTGTCAGTACTTCATCCAAGAAGTGTTGGCAGCCATCTTGGGACCAATATACATGATAGCACCTCATTAAAAAGCATTGCAGTTAATAGAAGGTTTTAAGACTTTAGTTACATTATAAATCATTTGCTGATGGTATGGTACCATACTCATTTTAGGAATTGTGGTGTGTTCTAAGGTGATTTTACCATGTGAAAAAGCCTTCTGCTGTGATATCATGAATCATGTTTAAGAGAAAACTATTTTCTCATGCTTTTCCCACAGAGGTTTGGAAGGTGATCTATAAGCTAAACTGAGAGCATATTTTCTGTAAATTCACATTATCTTTCTCAGTCATGTGAGAATGAAGTCTGACATTCTCAGTAAAACATGTACATCCAACAAGGGCAGAGACTGTCAGTTGATTTTTTTGTGTTCTACTGCAGCTTCCCAGAGTGTTCTAAAGAACAACTAGAGCGCTAACAGTCCTACTTATGACAAACCTATTGCACACCTGAAGCCATCTTGATTGGAATAAAGTGGTAACACTTAAAACATTTAATTTACAAAGTAACAACATGAGGGGGTTCTTTTTGCCATATAAAGTATGATTAGTGCTGCAGAAAGAAAAATTAGGGCACATTTTGACTTCTTAAATCCTCTTCTATTTCATAAAAAAATTCTGACATGCAAACTGAAACATGCTCTTTGAATACCAGCAGCAGACTTCCCTGGTCAGCAGTAGCTTTACTACAGTGATCTAATGAGCAACTAGAGTGCTAACATTCAGAATTTATGGCAAATGTGTGACACATCTGAATGCCTTCTTGATGGCACCAAAGTAAAAAACTGAAAGTATTTCCTACTGAGGAGACTGCAGTAAATGAGGAAATTAGGAAACTTCATAACAAATAAATCTCCCAAGATGGCCACCAGAGACGAAAGAGCCAAAATGCAGCACAAATATCACCCAGATGTAGCCCACATGTAGCCCAATAACAGAAGTGTGCAAAACACTTATTTTCTGTGTATTTACAGTTTTATATAGTCCAGACTTGTCACGTATTGGAGTGCTTTATATGAGCATTGGTTACATCACACAAGATCAAATTCATTTTGGTTGTAGACATGGGGAGATTAAGTGATTTGACCAGAATCACAGAATGTTGAGCTGAAGCAGAAACTCCTACCTAGCTCCCCATTTGGAAAGTCTGCAGCTCTGGAAGTAACACCACATTCTCTCCCCTAGGTGCAACATTTAATCAAGTGGTCAACTGGATAAAATAACATAAAGATAACAAATAATTTAAAAGTTCTTGCCGATATTTCAAAACTCAGAAAATATGTCCTCATTTTAGTTTTTTAGAGCACTAACCATAATTTTAATGCAAATAAGACCCTCTCATATATGTAATTTCTAAAGGAAATGCTCTAGGTATTACAGTTTTGATTACATCAAGATGACGTCAGGCGTTCCACACTTTTGTAATAAATATAGAATGTTAGCAATCTAGTTGTTCATTGGGATACTGTTGAGAGGCAGAGGCCAGGGGCACGGACTCTGAAAATTGAAGGCAGGTAGGAGAGTGCAGAGGCAACAATTTGACCACACTGGGAAGGCAGGAAGGGCAGTGGCAGCAAAACAGACTATGGAGGGCAGTGGAAAGGTGGGCAGGGGCAACAAACCAACAATACAGGACTGGCAAGAGAGTCTGTGGCAATATTATAGACCATTGTGGGCAGAAGGAAGAGGCAGTGGTAGTACAACCATACATGCCAAAAGACCCGTTTCAGCCTGGAAACTTCCAATGTTGTTAAGCTCAAATGGGCTTTATTTGATCTTCCTACAATCTCCTCTTTTTCAATGTAACTCAAAGGGGAAAATCGATACCCCAGTTTTTTTTCAAAATCGCCCTCTTAGCAAGTTCAAAATATTCGCAAGTATGGTACACTGGATCATGGTAGGCAGGAGGAATTGGGGTAGGGACATGGACTCGGATAACAGAGGACAGGAGGGACATGGAGAGGTGCACCAAACTGACCCTACAGGGCAGGCATCAGGGTTTGCAGCAGCACAATACACCACACAGGGCATGCGGGACGGGAGTGCAGCACAACAATCCATAGAAAGCAATAGGTAGGGGACAGGACCATGCACATGGACAACAGAGAACAGAGGGGAAAGAGGCAATGGTAGCTAGCTGACCATAATGGACAGACAGGAGAGAAAGCTGCAGCATATTAGACCATAAAGGGCAGGAGGGGCGGATCAGGGGCATTACAATGGAACAGACAAGCCAGGAGGGAGGGAATAGGGGTCTGCACATGGAAACAGGGGGCTGGGGGCAAGGGGGCAGGGAAGGAGCAGCAAGATGACCATGGAGGTCAGGCAGGATGGGCACTAGAAACAAGACACACCATGGAGAGCAACAGTGAGACTATGATGGCATACACAAAGACCATTGAGGGAAGGTGGGAGGGGGTCAGGGGCAGCTAGCTGACCACACAGGGAAGGTGGGAGGGGCCATGGCAGCACAGAAGACCATGCATGGCAAGCGGGAGGGTTAGTGGCAGCACAATGGCTATGATGGGCAAGAAGGAGGGTGCAGGGGCATGCACAAAGGACCATGGAGGATAGAAGGGAGGGTCAGGACCTGGGCACAGACAAGAGAGTTCAGGGGAAGGGGCCTCACAACAGACCGCGTGGGGCAGGCAGGAGGAGCAGTTGCAGCACAACAGACCAGGGAGGGTAGAAGGGTGTGGCAGTAAAATGGACCATGGATGACAGGAGGAAGGGGATAGGGGCATGGCATGTGGACAGGCAGGGTGGAGGTGGCAGGGACAGCTTATAGTCATCTGACAATGCTAGGCAGGTGGGAGGGGAGTGGCAGCTCAACAGAACACTCAGAGTAGATAGGAGTGGCAGGTCCATGGAACATGGTGGGCAAAAAGGATGGAGCAGGGCCATGCACAAAGACATCGGAGGGCAGGGGGAAGGAGAATAGGGGCAGCAAGCTAAGCACAGAGGCTAAGCAGGAGGTCAATGATGGGCCATAGAATTGGGCAATGGAGGGCAGGAGGAGTGGACTGGTACATCATGCTAAATGGAGGGCAGTGGCAGCACATCAGACCATGCATGGCAGGAGGGAGGAGGATAGTCCATGGATTCAGACAACAGAGGATAGGGAGGAGGTGAATGGGGCAGTAAGCTAACTGTTCAGAGAAGGTGGGTATTAGGAACTTTTTTGTTTTTAAAATGTGTGTCTGTGCAAACTACTTAAAATATGAACAAGTATGCAGCATAATCTCACTTTTATTCAGGAAGAAGAGGACGTTTGTGACTGTGACTCCGGGCTCACTTGGCAGAAACACCCCTTGACCCTCCACCCCCCATCGCAAAATGTAATGCCCTTGAAAAGGGTAGGTGGATGCAGTGTTATATAGAACATAGTCCTGAGAGCACGATTGAAAATTAAAACTAGATATAGTATATGGTATAAACTATGCACCAAAAAGTGTGATATAAGATGAACCGGGGCATGAAATATAATATGCAATACATTGTGTGCAATGGCAGATTCGTTGGAGAGCGCAAGATAGCACAGGCACTAGCGCGTGCTATGCGATATGCGCCTTGGAGTGTAATATGCACAGGGCAGTGTTGTGTAACCTAACTAGTCTCTAAAGTTGTAATATAAAATATGTGCTGGGAAGTGTAACGTTGCATATGCACTGTGACAAAGATATGAATCCCAGATTGTAATATGTATGGCATAGCGCTGTGCGTTATTACATAGGCATTGAGGAAGGCACGTTAGATGGGGCAATATAACCCGTGCAAAGGCAAGTGTGGCATGACATATTCATGGGGTGGTGTTACAGTGCACATGGGCTAGAGAGTGTCATAGCATACGCACTAGCTGGTGGAATACAACACAGAGGTGTGTGGCACTCGGCGGGCACTGGTGGGTGTAACACAGCATTGGGCTCAGCCAGGAGCACGCTGTGACTCTCAAGTGAGGTCCGTCTCCTTTCAAGAGAGTAAAATAAAAAGTATTACACATCCGGCGGTGGATGTGTGGTTTATTAACCGTGAGGGGGGTTTCTTGCATAGTTTGGTCGAATTTTTGTTGAATCCCCTTTGAATGGCTTGGTGTGCGTGTGTATTAAATGTGCCCGTCAATAGCTACCCATGTTTGTATAAATAAACGACAAGGGTGTCTATTTGGAGAGCACCCACCGGCGGGGGCGCCGGGATTAGGCGCGGTAGGGCGTCAGACGTCAGAGCTTCACTAGCGGTGTAAATACATTCCTCGCGGATTCATTGTATGCATAGTTGCCTTTTAATGAATATCACGTAAATCGTCATGGTGATAGGTACATACGGTTTGTCCAGCATGTCCTAGGTGTTTCTATAAATATATATTTTTTTAAAATAATAAAAAACAAAGGCCGGCCCTGGGGGATGGGGTCCCCGGGGCCAAAAGTGGCCTGAGGAGGGGTGGCAACGCAGCCCCCCTCCTAAAGAATAAAAAAAAAAAAAAGGCCATGACCCGGGGGTTGGGGTCCCCGGGGCCGATTAAGGCCTTGGGCCTTAAGCCTTCCAAATTTATTTTTTTCAACAAAAGAAATTAGGGTGCAGGCCCTGGGGGATGGGGTCCCCAGGGCCAATACATTAGAAAAAGAAGGGGGGCCACACAGCCCTCCTTCTTAAAAAAATAAAATAAATAAAAGACTGGCATTGCGCCGGAGGCCACGCCCCCTCCTTGCAGCACTCTGCAAACGCGCCCTCTGGCCAGTTGTAAGTTGGGGAATTAATTCCCCTTCAATACTGAGGGTCTCTGAGGGCCAACTAGCCCAACAGGTATCTCCAGTATGCGCCAGGGAGTTGCGTTGCAGACAAGTGTTCTGAGGCCACGCCCCTTCTTACACCTCTATGCAACGCAGCTCTGTGGCACTTACTGGAGGTACCTAGTGGGCTAGTTTGACCCTAGGGACCCTTAGGATTAAAGGGGACTTAATCTCTCAACTTAGAACGGCCACTGGGCTCGTTTACACAGTGGTGAAGGGAGGGGACTGGGCCTGAGGTGACGTGTGCAAACACGCCCTGTGGCGCGTTTTAAGTTGGGGAAATAATTCCCTTTCAATCCTGAGGGCCCCTGGGGGCTAACTAGCCCACCAGGTGCTTCCAGTAAGCGCCACTGAGCTGCGTTGCAGAGAGGTGGTCTAGGCCATGCCCCTTTTTACATCTCTCTGCAACGCAGCTCTGTGGCGCTTACTGGAGGTACCTAGTGGTCTAGTTGGACCCTAGGGACCCTCAGGATTCAAGGGGACATAATCTCCCAACTTAAAACGGCAACATGGCGTGTTTACACAGTGGGGAAGGGAGGGGATGGGGCCTGAGGTGACGTTTGCAAACACGCCCTGTGGCACGTTTTAAGAGGTAGTTTTAATCCCCTGCCCTATTATATACTAGGGGCTTACAGAGGAGGTCATGCTAATCACAGGGGGACCCCAACACATAGTGTTCCCTAGTGTATGTATTCTGAGTGTCTTTTAACATAGCACTGGCTCTAGGACTGCCTAGTCAGACTCAGTTACCACCAGTATCCGTCTGAAAAAGTTGAGGGTACAGGATGATTTTGCAACAAGGCTTCTTTCTGCTCTTCTGTTTGTTCTTTCTGCACGTTATCCTTCTTCCTGCACTTTTCTTCGTCTTTGAGGACTTCTGTTGCTTCTTTCTGCATTTCTTTTTTTTCTGTGCGTTTTTTCTTCTTTTCTTCACATGTCCTATCTCTGTAGGCATAGTTAGAAATTAGCATTTAAAAAACCTTTGAAATTCACTGAAAAAACCATAGGTTTCAGGCACGTTATAGTTAGGAATTAGCATTTAAAAAATCTTAGAAATTCACTGAAAAAAACATAGGTTATATAGGCGTTATAGTTAGCTGGACTTTTCACTTGTACAAAACCATTGAAATTCCCCCGTTATAGTTAGTTCAGCTAACTATAACTCGCGCGCCCGCAATGCACTGCTGATGACGTCACATATTACATCACTCATGACATGGTCAGTGACATCACTCATGACATCACTGATGACATCTCAAATGACATCACTGATGACATCATCCTTGTGATAGAGTGGCAGACCTCCTCTCCCCCTAATATAACCTTTGATACACACATTTGAAAATAGAAACTAAAATTTTCAAAACAATGGACATACCAATACCAGTTATAACAACCTATTCAGTAATTCTAAGATCCACATACACATCCACTCATTCACCAACAGCCCTTTACAGTCACTCATACATGTACTCACTCATTGTTACGAAGTCACTCACCAGTGTTCCGGTTGTCTCCTGCTTGATGTTGCTCGTTCCCAATTCCTCCCTGAACCAAGCAGTTTGGCAAGAAAAAGATAACTCCGGCCAACCTGACTTGTCCCGGGGGGGAAAGGGGAGTTGGGAAGAGAGAACAAGGAAAACACTGGACTCGCGATCTTCCGAGTGGTGGAAGTCGTGAAGTTGTCTGTCTCTCTGCTGGAAGTGTTTCGTGGCTCAGCAGAATTCTTGGAACCTTTCAAACCATATTCGTAATGACATCTGTTAAAAGATAAGTCATCATATTACACAACTAAATATCTTATGACTTCTAAAAAACTGTTATGGGTTTGGTCTATTAGCTACCTACCCCAGTCCTGAAACCCCTTGTATACACTTCGCGACTATAATGTATCTCAATGTAGGTTGGATGACGTTTGAGAAAGAAAATAAACACCAAAAACCAATTCAACAAATGTTAAATGCAAATGTAGATGTACCCCCCTTCTAATACTCTGTTAATGTGGTTAGTCGTCTTAATTAAATAAACTTTTGTTGATTCGTACCTTGGTCATTCTGGCTTATTCGTCTCTAGGGATTCTGTACAAATGACATATAAAAGAGAAAAGAAAAAACAAGCTCTACCTAAAGCGCTTATGCAAGCTCCAGCGCTTTTAGTACATAAATAACTCTTAAAACGACATTTAAATGAGGTATCGAATAATGTTAGCGTCTTTGCACAATCACATTAACAAGTATTCTTGGAAGCGCTTAAATAACCAGTCCGTCGTAAGCGCTGAAAAATAAACTAGTGAAAAGATTTTCCCTGCTTAATAACTCCGGGAATATCGTCTTTCCACCAACAATTTTTCCAAAGTCTCTTCTGTTCATGAGACGCTCGTAATTGTTCTGACCGTGTCTTTTAAGTAACAAGAAAACGTCTTACCGATGTTTATGCTGACAAGGAAATATTACCGGTTACGGGCAGGTTCCCGGAGACTGGATTCGATTGCCATTAACTTCTTTGTTTGTTTTTGCAGGTGACGTCCGGAAGCAGCTGACCAAGACGCCGGAACAGGAAGAAGGCGAGGGATGGTCCGACGCTGGAGCGGAGCCAGCAGAGCGGAGGAGGGACCGATGAAGCCGGCAGGTCTTGCGGGTGACATGGCGTCGAGGAGAACAGGTAAGGGAAAAGCTGATCCAAAACCGGGTCCGGAACACTAGAGGTAACGCTGTGAAGCGAAGCGTTGTTCAACAGACGGGTGGGGTTTTTATAGCTGCTGAACATAACGTTGCTGAAGCACGTTTCAGTACTTGTGCTGCACTTGTGCCCCTCTATTAACCAAGGCACGTGGATGCATTGACAGTTGAAAAAGATGTATAGAGTCTAAAAACACGTGGATCCAAGTGACACAACATGTGAATAGAAAAGCACTGCTACCTACAAAATACAGACTAACAGTACAGTTATACCAATAGGTATTTACAGTTGTTAACAATAATAAGATGTGATATGAGCACGAGGAATCTGAATACCCAATATCAGAGGGAAACATCATAATGATATTATGAGCAAACGTGAATTACACAATCAACATGCTTTGCACGATGCTACCCTGGTAAAGCACCTAACAGTTCCTCCCCCCAAAGGCCGTCGTATTGGGTGGGGTTTTTCAGGATGTTGAACATGAAAGGATTTGACTAATCTTGGGGCATGTACATTGGTTTCAGGTTCCCAAGATCTTTCTGATACATCATAGCCTTTCCAATCAATTAAGTAATGAAGACGCCCACGAATGCGTTTTGCATCCAAGATGCGGTTCACCTCATATTCCAAATGATCTCCTACAACTACTGGTGGAGGTGGATTATCGGGTCGTGTCAATGGGTTGTGTGGCTTGAGTAGGGACACATGAAAAACTGGGTGAATAGCTTAATCTTGTGGTAGATCTAACTTAATTGAAACCGGGTTCAAAATTTTGATAATGGGGAATGGCCCTAAATATCGTGGTTTGAGTTTTTGGGAACCTTCGATTTGAATGTTTCTGGTTGATAACCAAACTAGGTCCCCTATTTTATAGGGTGGTGCAGGTAATCTGGGTTTGTCAATTAATTCTTTAATCTTGTGTTTGTTTGTTGCCAATTTCTTTTTGACTTGATCCTGGAAATCTAGTAATTTATTCAATCGTTCTGTGACGGCTGGCATCATGTGTTCATTCTTTGGAAGGGCGACTGGAATAGAACGCGGATGTAAACCAGTTAGGAAATAAAAAGGGGAACACCCTAAAGCAGCATGATAACTGTTGTTATATGAGAATCCTGCTAGCGGTAACACTTCACTCCATTGAGATGATACTGTTGAGGTCAGACATCGCAAGGTTTGTTCTAGATGTTGATTTAACCTTTCGGTCTGACCATCGGTCTGAGGATGGAAAGCTGAGGATAACGCTATCTCAATTCCTAACTGTTTGCTAAGTTGGTTCCAAAATTTTGAGGCGAATTGGGGGCCCCTATCCGAAATTATTTTACTCGGGAGTCCATGAAGTTTTACAATATTGTTCAAGAATATGTCACTAAATTCACTTGCCGAAGGTATTTTGCTCAAAGGAATAAAATGTCCCATTTTGGACAACAAATCTATGACAACTAAGATTGTGGTAAACCCATGAGATTCAGGTAAGTCTGTGATAAAATCTAGACTAATGGTGTGCCAGGGTAGGGGGGGAATAGGCATTGGTTGTAAAAAAAGGTAGTGAATGAAGAGATTTTTGTCGTGCACATATCGGACAAGCCTTGACGTAACGTTGTACGTCTCTTTTAATGGTATCCCACCAAAAATAGCGCTGACATAACTCTAGAGTTTTATGAATTCCTGAGTGGCCAGCTGTGCCTGAATCATGGTTCCAGTTTAACACCTGTAAACGTAATTTCTCATCAGGAACATACAATTTTCTTCTATGAAAGAACAATCCCTCTTGGATGGTATTGTTTCTCTGGGATTGCCACTGATGTTGATCCAAACTTTTAACTCCTGCTTTAACCTGATCTAGAAACAAATCTGAGTGGGTGACAGCTGCGATTTTTTCTACGGGGATTATGCTTTGCGCATTGGCGACTGACTCATTAGTTTTGTCACACACTAACCGAGACAAGGTATCTGATAAAAGTTGTTTCGGTCCTGGACGATACGTTATGAGAAAGTCAAACTCACTAAAAAATTGTAACCAAAGCATCTGTCTGGGAGTGATTGCTTTTACAGTTGAAAAGAATTGTAAGTTCTTGTGATCAGAATATATGGTGATAGTGTGTTTAGCGCCTAGCAAATGATGTCTCCATTCCTGGAATACTGCCTTTATTGCTAGTAAATCACGTTCAGCAATAGTGTAGTTCTGCTCCGCAGCTAAAAGCTTACGTGAGTAAAAGGCTATCGGATGGAAATGCCCAGTTCCAGAATCTTTTGCATTAGTACGCCTCCCAAAGCTGTTTGAGAAGCATCAGCCTCGACAAAAAATGGCTTATCTGGGTCTGGATGAAGCAGGATGGAGGCTGACGTGAAGGCTTTTTTTAATTTCTCAAAAGCTTGTTCTGCTTCAGGAGTCCATAAAAACTTTCTTCCCTTTTTAAGCAATTGAGTGATTGGTGTTACTATCTCCGAGAATTTAGATATGAAGCGCCTGTAAAAATTGGCAAATCCCAATATCCTTTGTGTGTCTTTTATTGATGTTGGGATGGGCCAATTCAGAATAGCTTCCACCTTTTTTGGATCCATGATTATTCCTTCTGGTGAGAGCCAATAGCCTAGAAACTCTACTTTTGTCGTATTGAATACACATTTTTCTAATTTCACGAATAAAGAATTGTTTCTCAATCTCTGCAAAACTGAACAAACATGATCAGTATGCTCTTCTGGGGTCTTGGAATAAATTAAGATGTCGTCAATGTATACAATTACGCATACGTCCAGGAGGTCATGTAAGACTTCATTGATAAAGTACTGGAACGCAGCTGGGGCATTACAAAGCCCAAAAGGCATTACTGTATACTCGAATAGGCCATATTTTGTGCGGAAGGCTGTTTTCCATTCATCGCCTTCTTTTATACGAACAAGATGATAGGCTCCCCGTAAATCCAATTTGGTGTAAATACTAGAGCCTTTCACCTGATTTAATAAGACTGGAATTAAAGGCAAAGGGTATCTGTTTTTAATCGTTGCCTTGTTTATCGCGCGGTAGTCAATACAAGCCCTTAAATCGCCAGATTTCTTTGCCACAAAGAAGAGAGGCGATGAAACTGGGGACGTGGAATGTCGGATAAAGCCTATTTCTAGAAGTTCATCCAAATAGGACCTGAGATAATGGTTTTCTGGTTCAGTCAGGGCGTAGATTCTGCTACAGGCCAAAGCTACGCCAGGAATCAAGTCAATCCTGCAATCATAAATTCTGTGTGGCGGTAATTTAGTTGCTTTAATAGGATCAAACACATCAGAATAATCTTGGTAAACTTCTGGAATATCAAATGAGTCTTCTTGTAGTGCAGCACAAAGAAGAGGCATTATTGGGTCTTTAGTCTCCTGATAACAGTGAGTTCGACAATAAGTTGAATCCAAAGTCACGGTCCGTTTGACCCAATCAATTTTTGGATTATGGAGTTCCAACCAAGGAACTCCTAGAATAACGCCAAAGGTTGGCGTATCAATTAAATCAAACATTATATCTTCAGTATGTCCATTCTCGGCCACAATGGTTAAGGGAGATGTGTGGAATCTGATTAGACCAGATGATAACACCGAACCGTCCACAGCTCGGACAGGTTCTGGCTCTTTTTTGGGTACTTGTGTTATTTGTAATGTACGAGCTAATTCTAGATCAAAAAAGTTGTCTGTGGCCCCTGAATCTAAGAGAACAGGAATACTATGTCTTTGTTGAGTGGTTATGATAAAAGTCAGTCTCACGGTAAAGTGTTTAGGGGTGCGGTTATTCACATTGGTAGCGTACTGGGAGATCTGTCTATCCAAACATTTCGAAGAAACGACCTCGTCTTTCCCCGAGAGGGCTAGTTTTCCGAACCTGAGTCAACTCGTTAATAATAGCTATTGATTTCTTTTTGTTAGTTTTTGCTGGGCATTCTTTAGCAAAGTGGCCTGCTTTGCCACAATAAAGACACAAGTTGCCTTTGCGCCTACGTTCCTTTTCTTCTGGGGAAAGCGGTCCTTTCAAACCACCGATTTGCATAGGTTCCACCTGTGAAGTCTTATCTTCTATTAACTTCTTTTCTGTCTTAAAGTTTAGATTTCTAATGTCACCTTTAGGTCTTTCATTTCTTCGCTCCCCCAATCTGTGATCCAACTTAACCACCAGATCCAAAAACGCATCATAATCTTCCGGTAAATTAACAATGTGTGATAACGAATCTTTTAGATCATCTCTAAGACCTCTATAGAACAAGGATACTATTTTTTCCTCTGGCCAGTGCGTTTCAGCTAACAGCCTATTGAAGGTTGTCACATAGGTTATCAAATCTTTGGACCCTTGACGCAAATTTAACAGCTCATTATCAGAAGCTTGGATGAAAGTATGTTTAGCAAACAAACTGGACATAGCGGCCTTGAAATTGTTTAAATTATGCAACAAAGGGTCGTTATTATCAACCAAAGGCATTGCCCAATTGGCTGCTACGCCTCCTAAATACGAAATGATAAAGGCTACTTTAGTGGTATCTGTGGTAAAAATCTGTGGTTTGCACATGAAGTGTAAATGACACTGAATCATGAAGGTTGTGAAACGGTTATTGTCCCCCGTGAACCTTTCAGGATTAGCTAGAGGAACAGGATTTGGAGTGACTACGGTTACCTGCATTGGTTGTTCCATATTTACTCCAGATGTGGACTGGGAAAAAGTAGTCGGGCCAAACTTAAAAGGTGTGAGCACTGGTTTTGTGTCTGACCCAGATGGATCCCTCCAGCTAGTAAATCCTGACCTAGTTTTTTCTAGTTCTTGTCTCAGGGCTTGATTCTCTAATCGTAACTCCTGCATTTCCTCACTTAATTTTCGAACTAGGTGGGACATTTGTGTTGGATCCATTATGATGTAGTGCAGAATCAAGAGGAGACAAGGAAAAGTTTTAGGCGACGCTTTCTGTTACGAAGTCACTCACCAGTGATCCGGTTGTCTCCTGCTTGATGTTGCTCGTTCCCAATTCCTCCCTGAACCAAGCAGTTTGGCAAGAAAAAGATAACTCCGGCCAACCTGACTTGTCCCGGGGGGGAAAGGGGAGTTGGGAAGAAAGAACAAGAAAAACACTGGACTCGCGATCTTCCGAGTGGTGGAAGTCGTGAAGTTGTCTGTCTCTCTGCTGGAAATGTTTCGGGGCTCAGCTGAATTCTTGGAACCTTTCAAACCATATTCGTAATGACATCTGTTAAAAGATATGTCATCTTATTACACAACTAAATATCTTATGACTTCTAAAAAACTGTTATGGGTTTGGTCTATTAGCTACCTACCCCAGTCCTGAAACCCCTTGTATACACTTTGCGACTATAATGTATCTCAATGTAGGTTGGATGACCTTTGAGAAACAAAAGAAACACCAAAAACCAATTCAACACATGTTAAATGCAAATGTACATGTACCCCCTTCTAATACTCTGTTAATGTGATTAGTCTTCTTAATTAAATAAACTTTTGTTGATTCGTACCTTGGTCCTTCTGGCTCATTCGTCTCTAGGGATTCTGTACAAATGACATATAAAAGAGAAAAGAAAAAAACAAGCTCTACCTAAAGCGCTTATGCAAGCTCCACCGCTTTTAGTACATAAATAACTCTTAAAACGACATTTAAATGAGGTATCGAATAATGTTAGCGTCTTTGCACAATCACATTAACAAGTATTCTTGGAAGCGCTTAAATAACCAGTCCGTCGTAAGCGCTGAAAAATAAACTAGTGAAAAGATTTTCCCTGCTTAATAACTCCGGGGATATCGTCTTTCCACCAACAATTTTGCCAAAGTCTCTTCTGTTCATGAGACGCTCGTAATTGTTCTGACCGTGTCTTTTAAGTAACAAGAAAACGTCTTACCGATGTTTATGCTGACAAGGAAATATTACCGGTTACGGGCAGGTTCCCGGAGACTGGATTCGATTGCCATTAACTTTGTTTGTTTTTGCAGGTGACGTCCGGAAGAAGCTGACCAAGATGCCAGAACAGGAAGAAGGCGGGGGATGGTCCGACGCTGGAGCGGAGCCAGCAGAGCGGAGGAGGGACCAATGAAGCCGGCAGGTCTTGCGGGTGACACGGCGTCGAGGAGAACAGGTAAGGGAAAAGCTGATCCAAAACCGGGGCCGGAACACTAGTGGTAACGCTGTGAAGCGAAGCGTTGTTCAACAGACGGGTGGGGTTTTTATAGCTGCTGAACATAACGTTGCTGGAGCACGTTTCAGTACTCGTGCTGCACTTGTGCCCCTCTATTAACCAAGGCACGTGGATGCATTGACAGTTGAAAAAGATGTATAGAGTCTAAAAACACGTGGATCCAAGTGACACAACATGTGAATAGAAAAGCACTGCTACCTACAAAATACAGACTAACAGTGCAGTTATACCAACAGGTATTTACAGTTGTTAACAATAATAAGCTGTGATATTAGCACGAGGAATCTGAATACCCAATATCAGAGGGGAACATCATAATGATATTATGAGCAAACGTGAATTACACAATCAACATGCTTTGCACGATGCTACCCTGGTAAAGCACCTAACAATCATATGTACTCATACACCTATACATCCTGTTACACAACGCCACTCATCCATATTGTTACTCACACACATAGTCACTCATGCTATTAAAGAATCAAACATCCATTTACTTGCATACAGTTATACACACACCACCACACTTACTTCTACAGAAACGTACACATACTTAGTCTTTTAAACAATCACTTATAGAAACACATACTTATTCATACAGCAACTCTTCCAATCTCTCACTCTCACATATACTCACTTATATACACCAATAGTCACATATACTAGTTTAAAACATATGTGGTTACTCATAAAGACACTTTTGAGACAGTCATTCACTCACTAACACACCCATGCACACACTCATCCACCCATACAGTCCTGCACACATGCTGTCTTCAACACATACAAACAGTGAGTCACTCATTCATGCACCTATGCACTACGTAATACCCCCCACCGAAACATACAGACACTCAGACACTCATACTGATACTCAAAAAACCAACTAATAACCTATATAGACACTCATGTAGCTACTCACCAACCCATGCAGCCACTTATACACAAAGTGAGAGACTGATACAGATATTTACATATTTAAACATTACTCACTAAGCCATGTATTCACTAAGATACACTTAATCAGTCAGTTATACAATCAATTTTTCAAAAACAAATCATCCATTTAGACACTTATATACCCATTTATTCTTCCATCCACCTTGAGATATACATATATAAAACATATGTAATTTTCAGAAAAACACACATTCACTGGATGATGTCATCAGTGGTGTCATTTGAGATGTCATCAGTGATGTCATGAGTGATGTCACTGACCATGTCATGAGTGATGTAATATGTGACGTCATCAGCAGTGCATTGCGGGCACGCGAGTTATAGTTAGCTGAACTAACTATAACGGGGGAATTTAAATGGTTTTGTACAAGTGAAAAGTCCAGCTAACTATAACGCCTATATAACCTATGTTTTTTTCAGTGAATTTCTAAGGTTTTTTAAATGCTAATTCCTAACTATAACGTGCCTGAAACCTATGGTTTTTTCAGTGAATATATATATATATATATATATATAGTTACAAATATGCACATTCACAGCACACATCAGAGCCATAAATGCAGACAATCTTCTTTAAGCCCACAAAGTTCTGCAGAGCTCCTGATTTTTCTCTTTATGAATGCTTCAAAAGTTTGAGTTTTTCTTTCTCTTTCTTGCAAGCAAAGGTTTTTTTCCACACCGCAATTTTAGCAGCATAAATAGCTGACAAACCATGCAAATGAGAAATCTATCACACACATACAGTTTTATGGCAAATCATAATATTGTGAGTTTTTCCTGCAGTAGCGGCAGTTTAAAATAATTTTTGCTCGAAAAATACTGATTGTGAATTACATTTCTCATAAAAAATAGGTTGCAAGTCATACTTCATTTACTGCTCTTAGGAATTCATAAAAAATTGCTGACATGTGTAAACGGTTTGATACTTTAGATTTTTCTGCCACAAGGATAAAGAAATTTGTCATAGTAAATCCTACACAAGGAGTGGTAAGTGAGAGGAACAAGGCATGGTTGTCCTGTAAATTTGGGAATGCATACACATATGTATTGATGGACATTCACAAATTGAAATATGACCCCTTCGCACCCTGGAAATTGTCTGAGATTTACTCCAGTCAAGGGTTGAAGTAATATCACTTGCAGGATGGGAACAGAAAATGTTAAGGGGGCTTCAGGTTGTGACAAGAAATAGGACTGAACTTCATCAGACACTTGACAGGTGCGTCTGAAAAAGTTAAATAGGTAGCAACTAACAAATTAGATTGTGAACATTTCGTAACCTTCATATGCCTCTAACCCCACTCCCTCCCCATACTGCCTTTGTCATCTTGTCTACATACTGAATACATTGTAGAAAAAGTAGCGCAGAGCATAGTTTGTGACTTTCCTCCAGATGCCACTACATTCCTGCTTAGAACCTTTCTTGGATTGTTTCAGTTTTTTTTAATATATATTAGTGATACTTATTGTGATAAATTGAAAAGCACTACTGAAAATCAGTGTTTGCCTACCTTTCTTGTACCCAAGTGTCATTGCTAAATTTTAGGACACCCACAATATTTAAGATTTGAGGTAATAATTGTGAGAAATATAATTATCATGGGGGCGGGCAGTTCTTATCAACTTATTTTTCATGAGGGGGTACCCAGCATAAAAAAAGTTTGTAGACCACAATCCCATACTAGGATTCTCGCAGGGCCCCTAGTTGTGTTTCCTTTAGTAAGCTGTCATCACCTCAATAACTAACACTGCTTACTCGATTCAACACCCTCCTGGTCACTGGAGCCTATGCGAATTGCTTCAATAGCAACACACAGAATATGCAATACTCATGCCAGCACATCTTGGAGTCCTTCCACAACCTTGATGAAGATTTTACTGGTACACCTCCTCTGGAATTTAGCATGCTTTATGCATTACCTGCAAAAGAGCTCCAGAACTGTCCAGAAAGGAAAGCTCTCGCTACAGGAATAGTTGCTGGTGTTGCCTTGTCTGAGTTAAGCAAATCAGTTTGTTTGTGGCACAATATGAAACTTGCCTTCACCAGCCTGTTCGCCATTTCCTCTCACCTAATGGGCTCACCCCCTCTGAGATGCAGACCACTAACACTTCCTGTTTATGTTATGTCTCTGCGTGGACGTGCCTCCTGGCACGTCCTTGTCGGTGGCACATGGCCAGGCCATTTAGGTGCTGCAGAATTGAAACATTTCAAACCCGAAGAACCAGATTCTTAGTGGTGGCATCCTTGACTTCATCAGAACACAATCAGATGTTGTTCTCAATCACTAGCTTCCACTCTATTTTTAACTCAATGTTTCTTGTTTACTCTCTTCAGTGAATATTTTTTCTTGCCTGCCAGGTTATGGGGGCTTACTCAGAGACAGGATTTCAATCTAATCGGTTGAACGGTTTCCTTGACAACAAGAATATGGCTTTATCTTTGCATTGCTATAATAACGCACATTCCAAAGCATTGTGCATACATGCAGCAAAAAAGGGAGAAAAAGCATTCTTTAGCAGTGATTCACTAGGCACTCTCATACAACTCCATACATTCAAGGTGAAGAGGCATTAATCAGTTCATCTAAGTCCGAGTATGATTCTGCATCTCACGAAAGAACCCGCTGGAAGCCTCAGCTAAGGCAGAAGATGTACAAAGTATATTCAATAATAATTTGGGTCATATGAGGCTCCAACTTTGCGTAAACAAAATGTATTTTCAATCTCACCCAAAGTTAAAGCAGGTGGATCTGGCGAAAGTCTTTATTTGTTTTTAAAAATGTATTCCTATATGTTTGCTTATTAATTTGATCAGTCTTAACAAAGCTCGGCAGGCAGTAGATGTTTATTGCTGTCTTGTTTTCTGCCCCTTTTAGAGCTCCTGGAAGTTGTCTTGAGCCAGGGATGTAGGAGTTT
The DNA here is from genome assembly GCF_964204655.1 of Triturus cristatus. Classification (NCBI taxonomy): domain Eukaryota; kingdom Metazoa; phylum Chordata; class Amphibia; order Caudata; family Salamandridae; genus Triturus; species Triturus cristatus. The sequence goes on along the minus strand of NC_140582.1, from coordinate 518,626,028 downwards.
CATTAGAGCGCACTGCTTTTCCACGCATTTCCTTTTAAATTACCAAAATGGGACAGTAAGTAAAGCTGGGCTAGAATAGGTTTCTTTCCATAGCTCTAGGTGGCTTACTTGATGCAACTATACATTTTGCCAAACTTAATAAAAAAAATACTTTAAAATACCCTGTGACTCTGGGAAGCAGAACTTGAAAATGTTAACTTTCTGCTTTTAAGATAAAATGTCATGTGGCCAAAATATCAGGGTAAGTATATTGAGGCCAAGACTATCATGAAGGTAAGTTTATATGGGTAAGCAGAGTTATGCTATGTGTGACTCCACATATATGTACCTTGATGATATCTACATCTACACATATCTTTTTGAACTTACTTTCTTGATATTTTTGTCCTCAATTTTTTTGCACACTATATTTTGGCCATAAGATATTCTGTCAAACAACCCAGATAGCACAGGAAAAGCCATAATTGGTAAGTCCATGTCAGTATAGAATGTGTTGACAACATAGGATTTGTTGTTGTTGTGTTTAACATCACCGGCAGGCTTATGTGTAAAGCGGTTTCAATGCTTGTGTGAGATGCCAATACAGACATCTTCTTCTGGTCGGTTCCGGGCTTCTTGTCTGGGTGTGATCTGCACCAGGGTGGTAAATATAGGCCTTGCAGTGACTGTGGTTTGTCTGATGATTGCAGTGGCTCCAGTGCTTAATTTGAAAAAGAAAAGGCGCTGTGGTCCAAAGCTTTGCTCAGAAGACTGCAGGAAGTGCTGTGGTATGTCTGCATGCTGAATAGCAAGGCTGCACAGTCTGCATTTCATCTCACCCACACTACATCACCCGTGCGTCAGTCAGCAGTTGGCCAACACTGGGGAGGGCTGAAAGGGATCATTCAGTGCAAGTACTGGAGCATTCCTTTTTTTTCTAAAGTGCGGTGGAGATGTGGAATTCCTTCCGCGTTAACCCCCGCCTCCCGCCCATCTATTATGTCAGCACATCGTGAGGTGCACTGAAATCACAGATTCCCCACTGGAACAGCGGGCAGAAGGTGGTAAGTGATCTCTCCTGCTCTGGTTGGGAAAAAAAGCCAAAAAAGGGCCTTCCCGCGTTTCTGCGAGAGTCTCCCTTTTCCAATAAAGTATCTGAAACAGTTTTCAGGATGTGGATCGTGGTTGCGATGCGATCCACAGCCAGGAAACCCACTAGGCCACCAGGGACTAACAACTGGGGGGGGCGGCCGTCATGGTGAACAGGCCGAGCCCCCACCACCTTGGGGGTCCAAAACGTATTTTAAAAAGTGTTTTTGCGGTGGGGGGTGTTTAGCAATGGTGCAGGGGAATGAAAATCTTTTTTTTTAAAGATGAAATTGTTGGGGGGCGGGGGAGAGAGTCAGCCCTAATGGTGAATGGGCCAACCCCCCTTGCGGGCCAAAATTATCTAAAAAAAGTATTTTTACCCCTGAGTTAAAAATAATATATTGTTTTTAAAAAAAGGAAATAAAATTGGAAGGGGGTCGTCCATCCTGACATATGGAGGACCCATCTTGGGCCCATGTGTTTTTTAGGAAATGTGTGGTTTCCCTGGGAGGACGGCTCACTGTCTCACCCAGAGGAAATCATACTTTTCCAAAAATAATTAAAATAAATGTTGATGGGGTGGACCCTGAGGACATGGGTCGACCACCTTTGGGCTCAGTTTTTTTAATACATGTGTGTTTTCCCCTGGTGGGACGATAGAAAAATACACATTTAAAAAAAAAAAGCCACACTGTTCACATGTGGCAAAAATGTGCCGCATTATGCTACATAATTTTACTTTTCTAACTGCATAATTTAGTCAACCCTGTTGCATAATTGGATGTACTCCCAGTGATATAATTCCATATAGTACTGTGTTTTCACAAATAACATGCCTGCGCACAAAGTGGCAGGAAGTATTATGTGAATGTGTGCTTCTTGAGATCAAAGGTATTTATGACTTTAATAAATTAGTTTTATACTGACAATGGCACAGCATATCACCCAACAATAAAGTTTTGCATACTCCATGACAAATGTATGCTGTGGAATTTGGAATGTGGTGAGGTGAAGTAATGTTGTGACTTTTCTGTCTTTTTTCAGTGCCTTTGAAAAACCTGCAGATTCACCCAAAAAGTAAGTTTTTGTTTATTTACTGTTGCACCCATCTCACAGACGCACACACCCACCACCTGATTTAGAACACTATTCCTGTCTTCTATGTAGGACAGAGTTTGAGAAGGAAAGTTTTAGATAGTAAGCAGAAATGGTGTCTTGGTGGATAACTGCTGCCCAGGCCCTAACTCAGGGTGTGGAGGACAGCTCTGAGGCAGGATCAGAGACTGAGACTGCAGATACTGAGACCACATATGACGGAGTGGAAAATGGAGCAGAATCTGACAGTGATTTTTTTAGTCGGTGGAGTGCCATCCGCCGACTCATCTTCCAGAGATTCTGCCATACATGACGATGGCAGGCGTGTTGTCCTTCGCAAGCACAGTCTGTGCAGTGGAGTGACCGTAGCAGGTTAGATCGACCCAGAGAGCAAACACGTGCGGCAGCAAGCACAGTGGAGCTCTCTCTTTGCAGCCCCCCAATTCAGTTCATCCCCAAATTCCGCCTTTTACTGACGGCGCTGGATATAAAGTCGATTAGGCCAGTTTTATGCCAATTGACTACTTCCATCTCTTTTGAATGTTGACTTCATTGAGCAAATTGTGCAGTAAACAAATTTGTGTGCCGAACAATTTCTGCGGGGGCATGGAGGCACTCTAGGGCCTCATTCTTGGGCACACTAGTGGACTCCCACTTCACCTGAGTTCAAGGTATTTTTAGGCCTTACACTCAAAATGGGATTACTGCACAAATAAAGTTTGCAGTCCATTGTTTGGGTAACCCCCATCTTCATACTGTACATGAGCAGAGATTGTTTTTTGCTATTGAAGCATATGCTGCAATTCAATGGCAATTCTGCTTCATTGCCCCGGGACCATCCAGACAATGACAGGTTGTTCAAAATTCAGACTGTCGTGCAACATTTGCCTGCCAGGTTCCCAGAGATCTACACTCCTGAAAGGAATATAGCGATTGATTAGTCCTTGATCCAAAGGGCGGCTGCTGTTCAGGCACTAAATTGCGTGCAAATGAGCTTGCTATGTCAACATTTTGTACATGCCATGTGAGAGCTTTACTGGCTATCTGTACAACTTGAGATTGTATGTAAGAACTCCACTCTAAACCCTGTAGGTTGGCCTCCAACGCTAGGATCACAGGAAAGATTGTATGGGAGCTTTTCCTGTTTCTCCTTTACAAAGGTCATAACCTTTATCCTGACCTACTTCTATACGGGAGTAGAGCTGTCCAGTGAGCTGTACAAAGCTAGCACTGTGGCATGTGGTACCATTCGTTGTCACTGCAAAGGATTGAAAGATGTATTTGTTGAGCGCATGGATACCCGAAGGCATCCCAGCACAGGTAGCAGCAGATAGTAAGGAAACCAACCAGGCTAAGGGATTAGCCAAGTCTTTAACAGTTTGCGGAAGGTCAAATGATTAGGTTCCTTTCGAAGGTGGGGTGGAAGGGAGTTCCATAGCCTGGCCGCATTATATTAGAATAGCCGGCCCCCACTTCTGGATTTCTTAATCCTGGGGACAGTAACCAAGTTTGTCATCTGAACGAAGATGTCTGTTAGCCCGATAGGGCTGGATGGTGGTGTGGTTAATGGCAGTGCCCTTTCCAGCTAGTGCCTTGAAGTTAACTCTCTCCTTGATGGGAAGCCAGTGGAGGGCGTTCAGAGCAGGTTTGGCTGATTGATGTTTAGGAGTACCCAGAAGAAGTCTGGCTGCCCACTTTTGTATAATGTGGATTTTGGAGAGGGGTGCAATTGGAGCACCCAAATAAGGGCATTCCCGTAGTCCAGCCATGGCAAGATAAGGGCCTGAACCATGGTTTTTCTTGCCTGAATGGGAGAAGAAGGAGGACTTTTCGAAGCATTTTCAGGATGCCATAGCACGTGGCCGACGTATTACGTGCCTGTGTCTTAAAAGTGAAGTCTTGGTCTAACCAGTCGCCCAGGCTTTTTAACTGAGTCTTTGGGGGAAGGGACGGGGCCCAAAGTAGTCGGCCATTTGTTTTTATGTCAAGGGGGGACCAATTCCCCAGGACTATTATCTCGCTTTTTTCCCCATTCAATTTCAGGAAGGAGTAATTCATCCAATTGGCAATTTCTTCCAGGCAAGGGCGAAGACTAGGAGTTGTCAGCTTGATTAAGCCCCACCACAAGTTGTGTGTCATCTGAGTAGGCCACTATGTGTACACCAAAAGGTAATACCGACTCTGCTAACAAGCTCATGTAAGCGTTGAAAAAAGGTGGGGCTCAGGGATGCCCCCTGAGGAACTCCACAGCCTAGGGGCATCTGTATAGGGGTCCCCTCATCGTCAAAGACCTGAAAGGATCTATTACTCAGAAAAGACTGTAGCCATGCCAGAGCGACTCCGGTTACTCCCAGCTTTCTGAGTCTATGAACCAGGATATGATGGTTAACCGTGTCGAATGCTGTGCTGAGGTCCAAAAGAATAACCACAGCGGTGCCTCCGGAGTCCCACGATTTCTTTTGACTCTTCACAACTGATAGCAGGACCGTTTCAGTTCCCTGACGAGGTCAAAAACCCATCTGAGATGGATGGAGGAGTTTGTGTGTCTCTAAGAAAGTAGACAACACTGAGTTGATGTGTTTTTTGGCAATTGTGCTAATACCGGGGAGAAGTGATGTGGGACGTTAATTTTCCACGACAGATGGATCAAGGCTGGGTTTTTTCAGAAGTTGCTTCATCTTCCATAGAGGAGGGACCACTCCCGAGGAAAATGAGACGTTAATGAACTCTAAAATGACGGGGGAAACAATTCCCGCCACCTGTCTCAGTGTCTTTAGAGGTGCAGGGTCTTTGGGCGAGCCACTTTTTACCTGAGACAGGATGCTATCGAATACTGGCCTATCCATCAGGGGAATAGTTTCCAGGAGAGGTTGGTTACTGTGAGTATTTAAGTTCAGTGTGCAGCCCTTGGTCGAGGGAAAGGAGGTGAAGATGGTTTTAATTTTGTTGAGGAAAAACTCAGCTAAATCGTTAAAGCGGGAACCTGAGGTATCTGGGGTTGTTTTTTTTATTTTTTATATATAGCGCAAACTTGACCCGAATCGGGTATCAGAGCGCTTTACATAGCACCAGTTGCATTACATGAGGACACACATTCATTTTTTTTGGTTAGGCACGGGGAGATTAAGTGATTTGCCCAGAATCACAGGATGTTCAGCGTCATTGCCGAGACTCGAACCCAGTTCCCCAGATTAGAGGTCGACCGCCCTAGCTGTTAGGCCAACTCCTCTCCCCGAGTTTACTGGGGAGGGGGAACTCTAAGAATAGTTTTGGCAACATGAAAGATCTCATGGGCGGAATTAGCCGCTGTTAAGATTTTGTCTTCGTAGTAAGCTGCCTGGGCTAATTTAATTTCAGCTATGTATAGTTTGATTGCTTCTCTGTATTTCAGCTTCTTGTCGCTCGAGAAGCCTTTCCTCCAAGATCTCTCAAGCTTCTTACAAATCTGTTTTAAATCCCGCAGTTTTGAAGAAAACCATCCCATTCTATTACTTCCTGTTTTAGTATGAATCAATTTTTCGGGAAGAAGTAAATCTAGGGAATCTTGAATCCATTTGTTTACATTTTCATTGGCAGTAACGACGTCAGTGGTTGGCACTGGCCTAAGTTTCTCTAACTCTATGGTCGATTGTTCTATTGACAACTTGGACTAGGGACGTGAGTTAGCACTGGTTGGTTTGTGTGAGACACTATCGGTAACGGGGACCAAAAAAGTGGAATAAGAAAGTGGTTAGACCACGGTACAGGGGTGGGTTTCCCTCTCACTAAATCCTCCAAGTTTGAGAAGATGGTGTCTAATAGGTACCCTTTGATATGTGTGGGATTGATGACTTTTTGTTGGAACTGATAGGCCGCAAGGTCCTTTGTGATCTCAGTTGCAGCCATCTGCAAAGGATCATCAAAGTGGAGATTAAAATCTCCCAATAAAGTGAAATTGGCCGAAGTACTGGCAAGGTTGGCTGCCAGGCCAGGATAGGAATTACAAAATTGCGCTGGGGGACCAGGGGTCCGGTATATTAAAAAATCCGAGAAGGTGAGCAGTGGTGAGAATCCTATGGAGAAGGCAGCGTTCTCGCAATCTGGTTAAGAGCTTTCTAACATATGACAGGTTAAATAGTTTTTATAGATAATCGCAATCCTTCCCCCTTTACCTGTGGGCCGAGCGAGCCTCTGAATAGAATAGCCAGTAGGAAGCGCCTGGACAAGGTCAGGGTCAGAACTGGCGCTAAGCCAGGTTTCTGTAAGAAACAGAACCTCTGGCCCTTCTTCTTCCAAGAGGATTTAAATTTCTGCCGAATGCTTGGGCAGCGACCTGCAGTTTAGCAGGAACATTTTATCATTTTTAGGTTTGGCGCAATTGGTGTGTATGGCTGTTGAAAGTTTAAAGCCACAGTGGGCACATTCTGTCGAATCACTATCTGGAAGAATGGAATGTTTGTAGTTGGTCATAATGGGCCTGTTAAGCTTAGGAGCTTCTCTGCCTCATAGTGCACCAGTGGTGGAATATGAGAAGCAGGGGTTGTGGCACCTGGCCCCGACCGGATGCGAACGGGGGCAGACAGGCTTGGCTTTGGTGATTGTGACACGTCTGCTGCGCGTCCTGTTTGGCATTCTGCCTAAAAGGATTCTGCCCCAAGAAGTGAGGGGCCACGTCCCTCCGCGACAATCAGCTGTGAGCTGCGGCGGACCGAGGACCGGAGTGTGTAAAGTGCAAAAGTGCAGAGACAAGGTACCAAAACAATCTAAATAGAGTTTTAAAAGTTTAAAATGCTATGAGTTTAAAAACAATGGCAGATTCAATGCTGGTGTTTCTGCTACTACGCGCTGCTGCTTACCGCTGCTCAAACCGTCTGGCAGTCTGCCTAAGGAACATGTTTGTAAAAAGCTCCAAAAAACTCTAGAGACCTGCATTGCGATCCAACAAACTTCTCACAGTCAAGTCAAGGTGTGATGTGTACATGCTCACTATAATTCATGAAAAGAGCATGGTTTGGGGTCACATGGCCAAAGTTCAGAAGCTCATCTGTATACTTGATTACAATAAGTACATTGGAGGAGTGGATAAGAATGTCCAGGTGCTTCAGCCTGTCAATGTGAGTCGTAAACTCGCACTTAATATAAGAAGCTGTTTACCCACCTGATCCATATGGGAACATACAAGGCACATGTTGTTTATCACCAAACCACCACAGGAAAACTCATATCTTTCCTTAACTTTCAGTTGACCATCATAGAACATCTTACTGCTACAGAATCAGCAGCCTCCACTTCATATGCCCTGGAGGATGTGGCAAGGTTGCAAGATCGACATTTTGCTGATCACATTCCTGGAACACCTAAAAAGACTCAACCTTGTTGTAGAGTTTTCTGTAGGCAAGGAAAGAGGCAGCAGAGTTGTGTTTACTGTCCCCAGTGCCCATTTCAGCCAGCCCTGCGTTTTCCTACTTCCCTTAATCTTGTACCATACAAAAGGAAGTATTTGGGAAGTGACTGCAGTGGAGGTGCCGTAAGGTAAACCTTTTAATGGCTGTGCATTGAGACCTACCTTCCAAGCGCCACTACTTCACTAGGCAAGCAGCCATAGAATTTCTGTTCCTCTACATGAGGAAATCATGGATGTGTGTATGGCCTGCACAATACCTTTATCTGCCATCAGAACTTGGTAGTTGTTCTGTTCGCTGATTGACAACTGGATTATAGTCTCCACATTGCACATAATGCTGGAGGGAACATAAGCTATGTTTCACGGAGTACCCTGTGTGGCAAGAAAACTAACATCTTGACTAGTTATTGAAGTGCTTTTTAGGGAACCTATGTATCCAACACCAGAACAACTCTGATTGCCCACAAAAATCAAAGTAAGTACAATAAGCCAAACAAATGTCATGTGGGACTCATTCACCAACAGTTCTACTTGCTTTGGAAGTATGAAAACTCAATTAGTAACTTGCATCTTAATCAATGTTATTAAAAAAGGATACAGGGCGCTGTCTTGCATTGAGGATCATTTTCACATTTTTAGTATTAGAGCAATATACATTTCACAATAGAACAGAATGAGTGGAGACAATGCAGTGCCTAGACAGTGAACTAATATGTATTCAATACCTAAGGGTGGGTGGTGAACTCCACTGTTCTAGTGGAGGTTACAGAGTTTTTCCAACTCTGCACTACGCTGGGAGCATGACGTTCTTCAAAAAACTCTGATTCAGACGTGTAGCAGAGATTGCTCCTGCTGTTCACCCTTAAATTGTCTTTGACAGTCTGTCCTGGGCCCCCACTATCTGCATGGGGGGGCTTCTTGTGGCCCTGATGTGCAGTGATTGCATGCAGGAGAAAGCAGCAGTAAATGAGTGAGCACCGCAGCCATCGTTCATCACACACCTTCAGTTCTCTCCAGGCCTCAGTGACCCTGGCTCTCTTCAGGACTCCGAGATCACCGGAAGCAGACAATTCACCTAGGGCACATGCTGTGTTATGCACGTCCGATTACTGCCTTGCACCGGCTGCCACTACTGCCCCTGGTGTGAGGCTGCTGCAGGTGCATTGCACAGCTTCCCTCGCCCCCTTCCTCAGCTTAGATCAGGATGTTCTACTCCCTACAGGATCTCATCCAGCTCCCATGCCTGGCACACAGTCCTGCCCCCCTTCCTCTTCTGGGACTGAACGGTCATCACTCGCCGAGGAATCCCCCCACCTTCCCACCACTCATCCTTCTCCGGTCTGCCAACATAAAGCCAAGGATCTGCTCAGCTCCTGGGCTGCTGCACACAGTACCTGCCCAGCTCCACTTGCTCCAGGGTGCCATCCTCTGTTGCACCAATTCCAACTCCCAGGAGTACCCAGGACATGGCTTTGGGAACCAAGATAACTCCATCCATGGAACTGGGGGCAGCTGTAGGGGTAACAGAGAGACTATCACAAACTGTCTCTTCAATGGTCCACCCCTAGTGACTGGTACAGCCACCCCTGAGGCCCAGCAGCCTGCACCATAATGGACCAGTGACGGATTGTCCCCTGCTTCCACCCGCATGAAGGTAAGGCATAAGTGATGTGATCAGTGATGTCATCAGTGATGTCACTGACCATGTCATGAATGATGTAATATGTGACGTCATCAGCAGCGCATTGCAGGGGCGTGAGTTATAGTTAGCTGAACTAACTATAACGGTGGAATTTCTCTGGTTTTGTAAGTGAAATGTCCAACTAACTATAAAGCCCTACAAACCTATGTTTTTTTCAGTGAATTTCTAAGGGTTTTTTAAATGCTAATTTCTAACTATAACGTGCCTGAAACCTATGTTTCTTTCAGTGAATTTCAAAGGTTTTTTAAATGCTAATTTCTAACTATAACGTCCCTGAAACCTATGGTTTTTTCAGTGAATTTCAAAGGTTTTTTAAAAATGCTAAGTTCTAACTATAACGTGCCTGAAACCTATGTTTCTTTCAGTGAATTTCAAAGGTTTTTTTAAATGCTAATTTCTAACTATAACATAGCACTCTCTTTTTCAGATTAGTGGAGAAAGGTGAGCGTGGCCTCCAAACACCTTTTAGCAATCCCACTGTGTGAAATTTACTGGAGGTAACAGCAGGGGTAGTTAGCCCCTAACATCAATGTTGGGGGCCAACTACCCCTTTTATTACCTCCAGTAAGTCCCACACAGCAATATTGCTAACTTGTTATATCAGGCCCGGCCCCTCCCTGCTCCAGTGTGCAAACGCACCCCCTGGTGCTTTGTAAGTTAAGGAATTAAGTCCCCTTGAATTCTGAGGGTCCCTGGGGCCAACTAGCCCACCAGGTACCTCCAGTAGGCGCCAATAGAGCTGCATTGCAGAGAGGTGTTCCGAGGCCACGCCCCTTTTTACACCACGCTGCAAACGCGGCTTCTGGCACACTGCTGCTCAAAGGATGAAGTCCACTTGTGTCCTGAGGTCCTCAGGACACATAGGGACCTCATCGCCTCACCAGCAGTGCACCAGAAGCTGCGTTTGCAGCGTGGTGTAAAAAGGGGATGGCCTCAATACACCTCTCTGCAAAGCAGCTTTGTGGTGCTTACTGTAGGTACCTGGTGGGCTAGTTGGCCCCCAGGGACCCTCAGGATTCAAGGGGACTTAATCCCCCAATTTACAACGGGCCATGGGGCATGTTTGCACACTTCTTATATCAGGCCCTGCCCCCTCCCTGCACCACTGTGCAAACGTGCCCCCTGGCACGTTGTAAGCTGGGGGATTAAGTCCCCTTGAATCCTGAGGGTGCCTGGGGGCCAACTAGCCCACCAGGTACCTCCAGTAAGCGCCACAGAGCTGCGTTGCAGAGAGGTGTAAAGAGGGGCTCGGCCTTGGACCACCTCTCTGCAATGCAGCTGTGTGGTGCTTACTGGAGGTACCTGGTGGGCTAGTTGTCCCCAAGGGACCCTTAGTTGTCAAGGGGACCTAATCCCCCAACTTAGAACGCTCCAGGGGGCGCATTTGCAGAGTGGTGGAGAAAGGAGGCGTGGCCTCCGCCATCTCGCCGGCCCCATCCCCCGCGGCCTGACCACTTCTTACTTTTTTTTCATAAAATCAGGAAGGGGGCCATGTGGCCCCCGTCCCAGGCCAATTATGGCTCCAGGGACCCCAATCCCCGTAGCTGGCCTTTCCGTGTTTAAAAAAAAAAAAAAAACATTTACTTATCGGGGAGGGGGGCCATGTGGACCCCATCCCCCAGGGCCAGGCCTCTCAGTTGGGGACCGTGGGGAGAGCCCCAATGCATTTTAGCATTGCATTAGCATAATATATTAATTATGTCACTAACCACATCATGAGTGATGTAATATGTGAGGTCATAAGCAGTGCATTGTGATGGCGTAAGATACAGTTAGCTCAGGTAACTATAACAGCTGCATTTCACTGGTTTTCTACAAATGAAATCTAAGCCTAACTATAACATCCCTGTAAACTTTGTTTTTTTAAGTGAGTTTGTAAGGGGTTCTTAATTTTATTTCATAACTGTAACCACTAACCTTTGATGCTGATGTGTGAGTGAGTGCATGAGTGTCTCAATAGGTGTATGAGTGTCTGAGTAGGTCTGTAAGTGGGTGTGAGAGCATGAGTGCAGCTGTAAGTGGGCATATGAGTGTCTGAGTGGGTCTGTGAGAGGCCCTGTTAGTCAACATGTGAGTCTCTGAGTAGATGTGTGAGTGGGTGAGAGACCATATGAATGATTCTGTAAGTAGGCGCATGAGTGTCTGACTGTGTCTGTGAGTGGCTGTTCATGTCTGAGTTTATCTGTGAGTGGGTGCATGAGTGAATGCATCTGTGAGTGTCTGTGAGAGTGTCTGATTTGTTCTGTGAGTATGTGCATGAGAGCCTGAGTTGGTTCTGCTCGTTTTCTTCTCATTTTCTGTGGGCCAGAGCGCAGCACGTTGAGTTTGACTCTGCTGAATTCTGCAGAGTTAGCGAAAAACTCTGTCAAATTCAGCAGAGTTCAGTGAGCGGGAGGTGTATTGCTCGGACACCCCTAACGAAGTCCCCTCTGCTGCTGAGGTTCGCTGGGGGCCAAGAACCCTTAGTGTTGCCACAAGTCCTCTACAGGAGGATTGCTGAGACCTCTTTGAAAGCCTGCCGCCTTTCTCAACCCCTCTGCAAGGGGCCTCCTGGAGCACTACTGGTTGGGGGATGAAGTCTCCTTGGCTGCTGAGGGTCGTTGGAGGCCAAGAGCCCCTATTGTTGCTGTTATGACTAGAGGCTTCTCTTCTTGTGTTGTATGTGCCTTGATACAGCTTGGGGCTCACATTGTATTCTATGGGGCCCACCTTTGTTTCTCCTGGTTTATCCCCTCTTCAATATCTTCCTGGGGCTTGTGTGCCCTTCTTCTGTTTAGGTTTGCCTTGTTTGTACACTGATTGCACACTGTAACACTTGATTCACCCCTGGGTCAACTCTTAAGCCAGGCAATTACCTCCCCTGGGACTTTCATGGGCCTAGCGGGCCCACCTGCACACATTTCTCAAGGGCCTGGTTGAGTGGATTCCCCTCTCGCCTTGTGCTCCCGAAGTCTCGCAAGATTTACGAGACGCACGTTTCATGGTGGCCATCTTGCCTTGCTGGACGTATTTAAATGGTACCCAGCTGACATGGAAGTGCATGGCTTCATTCTCTTGTAAGAGCCGGACGCTCTCACTCTACTCTCCTGGAAGCCTGCGCTCCTTCCTGTTGTTCACCTTCCCGTCTTTCCTGCGACGTCCTGGGGCTCCAAGTCGCCCATCCATATCACTGTGACTTGCTCCAGCGATGCCTCACCCTGTTAGAACTTCACATTTTGAGACTATTTGGTAAAGGAGATGTACAGGTCATCTCTCTTCATACCCCTTGCACATTGCTATGCACATCAGAACTGTTGCCTTACCCCATGAGTGTTTGAGTGCAGGAATTCAGAACCTTAAGGGATAAGTCCAGAGACTCTGCTTAACAAGAGGCTGTTGTCCCTCTGTGAGTGATAAATCTGCATCCTATGCTGCAACACTGTGTGTGTGTTTTATGTATCTATTGCTGTACGCTTCAGGAGTACAAAAGCGAATACCTATGAGGATGAATGTTAACTGTGCATTTTGCCATACAAAATAACTTGTGTTTCTCTACTGATTAATGCCAGCATCCACGCACCCTCAGATTGAAGACTGCAGAGGGCCGTGCAGAGCCAGAGACAGAAGCCACAAAATCCTGGAGGTCCCATTAGCTGCTCCAGAAGCCTCAAGTCTATCTCTCTTGTTATTTTCTCCCAACCCCATTCACTTTTGGGTCAGTATTAAATTTGAGATGTTCTTTTCCCTTGGTTGGATGCTGCACCAAGAGTGAGTGGAGGTCCAGCATCGTCTCTGCGGAAAAAGACTCCAGTGAGTTGCGTGACAGAAGCCAAGCATCAACTCTTCTTTCTGCCTAGACAATGTGGACCCTCACACCCCGATGAACACCCAGGATCTTGCCCAGGCCTTAACTGACGCAAACGCAGAAACTCCTAGTGTGTCCAATTTAGCTAGGGCATTAGCTGAAATGCAAAGTGAGATGCAGGTCTTACGTCACAAAAATCAGACCCGACCGGATGAGTTGGTGCGGTATCATTCTCATCATTTTCCCTGGTTATCAGATCCGGGGGCTACACACAAAGGGACACACCCAGTGTTGCAACCTGTGGATTTTGGTGGGTCGGATCACAGATCACACAAATCTACACATGAAGCAGTGCAGCCAGTCAATGTTACTATAACTAACCCCATTCCTGTGCGAATAGCGTCACACAAGTGTTTTTTTGGAGACAGTGGAAAATTTGATGCCTTTTGGAGCCACTGTTAACTGAAGTTTCTCTGTAAGCCAGCTGCCTTCCCCTCAGACACTGCTAGAATTGGGTTCATAATTTCTGACTTAAGTGGCAATGCCACAAACTCGGCTATCCCTCTTATTGAGAATGATGATCAAGTCCTGCACAACTTTGTTCAATTCAAAGAAGCAATGCATCATCTATTTGTCAAACACATGTTCGTTCATAGACCTCCTTCTGTACATCTCTGCTTTCAGCAAGTTGGCCACCTAAACTCAGTGGCCGGAAGAGAAACAGACTTAATCTTTTACAGAGGCTTGCAGGATGGGTTAAAAGGCTCCCTGGCCCATATTGTCGATCCCCTGTCTAATTGCTCAGAATTCATTGATTTGGTGGTTAAACTTGATTACTGCCTGAGCGAGCAAAAGAGCGGCTGCCCCCGGGGAAAACCTAAGTTGCTGATTGTATGGTCCAACCTTAAGGAACATGAAACAATAGCACATGACTCCGTAGAACCTATGCAATTCGGGGGAGTGTGATGCCCTTTATCCAGCAAGAAAAGGAATGATGAAGAAAACAGAATTTGTGCCTATACTTCGGTGAGACTGGCCACTGCACTCATGAATGTATAGCAAAGCTGAAGGGGGTGCGAACGAGTGTGGTGGCCGTTGCAGAATCTGCACCCCAGGAAAACTGGTGAGCTCAACTTGCGATGAGGTCAGCTGGTCGAGTAGTCCAAGGATATTGACCTCCAAATACCGGGCAAACACCATGAGTAGCATACCGCATCACCTGACTATTCAGGGCACCATGGTCATCTCCAAGCATCAGAGGAAGATGTTACCCTTCCTTCTCGATTCGAGTGCCACCTTCCTCGACCTTACTCTAGTGAGTTCCCTACAAACCTCAAAGGTCAAGAAAAAGACACCTGAACTTGTGAGGGCAGTTGAAGGCTCTGAGCTATCGTTAGGACTCATCACATAGCAGACTACACCCATATCCTTGGTTTATGAAAATGGTAACACAGAGACTATAATCTTTGATTTAATTGACACTCCCACCTTTGGTGCCATACTAGGGATTTCCTGGCTCCAGTTGCATAACCCTCTCACAGACTGGTTCTTAGGTTTGGTAACCCTAGGTTCACATTATTATTGGTGACACTGCTACATTACAGCACAAGATCTAATACCACCTCTGACTTGCTCTGCACTACAGCAGGGAAGTGAGCCTTGTCTCTCGGATGAGTATCCCTGATAAAAAGACAGTCATTCAGCTGCCTCCCCATAGGTAAATCAACTATTGTATTGACCTGGTTCCTGGGGCAGTCTTACTCCGCAGCAGTATCTATGCATTGTGAGAACCTGAGACAAACCACCTGAAAACCTATCTCGATTAGTTATTAGCCTTGGGATTTCTCCAGCACTCATCTTCCCCTGTCTCCTCGCCACTTTTATTTTGTCCAAAAAAGAACCAGGAGCTTCATGTGTACCCAATCCCTTTATTTCCTGCACTATTACATCAAGTATGGAAGTCTTCAGTTTGCACTATGTTAAACCTGTGCAGGGTATATCACCTCATCAGGGAGAAGGAAGGTGATGAGTAGAAGACGACCTTCCAGACCGAGTTTGGGCTGTATGGGTATACCGTCATGGTCTTCGGTCTCTGCTAAGCCCCCACAGCATTAGCATTAGACTTCTTTATAAATCAAGTCTTGTGGGACTTCTTGGACGCTAGCATCATCGTTTACATCAGTGACATACTAATTTACTCCCAATATATGACCGACCACATTAGCCACGTACCAGCATTATTACAATGTCTACAAGACCACAACCTCTTTGCCAAAGCATAGAAGTGTACCTTCCACACCCAGTCAGAAACATTTCAAGGTTATATGCTAGGTTATATGCTATCAATGAAAGGAATTATAATGGAGAGAAGGAAAGTTCAGGCCATCCTTTCTGGGTCAGCTCCCACCACCATTAAGGATACGCAGAGTTTTTTGACGTTCGCGGATTTCTACAGAAGATTTATCACCCACTTCTCTGAAATTGTGAGTTCCATAACTCAACTGCTAAGAAAAAAGGTTCCCTTCCACAGGTCCAAGGGCGCCAATAATGCCTTCCGCCTGCTAAAGGAGAAATTCACATCTGCCCCGGGCTTATGGCACCCTGATTCCCCGCAACCCTACTTTGTTAAGGTGGAGGCCTCACAAGTAGCAGTAGGGGGGATACTTTCCGAACATGACCCCACCACAGGGTATATGCACCCCATTGTGTTTTTTTCCCAAAAACATCTGCCTGCTGAGCAAATCTATACCATGCCTGAGCACGAGTTACTTGCCACCAAATGAGGAAGTAATGTCTCCAAGAATGGAGACATTACTTGCTTGAAGCTGTGCACACTATCAAGATTTACACGGATCATAAGAAGTTCCAATTTTTTAAATCTCTAAAGGCTCTAACACCACGAAAAATCAGATAGCTGTTCTTTTTTAGCGACTTTCAGGTTATTATCACTTATAGCACAGGAACACAGCAGACCTAGGCCAATACACTTTCCCGCTGGGACCGTAATAGTTACACCACTGCGCAAATACTGCCACAAAACATCACAGCTCCTGATCGAGTGATAGGGCTCTGTGACAAAGCTACATTTTTGGAAAAGGTGAGACAGAGCGTGGACCAGAAAGACATGAGAACCTGGTTAATCAAGGAGAACAATCAGATGCACGATGGGCTCCCATACCATAACAGCACCATATATGTACCTGATCCTGACCTCAGACAAGAAGCTCTGCATTGGTGTCATGACAGCGCCCTTGCAGGACATTCAGGGATTCAGAAAACCTTAGCTAATTGTAGACCGTGGTTCTAGTGGTCTGCCTTTATCTAAGGATATGCAGAACTATGTTCCGGCCAGTCCAGTTTGTGCTCAAAATAAAGCACCACACTCCATGCCAGCAGGCTTGCTGCATCCCCTACCCCCGTCTTTGGCACACCATTAGCATGGATTTTGTCACCGACTTTTCCAGTTCCAATGTACATACTACAGTTTGGGTAATCATGGATCTGTTCTCCAAAATGACATACCTGGTCCCTGTCAAACAGATTCCGACAGCCAAAACCCAAGCTTTCCTGTTCATTCAACACATCTTATGATCACATGGTCTCCCATCAGCCATCGCTTCTGACTGAGATCCACAGTTCGTTTCTAGGTTTTGGCGCAGTCTGTGCACCTCCTTAGACATCAATGCTTGTCTCTCATCCACTTACCATCCCAAGACAGATAGGCAGACAGAGCAAGTAAACCAATCCATGGAACAGATACTACACCGTCTGTTGGCCTCCTACTCTTCAGAATGGGACAAGTTGTTACAGTTGGTGGAGTTTGCCTACAATAACTCAGAACATTCTGCCACAAGGTCTCCAACTTCTACTGTGTGACTGGCAAGCATCCTCAAATGTTACCTGACGACCTTCCAAATACTGAAACGCCAGTCCCCTCCTTACAGACTTCTCTAAAAGACGTGCCACAGATCCAACACTATGTACAGGCACACTTGCTACAGTCAAAGAGGGACATGGAGAAGCACGCCAACAAACAACGCATGCCACAGCCTGACTATAAAATCGGAAATCAGGTGTGGTATCCACTAAGCATTTACAATTGCAAGGTCCCCGCAAACTACAGCTACGGTTTCTAAGACCTTTTCTTGTAACACAAATAATAAATCCAGTAGGTGCCAAGTTCCAATTGCCAGATGATCTGACCATGCACCTGGTGTTTCACGTTTCCCTGGTTCAACCCTACTTTGCTCGCACCTAGGCCATGTAACCTCCTCCCCTGTGGAAAATTGATGGCCACTGGGAATTTGAAGTACAACAGACAATGGATGCTAAGAGAGTCAGAGGCAGTTTGCTTTACTTTCTGTATTGGAAGGGGTATGGTCCTGATTAGATGTACTGGGAACCAGCTGCGAATGTGCACGCCCCACATCTGATCCGCCTCTTCCATGCTCGCAATCCCTCCAAGCAGGGTGTTCATTGTAAGGAGGGGGTACTGTCATGACTCAAGGCTCCTCTTTCTGAGTAGTATGTGCCTTGAGTCTGTAAAAAGGAGAGCGGCCCCACTACTCCAAGAGACAGGGTTCCTTGATCCAATAATGCAATAAGTAAAAAATTCTCTTGAAGAAAACACCAATCAGTTCAATCACACTACACTATATCAAATCACAAAGGTCACTCAATCAAAATCCAAATGGACCCAAAAGGCAATTAAGAAAATCTGTTTAATGTTACACAAGTTACAAAAACCATATTACAATGAATACAATTCATACAAACTATATTCATAAAAGACATATGTTAAAAGCTAATTACAAAACATCATGAATATGAGAGACAACATTACAGACATTAAATGTCATCATTAAAACATGTTAATTCGAAAAAATCTGATTTGAAAGCATGCCAAATGCCACAAGTTGTTCATTGTTTCTCAAATAAAACAGAATTCAAAAAAGAGTGTTGATGCGTTTCAGTGGTACAATGATATAAAGCCACCTTTTTCAGGACAGTAATATGAGCATCTCTCATGTGAGGCAGTGTTCACCAACATAAAATTTAAAACAAATAAAAAAAATAACAAACACAAATTACTTTAAAAAATATAATAATATACCCAATACAATATAACAATTTCCTCATTTAATTAACGGGAACATTTTGTTTTGTTGTTCCTAAAATATTTTATTAAGGAGTCATAGGATATATTGATCACACCATTTCAAATCCGATTTTTGATTGACAGAAGGGTCCATACCAAAGTCTACGAACATTCATACATTGATTTGTACACCATTTAAACGTCCATGTCTAAATATGTAATTACACTCTCCTGATATTGTAATAGCTGTTAAAGGGGTGACCCCAATGACCGTCCAAGATCTGGTCGATTACAGATGGAATTAGAGTTCAAAAGCAACAATGGTTTCATATAGTCAAACCTTTATGAGTTGGAACCCCTTATAGAGTAACCCAGAAGTGGCAGAATGTAGTTATCTTCTGATACGTTCCAACGGGGGTATACTACATAGGAATTTCTATAGACTATTCCTGTCGGGAATAATTCATAAGGTCCTTAATGACCTCGATAAGATAGGTTGAATTTAAAACCTAGAAGAAGGGGAAGGGTAGTTGTAAAAACCTCTTCAAGAGTGTGTCTGCCCCTCCCTTTGCACACAGTTTGTCCAACACATACCTTAATAAAATATTCAGTCTAAAAATTGGAAGTTAAAACGTGATAAGGAACTAATCAGTTCTCCAGCGGCTCAATTGTCCAGGCAGTAATTACTATTTCACGGACATAGCCAGACACAATTGTAAGT
Organism: Triturus cristatus; assembly: GCF_964204655.1. Lineage (NCBI taxonomy): Eukaryota > Metazoa > Chordata > Amphibia > Caudata > Salamandridae > Triturus > Triturus cristatus. Next base: position 518,607,177 of record NC_140582.1, on the reverse strand, counting down.
CTGAAAATATAAATACAATGTATTGCTGGTAATGCCGGAACTAATTTCCTTAAGCATATAATAAATACACTCATTTCTTATAGGACCCTCCATATATATCGGTAGGGCACTTCCCAGGGACTGTTTGAGAAAGGCTAACAGTACACATGGTATCATAGCCTAAGATCGTAAAAGTGGATTCGGAAATTCGTCCAGTTCCCAACGTACCACCACCGCCACAAATGGTGTTAAAGTGTCACTCAGACCTACATTCCTGAGTACGGTATTAATATCGGTCTGAATACACGAGTTGTTGTATAGTTAGTATAAAATGAATAAATGGAAACGGGGAATTTCCTCATTTGTTTTATTTTGAACGAGTGGTGGAATTGAAAATTTGACAACTGTCAGAGACTCCTGCCCCAGCCACTCGCAATATATGTAAGAAACAGAATGAAGCTTTTTATCTTTAAAAAATGATCTAAACATCACCATCAAACCCGCCGATAAGGGGGGAGGGGTGGTGATTTTTAATACTACAGATTATGATGAAAGGATTATGAGTTTCTTACACATAGAAGTACACTATATGAGGGTACCATTCAAGGAAGCAGAAATTAAGGCCCTTTTAGAAAATGCTAAAAACAATGACTATATTGTGGAAGACGAATACAAATCTTTCCTCAATGATTTGGGCTATCATAACAGCTATTTATGGACTTCTCAAAATCCATAACAGTGAAATTAATCTCCCTCTAAGACCTATTGTCAGCTGTATAGGTTCCATTTTGGAGCATTTAAGCAAAGATGTGGACAGTTCTTTTTAAACCACTGGTACAGAAACAAAGGTCTTACATAAAATACTCTGCTCATATGATATCTATTATTGAAGGTATTCCCTTTAATAAAACCTCCCAAATATTGGTTACCCTCGACATAGAGGCTTTGTTTACCAATATACCTCAGGATGACACCATTAAGGTAATTAATAATTATTAGTGGAGTAAGACTGTAGAGGAACTAACAAGGATTTTACTATGGACTGTATAGCCCTTGTGTTAAAAAACAACATGTTTTTGTTCAAGGAAGACCTGTTTCTCCAGCGTAAGGGTACCAGTTTGGGGGCCACCTATGCTCCTAGTCTGGCTTACCCCTACGTTGGCGAATTTGAGACAAAACATATTTTTAATGAGGCTGCCCCATTTTATGAGAATGTTTCCAAATGTTATTGTTTTATATACGATATATGGTTTGTTTGGGATGGCCCTGAAGAACTGCTTGCTGAGTTCTTAAAATAGCTCAACTTTAGGGACCCTAAACTCAAATTCACGGCACAGCAGAGTAACCAAAGTGTATATTTCCTGGATCTCACTATAAAAAATGTTGAGGGATTCCTTGAGGTAGAACATTTCGTTAAACCGACGGATAAAAATAAATTGCTACACTACATGAGCTATTATCCCAGAGCTCAGAAGGATAACATCCCCTTCAGACAGTTTCTCCGTATCCGGAGAAACTGTTCCAGTCTAGATGATTTTTATATACACTCTGAAAACGTGAAGGTCATACTCAAAGACCGTGGATACCCAAGGAAACTCATTAGCCATGCATTTAAAAGGGCATGATTTTATGATTGCGAGAGCATGCTAATAAGAAATAAGAGAAATAGTGATAATGATTATAGGAGTGAGAAAATAGTCTTAGGTAGTCAATGGGGCATATGTATGAAACAAAATTTTATTCGCAAACGCTGTGAATCGCAAAAAACAGCGTTTGCGCATAAAAAATTGCTATATCACACATTCCCAGTGCAAATGAAGAAATCGCTAAATTTGCGATTTCTTAGTCTGCAAAACCCCAAATTTGCGAATATCCTTGCGAATTGCTAAATTGCGAAATTCTCAATTTCTCATTTTGCGAAAATCGCAAAAAGGATATCGCAAACTAAGATATTGCAAGGACATGTGTGAAAAAATCACCAATTGCGAAATATTGAAATTCGCAAAATAAAAAATCGCAATTAACACCAAGTGCATGCAGGTGGTAACCAGGTGCAAGGTACTTAAACCACCCCACAATGCAACAGATCCTTCCACAATGGCAGCACTGTTTGTGATAGCCAGGAGGCTGCGTATTCGGGCTCATGCACAGAGGAGAATGAGACAGGAACGTATCTTCAGGCTGCGCATCATTCCAGCAGACTGAAGAGGACATCCATGACAAGTACAGGCTGCACCCACAGACCATATTGGACCTGATTGAGGAGCTGAAACCCTATTTGGAACACCCTACACGCAGGACACAAACAATTCCCACACATGTGCAGGTCCTGTGCTCCCTGCACCTCCTGTCTTCAGGGAGTTTTCAAGGGGTCATAGCGGAGGATGACGGGGTGTCACAGAGTGCCCTTTCGCGCTTTTTCCATGCCTTTCTAGATGCAATGCTACAGAGGCTATCACATTACATATACTTCCCCACCACCCAACAGGCATTACAGCAAACAAAACTTGACTTCTACCAGATTGCTCGTTTCCCCCACGTCATTGGCTGCATCGATGGGACCCATGTGGCCATCACACCCCCATCAGCAATTGAGTATGTCTACAGAAACCGTAAATGCTACCATTCCCTGAATATACAGATTGTGTGCAATGCTAAGTATATCATCAATGACATTGTACCCAAATACCCTGGCAGTACACATGACTCTTTCATCTTTAGACACAGTGGAATCCACAGACGTCTGAGTACTGGAGAGTTTGGGGAGGGATACCTGCTAGGTAAATACATGGCACACATCCATACATCCACTACATCTCCGGAGGGGGGAATCGACTTACCTATTGTGTCTATCCCTGCAGGTGACAGTGCCTATGCAGTGCAGGACTTCATCCTGACCCCGTACCTGGATCCAGCCAATGCAAGTGAGAGGAGATACAACAGGGCACACAGATCTACACGCTGCGTCATTGAGCGTACGTTTGGAATCCTAAAGAGCCGGTTCCGGTGCCTGCATAAAAGTGGAGGTGCACTGCAATACAGCCCTGAGACCTGCTGTAAAATCGTGGCAAGCTGTGCAATGCTACATAACATGGCTATGAGGAAAGGCACCACAATTGATGTGTCCGATACAGACACCTCGGATGACGATTGCTCTGCTCCCCCTGGCAGACCAGCATCAGGAGTTGGGGCAGCTGCTGGACGTCAGAGACGGACTGAGATCACACAAAACTACTTCTAGGTGAGTAATGATGACATGAGCCAAAAAATGATTCTAATGTGTGCTGTGTTTATTCACACTTCTAAAGCATTCATTGTTGCTGTACCCAGCACATGCTATGCACACAGTGCAGGTACTTCACAAGTAAGTGTTCAATATGCATTGCTGGGTTGCATCACCCATTGATGCAAACTTGTCACTGAACAGTTCATCTCCTTCGGTGATGCATTGGTGCTGTTTGGGATCCAGGCTGAGTGCCCTCCGTGGTGTTCCTAGATCCTGCACCCTGTCTGGAACTGCGCCTTCTTGCTCCAGGCAATGTAGGTGTGATGCTACTCCTACTTGAGGTCTTCTCACTCTTGCCAGAGACCATGAGAGCGGTGCCACCTGAGTTGGCCATCTGCATTTGCTCCACTGCACTGGTGACCTGTTCCAGCCCTCTTGCAATGTCCTGACAGCAGTGCGACATTTCCAACTGCATGGTAATGCTGCGATGTGTCAGATTGCTGGTGGTGGTGCAGAGGCGGTTCACGGGCTTAGTGTAGTTGTGCAGCCGTGCATTGGCACGTCGGGCAGCCCTGTCACTGGCGTCTTGGTTGTGATTCAGGGTGTTACAGAGGTCACGTATGGCACCTGCCATGGCCATTATGCCCTCCCCCATGTTGCGCTGATTTTTGTTCAGAGTGCATAGCTGCCTATTGATGGAGCGCAATGATTTACATTGCAGGCGCTGTACCTGCAGCATGCAGTGTTCCAGACCTGAAAATACAGTGTTGTCCTCATCAGTGGCAGTGCTGCTCCTGGGCCTTGAACTGCGTCTTTCCAGTGCTGGAATGCTCATCCTTGGTGTTTCCTGACTCCGCATGTGTGACACACCGTGACTTACCTCTCTTCTGTCACTGTCCTCCCCTGTGGGCTGTATGTCATCCTCCAATAGAGGCAGTGGGGGCACATGTGTGCGCTTCCTGCGCATGATTGTTGTGTGCTCTGTATCCTCACTAGAGTCCCCATCATCATGCTGCTCCTCAGGATTTTCATTGTCATCTCCCTCTGCACTGTCATCAAGAGCTCTGGATTGTGCTGTGGATGTAAAGTAGAATGCATGAGTTTGTGTCATTGTCTGCAATTTGCACTCAATAACGTTTCTACAGTTTGTCTTGGCTAACTTCTGACACTGTGTTATTCCCTTATCACTAACCCACATGTTGCATTTGATTTCCTATGTGTCATGGACACACTGTCATACATATTACTACAACTTCCATGATGCATTGCTGGGTGTGCTGTAAGACTTGGACTGGAATGACATTTGTTGTGTATATTTTGCGCATTTGGGGAAGTGTGCATGGGATGGGGATCAGGGCAGATATATTTTGCATGCATCTTACCTTGGCTGCTGGATGCAGGGTCGGAGCTGTCAATGTCAGCCACACCACCGACGCTCTCAGGCAGGAGGGTGGACTCCAACAGCTCCTCGTGGGGTGTTGGCTCTGCTGATGTGGATGGTCCTCCCCCGGTCTTGTTTGCATCCATGAGTCTGGCTGCCACCCTCTCCTTAGACCTTTGCCGCATGTCGTACCATCGCTTGCGCAATTCTTCAACAGTGCGATGTGTTACACCCACAGCATTCACTTTCTCTTGTATGTCCAGCCAGATCTTTCTTTTTCTTGCTTCTGGAACTCAGTGCCTTTTTGCCAAAGAGGAGCTCATGGCTGCAAACCATCTCCTCTATGAGGACCCCCTGCTCCTTGTCAGAGAATTTGTGTTTCCTCTTTCTCTTCTCAGCCTCCTTGCCCTCATGTTGCTTCTGGGACTCCATTGGGGTTTGTTCTCTCCTGGGCAGACTCCTCACACTCTCCAAACAGCCTCTGGGTGTGGCTCAGGTAAGCAGGTGCAGCAAATCACTCCCACTTCCTGGTTGTGATGTCATGAGGCTGCACCTGTATGGCAGATTCCCGCTTTTGCGATTTCTTAATTTGCGAATTTTGCAATTAAGGAATCGCAAATCATGTTTCTGAGACTTTTTAGCGAATTTTAAGAAATCGCTAAACATTAGCGATTTTTTATATACATCCCGATTTGCGAATCTCAAACTGCAAATCGCAAAATATCGCAATTTGAGATTCGCAAAACAGGAGTTTCATACATATGCCTCAATATCTCTAGAATAGGTTTAAGAATGTCATCAACTCATATTCGAATATTTTAAATGATAATGAGGAAAAAACATTAGAGAAACCCCTGCTTGAGTTTAAATGGAACACCAACCTTAGGAACGCATTAGTACACACATACAGAGAGACTAAATCCATAGAACAACAAACACTCTTTGGAACCCGAACACTAGAGAATAATAAATGTGGCAGTTGTGCTATCTGTGATTTATGTATAGTTGAGAAGGCTATCAAATACAATGGATGTACTTTAATGTCTAAAGATCTTAACAACTGCAGGAGCCACAATGTTGTTTACTAGCTGATATGCCCCTGTGGCTTAGGCTGTGTGGGTGAAACAGCTCATGAACTTAGAGTACGCCTTGCAGAACATAAATCTGCATTAAAGAATAATAAAGAGAATGCCCCTTTAGTTGGGCACTTTAGGAGAGCTGGCCACAGTTGTACTAATTTTAATTGGTTTATCATTGAAAAAATAAAAGGCAATAAAAGAGGAGGAGGTAACATGGAGAGAAAACTTAAGAATAGGGAACAATGGTATATAAACATTTTAGATTCTGTGAAGAAGGGACTCAATACTAAAGAGGACTGGAGGAGACTGATCAAATAAACTCTGTAATATATGGATTAGAGCCTGGGGGCTTATATATATATATTTTTCATCTCACCTGTATTTGGCTACATCCCCATCATTTTATTACACTTAGGATGGGACTGATGAGAATATATGCCATCTGTACGGGGCTACAAGTGAATGGGTAATGTTTTTAGAAGTTGGCATTGATTTACTTATTATAGTTACGTAGCAAGTACAAGTTAGAAGTTTACATTTATTTACCTACAACGGTTGCACAGCTGTTACAAGGTAGAATGTTTCGCCATCTGTGCAATAGAGCAGGTATTTGACTAACACATGATAAATCTAGTCATTACATAAATCTTGTGATTACTCTCTAAATGGTATGTATGGCTGAAGACAAGCTCTACCATAGAGACGGCATACTGATGTTATTAGTTTAGGTGTGATTGATTAGTAAATGTGGGTCATAGACCTCTATGGACCCTAAATTCTGTTTTATTTCTGTAATCTCCAATATGGCGACTTCAGTTACCCAAGTAGTGAGGTTATTTCCACTCATCACATGGTCTGTGCCAATGCGTGACGTGCTCCTGGGAGCCTCCAGTTATCGTTGGCTTTTATAAAGAGGAGAGGCTTACGGCGTTCTTGCTCTTCACTCGTTTGCCACAGAAGGACGTGAAAACATCCAAGTTATGGGCCACTAAGGTAATGGGCAGGACAGCTTGGGGTTCTCTATAGCCAGCATCATGCCGTATTTGCTGGGGTATCTTTCTGCTGGGTGGGCGGTAGCCAACTAGTGGCATGAGTACCCCTTAAATCTTGGGAAAGATACTTTTTTGTCATGTATGGCAGTGGGGTTAGGTCAAAATAAAACATGTGAGGATTATTCCCTGTTTCGATTTATTCATTTTATACTAAGTATACAACAACTCGTTTATTCAGACCAATATTAATACCGTAGTCAGGAATGTAGGTCTGAGTGGCACTTTAACACAGTTTGGAACTGGACGATGTCCCGAGTCAACTTTTCCGATCTTAAGCTATGATACCATGTGTACTGTTAGCCTTTGTCAAACATTCCCTGGGAAGTATCCTTCCGATTTATATAGAGGGTCCTATAAGTAATGAATGCATTTATTATATACTTAAGGGAATTAGTTCAGGCATCAACAACAATACATTGTATTTATGGACAATTGAGCCCCTGGAGAACTGATTAGTTCCTTATCACATTTTGGCTTTCCTATTTTTAGACTGAATATTTTATTACGGTATGGGTCTGGCAAAGGGAGGGGCAGACACACTCTTGAAGATGTTTTTACAATTGCCCTTCCCCTTCTTCTAGATTTTAAATTCAACCTATCTCATTGAGGTCATTAAGAACCTTATGAATTGTTTGTGGCAGGATTAGTCTGTAGAACTTCCTATATAGTATATCCCAGTTGGAAAGTATCAGAAGGTAACTATATTCTGCTACTTCTGGGTTACTCTATAAGGGCCTCCAACTCATAGAGGTTTGACTATATGAAACCATTGTTGTTTTTGACCTCTAGTTCCATCTGTAATCGACCAGATCTTGGACGGTCATTGGGGTCACCTCTTTAACAGCTATTACAATATCGGGGTGAGTGTAATTACATATTTTAGACATGAACATTTAAATGGTGAACAAATGAATTTATGAATTTTCGTAGCCTTTGGTATGGACCCTTCTGTCAATTAAAAATCTGATTTGAAATGGTGTGATCAATTGATCCTATGAGTCCTTAATGAAATATGTTAGAAACAAAAAAAATGTTTTTTGTCGTTAAATAAATAAGGCAATTGTTATATTGCATTGGGTATGTATATATATATTTTTTTAAGTAATTTGCGTTTGTTATTTTATTTTATTTGTTTCAAATTTTATGTAGGTGAACACTGCCACACATGAGAGATACTCATATTACTGTGCTGAAGAAGGTAGCTTTATATCATTGTACCACTGAAACGCGTCATCGCTCTTTTTTCAATTCTGTTTTATTTGAGAAACAGTGACCAACTTGTGGCATTTGGCACGGTTTCCAATCTGATTTTTTCAAATTAACAGGTTTTAATGACGAAATTTATTGTTTGTAATGTTGTCTCTCATATTCCTGATGTTTTGTAATTAGCTTTTCACATGAATCTTTTATGAATATAGTTTATATGAATTTTTTTCATGGCTATATAGTTATTGTAACTTGTGTAACATTAAACAGATTTTCTTGATTGCCTTTTAGATTTTGATTGAGTGACTTTTGTGATTTGATATGGTGTAGTGTGATTGAACTGATTGGTGTTTTCTCCAAGAGAATTGTTTTACTTATTGCAGTATGTGCTTTGAGATATCTTGGGGCCCACAATGCATCCCCTGGAGCCTGCCTTAGGTGTTCGCCAGTTGACCCCATCTCCAATATCTCCCTGGGGCCTATGTACCCTTCCTTCGTTTATGCCCCACCTTGTTTGTACATAATTGTACACGCTGACACTTGATTATCCCCAGGGTTGACTCTTCAGTCAAGCACTTACCTCCACTGGGACCTCGCTGTTCCTAGCAGACCCACCTGCACATATTTCTCAAGGGCCTGGTAATGTGTATTACCCTCCAGCCTTGTGCTCCCGAAATCTCGCGAGAACTGTGAGACACACGAGAACAAAAGACAAAGGTTAGTGTACTAATGAAGCGCCACAGCAGGGTTCTTCCCTACCCCCATCCATTTCTTGAATTTAGCGTACTTCAGGACAATTTGTGGTGCATTGTCGAGACATTTTAGAGCTGCGCATTTTAAGGCTATTTGGTAATGGAGACGCACAGGGCATCTCTCCTCATACCCTTTGCGCATTGCTACACAAATCGAGACTGTTGCCTTACCCCGTGAGTGTTCGAGTGCAGGAACTCAGAACCCTTGGGGACGATTCCTGAGACTCTGCTTAACAAGAGCCTGTTGTCCCTCTATGCCAAAATAGAGTGATAGATGTGCATCCTACACAACAATAGTGTGTGTGATATGTAAGTAATGTGGTACACTTCTGGAGTACAAAAGCAAACACCTATGAGGATGAATGTACACTGTGTTTCTCTACTCATTAGTGCAAACACCCAAGCACCCTCATAGAAGATTCTGAAAAGAGCTGTGCAGACTGAGCCAGAGAGAAAAGCAGGCACAATCTGGAGGTCCCAGTAGCTGCTCCATACGCTGCAAGTCTTTCTCTCTTTGCCATTTTGTCCCAACCCCGCTTATCTTTTGGTAAAGTATTTGATTTGAGGTGTTCTTTTTCCTCGGTCGGACGCAGCACCAAGAGTGAGCTGAGGTCCAGCATTGTCTCTGTGGAAAAGAACTCCAGGTGAATGGTCTGACAGTTGCCACTAATAAGGTTGCTGAGACATTGTCGGAGGCCCTGCCCCCTTTCTTAACCACTCTGCCAAGGACCTTCCTGGTGCACTGATGGCTGGGGGATGACGTTCCCTTAGCTGCTGAGAGTCTTTGGGGGCCAAGAACCCCTATTGTTCCCACAAGTAAGTCCCCCACAGTAGGAATGCTCAGACCTCATTGGGGTCCTGCCCCTTTTCTCAACCACTCTGCAAAGAGGTCTCCTGGCGCACTAATGGCTGGGGTATAAAGTCCACTCTAGTGCTGAGAGTCGATGGGGGCCAAAAGCCCCTATTGTTGCCACAAGTAAGTCCTCCACAGCAGCATTGCTGAGAACTCATTGGAGACCCGCCCCCTTTCTCAACCACTCTGCAAAAGGTCCTCCTGGCGCACTACTGGTTGGGGGATGAAATCCCCTTGGCTCTGAGGAGTGTTGGAGGCCAAGAACCCCTATTGTTTCCACAAGTTAAAGCTCCCCACAGTAGGATTGCTGAGACCTCATCGGAGACCCCCCCCTTTCTCAGCCACTATGCGAACACACCTCCTGGAGCACTACTGGTTAGGGGATGAAGTCTAGGGGTGAGGTCAATGGTAAACTCCTTTCAGCCGCGGCTGGTGGAGTTTTGCTGAACTCCAGGTTCCAAGAAGAGTGGTAAAACTCTGCCGGCAGAGCGGATTTTACTGCCCACCCCTCGGTTTCATGCTTTTTCTGCTCACTTCTGAACTTTATTTTGCCTCTTTCTGCTCATTTATGACCTATATTTTTCCTCTTTCTGCTCAATTCTGATCTGTATTTTGCCTTTTTTCGCTCGTTTCTGACATTTATTTTGCATCCTTTTGCTCGTCTCTGACCTTTATCTTGCTCTTTCAGTTACTTTCTGACCTTTATTTTGCCTATTTCGGCTCGTTTCTGACCTTTATTTTGCCTATTTCTGTTCGTTTCTGATCTCTATTTAGCCTCTTTTTGTGAGTTTCTGACCTTTATTCTCCCTCTTGCTGCTCGTTTGAGACCTTTTTTCTGCTTCTTTTTCACCTTTATCATGCCTCTTTCTGCTCCTTTCTCACCTTAGTTCTGATTCTTTCTGCTCGTTTAACACATTTTTTTTGCCTCTTTTTGCTTCTTGCTTACCTTTATTCTGCCTCCTTCTGCTAGTTCCTGACTTCTATTCTGCCTCTTTCTGCTTGTTTCTCACCTTTATCATGCCTCTTTCTGCTCATTGATGACCTTTAGTCTGTCTCTTTTTGCTCCTTTCTCACCTTTATTTTGCCTCTTTGTGTCCGTTGCTGCTCTATTATTCTACCACTTTCTGCTTGTTCCTGACCTTTATTCTGCCTCTTTTTGCTTGTTTCTGACCTTTACCCTGTCGCTTTCTTCTCATTACTGACCTTTATTCAGCCTCTTTCTGCTCATTTCTGACCTCTATTCTGCCTCTTTCTGCTAGTTTCTGACCTTTATTTTGCCTCTTTCTCATTTGTCCCCCGCCGGAACAGCAGGGGGAGCCTCTAGGCCCCCATGGTCCCAGCTGGTGCCCCTCTTCCTGCGGGAGCCAGAATTGCTTTCACAGACAGGGAGCTGCTAAACATGCAGCTCCCTGTCTGTCATAGCAATCATTTCGTCTGTTTCCCTGTTTGCTTGAAAGTGGTCAGGAAGACAAAAGAAAGCTCCGCTCTCAGCAAGCAGGAGCAGTTTCACAGCTCTTGCTTGCTGAGAGTGGAGTTTGTGTTTGCTCTAACTTGGCAGGAGCTGTCAAAGCTTCCCCAAGTCAGAGCAAACAGATATATCCTGGGGGTGAGCACCACAGCAGATAGTAAGAGCTGGTCCTGGGGGTTGGCGGTCTCCAGGGCCATTATTGGTTCCTAGAGGGGGGCTGTGGTGGTCCCTGGGGCACAGGAGGGCTCCACTGCCCGCCCATTAGGTGTTATTTAGCCCCAGGGAGATGGAGTCCCTGGCGCTCAGGTGACTTGGCAGCCACTGGATTGATTATTGGTGTAATTCCATCTGGCTGTTTGCGCTGCTTCAATCTGGCACTTTTTGGGGGAAAGTCTGTGAAGATTAATCAAACAGCGTCAAAGATATAGGCAAGTCAAAAAACGCTTTTTCTGTAGAAATATGGTACTAACTATACCTACCTACTGACAACCACCAGTGGGTAATACGAGAGACCAAGGGTGACAATTTAAATGGTACAGCACCCTGGATTGTTTTGTGCAAAAAAACTATCCTTAGAGGCAAGACCAACACAAACCCTTGATAGAGTAGTGGTCTACGATGCAAGCCTTATGGGGAAGATGTAGGAAGTTAGGAACATAGGAGGGGAGTGGAAGTCAAATGAATGATATTGCCCGGATTCTGTTCCAGTTTGAGCTATGCAGGTGGTCATTTGGGCTGATTTAAAGCATGATTGTCACCTCATCATTTCACTCACTCTTACAAAGGATTATGAAACAAAGAATCGGCAATCTGATTGAAAAAGTACAATGCTGTACCTGTCAAAATGGTTTTTGTACAGAGTACCACCAATCATTGTTTTTTATCTTCTTTCTTAAGTACACAAGGGCAAGAGGGCATGTGGGCTGGCTGCCACCAGTGCATCGGCGGGTGTGACTGGTTCCACCACCAGCGCTGCTGCTGCGGCAGATGGTTTTGCTGCTCTCTATTCATTCCCCACTAATAAAATTATGCCCTTGTGTATACTTACTAGTTTTTTTCATGTTTGATGTTGTTTGTTATCCTCGCATTTCTCTTTGTTTTTCTATATTTTCTGTTTCTGTGGCTGACTTTCTTCTGTCTGTCCCTTTCATCTGTTCCCTTTTTTCGTAAGCTTCCCCATCTCCTCTCACATGTCTTGCTGTGTAATACTGAGAAGGGAAAAGATTTTTGGTAATTTAAAGAGGATCACACAGCCAGGCCCAAGTTACGAAACAAGTTGGTTGTTTTCTTGATCAAACAGTCAAAAAGTACAGGGGCAGAAATAGAGTGGTCATCATGGTCACAGACTACCAGTGTTGTCTTATACTAGTAGTTTCCATGACAGTGCAGCATGGCAGGACTGAGATACCACAACCAATACCATATGTCTTTTGCATTCCCTTCTACCCCTTTTCCATTCATAGCATTACCTTATGCCCTTCCCTTAATTTTGAATCCTCAGAAGTCCCAATTCCTTCCTATCCCTCCATTAGGAGAAACAATTCTTGGTTTACTTAATGGCTATCTGGTTTTTTGAAAATGTTTGTTAAACTATAACACAAACCTCCCAAAGTGATTACTTTCAGAAGAGAATACTGATAGATAGCTAACATAACTGTAGTGAGGTATTGCTGTTGTACACTGTGCAAAATAAATGCTTAGGTGGCTATCTGGGGCCGTATTACAGATGGTGCCCTGGGGGCGCAATGGGTGTTTGCACCCACTTTGCGCGCCCCCGTAGCTCTTTGGTATTATAGAAGGGGACACCCTTCTATAATACTGATAGTGCTGGCACACTTAAAACGCCAGTGCTATCAACAGAGGGTGTTCTCACATTTACATTGGGGCATGCCTTATGTAAATGAGGGAAGGCCTTTGACTCTGCTTCCGTGCCATATTACAGTTGCGGTCACAGAGTAAAAGAAGCACTCCGGAGGCACAGTGTCAGTGCGCCATCTGACTGCAGCTCTCAGCAGGAGGTAAAGGGGGTCCCATGGACCCCGCAGACATCCCCTTGCAAGCGGGTGCAGTCACTGACTGCACCCGCCTGCAAGGGGATATCTAATCCCCTTTGAAAGTGCAGGCGGGTGCCACCTGCACTGTGAAAACACGGAGCAGATGCTCCGTGTTTTCACATGAATGCACTGCCTTGGCAGCAGCGCGAGTTCCCGGCTGCCCTGGGGGCAGCACATACACCATAATGGGGTGCATTACCACTGTTTGCACCCGGCGCACCTTTAGAAAGGTGCATCAGGTGCAAACAGTAATAATGTGTAATGCGACCCCTGGTATCTAAAAAGGGTGCATTATGTTTTTCAGCCGGTGCTCAGCCCACCAGCAGTGCTGTCTCAGTAGGGATGTTGATGGAGGTGCAGGCAGTCCAGGGAAAGGGAGAAGTCCCAGTAGTGACAGGGAGAAGTGGTAATTCACCATTCTTTCTTATTGACAATACTATTGGTTCTGAGAGGCAGGAATCCAGCCTATCACCTAGAATCCAATCTGCAATGAACAAACTCCAAACTGAAGACAAGGTGTGTTTCCTAGTGTCCACTCCGTCGCTTACTAGTGTTTTACATCATCATTCTGTCTTTCTCTTCCAGCCTACCTAAAAATGTCAATTCTATCTCGGCATGTGATATCTGTGTCACAATTTTCTACCCAAGTAAAGTTATATATTTTATGTCTTAAATTACGGATTGACAGTTCCAATATGTTTCCTCCGAACAATCAATGTGACGAAGAAGCCAAAGAGTGGACATGATCAATGTGACACCCAACTATTCCACAGCTAAACGTCTCTCTAGCCCAATCCCTATAACTTACCTCCCTGCGGACTCATTATCCCCACTGCCAAGTGTAGATATTATTATTTCTTAAAAATAATCTGTGTTAGAGGCCTGGGTGTTTTGTGGGACGCTTGATTCTGAGTTTGGCGGATGGGATCCTCTGTGGCAAATGCAATATCCAATTCCCTGCACAACAGTTCATCGTAGAATTCTATGTACTGTCTACTCTACTGCGGCGGATGTGATATTTGTTTTCCACTAAGTGTGTCCCATCTGCCAGACGCTATCAGCCAGCCCAGATGCCCCCTTGCCCTTGTGTACTTAAGAAAGAAGATAAAAAATAATGATTGGTGGTACTCTGTACAAAAACCATTTTGACAGGTACAGCATTGTACTTTTTCAATCAGATTGCCGATTTTTTGTTTCATAATCCTTTGTAAGAGTGAGTGAAATGATGAGGTGACAATCATGCTTTAAATCAGCCCAAATGACCACCTGCATAGCTCAAACTGGAACAGAATCCGGGCAATATCATTCATTTGATTTCCACTCCCCTCCTATGTTCCTAACTTCCTACATCTTCCCCATAAGGCTTGCATCGTAGACCACTACTCTATCAAGGGTTTGTGTTGGTCTTGCCTCTAAGGATAGTTTTTTTGCACAAAACAATCCAGGGTGCTGTACCATTTAAATTGTCACCCTTGGTCTCTCGTATTACCCACTGGTGGTTGTCAGTAGGTAGGTATAGTTAGTACCATATTTCTACAGAAAAAGCGTTTTTTGACTTGCCTATATCTTTGACGCTGTTTGATTAATCTTCACAGACTTTCCCCCAAAAAGTGCCAGATTGAAGCAGCGCAAACAGCCAGATGGAATTACACTAATAATCAATCCAGTGGCTGCCAAGTCACCTGAGCGCCAGGGACTCCATCTCCCTGGGGCTAAATAACACCTAATGGGCGGGCAGTGGAGCCCTCCTGTGCCCCAGGGACCACCACAGCCCCCCTCTAGGAACCAATAATGGCCCTGGAGACCGCCAACCCCCAGGACCAGCTCTTACTATCTGCTGTGGTGCTCACCCCCAGGATATATCTGTTTGCTCTGACTTGGGGAAGCTTTGACAGCTCCTGCCAAGTTAGAGCAAACACAAACCTATAACCTAAGTTTGGACTTTTGGTAGTAGAATTGGGGAGGGTGTTAGAGAAGAAGAGCAGGGCCATTGCAATTATCAGCTCATAACATGCTACAACTGAGCTGCCCTTCAAACATGCCCTTCAGACCTGCAAGCATGGCTCAGTTAATGTTGCATATTCAAGTATTAATTGTGCAGCATATGAGATATGCATATATCTTTATAGATATGCCTAGCTCATTATTGGCAGGTAATTTAGTTTTAACACACATCAACTGTCTGTTCAATTTCACTATGAAATTATTGAAACCAAAATCATGTTTTGGATTAATTATTTTGGTGTTCCGTGGTGGCTCAATTATTCCTTTCAGTTAGTGCTATGATTGATTACCTAGCTATGATGTGTTGCAGGGGCGGGATAATCGTGGCCCAGTTGGTGGGACTAATATATCATCAATCACCGCATCCAATTCCAAATTTAATTCCAATGGCCCTAGGAGCCCTAGGAGAACAGGAATGTTCTGCTGCTGTACTGTGCCACTATAGTATTAATAAGTGTTTGAGCAGAACATCACAATTCATGTTTTTCTATTTTGTTCTTCTTACATTGTGGATATAGATACTCCTGCTGCTGAAACTGGCAACACCCAGCAACTGGTGTCAGTCCCAACAGAGCAGGAGATAAGCGCCCGGCTGCTGAAGCAAAAGTTGGAGGCAGTGGACTATCGTCTGTTGGTAGCCCTGCAGGAAGAAGAAGAGCAGGCACAAGCCACAAGTTTTGTGGGCCATCAGTCAAGCCCGCAGCCATGCCACCACCATCTACAGCTGTGGTCCACATTTACTCTACCTCCACCAGCCTCCCCTTCTACTTGGATTCATCAAGACCATGCCTCCTCCACCATATCCTAAGAGAGCTGGCACACCTGAGGTATGAGACAGGCCAGCTAAGGCATGAGACAGCACGGATAGGGTGTGAGCAGCAGAACTTGGTCCAGGAAACTGATGCCCTCAAGGTCCTTTCTGATTAATCTTTTGTCTTGGTGGGAGGGCATGTTGTGGGTGGTGAGGGTGAGAAGGAAACAAAATTGGGAAAACAGTGGGACATTTTTGGGCTGGGGAGGAGGTAGGCATGTGTGGGTAGAGTGGGTGGGTCTTAAAATAAATGGACTTGTCTTTTCTTTGCCATCATCATTATCTGTCTTTCCTTCCCTAGTTAGCATAGTACAGCATTGTTGTGTGTTACTGTTGTCACAAGAGTGCGATACGGAGCTGCCCTTTGAAATTGATTTGTCACACCTTATGCATCGACTTTTCATCCTAGACTTTCCCTAACTGAAGTCCCTTGCCAGGTATGTATTGCTCAGTGGGTTACTTACCTCTTCCTGCTCCCTAGTAATTTATTATACCCCACCGCCATAGTGACACTATCTGGCAACAGATTAGTGATTAATTTAATTCTGTTTCACTTGATGAGGTTTTGCAGCACCCAGCCCCCAATCAATCATACTATATATACTAGTTACTGTAGTAGAAACTGCCCTTGTCCTGCCATCTGTTGTTTCCACTGACATCTGCCCCTGCGGTCTGCCTGCCGCATAATCATGGGGGGGCGGCAGAAGCATTAGCATCGGAAATTCTCATGATCTCTTTATGACGGTGACTCTGCCATTGGGTTCTAGATGTCATTTTCCGATTCCCTTTCCTTGTTGGCCTTTCTAACATGGAAAGACTGTCGTAAATTGACTTTTGGGGACCCCTATCAGGGCCCCCTTTCCCCTGACCCTCAGCTATGGGGACCAGGGGCACCTAAACATCCCTGCACCGTGTGTCAGGCACCGCATGATGCCTGCCACACAGTGCAGGGATGTTCACAAACATCCATTTTTCAATGGAAGCTTGTGCTGTGGGCCTTTTCAGAGCACCGCACTAGCTTCCATCGGAAAATGGATGTATGCGACCGCTAATCCTGAGGTCCGAACCGCCGACCTACTGTCAGGCGGTTCCAGACAGATACATGTCCGCCCGACATCGTAATCAGCCCCTTAATCATCAACTAGTTCTTCAAGTTCACTTCTTACCTGAATTGATGAAGCAATGGTACTTCTCGCAATCATCCTAAGTGTTATTGCTGGGTTTCCCAAAAGGGCCTTCTTATTAATGGTGGTGGTTTTAGTGTCTTTGTGCTAACACGAAAACATCAGAAAGCTCACTCCCACCAATTCCAAATGAAGTAAACTTCAACTGTAGGGTTATTCAGAAAGATTACTAATTACAGGCAACTAGACGTAAAGAAAACACAGAGTTAGTGGGTTATCAAAGACTGAGAACAGACCACCATCACAATTGTAACTCCTAAGCAATCCGGGATCTAATTTATAAAAAAGAATATGACTAAACATACAAAATTCTCGAGTCAGGAGTCAGGACTCATGAGGAGATGGTTTGATTACTCCATTTTGCATAGATTCAGTAACTATTGAAGGGCCTGATTCATAAAGGGGAAGTTAGACTGGCTACTTTACTGACTCTTGCAGTGTAAGTTTACAACTAGTAACTTTTCCATCAGTAACTTTATGAGTAGTAACTTTGTGAGTACTAATAAGATCCCTCAGCACGTTGATGTGCCGCACCAAGTGTGTGAACCATTTATGGTGTGCATTTGTAAGTCACACCTCAATATATATCACACAGTCTGGAGGAAGAGGGTTAGCGGTTTGATGAATGGATGGGAACAGGGAGTTGAGGAAAGCTGTGGCAAAGACAAACACTGCACAACATAAATATTTTTCAGGTCAATGAACAGCACATCATCATCATCAGATCTGTTGTAGAAGGAAATGAAAGAATGAAACAGTACAGTTAATGCATTGCAGACAGTCCTTCAGCTCCAGATACCCAAGTTATATTATGTAATTGTTCTGTCATCTAGGTTTGAAAATACAAATCAGGGAGGAGTGAAACCATGAAATTCAAAAAAATACGATTGTTAAAAGAAAAATGATACAGTATATTAATGCCAAATTGGGCGATGCATCTAGATTCTTCCTGGAATATCTGTCATGAGGAGTGGATCAAGAGGCCGATCAATAGCATAGACTACTGCAGTGCAATCCATCACATGATGACTGATGTCACATGCGATTAATTGAGAAGTCAGAACAATTCTCCAACCAACACCAGACACGTAGCTGCATGTACCTGGCTGATTAATCTCACAACTGCCCAAACATTTAGTTAAATGCTTCCATCATGTGACATGACATGCTTGTCTCCAGTTACACCCCCCCAACCACAACCACAACCACTTGATTAGAAAAGTTTTACAAATAAACCAGCACCCAAATCAACACACCTTTCTCCAGAAATGTTCACAGGGCTGAGTAGCCTCTTTGAGTCATGTTGGTTCCCCTTTGAACTTGAAGTAGATAACTTCCTTCATCTGGCTGTTGAGGTAGTCCCACCCTGAGTCTGTCTGACTCCTAGTCCCGACTCTATCCAACTCCTGAGTACTTACTCTGTCTCACTCCTGAGGCTTAGTTCTCCAGTGCTAACTCAAATGAGATTAAGAGAGATGGACCTGTAGTGCACTGATGTAGATGAACAAGAAGAACAAAAAATTTGAGCATTTTTTGTAGATTGTTTGTTAACTTAGGTGCCTGGTCTCTGAAAAATCTGAAAAAAAGTACAATAAAGAGTGGACCATGGATGTCAATCTAGCTAAGTTTCAAAGAAAGGGCAAATCACCTTCAGGCGTTATCACCCATCAGCCCCCAAACATTGTGAATCATTGAAATCAAGTTTACAGATATTAGTTGAACACACCAGCACCCTCACTGTCTGCCATCACAATCAATCATCACTACTCACACTCAATCAAGAATATCACTCATTGGTGCGATAGTAACCCGATACAATCCAAGCATGGTGGTACACAATTGCCTATTAGTGTATCTCCTCTTTTTCCCATGGAAGCAACACAATGGCAGTCTTGTAAATGAATGATCTTTAGTCAGGCAGCCTAGCTAGGTAATGAAATAAAGAAGGATAGGTATGTGACGGAGGCACACATTGTCCTCATGTCCTTCAAACGAATGGTGAGGCTTCTTCTGTGCACACTGGTCCAACTCCAATTCCGATATACATGGGAAGAAATGGTGGGGGCTGCAAAATTCAGACAACAAATATATAATGTTCTTTTAGTTATATCCATTTTTATAGGCAAAACAGTTTGACAATAATGTGAAAGTTCTTACTCAGTCAGGGAAGCAGAGTTTGTCATGAAACTCAGGGGGTCCACCTAGAATTTGGTCAGCTAACACACCGAAATCTGACCAATTGCCCGTCTCTGCCTCCTGTGCTGTTTCAGGAACTGTGTGAACTTGTGCCATGAAGTGTTGGTTCATTTTAATCACGGTCAATCTCTCCACGTTTTGAGGCAAGAGCATGGTCCTTCTCACTGTTACAACTGAGCCGGTTGCATTGAACACACGCCCAGTAGACACACTGGCTACTGGGCAACCAGATACTTTATTTCCAGCCTGCTGAGCTATTGACATTACGGCATCTTTCCATACCAATAAACAAATGGGGTTTGATCCACATAGACCTTTTGGGTCATCCAGATAGTCTTGGACCATCCTTTTAATGGTTATTAGTGCTGCCACTTGCTCGACCTCTGCTCTCTTCGTCTCTGCACTTGACTTAAGCCCTGCCACTTGAAACCAAGCCATTACAGAGATTGGGTCTGATTCTTCTAGTATTGGTGTTGGTATCACTAGTGTTGGTGCCGGTGCTGCTGGTGTTGGCTGAAGTGAGACAACAGCACTGCCCTCTCTGGAGGTTGAAGGCTGCATGCCAGAACTTCTGCTCAGAACTCTAACTTCCAGACATTCTTTTTCCAGATCTCATGCTTGCTCAGCAATCCATATCCTGTATAGTTAAATATCCCCTTCTGTAAAAGGAATGAAAATACGCAGTATTTTTTTGTAATGTGGATCAAGTATTGTGCCACAGATGTACTCTATGGAGGAAACAAATTCTCTTTGCAACCTTGTATTAACAGCCAAGATCAATTAATCAATCAGTACATTTATAGAGCGCACTACTCACCCGCGAGGGTTTCAAGGCGCTGAGGGTGGGGGGGTGCTTCTACTGCTCAAACAGCCAGGTCTTGAGGTGTCGCCTGAAGGTGAGAAGGTCTTGGGTCAGTCGGAGGTGGGTGGGGAGGGAGTTCCAGGTCTTGGCGGCGAGGTAGGAGAAAGATCTGCTGCCTGTTGTTGTTCTTCTGGTGTGTGGTACGGTGGCGAGGGCGAGGCTGGCTGAGCGGAGTTGGCGAGTCAGGCGTAGAACGAGAGGCGTTTGTTGAGGTATTCGGGTCCGGCGTTGTGGAGCGCTTTGTGTGCGTGGGTGAGGAGCTTGAACGTGATTCTCTTGTTGACGGGGAGCCAGTGCAGGTCTCTCATGTGGGCGGTGATGTGGCTGTGGCGGGGGATGTCCAGGATGAGGCGTGCGGAGGCATTCTGTATGCGTTGCAGTCTTTTCTGTAGCTTGGCCATTGTCCCTGCATAGAGTTCGTTGCCATAGTCAAGCCGGCTTGTGACGAGGGCTTGGGTGACAGTCCTTCTTGTTTCCGTGGGGATCCATTTGAAGATCCTTCGTAGCATGCGGAGGGTGTTGAAGCAGGACGAGAAGATGGCGTTGACTTGCTTGGTCATAGTGAGCGATGAGTCCAGGACAAACACTAGGTTGCGTGCGTGGTCGGTGGGTGTCGGTGCTGTGCCCAGGGCGGCGGGCCACCAGGAGTCGTTCCAGGCGGAGGGGGATGTTCCAAGGACGAGGACCTCCGTCTTGTCTGTGTTCAGTTTCAGGCGGCTGATCTTCATCCATTCGGCGACGGCCCTCATTCCTTCTTGGAAGTTGGATTTGGCGGTGACTGGGTCTCTGGTCAGGGAGAGGATCAGCTGGGTGTCGTCGGCATAGGAGATGATGTTTAGGTCGTGGGCGCGTCCGATGTCGGCGAGGGGGCTCATGTAGAAGTTGAAGAGCGTCGGACTGAGTGATGAGCCTTGGGGTACGCCGCAGATGATCTTGGTGGCCTCTGAGTGGAACGAGGGTAGGCGGACTCTCTGGGTTCTGTCGGTGAGGCAGGAGGAGATCCAGTCCAGGGCCTTTCCCTGGATCCCTGTGTTGTGGAGACGTGTTTTTAGGGTGCAGTGGCAGACCGTGTCGAAGGCAGCTGAGAGGTCTAGGAGGATGAGGGCTGCGGTTTCTCCGTTGTCGAGCAGGGTTATGATGTCGTCGGTACCCTTCTCGACAATGGAGAAACCGCAGCCCTCATCCTCCTAGACCTCTCAGCTGCCTTCGACACGGTCTGCCACCAAGAGAATGATTAAGCTCCCAAACAACTCATACACTTCTTTGTTGACACCAGTGAAACTGTGCAACACCTTTTTCAGCTGGTCCTGTAGAAGATGCAACAATGGGATAGCTTGGATCATCATACTGTCCTCTTTGCTCATTTGTTGTGTGAAAGCCTCAAAAGGAAGTAGCATCTGAGTCAGGCATTTGAATAGACCATATTTATTCATCTCCATGTTCATTCTTTTCCCAATTGCATTCCCTTCTCTTTGAAGGACATGGTCAGTGAGGACTCTACTACTCAAACAGATGTTACAACTTGTAACAGGTTGAGTTCCAGCGTGTTGGCACCTTTTGTATGATGGCTTTAACTGGTATTCCATCAGAATGCTGAATGATCCTCAACTGCTTCCAGTCTTTAAAAGAATGATTGAAATAAGTACAGATTTTTCTGCAGGTGGGCAGTATGTTAATTTGTCTTCTTTTATTTAAAAAGTCTTGCACAATCAGGTTGATGCAATGCACTAAACACGGGAACCCTAACTATCCACCATCTGCCATGGCCTTGACTATATTACTGCCATTGCTCATGGCAACAAATCCAATCCTGAGACCTCTGGTTTGCAGCCATTCAAACACCTTGCTGTTAAAATCTTCCAAAATGTTTGCAGCTGTATGGGATTTCCCAATTGCAAACATTGCTACTGTTACATGGCACCAAACCCCCTTAAACGTTTCTTCAGTGCTGAGACCTGTAGATAGCTGCTGCCTAACTCCCATAAAAGAGATCTAGTGTGCAGTGATACACATGTACTCAGTTGCTTGACATCTAGTCCACATGTCTGTCAACAGGTGGATAGTGTGAACAACACTCTGCTACAAAGCTTGTCAAACCAATTGCAGCACATCGTGATGAAACAGGAAAAGCAACTCTGGAAAAATAGGTCCATCTGGAAACCTTTAATTTTAGGCAGATGGCAACCACAAATTCTAAAAATTCCACTACTTCCACAAAAGAAAAAGGGGGGAAGTCGCTAGCATTTTAACCAGCTTCCTGTTGCACGAACGCTTGGAATAGTAGATTGGGTTTTTTCCTATGTGATGCCTCTGGCACATCTGACTTCTGGAGAGAACCAGGAGGTAGTAGACTCAACGTGCATTTTGGGGGAAACACTGTATGCAAAGGTGTTTCAATCTGAGTCTTGTGCCATTTAGAGGTTGCTGATGAGGATGATGCTGTCACACTGCTGGGGACAGGGCAGCTTTGTGTAAAGATGTCACCCATGTCTTCTTCATCTTCCTACAGAGATCGGAGCTGATTCCTCTCTCTCATGACCACCACTACCAGCCATTTTTTTAAGATGCTCCTCTCACCGGATTGCATTATGGGGCAGATTTATGAGCCCCTTGCGCCTCATTTATGCCACCGTTGCGTCACTTTTGTGACGCAGCGGCAGCGCAAATCCTGCGCCATGCTGCGGGGTATTTACAACGTGACGTATCTGGCAGATGCGTCACGTTGTAAAGCCCTGCGCCACATGTAGGCGTTCTGGAGCAGGGGGGGGGGGAGCGTTCCGGCGCAGGAACGCCTCCGAAAAGTGGCTGAGTGAAATCTACAAGCTTTCACTCAGTCACTTTTAAGGCCATGCTGCGTCAAAACCCTGCGCCTGCTTGAAGCAGGCGTAAGGATTGACGCAGCATGTAAGGGATAGGGCACCCCCGAGCCTTGCTGGAGCTGCGTCGTGCTTGCGACGCAACTCCAAAAACAACAATTGATGGACAGAATGCAGAACAATGTCATACATTCACCCCAGTACAGAGATCTGGGCCTAAATCCATCGTTTTTTTGCTCACCATGCCATTCCAGTTTGAACCCAGCCATATGCAAATCAGTCTTGACCCTGTGCCCATGGGAACAGTCCAGCCCGAACTGCCAAGCCAGGTCCTCCCTGGACTGGAAACAAGCATCCTAGGACCGGTTTCGGGCTTCCAGCCCTCGTCAGCCAGGATAGCTTGATTCCAGTGGCATGGAGAGCAAGGGACTCACGTCTGAGCATACCCTTCCCACTCGGGGTGACAAATGCAAAAACAACAATTGATGGACAGAATGCAGAACAATGTCATACATTCACCCCAGTACAGAGATCTGGGCCTAAATCCATCGTTTTTTTGCTCACCATGCCATTCCAGTTTGAACCCAGCCATATGCTAATCAGTCTTGACCTTGTGCCCATGGGAACAGTCCAGCCCGAACTGCCAAGCCAGGTCCTCCCTGGACTGGAAACAAGCATCCTAGGACCGGTTTCGGGCTTTCAGCCCTCGTCAGCCAGGATAGCTTGATTCCAGTGGCATGGAGAGCAAGGGACTCACGTCTGAGCATACCCTTCCCACTCGGGGTGACAAATGCAAAAACAACAATTGATGGACAGAATGCAGAACAATGTCATACATTCACCCCAGTACAGAGATCTGGGCCTAAATCCATCGTTTTTTTGCTCACCATGCCATTCCAGTTTGAACCCAGCCATATGCAAATCAGTCTTGACCCTGTGCCCATGGGAACAGTCCAGCCCGAACTGCCAAGCCAGGTCCTCCCTGGACTGGAAACAAGCATCCTAGGACCGGTTTCGGGCTTCCAGCCCTCGTCAGCCAGGATAGCTTGATTCCAGTGGCATGGAGAGCAAGGGACTCACGTCTGAGCATACCCTTCCCACTCGGGGTGACAAATGCAAAAACAACAATTGATGGACAGAATGCAGAACAATGTCATACATTCACCCCAGTACAGAGATCTGGGCCTAAATCCATCGTTTTTTTGCTCACCATGCCATTCCAGTTTGAACCCAGCCATATGCAAATCAGTCTTGACCCTGTGCCCATGGGAACAGTCCAGCCCGAACTGCCAAGCCAGGTCCTCCCTGGACTGGAAACAAGCATCCTAGGACCGGTTTCGGGCTTCCAGCCCTCGTCAGCCAGGATAGCTTGATTCCAGTGGCATGGAGAGCAAGGGACTCACGTCTGAGCATACCCTTCCCACTCGGGGTGACAAATGCAAAAACAACAATTGATGGACAGAATGCAGAACAATGTCATACATTCACCCCAGTACAGAGATCTGGGCCTAAATCCATCGTTTTTTTGCTCACCATGCCATTCCAGTTTGAACCCAGCCATATGCAAATCAGTCTTGACCCTGTGCCCATGGGAACAGTCCAGCCCGAACTGCCAAGCCAGGTCCTCCCTGGACTGGAAACAAGCATCCTAGGACCGGTTTCGGGCTTTCAGCCCTCGTCAGCCAGGATAGCTTGATTCCAGTGGCATGGAGAGCAAGGGACTCACGTCTGAGCATACCCTTCCCACTCGGGGTGACAAATGCAAAAACAACAATTGATGGACAGAATGTAGAACAATGTCATACATTCACCCCAGTACAGAGATCTGGGCCTAAATCCATCGTTTTTTTGCTCACCATGCCATTCCAGTTTGAACCCAGCCATATGCAAATCAGTCTTGACCCTGTGCCCATGGGAACAGTCCAGCCCGAACTGCCAAGCCAGGTCCTCCCTGGACTGGAAACAAGCATCCTAGGACCGGTTTCGGGCTTTCAGCGACGCAACTCCAGCAATGCGCCGCCTTTCCGACAGGAGATGCGTCACGCATCTGCCCATCCGAGTGCCACGGTGCGCCGCATTGTAAATGCGGCGCATCAATGGTGGCGCACGGGTGGGCAGATGCGTCGCAACTCTTCTGGCGCATCTCTGCTGGTTAGCAGAGATGCGCCAGATGTCATAAATCTGCCCCTATGTATTTTCCGTATGGGTTGTTTGGCCTCTAGTACCATAGTGTGAACCAGGCTTACCTCGACGAACACTAGCATGGCAAATGGAGCACATTGAAATGTTATCCTCCTGCTTGCTAATCGTAAAGAAGTTCCAAACTGGAGAGAAGAACTTTTTTAGTGTGCCACTGCCAATGCCTGAAAAATTGGAGGTAGGTGGGTCTATCAATTGCCTCTCTGCAACTGAGGAAGTGGTTGATACAGGTTTCAGCGGGGGCCTTACAAATATGAAATCTGACAGTGGTAGTGATGAAACCAGTGCCACATCCTTCTGAGCCAGCTTCCATGCTGGCAATCACAGGCTCGTCCTCATACCTGTCCATAAGTCTCAGTCTTTCAGGAATTTTCCTTTTACCTTGGCTCTTGTGGCAGGTCTCTGACTCAGCCAGGGTCCTAGCCATGTCCATCAGAAGAGGGGCTTGGAGAAGATGGTGGAATACTATTTTTTTTCTCGCTGGATATTGGGAAGTCAATGGTTCTAGAAGAGGTACATCTTGCACAGCAGGAAGCTCAACCTACTATTCTGCTTCTACTTCAGGAAGATCTACTATTGCTGGCTGCAGCTCCTGTTGTCTACTTTGCTCAGTTTCCTGTGACATCTGTGTACTAGTTTACCACTGAGACAAATCCAATTCAGGCTCACTGCTCGTCACCATGATTGCAGTGGCTTCCTTACTGACCGACATAGCCTTGGGCATAGGGTAGGGTGGTGCTGTCATTGATGCAGGAATGGTGATCTCAGCTTACTGCCCGGAGGATTGTGGGGCAGGCAGATGATGTTTCCTAAAAAAAGAGGAAGTAGGCATGCCAGTGGTGGCAATCTACTTCTTCTTCTGCTCCTCATACACCACTTTCTTGGCAGCATATTTCTTTGGGGCCATTTTCAAGCTTTGTCAGTTGCCATTCAGCAGCACAAGCTGAAGCAGAGGATGACTCACATGTTGTGGTCAAGTCACTTTGTACCAGCCTTCTGTCTGGCAGTACTGCAGGTGATCTCTCCTGTACATCTAAAAGAAAATAAACAAGAAAAACAGTTAGTTAAATGTAGCATTTTGCAGTTTAAATTATTGATAGTACAGACAATATAATTTAGTTAGGTTATCCCAAAAAATTAACAATAGTGTATCCATTGCAATCTGCACCACAATATTTCAATCAGGATAACAATACAAGATGTAACTGTTTTCTTTATGTGCATCTAAGGGGAGTCACCGTGGCAGGCAGGGGGTGTGAGGAATATTAAATAATCCTTAAAAAATGAATACACAGATGGTGCAGGGGTAAATCGAATAATCCTTAAATAAAATAGTGTTGTATGCCTAGGGCAGCCAGGGGGTGAAGAGAATAAAGGCATAATCCTTAAAATATGAATGCTATTGTGTGTCTAGGGCAGTCAGGGGGTGCACAGGAAAAGGGAATAATAATTAAAAAATGAATGCTGGTGTGCTTCAATGGCAGGCAGGGGGTGCAGGGGAATATTGAATAATCCTTAAAAAATGAATACTGATGTGCGTCTATGGTCGAGGAAAAGACCTATGGCAGGCAAGGAGTGGAGGGAAAATGTAAAAAAAAAAAGTAACTGCTGGTGTATCAATAAGGACTATGAGAAATCCATTGGAGGCATGGAGTTGCAGGGAAAAATGGAAACAAATGCATAAATTATTACATAAACACTGTTCATACATATACTACAAAAATCCTCAAGCACAATAAACTGATATCAGGTGGAAGAGAATTGCACTCTTCTTTCAATGTCCCTAGAAAATGGCTTTGAGAAGTGCAACAAAAAGATTAACACAGTGGCTGGCTGCCCAAAATGGCCACTGGCCTCATAGTCGAACAACAACATCAAGTAAGGAGACATGGAAAACAAAGAACACATGCTGCCCTATGGCAAAAGCACACTGACTGGTTATACAAAACGGCCTATGGATGTATGGTCAAACAACAAGCAAGGAGGCATGGCCAACAAAGGACACATGCAGGCCTACGGCAAACAACTGGCTGCCTGCACAAAATGGCCACCGGCCACATGGTCAAACAACAACAAGCAAGGAAACATGTGCAAAAAGGAACACATGCAGGCCTATGACAAAAGCACAGTGACTGGCTACACATAATGGCTGCCGGACACATCTTCAAACAACAACAAGCAAGGATGTATACACAACAAAACCACATTCAGGCCTATGGATGGACACTGACTACACTAAATCACCGCCGAACACATGGCATGCAGAACAAAGACAAAATGGTGGCCTGTGGCAAACACATGCACACACACTCGCTAGACAAAAGAGGCATGGTCAACAATGAAGACAACACTACCAATAATTCAGCAATGCCAAAAAAGAAAACTAAGTCAGCTATGACATTTTTGAAACTGCACACATCCTACCA
This sequence comes from Triturus cristatus, assembly GCF_964204655.1. NCBI lineage: Eukaryota > Metazoa > Chordata > Amphibia > Caudata > Salamandridae > Triturus > Triturus cristatus. The sequence continues at coordinate 518,579,629 of NC_140582.1, read as the reverse complement.
AGGCATGATAGCATCATATTACCTCACCAAAATACTTTTTGTTGCAGGACAAAAAACATGAAATACAAAAATAAAATACCTTTTTCATTTAAGCCAATGCCATCCCTGGCCCAAATCATAGATGTTTTTTATCAACATATATGACAGAAACAGTTGTTTCATATACCGAATGACTAGTACCGGCTGGATGGCCTATTGATAAACTAGCCCACATGGTAAAAATAATAAATGAAAATATACTTAACCGTACAATCTTTTTCACTTATTATACAAAAAAAAAAGTAAATGAAAAAAAGTACAGATAAAAGTACTGGTGAATGCCGTCTACTAAACAGCACCCTTATCCAAACATTTTTTAACTTACTTGTTATGATGTCACAAAAATAAAGTCCTTAAAATCCAATGGTATATATGCAGCAAGAATTGCACACAAAGAAAATGATCCTGTTACCCTGAAATCCAAATTGAAAGTGACCAGGAGATGGACAAAGCACTGGGAGGAGCCTTCTCGACAGGAAGAGGACATTGGAGTCTCTGGGGGACCTCCTGCTTGTTGACAAATAAGTAAAATAAAAAAATGCTTTATGCACTTAAATATAACCTAAATAGTCCGTTCGAGTAGAGTACTCACTCGAAAAAGTATTTTCGAGTTGATTTACCCTGCTTCTCAAGTTGAAAATCAACTCCAGAAGCAGAGACGCATCAGCAACATAATATGGTACCGGAAGGCTCCGTGGTGACCAGAAATCGTGCTAGCCGGTGACAAACCATGCAAGCGCGCATTTACCAAACCTCGCGTGCACCAACAAGAATATAATTCTGCCACGTACCAGATGGCGGAATTTGACAGGGCCTCCGCATTACACACATAACGCAGAGGTACCTAAATTCCACCAGCTCAGCAAGCAGAATTATATTACCACCCAGGCATAAACATTACAGAGAACTCTGCATCCAAAGCTAAATGTATGGGTAAAAAGTTTGTCCTGCTTGCCATGTTTATCCTCTGTCAGAACTTAGTATATGTTCAGTTTACTGTATGACAAGTACTTTACAGTCACAGCAACTCACATAAGAGTGGAAATTACATGTGCTGCATTCTCACTGACTACCCTGTGTGTCAAAAACTAGTTTTCGTCATAGTTTATGACGTTCTCTCCAAGCAGCTTAGGCAGTGTTCCCCAGCATATTAGGCCTAATGTCAAAGGTAGGTACGCTCACTCAGTTTGAGCAATGTTGGCCTCGAAAGGCAATCTCGGACACCCCCATCCTGCATCCACAAACTGGAAGGAGTTGAATTTACCACGGTGAGTGTGCTAAAGACACATTTTAGACATGTCTTTGTAAGCATCATGTGGCTGTAATGGGAGCAATTGATAAAGGTTCATTAGGCAGGCGTTCAGTCATGTTCAGAATGGATGCGGTTACTTGACAGGTTTAAAAATTGAGTCAAACTGTTTATTCATTTGCGAAGGTTGTGGATGCACCAACGGTCTACATTTCTGGACATATGTATATTTTAGAGGTTTGCCTCTGGTATTTTTTTTTGCAATTTGGTTGATGACTGGTTGAGAGGTTGTTGTGAATGGGGATTTCGTCCCATGGCGTATGAATGCAATGCACCATCTGTTAGATTGGGCCAGTGGGCGAGGGTATGAAAGCCTTGTGTGTGGTATGTGAATGCTGAGTTAATGGACAATAAAGAGGTTGGTGCCTTGGCGTGGCTTTATGACTCATTTTTATTACTCTTGGTTTCAATATTCAGATACTTTAATAAGTATTTGTGCGTTGAAGCTAGCATTTCTGGAGGTGCTAAAACCAACCAGTGTAAGTGGTGTATTAACTTTAAAACATGAAGATAATAGTCTGGCCGCCCAATTTACATGCAAAAGAACTATTAGTTTGACCGTGGGGAAGACTACTTCATCTCTGACATGGTTGCACCCCTCCCATGTCTCGATGGAATTAGGGGCATCTATGGTTGACCCTTATGTCTGCCTACCTAATTTAGATGCGCAGACATACAGGTCACTTTTCAATACCCTTCACCACCTGGAAAACCATGTTGGTAATGGCAGTGCAAAATGTCTAATGCCCCCCTGGTCATGAAAGATAACTCTCATGGTGAGAAGGGCATTTGTTTTCAAGAAGAAAATCCGCCTTCAAAATGGCCTTAATTGAGTAGTGCGTCAAATGTAAAAAAGGCATTGACAAAATTGCCGTGACAGCAGCTCCTGACGATATTTTTTAATTGGCCGCCAATTTGTCTTTCATCTCTTAACTTGGCTGGCAGGTCCTGTGATGATCTTTTTGTGTGAAGGTGAGCATGTGGAGAGAAAATGGATATCTGGAGTCTCCTTTTTTTTTTTGACCGCTCTGAAGTGTTCCATTATTCTTTCATTTAACATTCTGATTGTACTGCTAATGTACATCTTATTCACTTGCAGATCAGTTCATAAACCAAAATGTGCATGATGCAGTTTATATTGTACTTGATTTGATATACAGAACTCTGATTGTATTCAATAGCCGTAATTTAATTGGCTAACCTGCACATGGTGCAATTACCGCATCTATAGAACCCCTTCATATGTGAGGTGATCCAGTTCCCATAGGTCTTGCTGTGTGTGTAGCTAGTGCGCATGAGACCTCCTAGTGTTGTACCTTTCCGAAAGGTGATGCTCTGGTGTCTGGTAATGTATGGTGTAATGTTCCTGTCTTCTTTTAGTAGGTGGCAGTGTTGATTTAATACTTTGAGGATATCAGCAGTGTTGCTTCCATGAGACATAATAGGTCTGATTGTCTCTAGCTACTTATCTTTTTTAGGTTTATTGTCCTTCAGGGTTGTTTGTCTATCTAGTTTGGCTACTCTTTTATATGCTCCATTGTAAATGACATTTTACACGTATTGTCATCTAAGTACCATTTGAAAGTCTGCAGTTCTTCTACAGGACCTGTCCAGATCAGCAGGAGGTCATCAATGTATCTTCCCCAGTAGTGTATACTTTCGATCCAGTGTAACCCTTTTGGGCTCCAGACCCGCTACTCCTCAAACCACTCTATAAAGAGGTTGGTATAAGAAGGAACGAACCTTGAACCCAGAACAAACCTTGAACCCATCGCAGTCCAGCTGATCTGGTGGTACCATTTGCCCTCGAATAAAAATGTGTTGTTGTCTAGAATTAACCATATCATCTTAAGAATCATCTCTGTGTATGATAATAATCCTACCAGTCTTTTGTTCAGAAAGTTTGTGACGGCTAGCATTCTAAATTCAGGTAGTATGTTGGTGTATAGTTATACAACATCTAGTGTCACCAAAATCCTGTTCTCTTCCCATTTTATATCACTCTTCATGTTTAGAACGTGCTTAGTATCTCTGATGAAGGAGGATAATTTAGAAACTAATTGTTGCAGAAGAATGTCCACAAATTGTGACAAGAGTAGGTCCCCCTTTCCCGATTGGTCTGCCTCGACGTAAGGGGCATTTTTTGTGATGAGTGAGGGTGCGCAGCTCAAGAAGTCCAATAGACCAAATAGTTAGAAAAATAACTTCTTTATTTCAATAAATCTCTTTTCTTAAAAAAAGCATCAGGTACAAGCAATCCAGCCAACGTGTTTCATTCCCATATAGGGAACTTCCTCAGGGCAATAAAATATGCATCACTAGTAAGGACTACCCTGTAAGAGATGCCTTCAACGTTTCATAACCGCAGGTATATGGCAGCTCTTAACTTCATTGGTGTGTTCCTTTGTATGTCTGTGGCGACTGCCCAAGACACTCCACAGAATCTGATAAGTCAGTGTCCACGTAAATTCACCAGGAAAAGTAATGTGGAGCACCTTATCGTTGTGCACAAACACGTCCTGCTCCGTAGTGTATAGACCCCCACTCATCAAAATATCTTTTGATCTGGAGCACAGTGACGCCACTCAACGGATGGCGCAGGGGTAGCTTGCACAGCGAACTCACATATACTAACTGGCACGAGGTGCGGCATAGGAGGTCCGCCGGTGCTGCTTTTGAAAAAGGGGCATTTTGTATATCTTAGGTAATGAGTACAGACACAGAAATCTATATTTGTCTAACTTGAGATATGTATATTCCTCAAACGTCAGTAGCTCTTCCTCGTACCAGATTTTTATGTTTGTGTTAATTTCAATTCTAATACATAGTATGGGATTAGTGTCCAATGTCAAGTAACAGTTGGAATTGTTTAGCATGTGAGTAGACCTCATCATTGTAATCTGTCTTGTTCATTACTACAACACAACCTCCTTTATCTGTTTCAAAGTATCATCATCCCTAGTTATCTTCAATTCTTTTCTTTTCCCCGGTGTAAGATTGATAGTACATAGCATTTTCTTACACATCGATCCTCCAGACATCCATTTGCTCTACACATGATCTCGGGCCCTCAACAAGATTATCACAGGACCTCTTATTTTCATGGCTTAGAATTGGTGCATCTAAACAATAAGGGTGGTAATAGAGAATTAAGACTACGATGACAGGAATCTAACTGGATCATGCGCCTTAGAGCGGTTGAAATGGTACTCAATATTGATCGAGAATTGCATAATTTGTGGTTGATTAGAAAATGTTCTCATGCAAGATACTGTATTGATTCAACATGATATGAATCTGTAAACTTGATGTATACTAGAGAAAAATAACATAAGATACATAGAGACACAATATAAGCATGTACTGCCTACATGATATAAATGACTTCCATCATTCCCTTCGCCCTCCCTTCGGTCAGAAACCCTTTTACAACCTCCCTCTGTCCACTGTGTAGTGACTAGCTAGCTGGATCATGTGTATCTGAGTTGTGGAAGTGGGTTCCAATACAGATGGAGAACTGCTTTAATATTCTTTGGGTGATTAGTATATATGTTGTCACATAGGATAGTGTGATTGGTGCAATAGGATATGAATATGAAACAATTTAGAATTGCATTAATTCATTTTGGGTGATCAGCAAATGTTGTTAAATGAGATACTGTGATTGATTCACTATGATATTAATCTGTAACTATGATGTATTTTAGACAAACAGAAGATATATAGAGACGTAACTTAAGTATACACTGTTTAATATAAATGACTAGTATTAAGACTTTCTATCTCCTTTCAGTCACATACCCTCTATATCCACCTTCCACCTCATGGCCACCAACAAATTCACCTCTTCCGTTCATATGACATTGGGGATGTGGGAGACTTTGACCACATCCACAATGGAAGATATCCATAACATAGGGGTCATAACCCATTCCAACACAACACATTGAATGACACCCACGGACAGTTATTTAATACCGGCATATTGACTGTCACTGACTGATTCTACGGTTCAGGACTTTTTTGTGACTGGCATCTCCATGGCAGATAGGACTCTGAGCCTTATAATTCACACATCTTACATCTTTGGCTCTTTAAGAAAATTGTAGATACTATTTATTACTAACTTTCATATGGCTGTCACTGTTCTGTGTAAATTATAAGTCCTTAGCTATATTTGACCATTTAACTCTTTATTGTGTCCCCTATTCCCAGCATTCCCACTATCATTTAGCCGTTCCCGTTTACATCAATACACTTATATGGTATTAGACATTCCAAAATGGCTGCCCTGGTTCCTTGACAAACTGTTTTGGTTCCAGTATTGAGGCTAGTCCTTCCTCAGTCTCTTGCACTATTAAATAGGACCTCCAAAATGATGCTCATACAGCACACCAGAAGTCCCGATACTCTGCGGGACTGTTGTCCTTGTAGGTAAGCACAGGAATAGAGGAATTTGAGAGATAACCTTTCTTTATATGGGTGAGTGGGTGACTGACTGTCCCTTGTCATATCTCCAATGGAGGTTTACAGGATATGTGACATATACATGTGGTGGTCTCTGAAATGTGCTGGCCCAATACAAGAATGGTCGTACCATCTGTTACGTGCATGTGCTGGCCGAAATACAAGAATGGTCGAACCATCTGTTACGCCGAACAGTATAGAAGATTGGGTCCGTAGAGCACGGTGTACACACACCACGTTCTCTTTCAAATATTGGAGACATGGATCGCATGCTATAATTTGCAATATCACTTTTATAGTGTTCCTAATTCTTGGGACATGGGCCGTTTCCTAAGATTTGCTCAATCACTTACTGTGATACTATATTTGAATCTATAATACCTCACATAAATTCCTAAACTCTTTCCTGTTCTGGAGTTATGTCTTTAAGGTTGCACAGGGACTTTTTTTGCCTAATGCTTAGTCTTTACATAGGTTTTGAATACTACAGATACATATTGAAACTTTATTTCATTACAGATTCCAGCCTTTATTACACACTGGCCCCAGTCTCCACACAAGACTTTGAGGCTTAATAAGGTAAGAGATATTGCCTTGACTTTGACCATACATAGATAATTATTTAAACCATTGGGACTGATCAATATGAGCTCCCTTCACTTTACAGAGCATATGATACACTTTCTGCATGTACTCTGCAGATTCCTTACTTTCTCTTAGAGTATGAAGCTGAACGTATACAGAACGAGGTGAGCTTCACCTCCTTTATATCTAGTTTGATAGCAACTACAAGTAACATACCCAGTCACATTTTCTGCATGCACAGAGATGACTGGCCTCACGTATTAATTTTGGCACAAGCCATGATTATGTTGCTTTTACACTATTGCACACCTTTTGCTCTTCAGGTGTTTCTATAAAACTGTCTAATCTTCACAATGGGTCTCAATTAAACACTATCTATACTGAATACATCACTTTCCCCTCAGCACTACTTAGATATATAGGGGCAGATCTACAAGGAAGTGCCGCAGCGTGGCAACTCAAGCCCTTTGGCTGCGCCACGCTGTTGCACTTCCGAAGCACATGGATGTGACATATTTACAAGAATATGTTGCATCTCTGTGCTTCCCCTTGCGCTGGCGCACAAACTGCAGCCATGCGCTGGCGCAGGCACCCTTGCACCATGGTGCAAGTATGCCTGCGTTGTGGGGAGATTGTTTTTGTTCAGGAAGGGACACCTTCCTGCACAAAAACAATCACTACAGGTATTTTCCTCTTTCAATGTGTGCTGTAGAATGCAGCACGCATTGAAAGAGGAAAAAACAAGGAGAAATCAAAACAGTTCCCCTCATTGCGCCTCGCTACGCCACCTCTAGGGTGGCGTAGCATTCAGATGCATCTCCAGATTTACGATTTCTCGTAAATCTGGAGGTGTGTCTTGTTCCATGGGTGTTGCGTGGGAACACCCACAGCAACACCCATGGCATGCCCCTTTAACGCAAAGTGCTGCGTGTGAAGGGGCCATATTTACAAGGAGAGGAAAAGTCATGCAGGGTGGCTTTCCTGTCCTTGTAAATATGGAGAAGACCCCTGCGCCACCGGTTAGTCATGAAAAATGACATACTGGTGGCGCAGGGGGCTTGTGAATCTGCCCCCTAAATTGGCTGACTCTCAGCTACATGTAACAGGATCGAACCGAGCACACGCTGTGTGCCTCTTGGGTTGCTGACCTTGGTGGTGGGACTAAAACTGTTCTTAGTGCCCCTCCGTATAACATCATCACATTTCTATTATAGCCTTGATGAAGTCTGCTGTATGTTTACAGAAAAAGACGAAACACGTGTTGGCAAGTCAAAGCGTAAGGGCAAATTGGATATTTGAATAAAGAACTGTTGATTCCACAACATCAAATCAAATACTTTTTGAGTGCTCGGAGAACTTTCTTATTTCATTTTGGAATTCCTTCCAGTAGAGGAAGATCAGGTAGCTCTTCCCCCTCTAGAACACCAAATTACATGTGGACACCTACTATACGGAGTCTAATTTTTTCCACTTCTCATATAGAATAAGTTGTGTTTGTCTATATTACCAGCCACCATTTCTGCTTTATTTTATGGTGCGCAAGGGATTCTGGGTAAAAAAGCCTTGTGAGAGCCATGCAAGTTACCCAACCCTGGATTCCCCCAGGCATCTAGTTGTAAAAAATTTGCTAGGCTTCCCTAAGTGCCGGCTTAGCTATGGTGCAAAATCCACGGCTCCCCACTTTTCAAATAGATGGTCCGTTTTGAGTGGAAAAATTTGGTATATCCATGTTGCGTTTTGGCCCGTTTCCTATAGCGGGTACTAGGCATACCCACGCAAGTGAGGTCCCATTTTATTGTAAGACTTAGGGGATTGCTGGGTGGGAAGGAGTTTGTGATTTCCCACGGATTCCAGAACTTTCCAACACAGAAATGTGAGGAAAATGTGTTTTGTTAGACAAAGTTTGAGGTTTGCAAGGGATTCTTGGTAAAAAAACATGTTGAGAGCCATGGAAGTCACCCCACTCTGGATGCCCTTAGGTGTTTAGTTTTGAAGAATGTACAGGTTTGCTAGGTTTTCCTACGTTTTCTTAGTTGTCGGTTGAGCTGGGGTCCAAAATCTACAGCTACCCACATTGGAAAAAAAGGGTCAGTTATCAGTTGAAAATGTTATGCGTTCATGTTACATTTTGGGGTTTTTCCTGTTGTGAGCACTAGACATACCCACACAAGTTAGGTACCATTTTTTGACGGAAGAGTGGGGGGTATGCCAGGTGGATGGAAGTTTGTGGCTCTCTGCAAAATCCCCAGCTCCACACTTTGCAAATAGAGGGTGGGTTTTGAGTGGAAAAATCTGATGTATCCATGTTGCGTTTTGGGCCATCTCCTGTAGCGGATACTAGGCATACCCATGCAAGTGAGGTGCCATTTTTACCGAGAGACTTGGGGATTGGGTGGGAGGCAGTGTGTGGCTCCCCACAGATTCTGGAATTTCCCATCACACAAATGTTAGGAAAATTATTTTTTTTTTGTCAAAGTTTGAGGTTTGCAAGGGATTATGGGTATAACATGAGCTGGTAAGAGCCACGCAAGTCACCCCACCCTGGATATCCCTAGGTGTCTACTTTAAAACATTTTATAGGTGTGCTAGGTTTCACTAGGTGCCGGCTGAGCTAGTGTCAAAAATCTGCAGCTGTCCACATTGGAAAAAAGGGTCAGTTTTCAGTGGTCTACACTTTGTACACATTGTAAATCCATTGTACAATGAAGCTCCATTGTTGGCTCTGGGGACCTTGAGTTCTTGGAAAACCTTAAAACTCTATATATCCCCGCAACCATAAGGGTCTAGTGGATGTAATGGTTTATTACTTTTGTAAATCGCCCATCGTGGAAAATGTTACAAATTAAAATGTTGTCACAAATGGCTGTTTTTTCCTACTCATTTTGAATATTTCTAGATTCCAACTGTTATTTTCCTTGGGAAACCTTGAGAGGGCTACATATATCACCCCTTGCTGAATTTGGAATGCTGTCTTATACTGGTTTCCACCACAAACTAGAAGTTGGCTGAGAGCACAAAAAATAGGAAGAATGGGCTACCTCTTTGAAAAATGCCAAAACTGTGGTACAAAATTAGGTTTTTAGATTCAGCTCTGCATATAGGTTGGAGTCTGATGAATATATGAAGTTAAGATCAATTGGTAACTAAGATACAGAGCAGATAGGCTTAACTTTTGGCAATGTGTAAAGTATCTATGCAGTACCGAAGCCACATAAAGTGAAAACACAACACAAGAAAAATCCCAAACCAATTTAGAAAAAATAGACTAAAGAGAGAGTAAAGTAATTGCACATGACATGTACAAAGTGGGAAAAGTATTAATGCATAGTTTTCTGTAATGGAATACCCCCTTTCCAGTACAAAACCTATGCTTGATAGAATGCACACACCCTTACACTATGATGCAAAGGTGTGCGTGCTAGTGCATGGCAGCCTAAAGAGCAAAAAATATTAGTTAACCCCTTCTGTGCCCATGACGAGATGGTCTCGTCATGGAGCACAGTCGCGCTGTGCCCATGACGAGACCATCTCGTCATGACACCCACCCACGGGGGAAGCGCTGGTGCTCCCCCCGTGAGTGGTCGATATTTTTTTTTTTCACTGGGAAGGCAGGGGAAGACCTTCCCCTGCCTCCCCCCGCCCCCCCGCGTCATCAATGACGTCAACGCGCGAGCCGCGCTGACGTCATTGGAGGTTTCCCTTTGCTCTCCGAGGCGCAGGAAGCCATTTGCTTCCTGCGCCACGGAGAGTAAAGGTGAGTTTTGGGGCTGGGGAGGGGGGTTTCTTGCATCGGTGGGTTTGGGTTAGGGTGGGGGGACTTCGGTATGCTAAGGCATGCCACGAGGCTCGGCTTCGTTCGTATGTGCCTGTTGTTGCTTCCGTGTAAATGGTTTCCAAAGTTGAAAAACGCTCGTCTTTCAAGTTGCTTCCCTGTGAAATGGATCTAAAAATGCCGAGAAATGCCCTTCTTTTTAATTGATCAAATCCAAGGTGCAGCAGCATGATTTTTGCATCGGTGGGTGGTGGGGGCACTTTGGCATGCCACGAGGCTCGGCTTCGTTCGTGTGTGCCTGTTGTTGCTTCCCTGTGAAATGGATCCAAATTTGAAAAACGCTCGTCTTTCTAGTTGCTTCCCTGTGAAATGGATCCAAAAATGCCGAGAAATGCCCTTCTTTTTACTTTTTCAAATCCAAAGTGCAGCAGCATGTAGAGAAATAGAATTTCTTATATGAGAATTAAATACCTAACTAATAGCAAGACAGAGGGGTTGCAAAGTGGCCAGTTTTTTTTTTTTTACATCCAAATACACCAGCATCACTTTATGCCAGTGAAGTGCTACTTTCATTTTCTCGTCTTTCTTTGAAAAGCATTGTTGTTTCCAGGTTGGGAGAGTGTACCATTCCTGGAGGTACTGCAATACCTGGTTGATGGGTGGATTGGAAAACACAATGTGTACCATGGCCCTGTGTTTATGGATGTGGTCTTTTTATACCTTACTGCTTACGTTTTGTAAGGATGTAAGCAATGGACAGTGAAACGGTTCCCTTCAGGGCCCTCTAGTCATGTCCATAACTTTTCACGTGAAACCACTTGCTGATTTCTGAATAGTTAGTGAGAGATCGTTTAGGTAACCATGTTGTTTCTGCTTACATTTCACATGCTTTGCATTCCCTTTGAGTGGTTGCTTTTTTTTTTTTAGGCAGCATATTACTCTTATCAAATGCATAATTTGAATTGAGCCACATCCAAGGGCACAATTAGGTTATAGCTGAAGGCAGTGCGAGTATGGTGTTCAGTGGGGATGTGGCACTATGGCCAGAGCTGTGGAATTTGGAACTGGGGAACCGGGTTCCACATTCATGACCAGTCCACCACACCGCTGTACTGAGGGAGCACATTCCCATGCTAGACCGTAGAAGGCCCCACTAGACCTTAGAAGGCTTGATGTCTTAGCACAAGCAGGTGTACCATAGTGGTGTCAATTGTGGGTTAACCTTTAAGGCCTGTCCACCACAATCCATACTGAAGTTCATCTCCAGTCTTGCGGGCAGGCCTACGAAGCAGCACACCCTTGAGCAACAGTGATCCAGTCGCTGTGACTCTGTCACTGAGGTCACATGAACCTTGAGCAGGTTAGGGCGATGCGAACGGTGTGACCTCACTGGGTACCTATTTCGGGTGGGTGCGTAGTGTTTGCAAGTATATTATAGTTTGAAAAAAACTTGCTGCCTCCTTCCTACCCTCCAGCAATTTTTAGAAACAATTAAAATGTCATGATAACTTTGGTGATTAATGTTCTTCCTAGAGAGAGAGATGGAGTTTTGTGTAGTGGAAGGGTTGACTCCTGGAAAGGTAGCACAGAGGGTTAATGTGCCTGCTGCAAAGAACATGTACCATGCAGATCACAAATTGCACTGCTTTAATGGGGGGACCTTGATGAATGGTCATTTAATGTCAGCTGTAGATGATAGATCCCTGAACAGTATCATGTATGTGCATGTTTGCATTGTGCTGAGGGGATTACCAGGTAATTATTCACGCAGCTCTCTGATGGATGTCACATGCGGTAAAATATTGCAATAAATGGCAGACACTCTGAAAACAAGAGCAAACGTTACGTTACATGAGGCAATGGTGGTAATTGTGCATGTATCAAAAGCAAACAAAATACAAGAGGTAGCAAACAATACGTTACAAGAGGAAAAGTGACATGTGTGCAAGTTACAAACGAGTACAAAGTACAAGTAGAGGTATAAAAGTGCAATAAGTGGCAGACACTCAAAACACAGGAACACACTGGGAAGGCACTTCTACGGGCATGGAGAACAGAATTTCCTATAATGTAAAGACTTCCTTCAGACAATAGAGAGGGTGTGAATTAAGTTTGGAAGTGTCTTTGCAGGAGGAGAACTTTGAGGTCTGTTTTGAAGGACTGGGAAGAGGGAGGGGGTGTTCCGGAGCTGAGGCGGAGTTCCAGATTCTCGCTGCGTTGCTTGTAAAGGATTGGGCCATTGATCTTTCCTTCTTGAAAGTGGGAGGATAAAGTAAAAAAATGTGCGCAGTACGTGATGGTCTAGAGCATTATATGCATATGTGACAATAAAGTTTTTTTCTCCTTTTTATTCTAGTCTAAAGCTTTTGATTCCAGTTTCGACAGTGGTTGTTCTGCAGTTTTGTGTAGTTATTATTATTTGGAGTTAAAATTTCGCGCACGGTTACCCTTGAGCATCCCAGCGCTGTCCATAGATCAGACCACCACCCAACGCATGACACCTTAGACCGGGAGCAAATGAGTTTTTAATAGTTTGCGAAAGCGCAGAGTATTGATCTCTGCCCGCAACCTAGGTGGAAGCGAGTTCCAGGCGGAAGCCGTATTCACTGAGAACCTTCTCCCTCCGGTGCGGGCTCGCCTTACTCTAAAAGACTGGAGAAGAAATTTATGATCCGAGCGAAGAGCCCTTGATGCTTTATAGGGTCGGATCATGTTCCTGAGGATCGCTGGACCCTTCCCCTGCAGACTCTTCTGTGCCATGCAGAGTGCTTTAAAGGTTACTCTTTCCCGCACCGGGAGCCAGTGCAGCGCCTTCAGAGCTGGTTTGGCAGACTGTCTTCTGGGAACATTGGTCAGCAGTCTGGCCGCTGCATTTTGCACCTGCTGCAATTTCTTAAATGTGGATTCCGGCACGCCCAAGAAAAGTGCATTACTGTAGTCCAGCCTCGAAATGATGAGCCCCTGTATAAGCAACTTACGGGAGGTCTCAGGGAGGAGTGACAGAATCCTGCGGGCTGACCGGAGCATACCAAAACATACACCGGCGGTCTTTTTGGCGTGTGTTCTGAACGTCAGGTCCTGCTCCAGCCACACCCCCAGGCTCTTAATCTCCTTCTTCGGGCTGGGAGGAGCTCCCATGCAGTCGGGCCAACTACTGGGGGACAGGGCGAAGGAAGATTGACCCAAGATCATGAGCTCGGTCTTTGAGCCGTTCAGTTTAAGGGATGAATTACACATCCACCCAAACACTTCCTCCAGGCAGGAATGAAGCGCCGCAGATTCTTTCTCTAGCTGAGAGAGCCCCACCACCATCTGCGTGTCATCCACGTAGCTGATGATGTTAAAGCCAAACGGAGACACCACATCCTCCAGGGGGGCCATATAGATGTTGAATAATGTATGGCTCAACGACGAGCCCTGGGGAACCCCACACTGGAGGGCAAAGGGGGGAGACTTCTCATTTCCTTCCCATACTTCAAATGACCGTCCTCCTAAAAAGGAGGCAAGCCATCCCTGTGACACCCATCCCTTCCAGTTGCTGGAGTAGTACCTGATGATTCACGGTATCAAAAGCCGCACTCAGGTCCAGGAGGATCACTGCCACTGACCCTCCTGAATCCAGAATGCATCTGGCTTCCTCCACCACGGCCAGAAGGGCGGTGTCTGTGCCCTGTCCAGGACGGAATCCCGTCTGGGACTCCCGTAACAGACCGTTGGCCTCCAAGAAATTCGAAAGTTGGTAATTGACCAGTCTTTCAGCCACCTTGCTCACCCCTGGGAGCAGGGAAATCGGCCTAAAATTAGCCAGGTCAGTGGGGTCAAGGCTCGGCTTCTTCAGGAGGGCCTTCACAACCGCTCCTTTCCATCCAGGTGGCACCACCCCCTGCGATAGCGACAGGTTAATCAGCTCGGTCACTGGAACCGCAATGGTCGACGCAACCTGTTTTAAATATCGCATCGGAACAGGGTCCTTGGGAGAGCCACTCTTCAGTCTCCCAAGCACACTCAACACTTCCTCCGTGGTCACAGGGCCAAAAAGATCCAGCTCCGCTGCTCCTACCCTTTGCTGAGCAGTTGGCTCTGCCACTGCAGCTGGCTGAGGGAGTGAGCATAGGATGGTCTCAATTTTGGAATAGAAGTAAGTAGCCAACTCCAGACATTTCCCTTGGGGATTGTCGTGAATAACCGGTGGGTCGGGGTTTTTAACAACTCTTTCATTACTTTAAAGGATTCTCTCGAGGAGATAGTGGCTTTACAAATTCTATCATCGAAGTATTTGATCTTAGCCCGCCTTATCGCGTTCTTGTACGATCTCATAGCTGAGCGATAGTTGTTCTTACTTGTTGTCCCCCAATCCTTCCTCCACCCCCGTTCCAGCCTTTTACAGCTCTTTCTCAGTACCCTTAGCTCAGGAGAGTACCATGGGGCTGAGCCCGCTCTCTTATCCCTGATGAGCATCTTTTTCTTTGGGAGAATGGCATCTAAGGAGCTACTCAACCAGGTCTCCAGGCTGGCGTCCGCATCCACCGGGTCAGAGACCCCTTGGGGGCATGTTGACTTCAAGTGAGTCACCCATTTATCCATAGGGAGCCTCGAGCAGGCTCTATCCGTCCTAAATGTCCTAGGTGTGGGGAAATCCCAATCCGCAGGGGCCCAGCTGACTAAGACCAAGAAATGGTCTGTCCACGGTAGGGCAAGGGGAGGTAGGGCGGTTAGATGCTCCATATTTGAAAAAATTGGGTCTAGCAGGTGTCCCTTTTCATGGGTCGCACCTGAGTTAATTCGTCTCATCTGCATAGTGCTCAGGTCACATTGCAGGTCAGTGGCCGGCGAGTCCATTGAGTCCTCAAAATGGAGGTTCAGATCTCCTAAAACGACAAAATTCGTAGTAGAAGAAGCTAGGCAGGTGACAGATTCCATTAATGAATCAACGAAACCGGCCACTGCCCCAGGGGGGCGATAGACAAGGAGACCTGAGATGGCGACCGTGGGGGACAGCCGGAGGGAGAAATGACAGCTTTCGCAGTCCTTGACCCCGGCCTCCTGCGCTTTGCAACTGAGCGTATCCCTGTACAGAATAGCCATACCCCCTCCCCGCCCTATGGGTCTGTCGAGATGAAATATCACAAATCCCGGCGGGAGGGCTTGGACCATATCTGAGCCAGATGTAGGCGTGATCCATGTCTCCGTTAAAAATAAGACATCAAGATCATGGTTCAAAATCAAAGAGTTAATTTCTATGGAGTGACAGGGAAGTGACCTACAGTTCAACAGACCAAATTCTAACTTTTTTCTAGCCTTATGGACCCCAAGCCCTGGGCGACACAGCTTACAACTTACAAAAGGTTGCCCATCCTTCACAATGAGCCCACATGCATCCGATTTAGGGGGTCGCAATAACAGGAGATCAGTCGTGGCATACCTGATGCAGCTACCCTGCGCAGATGTACCAACGGGCATAACGGCAGGCCCTAGGCCCGTCTGGGCCCGGACGGGCCCAGACGGGCTTTCCTCTGGCGCTCCTCCGGCGCGACGCTGCGCGCGTGCGCTGTGCGCGACCATTTCCTGCCACTAAATAGCGTATGGCAGAGGGCGTGACTCCAACCTAGAGCGCTGAGCCCGGAAGCGACGTGGGAGCGCTTCCGACCCACACCCAAGATGGCGGCCGGGGGTAGGACGGCGAGAAAAACACCAAAATGGTGAGTTCAGTGCAGTAAAGTTTTAAGTGCAGGCAGTGCGGTCGTTTGGGGAGGCAGAGGCGGTAAAAATACAATTTACAACACTTTTTAAAAACACACAAATTCAACAAACAATATTCAGCTAAAAGGCTAAATGAGGATAGCCACGAGCAATGTTACGTTTCTAGCGGGCGCGTTGATGTAACAGTCTTATCTATTGACCAGCCGGACACCAACTAGGCCCCTAAATAGAGTTTGCCAGGGGGCGTGACTCCAACCTAAAGCGCTGAACCCAGAAGCGACGTGGGAGCGCTTCCGACCCACACCCAAGATTGCGGTCGGGGGTAGGACGGCGAGAAAAACACCAAAATGGTGAGTTCAGTGCAGTAAAGTTTTAAGTGCAGGCAGTGCGGTCGTTTGGGGAGGCAGAGGCGGTAAAAATACAATTTACAACACTTTTTAAAAACACACAAATTCAACAAACAATATTCAGCTAAAAGGCTAAATGAGGATAGCCACGAGCAATGTTACGTTTCTAGCGGGCGCGTTGATGTAACAGTCTTATCTAAGACTTTTTTTTTTGTTGTATTTACTACAAATGAGTAATATTGTAATGTCTGAATGAATTTTTTTGTAAGTGATGTCATAATGGCGGCATATTTAGTTAGTGGTTTGAGCATGAAATTCTTTGCAATGTGTTTTGCATAGTTTTATGTGTAATTGCTTTTCTCTTTCTTTTTTAGTGGGATATTGTTGATCCATACTGTGTCTGTACAGAGTAGGTGGTGGTGAGTAGTTTAGCTGCCTCTGGCAAGTGAGTGGTATTGTTTTGGAGTATATATGAGTTTTTGATAAAGGTGCTTTTTGTTTATTACTTATTTTACAAAGTGTTTGTTGTTGTTGACTTGTTTGACAAGTTACCTTTATTAGTAAGCATTATGGCTAGCCGTAGAATGACTGCTCAGCAGGTGGTTGGTATGCTTCTTGAATCTTCCTCTGAGCATGATTATGAGACTGACAGTGCATCGGAGGGAGAGGAGGGAGGTGAAGATTCTGGCAGAGAGTTTTCTCTCCATATGGGATCTTCGGATGATGAAGGTACTCTCAGTGCAGATGAAGGTACTCTTGGTGTGGATGAAGCAACTCTCAGTGCGGATGAAGTGCCTGTCTTAGAGGAGGAAATTGCTGTGCCGATGGTGCAAGAGGCATCTGGATTGCAGTCTGAGGCTGCTAGGCTTCCTACTGGAAGTGCTGGACTTTGGGTTGATCCAAACATGGTGCAGCCTGTGTTGCCTGCCTTTAGCGGTAATGCAGGGTGTACAGTGCTTTGTGAAAACTTTTTGCCTATACAGTTTTTTCAGTTGTTTATGGATGATGCATTTTTGGGTGAGAATGTTAAGCAGACGAATTTGTATGCTGAACAGTTTTTGAGGGACAACAGCGACAAACTTAGGCCCCAGTCTAGAGCTACCGGTGGACTCCCATATATCTGGAAGAGATTAAGAAGTTTTTGGGTTTGACTTTATTGATGGGTGTGGTAAGGAAGCCAACCTTGGCTTCATATTGGTCTACTATCCCCTTGTTGGCAACTGCCATATTTCCTGCAGTTATGACTCGTAATCGGTATTTACTTTTGCTACGTATGCTGCATTTTGTTGATAATTCTATGGCGTTGCCACGAGATCACCCTGACTGTGACCGTCTTTTAAAGATTCGGCCCATTCTTGGTCACTTTGTAGATCGATTTTCTGAGATCTATACTCCAGGGAAAGAAATATCTATTGATGAGTCTTTGGTCTTATTCAAGGGCCGTTTGGTTTTTAGGCAGTACATCCCTAGCAAGAGGGCACGCTATGGAATTAAGCTGTATATGTTGTCTGAGAGTAGGACAGGATATGTTTTTAATTTTCGTGTGTACACTGGTAGAGATTCTACTATTGACCCCCCAGGTTGGAGTTTCAGAGAAAATTGTGTGGGATCTTGCTAGAAGACTGTTTAACAGAGGCCACCATTTGTACCTTGATAACTTCTATACTGTTGTGCAATTATTTAAGGAATTGTACAAAGTGGACACTTTTGCATGTGGCACAATCCGCTCTAACCGTAAAGGTTATCCGAAAGAGCTTGTTTGCAAAAAACTTCAGAGGGGGCAGTGCAGTTCCTTGCGTAGTGATGAACTACTAGCTGTAAAATTTGTGGACAGGAGGGATGTGTACATGCTGACTACCATCAATGATGAGAGTACTTCACCTGTGGCTGTTTGGGGTCAGGTTGCTGAAGTGCGCAAACCTGTGTGCATTCTAGACTACAATAAGCACATGGGTGGTGTTGACAGAGTAGATCAGAGGTTGGAACCTTACTCTGCTATTCGAAAGGCTTATGTTTGGTATAAGAAGTTGGCCATCCATTTCTTCGAATTAGCAAATGTCAATGCTTCTATTGTGTTCAAGGAGTGTTCTCCTGCATCAAACTTGATATTTCTTCAGTTTCAGCATTCTGTGATAGCTAGCCTTGTTGTTGTGGAACAGGCAAGTGTTCCTAGATTTGGAGTGGTGGAGGATGTGGTTCGATTGAAAGATCGCCACTTTCCTGATTTCATCCCTCCCACACCAGCAAAAGATTTTCCCACTAGGAGATGCAGAGTCTGTTGGCGAAGAGGTACGTGGAAGGAGATTCGTATGTACTGCCCCGACTGTCCTTCTAATCCTGGGCTGTGTGTCCCTGCTTGTTTTAGAGCGTACCACACGCAAAATAATTTTTGGGAGCATTCATGAGTGGTAAAGTGAACTGCCTGGTCTGTATTCTTTGAAAAATTTGATTCTGTTTCAAGGTTGGCATTAGTGCAATGTATTTAGTTTCTGATTTTGTGTTTGTAGATTTGTTTCTATTTGCGATTTGTTTGTGTTTTTATTTTTGTCTAAAAAAAATCCTAAATGTGCTGGCGGTGTGTGTGGACTGGCACTTGGTTGGCGGTGTGCGTGGAATGGTGTTTGGCTGGCGGTGTGTGAGTAGTGACTTGCTGCTGGTCACTACACACACTGCTAGCTGAGTGCCACTCCACGCAATCCATCAGCTTGTGTAGTTGCTGTGTCAGGAATGTGGGCGTGTGAAAGTGATGGGCCCTTGAATGGCGCTGTGTGCTGGTGTGAGTTTTGTTATGCGATGGGCCCGCGGCTGGCGGTGTGAATGGTTTTGTATGTCTCACACGTATGAATGGTGTATGAATGGCCTGTAAAGAGGTTGGTGCCTTGTCGTGGCTTTACAGCTCACGAGCTGTGAGTCAGTGGTTCAGTTTCTCGCCCTTTCAATTATTAACAGTGCATTTAATTTTTTTGAAATCACTTGCTAATACAATTGTATATACTGAACCATCACTCACCCTCGTGCCAAATCCAACCAGTATGTGTGTGCGTTTGAGGAATAGATGGCTGTGTAGTAATATTTGCCTTTCTGAAGCAGGGTGTACCTTGTCCCTTTTGTGAATTTTGTAATGTGTTGTTTTTGTGCCTGCTGGTGCGAATGGTCTTGTGTGTATCACGTATGAAAGGTGTGTGAATGGCCTGTAAAGCGGTTGGTGCCTTGCCGTGGCTTTACAGCTCACGAGCTGCGAGTCATTGGTTCAGTTTTTTCTCCATTTAATTATTGACAGTGCATTTCATTTTTGTGAAATCTCTTGTTAATAAAATTTAATATACTGAACCATCACTCGCCCTCGTGCCAAATCCAACCAGTATGTGTGTGCGTTTGAGGAATAGATGGCTGTGCAGGAATCTTTGTCTTTTTAGTTTCTCTGCCAAGGTGTATGTTCCATGTAAGAATAACCCACCAACGGTAGATATTGTCGTAAACCCACGGGAGTTCATGGTGATGTCTCGCTTGTGAATTTCAAAAAGTTATTTTATCCACAATGTCCTGCTAACCTCAAAATGTCTGTCACATTTTCCTTGCAATACTGTGCCAAAATTCTCACGCTGTAGAAACAAACAATGTCAAAACGTTCTGGTTTTGCAAGGGGGTCAACTGTCTTTTTGGCCCGTGCTCGGCGGCCATCTAGGGAAACCTACCAAACCCATACATTTCTGAAAACTACACACCCGGGGGCTTCCAGGGAGGTATGGCTTGCATGGATCCCCCAACGTTTCCTTACCCAGAATCCCCTGCAAACCTCAATTTTAGCTGATAAAATCACTTTTTTCACACATTTTTGTGTGGGAAAGTTGTGGCATCACCGGGCTCACTCAAATTTCCCACCTCCCAGCGTTCCCCTAGGTCTCCCGGTAAAAATGGTGCCTCACTTGTGTGGGAGGCCCAAGTACCCGCGACAGGCAAGGGCCCAAAACGTAGTGAGGTGACATCAAAATTGCCTATCTCAAAACCACCTGGTTTTGCAAGGGGGGTCACCTGGGTTTTTGGCCCGGTGCTCGGCGGCCATCTAGGGAAACCTACCAAACCCATACAAAACCCAGGTGACCCCCCTTGCAAAACCAGGTGGTTTTGAGATAGGCAATTTTGATGTCACCTCACTACGTTTTGGGCCCTTGCCTGTCACGGGTACTTGGGCCTCCCACACAAGTGAGGCACCATTTTTACCGGGAGACCCAGGGGAACGCTGAGAGGTGAGAAATTTGAGTGAGCCCGGTGATGCCACAACTTTCCCACACAAAAATGGGGGATAATTTGGTTTTTTTTGACAATTTTTTAGGTTTGCAAGGGATTCTGGGTAACAGACCCTGGTGGGAGGCAGTCAAGTCACCCCATCCTGGATTCCCCTGGTTGTCTAGTTTTCAAAAATGTATAGGTTTGCTAGGTTTCCCAAGGTGCCCGCAGAGCTAGGGTTCAAAAACTACAGCTAGTCATTTTGCCAAAAAAGGGTAATTTTTCACTGCGAAATTGAGGTGTGACCATGTTGCGTTTTGCGCCGTTTCCTGTCACGGGCTCTAGGCCGACCCACACAAGTAAGGTACCATTTTTCTCGTAAGACTTTGGGGAACGCAGGGTGGGTGGAAATTTGTGGATCCACGCAGATTCCGGAACTTTCCACGACAGAAATGTGGGGATAATGTGTTTTTTTGACAATTTTGTAGGTTTGCAAGGGATTCTGGGTAACAGACCCTGGTGGGAGGCAGTCAAGTCACCCCATCCTGGATTCCCCTGGGTGTCTAGTTTTCAAAAATGTATAGGTTTGCTAGGTTTCCCAAGGTGCCCGCAGAGCTAGGGTTCAAAAACTACAGCTAGTCATTTTGCCAAAAAAGGGTCATTTTTCACTGCGAAATTGAGGTGTGACCACGTTACGTTTTACGCCGTTTCCTGTCGCGGGCACTAGGTCGACCCACACAAGTGAGGTACCGTTTTTTTCGTAAGACTTTGGGGAACGTGGGGTGGGTGGAAATTTGTGGATCCCCACAGATTCCGGAACTTTCCACGACAGAAATGTGGGGAAAATGTGTTTTTTTTTACAATTTTTTAGGTTTGCAAGGGATTCTGGGTAACAGACCCTGGTGGGAGGCAGTCAAGTCACCCCATCCTGGATTCCCCTGGGTGTCTAGTTTTCAAAAATGTATAGGTTTGCTAGGTTTCCCAAGGTGCCCGCAGAGCTAGGGTTCAAAAACTACAGCTAGACATTCTGCCAAAAAAGGGTCATTTTTCACTGCGAAATCGAGGTGTGACCACGTTGCGTTTTGCGCCGTTTCCTGTCGCGGGCACTAAGCCGATCCACACAAGTGAGGTACCATTTTTCTCGTAAGACTTTGGGGAACGCGGGGTGGGTGGAAATTTGTGGATCCACGCAGATTCCGGAACTTTCCACGACAGAAATGTGGGGAAAATGTGTATCTTTTGACAATTTTTTTGGTTTGCAAGGGATTCTGGGTAACATACCCTGGTGGGAGGCAGTCAAGTCACCCCATCCTGGATTCCCCTGGGTGTCTAGTTTTCAAAAATGTATAGGTTTTCCCAAGGTGCCCGCAGAGCTAGGGTTCAAAAACTACAGCTAGACATTTTGCCAAAAAAGGGTCATTTTTCACTGCGAAATCGAGGTGTGACCATGTTGCGTTTTGCGCCATTTCCTGTCGCGGGCACTAGGCCGGCCCACACACGTGAGGTACCGTTTTTCTCGTAAGACTTTGGGGAACACGGGGTGGGTGGAAATTTGTGGATCCACGCAGATTCCAGAACTTTCCACGACAGAAATGTGGGGAAAATGTGTTTTTTTGACAATTTTTTAGGTTTGCAAGGGATTCTGGGTAACAGACCCTGGTGGGAGGCAGTCAAGTCACCCCATCCTGGATTCCCTGGGTGTCTAGTTTTAAAAAATGTATAGGTTTGCTAGGTTTCCCAAGGTGCCCGCAGAGCTTGGGTTCAAAAACCAGAGCTAGGCACTTTGCCAAAAAAGGGTACATTTTCACTGCGATATTGAGTTGTGACCACGTTGCGTTTTGCGCCGTTTCCTGTCGCGGGCACTATGCCTACCCACACAAGTGAGGTACCATTTTTATCGGGAGACTTAGGGTAATTCAGATTTGTAAAGGAACTGTTATTATCTATTGACTTTCAATGCATTTCTGCCTTCCAAATGAAAGACATTGTGTAAAAAATAAGTCATTCTAAAATATGACTGATAATTCTCATGCTAGTATGAGTATTCCCAATTTCAGAAATGTGCAAATATCTACTGTTTCTAAACTCTATATTTTGTTCCCATTTCAGAAATACATAGGTGTCTTTCATACCGATTTTTCCATGTACACATTTTTACAGAATAATTACTATATAACCGGTACATAATAAAAAAACATTGCAAATTGCTGCTCAGTTTTTGGCTCTGGGCTCGTCGGGTTCTTGGTGAACCTACAAGTCCCATATATCCCCACAACCAGTAATGTCCAGCGGATGCAATGGTATATTGCTTTCAAAGAGCTGTCATAGTTAGAAGAAGTTACAGTTGAAAACGTTGATTTAAAAGGCTGTTTTTTTCAACTAATTTTCAATTTATCCTATATTTAACTGTTTGTTTCTATAAAAAAACCTTGATGGATCTACACAAATGACCCCTTGCTGAATTCAGAATTTTGTCTTCTTCTCGAAAATGTATAGCTTTCCAGCATCCATTATTGCTTTTGTACCCATTTCTGCCATTAACTGGAAGGAGGTCAAAAGCACAAAAAATAGCAAAAATAGGCTATGTCCCAGAAAAATGCCCAAACTGTGTAAAAAATGTTGGGTTTCTGACAAAAGTCTGCTATCCCCGAAAAGCTGGGAATATGGTGATTTCAACCCCACAAACCCTTTTTTGATAACATTTGCAGGGAAAAACCCAGATGGTTTCATTTGCAGCCCGTTTTTCCAATTTTTCCAAAAAAAAACAAAATTTTTCTGTATTTTGGCTCATTTCTGTGACCCCTCCAGGGGAATCCACAAACCCTGAGTACCTTTAGAATCCCCATGATGTTGGAAGAAAAGGACGCAAATTTGGCATGGATACATAATGTGGTCAAAAAGTTACAGGGGCCTAAGCGCGCACTACCCCAAATAGCCAAAAAAAGGCTTGGCACAGGAGGGGGAAAAGGCCTGGCAGCGAAAGGGTTAATGTGCTCCCTAGTTTGTACCTTTAGCGGCTGCAAGATCGAAAATAAACTAAGTCAAAAAGTAAGCGTTCATGTCCGACTCAGTGGTACAGATAAACTGAATCTTCACGGCTCCATCATTTGCATTGAAAAGAAAAAAAGTCGAGAGCACTTAATGAACAAATACATATATGAGTGCCTTCTTCTTTACGAAAAATGGAGAGGAAGCTATGTCCCTGCATTCCTATGATTCCAGTGTCCTAATCAACAGCTGCCAAACAATATAGAGGATGCTAAAGGATATTCGTGTTGTTTGTACAGTAAGCACCATGCCACCTTCTCTCTATTATCCTTTCCAAGGCATGATAAACGTTTCTCTAAAACGTCATTGCATGAATGGCGATAGTTAACCTTTACAAACAGGGTTTCCAATCGGAATTCCACATAAACACTCAGCTAGAGTGGAGTTTTACAGAAAATGATATATTTATTTGTAGTTCTCTTATATCTTTTGCGAAAGAACGTTCCAGGGCATCTATCCGGTTTTAGTAAGATCAGAAATAGAACGATTTCTGCTATAATAAAACATAAGCACGCCTAACTTCTGCAAGTTTTTCTGCCGCGACCATTCTAGGAAAATGATTGCACCGGCTGTTTCAAAGAAAGACTCCTTCCATCAGATTCAGTTTTTCTGTTTGCTGGGCATTGCGTCTATTTAACTAGTTACATGAGAAAGTTATTTTGTGCCGGAAACACGAAATTTCACAAAAGAGCCATTTGGGATCATGACATAAATGTGCAGGGGAAGATATGCACAATACTGCTCCTCATTGGTGGTGTGGGATTATCGAACTCCACATCCCATTCAGGACGAGTTCCCCAGAACCTATGGGAATGGAAGCCCCTAACCATCAACCACGGGTTCGCTCAGTTGAGGGAGGGCTATTCATAATTGCATTCAGGAGTGCTTCTCAATGCTTAATTTGAGCAGGTGGTGGCAGATGGGGCCAACCAGGATTCATATGGTGGACCAGCACTTCATTTTCCTCATCATATTTTGACCCAAAGCAAGAGAGAGAAAATAACACGGAGGAAAGAAGGAGGAAAAAAAAGACTGAAAAACTTGACAAAGGAAGAAAGCAGGAGCATGAAGGAGTCTGATAAAGGGGCAATGAGGTTGTGGTGGTGGATTAACCCCTTAACTGCAGGGCTTTTGCCACCCCAAGTGCTGAGCCCTTTTTTGGCTATTAGGGATAGATCACGCTTAGGGCTCCGTAACATTTTTCCAAATAAGGTGTCCACACCAAATTAGTGTCCTTTTTTCCAACAACCTTGGAGGGGATTGAGAAAATAGGCAAAATATAGCAAAATATTGAGTTTATTTGACAAAAAAAGTGCTCTGGATAAAAGTGTCTGTTTTTTTCCCTTTTTCCCTAAAAATTGCATGAATGAATGGCTTGCTGTGCTAAAGTCACCAAATTCCCAGGTCATTGATATGCACTGGACTGACTGCATTTGATAAAGAAGAAAGTAATATTGATAATGAGGGTGAATTTATGTGACTAGGGATAATGAAGGTAGCTTGCAATAATGGCAGTCTCTGTTATGGTTTCTTCACTTATATGGCACTGAGAACATTGAAGAAATATGTATTTCTTCTCCTATTAAGTGCATTTATTGTAATAGATGATGTGAACTTTTTGATGTTCTTGGCATGCAACGTCAAGCATGCTTTGTGATAAGAAATGTATCTTTGAACTCTTGTGTGAAAGAACACAATCCAATTAAGGCAATTTTGCACATGAAGTGGAAGTGATGAGAAAGGATATACCTGCAAGAAGGGTGAGTGAATTGGTATAACATTATCATAAGTATGAGCTATTTTCTTTTATTGACTTCAATGTTAGGGAAATTAGTGTTACTGTGTAATTTAAATGTACTCCTACACTATATCATTTCTGTTTTTATTTAGGTGCTATATATAGGAATTCTGCCTGTTTGGCATGGTCAGACAAGGTTTCTCTTCCTTTTCCTGGACCCCATTTTGTTTGCTGATTTTATTTTATTTGCTGATTTTAGAACCCTGCTAACCAGTTGAAAGGTGCCTGTGCTTCACTTTAAACATTATCAAATGCCATATCCCTAATTACTCAATTATACTTACCTACAAGTCCAGAATATATGGTATAGAGGTATCTAGCTTTTGGAAGTTATGTGCCACACTAGTGGACTGCAACACTTATTGTGCCATTCCCTAAGTGGCAGTGAAAACATAGTTTCAGGCCTATCATTGTAGGCTGACTGCAGCAGTGTAAACCCTTTTAAGAGGTACAATCAATCCTCCCTTTTAAATCTCAATAAGTCACCCACGTGTAGCCCTTCTAGCCCAATAGACAGGTTGAATAGTATTTAAAAGTAGGATAGGCCGAAATGTAATGCTTACATGTCCTTACAATGACTAGAACCCAAAAGCTTCAATAGATGTGATTCAGAGTGAAAAGTCTCCAGTGAGCAAACAATAGATTGACTTAATGGGCAGAGGTGGCCTCTGAACACCACATAATATACAAGGTAGGGGCTGTGGCCATTCTTTTTGACACTACAGTCTTAAATCATGCTTGACAGGTCCGAGGGGTTCACAGATAACACTTAGGGCACAACTGAAATGGAAGATACCAGGGAGCCAAGGTATTATTGTGGATCCACATAGTGGTTACTGAGGAATGCTACTGCTATCCTGTCTATGGGTTTATTTTGGGTGGAGTGACTAGATTTTCATATTAGATACCGGAGGACACTAGGATTACCATAATACACTTCTGGGCGTGGAGCTTGCTCACACCGAAGATGGCGGCTTAAACTGAAAGCTCCGAAACGCAATCCTTCATGGATCCGGCACCAGTGCGGACCATTTGTTCTGTTTTGAACTGCTCCCTGCTCCAGAGGGCATAGAGAGGGTGGTGTGCAGTTTCTAGTCCTCATCACACACTAGCAAGCTCCGCAGCCGACTCTGACTGCAGAGCCTCTCCCATGGGCTATTATCCCCGGGCTCACGTAGCGGGCTGGCGGCGGACCAGAGGATTGCGTCAGCGCTATCTCTGGGTGCCCCCGGCGAGAAAAGAAGCGGCGCACAACAGCGGCGCAGGAAGTGGTTGAGGCAGGCACTACTGCGGTGAGAGCTGGTGAGCTGCCGAGCACTACAGCCCGCTGAGAGGTGCGGAAACGCGCAGGCCAGGAGGGAAGTCAGGCTTGGCTCCAGCGGTGTCGCGCCGAACGCTGTGCCCCAGGGAAACTCAGGCCAGATGCCGAGTGCGGGTGCAGCGCTTCCCTCGGTCCGACTGTGTGACCTTGAAGGAACCGCGGTGGAGCCATGAGAACTGCACAGTCACCCTGAATGCAGCTAGCTCGGATGCACGACCGCGAGCTGGGAGGGCACTGTGCTGACACCAACGGCCATTCTGAAGCCCGGAAGCGAGCGGAGGGGGTAGCACAGTTCAGTTAGGTCCTACTAATCTACCGGACGGGCAACATCCGCCCACGCGTGTGCCACACACCTTGGGATTTGTATTGATTTTTGTTAAGTGTTTTTGTTTTTGGAAGATAAATATTCAGATGACAAATGGGGACTGTTTCGAGGTATTCCATCATGGCAAAGTTGGGGCATGCCTGGCGTGGGAGGGGGGAGGGAGGGTATTGAGATTGCAGATGTATAACAAATTCCAAACGGTACAAATTCTTTTTTATGGACAACACACAGTCTACCCACATGTGTGGCAGCGATCACCATGCAGACACCACGCACCTCCATGACGACGCCCAGTGGGTCTAGTATTATGGTAACACACAGTACGGTCAGAGCCCTCACTTGGAACGTTTAGGGGTCTCAATGACCATAGGAACCCAGGAAAGTATTAGCCTACTTGTCTAGACACAAAATTTATGTTGCGCTGCTGCAGGAGACGCACCTCCCTCTCAACAGCTCTATGTTGCGTAGCAGGGGACTGCAGAGAAACTCACACGCAGCGGGTTTTACTTCACATGCTCGAGGAGTGCCCACTTGAGTAAACCCCATCTCTACTCTCAAACTTGAACCACTAGACACAGATCAGGAAGGGTGCTAGGTGATCTCTAGATGCAGAGGGAAAGGTATGGAATTACTTAGAGTGAACATATATGGGCCGAACTTCAACAATTCCAAGTTTTAATCAGCAGTGTTAGACAAGGTTTGCGGACGAGGGGAAGGGCAACAGCTTTCGGGAGGCTACTTCAATTTAGTGTTGAATCCACAGAAGGATAGATCTGGAGGTCTGAAGAGGCGCATTACAGTGGCAGCCCTCATAGGTGCTGATGTAATGGCACAGTTAGACTTATGTGATGTGTGGCGTCAGAGATATCCGGATAAGGGGGGGTACACACACTACTCGGCGCATCACGACTTGCATACTCGAACAGATTACTGGCTAGCTGCCAGGCCGCTACAGGACTTGTGCTTGTGAAGTTCTCCCTCGCACGCTCTCAGACCATTCCCCGATATTACTAGTGCCAGACACCCCATGGAAACTTATCCCACCCTTCACATGGAGATTGCCACCCTACTCTCTGCTAGATACTGCCTTTAAGGCAGAGCTGGCGGAAGCGATTGAAACGTACTTTGCCTGCAACATAGGGTCAGTGGACAGCTTTCAAGTGGTCTGGGAGGCATTTAAAGTATATATTCGGAGTATCACAATGACTAAACATTCTGGGGTTCTCAGAGCGCTGCGAAAACGACTTGCTGACTTGGAGCTTTTGCTTAATAATCTAGAAGAAAGGCTTTTGACAGGGGCTGATGACAATTAGGCACAAGAGTTCCAAGCACAGTTAGGTGAATATCATGAGACGACTGACGCCAAAATAAAGCATCTGGGTAAATACGCCACGGCCCGCACGTATGGTGAGGGGGAAAGCCCGGGCACGGTCTTGGCCCAACTTCTGAAAAAGCGGAGAGAAAAAACGGCAGTTGCCGAGATCAAAACAATTGAAGGAGACATACTGACTGAGGAAACGGCCATAGCTGAGAGGTTCCGACAGTATGATTCCGTGCTATACTCCTCAAGTAGTGGAGGTTCTGAGGGGAAATTTTAGACTATTCAACGCATATAAAGCTACCTTGGCTTACCGACACCCATCGCGAATTCCTCATGCGACCTCTGGACATAGAGGAAATAACTATGGCGCTGGTGGGCATGAAATCGGGTAGTGCACTGGGAGTAGATGGACTCACAGTCACTTTTTATAGCGCATTTAAGTATTTACTAGTGCCACATTTGGCCACCCTCTTCGACGAAATATGCGAGAGAGGTGCTATGCCTCCCACGATGAGAGAGGCGATCAATGTCACAATCCTGAAGCCAGAAAATCCTCCAGAAGATTGCGCGTCATATCGCCCACTTTCGTTGAATAATGTGGACACAAAGATTTTTGTGAAAATTCTGGTGAACCGACTAGTCCCACTAGTTCCATTGCTGGTCGCACCAGAGCAAGCGTGCTTTGTGTCAAGCAGAAACCTAATGTACAATATGAGAACGGTGTTCGGAGCGATGCAACACACTTGGCCCGAAGTACGGGCAGTGGGCGTTTTTCTAGATATGGAAAAAGCCTTTGACTCCGTCGAATGGCCATTCATGAGACAGGTCCTGATGCGGATGAGGCTGGGGAGTGTCTTTT
This sequence comes from Triturus cristatus, assembly GCF_964204655.1. NCBI lineage: Eukaryota > Metazoa > Chordata > Amphibia > Caudata > Salamandridae > Triturus > Triturus cristatus. Next base: position 518,550,511 of record NC_140582.1, on the reverse strand, counting down.
TACAGTTGATAGGGGACCTATAGAATTTGCCCAAGGCCAGGGTTAAAATTGGCAACCTGGTAACGGATATTATACATGTCTCTAGACGTACACGGCAGGGTTGCCCCCTGTCACCGATACTGTATGCGTTGGTGGCAGAACCCCTACCTTGCTCACTACGCGGATACCACAGATATAGGGCTATACGATTCCCGGGCTATGAGTTGATTGTATCAACCTACGCAGATGACGTGCTTCTTTATGTACGCGACCCTGACTGTAACCTGTTGCCGGTATTGCAGGAGGTTATGAGATTCAGAGCGGTGTCTGGACTTCGAGTAAACTGGCCAAAGTCTATTATATTCCCCCTTACACCGGCTATGCTCCCATTTAAACCCGACTACCCACTGAGGTGGTTGACGGAACCAGTGCGGTACTTAGAAATCAAGATCTATATGGACTCCGAGGTGGTGTTCAGGGAAAACTATGGGGTGACGGTTAGTAGATCAGAAGATGAAATAGACAGATGGATCCGGTTGCCCCTGTCGCTGCTTGGTAGAGTGTCAATTATGAAAATGGTAATATTGCCCCGTTTTTGTTTTTCTTCACAAATATACCACTGGTTCTCTCTAGTTCCTTTTTTTGCCGCCTCACTTCGTTGATGATTAAGTTGGTTTGGGCTGGCAAGAAGGCACAGGTCAGATGGAACGTTCTTACATTGCCCTACCACATGGAGGGTCTGGGCACGCCAGACCTTGACCTATATTATAGGGCAGCACAAAGCGCACAGGCTTACCATTGGATGCACGTTCCTCTGGACACGCCTCATCTACACATAGAAAAGGTTGTGGCATCCCTTCTCCTGTTGCCAGCTCTGTTGTTTATGGCCATGGACCGTAGAACAGGAATTCTTTACTCAGTTAATGCTACTAAGCATGTCTGGCAAATCTTCTAAAGTTACAGGCAGGCGCCAATGTTTTACTCCCCGCTCATACCACTTGAGTGGTGTCAATGGCTACCCCCGTGTAGAGACAAGGGAGTCACCCATGCGCTCAACTCCCTTGGAGTGCAGAAGGTAGGGGACTTGTTTGAGGGGACCACAGCAAAGAGCTGGGAAGAGATGGAGACCGTAGCTTCGGAAGTAACTCTTCTCACTAGATTTCAGTTCCACAGAACACGACAGGCTTTGCTGAATATACTGGGCAGTGACCTGTCGGAACCACCCGTTCTGGCACCCCTGTCCTATGTAATAAAAACTGACTCCCCGACTCGGACAGTGTCTAAGATATACAAGCTGACCATGAGCCACAGGGTAAATCATTATACTAAAGCCCGTCTGGCTTGGCACAGAGACCTGGGTAGGGACATTGATGATAGTATGTGGAAGTACTGCTGCGACAGCACGAAGCGCATATCTTTAAATAGCAGACACAGACTGATTCATTTTAAGTATCTAAACAGGGTTTACTACACCCCAGAGAGACTATGTAGGTACGGACTGAGGAATGTGGCAGATTGTGAGCGCTGTAGTGCCCAGGCTGGTTTTTTCCACTTAGCTTGGCTCTGCCCGGGAATATCCAGTTTTTGGGATCTAGTTTTTAAGGAATTGGGACAAGTGACAAATGTGTCAATTTCCCCAGAGCCTGCACTAGCCCTGCTGGGTTACTCTAAGCTAATAACTAGAGGAGTCCGGAGGCTAGTAGACATGGGCTTGCTGCTTGCTAGGCGCAGGGTAGCGATATGCTGGTCAAGCGGTCCGACCCCTAAGATGGCTCAGTGGTCGATGGACATACTGTATTGCAGCACACAAACTGAGAACTTTAGTGAGCTCCTCCCACCACGTAGCCGACCTAAGAACTTCTGGGCACTATACAAAACATATATTGCTACCCGGGACAGCCATACTGGGCCAGCCGTGAGGGCAATCAGCCCTAACAAATAGACTCATGGGGTCAGGCTTAACCTTCGTAGTGAGCCCCAGCAGCTGCATACTGACACAAAGGGGAATGAACTTTCTACACTTCACTAGGATCTACTTACAGGTACACGTGGTAATGTGATGTGTAGATGGGGGCGGTAGGGGGTGTTGACCAAAAACATGATGTCATTTGACATAAATTGCCTGCTGAATTGTAGCAATGTGAGATAGACTGCACAATTTTAATATGTAATTGCAACTGATATACAGAAAGAATAATAATCTCTTGGTTGTTTTCGAAAAAGTTAATAAAGTACTAAAGTAAAGAAAAACATAATACACTTCTCACTCACACCCTCAGAGCTCAAGTTTAGTGTAGCTAAAGACTTTTGACAGCTTGAAATGCATAAAGTTTGTGGAGTTAGCCCCAGGACCTTCACACTCACTAACTAGTGCCAGGCATAAAAGTGAAACCTACAAGCACCCAACATCAGAATACTCCCGGACGTGCGGAAGTTTAGAACGGGATTGGACCTGTTTTCTCTGACCTGAGAGGAGGACTGGATCTGCTCCCTCTTGTATTTAGGACAAAGAGACTCCAAGGGTCATAAGGTAGATCGTCTGTTCTAGTTACAGGGACACAACAAGCCACAAGAGGCCTTTCCCTACCTAGAGACAACTGAACCTGGACTGAACCTTGATGTTAGTCTCTGCCTGATACCCTATGAGTCTTGAGGTGCCTCCCCTGAGTTCCTGGGAAGCTTTAGAAGAGTACTCCTCAGGCGGATTCATACTCAAAGGACTAAGTCAGAAGTTAAACTCTTTGACCAGGACAAACTTGGTTTGTGTATCTAACCTGAACTCCATTGCTATCAGCCTCAAATTGCGCCTAGGTCTTAGTCTACCGCGACCATTGACTATCATTGGTGCTTTTTCCTTTTTGGCCCTATTTCACCTTAAATCGTTAAAGAATCATATTAACGGTTTTCCAAATTGGAATGTTGCCATTTTGGTTTCATTTTGTTTGTTAAAGTGCACTCTATTTTTTAATTCAGTTTGGAATTTTGATTGTTTTGCATTTATTAGTGTTTTGATATTGCATAAATAATTCACTTATTGCCCTAAGTTACGCCTGTCTTCTCTGTGTCACAGCTACCAGGGGGATTGACCTCAGGTTAATTTAGTGGCTTTGAGGGTTCACCCCAACTAGGGTTGTGATTATTTCTTGAGGTGGCCAGGCCCACCCCAAATATTACCCCAATATCTTACTTTGGCGTTCAGCTATCGGATCCAAGACTTGTGTTTTGCAGTACCACACAGTGATTTAAGATAAAATTAAAAATCCCTTTTAAAATTGACAGCAAGGGGGCGTGGCCAGAGCAGCAAGATGGTGGATGCATTCTAGGTGAACTCCCGGACTGCACCATTAATCATGAAAAATCCTTTGCCCACCCAATGTTGGGCAACCATTACATGCTTCCCAGGTGTGCAGAACGGCTTGGCCCACTGCCACAGTAGTGAATCCAGTGGTGTAGGGTGCACCCCGGCGAGGCACATCGGCCGACCCGGACTGGCCAAGGAGTGCAGCTCAGAAATGCGTGCTGCGGATTCCACTGCACCAGCACCATGCTCATCAAAGGAGAGATCTGGCGCAGGGCTCTGAGGAGGTAAGACTGCTCTGAGGTTGAGAAGAGGCTCAAATGGTTCCAGGCTGCTGCCCTGTGCTAATGGCACTACGCTCATTGCTGGAGGGGCCTGGCACACCATGCCAAAGAGGTGATACACCCTCTGAGGGTTTCAAGGGCCAGACAGTTCCCAGCAGCCGACCTGCTGCAATTGGGGATGTCAGCCAAGAGCGGGGAGGTGAGACACCTGGTGCATGACCTCTGGGGCCCTCTTTCTTTCCACTTTTCCTCCCCCCACTCAGCACTCCTCCTACACCTTACAACCGCAGGGTAGTGAAAGAACCTGAAACAAAATGGGAACCATAACTAGAGCTTCCACAGTACCCAAGGGCACCCGGGTCCCCAATTATGCTATCCGAGCGACGGGCCTGGGGCTTGACCCCCCCACTTGACCCCCAAACACTTGTAGGCCACAGCTACTGGGTTTGTCAAGGTACCGATTGTGGCCCAACCGCGAGAGCGGCTGAGGAGAATGGACACCCCAACAACATACACTACCTGTTGGACTTGGCTATTTTTGCAGGGTCATCCCTGAACTTTTTGCCTTCCTCCTGTATTTTTTCGGACCTGTTGTTGGCTGTTTTATGACTCTGGGCACTTTACCACTGCTCATCAGTGCTAAAGTGCATATGCTCTCTATTGTAAATTGATGTATGAATTAGTGATTTCATGATTGGCTAGTTTGGTTTACCTGTCAGACCCTAGTACAGTGCACCAGGAGTGCCCAGGGCTTGTAATCCAAATGCTGGTGGTGGGTTTACAGCACTGGTTGTGCCACCCACAGAAGCAGCCCGTAAAAGTGTGTCTAAGGCTTGCCATTGCAGAGCCTGTGTGCAGTCTGGTACTGCCATGCTGACTGGGCAAGTGCACCCACTTGCCAGTCCCTAAACCTTCCCTTTTCTTCATATCAGACACCCCTATGGTAGGCCCAAGGGCAGGGTGCATTCTAACTATAGGGTAGGACATGCCCTAGTGTGTGTGGCATGTCCTAGTAGTGAATTACAGCCATTTTCATTTTTCACTATGGCAAGGCCCCCTGTTCCCCATAGGCCAGAATGGGTAGTTTGATTATTACATCTTATAATCCTAACTGACTCAGCGAACATGGTAGAAATTCGAGTTTAGTATGCCTGAACTCAGAATGATAAAACACATCTTTTAGTGAAGTTGGTTTTTACATTCTGTGTTTGAAAATACCACTTTCAGAAAGTAGGTATTTTCTAGTCTAACCATCCAAATCTGCCTTTGCTAAGTTGTGTATTCCTTGTCTGGAGTTTGAGTGACAGGGGCTGGGGGATTCCAGGAGACAGGGTGAGTTAGCACAAGGCTGAATAGAGAGATCTGCATCTAGATGGATGGGAGGAGTTGCACCTGGGACCTGAATAGGGCTGTGCCTTCCCTCCACAATGCTGGCTCCACCTCCTGTGGTGCGTCTGATGTCTCTGCCCTGCGAAAGGAAAGAAGGAGTCATGTCAACAAAGTGCTCCAGGACTGACCAGAACTGATTTAGACTAGGTAAAGGCCTCTCTACCGTCAGAGAACAAAGAGAAACTGGGTATAAATATTGGGACCCAAACCCAAGAACTTTAGATCACTTTGGGAAACAAGAAGAAACCTTTGCTGAGGAGTGGAACCAGAAGAAACTGAGAAGAGACTATTCCTAAGCTGAAGTGCTGCTTGGGGAATTGGCCTGCATTGGTTGCCTGACTGCCAAAGAGAGGAGAAAAGGAAGTTTGTGTACTTTATTCAACTTGTGAAGGATCTCCAAGGGCTTGAGAAAAGAGCTTGCCTCCTGCTGAAGTCTCAGGGACAACAGACTTCAACCACCAGCTCCCCAGAGTTCTTTGGAAGTGCCTGCAGCTGTTTTGGGTCCTTCTGAGGGACTGCGTGTCGCAAGGAGCTGAAAGCGCGACTCACGAAAAAGAAGCGTGTCGCCGCAGCAGCAACTGCCGTCGCATCACTGAACAAGGATGTCACTGCTGTAGCTGTCGCATCGCATCGTAAAGAAACGTCTCGCAACATCGAAGAAGCGTGTCGCCGCCGCAGCCGCTGCTGTCGCATCACTGAACAAGGGTGTCGCTGCTGTATCTGTCACATCGAGCCTAAGCGTCTCGCAACACCGGAGAAGTGTCCCACCGCCGCAGCTGCTGTGGGCGCATCATTGAACAAGGGTGTCGCTGCTGCAGCTGTCGCATCAAGCCGAAGGGTCTCGCATCACCGGAGAAGTGTGCCGCCGCCGCTTTCGTCGCATCACTGAACAAGGGTGTCACCACTGCAGCTGTCGCATTGAGCTGCAGTGTCTCGCACCACCAGAGAAGCGTGCCGCCGACGTAGCTGCTGTCATTGCATCACTGAACAAGGGTGTCACCGCTGCAGCTGTCGCATCAAGCTGAAGCATCTCGCATCATCAAAGAAGAGTGTCGCCGCCATAGCCGCTGTCGTTGCATCACTGAACAAGGGTGTCACCGCTGCAGCTGTCGCATCGAGTCGAGACGTCTTACATCATCGGAGAAGCATGTCGCAGGGCCTGTCGTGGCTCAGAAGAATCGTTGAGTTGCCGCATGGCCGTCGGGCATGCACTCATCGTGTCGCAACAAGAAGAAGACGCTATCTTTGTTTCATTGCCCCAGATCTTCATCGCATCACGGTGTTGCGGGCCACATCACCACGGAAGCGCGGTAAAAAACCAACGCATCACCGTTCCTGCGTGTCAGGAACCAACGCATCACCTTCCCTGCAACACTTTCATTGTATAGCGTTACGCATCCAAAGGTACATTGACTCAAAGTGTCGCATTTTAACATCTAAAGAGAACTAAGCTAATTCTACCATTTTAAGTACAGTATTGTCGGTTTTTGTCGTTTATGGTCTTGTGTTAAATTTATATAAAGAACAAGTATTTTGGATATAAAACTTGTGTGGTGTCCATCTGTAGTGTTGTCACTTGGTTACTGTATGTGTTCACAAATGCTTTACACACTGCCTCTGAGATAAGCCTGTCTGCTGGTGCCAAGCTACCAAGGGGGTGAGCAGGGGTTATATTAGGAGTGTGCCCCCTTACCCTGACTAGACGCAAGGGTCCCTATTTGTCAAAGGTACCTACCTCTGCCAACTAGAGACCCCCAAATCTAACACTACTTGTGAGGGATACAGTTACTCTGAGGCAATGGCGCTCTTGCTGCAGAGTACTGGGGCTGCTTATGCCTTCTCCTCGTGGCCCACAGCAACCACATGGGGGTCCTGATTATACTGTGTTGATGGAGCCCGTGCCACAAAGGCTTGGAGCCACTCGTTCCACCTCCTAGTGAGGGCCTGGTGGGCCCAGGCTAGCAGCGTATCAAGAGATGGCAAAGGACAGGCCTGCCCCTAGGCATGAACCAGATACTATGCCAATAAAGGCATCAGAACCGGAATCCAGCAGTTCATCATTCAGGAATGAAGACTAGATCTAGAAGTCAGCAAAGTCAGGACTGATCTATCACTTCTCTGGCAGGATCTATGAAATACAATGGGCTGATGGGGGAGATGAATGGTGGCTTCTCAACACTTAAAAATACAGTAACAATGCTGCATCAGATGATCCATAAGCTGCAGATAAAAAGCTTTGAAATGGCAGTGAGGATAGATAGTCGCACTAGCCGAAAACAATTGAGGTTTGTGGGCTTCCCAGTGGGAGTCAGCCTGGACAAATCCCTTCAAACATGGCTCAACAGTTTCATACTGCTGAACCAGCTGGCCACCTGCTTCTTCATTGAGTGGGCTCATCAGCCGCTCAACCGGCAACAGCCTCCGGGCGCCCTGCGTGCACCTCATTGCCCAGCTAGAATCAAAGGCTACAACCCTTACGTGTCCTTGAGAATACTCATCTTTTTTGATTATATCAGGTTAACACAGGCCCAATGGAAATCCTTCGACCAAGTGAACGAAAAACAGCAAGCTGTCGACCTGAAATACATGCTTGTTTTCTCACCCAAACTTAATTTGCTTTTTCCGGTGGAAAGCAATTTTGTTGGACCACCCTAACAGGGCATTGGATGGATTTAAAAGTTCCCACATGTACTAGATCCGGCGGACCGTGTTTGAGCAGATATGGGCCCCAAGGGAGGTAACTGGAGTAGAGCCTTGCAGATGTGAACCCATGCTACTGCATGAGAACCCGAGGCAGGAACCCTAGGAGGAGGTCCCAATCGGGACTTGGTATCAAGATCTCAAGTTGTCTCAAGGACACAGTCCTCAATGAAAACCAATGGGAGAAGGGAATCCTCTGAAGCCTGACAGAGCCAGGATAGAGTTACGGAATCTCACTAGGCACCGGATCAGGGCAACAATGGTTGACTGCTTAGGTGCTACCCCATATTTACATGTTTTGTTTTATTGGGTGTTGCAATGTTGACCAGATGACAGATGCTTCTGATTAGGAAGTGTAGGGATGGGGGGTGTCGAAAGGTTACTAGTTCTTTTGTTGCTTGGTCCTTATTTTCCATATTCAAGGCACTCATCATTACTTTATGTGAGGCATCTGCGACCCACATCCCATATATTGACAAGACTTTTCCAATGGGAACACAGCTGCAGATGTTAGTCTGGAATGTCAATGGTCTCTTGGAAAAAAATAACAGGGGTGAAGTACTCAGATATATCAGAAGGTTGACCCATGAATTCCTTTTTCCTCCAGGAGACCCAACTACTAGGAACTAATTGTCTCCTCCTTGCCAGGTGCAGTTGCACTAGGGTGTTCCACGCAGGATTCACAAAGGGCGCCAGAGGGGTGGCTGTCTTACTGCACCCCACACATACCTGTTAATCACCACAAAATCCCACAAAGACACATAGTGTGGATTTGTACTCTAGGAAGGTAGGTGGGTGGATTCCTTGGGTTTAGTTGACATGTGGCATAGATGGCACCCCCATGACACCACAGTCACACACTGCAGACCACCATGTCTGTGATTGCTTCTTAATAAAGGAATATTTTATTTTTAATGCAGCCCTTTTTCCTTAAAGGAATTTTCGAATGGGTTATCACCACTTTTAAAATAGTGGCAATGTATTACTGTTTTGCGACCGGAATCTGGTCACAAAACAGTAATGCATACCATACTGGTTCGGTATTTGGAAGGGATGGCCAAAACACGCCCCTTCCAAATGTAAATTGCAATTCGGTAACAAATTACTGAATCTCATTTTGCATCTTGTACATTTTAAAAAGCATTTTTCGGCTCATCGGGCAGTTTGTAACCAAAAAATGCTTTGTACATCTGGCCCGCGGATCCTGTCTTTTCTAACCCCTGAAACTATCCAGTATTTGGCAAGGTGGATCATAAAGCATCTACAAGTTTTCTTAAAGAAAGACAGTGAATTACTTATTACTTGGTAATTTTATTTTTTTTCCGGCAAATTGCTGAGTGCATTGATGGGGCCTTAACAGCCAGTCATTGTGCTTTGATTTTACATTCTTTGTGAATGTGTGATTCAGATGGTCAGAGTATGGTGATGTGTGATACCTTGCAGCCCACTTTCTAAATAATAAGCAGTTATTTTCATTTTTTAATAACAGGGGGCGCCAAGGTGACTTTTATTGTTAGAATTCAAACGGAATAAATACACTCAGCTACATACACACAAACACACCGCAAAGAGCATTGCAAGGTCACTGTGAGGATGTTAGTCAAAACAATGCACTTTAATAGAATTATTTGAGTGACAAATATTCACGTCAAATGTAATTTAGAAACTCGAGCAAAGAGACAGCCATTCATACTTGATTTGAAACTGTAATTTGATTTATTATGCGGCATAACTCTGTTCAGAGTAATAAAGTTAGCTGCGATATGCAAGTGTGATTTGGAAAAAAACAATGCTAATAAAATTAAAGTTGAAAGTTGGTAGATCACGTGGCAACGTTATTCTCTATTGAATACAAACACCACCGTTGATTTATGTAGTTTAAAATGTTTTTTTACTTCATTAGATTGCTTGTTTTTGTTTAAGGTGCAGGAATGCGCATTGATAATATTTCAAAAGCTCTGCAACAATCATATGCTTCTCTATGCCATTCATTATTCGTTTTTTTTTTATTTTGCCAAAAAACATTAACATTAAAATTTCATTTCCATTATTTGATTGATAATTGAAAAATGTCTTCGCTCTGTTAAATTGGTTTGTAAATATAAAAAGTAGCAAATCTGCACCCCTAAAAGTATGCCTGCATATGGGTGAAGATGAATTGCTTTTAGAAATGTATGATTATGGGGCGGCGTGGCTTGGACGCCGGCTAAGATGGCCGCCTGAGTCCGGACCTCCGCCGTACCGAGACGGACTTTTATTACTTACGGCGGAGTCTGTACTTCTTCGTCGAGTCTTCTGCTTATTGCTGTTAGCGGAATGTGAGGAGCGTCTGGTGAGCCCAAGATGAACTTTTGTTTTCTCTAAAATGCCTCATTTTCATCGCGTAATGTGATTGCCTCAGCGCACCCGCCATTTTGTGGTTTACGTGCTGCTTGTGTGGAGCCAGTACGCGTATATACTCCAGCAGGTTCTCTTCATTCTAACATCTGTGCCACGCTCTTAGAAGTTTGCGGAACGCTCAGCACTCGACAGGCATCTCTCAAAAAGACATTATTATACATTTTTCACTACTCTCCCCCTGACAGTAATAAATGCAGCATATCGGCAGTTCAACATGCTCTGGGCGAGAGGATTATTAATGTACTCTTCTAATTTTACTGTGACAACTAGCAACAGAAGAAGTTAATGGGTGATGGCAGGAACATTCACTGTCTACTGTACACTTCTCCGGAAATGAGGCTTTGTTGTTGATTAGGGTGACTATCTGAGTTTGGTGCTCCGCTCCGCCGGAACAGGCTTTTATTACTTTGGTGCTCTTTGTGCTTCTTCATCAAATTCCCTGGCAGCACCTGTGAGCGCAGCACGACGCACACATGGCTCGACTTGTTCCTGGTTTATCCCAGATGTTGTGTTTTTCACCATTTAATCTTGGTCGTCAATTCAATGCAAAAGTTTTGTTACTCTGCTATGTCTCATCATTGTAGCTCTGGCTTGTAGGATACCTCAGTATCTCTGTTTCTTCTGCACAGTTACCACGCCAATCTTGAGGAGCTCTCTTCTTACCCTTATTTACGTATATTGCGCAACTTTCTTTTTTACATTTTGCCTCTATACGCTCAACTGTGAGGATTTCCTCGCCTTAATCAGGACTGTGCTTGTGCCTGTGTCACTCGGCTTCACTGCCATTTTGTTTCCTACTTGACTGGCCCTATCCGGTACAGCGGCCCTCGTCTATCCCACTGTCTGACCGCTCAGGTTTCTATGGGCAAATTACGCAACCCGAAATTTGTTTTTGTGCCCTCGAAGAGTTCTTCTACGACACCATCTTCTTCTTTCTCAACAACAGACTCCTCTTCTACCATAGACCAAATTGCGGCGGCAGCTCCCAACCGTCCTTCTTTGCCACAGCCTGCTTCAAACAAAACTCCTCCCTCTACCACAACATCTAAACACTTAAAACAGGACTCTCCTCCCCCTCCAGATAAATCGTCGCCTCCTATTTCCATGGAACTACTACTGGAGGAGATACGTGCTTTACATCCGTTCGTGGAGGAGCCCAAAAACAAAATGCAGCTTCTTGAAGCAAAATGGTCAAATATGGAAAGCAGAGTGTCTTCCGTGGAGCAGCAGGTTACAGAGATCCAAGCCAATTCTCAACGTATCTCCTCTCTAGAAAAATCTGTCCTTTTCTCCTATACTCAATACAGGATCTCTTTATTATTATAGTCATTTTCTAAGCTGAATTTTGGTTATTGTTTTGTCTACAGTATTTTTTCAATGCATAGTGTTATATTTTCGCAATTATATGGTTACCATCTCCCTCCCTTTTTTCTCCCCTTTATTTTTGTTGTTTTCCCTTCCCCTCCCTTCCCCTTTCCCCGTCTCCATTAAAATGTGTATAAAATGCTTTTGTCCTTTTCTTTATATGATATTGGCTTGTTTAATGTTACTTTTTTCTATTTGCTTATTTTTTATTTTTTATCTTTGCTGATATCTTTTGTATTAATATATTCTTGAATAAAGCTTTTCAAACACAAAAAAAGAAATGTATGATTATTCACTGTAGTATGCCTGTAAAGCTGTCAAGGTGTGGTTTCAACACGAATGGAGTGAGACGTGCCCTGCCGAGTCTCCGCTCTGTTGTGTCCTGCAACTGCTTGTAACCCCGGCCAGCGGGCCGGTCCCCGGGGGCAGAATGCTTGGCTTACCGTGGTGATGCGACGGTGGTAGCTTTTCCAGCGGAGGGCTGCCTCAAGGGTCCTGCAGGACCGAGCTTCCCAATCGACTGGGATGCAGCTCCCTCTGGACTCCATCTTGGGCTGCGGCAGAGGCGGAGTCCAGCTGGACGACCGCTGGCTCCTCCTTTGTGAGCGGAGAGGGTCTGACATACACAGGGAGCCCCAGGCGCTGCTGCCGTCTCCGGGCCAGTTCGTGCCCCGGAACTCTGTTTGGGGACCTTTCGGCCTCCAGCGCCCATCGGGGCGATTGTCGACCCCCCTGCCATCCTGGCAGTCCGGCCCTGACAATGGCCCGAGGGACAATCACCTGGCCACCCGTCACTCCCTGAAGGCAGGTACTGGGGGCAAGGTGAGCACGCTTGCCTACAACTGGGGGGCCCGTTGGATCCAGCCCCCCGGCCCTGCGCCTGGTTGCCCCGGTCCAGATTGCGGCCTGTGGTGCTCCCACTCCCACCCCAGCGACAGTGCCCGCGCTCTCAGACCACGGCCACGAGATACATCCCGAGTGGGAGCCCTCGCTGCGAGTGCCTGCCCCAGCATTATCCGGCCTGCCTTTCCTGGTCCCTCTACCCTACACTGCCTGAGAGACCGCCCGGAGGGGACTTGGTGCAATTGATCTTCTAGAGGGACTGTGGTGGGTGGGGCACTACCGCTCTGTTTACGGGGGCCTCAGAGAAGGCCCAGAGACTACCTCTGCTCCTCAGCCCTATTGTGTCCTCTCCACTGCTGAACTGTTGTGCTTGGCTCCTGGCTAGGGCACCCCCTGGTGTCCCCAGAACATAGCGACTGCCCGTGGGGGGATCCCACCTCCTTGGGGGTACAGCAACCATCTTCTACCATCGACTGGGAAGCTGCCTCTCGCCGGGGGGTGTGTGGCCTTCTGTGACCCCCCTCCTATCTCTGGACTCACGAGCTCTATGGTTCCCGGTGTCTGCCCTTCATTCTAGCGGCGCATCTCTAGTCTACAGTGTACGATGTGGGTCCCCTGCCTTTCTTCACATTGCTGCCGCCCTCCCTGGGGTCCATCCCTTGCCTTCTTTTTTTTCTTTTTCTGCAGCTGGGCCCTTGGTCCTCCGGGACCCTGCTGTTATGCCTCCAAAGCACAGGGCTAATAAGGACACTGACTCCGCGGCCGCCTGCGAGAATCCAGTTACTTCTCTCTGGTCCAAGACGAACTTGCATACGCAGGAGGACTCTAATGCTTCCTTAGCTCCCTCTGGGTCGCCTGCCTCAGACGTATCAAACACTCAAGAGTTCATATCATCCTTTCTACAAAAAATTAAGGATGGGATTGGCTCTCTCCGACAGGATTCCAAGGCTGGGCTCCAAGACATCCGCAGAGAGGTTACAGAGATAGGCGACAGAGTTGATAGTCTTGAACGCACAATGGCTACCAGGATGGAAGACCTCTAAAATCTCTGGAAGAAGGTGACTGAACTTGAAGACCAAAATATTACCCTACAATTGAAGCAGGAGGATTTGGAAAATTGCAGTCGGCGGAATAACTTACGCATCAGAGGGGTTCCCCTCGGAACAGAGGGGAAAGATATCCTGACGTATGCGGAGCACCTCCTGCATGCCATTCGGGAGAATGAAGATACTTCTCTGCCTATGCTTGACAGAGCACACCGAGTACCTGGCCCTCGCAACCGCCCTGACTTTGTCCCAGACATTATTACGAGAGTCCACTTTTTCGCAGACAAAGAGGCCATCCTTAGAAAGGTGCAAGGGATCAAGTTGGTCTCCTACAATGGACTGTCAATACAAATCTTTCAAGACCTTGCACCCTCCACCCTCCACACTCTGTCGGAGGAAGGAATTCAAACCTGTAACAGACAAATTGAGAGACCTTGATGTTAAATATCAGTGGGGACATCCTTTTGCCCTGATGTTCACCTGGGAGGGCAAAAGGCGGGTTCTTCGGTCCCTGCGGGAGACACAACGGCTCCTTCATCTTCCTGTGAACCCTGATGACGATGACCTCCCATCTTCTCAAATGCTACGGCCTGGTGCTCTTCGTCCGGAATGGTCCACTGTTCCTCCTCCCAGCTCCAGATGCCGATCGCAGGGGCTCGAATCATCGCAAACCAAACAAGACATCATTAGCCACATCCGCTCTTTGAGTGGCTCCCTACCTCTTACAACCTAGCCACCTCTAGGTGCACGACTCTCTGTAGCATGGCTTCATCCTTGACCTACGCCTGGCAGTTCTCATAGCTAAGGCTCGATGGCTTGACTGAACTTTGCTTAGTCCACTGTGTGTCTGCCACCCCCCCACATTGGAGTACCACAGGAGAGTGACTTCTCCAGAATGGCCCACCTGAGGAATCCCGGGCTGTCCCAGTTAGACTCTGTACTTGCCTGGCCCAGTTGGCCGTTTGTTTATATTTTCTCTCTATTCTCTTTTCCTTTCTCTTCTTTTTTCTTTGTGTATTGTTTTCCCTTGGATGTGTCTCTGAAAGGGGCTGTAATGTTGCAATCATCTGGGGGTGCGCTGAGGGGTCTCTCTTGGATTTGTGTGCCCAGTTGGTCCTCTGCTTTTGTCCTTTTCTCATTTCCTTTGTTATCTCTCTTGACTGTATGCCTTCTTTCCTTTGATGCACGACTTTGGGGGGCTGACGTCCCTCACTTCATGGAGGTTATCTTTCTGAGACCTGCTGGGGGGTGTCTTGATGGTTTTGGGAGCTGGGCTGTTCTTCTTGCGCTTTCACTGCGGTGGGTGGTGATTGGGGGGAGCCGGAGGGGCTTAGGACTTGCTGGGTGAAAGGGGTGCGATGTATTACCCTTTTTGTATTATAACGAATCCTGTTAAATTCCTCTCTCTTAATGTGAAAGGGCTGAACTGCCCTACCAAGCGTTGCCAGATATGGCGCTATTTGCTCCAGCACGATCCCGATGTGGTTTTCTTCAGGAGACCCACCTGCTCTCCACTGACACCCGCCTTATGTCTCACCCCAGATACCCCATCCAATATTGGGCATGCTCTCCTTCCAAGACTAGCGGGTGGCCATTTATTTTAAGTCAGTCTGGCGAGAAGCGACCCCCAGGTGTACGGCTGATGATCGGAGGAGGTTTCTTAAGGTTCACATGGTCTGGGGTCGGGGTTCTTGCTCTTTCATTAACATATATGCACCTAACCAGAATCAACATGCATTTCTTCGCCTGCACCTGGGGGTCCTCCTCCACTCCCTTTCTACCCCTGTTGTCCTTGGAGGTGGTTTTAATTTGGTCTGGAACCCTGAGAGGGATCGCACTGTGCAGGCGCATCACGCTGCGGGATGCAATCACCGACTTCGGTTTAGTCGCCTGGAGAGACTTACACCCGGACTCTCGGGATTACTCCTTCTTCTCTCTGTGCACCGCTCGTATTCACGTATTGACTATTTCTTTCTTTTGCTTCGCTTGGTCCACATGCTGTGCAGCACGGAGATCTCCGATATATCTATCTCGGACCACGCACCCGTCTCGCTCATACTCCAACCCCCTGATGCTTGTAGAGAACCTCTTTCTCATTGGAGACTGCCCCTCCATGTCCTCCAAGACCCTGTGGATGTGGCAGACATTCGCAAGAGATTGAGGCCTTCTTTATCGCCAATTCCCTTTCTGATACCCCTGAAGATGTCCATTGGAATACCTTCAAAGCCACTATTCGGGCGGTCATCACATCAATATCTATCGCCCGGTCTAAGGAGGTGCGTCTGGTTGAATCCACCCTTTCTAGGGATAGTAAAGCTTTAGAACATAAGGACCACGTGCATCCGTCCCTTTGCAACAAGCAGGTCTTCCTTTACCTTTGCGGCCAACTGCGCTTACAGCATACCAACAAGGCAGAGCGGCATTTAGTCAATCCCAAACAAAAATTCTACACGGGAGGGGATAAAGTTGGGGTGTGCCTTGCACGGCGCCTTCGGGCTCAGACTACTCGATCTCACATCACCAGGCTCAAGCGACCGGATGGTTCTCGAGCCATCTCGGAGGTGGATAAGGGTCTTGGACTGGAGGCCTTTTACAGGGATCCCTATGCTCACCCTCCTTGTCCCCGGACTATATCACGGCTTTCCTTGACTCTTGCCCCTGGGACCCTATTGATCCCTACTTCACGAAGTTA
The DNA here is from genome assembly GCF_964204655.1 of Triturus cristatus. Classification (NCBI taxonomy): domain Eukaryota; kingdom Metazoa; phylum Chordata; class Amphibia; order Caudata; family Salamandridae; genus Triturus; species Triturus cristatus. The sequence continues at coordinate 518,534,515 of NC_140582.1, read as the reverse complement.
GTTGATGATTCTATTTCCAATGAGGAAATAGCTAAAGCGCTAAAACAGCTTCTGATAGGCAAAACTCCAGTCCCTGATGGACTGCCGGTTACTTTCTATTGGGTCTTCTACCCGCAACTACAGGACCATCTGCTCCATCTCTTTAATTGCTTCACTGATCGCTCAGGCCTCTCCCCCACGATGAATGAGGCAGAAATAGTGCTTATTCCCAAGCCCGGAAAGGATCCGACCCCGCCCGCTTCCTTTCTCCCTATAGCCCTGTTAAACACTGACGCCAAGATATTTACGTAAATCCTGGCGACTCGTTTGGAACCTCATCTTCCAGATCTCATTGACCCCGATCAAGTGGGGTTTATCCGTCACCGTCAGGGTGCGGACAATATCCACCGGATAGCCCATTTAGTGGAGAAAGCGTGAATCAGAGATATCCCTGCCTGTCTGGTGTCTCTCGATGGCGAATAAGCATTTGATCGCTTGGACTGGGGCTTTATTAGGGCGGTCCTCCAGAAGGTTGGTCTGGGACCTGGGATGATCTCTAAACTGATGGCCCCATATGCGAAGCCCACCACTCGCATTCGTTTTAATAGTTCTCTCACGGCCCCTTTTCCTATTCATCGCGATACTCGACGGGGGTGCCCGCTTTCCCCCTTACTATTTGCCCTTGTGGTTGAGCCCCTGGCTATTGCTACACGTCGCGATCAAGATCTACGGGGTATCCACATGGGTGGCTATGAGCAGAAAGCCTCTCTCTTCACTGATGACCTTCTCCTATCCCTGTACTCCCCATCAACCTCCCTTCCTGCGGTGGCGACACTCCTGGGGTCCTTTGAAGCCGCCTCCGGCTATCGGATCAATCTTGCAAAATCCCATGCCCTCAATCTTACACTTTCGGCCCTGGAGGTCCAGGGACTGCGGGACTTGATCCCGGTGCATTGGACCGATGCGTCAGTTCGCTACTTGGGCCTGGATCTGACTCCTACACTTGCGTCTTGGACCTCGTCTAACTGGCCCAGGTATAGGAAGTCCATACAAGAGGAAATGCATAGATGGGAAGGCCTCCCCCAGGCATGGTTAGGGCGACTCAACACCATTAAAATGTCTCTTCTCCCTAAAATTCTTTATCTCTTCCAATCTCTTCCCACCCCCATACCACAAGTGGATATTCTGGCCCTGCAGCAAGATTTTACCAAATTTATATGGGGGAAATCAGTCACATTAAAGTGGTGGATTTCCCGGTTCCTTCTATCCCGTCCTTAACGATTTTGGGCTACCGCAGAATGGCATCTGATCCTTCATTTGCTGGTTGCGGCGAGACTGTCCATTGGTTCTTCGATTGTGTGATGTCCTGGCCTTAGAATTACTCACGGCACGTCTTAATCACATGGACACACGATTCAAGAGCATTTGGCAGCCACTCACATGCCACTTCACCAAGAATGAGCACTCCCGCCTGGTGCCCCACAAGCTGTGCGCCCTGCAGCTGTTTGAAGACTTCCTGGAGCCCTACTCTCGGGGTCGGAAGCCAGAATCCCCTTGAACTAGCAGGCAGGTCTTCCTGCCCCCGGGAACCGCAGCCCCCACTCTGGGCCTCGGCTCCCTACAGCGCATTCAGCCTCGACCCCCCTCCCCGCTGGAGGGACGCTCCCTTTGTTGGCTTATCCCCTCTCTCTTTGTGTTTTCATCTCTCCCGATTTATTTTTCTTTCTTTTGTTGTGTGTTCTTGTTCTTATTAAATATTGCAAAGGTTGTTTAGTATTGTCGCAGTGCAAGGTATTTCCTCTCCGTGATGCAAAGGTTTCATAGTTGCTTGGGCTAAGCCTACTAAGACCCTATTGTATTCCCAGCAGTGGTGCTATGCCATCCTTCCAATGGAGGACCGGACTCTGGACTGGCTTTTGTACTCTTGTTCCTCCCATATGCTTTTCCTTGGCACAGGACGTTCGGCCCTGCTGTTTGTGATTTGGGAGGAGCCCACGCTTTATATCGCCCCTGTTTACCATATTTTGTGGGGAGGGGGTTGCCCTGATGGGTCGATTTTGAATTGACATCCCAATGTACAGCTGAGCCTATGATGCCATCTCACCGTTGTTCTTACTGCGACATGTACCTTCTAATTGCTTGTTTTCAATAAAGAGACATTAAACAAAAATAGCCAGGGCTCATCTTGAAGAAGAAGAAAATAAAATACGTGATCCAGGCAGAGAAGGGATAAAAAAGGCCCTCCCAATTTAAAATAGGAGAGCGATTGTGGTTGGCCCCAAGATATTTACAGTTAAATTGATTTGAAACCTAAATGCATCGGACCTATTAGATCAAGAAGATGATCATCAAGTGATAGAAAATGTGCTTCCTGCAGCATTAGGAATGCACCAAGTAACCCACATATCGCGACTCAACTTATGTCATCCTGATGTATATCACTTCACCTTCCCTGAGGTTGAAATGACTAGGAGACGACAACACAACCCTGAAAGTGGATTAAGACATGAGGTGGATGAAAATAATCTAGAATAATTGAAAAACAACGCAAGTTAGAGTTGAGTGAAATTGCGCAACTAATCAAAAAATTAGACACAATTTAAACAGTTATGATACAAGAATATTGTTTTAAAGAAACTATACAGTGTATTACTCAGATTGATAGCGTTGTGGCATACATATGTGTGTTTTTTTGGACGTATTTGGAGATGTGCTCTGGGTGTTGCCCTGCCCCATGAGGAAGCACTCCTGCCCCAGCTGTTGCAATCAAAATACTTCTAACAGAGACCGAATGAGAGAAATCAAGAGAGTGTAGAGGGTTCAAATAAATAATTTCATTTGTTAATGGAGGGTTACAGTCTGTGTATGAGGGTTATGTGTACAAGGCCTGTTGAACTGAGAAGGTTGCGGTTAGGACAGAGTGGCATGAATGGTTAGAAGATAATTTGTTGGAATAAAGGTCCTTGGAGTTTTCACCTGGCCTGATGTTGGGGTTCTCATGAGCAGATAGCCCATATAGCAGGTCAGTGTGTATGGTGGAGAGGACATATTACTTACAAGGGGGGTGAGACGGAGACGGGATGCAGGTCCACTCATGGAAATAGCTTTGCCACCTGAATACTGGACACCTTCTCTTTCACCATCTCTTCTTATTTAGTATTTTTGTAATACCATTTATTACGTGACTCCTCCCCAATGCATTAAATCTGTAACTTCATGCCATTAGACTTTCTTCTCTGTTCCACTGAGGTTTTGAGGTGGCAGATCATGCAGTTGCCTATAGTGGTCTACTTAGTTAACTACAGGTCACCTCCTCAATAATATTCCTCTTCTTCTTGAGTGGGGCTGGTTGCACCGTGGATTCTAGAATTGATATTTAGGTACTGGTTGAACAGTCCAAAGTGAAGAGGGCATAACCAGGTTTAAGCTGTATGTAAATGTTTGCTGTGTGAATGTGTGCCAGGTGTGTGTGAATGGTTTCCTATTTACTTCCATTCTGAGAAGTCAGCCTCGGTGGTGGATATGTGTGCATTTGGTGATCTATGTAAATGAGCAGATAGTAGAAATACTATTGTAGTGTTACTACTAGTAACACTTTAAGTCCTTAATCCAGTCATCAGAGACTTCACCCCATCATATGAGGTGGTGGTAATTCGAAAATATATTTTTAAAGTGAGTTTTCACCCTGCGATTGGTAAATTCCATCGAGCCAGAGATTGTTGCCTAAATGTAGGTGGATGTCTTCATACACAAAGATATCAGTATAGAAACTTTCCTTTGTATATAGGGAACCAAGGATGTATTTGAGGCCTTGTGTGATGGTGGGATATTTAGATTCAGATGTCCAAGGTCTAATTCAGCTTCAACATGTCAAAATGTTGAACTTCTCCAAGCATGTTTATTTACTTAGGTAAAGTGAGAATTCTGGGAAAAAAAACAATAATTTCTGAGGCTTTCCCTAGATGTAAGGAAGCAACAGCTGATGGAAGCCGGTAGAAATTCCATGGAACTAATTGGCATTCAGTAGGCCTGGGCTAAAATTCCGTTCCGCTCGCGGAAATTGCGATAATTTGACATTTTCGCGTTCCGCTGAGAGCGTGAAAATGTCAAAATTTTTGTCACAGGCGATCCTGAGGACAGGGCAGCAGTTGTGCTTGGCGGCTGCTCCACACTAGATGCCAGGGCTCCTTCTGCGGCCTCACCATGTGGGGCATGGTTTTGGATCTCTGCGGCCGATCCGGGGGAGTAGCAGCTACTTGTGACTGGGCCGCAGTGGTGAGTCGCTCTTTGCTTTTTCTACTCCATGGTAGCTGTTGGTGTGCATCTCTCTTTGCGGGCTGCTATGGATAGCAATGGACTTTGGGCCTGAGTTTGGCATTTGCTTGGTGGAGTCTACTATGTGTACGCCTCCCCATCATTTCCACTACTGTGCGCTTGGCAAGGGCGCTTGCCTACACAGCGCCCCATTCAGGCCCACTGCCCCGGCTGGGACCCTCAAACGACTGCTGTTGTTCCCTGCCTCCTGTGTGCACTTGGACGGTCTCCCTTCCTTAGTACATGCTTCAACTCCACTGATCCTGCAACATCTGCTGCGGAGCCTGCTCCTTCCCTATGTGCCACTGATCGATCCCTGCAGTGGCGTAACTCCTCCTGTGCCTGGGCCTTGTTCTCCCTAAGAGACCTGCCGGCTGGATACACATCACTACTGGTGACATTGATCTATTGGACATCCTTGCGCCACTTGATACCTGCACCGCTGCGCCTCTTTCTCCTGCTACGATTGCGGGGCCCTGCTCACGTTCTTCCAAGATGGCGTGCAGTGATCCAAAACAGAAACCACTCTCTTTTAACTTGACTAATACCCCCTGTTGCAGGGGAGAGGATGAGAGCACCCGGGAGACTCCCCTTGGGCTCTCAGGTGCGGATGCCCAATGTTTGGGGGGTGCTGCGACCATTATGGCCAAACTGAATGCTGGCTTCGGGTCAATTAATACACGCTTGGATTTACTTGTGGCTCGCCTAAATGGTATGCATGAACAATTTGGGCAGCATGAGATGCGGATCAATGACGTGGAGCAACGAATATCTAACTTTGAAGATGCTTGCCCTGTAGCTGCCAAGCGACTTGAGAGGGCCGAGAGAGTCCTCTAAACAGTGGCCGCTAAAGCTGAGGATTTGGAGGTGCGATCTCTCTGAAAAAATATTCGCATTGCCGGTGTAGCACAGTCCACTGACACTGGCCGCATGAACATCTATTTGGAGCGTCTACTCGAGGTGTTGTTTGCCAGAGAGGCATTTTCGTCAGCGTTTTCAATTGAAAGGACGTATGGGACCCTGGCTCTGCGCCCGGTCCACAGCATGCCACCACGTTTGATTATGGCCAAGCTGCTCAATTATAACATTCGGAACACTGTTCTTCACCTTGCCAGTGACAAGGGCCCATTAAGCATCAAGGTATGACGCTGTCATTCTTTCCAGATTTCGCACCAATTGTACAAGAAGCAAGCCACAAGTTTACTGACATTAAGTGCACACTCCAGAAATCTAATGTGCGTTATGCCATGTTGTGCGCGGCTGCGCATGCAGGTCAACTATAAATTCCACATTTTCAACTCGCATGCAGAGGCCATGATCTTCTGGAGGCAACATTGTGCTGGATCTGGGTCTCCTAGTGGCGATGGAACATCTACTTCCTGTGCTCTAGACCCAGAGGTCCTGTGAAAAGCTTTTTCTATTTGTTCCCCTTTTTTGTCCACCTTTCCATTTTACTGTTGATGCTATGCTTCACTGAACTGTTCTACCGCTGCACTACCCCTGCATTACATAACTGTTTTGAGACGGAGCTTTCTCCACTGCCACTGATCGAGCTGCTCCTTTCCTCATCAAGTGTATGGACTATTGGCGGTCTCCTCTGAGTGCCTTCCCCCAAGGAGTAATCCAATTGTTTCCTATTTCGTGTTTGTTGACTGGGATATGGTAGGATTAACCGGATACTGGTTCTTTGTTATCCGATGTAAGGGGGGGAATGGGATCTTGCTTTATTTTGGCTATTGTTGTATGCTATAATTTCTCACAGGGTATTGATTCGCAACCTGCTGTGTATTTTGCATGGTCCAGGCATTTGCATTTTTGGTCATTATTTTTCTCTCTGCTTAGATGACACCAGCAAATATGGGATCTGGGATGTTAACATTCCTATGTATGACCTGGACCATAAGGGGACTGACTAATCCACGGAAGCAGTGGCAGGTGCTGTCCTACTTGTCCAGACATTCTATCAAGGTGGCTTTTCTACAAGTAACTCTCTGTGCTCCACACTCTTCCAATTGGTTTGCATCACACTAAGGGGACAATCGTTTTTTTGCGAACTATAGCACATTTTACAGGGGAATGTGTATTCTAATTTACAAGGCGGTCCCATTCAGAGTGCGTGTGACTATCATTGACACTGAAGGCCGCCAATTGATTGTCACTGAAGATCTTGCTGCCACGTCTCACTTGCTTCTCAATATCTATGCCCCTAACGTAGACTCAACAGAATTCTTCTGTAGCATTTCTGCACATATCACGCAGCTCCATGCAGACACTATACTAATGGGAAGAGATTCGAATCTTACACTTTGCCCAACATTGGACTCGACTGGCACTGGTCATGTTACCAAACCGAGCTCCATGCATCCACTCTCGTCCTTCTTGCTAACATTCCTCCTTGCTGATGCCTGGCGCTCTAACCACTCCTCTAAAAGCTAAACTTTCTACTCCACCGCTCATGGGTCGTAGTCACGCATTGACTACTGGTATCTCACCACTGGTCTATTGCTTTTGATTATTGAGTTTGAGCCTCTTCCCCGAACCTTTTCAGGCCACTCACCAGTGCTCTTGACCCTTCGGGTTCCCCAATATTACACCGTTGCAAACGTTGTGGCGCTTCCCTGCCAACGCGCTGCTGGACGAGGTCTTTTGAGTGGAAGTTAGGGATGACATAATTGATTACTGTCAACTTAACGTCCGCACTGTATCACATCACTTTACATTCTGGGATGACTTTGACTCCTATATAAGAGGGGTCTGCATCGCCAAACACTCAGGAGTACTCCACTCCACATGCCAGGAATTAACAAACATTGAACCCACATCGAAGAATCTCGATGCAAGGGCCCAGATGGAGGACCCCACCTCTGTCGCTGCACTTCCATTCTATGCTACCTCAGGACTTCCAACATCTCGTAAAACGTGAGGTGAATTATCTAGGCAAATATACACAGGCACAAGTCTACGGTGACGGCAAGAGACCTGGCTGTACATTGGCTCGCCTACTCTGCCCTCTTTTTTTATTGTATTGGCTTTTAGACAACATCAGTACACTTGAGTATTCTCATTTCCGTATCTGGCGCTTATTGTACATGGGATTCTGTGTTCATTCTCTGGCGCATTTTATTCAACATCCCCTCTTTAAACTAAACTATCCCCCCTCTCCCCTTGAGTTGCGCTTACGTGTTGTTGGGTTCTCGTGAATCAATCTCCCAAAGTCTGTGCATTGTATTGCTGTACCATTAGGCTTCTTTAGGCTGAATGTCCCTCCTGCCCATTTTCCTGTTCTGGCTCCACCAGCCTCGGGGTGTTTGCCCCACTATTGTTGTCCTGCCTGCTATCCACCAGCTTGCACACTAGTATTTCCCATGCCTTAGCCCTCTCCACTTTGCCTATTCACCTGCTGGCCTCTCTGAGCAATAGTCTGCCTTCTGCTCCTGCCCACTTCTCAAGCTCTTTTTTCCAGGTGGTAATCCGTGGCCCTCCTGGTGCTTTCCAATTCCTGGCTATCTCACTCTTGGCTAGGACATAGGCAAGGTACGGAAATTTCCTGTTACTTTATTTTTGGCCGTGTGGGGGGCCCATCCTAATAGTAAGTGCTCTGGGGCCTGCGGAAGCTCTTTGTCAATAAGGTCGCCTATCACCTGTCTTATCTCTTCCCAAAAGGATTGCAATGTGGGGCAGCTCCAAAACATGTTAAGTATGGGCACCTCCCTCTCCCCGCATCTTGGGCACACTGCCATTTCTGCACCAAAATGTCTCCTAATTCGGGCCGGCGTTAGATATGCTCTATGTAGCGTATAATAGTTAATTAATTTAAATCGCGCATTTCTAGATGCTTTCGGGGTTTGCTCTAGGATTTTGTCCCAGTCTCCCTCCGGTATCTGTTTACCCAGGTCCTCTTCCCATTGTGATCGCAAGCGCTCTAGCAGCTTTTGCATATCCCCTCGTATTGCCTTGTATAGGCGGGACACCGTCTTAATTCTCCCTGCTGATAGCGCAACATATCTACACGCCACCAGCGCCCAAGGATCCGCACGTCCAATGTTCCAGTTTTTTTGTGAGTGCCCTGTGCTTCAAGAAGAGACCCCCGGGCAGATCAGATGCAGTGTGCAATTCTTCAAATGATAGGTGCGTGGAATCTTGGTTCAAGTCCCCCATCACTCTTAGTCCTGCCTCAGCCTAGTCCTCCAGCCCTACAAAGTGCTCTCACTGCAGAAGATAGCATAGCATTTTGACAGGAATGTCAGGGAAATAGGGGGTCGCAGCGCCTGCTCTTCTCAGGTACCTAGCCCAACAGCGCACCAGCACCCTAGTTTTGGTTGTGTCGTCAGACGTATTGCGAAGCACTCGCAGCAGGATTTTCGCCAGGGTTGGGGTATCTGGCGCAGCCAGGTATTACGATCTGCTGCCAGCCATAGGATCAGCCAGTATGCTACGCAGCTAAGTAGTAACTCTCAAAGTCAGGCAGCGCTAACCTGCCCTCTGCTGTGGGACGTCCCAATGAGGCCAACGCCACTCTCCTACGTCCTGCACCCCAAAGGAATGTAGTAATCATTGAGTCAAGCTCTTTGAATATCGCTCACGTGATCTACACCGGGAAAGTCCCCAAGTAGAACAGTAGGCCTGGCAGCATTACCATCTTCAAGGTGGCTACCCTCCCAGCTACCGACAGTGGCAGCGTACCCCAAAAGTCCATCGCTATTTTCGCTGATCATATCGCTCTACCCACATTACCTTCCAGTAATTCCGCCGCTCCGTGATATATTTTAACTCCAAGGTACTGTAAGCAGCTAGGTTCCCACTTCAAATGTTCTAAATTAGGCGGCGGGGGGGGTATCCGGCATCATTGGGTATAAGCTGGATTTTTGCCAATTAACTTTAAGGCCAGACACGGTGCCAAATCGGGTCAGCATGTCATGCGCTCCGTGCAGCTCGGCCGCCGTGTTGCGTAAGAATAGCAATAGGTTGTCAGCATACAATGCTATGAAGTGTTGCACCACTCCCGTCCCCAGGCCCTCATAGTCCTGCCCGCTCCTGGCCCTGCTCACCCGCAGCTCCATGGCCAGTGCAAACAGGAGCGGGAGAGGGGGCATTCTTGCCTCATGCCCCTCTCCACTCCCTGTCTTGATGAGATAGTCCTCCCAGTGTGCACTCGGGCTGTAGGGGATGCATACAACAGCTGTACCCATGCTAGAAATCCCTCCCGCAGACCCATTTCAGCCACGACTTCATAGAGGTATGACCACTCTAGGCTGTCAAAGGCCTTCTCTACATCCACTGCGAAAACTGCTGCCTCACATTTATCGTACCCCTCGGAGCCCATCACAGCCAGGAGTCGCCTAATATTTATGGCCGTATTACGCCCTGGAATAAACCCTGCCTGGTCTGCGTGGACCAGAGTGGACATGTGGAGTAAGCGCGTCGCCAGAATTTTACTTAGGATTTTGTAATCCATGTTTATCATGGACAGCGGCCTGTAAGCCATGTAATCGTGTGGCTCCTTCACTGGCTTGGGTACTGGGACAATAAAGGCCTCCCTGGCTCTTTCCTGTAGCACTCCGATTTCTCTGGCCTCTTGGTACATTGTGGCCAGGTGAGGGGGCAACTTCGTATACGTTGCGTAGAATTCATCCGTCTGTGCCCGGGTCTTGTTTCTTGCCATACCCTTAATGGCAACCTACACTTCCCCCTGCGTGATGTCAGCTCCCAGCTCTTCTGCCTCTTCCGGGCTCAGCCTCATCAGCTGCAAGTCTGCCAGATATTTTTCTACATCCGTAGGTTTGCCTTCTGGCGTCTTCAAGTAGAGTTTGGCATAGCAGCAGGCAAAGACCTCGCTGACCTTTTCCTGTGTGTAATGTCTAACTCACCACTCATCCTCTATCTCCACCAGACGAGGACCCCTATTCACCAGGTTCGTCAGCCATGCCAGAAGCGACCCTGACTTGTCCCTCCCAGCGTGAGTGCACTCTAAGTATTTCTTGTAATCGAAGCTTCTAAGCCTCTCCGTCTGCTTCGCCACTTCCTCCTTGGCTTCTAAGAGTGCCTGCTGGAGCTTCGGGTGCTCTGGCCTTCTGCATTCCAACTCTTTGAGGGCTGCCTCTGCCCCCTCTATGTCTCTCATGATGACACATCTGACTCCGGTAGCACGCGTAATGCATTGCCCCACAGGACCCCATTGAAAGCGCCCCACTCTGTATTCGGCGATGTGGTCGTTCCTGCATTGGTTTCGAAATAGTGCACTATTTTGCCCCTAATCTCTTCCCGGAAGACCTGGTCCTCCAGGGTATCCAAGCAAAGTCTCCATGTAGGAATCGCTGTTACTGGGTGCGCCCACTTCCGGGAGAGAACTAGTGGGTTATGATCCGAAATTGTTTGCGCGAGGTACTCCGCAGCAGTAACATGACACTGGGCATCTACCAAGCACAAAAAGGCGTCCAGCCGTGTATGTACCTCGTGGACTACCAAGAAGTAGGAGTAGTCCCCTTCCTGGAGGTATAGGGTCCTCCACGCGTCTATCAGTCCCCAGCTCTGTCTCCATGTAGTGAATGCGTGAGAGGAGCACGCTGCTTGAGAGTTTCGCAATGGTGGGTGGGATCTGTCTATAAGTGTATTGTCTACGCTGTTAAAGTCGCCTCTGACTATAGCAGTGCTAGTTAGATATTGCGCTAATCTGTGACTCAACTTCGCAAAGAAGGCCGACTGTTCTACGTTGGGGCGTAGATACTGATTATATTAATCTCTCGACCCTCTAGTTGCCCCTTTATGCCTACATATCGAACCTCTGGATCCACCATTGAGCTCATCAGTTGAAATCAGACTCCCGCTTGAAACCATATTAGTGCCCCCGTGCATAAGTGGAATAAGTGGTGTTAAGGAGCTGCCCCCTCCATCGCCATTGCAGTGCCTGACCCTCCTTCTGTGTTAAGTGCGTTTCTTGCAGAAGAGCTATCTGGGCTCTCCGCATCCGAATGTATGAGAGGACCGTGTGACGTTTGACATTGTATGCATGCCCCTGATAATCCAGGTCATACACTTGTACTGCTATTTGTCAGCCATCATTAAGTATTACTTTGCCCTGTTCGCCTCCCTGGCTGTGTTGTGCCGCTTGTGTGCATCTCCCACTCGAACCCACATAATTTCTTGTGCACTGCAACTCAAGATGTTCCCCCCCAAATCAACATTAAACATTTTCCCCAACTCCCACTCCCCAGGACAAGCAGGAACCCCCCAATCCAAACTAGTATAATATGTCCGCAAGAGACTGCTTGTAGTTCGATCAGTCAATCACGGGGGGAGGCCACTTGCCCGTTGCTCTGCCAGTCACTGCAGTCGCCATCCCCTTCCGTAATGTCAGAGGTCCCACCCGCAGCACCCCCCCTTATCAACCCCTGCATCTTATTGCAGAGGCAAGAGCAACTCTGCCCTCTATATCAAGCTTCTTTTATAACGCATCTCCAACTTTACGATGGTTCTTCCGTCGAACACAGCGAGGACGTGTCAGATGCACTTCTTGCCTTTACACACCTGTACACATCCGCACTGACCCACCGCTGATGACTCACTTGCTGAGTATCTAGCGGATGTAGCCATGGTCTGGATAAGTGAGGAGCAGCAGCAGTTTCTCGCCTCACTTATCGATAGCCTTGCAGGCTATTGATGATCTGAGTGGCACCCGTGCCCTGGGTCTAGATGGGTTTACCGGTATTTTTAATTGAACTTTTAAACCATTGCTCATCCCCCACCTGCTTGATGTCTATACGGAATCCCTAGAAAACCAAATTCTTCCCTTCCACAATGTGTGAAGTGGTGATTACCCTTCTACTCAAGCCCGGCTAACCCCTGCATAACTGCTCTACCTACAGGCCTCTGTACCTGTTAAACAATAACAATTAAATATTGGCCGAAATCCAGGCCACCCGGCTTTCCCTACTTATGGACAGTATAATTTCCTGTTTAAAATCTGGATTTGTTCCTCACCGCTCCACATAAGTTAACCTTTGAACCATCTTTGCCATCCTTTATCAAAAAATACTGATTTACCCACCGTGGCCATTCTACTACATTCGGAAAAGGCGTATGATTCACTAGCATGGAGTTTTTTGCACGCCACATTGTAGAAACTAGGGGTTCCAAAGGGATTTTGGGATCTTGTTCAACTTTGGTATACTGTTCTATTGGCCCGGCTCCTGGTAAATGGCACTTTCACCGATCAGTTCACACTCTCTCAGGGTAACAGGCAGGTATGCCCCCTGTTGCCCCTACTATTCATCATTGCTATGGACCCCTTTTGTGTAACATTTTCAGGAGCGGCACCTGACACGGGGTTTGCGGTTTCACTGCAGCCTCCTTATGGCTTCTTTATACGCGGACGATGTGATGCTGTTTGTGCGTGACCCCGAATCTGACCTCTTTTCTCTTCTCCATGAGGTGGTCGGCTTTGGGGCTTTCCCAGGGCTTACCATTAACTGGACAAAATCTAAAATATTTTCTTTGAACGAGTACACTGTGCCCTGCCCTCTTGAGTTCCCCTTAGGATGGTGCACCGACCCTCCTAGGTATCTGGGTATTTCCCTCCACCGCAGTAGTGAAGAGGTGGTATGCCTCAATTACGGTCTCACGGTTGATATATTATCCTCGCAAATTGATCACTGGATTAACCTCCTCCTATCTATCACTGGCAGAATTGCCATCATTAAAATGGTGGTCCTCCCCTGGTTTTTATACTTATCCATTAATGTCCCTATAGATTTGACAAGCAGTTTCTTCTACGCACTTTGCAGTAAGTTCATTAGACTGGTATGGGCCTGTAGACACCCAAGAATTGGCTGGCAGACACTAACTATGCCATACTTATGGGTAGGGTTTGGAGTTCCTGAAGCCTGAGTTGACCCAAGCCCAACCACACCGCTCAGAAATACAGATGCTCCCTGTAAGACCTGGGATCTCCAGGCCCTAAGGGGGTAACGTGACACGAGCGGCTGGGCACCCAAAGGCCTGTGTGTTAAGCGACCATACAACACACGCATCCTCTGAAGCAGTAAACGCACACAATAATGGATGCCACACAATAAGGTGAATGCAAATTAATCAGGTTTTATCTAATCAAAGGATCACACACGATGATCTTGGAGGGCAATATATCTTAGCTTATACACATTCACATTTGCATCACAGTTTCTCATTACCTATACACTTTAACATGTGCATTACAGCATCTCAGTACTGTTACCTCAGCAATCCCTGCAGTATGAACTTCCCTAGTGCTGCGGGCCGGGGCCTGCACACGTGGCGCTACTGGTGTCTACGAAGAAACAAAGGCACATGAGCATAACTTGCGGTCGTATAATGCCTGCCTAGCACCCTGAGCATAAGCGTTGTGGGTACAGTAAGCGTCTTGCACTTGGGACCTTCACTGGCGAGAGGAGCGCTTGTGGATGCAACACATGGGGTCAGCGCTCCTTAGACTTAGAACGCATTGAAGACTGGTGAATACACAGGAATGATTAGCGCTACTGAGACATAGAACGCATTGAGCACTGTTGAATACAATTGAACGATCAGCGCTACTCGAACATAGAACGCATTGAGCACTGGTAACTACACTTGAACGATCAGCGCTACTCTAACATAGAACGCATTGAGCACTGGTAAATACAATTGGACGATCAGCGCTACTCCCACATAGAACGCATTGAGCACTGTTAAATACAATGGAATGATCAGCGCTACTGGGACATAGAACTCATTGAGCACTGTTGACTACAATTGAATGATCAGCGCTACGGGGACATAGAACGCATTGAGCACTGTTGAATACAATTGAATGATCAGCGCTACTGGGACATAGAACGCATTGAGCACTGTTGAATACAATTGAATGATCAGCGCTACGGGGACATAGAGCGCATTGAGCACTGTTGAGTCCTGCGAACGACAGTCCCCAGGAGAGGGTAATCCCACGGAGGGGAGACTCACAATTACGGCGGGGAATCCCACGGAGGGGGGAAAGTCACAGTTTCTGCATGCGGTGTTGTTCCCACTTGGCAGGGGGCGCACCGGGCCTTCCCACGACTCCCGGGGAGCAGGGGGGGGGCAAGTCTCAGGCCGCCACACGGCCGCGCTACCTCCCAGCCCCCAGGGGGTTACCTTGGTCTCGTCGCTCGGTTCCGCTCCGGGTCCTCCTTCCGATGCGCGCAACGGCGCAGGACACTCCCGGACACTCGCTCTTCCTTCTGACGCTGCGACGGCAGCGGCGGGGCCCCGGGCTTCTCCGCAGGCTCCGACTTGGCACTGACACTTCCCTGAGGCCTACGGGCCGCGACGGTGATCGCGTTGCGGGTCCTGGCACCCGGGGGGGTCACAAATTAAGCGGGAACTCGGCCAGCTCCGCGCTCGACAGCAGATCTGCACAGGGGGTCACAGGTCAGGTCTGGCAGCGCAGGAAACACAGAGCCAGCACCTGGTCGATCACCAGCAATCAGGCAATCAGTCGTTTCATAAAGTTACAATATTCAGCTTGGCATGAAGTTTCAGGATGTCACTTCTGCAGTTTCAGTATTCAGTCTTTGTGGCGCAGATGATACTGGCGCCCTTGGGGTTCTGTTCCTTGGGGGTATGGGATGAGTTGGCGACTAGGTCCTTCCTAGTCAGGCTGGGCAGAGGTTCCCTGGGTCCTCCTACTGCTGGGCAAGATCAGTGGGTTTCACAGGATCCCTCACTCACTTAAGAGGCAGCACCTAAGCCCTGTCACTCTCAGAGGCATAAGTCCCTGGCTAGGCCCTACCGCCTACACTCCTGTGTGGATTCTCCAGCTCTGCTTCACCCCAAGTGGCCAACTAACTACAAAAAGTTCCCTCCCTCACTTATGTATCCCTAGGTCAGGTGACCTCTAGCCAAGGCGGCAAAAGTAAAAACCACACCTCCCTTCTAGAAGGTTCCAGCACATTCCAGGAGCTTCCCCATTCTACCTATGGGACAAAAAAGGCGGGCTGGTGTTGCAACATTGTTGTGGGGTTCCAGCCAGCTCCTGGCAGCTAGGGTGCTACTATGAAAGACCACTCCGCAGTAGCAGGGGTCTGTGGCAGCCATCTTGGGAGAAGGGAGCACCTGCACCTTAACACTGGTTGGCAATGAAAAGGCGCCCGGAGACCTAAGTCCAACATCAAAAATGAGGGTGGAAAAAAATGAGGCACGATCAAAAATAGATGGGGAGACTACCCTAGGGCTGACAGGTCCAACACTCCCGAACACTTACTAGGCTTGGAGCAAAATGCAACACTACCTTGGCTTTGATTTCTTATCCTCTAGACACATTCCACTTCCCGACAATCCCTAGCTTCCCATTACAACGGAAGCACTGGCTAAGCAGACATTGGACAAGTGCCAGCTCCGCAAATGGGGCGACCTTTTCATGGTTGCTAAGCTGCATTCTGTAACTGCTCTGACGGATGGGCATAGTGTGTTTTAAATGGACAGATTTCTTTTGCATAGACTTCACAACACTGTTCGCTCCATACTTTCATCTTCCTCCGCAGAGCCGCTGGATTTCCCACCACTCACCCTGGTCATCACGACCCTGAGTAGTGCCCACTTGATTTCCTGACTTTATAATTCATCACTACTGCTTAGGCCAGTGGTGGTAGGGAAGGCCCAGGCGCCAAGGGAGAGGGATTTGGGTTGCCCACTATCAGATACGATCTGGCTCTACTGCTGTGAACAGACACATTTTGTATCCAACAATCATCAACACAAATTATTACACTTTTAAATATTTACACAGGGCACACTTACCTCATAGCCAAGATTGACCTAACCAAACTCCTTTTCTGCTCTAGATGCGCAGCTGAGCATGCCGACTTCTCACATCTAGCTTGGAATTGAGCCCCACAAACATATTGGGAAGAAACTTTTTTACTTCTATGATGAATGATTGAATTCAAACTCATCCCAACCCCACTATTGGCATTGTTGGGCTATGTTAAGCCGTTACCTGCGGGAGTTTGAAGATTTGCCACTATCACTCTATTGTTGACAAAGCAGCATGTATCTTTGCATGGGGGCAGCACCACTGTCCCGACAGCAAGGGCATGGCTTCGTGACTTACTGTACTGCGATACCACGAGCGATACCTATGATACACCTCAACCAACAACATCCAGACCTAAAAATATATGGCAACCATTGCAAGACTACTTTTTAATTTTTTCTCCGGAGGGAGTGGGGGCCCACTGCGACTATTGTTTCCCTTGGAAGGCACTATGTGACTGTAATCATACAAACATTGATCTCTTTGATCCCCTACCGATGCCCTCGTTGGATTCCAGTCACCATGGGCTCGATTCACAGAAAGTAATCTGAGACAAAATCCTAACGTTACAACTTTTGGTATTCACAAAAGGCATTTAGGAGTAGTAAAGTTAGGATTTCTAACTTTACTACTCCTAAATGTCTTTTGTGAGTACCGAAAGTCATAAAGTTAGGATTTTGTCTCAGATTACTTTTGTGGATCAGGCCCTCTGTCTTTTAAATAGGGGCACCTTACCTGCTGCATGCTTTATATTACGATTGCATATTT
Organism: Triturus cristatus; assembly: GCF_964204655.1. NCBI lineage: Eukaryota > Metazoa > Chordata > Amphibia > Caudata > Salamandridae > Triturus > Triturus cristatus. The sequence continues at coordinate 518,517,648 of NC_140582.1, read as the reverse complement.
GTTCTCCTCTCCATCCTTCCCTGTATCAATGTGCTTTCCACCTGGTGTCACATATGCTATTTTATTTCCCTTTTCTGTTGTTATCATCGATATGCCCCCCGCTGTGCACTCTGTATTTTCTTTGATATACATGCTGGTGACTACTTCGTATATTTGATAATCCTGTATTTGCTTTTTCTCCTACTCTTGTCGTTTTGTTTTTAGATGTTGTAAACTTCTATAAATAAAGTAAAAAAAAAGCGAAACAAGGCCCAAGCTGAATTAATATACTGTTGCCTATCCAGATCAGGGGCACTGAAAGTAGATTGAAAACTTTCTAAAGTGACCTGTTTCCAAGGTCTTGATCTCAAGCAATTTACCGTTTTGGATTTAGTAGCAGTATTCCCGATAGGGACCTTGAAAATATTTTTTTAAATGGTCTGTCCAGGGAAGTGGTACAGAAATATAAGCATGCAGCAACTTAGAGTTAGAAAATATGAGGTCTATGGTATGCCCAGTCGAGTGTTTGAGCCAGTCTTTATCCAATGGAGATCTAGCATTTGAAGATTGGACAACAAGGTGGATACATCTGTAGAATTCTTTCTTAGTACCAGGGGCACAACAAACGAAAGCACCTTTCCATATGCCGCAATGGAGAGTTTGAACTTTGAATATCGTTATCTCCGGCCAGTTGGCAAGTACCGGATCAATTATTTCTACTTTAAGGGTGTGGCACAAAGCAATAGCTACTCCCCCTTCTGACCTTAATTCCATGTTCAGTCTAACCAGTTTGCAGTTGTAAGGGAATGCAATAGGAATACAGGGAAGAGCCAGAGATTGGAGCCAGGTCAGCATAGGTCTAGTTTCCGGTGTGTCAGCAAGTCCCATATTTCTATTGCCTGTTTAGGGATAGACCTGGTGTGGCAGTAGAGTCTTTTTAGAGTAGCAGAACTGGGCTGCCGCACATTTAGGTGTGCCACAGATGTAAGAGACAGAGGTAGTTATATTGTTGGGCTGTAAATGTAGAAAAAAAGGCTTTCTCTATTCTTAGAAGAGAATGCTGCAGGATCAGAGGAGCAAGAGAATTACATTTAAAACAAGAGAATGGACCTTCTAAGTGACGTAGAGGCTGGGGGAGCAATGCCGACAGTGAGTCCTAAGTTCTATTGTTTCCTTGCTGTCCTAGCTTTTCCTAGATGAGAAGCTTACCTCTAGGGGCACAAATGCTAAATCCCTGATGCCTGGCAACATTCGGGCATGGATGTGCGCAGACGGGCTTGCCTTTGATAGATACAATGCTGCTGCCTTTCTAAAATCACCACCACCTTTCAATACTGGCAAAAACCAAAATATTGGCAATAGATGGATAGTGTGGATAGAGACATTTGAAGATTTCATCGATGCACTTGAAGAGACTTACAACAAAAAGATTCTCAAATACCTCAAAAACCTTGCTGGTGATGGTGTAATAGAAGTCAGAGGGAAAATGTCAAAAACTGACAAAGAAATCACATACCAAGATTAAATCACAAGTTCAACCTCATCCCTAATGTAGATTACGAAAGATACATTTTCAGTCAAGAACAGCAGAAAGTTGGTGAAACCATCGATGAATCTGTGGGGGGCCTCCACGCACTCATCAAACTCTGTTCAATGAATTTAATAATGAAGGAGCTATACGTCTTAGAGCAGGCTTCTCCAATGAGTAACTTGTGAGACACTGGTATATCTCCAGCTACCTGTGAGTAGCTCTCCTCTGTGCAGCCCAGCCTACTAGCTTAGAAGCTTTTGTTTGGATGAATTAATATATGTATACCAAAATTGAGAACATGCATTCAAGAGGAAATTGTGGGTATTTTCAAAACTCATGATTGGTGTGCGCAGAAAAATGGCAGAATCTCCAAAATATATTCAAAGCTCATATTTGAATGATACAATCTTCGGACACAGGGAACACTTCTTACTAATATAATCACATTTATACCAGGGACATTGCAGATATGGTGGTTATGTGTTAGCCATGTAGAGGCATTCATAATTGACAAAGCCTTATTTTGACATTAATGCTGGCAACTCTGCCTGGTGCACCAAGCCAATCAACTAGAAGCCTTGGATATGGTGACCACTAATGTAATCTTGTGTAACATGGTCACTACTACAACAATAATAGTATCAGTAGCTCATAGTGGTTTTTATTGAACTTAAGAAACTCTTATTACTGATAAGGTTGGAGACCCCTTTCTTAGAGTTATTGATGAATGCTTGTCAGATTCATTTAGACGACGAATGCTGAGAGAAACTCTTAGTTTGAAACAAGTGTTAATGGCAGCCACAGCTGAAGACTGTGCCGATAGACAAGCTGCTGTCATGGAGGCCAGAGGTGCCTATAATGAATCAGTCATAAGTGTGAAAAGTAAACCAAAGTCACAGTCTGAAAGACACAAGGTAATGTCGACATGTAAAAAGAAGTTGTGCTTTATATGTGGGTTTTCTTTTCCAATCAAAGGTAAATGTCCCGCCAAATGGGCAGATATGTAAAGGCTGTGGGAAGGAGAAACTTTTGTGATGGTGTCCACAGCAAAGAAAAAATCAAGTGCGTCACAGGGCAAAAACAAAATGGCCGCTGAACATTCCAGAAGCAGCGTTTGACGTGCAGCCACAAGATCAAACAGCAATATTAGTAAAGACAAATCGACACTGAACGAAGACAATTCTCATCTAAATCATCGTCAAGCAGTTCTTTTAGATCAGTATCAAATGAAAATGATAAAGATGGCTGTGCCATGTTGTAGTTTGCCTGAGAAAAGTGTGTGCATGTTGGACTTGCCGCAGGTGAAGAAAAATGTCAGTCAAAGAAAAGTCGACATGCTAAAGCACCAAAGTCATTCAAACATTCTCCAAAGATTACACTGAAAATAAATGGTTGTTCAATACCTTTAATCATCGACAGTAGTGCTTCCATAAACATTATGCCTGAGGAGAAATATAATGAATTGTCTCCAGTATTGCGACTGATGGCATTGAAAACCAAAGTGTAAACATGGGCTGCGTCACTTCCCTTAAAAAGTCAGGGTTCATTTGTAGGGACGATGAAACACAAGAAAACTAAAGTGCATGCACCCATCCATGTGCTTCAAGGAACAGTGTCAAGTGCCTGTCTGCTTAGTTTCAGTACAGCTGCTGATATGGAGCAAATTTCCGCAAACTTCAACATGAATGCTTACTATAAAATAGTAAGTCAAATCTTTTCAGTGTTTCATGGGTTAGGAAAGCTTAAGACACTGGGCCCGATTCACAGAACTAACTTAAGACAAAATCCTAAACTTACTACTTTTGCTATTCACAGAAGGCATTTAGTAGTAGTAAAGTTAGGATTTAGTCTTAAGTTTGACTTAAGTTTGCCTTAAGTTTGACTTAAGACAGACTTAAGACAGTCTTAAGACAAACTTAAGACACACTTAGGACAGACTTAAGACAGACTTAAGACAGACTTAAGACAAACTTAAGACAAACTTAGGACAGACTGAAGACAGACTTTAGACAGACTTAAGACAAAATCCTAACTTTACTACTACTAAATGCCTTCTGTGAATATCAAAAGTAGTAAGTTTAGGAATTTGTCTTAAGTTAGTTCTGTGAATCGGGCCCTAAGAAAGTAAAGCTGCATATTAATGAGGATATCCGTCCTGTTGCTCAAAGACATAGACAAATTGCTTCTCATTTACAAAATGCTGTTGAAGAAAAATTTGAATCATTACCAAAGCTCTAAAGCATGATATGATATCAGTGAGTGATCCACTGGTCCCAAACCATGGGTTTCTCCCATTGTGGTAGTGCCCAAAAAGGACAGTGAAGGAGGGGCATTTGTTTGAAGCTTGCAGAATTTGGTGGATGAAGCATTTCTAGAGCCAAAAGAGGTCAGTTATTAGTACAAAGCACTGCCATTTGGTATCATTCATTTTCAAAGAATCCGCCTTCTGCTACCCCACACCTCACATCTCACCCAAGCACTTTACCAGGGCTGAACTACTTAGCAGTCCAAAACGTTAGCCTAGAGAAACAACTGAAATGCTGCGGACATTAATCTTATTTCAACGGCAAGCTAGGCACTGGCACAAAATTGGCTTTCTATCGCCCTGCGCTGCATGGCCAATAGACAACGGCATCTCATTTGGTCTGCCAAGCTGGACCAGTGCAGGAGCATGCACGGAAGGAGGAAAACAAACCCGACCATGAGCATGAAAGCAGAAAATGATGTTCTGGGAGGGAAGTGTCCGATTCCCATCTCTGTAGATTATCAGCAAGCCACTCGCGCCCAGCCTCCTCATCTGCGATTCATTTTTATTTCGGGGAATCATACAGGCAGAGGCCGGTGAAGAAAACAAACGGCAGGCATAGTGATTTCAAGCACTCACTGCGAAGCCTGCACAGCCAGGTTCATGAATCACTCTGAACATTTACAGAATGTGGTTCCAGGCCGCAACGCAGAATAAACTAATTCATTGATTATCAAAGCCGAAAGAAAAAACTGAAAGCAGCCTGACAAGCTCGCAAGCACAAGATACAAAATACACACACCGTTAAGTAACAAGGTACAGAAAGTGGCTGCGGGGCCCATCTGAACGTTTCCGACCTTTTGGAGGTAACATGCAGTCGTGGCTCGCGCTCCAATACTCGGGGTGGGGGGGAAGGGGGAGATTAAAATAAAGCAGCATTATTAAGAAAACTAAACTTACTGGGTCCGCGCAGCCTGACTGCGAGTCCTCCTGGGCCGGGGTCCGACTCCCACGTTGGCGTCTTGGCAAGTACCACCTGCGTCTCAGCCAATCCAGACGCTGCTCCAGCAGCAGCATCAGGATTGGCTTGAGCAGTAGTGCGCATGTTCTGTTTAGGGCTTAACATTTTTTGCGACCAGCCCAAACATGCGCACTAGGCTGCTCATTAGAAGAGCAGCATGGAACAACCCTTACTCTTCTAATGAGCAGCGCCTAGTGCGCATGTTCGGGCTGGTCACAAAAAATGTTAAGCCCTAAACAGAACATGCGCACTCTTGGTGTGCGCTCGCCGACCACCTGTTATGGTGGACGTCAATCAGAAACTAAGTTGCAGCTGAACTTCTGTAGTGCTGCCCCGCTCCCTTCTGAGCCGACAGCCTCCAGGTCCGGCGGCCGCTGGGATAGATTGCAACGCTCAGTGGGGCAGCGCCCAAGCGCCCTAATGGACGCACCGCCCCTGGCCCTGGGAGAAGAAGGTCTTGCAGATCATATATCCCGAAGGCTTAACAGGAATCCCTAGTGGAGTGGAGACTGGGATGTTATAATTTCAAATGTGTCACTAAACCTAAATTTCCTGTTTGCTTTGAACTTAGCTGCTGCTAATGTGTTTAGCAGAATGATTTCAAATATAAACCAAAATATATATGTAACATCTTGTTTGGCTTGTTTGTTTGAATGTATTGTATAGTATTTAAGATAACAGGTTTCAATAGCCATCACATTTTACATGATGTTATGGTGCTAGTAAGCGTTTGTACTTCAAATAACAAACGACATATTTGTTTTTCACATAGTATATGTCAAAAAAAGGCTTTCTCTTTTCCTAGAAGTGAATGCTGCAGTTTCTTATGCTTTGTGATAATAATATTGTCATATCATTTTGCTCATTCTACCTTTTCTATCATATTTTCACCTAGTTGTCCTTTATTAATCAATCTCTATATTAATGCTCTCCTTTAAAAAGAAAAATGTGTTGAATTTTGTATTTTGTCCTTAACTTGTCATGCCATTTAATTGATGTCATTAGTCTCACAAATCAACCTTTGTTGCCCTCTATAATTTAAGGCATGTAAAATTGTATGCTGAAGAAAAGTGGCATATGTAAAAACTAAACTTTGCACTGTTCATAGGATGACTAATGCTAAACTTCTTTTTAAATTGTGTAAATGTCTGTTTTTAACCTGCTATGCCTTTTACTAGCTAATTTCATATAGATCCTCTCTACTGTGTTGAGTTGAATGGTTGATACATTTAATCTATACTTAATAAGTTATTTTTTTTTTAATTTCAGGACATCGTCTTACCTGTTTATTTGTAGTAGTGTTGTATGAAACATAAACTGTTTGTGTAATTAATGAAACCACCACAGAAAGGTCTAATCATGCTATCCAATTCCTCTTCCCTTTTAAGTCGCTACATTATATTTGATAAACAATCATTGGATGTGTAATCCACATGTTTACAAATAATAATATTTCATACAATCATGATAGGCCCAACAGCCATGGCATGTCGCCAAAATGTATGTGTGAGGAAACCTCCACCTCAGCCCAGGATCAAGCCTACACGGAGGACTCAACTCCTGAAAAACTGGATGAAGAGGAGCGGCCTGGTCCATCTCGTCTGCCTGGGCATATAGCTCCAGTGAGTCTCCCTCAGCCCACACATACACCTCCCTCCCCAGCTGCTACAACACCTCAGCAGACTGATACCACCATTGTGTGTGTGCAAAGCAATATAGTACCCCATCATGTGCCACCCAGTCCTGGTTGGTGGTGAGACAACACCGCCACCACCTCCAGTTCAGCCAGGACCCAGTGAGGCGGGCACATTGGCTCAAGGCCACAGGTTAGTGGGGGCAGGGGTCATGGGAAGTATCCTGTGGCACACCATAGTGAGGCCACTGGGGTAACTGCAACCCAGGCCACCGTCAACCAAGTCTTGGGAGTCCTCTGTCAGTCCCAAAACATTACGGGTCAGGTCCTTACTGAGCTCCAGGACATGAAGCAGTTGCAGAGGGAGCACAACGTTAAATCTGAACTCCAATTTGGGCTTCCTGACTGAGGTGCTGCAGAACATTAACACCCATATGTGCAGTGCTCTTCCTGCACCATCTTCCTCTTTCTGTGGTTCAAACTACATCTCGCCCTTCTACATCTGCCTCAACCACAGAAAAGGAGGCCCTGCCCCAACACGAAACACCTGCACCCACCTCAATCCCTGCAATTGTGGATCCACCAGCCCCCTCAGGAGTAGGGCCGGGCGGAATATGTGTAGTCGCGCTACGCAAAGCTCCGCGAAACGGTAAAAAATCTCCGCAAGCAAGCAGAGTTCCATAAAGACACGTAATTGCTTGTTCCGCCCATTCGCAATGCGTTTTTCCTGTTCGTGAACGCTGGTTGCGTGCTCGGGGGGAAATATCTCACGAACTTGCCAATGCGGTCGCCAATTGGCACGGCCATCTTCTTTCCTTGTCCCGCCCGCTTGCGATGCGTGTTTCCTGTTCTCAAACGCGGGCGCATGCGAATGACGTGTTTGCGATTGCACACTCTTGCAGGATCGTGCGGCCGGCTACCAAAATCTCGTGGCATACGCGAACGGATAGGAAAACTCGTCGGCGAACACAGGGATCCCGGTAAGTTGCTCTTGCGCGTGCGAACACGCATTTTGAAAGCGCAAACAAGGGAAAAATCCCTAACGCCGCGGATCGTGGAATTTTTGGTAATTCCGCGTTCTCCACAGAATGCGCAATTGCCCAAATTCCACGAACGGAATGGAATTTACCGACCAGGCCTACTCAGGAGCACACATGCATCATCATGTCTACCAGGAAAGGATGGCAAGACCACCACCACCACCAAGAGATGCTAAACCTAATTTCCTCCAGTGTGTGATTACCATTCCTACCTGTAGACTATTTTCTGGGCACATTGACCTTTCTGAGGCCAGCTGTATTTTGGGCATTGGAATTTAAACAATTTTAGCTCAACAGTTATGGTTTCATTCACCATGACTGACTTTTTCTTATACTGTTTGTTTTTGGCTTACATCCACTTTTACTTTATTTTCCTTTGTTTAATAAAAACAAAATAAAACAAAGTCAAAGATTTGCGTTGTAGTTATTTTCTGTGTAAATTCAATTGTTTTTCCTTCCATTATACATTTAAAAATGTGAAAAAACCAAAGGAATGTTTATTAATAAATTAATATAAATTAATTGCAAGTAGGTAATGTTTTTTAACCCCTTCAGCGCAGCGCGGATTACCGCACTGTGCTGAAGGGTTCTTGCGCGGGCGGGGCCGTGACGGAGCGGTACCGTCATGCGCACAGCGCGACCGACGCGCATGACGGAACCGCTCCGTCACAGGCATCAAAAGGGTTAATATTTTCTACCATGACAACAAAATACAAATACCAAAACCTTATCAACTAGTATTTCATTTGTTCTATCAAAATTCTAATAAACATAACAAACTATACATAACACAAATACTGAGTGTCCTTTTTACTTTTTCATATCCACACCTTGTCACCATGGAAGAAGGAGATATATATGAAAAATATCAGATTAAAGAGGGCATATTTTATTAGTTTTTGTCATCAGCTAGAGCCAGATGTTCTGATTCACAATAGGAATTACACAACAATAACACCAATAGTTTTGATTCCTGGCAGTACTCACTTGTGTGGCCACAGGATCAGTCATATACACTGTTGCAGTATATGGTGAAATGTCACAACCAACTTTAAGTGGTTTGCTATAAGAAGTTCTTTCTACAATGATGAGCCACGTCAATATATTCATACACTTAACACAAAATGTGCATTTGGCCAACATGAGGGACAATGACAATGCTTTTGGTTGACAATCAGAAGTGGTTACAGCAAATCAAGTGCCCATATTTGCTTGGTGCCAACAATCAACTCAAAACAAGTCAAATGCAATATTAACAACTTCCATTCAATCACTGTGTAAGATGTCTCAGTACAAGATATGTACACACAAAGTCCATGTGTGTCTTCCACAGGAACACCCCATGGTCCCTTTGTATTTTGAAACAGCACCCTCTAACTGCAAATGTCACACATTTGACATGTTCAAATGAAGATGACATGGTGAAGATACCTAAAACAGATTAAAACAAAAAGATGAAGAATGAAACATGATACAATTGACACATTACAAAGTCTCCTTTTTTGAGGACACATTTTCTAATACACAAACAGAAATAGACAATCAAAATTAACACAAAAGTCAATGTGTCAGAACTTTGATCAACAAAGACTTGTGTCCTCGATTTTCCTGAACTTGCCCTTCCTATGAAATTTCCGGTACATACTTTTTTTCCTCATTACATCAATTGTTGGATTAACAGTTAATGTGATCATATGTAAAGAGATACTTACACTCATGTTGCCAATGACATCCTGACGTAACTCATCTCCTTCCTCCTCACCACTATCATCTTGATTTGGCATTTCAGGATCCTCACCTGGTGACTCTCCATGGTCTCCATCCTCTGTGATGTTAGGGATGTTCTATCACAGGGCTAGGTTGTGCTGCATGCATCAGGCCATGGTGAGTTGGCACACCTTATCAGGGGAGTAGAGAAGGGCTCTACCAGTCTTGTCCATACAGCGAAATCTGGCCTTTAGGAGCCCAAAAGCCAACTCCACTGGCCTCTGTGTTCCTCCATGGACCTCATTGAAGTGGCCCTCTTCTGGCAATGTTGGATACGTCAGCGGTGCCAACAACCATGGTAGGTTAGGATAAGATGAGTCTCCTAAATGGAACAAAAAGAGAAGATCCAAGATATGTAACACCATTTCAGATGATTCACCTTGAAATTAGCCAATGTTAGAACAGATTGTACTTACCAACAAGCCAGGCCCTCTCACGTACAATTTGTGACATTTCCAAGGGTATGCTTCTGTTCTGTAGTACAAATGAATCATGGGCTGATCTGGGGAGATGAACACAGAGGCTTATGATGTACAAATCAGCTAAGCAGAAAACCTGCATATTGATTCAATGGAAGTGCTTCAGATTCTGGTAGACTTGATACCTGACATGTGGTGGCAGTTAGGCAAAATATGTGCCATCAATTGTTCCCACCACATTTAGTGGGCAACCTAAAGCTTAGAAATCACCCTTCACATTTGCCAAATCCTCATGTCATGGAAACTGGATGAAGCTGTTGATATGTTTCATCATTAACGAAAGAACTTCTTGTAGCACACCACAGAAAGCTGGTTGTGGCATTCCACCAGATGCTGCCACAGTGTATTGGAATGACCCTGTGGCCACAAAATGAAGTACTGCCATGAATTTGACAATTGTTGTAATAGATGTGGCATTTCTGTTGTGAGGCAGAAGATCTGGATCCAGATGATGACATAAATCCAGTATGGTTTGCCTATTGAATCTGACCTTGTTGATAATATTCCGTTCTTCCATGGTGACAAGTTCTGGAAAGGACAGGTACACTTGAGGTTGTTGTCTCCTCACTCTCTCAGGGTTCAAATGCCTGCATTGGAAGAAGTGTGAGCATTTCAATACATTTTATACATAAACATATTTTATTAATAACACAAATATAGTCTAGTGCTAAAAATATAAATTGTTTCACAAAACATTTAAACTGTATTTATTATTTTGGGTAATTTTTACTTCACAAATGTCATTTTGTAGCTGACAATGTTTTAAATATGAAAGATTGTGTAAAGATTACATTTCTAATGTATTTTATACATATTTCTTTTTTTATATTTTGTCAAACATAACACCGTCACCGGTTGTGTAAACAACACAATGCACATATCGAATTGAACTACAGTAATGCATTGCATACAAATTACATTTTTATAAATAAATGAGTGTCCTTCAAAGGTTAAATATGTGAACACAGTATCCCCCATTTTGAGTGGTGGTGACGCACTTAACAGTCACAAACACACTATTTGCCCTTCTAAAATGGCAGCCGCCTTATCTTGCCATCAGGATATTTGCAATCAGATGTCCATGGCATAAATTGACCTCATAGTAAGTGTTCAACTCCACGACAGACACAGCCATAGGCTAACATGTGTGCAAGCAACATACAAAGTCAATGGCTGTGCCCGTGTCCACTGGCGAACACATACGTACTTCACGGTCATGTACGCGGCAGTTCAAAAAAAGCTCTCTTGCCTCCTAACACTGCAGCCATCAAGACCTCCTCCACTTTTGCAGCTGTCAATGACCTCTGGGAGCGATGATGGCAGGTTGAAAATGTAAGAGGGCCCCTGCCTTCTCACCAGAGGAGCTGGAGTTGCTGACACAGGAGGCCCTCTCCCTGTATAGCCCGCTCTATGGGTCACCAGAGGAACAGGTACGTGCAGTGGTGCCCACGGCAAAACTCAAGTGGGGGCAGGGGTAAGGGGAACGAGGGATTAGGAAAATAGTGTTAAAAAAGTAAAACATACTTGTCCTGCTGACAGCGCTGCTGGCCTCCTCAGTGTTCCTCTTACCTCACTCCTGTTCCTGATGGTGTCCCAGCAGTCCTTGTGACACTAGCACAGTCTTCCCACTCAATCCTGGAACTGCTCTCAAAAGCATGAGAGCAGCGCTGGGATTGGTCTGAGCAGACTTGTTTGCAACTCAGACAGTGCCTGGGAGTCTGTGCTGTTTCTCGATTCCTCTGGGGAGAGGATGTGGCCTAATGGCTAGGGCGGTTGACCTCGAAGCTGGGGAACTAGGTTTGAGTCTCTGCAGGTACACTCAACATCCTGTGATTCTGGGCAAATCACTAAATCTCCCTGTGCCTAATAAAAACTATTGTGTCTGCCTGTAATGCAACTGGTGCACATGTAAATCACTCTGATACTTTTGAGTCTAGTATGCGCTACATAAACCCCCCATACCCCCAAAAAACACTGTGCAACACAGCTGGGTTGGAGAAACCTAAGTGTGCATGTCTGTTTGGCCAGCCTAAGATTGCCGGCCAAACCGGCATGCACACTTTACTGTGCACCTGCCACTCCTCCTCCCTGCCATGGCCTGGCTTCCACCCACCTAATGATTCCCTGGCTCAGTCCGGCAGGAGAAAAAAAATGATAATATTGCTTTACTATCATTTTATTTTTCACTGATTGACTCAGCGGGGCAATGCTCCTCCACCATTATGGAGGAGCCGCCCCTGGGTACATGTCTGAAATGTATATGAGAATCTGTCTATCTGTTTGTTTTCTCCATTCATACAGGCTACAATGTCCCTTTGAGCTCCTGAGGGATGTGAAGTGTCATATCTTTCGTTCCTTACTTTATAATGTTAAAAACAGCAACTTTAGCATGTGTTGTGTGTTTAAAGCCCTAGATTCTTATTGGTGTATATTTAGAGATATATCTATGTATATGTTTGAATTTCATGTGAAATGTAAAAATGTCACATCATGCAAATTCGAAAACACATTATCTTGCCTTCACAACTGTATACATGCATTTTTTCTGTACAAACCAAATGGAAATGATGTCTGCCATGTGTATCTTGCCACAAATCACTCAGCCTACATCAGGTGTCTTCAAACAATTGACTGGGAGCTACCAGTAGCTCCCAGGCCCCTTCAGAGTAGCACACAACCTTGATGTCAGTTATTAGATGGGCACAAGATCATTTTTACCTATAAACATTAATGGAAGGCTGGTTTAATTTGACATCATGATCATCAGGCTGAAGATGACAGGGCAAGTTATTTAGCCTTCAGTAGTTCACAATGTTTAGCACTGAACTGAAGTATCTCACATCACAGAAAATGTAGGTACCTCCAGGGGATAGGTGATGTCACTAGCCACGATTAACTGAGTATAGGACATGACAAGGAATGAGGGCAGTCAACTGGTCACTACAAAGGTGTGTATTCATATATTTGTTTTGCTCAGCATGTAAAAATAGGCATATTGTATGATAACTTATGATTCATGCTTGTGATAGATGTAGTAAAAATGTGTTACATCAATACAGACAATCAAAAATTCACAAAACCATTTTTTTCCTTTAATTTCTTGTATCCATACAGGTCAACCCACATTAGAAACAGGACATCTCATATATACGAATTCACTTGAAAGTAGGATCTGCGACTATATAATTGTATTTTGTGTTATGTATTTTCTCTCTTTATTGACTGTACATTGTATGTGGGTGGATTGGAAAACCCTTAATAAACTTTGTCAAAAAAAAATTAAGAAATTGAAACTGGACATCTGGAAGGCCTCGCCAGGAAGGTGCGGACCCTCGGGGTCTTCAAGCGGCGCAGCGTTCATTGCCAAAAGTGGTAGGAGGACCTATGACGCTGGACCAGAAAGTCAGGAGTAGTCCAGCTCGGGCAGTCCTTCCAATGTGGAAAGCGCATGCATAGCATCCGGACCCCCCTAATGAATTGCATTCTTGTGGTGACCTATACCCAATTTGATGCACAGTTGAGAGCCTAAGAGCAGCGGCAAGGGGAGTAAGTTTTTCTTTGAGTTTCACTTTACATGACAAATGTTTTGTTACAGCCAGGATTTTCCCCATCCACATTAAGGGTGACCCATGTCAAAAGCACAAGAAGGGTTCATGAAGGTGTAAGTTTTGTACAATGTGTATGATTGCTTTGTGTATTAACTTTTTGGAAAGGGTCCCACTTGATTACTGTTCATTACCAAATGACTCGTTCTGAGCAGACACATGGCTGCCTAAACTACACATATACATCAAGTTATTTGTTGTCATGAGGGATAGTTGTACCAAACAGGCCAATAGTCTTTGTTGTGTCAGGTGTGATGCTCCTTTACTATTGTGGATAATGTAATAGTAGACCAACTACACGTGACATTGCATACTATGCAGTTATGATACAGTGGATATTCCCAACATCACATTGTACTAATTTGAGATATTTTGGAGTCAAATGCGAATAAGTAGTTGCTCTGTACTAAAGTCGATTAGAAATATATCAATCCCTATGTATTTGTCTGTGCTATTGGAGTCATTTATCAATACATAAGGACAATTTTTCTAAATGCCTTCAACAACATAGATAAATATATATTGTGTGCTACATTGATAAGCTACTTCAGTACTGAAAGCGTATAATTTCTTGAGTTACTTGAGGTAAGTGTTACTATTATGGGGGGGCTGAGCCAAGCTGCGGACCAAGATGGCCGCTCGGCACTGAAGCTCTGATCGGTGACCCAGCGACACTCCGGCTGTCCTCGTGGAAATGGCAAGTTAAAGAACTAGCAAGTATAGGTCGAGCACTCATTTCGCGCCCTTCTGTCGCACAGCATGGTGGGGAACTTTTACCCATTAATCCGTGTATTCCTTATAAACTATATTTATCATTAGAAACCCAATATTTTTAACCACTTCTTCTTACAAGCTTAGTGAAACACTGCAGAGACAGCGTCATGACACTTTTTTAAATTTTATTTTCAAAGTTCCAAATGAAAACTGCGTGCTCGTCCAGTCTTTTCACAGCAACACGTAATCCAAACAGTGGAATGTACATTAAAATAGGCTCATCACTTCATTTCCCAATGCATTTCGAGTCTACTTTGACTCTCGTCAGGGGTCACTGCAATAGAAGAAAAAACAGCTGAACCGACTGTTCACAGCAGACTTCAACTGATACCACACTAAATATTAATCCTGTGTATTTTATTCTAACTTCACCATCCCACTGGTCCTACCCTGAACTGGTTGCTAACTGAATAACCCTCACGTGTTTATCCTCAACCCCACCCTGCTCACTAAACCACCCTAATCAATCGTGAAAAATTAATTATGCCACTCCTGTTATTTAAACTCACTCCATACAATTGTGCACTTATTCACTTATTGCTGTTCATAACAACACCTGAAGAACCCTTGCTGTGCCTCCCCTGTGCCCGTTCCCACTGAAGACACAGAAAACCCAAGAAAACTACATTATGTGTAAACATGCAAAACAATGAATAAACAAAATTGTGCGATCCCAACAATGAACGAACGTTATCGTTGCTACAAAGCTAAACAACAATAAATAAATACGAAAAATAATGAATCTTGGGTTTTCTTGGGTTTTCTTTGTCTTCAGTGGGAACGGGTACAGGGGAGGCACAGCAAGGGTTCTTCAGGTGTTGTTATGAACAGCAAAATCAGGGCAGTGGGGGAAGAACAAGGGTTTCACGTTGTTAATCAGGTTTTTGTTGGATCACGTGTGGATTGAGTTCTGTTGCATTATGGAGCAATTTTTTTAAGTGCATTGTGGGAGTTGAAGTTTTTGGGCACCGTATGGATTATTGAAGCACAGGTGAGGGGTGTTGAGTCACGAGGGTGCCAGGAGTGAGAATGATTGGTTACATGGAAGAGCAAGGTTCTCATTTAAACGGGAACGCACGGTAGCGTGAAAGCATTGACATTAATGAGAGAGGTGAATGAGGAAGTTAGATTGTTGACATCGGCTTTTTTACGGTAATTAATCTTGATGGAGGTAGGGGAAGAAGGGATGTTGTCAGGTTGGAGGTTGGGGCATGAGTCTAGAGGTGAAGCATTTTTTTGGGGGGAATCGAAGTTTTGGGTTTGTTTATGTTGTAGTAGGGTTCTTTTGAATAAGTGCACAATTGTATGGAGTGAGTTTAAATAACAGGAGTGGCATAATTAATTTTTCACGATTGATTAGAGTGGTTTAGTGAGCAGGATGGGGTTGAGGATAAACACGTGAGGGTTATTCAGTTAGCAATCAGTTCAGGGTAGGACCAGTGGGATGGTGAAGTTAGAATAAAATACACAGGATTCATATTTAGTGTGGTATCAGTTGAAGTATGCTATGAACAGTCGGTTCAGCTGTTTTTTGTTCTATTGCATTGACCCCTAACGAAGAGTCAAAGTAGACTCGAAATGCATTGGGAAATGAAGTGATGAGCCTATTTTAATGTACATTCCACTGTTTGGATTACGTGTTGCTGTGAAAAGTCTGGATGGGCATGCAGTATTCATTTGGAACTTTGAAAATAAAATTCAAAAAAGTGGCATGACGCTGTCTCTGCAGTGTTTCACTAAGCTTGTAAGAAGAAGTGGTTAAAAATATTGGGTTTCTAATGATAAATATAGTTTATAAGGAATACACGGATTAATGGGTAAAAGTTCCCCACCATGCTGTGCGACAGAAGGGCGCGAAATGAGTGCTCGACCTATACTTGCAAGTATGAGGTGTGGATTGGGACGGACCACAGGTTCTGATCGCACGCAATACAGGATGATATACGTCTGATCAATAAATTAATACAAGAGAAGGTGTGCATCCTCCATCTTTATATATAAGTTAAAGAACTAGGCATACTGGGCATGTCCTACTGAACCGCAGCAGCGACAGCGATAATGTTTTTGCCATCGAGATGGGCCCGCAGCACGCTGAGAACGGCCCTGGTGTCATAAGGGGCGGGGCCTGTCACGGCCTTCATCTCTGTTCGTCGGAGCCTCCGGACTGCGGCCAGTGTGCGCACCCTCTGATTGTGCTCAACGCTCCTGTCCACAGATGTTGAGTTGCAGTGAGTGACTCATTTGCACCCCCCATCTCACCTGAATCCCCCAACAAGCTGCCGTTGCACCGTGCCTCCCCTCTCTAGTCAGCAAACGCGGGGACCAAGCACTAATGAGCCGACGCTCCTGTAGGCCTCCAGGAGAGATAGGGTCCTCGGGTGCGCCGGGGAGACAGACATCCGGCTTTGCTCTAAGATTGCAAGGGGGGATATGCGGCGATCACTGGAAGGAAGCATCAGCGAATTGCTTGTGTGGAGTGGAGTTGAAGACCCGGGCTCTACATCGGGTGTACTCCTTGGCCCCGCCGGTGTCAAGCGCCAAATCTTCACAGAGGCAGAATGCTGCTAGTTCTCAATGCCCGCTCTCCAGAACACACTGCAGTTCACGCAGCTGCTCCAGAGGGGGGGGAAAGGGGATTTGGACAGAGAAGAGACACTCCAACTACTCCTGGACTTCCTCCCACTTCGTCAGCTTAGTCTTCAGTTCTCTACACTGACTGCTGGGATTTGGAATTTTCCTAATGCACACAAGGAAACAGATAACCTGATAACTCTTTTGCATGTGGTACTAAATACTTTATCCTTCCGCTAACAATTCCTTCCCTACCAGGTTCTTCTGGAGTCTAGCTTCTCTTCTTTTGATGTGGCTGCTTCAGCTCGCTCTCCTGGAGACTGAAGGTTCCTAATACACACAAGGAGAGAGAACCTTTGATTAACACACTCCTTCCCCTCCCCACACCAATTAATCTCCCACCTAAAGCATTCTTGTAAACTCTTGCAAATATTTGGTAGGCAGTTGTATAATTGGATATCTACTCCAAAAGTCTTTCACTTCTGCTGGTAGTGCAGTTCATCACGGAGAAAGGTTTTGAAAGTCTCAGGTTTTCAGTAGTGCGTGCAAAAAGGAACAAGGTAGGTAAAGTAGGAAGGATAAAAGAGGGTAGACGCAAGGAAGCCAGGGTATTAGATCTTCAGAACTGTCTCCTTCGCGCAGTAGCATTGGATACTGAAGCCATGCAAATAATACTGGAATTGTCTTACTTCAATATTGCTGAGTACTGAATCTCCTCAGGAATTTGGAGTCGCATTCCCTTCAGAATACTGAAGTAGATGAGCGTCCTCTCGAGCTCAAGAATGAAGAGGTAAACTCGAAGCTCTGAGGAAGTCTGATTTAGAACACTTCCTCCCCAACCTGTTGCCTGAAATCTCCAACATCTGCTGGGAAGCGTTCAAGGACTCACGCCTCCAGGCGGTAGTCGGAAAACAGCTGAGCCGATAAGTTTGTCTACCTCAGTGACAAGAAACGGGAATAATTTGCTGCCGCTTGGGAGCATGCAAGGGTTGTAGACTTCCCCTAACGGCTATGGAATGCAGCGAATTACCAGACGCCCTCTCGAATTGAGTTATTTTGCAGAGGGTTACTTGACCAAACACTCGTCTCCTCAATCAAATTGAAGTGCGCAGATTAGCGCACAATCTCGCGGCTCGAGACCTAAAGTCTCGCGAGATTTTAAGTTCTCCATTAGTCTCTATGCAGTCGGATGGAAAAGCAAGCGGCCATCTTGGAACAGGCAATACACCTAAATGTTCAACCACAGATTGCACCAGGAAGGCTTCACAACGACTCTAGAGCTCTTACTGAGTTTCTCGCGAGTCACACAGATCTGATTCCTGACAGCTGGCATGGCGTATGAGTGATGTGGCACATTGGCGCCAGATGAATGCATCTCGAACCTATAGGCGGTGGCCTGGGAGGGAGAGTGGACCGGCCTGCTGCCTTGGTGGAGGCCCCATCAGGTATTATCGGGTCATGACAGACCATTGAAGAGAGGTACGTGATCCTGGCCTAAGTTCTGCGTGCCCTGTGTACTCTTTGTCTTACCGGCTATCCCCGCGGACTCGGGTGCATGCTAGAGAGTAGGCACTAGGCCTGGGCGGTAAATTCCGTTCCGCTCATGGAATTTGCGGAATTTGGGTAATTTCGCGTTCCGCAGAAAACGCGGAATTGCCAAAAATTCTGAATTTTTTTCTTGTTCGCGCTTTCAAAATGTGTGTTTGCAAGATATTTTCCCCTGAGCACGCAAACAGCGTTCACGAACAGGAAAAAGCACCGCGAATAGGTGTAACAAGCAATTCCGCTGGAATGGGCAGGAAGGACCCCAAGCAGAGAGTCTTATCCTATCCAGCCGCCACAGACAATGTACAAAACAATAGCATTGAGATGGCAGAGAATGTACAGGGCTTAGCGGTGGCGCCTGTGGCCGCCTCCTCCCACTCTGACTTACTGGCAGAGCTGCGGCTGGATTTAAATCAATTGACTCCAGATTTGACATGTTATACAAGCACTTGGACTCTCTGGGGGCCAAAATAGACATTCATGATCGGCGGCTTGACACGGCGGAAGGTCGTATATCTGATCATGAAGGCGGCGCTGCTCAATCGACGAAGTGACTGGAACGAATGGAAAAGATCTTGAAAGATATCGCCATCAAAAACGAAGATTTGGAGGCAAGAAGTCGCCGTAACAACCTCCGTATACTTGGGGTTCCGGAGTCTACCAATACGAGCAGAATGGACACCTTAGTGCAATCGTTGCTAGTGGACATCTTCAGAAAGGAGGTCTTCCAGGGACAGGGACACAACCTTGCGCTTGGCCAGGGAGCGTGGTGCGATTACGTGGCAGGGATGTGGTGTCCTTCTTTCTGGACTTCACGGTGATGGTCCAGGAGGCCCGCCGCAAGTTCACTAGCATCAAAGCTGTGCTTCGAAATCTGGGCCTCAGATATGGCATGTTGTACCCAGCACGACTGTGGGTCGATGTCAATGGTAGATTCCGCATCTTCGACAACCCATCAGACGTTCAGGCCTTCTGAATACTACGGTTCAGATCAACAGCGGAAAGACGGTGGTCCTGACTCTTCCCCTCCTCACAGTGGATCTATTGCCCGCGTGGAACTCTTCTCTCGTGAATGACATTTGCTATATTTTGAAATCTGCTCTGTCACTAAGCTGAATAGTATTGTCCATAAGTTGTGCCTAAGTTATCATAATAATTGAGACAGCATGATTAGAGATATTTTCGCTGTTTTGTATTGCTGGCCATCTCCGGAGCACTGCTTCTCCCCTAGGTGCGTAGCACACTATTGAAGTTTCGAAGTTACATGCATCTGTCATTATCCCTGTTTTTCTGAATAGGGTGTTCCCAAGATGCCCAGGGTTCTTGGTTAACTGGGTGCTTGGCTTGCGTAAGGGTCGTGAGGTTGGGTGGGAGGTGGTGGGAGGGGAACTCCAACAAATTGTTAGATGTTAATTTTTTACCAGCTCTACTCAACTCGTATCAATGGTCAATTATTGTGATATTCATCTTCATGATTTTTCCAACACAGTATCTATGGCATCAGCTCAAACCTTAACTGACCATTTAACTTTATCGCTTCTCACTTGGAACGTTAGGGGACTCAACAACCCCAAAAAATGTAAGCACATAATACATTAATTGCAGAGACACAATGTGGACATTGCCTATCTGCAGAAGACACACTTACCGAAATCAGAGACTACGCGGTTTGCGTCTAGTTGGGGGGCACATCGTTTTTGCTCCAATTATAGCAACTATGCACGCGGCACAGCGATCCTAATCCACAAAAGACTTCCATTCTCCCTATCTCATTGCCACAGCAACCCAGAAGGACGATCCACTATTGTAGTGGGCAGACTGATGTGTCACACTGTCTCTCTTGTTTGCTTTTATGCCCTGAATGTTGATAGACCAGAGTTCTTCCAGGAGCTAGCCGCTCACACTTTACGTATGAGTTCGGGTGGTGTGTTACTGGGTGGAGATTTTAATTTACTTTTAGACCGCACAATAGACTACTCCTCGAGGGCGGCCAATTCCAAACCTAGGGCTCGCAGGGAACTGTTGGACATTTGTATGACATACCAACTTACAGATATATGGAGGGTCCACAACCTGACGAGCCCGGGTTCCACCCACTACTCAGTCCCACACAACACTTGGACCAGACTGGATTTCAGGCTGCTTGCCCCACTCCCACACACATGGTATAATTATCTTGTGGTTCTCCCACGTACTTACTCCGATCACGCACCAGCCCTATGAAATCTATGTATCCCTAGGCCTGAGGCGTGCGAGCGCCAGTGGCGATTCCCGGGTAGGATGTTACAGGATGATTTATTTGAAAACAAAATTAGGGAGGTCATAGAGGACTACTTTGCTATAAACACGGGGTCTGTGGGCACGTGGGTCTACTCTCTGGGAGGCTTTCAAGGCCTATATCAGGGGTATTGTTATTTCAAAACACGCAGGGGTCCTGAGGGACTTGAGGAAAACTATAGCCGACATAGAAAAGCGGCTCACTTCTTTAGACCTCTCAATGGCGGGCTCCCCAAATGACGCTGAAGTTGAAAGACACCACTTGGCGTTATTGTTAGAATTTTGGGATGCCATGGAAAGAGAAACACACTTCCTTAGCAAATATGCAGCTGCTCATAAATATGGCGAGGGCGAACGGCACACTAGCACAACTACTGCAACCACCACATTCCAAAGCGTACATCACAGCTCTCCAGTCCGAGTCAGGTGTCCCTCTAACGGAAACATCTGATATTAGGGTAGCATTCTTGGGTTATTACACTGACCTCTACACTTCCAAACTGACGCAACACCACCACGGAGCGAGAGGAATACTTTGAGGAAATTGCAATGGTATATATGGACAGGTACATGCAGAACTTCCTTGCTGAGCCATTCTCAAAGGATTAAATATTGTACGCGATTGACGCCTTAAATGGTACTTCTGCTCCTGGCCTAGACGGCTTCACAGGCGTTTCCTATAAACAATACAAAGATATACTTGCCCTTAAGCTCCTGGAGTTTTATCATGAATCCTTGGAGCGGAACCGCTTGCCACCCACACTGAGGGAAGCGGTGATAATATTATTACCTAAGCCCGGTAAGGACCCTTTACAGTGCAGATCGTATCATCCGCCATCGCTATTACATTTTGATTATAAAATTCTGGCGAAGACAATCTCAGTGCGATCAGCCCTATTACTGGCATGATCATTTTCCCAGTCCAGTTGGGGTTTGTTCCCCACAGATCAACCTCCCTAAATGTACCCTATTTGCAGTCCTGCACCGCATAAATCCGCAGTGCTGCTTGATGCGAGAAAAGCATTTGACTCGTTGGAATGGCCATTTATATGGACGGTTATGTGCAGGTTAGGCATGCCCTTTGGATTCATTAATTTAACTGCACTACTGTACCCGGCACCCACTGCTAGATTACACTTAAATGGTACGCTTTCTCGCTCCTTTACACTTTCCCGAGGTACGAGACAGGGTTGTCCTCTATCTCCACTACTATTTATTTTGGGAATGGATCCGCTTGTTAGACAATTCCAGGAGCGTCACATCTGCAGAGGGCTCCAATTTAACACTGGACCACTATTGATGTCACTTTACGCGGATGACGTTATATTGTATATCCGGGACCCTCAAAATAACTTGGCCCCCTTGATCAGAGAAATAATTAGATTTGGCAGCTACTCTGGCCTCGGTATAAATTGGCATAAATCAGTGATATTCCCCCTTACCTCTGGTACGGTCAGATGGGAGTGGGAGTATCCGCTTGCCTGTTGCTCTGAATCAGTTAAATATCTGGGGATCAATATACACTTACAAACTAACAAACTTCTATTGTTGAACTATTGTTGAACTATGGCACGGTGATAAGCAATTTGGAGCAGCAGGTGAAGAGATGGCTTCGCCTTCCACTTTTCATAGCGGGGAGAATAGCATTGATTAAAATGATTGTCTGCCCAAATTCTTGTACCTATTTAACAAACAACCTATACCGCACCTGAACCGTGTCTTCAAATCAATTAACACGCACCTCATTCGGCTTGCCTGGGGGGGGGGTAGGAGTTCAAGAGTTCGCTGGGAGGTCATGACCCTGCCATATCATAGGGGAGGTTTTGGGGTCCCTAACTTTCAGTTATACTATTTAATTGCGCAATGCAGTTATGCACGTTCCTGGTATCACCCAGAAGTCAGGATCCCCTACCTCAGGCCTGAAGCCGATCTGGTACTGCCGGACACCTTGAACACGGTACTGCCTCTGGGATATCCCCGTGACCCACTAGACATCCAAACAGTCTCTATCAACAGCTGGGCATGGCACAAAATGCTTAGGTTGCTGGGATCTCGGACTATGTACTCTCCAAGCTTACCGCTTCCAAATCAACGCTGGATACCGATAACAGGAGAAAAGGTAGTGTAGAGCACACCTGCTAGATTTGTGACCAAAATAGGAGACCTTTACATTGAGGGTCAAATCTTTTCAGTTTCTGACGAGGATAGATTTTTAGATGCAACATTTATGGACAAATTCGTGCTCACTCACATGCGTGCGGCCATAAAAGCTAGGATTCCTGGCTTCCCGGTTGAACTGGACATATTCTCCCCTCTGTCTCTCACCATTGAGAGCAACACGGGGAAACACCTAGTTTCTAAACTATACAGAGCAAGTGTGCAGACTATCCCAGTTCATGATACCAAAATACAGGCTGCGTGGGAGGCGGATTTGGGTCACCCCATAACAGATGAGCAGTGGGCTGCATGCTGTATGCAAACTAAGGAGGTGTCATTGACTAGCCGACACAAGCTTATCCACTTCAAATTTCTACGCCGCATTTATATCACTCCCAAGATGTCCCACAAAATAGACCCTGACAGGTCCCACTGTTGTCTTAAATGCAAGGCCCCGCATGCAGACTTTGCACACTTGGTTTGGACTTGTCCCACAATTAGTAGATTCTGGACCGATGTCTTCTATACTCTGGGGGATGTAGTTAGTTTTGTTATAGATCCTACACCAGCAATAGCTTTGTTGGGATATGTACACAACATACCAAAACTGGTCCGGAAGTTCACCGCATTGGGTTTGCTGCTGGTGAAAAGGGAGATTGCACTCAAGTTTGGGCAAAAAACGGTTCTGAGGTGCAAAGATTGGCTTCACAGTCCAACACACTGCAATATCAACTATGACTTGTATGCCACCACGTTGCCGAGTTCATCTCGCCCTCAGGATATTTGGGGTCCATTCAAACAATACACAGCTGCGCTCCAAGCACAATCTGACACGCGGCCGAATAGCGAAATAGGGCCTGCTGGCATAGGTTAACTTCTGGGACACTAAACTCGGAATTTGAACCTTAGGTACATCAATTGTGAGTTTGCAAATTTCCTGTGTTGGGGGCTGGCTGTGGTTCATACATGAGCCGGTAAGAAGGTGAATGTTTGGCTTAATGCATTGTGAAACTGTAATAATGTTGAATCTAAGGGTGAGCATGAAGGTGGAACTGCTACACAAGCGAATCGTACGACTATGTTGAAAACTGTGTAATATGGTATTTATATTGACTTTGAGCTTGTAACGATGATGTGATAAATGTGAAATTGTTAAATAAAGTTTAAAAAAACAAAGTGTTACTATTGTGAAAGGCCAAAAAAAGGAAGCAGGCTTTCAGTTTCTACAAATATTGGTACAGCATTGCAGTATTTGTTGACACACACTAATTCACATTTTATATTTAGGGGCCGATTCTGATCCTGGACTTTTATTTTACATACAAATCGGATCCGTATTTTTTTCCATACAAATCATACAAGTCCCTTCCAACCCGTGTAGTACGATTCGTACGGGAAAAATACATACAGATCGGCCCGATCCTTACAAATCGGATCGGGAAAAGCTGTACGACACGGACTTGTAAAAAAGACCATAAAATTTGTAAAAAGGCTGTACAACCCGTCAAGTACGATTCGTACCGGGTTGCCAGCATGCGATTTGAATGGAAAATGGCCTGTATACGGGGAACGACTCATACCGGGCTACGAAGCGAACCCCTATACACCTCGTACCCTGGTATGACTCGTTCTGGGGGTACGACTCGTACCGGGGTACGGGTCATATAGGGGTGTGAGGCGTGTGTATGGAGCGTACCCCAACATCGTGCATGTACGCACCGTACATACGCGATGTTGGGGTCCGCACCGTACATACGCACTTTAAGGGTACGGTGCGTACACAAGCGATTTTGGGGTACGGTGCTTGTACGGTGCGTACACGACCAGTACCCCTTCAGCATGTATATACGCACCGTACCCCACTTTCCGTGTCATCGGTGCGCACCGTACATACGCACCGTACCCCTGCATTCATGGGGTGTACGACGCGTACATGGGGGGTCCGTCTCGTACTGTTTTCAGGGCGTACAATGTTTCCCCGGCACTTTTTGGCTCCTGTAAAAAAAGAGCCGTACGGAGTGCCGTTTGTACGAATCATACTTGACGGGTTGTAAAGTGCTGCCGGGAATACAAGTGAACGTCGCGTACAGGGCAATCCGAATCGGAATCGCTTGTATATACGAGTTGTATGGTCTTTTTTACAATTTGTATGGAGAGCGTCTATTTGTACGGATCGTACTTCCTAGGTTGTAGGGGAATCCTTACAAGTACGAGTTGTACGGGGAAAATACTCCATACCATGATTTGTACAGCATTTTTCCAGGATCGGAATCGGCCCCTATATGTATGTCATTAATTCAGGATTTTGGACCTTGTACACACACAGGTGCCGATTACGATCCGGTAGAAAAATTCCCCGTGCGACTCGTATCCGGTCTTTTTACCGTATGAATCGTACAAGTGCCGTACGAACTGGCAATCACGATTCGCATGGTAAAAAGTCCATACGAACCGCATTTGGAATCATTCCCCACACGTCCTCGGGTCGGAAAATGTGTCTGACACGTCCTCGGACGATTTACCGTACAAACGTGAAAAGTCAAGTCCGACCGAGGAATCACGATCCCACCCGTGCGTCCGAACTCACAACCGTATGGTAAAAACACCGTCCGCACCGAACTCCCATTGCAACCATGGAGATATGTGCCCGCATACGCGCCAAACACTCCCCCCAGCACCCATACGTTCGAGTCGTACTCCCCGTTAATGTACACCCCCCGTATGTACACCCGTGTACGTGTCGAACCCCCACCCGTGTATGCACACCCCAGTACGTTCGAGTCCTACCCCCACCCCTGTACGTGTCGTACCACCGTCTAAGTACACCCCAGTACGTTCGAGTCGTACCCCCACCCCTGTACGTGTCGTACCACCGTCAATGTACACCCCAGTACGTACGAGTCGTACCCCCACCCCTGTACGTGTCGTACCCCCGTGTACCTACACCCCAGTACGTTCGAGTCGTACCCCCACCCCTGTACGTGTCGTACCACCGTCTAAGTACACCCCAGTACGTTCGAGTCATACCCCCACCCCTGTACTTGTCGTACCACCGTCTAAGCACACCCCAGTACGTTCGAGTCGTACCCCCACCCGTGTACGTGTCATACCCCCGTGTACCCACACCCCAGTACGTTCGAGTCGTACCCCCACCCCTGTACGTGTCGTACCCCCGTGTACCTACACCCCAGTACGTTCGAGTCGTACCCCCACCCCTGTACGTGTCGTACCCCCGTGTACCTACACCCCAGTACGTTCGAGTCGTCCCCCCACCCCTGTACGTGTCGTACCACCGTGTACCCACACCCCAGTACGTTCGAGTCCTACCCCCACCCCTGTACGTGTCATACCCCCGTGTACCTACACCCCAGTACGTTCGAGTCCTACCCCCACCCCTGTACGTGTCATACCCCCGTGTACCTACACCCCAGTACGTTCGAGTCGTACCCCCACCCCTGTACGTGTCGTACCACCGTCTAAGTACACCCCAGTACGTTCGAGTCGTACCCCCACCCCTGTACGTGTCGTACCCCCGTGTACCTACACCCCAGTACGTTCGAGTCGTACCCCCACCCCTGTACGTGTCGTACCACCGTCTAAGTACACCCCAGTATGTTCGAGTCGTACCCCCACCCCTGTACGTGTCGTACCACCGTCTAAGTACACCCCAGTACGTTCGAGTCGTACCCCCACCCCTGTACGTGTCATACCCCCGTGTACCCACACCCCAGTACGTTCGAGTCGTACCCCCACCCCTGTACGTGTCGTACCCCAGTGTACCTACACCCCAGTACGTTCGAGTCGTACCCCCACCCCTGTACGTGTCGTACCCCCGTGTACCTACACCCCAGTATGTTCGAGTCGTCCCCCCACCCCTGTACGTGTCGTACCACCGTCTAAGTACACCCCAGTACGTTCGAGTCCTACCCCCACCCCTGTACGTGTCATACCCCCATGTACCTACACCCCAGTACGTTCGAGTCCTACCCCCACCCCTGTACGTGTCATACCCCCGTGTACCTACACCCCAGTACGTTCGAGTCGTACCCCCACCCCTGTACGTGTCGTACCACCGTCTAAGTACACCCCAGTACGTTTGAGTCCTACCCCCACCCCTGTACGTGTCGTACCCCCGTGTACCTACACCCCAGTACGTTCGAGTCGTACCCCCACCCCTGTACATGTCGTACCACCGTCTAAGTACACCCCAGTACGTTCGAGTCGTACCCCCACCACAACCTCCTAAGTACGGAGCGCACCCCATGCCCCAACATCACAACCACATGTACGAGTCGTGCCAAGCCACACACAAGGACAGCACCGTACAACCAAATGGCCCATGTACACACCGTACACACGCACAAAACGCACGTACACAACCAGGACAAAACAAAACAACACAAGAATACACTATTCGAATGGCACAAAGCCACTAAACATGGCCAACAAACAATAAAAAAACACATACACTGACCTGCAACTGCCAAATACAAACAGAGGCCCTAAACACCACCACTCCTTATAACACACCCACCCAAAGTTCAAACACAGCCACACCCACCAATGGACCAATAAAAAGGGCCAACACACACAAACCATGAGCCTTTGCAACAGACTCACTGCTGCCAGACACCACAGACAATTTACAGCACCTTACTACAAGCTTCACCACACCTTACACTTGCACACCTTCACACAACCACCTTCACAAACACCCCCTCATCACATTCTCACACACACACACCTGCACAACCACACCCACAACCATCCACACACCCCCCCCACCATCCACACCCCCCCCACCATCCACACCCACACCCCTCACCATGCCCACTACCAAGAATCCAAAGTTCAGTAACCGAGAGTTGGAGGTTCTTGTCGATGAAATCCTCAGAGTCGAGCCACAGCTCTTTGGAACATTGGTCAGAAACACCAGCATGGCAGCAAAAACAGCCATGTGGCAGACCATCATCGATGCTGTGAATGCTGTTGGGGACACCAGAAGGACCAGGCAGGAATGCCAGAACAGGTGGTACGATCTGCGGAGGAGGGTCCGAGCCAAGATGCAGGAGGAACACAACCAGGCCAACGCCACTGGAGGAGGGCCCTCCCGCAGACCCGTACACTACCAGCCCTGGGAGGAGAGGGTGATGGCGATACTGCCGGTGGAGGCAGTCGAAGGATTAGAAGGACTCCGAGACCCGGGTGAGTACACAAACAACGCACCTCACATGGGGGGAACGGCATCCACAACCAAAATCACTAACAGGCACGCAACCACCTCAAGCCATCGCATGACTCAACCACACTCCATGAACACGCACATGCCACTGCTGCCACCATGCCCCATGCACCCAGCTGGACAATGTCAAGTCACAGGCCACAGAAGACACCAACACATGACACGGTAACCCGGATGGCGGGAGGCTGGGCCCCAAAAATCACATAGTGCACCTCCGAAGCAGACAACAATGCCCTCTGCCCATATGGCCTAGGTCACAGCCAGACAAACAGTGTGTCCCAACACAGGAATGACTTGCCAGCAAATGGCGGACGCCTTGCATCAACACATGGGGGTGAAGGCACTGTTTTGCACATGACAGCAGCTGATGAACAGCCAACATTGTGAAAGAGTGGCAGCACACACCACCACAGCAGCAGCGCAGAGACACACACTACACCCAATGGGTGCCTGGAGATCAGAAACAAACTCACATCAACAAGCCAAGGGCCACTCAAAGATCTGCTAACAGTGTGTGCCCAGGAAGCTGAGCTGAGGTGACAGAGGGTGACACACAGAGGGGGGAGAGGGGGACAGAGAGGGAGGGAGAGGGGGACAGAGAGGGAGGGAGACACAGGGACACGGACAGAGGGAGGAGGCTGACACACGGAGGGAGGGAAAGGGGGACAGAGAGGGAGGGAGACGGACAGAGGGAGGAGGCTGACACATGAAGGGAGGGAGAGGGGGACAGAGAGGGAGGGAGAGGGGGACAGAGAGGGAGGGAGAGGGGGACAGAGAGGGAGCGAGACACAGGGAGAGCAAATCAGCCGTGTGGCGTGTGCGAATGTCTGCTCGTCAGCAGGTAGACTGCGTGCATGTAGACAAGGGTGGCCAGTCCCAGAACCCCCCTCTTCCCCATGGCAAAACACAGGGCCATGTCACAACCTGTTCACGAGCACAACGACAGCTACCTGGATCATATAAGTGTGTGGATCCCCTCCATGTGCACATGTACAGTGCTACACGGAAGGCGCCAATGCATGGCTCGCCATACCTGCCCACTCCACTGCTGACTGCAGTCACACTTGACGCAGCAAGTAAGACCGTGCCACACATAGTTAAAGGGGCCAAAGTGGTGCCCAAGGGACACACCTATGCACAAGTGCACTGTGAGTGGAATGCAAGACAGATCCCAATTCCAAGAGGAAATGTCCCAACTTTGAAACAGATGAAACATGGATGTTGCATGGACCAAAATTAACATTGTCTCTCTCACACACAGGTCAACGTCGTGGTTCACCCCCCAACACTGGGGGGGAAGACTCACAGGACCCGGATCTGCGGGAGCCCGATCCCACCGGCAGCGACCGCTCTCACCACTCTGTGGACGACCCCGACCGACCTGGCCCCTCTGGTGTCCAACCACCTGCAGCACCTGCGTCAGGTACAACTGGGCCAACCACCACCCCCACTCCTGCCACATCCCAGGAGACACCCAGGATCCCTGCCCCAACACCACAATGCAGCCAGGCTGGCCAGGAGGGACACGGTGTCCTGGGCACCCAGGAGGAGGCAGGCGACAACGCCAATGCCACCCCTCAGGGGTCCCGGAGACCCGATGTACCCACAAGGGCAGGCCAGGTGCAAGTGGGCAGGGGTGGTGGGAGTGGAGGACGGCGGAGGCGCGAGCCTGACCAGTTGGCTGGGGAACCGGTATTTTCCCATGTCCGTAACATCCTGGACACATACCGGCAGGACACCACGGGCCTGGCCCAGGTTGTGTCCGTCCTCGAGGGGATCAAGACCCAGCAGGCCCAGCAACATGCAGAGCTACATGCCTGTCTACTGCAACACCAACGGAGGATGGAGGACGGACAGGCTGAGCTCGTGACGGCATACACGGGAATTCACGATACACTCCGTCGGATGGCCGACAACATGGCCGACCCTCCCTGTGCCAGAAGGCGGAGAACATCACCACCCACAGGGAGGGAGCAGGAGGAGGAGGAGGAAACATCCGATGGAGCATCCCAGACGTCGTCACGGCCTGCTTCTGAGGGTCCCCGCAGGAGGGCGGGTCGTCCATGGAAAAGACCGTGAGGGTCGGCGCAACATCACCATCTCCCAGGACACCTGGCCTGGCACCTGGCCCACTGGACTAACAGCATCACAGCATCAAGAGACATTCTCTGCCACATGGCCCTGCTGGTCACTGTCTGACCAATGTTGACAAAGACTGTGGCATGGACTATGAGGATTTCCAATGGCAAGGACACCAACTCCCCTACTGAACTTTGGATTCCAAACTCCCGGAAAGCCCCTCACTTTGTTCCCCCCCCCCCCCCCAATAATAAATCACATTATGAAGAGTAGATGCCTGCTGGTTGCATTATTACCTAACATGTGTCTTGTAAAGTCTAAACATGCCTGAGTCATCTTTTGTCTTCAACCATCCACACCCTGGGGCCTGAGTCTGGCACAGGACACATGGGTCACAGTGTATTAGGCAAGACAGACATGGAGCACCATACACACCCATGATGGGCCCAACCAGCTGAGGGGGTGGCCGCACAACCGTGCTGACAGACACATTGAGTACAGCAACAGACATGCGCAGAGGTCAGGGATCATGTGAAGTGTCCTGGGGGGCACCCAGGTATGTGTAGACAGGTGGCAGAACCATGTCCTGCAAGCTTCAGTCCGGTGGATGCAGAGAATGGGGGCCTGGCCAACGTTGGATGCATGGGGATGGCACATGTCACAATACCCACACAGTCATGGACATCATGCCCACTACACAGTCTCAGCCCACACACACAGCTTGCAGCTTGCTACTCGACACATTGACACATAGCCACAATCAGGGAATACCATGCCAGACATGCTGGATGCACCGTGGCAACACACCAGCATTGACTGAGAAGAGGCACCTTGGAGGCATAGGGACACCTTTATTAGTCATGTGTTCGGGAGTGCAGAGGCAACTTGAAGTACACATGAACACATCTTGTGGAGTAACATGTGGGTCCAACACTGGCACCCCCCTTCTGCAGCACAAATGCGTGTTAGCCATGGAACTGGCACACAAGCGTCGGCTAACAGCTAAACACCCACAGCTGCTCACGGAGGGCCTGCCATACACCATAGATCCGCTGATGTGGAAGTCCCACACCATGTCAAGGCAATGCTAACCGTATGTGTCCGAGGGCAGTGTCACACACATTGATGCCATCATCACAATCCACTATCCCATCACTGATGACTGTCAACCAGTCAGACCATCTATTCAGGTGTACCCAGCTGCATGTCGTGTCCCATGCTGATGCTACATGGCTGCAGAGGAACCAAACATCGACAGGGGCTGTGTGCATACATCGTGAACAACTGCCACACCCAATACACCCTTGATGCATCCCTTACCCTATGGAGACTTCAAAATGTGTCCGTGCCTGTAACGCTGAGTCAGCCCACGATGACGTGTCCATGAGGAATAGCAGTGCCACAACAATGCAACCAGCAGACGGCATGCGCAAGTACCTGGGCAAGAGAGACACACAAGAAGTCAGCCACAAAAAGCACAGCCACTTGCATGTGCATGTACTCGACACATGTTAGGATGACAACATGCTAGGTCACAATTATGACTGGGGAAATACAACCATCACTGGCACCATCACTCCAGTGACACACCCACACACACCTCTGACTCACGTGCCATACATGCAGGTGGACACACACATCACAACACATGCCACACGGGGCCAAATGCGTGCACACACAGACACTGGTACTCACTACTAAGCAAAGAAGTCGCGTATGAGCCGAGTCCGGATGTCCTCCTGCGGCTCCACATCCTCCACATCACTAGCCCCATTGCCAAGGCCTTCGTCCTCCACGGGTGGATGGTCCTCGTCATGTTGATCTAGGATGAGTGGCACAGCTTTCTCAACTGCCATGTTGTGCAGCATACAGCAGACCATGAAGATTTTGCAGACCTTCGCAGGGGCATATGGGAGGGCGCCGCCGGTCTTGTGGAGGCACCGAAAGCGGCTCTTCAGCATGCCAAACGTCCTCTCTATCACTCGCCTTGTCCGGCCATGGGCGGTGTTGTAGCGGAGCTGGGCCAGCGTGATGGGGTTGCGGAGAGGTGTGAGCAGCCATGGCATGTTGGGATAGCCAGCGTCCCCTACATGGGAAGCACATGGACATCGTTAGAACTGGTGAAGCGGTCGTGCTGGTAGGCTATGCAAAATACAGGACAGACAGACTGTACCCACCAACAACACATGCTCTTTCGTTGCGCAGCTGCATCATCATTTCAGGCATCCTGCTACACCTCATGATGTAGGCATCGTGTGCTGATCCTGGAAAACGAGCACAGACATGTGAAATCAACATGTTGGACTGACACACCACAAGGGCATTGATGGAGTGGTAGTGCTTCCGATTGCGTTACGCTACCTCCCGTGCGTGTGGTGGTACCAAATCTACATGTGTACCATCTATGGACCCAATGACATGGGGCATCCCTCCCAGGGCATAGAATCCACGCTTGACCGCAGTCAACTGTTCAGGGGTTGGGAACTTGATGAAGTCATCCAAGTGAATCAACATGGCCTCTAAGAAATCATGCAGCACACGGCAGAACATGCTCTGGGACATGCCACCAACCTGAGCTATGGTATATTGAAAGGTACCCGTGGCAAGAAAATGTAGGGCTGCCATTACCTTCAGCTGGGGTGTCAGTGCCGTAGGATACCTGTGCTGCGGTTGCAGGTGTGGTGCCAGTCTCGCAGTCAACTCCAGAATCAACCGTCGTGGGAAGCGGTAGCACCGGATCCGATCATTCTCCTGCATGTCAGCCAAGTCCGGCATTGCTCGGGGAAGAGGCGGCGCTCTGCAGTAATTTGGAAGTGACAAGGAAGAGTGAGTGCACCACAACAACAAATCATTTGTACTGAGCACATGTTAATCAGTCAATACACATATGCTACATAGGGACTCAGGTCTGTGCTACATGCCCAGGACTGGTATGGCTGCCAGGTGACACTCCTACCAAGGCCCAGCTACACACGGAGATTGAGAACCTCCCCATGCCATGCCATGGGAATAGCTGTGTCCCAGTGCAAGTGAACAGCCAGACGCAACACAGGAGTGACATACGCCCACACATCAGCATAAGTAGGATGCCGATTGCAGAGACTGGCAGTGGAACACTAGAGCCACAGGTCACATGACATTACACTAGGACAGCCCACACACCTTGCCATGAAGGTGCACATGTCATGACTCAGCACACAATCATTGTGAGGATGCAGACATGTCCTTGTCACGCTGCTCCGTGTCCCATGCATACATGTGCACCTCACATCCGATACCACATGTGGCATGGTGTGCGGAACAGTGTGCCTTGTCAATCTACACACAGACACATGTTGGTTGCTGCAACAGCTGCTGCTTTTGAGGGTGCTCCAACATCAACCTGATGGGAAGCCCCCACACATACATGACATAGTCACATTGTGCACCGTGGGTAGTGACAAGGCAGGTGTGGTAACCCCTGTACCGGGCATCAGGGGACACTTCCGTGTGTTGGTGTCCGTGCCATGCCAGTGACGCTCACCCCAAGTGTGCAGTACGACATGCACACATGTCAAAGGAGTCAAGGGCATGCCTGGCACACATTGCACCGTCACACAGTACACCTGTACACATCTCATCATACATCTGGTGCATTCTCCACTCAGGAGTAATGTGCCACATCACAGCCTGTCACACCTGTGCCCCACACATGTAGTACTGCCCAGACAATGCCTTGATGTCCATCCATGGTATGTCCGCCCTATTCCTACGTGTGTGCCGCCTATCACCACTGTGATGTGTAAAAACCGCCGTACTGCTGCTAAGAGGGCCTGTGTACGTTCCCAAATCACTATGGGAGTGCTGCCGTATGTGTACCCATCGTGATGGCGAGCGTACAGGCATTTGTACGGTCCGTACCACTACGAGTACGCATACGCGAGGACACCCATAGTGATAGGGCCGTACGCACGCATTTACGCTCACTATCACTTTGGGTGTACACGCATATGCGTACTCGTAGTGGTACGGGCCGTACACACGCATGTACGCTCACTATCACTAGGGGTGTCCTCGCGTATGCGTACACGTAGTGGTACGGGCCGTACACACGCATGTACGCTCACTATCACTAGGGGTGTCCTCGCGTATGCGTACTCGTAGTGGTACGGGCCGTACACACGCATGTACGCTCACTATCACTAGGGGTGTACTCGCGTATGCGTACTCGTAGTGGTACGGGCTGTACACACGCATGTACGCTCACTATCACTATGGGTCTCCTCGCGTATGCGTACACGTAGTGGTACGGGCCGTACACACGCATGTACGCTCACTATCACTAGGGGTGTCCTCGCATATGCGTACACGTAGTGGTACGGGCCGTACACACGCATGTACGCTCACTATCACTAGGGGTGTCCTCGCGTATGCGTACACGTAGTGGTACGGGCCGTACACACGCATGTACGCTCACTATCACTAGGGGTGTCCTCGCGTATGCGTACTCGTTGTGGTACGGGCCGTACACACGCATGTACGCTCACTATCACTACGAGTACGCATACGCGAGCAGACCCATACTGATAGTGAGCGTAGATGCGTGTGTACGGCCCGTACCACTACGAGTACGCATACGCGAGGACACCCATAATGATAGTGAACGTAGGCACGCGTGTAGGGGCCGTTGCAATGCATTTGGGGTGCCCTAGGGCCCCGACACGCACCGTACCTGTGTGTGACGCTGAAAATTACATAGGGGACAAGTATTAAGGCCTACATGCATGCTGGTTGTCATGGAGACCAAGTTCAAATTTCGAAATTGTTCTGGAAGGTGCACAGCAGATGTCAGTTGGAATACTTCTACTTTGTTGCAATGTGTTTGTGGGGCTGACATCATGCAGGAGAATGAAACCGATAGAGAACCCACAGACTGCTAGGTTTGAAGGGATTGGAGGAAACATAGGATGCAAATGTGAGTGACCAATCACTCAGTACTCCTGTGCATGAGATGGGCCAGCAAGGCAGATATAAGGCAGCCAGGTCCCATGAGGGAGCACTTGCCTGCACATCTCTGTATTCCACGACCCAGCTGCTGCTACTGATTCCCTGGAACCATGTCAAGGGCTGTGGAGAGGTCACAGCCATTCACCCTGGAGGAGAACATGGCTTTGGTGGATGTGATCCTCCCACGGTACCCCATGCTGTATGGGCGGCCAGGTTATCAGGTGAGTGCAGTGTCCACTGCCACAGACTGTGTCCCTTTTTGTGACTGTGATTTCTGCCATTGTGTCCAGGTGTGACACACATGCCATGTACTGTAGGGGGGTCCCAAGGGGGGGGAATGCCTGATGTCTCCCAGCAGTGCCCTGAGACAGGAGGGGTGGGGGCCGATCACTCCCAGCAGTGCCCTGAGACAGGAGGGGTGGGGGCCTATCACTCCCAGCAGTGCCCTGAGACAGGAGGGGTGGGGGCCTATCACTCCCAGCAGTGCCCTGAGACAGGATGGGTGGGGGCCTATCACTCCCAGCAGTGCCCTGAGACAGGAGGGGTGGGTGTGATGCACAGTGTGAGCCTGGATCATTGATTGTGTAGTTGCCCTCATTCCACCTGTTCCTTTCAATGGCACGTACTGCTTTTGGCCTTCCCCCATAGGATCATGTCCCTATGACAAAGGTGCAATGCCTTGGATGCATACTAGGCCTTGTTGTAAACAGCGAATGTGTTCTAATCTGTGTCCCTGTGACATGTGCCAGGTGTATTGATGTAGTGTCACTTGTCCATCCTCACAGGTAGACGCCTCTGCCAAGGAGCAGATATGGCTGGACGCCGTCAGCGCCGTGAGGAGTGCGGAAGGTCGGAGGCGGCGCATGTCCCAGGTGAGGAAACGCTGGCAGGATATACGGTGCTGGACGCGGAGGATCGCACGGGTCCTGCTGGGGGACTCACCTGAGAGCCACAAGAACCGCGGGCGCCGCCGTCTCTCCCACATCCAGAAACGTGTGCTGGCGGTGGTCTTTCCTGACTTGGACAGGCGTCTACAGAAGATGCAGCAGCCGGAAGGGGGTAGGTACATGTGTGTGTTTGTTGTGTTTCACCAGCATTTGTAAGTGCAATGTTCCATGGATACACTTCCAGGGTTTATGGTGCTGTGCTGATCCTATCCCCCACAGACTTGCTGTGCTCTCCTGCCTCCCTTCCCCTCCTTGCAATGTGTTCCCTGGTCTGTGTGTAGTCGCTCCATCACAAGGTCATGTAGCCTGACACCTTCTACAAGTGTACAATGCCTGCAGCATAATGTGTGGGGGTGGTGTGTAACAGGATTTGGGACCTTACCTGTGCCCTGTACAGTTCTGGACTTGTGGGTTGCATGTCAGATGACACTAATGCTGATTCCAGACATGGGAGTTAGTCTCTCAAGTGTGAGGCCTTACACTATGCATGTCCTATGTGGTGGCCTGTGACATGATGTGCATGAGTGTGCGTTACGCATAGTGCAGGGATGTTAGCGTGTGTTGCAGTCATTCCCATTCACGAGCATGGAGTTGTGTGGCCACTACTGTCCCCATGGGCATTTTTTCCTAGGTATCATGTGTGTAATCCGAATATGTTGACAATCTCTGTGTCTACAGCATAGGTTGTGCTCTGTGCCATTGTCCCCTGGCACCATGTATATTGACGTGCGATGTATTACAAGTGTCCACTGTACAGCCTGACCTGATTTTCCAAGTACATACTCACGGTGGCCAATGCCTGTGTGTCTTGTAGCAATCATCTGATGATGCCCATTTGTACATGATTCTTTGGACAGGCGCACCTTGGGTATTTGGTGTGCAACCTTGATTAGTTGCATCCCATGTGTATTTCACCCAGACTAAGAGATGTACGTGCTTCATGTGTCTCCATAGATTTGTCTCATGTAGGGGGTGGGTGGTGCGGGCATGGCCTACATGTCAAGACCTGTCATCTCCTTGCTAGGACTGGCCAGTGTGTGATGTTTGCCTGGACATACACTCAAGGTGCAGTGTGCCAGTCAGGGTGGGCATGTTATCAGTATTACCTATGCTGCATGTGCCTCTTGTTCCTGCCTATGGTCCCTGCTCATCCCTATTTGCTGCCACGCTGTGTGGTGCTGATGCAGTGCTGGATTGTCCCCAGGGCCTTGCTCCTCAGTCAAAATTCCATATCATCTCATTTGCTAGTGTGTCATGCTCTCCATAGTTATTCC
The DNA here is from genome assembly GCF_964204655.1 of Triturus cristatus. Lineage (NCBI taxonomy): Eukaryota > Metazoa > Chordata > Amphibia > Caudata > Salamandridae > Triturus > Triturus cristatus. Next base: position 518,480,496 of record NC_140582.1, on the reverse strand, counting down.
ATGGCATGGTGGGTAGAGGAACTGTGTCTTGCATGCCCTACATATGTACCTTGTTTTGTAGATGTAACTCTTCCTTTGTATCAGGCTATGCACTGTAACCTACGTAGATTTGACTCATGTGACATATGTATACAGGTGTATGATAACTTTCTGTCTCTTCACCCTGCCCACAGCATCGTCGGGGGACACGGAGGGAGACATGGACACAGACGGCGCGGAGGGACGGAGCACCAGTGCCAGCGGTGACATCGGGGCTGGCACTTCGAGTGGGACTGAGGCGGTGGAGAGTGAACCCGGGGACCTGTCGACTGGCACAACAGAGTATGAAGCCGACGGGTCCGAGGAGGATCACTCCGAGTGGGCGGTGGCTGCACCACCATCTGACAGCAGCCCTACATCTGGCACCGCCCCCTCCATTGCCATCAGCCGCCTCCCACGTGCTCGTGTCCCTTCCCAGCGTGCCCGGTCCCCACATGTCTCCTTCCTGCCAGGCACCGCACCCCCTGCCCCTGTCTCCACTGCTGCTGCCAATGCTGAGTCTGTGGACATCCAGCGGCAGTTGCAGATTGGTCAGACTGCGATCCTTAATGTCCTCCATGGCCACAGCCAGGTCCTCAACAACATGGAGGCATACTTGGAGGGCATTCATTCATCGCAGGCTGACCAACGCAACTTGCTGAGGTCCATAGACTCCACACTGACTGCAGCAGTGGGTCTCCTGCAGCGCTACGTCCCACCCCCTACCCCTGCCCCTTCCACACTTCCCACTCCCATGCCTGTCCCACATACACCCAGACGTAAGCATGCACCCACCACAACAGACACAGGCACCACACCAGCAGGGAAGGTCCGCCGCACACCTCCTGACACACACACACAGGGTCCAGTAGGCACACCCACTGGGTCGGGGGGCAAACGTGTGACACGCAGCCAGAGTGGGAGTCCGCATTCCACCCAATCCACTCCCTCCAAATCCTCTCCCCTCAGCTCTCCTGGCCACATCTCCCCCAAAGACTCCTTCATGGCCGCTCTGTCCCTGAGCCCCACAGTGACGCCAACACGCAAGCGGTCAAGAAAGTCCTCGGTCAGGGTGCTTGAGTCCCCCCCCTGTCCACATCCTCCCCCAGTGGCGCTGCGACCCATCCCTCTGACCCCCCCCCTCCTTGGGGCCTGTGGTTCCTTCAGGTGCAGGGGAGTCCCTGGAGGACCTTGCCAAGGTGTGCAGTGAGATCCTAGAATCCACTTTTGGCCCTGCCCCACCCCCTGTGGTGGAGTCCTCCATCCCTGCACCCAATTCGCCTACCCTTTGCCCTCCTGTCCCTGCGGTGCCTGTTCCTTCCCCCCCACATGATGCCCTCACCCCTGTGGAAGACGAGGACTCGTAACTGTGCAGGCAAGCTAGGGGACACGCATCCCACTGTGTCCCCCATCCAGCTCGGACTCCTGGACTGCCCTATGGCCTTTGTTATGATGGGACTTACGTCATACTAGTTTTTTGCTCATGCTGAATAAAGCTATTTATTTTTTGCCCTTGGAACACTCCTGCATTGCTGGCATTGCTGTTGGTGGGGCTGCTACATGGTTGTGGGTGTTGGTCATGTGTTGGGTGTGTGGGAAATGTAGTGGTGTGCTGCTCATAGGGGGGACCCTGGGATCAGTGTGCCTCACACGGTGTTAGCTACCTTTCTCCATTCATGTAAGCAGTTGCTGCATGTTGCAATTGTCCCAAGGTGTTTTCCTTCCTCTGTGTACCCTGACTTCTTCCCTGCAGGGTGTTCCCAATATTTAGTGCAGAGCTGTGAGTACATTAACTGGGTGTGTGACGGACTCCTTCACCTTGGCACATGCATGCTGAGCCATTCTCCAGCTGCATCATTCGTGGCATCCTTGGTAGTCATTGTACTTGTGTATGTGGACTATTGACATGACTTCATGTGTAAATGTTTTGTTTTTGGCCCTATGCATGCGTATACTTCCATCCTCGCACACATGTGGTACATGTACTGCAGGGTCTTTGTGCACCTGACTGACATTTGTGGGCATGGTATATGTGACTACTCCACCCTTTGTGTTCCATGGGCACTGCTGGGAGGACTCTGCACCCACCCCTCCTGTGTCAGGGCACTGCTGGGAGGACTCTGCACCCACCCCTCCTGTGTCAGGGCACTGCTGGGAGTGATAGGCCCCCACCCCTCCTGTCTCAGGGCACTGCTGGGAGGACTCTGCACCCACCCCTCCTGTCTCAGGGCACTGCTGGGAGGACTCTGCACCCACCCCTCCTGTCTCAGGGCACTACTGGGAGGACTCTGCACCCACCCCTCCTGTCTCAGGGCACTGCTGGGAGTGATAGGCCCCCACCCCTCCTGTCTCAGGGCACTGCTGGGAGGACTCTGCACCCACCCCTCCTGTCTCAGGGCACTGCTGGGAGTGATAGGCCCCCACCCCTCCTGTCTCAGGGCACTGCTGGGAGGACTCTGCACCCACCCCTCCTATCTCAGGGCACTGCTGGGAGGACTCTGCACCCACCCCTCCTGTCTCAGGGCACTGCTGGGAGGACTCTGCACCCACCCCTCCTGTCTCAGGGCACTGCTGGGAGTGACAGGCCCCCACCCCTCCTGTCTCAGGGCACTGCTGGGAGGACTCTGCACCCACCCCTCCTGTCTCAGGGCACTGCTGGGAGGACTCTGCACCCACCCCTCCTGTGTCAGGGCACTGCTGGGAGGACTCTGCACCCACCCCTCCTGTCTCAGGGCACTGCTGGGAGGACTCTGCACCCACCCCTCCTGTCTCAGGGCACTGCTGGGAGTGAAAGGCCCCCACCCCTCCTGTCTCAGGGCACTGCTGGGAGGACTCTGCACCCACCCCTCCTGTCTCAGGGCACTGCTGGGAGGACTCTGCACCCACCCCTCCTGTCTCAGGGCACTGCTGGGAGTGATAGGCCCCCACCCCTCCTGTCTCAGGGCACTGCTGGGAGGACTCTGCACCCACCCCTCCTGTCTCAGGGCACTGCTGGGAGGACTCTGCACCCACCCCTCCTGTCTCAGGGCACTGCTGGGAGGACTCTGCACCCACCCCTCCTGTCTCAGGGCACTGCCGGGAGGACTCTGCACCCACCTCTCCAATTTCACAATATGTACGCTCATGACATGCACAGATGTGGGTACGCTCCATGCATTCGAGGTGAGGCTACGGGTCGTACTTGCACTGTTGGGGTGGGGGTAGCTCCATGCATTTGAGGTGAGGCTACGGGTCGTACTTACACTGTTGGGGTGGGGGTACGCTCCATACGTACGCGGGTGTGGGTACGGGTCGTACTTACACTGTTGGGGTGAGTGTACGCTCCATGCATTCGAGGTGTGGGTAGGGGTCGTACTTACACTGTTGGGGTGGGGGTACGCTCCATACGTACGCGGGTGTGGGTACGGGTCGTACTTGCACTGTTGGGGTGGGGGTAGCTCCATGCATTCGAAGTGAGGGTACGGGTCGTACTTACACTGTTGGGGTGGGGGTACGCTCCATACGTACGCATGCGAGGGTACGTGTCGTACTTACACTGTTGGGGTGGGGGTACGCTCCATACGTACGCGGGTGTGGGTACAGGTCGTACTTACACTGTTGGGTTGGGGGTACGCTCCATGCATACGGGGTGGGGGTACGGTCCGTACATGTCCGTCCCCACGCTATGTGATGCTTGTGCGGCCCGTACCCAGGCCTTTGCCACGTGGGTACGAGCCGTCCCGCCATTGTTGGGGTGACGTGGGTGTGGGCGTGGTACGACTCGTACCCACGCTCTTCAGGCGTGGGTACGGGACGTACATGTCTGGTTGTGTTGCGGGTTCGCGTCGTGACGGACTTCCGTTGTGGCGGTCGCTGGCTTAGCTGGACACGCCCCCACCCCCTCGTAGTGACCAGGGCCTGGGAGTCAGGTATGTCCAGGGCATGTGTGCTGTGTGACTTTGGTGGGGGGTTTGTGGCCTCCCCTGGTCCTGCCCCCCCACCCCCCCTTTCCCCCCTCCCTTAGTTGTTCTGACCTTCTGCGGCGTCTGCGTCCGAACCTGTAGAGGAGGTCGACTGCTATGAGGGCCGGGATGACACGTAGGTTCGGGTCCATGTCTGTCCGTCGCGTACGGGTCCTCCTTGTTCGCGTCGTCCTGTGTGTCCGTCGCGTACTGGTCCTCCTTGTTCGCGTCGTCCTGTGTGTCCGTCGCGTACTGGTCCTCCTTGTTCGCGTCGTCCTGTGTGTCCGTCGCGTACTGGTGGTCCTTGTTCGCGTCGTCCTGATTTCCCGGCAGTTTTTGGCAGCCGGAAAATATTCACCGTGCGGGATGACGTCGGTGCGAATCGTAATTCCTGGTTCGTGAATGGCAGGCTGCGAGCGTCCCGACGTCAGGTCGGCACTTTCCCGGATCGCATTTGTAGGTTTATTTTGTTCGGTCGGGGTTTTTTACGATTCGTACGGAAATGGTGTTCCCGTGCGAATCGTAATTCCATGTTTGTATTTTTGTACGACCGGGTACGCGTCGGACGGAGAATATGCTCCGTCCGACGGTTCGTACCCGGTTTTTCCAGGATCGTAATCGGCACCCTAATGTCCAGAGGTATATTTGGTGTATATTCTATGGTGACCTAAGTTCACTATTCTGGAGAAAAAGGCCAACCATTCAGAGATGTTCAACAGTTCATTTGGAGAAATTATTATGGTTAAGAGACAAGATAATATTTAATGTAGGAGCTTTCATGGCGAATTACAGAACTGTGAGAAAATGGTGTCTGAAGATGTTTCCTACATAATGAGTTGATGATGTAAAGAACAAATGTTTGTGAGTCTTGTAGCAGATGCAATATGGAATCTAGGAAAATGTGTTTAGGTCAAAGTTGTTGATCAGTTCTATTCACACACCTGCAATAAAACTATTGTATACGTCTTTTCAGCATCAAACAGAGCAGGTGAAGGAGACATTGGCCACAAAGGTGGGGTAGCAGCTGGACACTATGTTTCACTTGCTGAGACCACCAACACTGAGGGACACAGTGCCACGAAGGGTGAGGGCACTGGCATGGAGGGCTCCAGCTCAACATCTTCTTTGGAGGCCTCCTGAAGCGACCAGTCCCTATTGTTGGCGGACCCTACTGCTCCTTTTACACGTGCATCCTTGTTCGCCTTCCACATTACTATCTCCACCCTCCCACTTGCTCCCCCCTAGTTGGCCAACCTAGACCCCCTAAAATGGTTGGCATCTCCTTCTCTGTAGGCACCTCATCCCCTGCCCCTATCCTCCCGGCTGCGCTGAGTGATCAGGCTATTGACCTCCTCTGAGGCATTGCTGTAGGCCAGACAGGCACTCCTGAATGCCATCCAGGGGCTTATCTGCCATAAACAACGAATGCTAGCTACCTGGAAGGCATTCATAGCAATATGTCTAGCCTACAGTGGTATTTTCAAGGTCTGGCCTCCTAACTGACAGCAACCTTCCAACCATCTCAACTTTGTGCCCCACCTCTGGCCCCTTTCCCATCCCATCTCATACCTTTGCACACACACACTCCAACATACACAAGCAGCACATACACACATAAACACAGAGACCAGAACAAACACAGGCACAACCAAACATAGAGACACCGCAGCCACCGCCACACCCAAATGCACCACCCCACCACCAAAACATATACAGACTCCGCAGCCACCACCAAACCCACATGCACAACCTCCATCCCCAGAACATCCACAAACAGCACAGCTACCACCATACCCACATGCACCACCCCCAACACCAGCACAACCACAGACACTGCATCCTCCACCACACCCATATGCACTACTGCTTGCACAACCACAGACACCGTAGCCACCACCGCACACACATGCACCCCCCCACCACCAGCACAGCCAGAGACCGCAGCTACCACCACACCCACATGCACCACAACCACATCCAGCACCTCCACAGACACTGCAAGCCACCGCCACACTCACATGCACCACAACCACACACAGTACCTCCACAGCACACCCATCCACAACACACATTAGAATTCATACCCACAAAACTCAAACACCCACATTCTTCTAAACAGACACCTGTTATGCGAGACACGCCCAAACGTGCACACCATGCACCAGACCCACAGGCTCCTGAGCCCTCAACAGAAACATGTCACTCCCTCTACCTACCAACCCCAACTCCCTGTCGAACACCCTACCAATTTTCCCACAGAAGATGTCCTTTAAGCCCTTGCCCTAACCCCTTCCAAACCCTAATCCAAACCTAGCAAACACAAATCTACACCTTCTACACCGCAACCCTCCCCTTCCACATCCCAACCCACCCCTACCAAACGCAAGAGCACCCAAACCACCCCCCTTCCCAAACCCAAGGGCATCCTTTGCAAACACAAACCCACTCCCCCATTTGTGCGATCTTTGAGGTACCTGCTCTGCCCAATAGGTGCCCCTTACTGAGAAAGTTCCCTTTGGCAATGAATTAGGAGGCAAGCTTTGTGCCACTGTACAACACTGTACAACACTGCACAATTTTGTACTTAACTGACTGCCATTTGGCTTCAATATTATTTTGAGAGTCTTATCTCATTTCGTGGATTGGTGATTTCACCAAATTAGTCCTGGCAATAATTTTCCTTAGCAATTGTTTGATTCCTGCTAATGTTTCTGAGTAAAATGTGAAGTACTAATTTTTCTTTCCCATTATGACAGATACTACAACTGATTTTTAAATGTCTGCTTTGTTAAGTGCATACACTGGTTACCATAGCATGTGATGGTCATTTGCATTTATGTGCTGGCATTCATCATAGTAAGGGTCAGATCAACTAATTGATGTTACAAAACTTTATTTACTATAGGTGTGTTTGTTTCACCTTGATTGCTGATCAGAATGAAACATTTTGTGACTATTGAAATTGAAATTGATTACAGTACATGACTTGCACTAGACAAGGGGAAATGTTACATAGATGTATATGTTGAATACTTCTAATTTATGACTGCCATTGATTTTACTGTTAATTTCTTAGGTAAAGGTTGCTCCCTCTCTAGTGCAATTCCTACAGCATGTTACATTGCAGTTATCCCTATGGTGTGTATTGCATATGTTTTTAATGTTTTTAAACATGTTTAGAAATTTCTTTAAACACACCTATATGGTGACTTTCTGATTTTAATTTGGATATCCCTTTTTGTATAAGTATCCATTTTTTTGAAGGCAGCTTGAACCAAATTTATACATACAATGTGATCATACAGGTGTGTCAACATTACAGATATATGCAGTGTACATTGATATTCTATTGCTTGTAAGAGAGATTTATAAATGCATGAGTCTTGTACAAATATTAACAGACAAGTCAATAGGTAACAGGTTAAAAGTGGAGCTTACCAACAATTGCGTCCACAGCAGTGTTGGTTTTATTTGTCATCCAGCAGCAGCGGAAGCACTTGGAAGATCAGATCCAAAGCGGAATAGGAAGTGTGGAAGTGAGAAAAGGTGAGTTTCTGCCTTATATCCCTTCCTTTCTACCAACTCAGGTGTGGAGCTTTTACCACCACAGTCACGTTGGCAGGAAGGCACATCAGGATTGCACAAGCACTGAAGTTTGTGGCAGCACCAAGCTCTCAAGATCTGGTTAAAGATGGATGGACTCTCAGTATACCCCTAAGAAATATGACACCATGTTAACACACGGTTCTCCAGATGGAAAACAAATAAAAATTGGCTTTTTTCATGTAATGGAATTGAAAAGAAGTCAATCACAGTAAACCAATCAGCCTCACAAGGAATTTGGAATAGGATCACAGATGGATTCAGTACCACAGGACAACATGGAATTACAAATGAATTAACTTTCCTCAAATCCTATACAATGCGGTATTTACTGCTCAGTTTCTGCAATCCCATTATGGGCAGATTGCACAGACTTTCTATTATCTCTTTAAGGATGCCCTGCGAGATCATGGACTCAATCACAGGTGTAATCCCAGGCATTGTTTCTGGGGTTAAGTTGTATAGAGGCTTTCTTGGAAAATTCTGCATTTGGCTTGATCTTTATGCGTACTGGCTCAACTCCTCGAATCACTCTTATCTCTTTCCCTGTGAAATCCCACACCACAGGAGAGTCAGTGTCTCTCAAGTCCCATGTCATGTCATCCACTGTTAATCCGAGAAACATGTCAACAGTGGTTTTGATTCACCAATTTGAATGGAATGTCATCATCATTAGTCTTTAGTTCTACTCCACTAGGCATACAATATACAGTACAATTCAATTTACATAAGAGATCACGTCCTAACAAACAGACTGGACTTGAATCGCAGACCACAAACTGGTGTAGATTAACTCTGGGCGCAGTGCTACGCTCCGGCCACGGAGTGTGCGTAGCTTTGCCTACTTCGCGATCCGCGAAGTAGGCGTAGGGCATGCAAGCTATGCACACCCATGGCAGAGCGAGTTGCCCGCCACCTGCCTCCCTCCCACCCGCATTTAAAATACATTAAGTATAATGTTAAACTTTAAAAAAACAATGTTTAAGTAAATTAAATAACTTACCTGAGCTGCGGCGTCCCGGGGCTCCCTCTTCCTTCTCTCGCCGAAGACTTCCTCACAAATGCGCATGCGCAGCCGCCCGCGCATGCGCATTTGTCGTGACAAATGCGCATGCGTAGGCGGCCGCGCATGCGCATTTGTGAGGAAGTCGTCAGCGAGAGAAGGAAGAGGGAGCCTCGGGAGCCGCAGCTCAGGTAAGTTATTTAATTTACTTAAACATTGTTTTTAAAAGTTTAACATTATACTTAATGTATTTTAAAAGCGGGCGGGAGGGAGGCGGGTGGCACGTAGTGGGGCTACACGGAGTGTGCGGGTGGGCGTAGATTTGCCCCCACTCCGTAATGCTCCGCGTAGTCTCACTACACCCACTACGCCCATCCTTAGTGTAGATCCTGGAAAGTTCCTATTTTTATGGGTATTTCTTCTGTTAGCGTGTTTGTCATTCTCCTATTGGCAACTCCACCAACTTAGATCGATTACCCCTAGAGGGGTAGGTTTGGGACTACTGCAGATCTCACAGTAGAGCTGGTAGCATCAGTATCAATAAAGAATGTAATGAGATGACCGTCTACATCTGCCTCCATATACGGTCCACTCTGATTCACCTCTAAGACTGCTCCAAAGGTACAGTCTTCCCTCCCCCTCAGGCACCATCATTGTGACAGATCCAGTTTGAATCTGTCCAGAGTTCCCATAAAGGGCATTTGGTGAGACACTCGATTACTCTGTGGGATTCGCAAAGGTTGGGGTACTTGCACTACCTTATTCTGACCCCACCCATTAAAGGATCTAGGTCTTGTCACTGTGTTGACATCAGGCACCTGTGCTGTTTCTTCTTCCTGTTACTTATTAGCTGGATATGCTTGACACTCGAGCTTCCAATGCCCAATTTTGTGACAATAATGACAAGCAGTCGTTTTTTTTAGCCTATTGATGTCTACCTCAGTCTTGGGTCTGTGCCCTTCCCTTTTCCCTGTCCAGCATTGGTCGTTACCTGGATTTCAACCTAAGGTTCCCCCATTTGTCTGCACCTGCTCTACTCTGTTCACATTTCTCATCTGAACCAACATTAACTTGTCCTTCATTCTCCTGTGCTTGGAATCCACCTCATCACTACAACATCTGGCATACCGTTGGATCTCATCGACAGACTTGATTTGCCAGCGGATTAAAATGCTCTTGGATCATGACACGAATCTCTAGTCTCAGTCTGAGTACAAATTTGGAAACAAACTGTCCCATATCTTTCAGATATAGAGTGTCAAACCCACTGTAATGCTTGAAGGGCTTGCAAGAGCCTTCATAGTACGCAGGTACTGATTCTTTACGCTCCCGGGTTGTTCGATCTACCTTAACCCAATCGATGTCTTGTAGAGCTATTTTAGGCTGTAAGCATGTAATTACCTGTTCAAACGTTTTCATAACCAAAGGTGAAGGACCATGAGTTATGGGATCCCTATATGGTTCAGTAGAAGGCCAATCAATAGCAATTTTACAAGCAGCCCATAAATTACTAGGAACCACAATGTCAAATAATGTGTTTAGGTAAATCCACAACACCTTTGAAATCTTTACAAAGCAATCAACTTGCTTACACTATTTGGCTTATACCCTCAGCGGAGGAAAATAATTTGTGAACGCTGCCAAGTCACCCCTGCTCCAAGGCACATGCACATACCCTCAGCTTGTCCCCTCTTGCAATGGGTAAGCCTCAACTCCTGGTATCCCTTCTCCTAGAGGTGGCGTATCTCCCATCACCTTCCTAACATTCTTTTTCTTTGACCATCTTTCCTCCCATTTGTCAAGCATGCTCCATGCTTGTATCCCTATGACCATCTCCCAAATGTGCGTTTTCAAACCTGTGACTCTCTTCTAATTCCTGATCACTGTAATTTAACCTGTGATTTTCCTGTAACATTAGTGTTTTGGACAAATCAACATAATATTTTTTGGCCAATTGTGTCACTTTCTCATGTGCTCGCCTCGCTTGACGAGTAACATCCTTTGCCACAAACAACAACTCATGTTGGGCCCTATTCACAGAACTAACTTAAGACAAAATCCTAAACTTACTACCATTTACTCATATTGATATTCACAGAAGGCACTTACTCAGTTTGGTATTCACAGAAGGCACTTACTCATTGATGAGTAAGTGCCTTCTGTGAATACCAAAATGAGTAAGTGCAATTACTCATTTTGGTATTCACAGAAGGCACTTACTTATCAATGAGTAAGTGCTTTCTGTGAATACCAAAATGAGTAAGTGCCTTCTGTGAATACCAAAATGGTAGTAAGTTTAGGATTTTGCCTTAAGTTAGTTCTGTGAATCTGGCCCATTGTTCATAGAGTTCTATCTTTTCCAAAGGCAAATTCCCACTGATTATTCCATCCACCTCTGCTTTCAATATCACTACGTCTAGCAATTTTGTTGCTACTGCTGTCTTGATTGTGCCCTGACTCGACATATTACTCAGTCCTTCTCTTTTGCTGCTCTGATTTCTCTGCTGAATCTCTGAAGATGGGGTCTGCAAGACATGCTGATTTCCAGAAGTTCCCCGAAAATGCACTCCCCTCTGGTATCCTTCCCATGGGTCCCCTAACTAGAGCTTCCCACATTATCAAATCTGAATTCGAATTTGCTAATGACACAGATCGTATGGTACTAGACCCAGCACATACTTCCGAAGGATCTGCAGTTGCTGGCAACGGGGTACTAGCTTCTACAGATACCAGAAATTAGTTGTTTCCGTTCATTGTCACATTCCCCCCCTGAGCTGACCCTTTCTCGCACCCCTGGCTGTTGTTAACTAGTGTTTTCCACTAAACTCGGGTCAAGCACAGAGACTACAGGTCCGATGGTGACCAATATCGTAAGGGCTTCCGGTAACCGCATAGCAGAGTTGACTCAACTTGACTTGACTCTATACCTCCGAATACTGGTATCCCTGTCCTTTCTGCTCCTGTTGAAATACTTCCCACTTCCCCTGCACTAGGGCCTGTCTGTGCTATTCCCAGTCTTTCCATACTTGCTGCATTTGTCAGTTCTCACCTTCCTTCTTCTGAAGGTGGACTATATGGTGGAGGACGCTCTTCTAGTAATCTGTCAAACAAGATATCATCAGTATTACTCACAGCATTTCCATCTCCTCCTCCATTCCTATTCTGAGTATCTCCCTCTTTCACCAGTAATGGGTACAATCTCTTCCCTCAATGGTGTCTATTCTCCATCTCTTTAGATGTGCATTGCATTGTGCATCCTGATATGCTTTCATTGCCTTCCTCATCATCCCCTGACATCTTTCCCTGTTCTTTGCCTGAGCTGCTCACATCCACGCATCTAATACTTCAAACTGTGTTGGTCTAGTTGGTGGCCATAATGAACACATCACTACCTCAACTGATATAACACCTCCAATTTACACAAACGATATTATGGAAATGCCAACTCTCCCTCTTTCTCAGTGATTTTGTGTCAATTTTGAAGCCAAACTATAATATGGTGCCCTACATCATGGCCATGTAATGTGCTGCGGTGTCCTCGGGCGGGGCTTTCTTACTAACTCAAGTTACCACTTCCCCATATCGCCCCCGCAGAGATCCCGTAATACCTTAAAGCATTGCATGATTAAATCAAATGTTTACCTTTAACAGACAAGATTTCCTCACTTCAACTTCCTGATGATCACCAACCAATCCCAGCGCATCGTTAAACCAACCAACCTATCGCAGAGTGGCACACCTTGAAGTCACCTTTCCCTCCTCGCAATGATTCATCCTCCTTCACAATTTTGATTTTCCCTTTCACTCACGCAATCACAAGTCCGTAATTGTCTGCCTTTCTAAAAGATCTATAGAATTCAATCACTCAAGAACATTCACGCACAGTGACCGTCGACCTGCGCTGGTCACCCGAACCAATATAGTCCACCCCTGTACACAACGTTTACCATACTATTCTAGCATGACCCACTCACACAAAGTTCCCTGTCTCAGGTGGGTTACGGAGGGAAACATCGTTTACAACGCGGGGATTACATCGCGATGCCATTACATCGCGGTTTTTACAACGCAAGTCGTTACAACGACTTGCGCTAGATGGCTCTCTAGGACAAGGAATAGTATAATTTACTACCCAACACCTTCCCTACTGTACGTAGACTGGAGTTGGAATAGTAAATTATACTACTCCTAAGTCCTATTCCTTGTCCTAGAGCGCCATCTAGCTCAAGTCGTTGTAACGACTTGCGTTGTAAAAACCGCGATGTAGTGTACCGCGATGTAAATGTATGCGTTGTAACGTCATACATCCGGTTACGGATGATGTCTCGACAACCCTTCAATCCAACGGTCAGACAATCACAACAAATCAGTGTTTTCTACACCACAAAATATATCGGGATATCTTAGGCTACTCTGGAGCCTGAAACTCAAAACAAAACTCTTGGACCAGGTCCGGCCCGAAACCACATTTACTCGACTTTCACACAAACTCCACCAGACATCATACAACACACTCCTGCAATCTAACACACGCCACATTCCTTTTGATACTCACTCCTTCGTTCACCGCTGTTCTCACCGCACCATCAATCTCCGTCGGTCTCCGGCAAAGTCCGTCATCCCCCTGCTCTTGATCATTGGCCTCTATTTTGGGGCTCTAGGGAGCTAGGTCTTTTGTAGAGTTTTCTAGATTTTCCCCTCACTTCATGAGAGAGCCATCCTACACTGCTACCAACTGAAAGAGCCAGGTTCCATGTTCTAGACTTACTCTGGAACCCCCGGCCGATGTCTCTTTTTCTCAGCATGAGAGTGAGGAAGGGAGGAAAATTGTTAGCCTATCGATCATTACCGTTCCAATGAACTATGACTCAGAAGAATCACAGACTACCAATTAAGGTTAGTTAGTTTATTACAAAGCCAAGAACAATTGGACAGACAAGCACCTCAAGATGAGGGTATAGAAATAGTTTGGAGCTAATACACACCCAAACCTACGGGTGAAATTAAGGCGGTGCAACATGCACAGAACAGCCAGTTTCAGAATCAGGATACAGAAAATGATGGCTCCCACGTCTAGATTTCCCTTCATTGGAGGTTCGTAGGTATAGAGCATTAGTCTGTCCCTACACTATCACTAACTTGACATCCCTACTTAGCATTTCTCCAAGGCAAGATTTATAAAAGTGTCAGCACGAGAAGTCTTCCTAAGAAGCCTCTTTATGTATATTTGGATCAAGTAACATAAAGTTACAGAGCTTGTTCTAAGATGCTCTCTTTCTCAAGGCAAAGCAGAAGTCCACCAGGCACTGTTCCTAACTTCAATATATGAATTTGCATGCAATATCCCAAAATACATTGCATCATCACACCATCCAAGCAAGCCACCTCCTTGTAGGTAACTTTTCAAATAAGGCAACGATGATCCCAGGCCTTGACTAGATGATAAAGGACTGTTGTACTTTCTCATCAGAGAGAGCCTGGGAATCAAGGTCGATTCCCAGGCTCTCTCCGATGAGAAAGTACAACAACCCTTTATTATCAGGATCACTGTTCAATGTATCTTCTCCAACCTAAGCCTAACTCCTAAAACGAAGACATTATTGTAACTAACAAGGATGAATTTCTCCCCCTGCAACAGAAATGTCAGAAAGAAAAAATCCAACATGCACATGAAATTCACCAACAATTCTAATGTGAGAGCTTTGAGAGGAAAAATACACTTCAGGCCTACAAAATTTGGTCAACATAAGAAATGGCAAATAGTCTTATGAAAATACACATATAAAATTAACATAATTACTAAGCACATCTAAGTTAACATATTACATGAGCTCATCAACTGTGTGAATACTCATTACCCATGTGTACACATTCTGTGTGTTAATGTGTTCGTCTTATCATGAGTAGTTGCAACGTTAATTTGTTCACATTAACATTGAAATATCCTATCACTTCACTTTTCACTTTATTGCAGTATACGTTCTAATGACCTAATGTTAAAAGAGTAAAGGATTTTATGCAGCCACGAATTACTTGTGAATATAATGCACCCCTAAAAATGGAAGAGCAAAATCTGCGCTCTTACAGGAGTTAGAGCAGAATGCAATGAAGGCGGATTTAGAATGTTGAATTTGCAGTTACCCACATAAGAATAAAGACATGTAATACTAAGCTTAGAGCGTGGCATAGTCATTTGCGGGTACCAAGGCTGGGGACGACGCAACACAAAGGATGCTATCTGACCCAATACATTGACTATGGACTCCTATAGTGATGCCAAGCAGGGTGTGGTGGACCAGATCGTGAAAGATGGTTTAGGTCTTTGTTAAAAACAATTTTTCATCTCCTTTTTCACTCAGGTGTATGTTTCTACTAAAGAAATATTATTCATGGAATATCGTTTTTCCAAAGTTTGAGACACAGTGTATTTGTAAGCCAGTATACAAGAGATCAAGCATAAATAAACAGTGTCATTAAATGTATAGCATGGTTGAACTTTTACGTTAAATGCCTAATGTTTACTTAAATGTCGGCGTTGCAGTTGCTGTGGCCAACTATAAGCGGCAATTGGGTCAAGCGGTCCAGCTCATTACAGACCTTTAATGAGGGAGTAAATAGGAAGGCATGTGCTGAGTATGGATGGAAGCATCGTTCTGCTAGAGGGCATCTTTTCAGCAAGAGATAATTTCAATAACAATATGTACACCAATTAAATTACTTGAGCAGAACTTAATGAAAATGTGACAACAAGGCAGCATCATAAAAATATATTTTTTAAACGCATATCCCATAAGGGGCAATTGGAAGTAAATGAAAAGGGGCATTCATGATAAGGGGTAAATTCTGGGACCTTTTTTACAAAAGTTTTCCCTGGAGCAGAACACATTTCTGCTCCCTCCCCCTCAAATCGGGAAAACAGAGCGCGTGTCTCATCAATCAGTGCGGAAACATGGTGCCGCTGCAAGGAAGGGAAGTCCTTTGTCACTTGAAATCACCGTGTCCCACTTTTAGACATTTAGGTTTAATAAAGGGAGTTTTTTGGTAGACCGTGTAAAAACACCACGCCTCCCTTCTGTCCATGTTTCACTGAGCACAAATTCGGATCTATTGCATTCTGAGTTCACGGTTTTTTATCACATTTGTTTGTTGTGGCAGTGGTGCTATTTCTTTTTAAAGCAAGAACGACCAATTGACTAAAGACCAGATTTAACGAGCTTCTTTAACTCAGCGCAACATAGCAAGACAACTTGCTGCGTTGTGTTAAATAGATAGGACAGAAGTGCACCTTATCTATCACGATATGGCGCATTCCTGCTCTCTACTTGCACTGGCGCACTCTGCAGCCTAGCACCAATGCAGACACCCTTGCATCATGGTTCGGGCTCCCGGTTTTATGGTATTTATTTTATTAACATTTCCGTCTGTTTTTATCTATATTTATTTTTTGAGGCCATTTTGGGCCACATATTTATTATGTGTTTTGCGTATTAATGAAGTTGTAAAACTGTACACTTCCATATTTATTTAACTGATAGACATTCACTCATACTTTTTTTTTTCTTTTAACTTTATTTGTCTGTTATAAGCAAATCAACAATAAAATCACATCAGTAGTTACATTAGTCTTTGGTGTTCAATATACATTCCGACAACAACACTTCTGTCTCCATTTTCAATATACCCTTCTAGCTCTGCGCTAATAGCACCCTTGTCCCTGCAGCCTTCTTCAGACCTGTCACACCTCTCCAATGACACTGGGGTCTCCTAACAGTTTTTTCCCCAAGGGCCATCTCTACATACATACTCTTATGCAATTGATTACGACATTAGCCGCCATCTGCACCTGTCCAGGGGAGAGCCTGATGCTACCTCCACTAACACAATGCCCGTCTGGCTAAACAGTGTTCCCGCCGCCCGAGCTAACCAACCCCTGTGGGCACAATCCCGGAGCCGGACTGAGAGGCAGTGGAAGTGGGCAGAGTCGCTATATACGCTCTGTAGGGACCCCAGATATCTTTCGGGCGTGCTACGCTGGGCAGTAGGCTAGAGTAAATCTCACTGTTTATGCTGCAAAAGGCCAAATCAGTGAGCCATGCCTGGGTCGTGGGCACCGCCCCGCTCCCCCATCGCAGCGCAATCTCTCGCTTTGCTAACAGAAAACAAATGGAAGCCAACCTCCGCGCCGACTTGGGAAAGTTGACCGTATACCCCAGCAATGCCACCTCCGGGGTAGGAATCAATGGAAGCCCAAGCATCTCACCCAGAATTTTGTGAATCTGTACCCAATACAAGTGTATGCGTGGACAGGACCAAGTCATATGGGCAAAACCAGCGTGTGGGGCGCCGCATTTCCAGCACGTGTGTGGCCTCTTTGGGTCAATAGTATGCAGCTTTGCCGGTGTCATGTAGCTTCTCCGAAAAAACATATAGTGTAACAGCTTATGGCGACTATTTAATGATATCTTTTGGGTGACCTTGCAGCAGGCTGACCATTGATCATCCGCAATAGGACGCCCCAGGTCAGCCTCCCAGTCCAAACGCAGTTTCTCGTCCCTGCAGGGAACTTGCGCTATGCACAGTTTGTACAATTTGGAAATTATATGTGCCCCTGTTTCCTTTTCAATGAGGAGAGTCAATGGCTCGAAAGATTCAGGCTCCAATGGGAATCCCCCCACCTCAGATCTTGCTGTTAAATATAGCCAGTTGAGAAGAAATTTGTCCATGAAAGTGGCGTCCTGGAAGCGTGCCTCCTCCGAGACCGAGAATATGTGCCCTCCCGGGTACAAATCACCCATCTTGGTGATTTCAAATTTAGTCAACGTGCGTTGCACGAGCCTTTCGCCGGTTACGGGAAGCCATCGTGCATTTGGCAACGGGAGAGCAGAGGAATATAACGTGGATTGCCCCATGTAGCGTAGGAGCCTGTTCCAGGCCCAGCTAGTGGTCGACACCGTTTGTATGTCAACCGGACTTCTGGGTTCGCCTCTAGATAGTACCGCTGCTAAGCAGTCAGGAAGCACAAAGTCCGCTTCCGGGCGCAAGCATGGGATCCGCGCATCAGGGTGGTACCAGGGGTATGCATGCGCGCACTGTGCGATCAGGTAATACAGATAAAAATCTGGTATTCCAAGTCCGCCTCTATCGTACGGGAGAGTGAGTATCTTCCACCGGACCCGGGGTTGCTTGCCTCCCCAGACCAATCTTACCAAATGGGATCGTAACGTGGCAAAAAAGCTTAGAGTGAGAGGTATGGGGATATTATTAAACAGATATAAAAATTTTGGGAGCACTATCATCTTTATAATAGCGATTCTACCTGCCATGGATAAAGGAAGCCGTATCCATTTATCCACCTGTGACTCGAGCTTCGTTATTGCGCAGCCATAATTAAGGCGCAGCATCTGATCTTGGCTCAGGTGTATGTGGACGCCCAAATACCTTACAGAGTCTGCACACCATTCCAGCAGAAACTCACATTGCCAAGGGGAGGTGCAGCTGGTCAACGGAAAATTATTGACTTATGCCAATTGATACTCAGCCCAGAGTGTCGCCCAAAGCAAAGTATTTCCCGTATAAGCGGTGCAAGATTCAGATGTGGCTCCCTAACATAAAGTATAGTATCATCGGCATATAATGAGACCAATAGGGGACCAGTCCTGAATTGCAGCCCTCTGTGGAGATGCCGCTCTTGAAAATGCTGAATGAAGGGGTCCATGGTGAGAATGAACAAAAGCGGGGAAAGCGGACAACCCTGACGGGTGCCCCGAGTAATAGCAAACGGGCGCGACAACGTGCCATTGATACGAAGTCTCGCCGTGGGCCGACTGTATAATAGCTTCGTGGTGGCTATGAAGCCGGGTGGCATACCCATCCGCATACCCGCGCCGCACGGCCCCTAGCTGTGTGAGCCCCCTCGTGTGCCCTGCTGCTGCTCGCTGACTCGTTTTGTCCTCTGCCTGCCTCGCACTGTCCCCAGCTGTGTTCTAGTTCCTTTCTGTTATCTCTGCATTTTGTAATTGTTTTTGTGCATAACTGTTGTGATTTTAGGTGATTGTTGTGTCTGCCCCGCTCTCCGGTTTCAGCCGTCGTCCTCGCGGCCAAGCCCCTTTTTCGTGTCCTCCCCGCTCCCGCCTCCCAGCTGCTCCTCCCTCCCACTTGTCCATAAATGGCGACCGTGCGGCACAGGTGAGTGTGACCTGTTCTCAGGACACCCCCGCGCCACACGGCCCCCAGCTGTGTGAGCCCCCTCGTGTGCCCTGCTGCTGCTCGCAGACTTGTTTTGCCCTCTGCCTGCCTCGCACTGTCCCCCAGCTGTGTTCTAGTTCCTTTCTGTTATCTCTGCATTTTGTAATTGTTTTTGTGCATAACTGTTGTGATTTTAGGTGATTGTTGTGTCTGCCCTGCTCTCCGGTTTCCGCCATCGTCCTCGCGGCCACGCCCCTTTTTCGTGTCCTCCCCGCTCCCGCCTCCCAGCTGCTCCTCCCTCCCACTTGTCCATAAATGGCGACCGCGCGGCGCAGGTGAGTGTGACCTGTTCTCAGGACACCCCCGCGCCGCACAGCCCCCAGCTGTGTGAGCCCCCTCGTGTGCCCTGCTGCTGCTTGCAGACTCGTTTTGCCCTCTGCCTGCCTCGCACTGTCCCCCAGCTGTGTTCTAGTTCCTTTCTGTTATCTCTGCATTTTGTAATTGTTTTTGTGCATAACTGTTGTGATTTTAGGTGATTGTGTGTCTGCCCCGCTCTCCGGTTTCCGCCGTCGTCCTCGCGGCCACGCCCCTTTTTCGTGTCCTCCCCACTCCCGCCTCCCAGCTGCTCCTCCCTCCCACTTAGCCATAAATGGCGGCCGCGCAGACGCGTGCCAAAGGCAAGCCCGTCTGCGCCCGTCCGCGCCTGGACCGCGCCCAGTGCCGGAACCCCTGGCCCCCGCCGATGCAAGACTACCCGACGGACCTACGACGCCGCCACTCTCTACGCACTCAATGCCGGCCAGAACCCTGGCTGCTACCGAGCCACCCCGAGACGCACCCACGGACCCTTCGCCTGCCAAGCCTGCCGATTCACCTGCTACCGGACCTGCACCACCAAGTCGAGCACCAGCAGCAACCACCTGAAGTGCATCCTGCTCAACACCTGCTCCGTCCACAGGCACGCCGTGGAACTCTGGGACCTACTCGACGCGACAGCACCTGACGTCGTCTTCCTCACCGGAACCTGGATGAACGCCTCCTCAGCGCCCGACATCGCCACAGCCATCCCGGACGGATACAAGATCAACCGGAAGGACCGCATCAACCAGACGGTAGGAGGCATCGCCATCATACACAAGAACACCATCCGCATCCTGACTAACTCCGACGAAACCTTCACCACCGCCGAACACCTGCACTTTCAGATACACACTGACCCGAAGACCACCCTCCGAGGCACCCTCATCTACAGACCCCCGGGACCACGCACACAATTCAGCGAAGACATCGCAGACTTCATCAGCCCGTACGCCCTCCCCTCCGCTGACTACATCCTCCTAGGGGACCTCAACTTCTACCTGGAGAACAACAACGACAGGAACACCACCGCCCTGCTGGACAACCTCGCCAACCTCGGACTCAAGCAACTGGTGAACACCCCACCCACTACGCCGGCCACACGCTTGACCCCGTCTTCTCATCCAGCAAGCACATCTCCTTCAGCCATGCCACCGGACTCCACTGGACCGACCACAGCTGCGTCCACTTCAGCTTCAGAAGAACTACGACCCACCACCACCCGCAACAGGCCCCCCGCCGGAGCTGGAGCAAGATCACCGCCGAGCAGCTCACCGCCTCCCTCAGCCAGAACACTCCCGCCAGCACAACGGACCGCAACGAAGCAGCCAGCAACCTCACCAAGTGGCTGACCGCCTGCGCCGATGACCTCGCACCACTAAAGAACCCTCCCAGCAGACCCGGCAGCAAGAAAACCCCCTGGTTCACCAACGAACTCAAGGAATCCAAGAAAAACTGCTGCACCCTCGAGAAAGCCTGGCGGCATGACCAGACCACAGACAACAGGACCGCCCTCAAGCACGCCACCAGAAAACATCATCAGCTGATCCGTGCCACCAAGAAGTCAGCACTCAAAGAACGACTTGACAAGAACGCCCACGACAGCAAGGAACTCTTCAGCATCGTCAAAGAGTTCTCCAACCCCAGCGCCGGATTCAACGACATCACTCCCTCGCAAGACCTCTGCAACTCACTCGCCTCGTTCTTCCACCGCAAGATCGCCGACATACACAACAGCTTCGACGCACAGACAACGCACCCTACCACCGAACCAATGCCCGCCACCACCACCCTCTGCAACCGGACCCCGATCAGCACCGAAGACACGATGAACTCCATCCACTCCGGATCTCCAACCGACTCCTGCCCACACCACGTCTTCAACAAAGCCGACGCCATCATCGCACCCCATCTCCGGGACATCATCAACTCCTCCTTCCACACCGCCACCTTCCCGGAGAGCTGGAAACACGCCGACCTGACCGCCCTCCTGAAGAAACCAACGGCAGACCCCACCGACCTCAAGAACTACCGTCCCATCTCGCTCCTTCCTTTTCCGGCCAAAGTCATCGAGAAGACCGTCAACAGACAGCTTGCCGCCTTCCTCGAGACAAACGGCTCCCTCGACCCCTTGCAGTCCGGGTTTCGGGCCAACCACAGCACCGAGACTGCCCTAATCGCAGCCACCGACGACATCAGAACCCTGATCAACAACGGGGAAACAGCGGCCCTCATCCTCCTGGACCTCTCTGCGGCGTTCGACACTGTCTGCCACCGCACCCTAGTGAAGCGCCTCAGCAACATTGGAATCCAAGAGAAAGCACTGGAATGGATCATCTCGTTCCTCGCCGGAAGAATGCAGAGAGTCCGCCTCCCCCCCTTCAGATCCGAGGACACCGAAGTCATCTGCGGCGTACCACAAGGATCTTCACTCAGTCCAACCCTCTTCAACGTCTACATGAGCCCCCTCGCAGCCATCGCACGCCAACACAACCTCAACATCATCTCCTACGCCGACGACACCCAGCTGATCCTCTCCCTCACCAACGACCCCACCACCGCCAGAGCCAACCTACACAAAGGGATGAAAGACGTCGCCGACTGGATGAGGAACAGCCGCCTCAAACTGAACTCGGACAAGACGGAGGTCCTCATCCTGGGATCATCACCCTCCGCCTGGGACGACTCCTGGTGGCCCCCGGCCCTGGGCACCGCTCCCAAACCAACAGACCACGCACGCAACCTGGGCTTCATCCTGGACTCCTCCCTCTCGATGACCAGACAAGTCAACGCCGTCACATCTTCGTGCTTCAACAACCTGCGCATGCTCCGCAAGATCTTCCGATGGATCCCCACCAAAACCAGGAAGACCGTCACCCAAGCACTCGTCACCAGCCGACTGGACTACGGGAACACCCTCTACGCCGGAACCACAGCCAAACTTAAAAAAAGACTCCAACGCATCCAGAACGCCTCGGCATGACTCATCCTGGACATCCCCCGACACAGCCACATCACCGGACACCTGAGAGACCTGCACTGGCTCCCCGTCAGCAAGAGAATCACGTTCAGACTCCTCACCCACGCACACAAGGCTCTCCGCGACCTGGGCCCCAAGTACCTCAACGACCGCATGACCTTCTACACGCCCACCCGCCAGCTACGATCGACCAGCCACGCCCTCGCCACCGTTCCACGCATCCGCAGAGCCACCGCCGGAGGAAGATCCTTCTCCTACCTGGCAGCCAAGACTTGGAACTCCCTCCCCACCCACCTTCGGCGAACCCAAGACCATCTCTCCTTCAGGAAGCAGCTCAAGACCTGGCTGTTCGAGCACTGACATTTCCCCTTCCCCCAGCGCCTTGAGACCCTCCCGGGTGAGTAGCGCGCTTTACAAATGCCGTGATTGATTGATTGATTGATTGACAAGAAGAAGGGCCATTCGAGCGTGTCGAATGCTTTTTCTGTGTCAAGCAGTATTGCCGCCGCTGGGGTAGCGGGGTTTATCCTGTGTAGCACCGAGAACAAAGTCCGCAAATTGAATGAGGTCGAGCGGTGGGGGACGAAGCCCGATTGAGCCGGCGAAATGATAAACTCCATCAATTGTGAGAGTCTGTTGGCCACGATTTTGGCGAGAATCTTGTAGTCAATGTTTAATAGCGAAAGGGGCCGTATGACCCACAAAGCGCTGGGTCCTTATTAGGCTTTGGAAGAAGAATAATGATCGCTTCGCTCAGGGTGGGCAGAAGGGTCTCCCGCTCCAAGGCCTCAGCATACACCTCAATAAGTTTTGGTGCTAACAGATCCGAAAAGGCCTTGTAGAACTCACCAGTCAGGCCATCGAGGCCCGGAGCTGGGGAGCCCCGAAGTATTTAATTGCACCTCGTACCTCGGTCACCGTTATGGGCTCCGCCATAAACTCCTGCATGCCCTTTTCTAACAATGCTAGCGCAATTTCAGATAAGTAGTCCTCTCAAGCAGTAGTGTCACTGCTGTGTCTAGTCTTGTATAATGCCGAGAAGTGGGCCAGAAATTCATCCCTGATCTCTGAGGGTGTCGAGCGAAGCGATCCGTCCTGGCCACGTATTTCAGTTACGTATGCCTTGCTGTACGGCGACCTCAGAGCCTGAGCTAAGGTGCGGCCCGGGCAATCGCCCTCCCCATATCTACGGGCAGTTTGGTATTTGCCCAAATAAAGGATCTCTCTATCCGCTGCCTCCCTGTAATCAGAGAGGAGGCTCAACCTCCTGGCAAGAACAGAGCCAGGAGGAGCGTGCAGCGCCTCTGCCTCTAACGACTCTAGTTTAGCCTCCAACTGTGCGAGTGTGGTGCGCAACGCCTTGAGGACCCCCGTATGTTTGGCTATACAAACACCCCGAATGTAGGCCTTAAACCCCTCCCACAGCACGGCCCAGGAGTCCACCGAGCCGGTTGTTAATCGCAAAATATTCCTCAATCGCCTCATTGACCTCATGGCAGAATAGGTCGTCTAATAGCGCGCGCCCAGGGAAGCGCCATTGTCTCTCAAAACCCTCGGGGCGTGGTACATGCAGACAAAGCAACACAGGCGAGTGGTCAGAGTACGTCCTGGGTAGTGTCCTCAATGTACGGTACCAGGGGGACACACCTGGAGAGAGCAGCCAGTAGTCGATCCTAGTCCAGGTATTATGTTGGCCAGAAAAGTGTGTGTAGCAAGTGGAGGAGGGGTTACGCCTGCGCCAAATGTCAAGGAGGGAGAAATGTTCACACAGCTCACGGAGTGCGCGCCGTGCTCTAGGCTTAGTGTCCGCCGCACCCGAGGTACTGTTCAAGCCCACATCCAGTAAAAGATTGAAATCCCCACCAATCAGGAGCAAAGCAGGTTCTAGTTTAGAAAGTTGAGCGGTTAGCGCGTGGAAGTACTCCGGGGAGTCAGTGTTGGGGCCATAGACACACACCAAGATGACACCGTGGCCCATCATCACCCCCCTCACTATAATATAGCGCCCCTCTCTATCCCCAATGACCTGCTGGCAATGAAATGGGACTCTTTTATGGATTAATACTGCTGTGCCTCTAGCGTAATTGCTAAAGTTGGCGAAGTACCTGTGTGCCCCCCAGCTCGCCGCAAACCGTGGTGTGTCTGTAGTATGTAAGTGTGTCTCCTGGATAAAGGCCACGTCCACATTATGCCGATCCAAATAGTGAACAACCTGCCTGCATTTACGCTTATTATTAAGGCCCCTGACATTCCAGAATAACAGTGACAAGTCCAAGGGGCCATCATTCAATCCTATCCGAGCCATCCGGGAATATAGCAAAAATAGTCGAAAACAGGTGTCATAACTACGCCCATAGTCCACCAAATATGACCCACCAAATAAATGCTTCTGTGATCAAAACTACCTTCCACATACCCCCTCCCCCCACCCAGCCTTGCCACCAAAAAAGTGAGACCAACCCCAACCTGCAAACAAAAAAATCTGTACCATACATTTATGCCATCAACAAACATAATGCACAGTAGGAATGTTAGAACCAGCATCTGATTCCCGAGGTTTCCACCAGAGGGGGTGTCAACGCCCCGACAGCAACCCAGCAGTGCATAGTGTCCTCTACCAAGTGACCTGAGTCCCCATCATGTAGACAATGCAATAAATAAAGCTCAAACAGTGCACCACCTCATCCCACCCCGGAGCCAGAAAACAAGTCCAGGCTAGCCACAGATCCACTGCACGGGGGAGAAGGGACACCCCCCGCCCCGCGGTGGGCTCTTGTTAGGTTTGTATGTACGACAAAAGTCCTGAACATCTGTAGGATTGTCAAAGAACCGCACCCGGCCCTCAATCTCAACCCGCAACCGTGCCGGGTATAGCATGCCATACTTAAGGCCGAGATTGCGGAGCGCCGCCTTAACCCCTGTGAACTTACACCGGGCTTCCTGTACCATCGCTGTAAAGTCAGGGTACAATGTAATTTTTGAGCCTTGCCAGGTGACATCTCCCCGCTCCCTGGCCAGCCGTAGGGCAGTGTCTCGGTCTCGAAAGTTCATGATGCGGGCTATCAGAGGGTGTGGAGGGAGTCCCGGATTAGGACGCAGCCCAAGGGAGCGGTGCGCCCTCTCCACCACAAAGCCTGGCGTGAAAGAGTCTCTTCCAAAAATGTCAACAAGCAGCTTTTCCACAAATACATCCAGACGACCCTTAGCTGTGGACTCCGGCACCCCAAGAATGCGTACATTATTGCGACGACTGCGTGCTTCAAGGTCCTCGCTTTTAATGGCCACATCTTTTTAGTATGCGCTCCATTCTGTCCAGCCGCTTAGTTGCCTGCGCCGCACCATCCTCGACGTCGGAGATCCTGGCTTCTGCCACATCCAGGCGTCGATCATGGGCCTGAATTTTGGCCCCCATTGATTCCAATGTCTTGTCCAGGGAGTCAAAGCGACTATCTATGGATCTGAACCCAGCCCTCTTCTCCTGCAGCCAGTCCGCCGGCGGGGCCGGGGCCGCCGCACCACCAGCCGCGCTCTCAGCCTGTTCCGCCATGGCCGGGGCACTCTCCGGCGGCTGATCCGCAAGCTTCTCGAATGGAAGTGTTTTTTGTTTCGGATCCCTGCGACCCATGCCTCCGGAAAGCGACTGGATTCCGTCCAGCCCACTGAGGTTTCTCTAGGGCGTCGCAGGCAAGGCTAGCGTAGGACCCGCGAGGTGACCCCAGCCACAAGACAATGCCCGGATCCCAAGAGCGCCGTCACATCCCACACCGCTCCACGCGTTTCTCCCCCGCCGCAGAGTCGAAGGCCAGCGCCACAGCGACGTAGAGACCGGTCCACTCCACAGACCCGCACACAGCCCCGGACCGATGATCACCAGAACATCTCCCCCGCACTGCACAGCATAGTTCACTGGATGGAGCAAACGGGGAGCTGATGACAAGCCATGGCTAGCAGAGTCACCGAGGCAACAGATCCCCACATGGCAGGCCTCAAGGGCAAAGCAGGCAGGCCCATTAGACCCCTCTGGCCAGCACACACGACCACCGCAAAGTGGGGGCCACGCAGGGGGCAAGAACGACCCCAGCGCAGGGCATCTAACCGGCCCGCCCCAGCCCGCCCAACCCGCTGCGAGCAGCAAGAGACCAGGGAGCAGCGCGGCGGGACCGCTAAGCGGTGCCGATCTCGTCCAGTCACACGACCAGCGCCGCTCGTGTAGCGGCGGGGGGGAGAGCGGAGCCAGCCGAGCCCGCGCCCAGGCACCCACGGGGTACCTGTGTCCACTCCAGAAGCCGCCACTACCGCGTCGCCTTCGTCTCGCCGCTCCAGGCCGCCATCTTGTCCTCTCCGCTTCGCGGGTGTAGCCGCACCCGGGGCTCCAACGGACGCCTCCGTGGACACACAGCTCCCAAAGTAGGCTCACGGGGTCTTGGGACGAAGCGGCATCGCCTGCTGTTCGCTTCTGACTTCAGAAGGTAGGGGACATTGTTCTTTCTGCTGGGCTGTTGGCGGAGCTTCAACACCGTGCAGCCATCGTAGCCCGCGGCTTGGCCACGCCCCGACATGCACTCATACTTTGATGTCTGTCCTGTTTTAGCTATTTAAACTGCCAAATATTTAAGGAAATTTCATCCTGTTTTTTAATTTCCCATGCTGTCTATCTGCTCAGCTGTTGGGCTATAACTCATGAAAGACAGCACGGAGAGTCACTTAAAAGCAGCACAATTTTCTGTATTTATCCTCTTTAAAAAATAAATGCAGACAGAAAACACATTGTTTTCTACCTGAATTTATCTGGAAAAATCCATAAAAACAGAATACAGGGAGCCTTAATCATGGTGCAGGGTTGCCAGCATTTCAGTCAGGATTGTTTTTGTGCAGGAATGATCACCTTCCTGCACAAAACAAGTCGAGGATTTATCATCTTTCCAAGTGTTCTGCAGAATGCTCATATGAAAATAGGACATAACGAGGAGAAATAAAGATATTTCTCCTCGTTGTTTCTCTGTCGGAAAGGCGTACCATTTTCACATATTATTTGGTTTACCAGTCATGGTAAATCTAGGACTGCACCAAAATCCATGGGTGGATGCTTGGGAACACCTCCCCTCACCCACGCTCCAACCATTGAACACCTTCCCAGGGCAGTAAGGCAGCAACGTCTTCCTTGGGTTACTACAGACTTATCAAGCAACGCGGGTCACACAAGTTGGTGTTGCATTGCTTCGTAAATCAGACTTAAGGACTGTGTTGTCCTTGCTCTTAGCTGTTGTGTATGTCGGCGATCTTGCTGTGGAAGAACGAGGCCTGTTCCGCCATGGCCGGGGCACTCTCCGGCGGCTGATCCGCAAGCTTCTCGAATGGAAGTGTTTTTTGTTTCGGATCCCTGCGACCCATGCCTCCGGAAAGCGACTGGATTCCGTCCAGCCCACTGAGGTTTCTCTAGGGCATTGCAGGCAAAGCTAGCGTAGGACCCGCGAGGTGACCCCAGCCACAAGACAATGCCCGGATCCCAAGAGCGCCGTCACATCCCACGCCGCTCCACGCATTTCTCCCCCGCCGCAGAGTCGAAGGCCAGCGCACAGCAACGTAGAGACCGGTCCACTCCACAGACCCGCACACGGCCCCGGACCGATGATCACCAGAACATCTCCCCCGCACTGCACAGCATAGTTAACTGGATGGAGCAAACGGCGAGCTGATGACAAGCCATGGCTAGCAGAGTCACCGAGGCAACAGATCCCCACACGGCAGGCCTCAAGGGCAAAGCAGGCAGGCCCATTAGACCCCTCTGGCCAGCACACACGACCACCGCAAAGTGGGGGCCACGCAGGGGGCAAGAACGACCCCGGCGCAGGGCATCTAACCGGCCCGCCCCAGCCCGCCCAACCCGCTGCGAGCAGCAAGAGACCAGGGAGCAGCGCGGCGGGACCGCTAAGCGGTGCCGATCTCGTCCAGTCACACGACCAGCGCCGCTCGTGTAGCGGCGGGGGGGAGAGCGGAGCCAGCCGAGCCCGCGCCCAGGCACCCACGGGGTACCTGTGTCCACTCCAGAAGCCGCCACTACCGCGTCGCCTTCGTCTCGCCGCTCCAGGCCGCCATCTTGTCCTCTCCGCTTCGCGGGTGTAGCCGCACCCGGGGCTCCAACGGACGCCTCCGTGGACACACAGCTCCCAAAGTAGGCTCACGGGGTCTTGGGACGAAGCGGCATCGCCTGCTGTTCGCTTCTGACTTCAGAAGGTAGGGGACATTGTTCTTTCTGCTGGGCTGTTGGCGGAGCTTCAACACCGTGCAGCCATCGTAGCCCGCGGCTTGGCCACGCCCCGACATGCACTCATACTTTGATGTCTGTCCTGTTTTAGCTATTTAAACTGCCAAATATTTAAGGAAATTTCATCCTGTTTTTTAATTTCCCATGCTGTCTATCTGCTCAGCTGTTGGGCTATAACTCGTGAAAGACAGCACGGAGAGTCACTTAAAAGCAGCACAATTTTCTGTATTTATCCTCTTTAAAAAATAAATGCAGACAGAAAACACATTGTTTTCTACCTGAATTTATCTGTAAAAATCCATAAAAACAGAATACAGGGAGCCTTAATCATGGTGCAGGGTTGCCAGCATTTCAGTCAGGATTGTTTTTGTGCAGGAATGATCACCTTCCTGCACAAAAGAAGTCGAGGATTTATCATCTTTCCAAGTGTTCTGCAGAATGCTCATATGAAAATAGGACATAACGAGGAGAAATAAAGATATTTCTCCTCGTTGTTTCTCTGTCGGAAAGGCGTACCATTTTCACATATTATTTGGTTTACCAGTCATGGTAAATCTAGGACTGCACCAAAATCCATGGGTGGATGCTTGGGAACACCTCCCCTCACCCACGCTCCAACCATTGAACACCTTCCCAGGGCAGTAAGGCAGCAACGTCTTCCTTGGGTTACTACAGACTTATCAAGCAACGCGGGTCACACAAGTTGGTGTTGCATTGCTTCATAAATCAGACTTAAGGACTGTGTTGTCCTTGCTCTTAGCTGTTGTGTATGTCGGCGATCTTGCGGTGGAAGAACGAGGCCTGTTCCGCCATGGCCGGGGCACTCTCCGGCGGCTGATCCGCAAGCTTCTCGAATGGAAGTGTTTTTTGTTTCGGATCCCTGCGACCCATGCCTCCGGAAAGCGACTGGATTCCGTCCCGCCCACTGAGGTTTCTCTAGGGCGTTGCAGGCAAAGCTAGCGTAGGACCCGCGAGGTGACCCCAGCCACAAGACAATGCCCGGATCCCAAGAGCGCCGTCACATCCCACGCCGCTCCACGCATTTCTCCCCCGCCGCAGAGTCGAAGGCCAGCGCACAGCAACATAGAGACCGGTCCACTCCACAGACCCGCACACGGCCCCGGACCGATGATCACCAGAACATCTCCCCCGCACTGCACAGCATAGTTAACTGGATGGAGCAAACGGCGAGCTGATGACAAGCCATGGCTAGCAGAGTCACCGAGGCAACAGATCCCCACATGGCAGGCCTCAAGGGCAAAGCAGGCAGGCCCATTAGACCCCTCTGGCCAGCACACACGACCACCGCAAAGTGGGGGCCACGCAGGGGGCAAGAACGACCCCGGCGCAGGGCATCTAACCGGCCCGCCCCAGCCCGCCCAACCCGCTGCGAGCAGCAAGAGACCAGGGAGCAGCGCGGCGGGACCGCTAAGCGGTGCCGATCTCGTCCAGTCACACGACCAGCGCCGCTCGTGTAGCGGCGGGGGGGAGAGCGGAGCCAGCCGAGCCCACGCCCAGGCACCCACGGGGTACCTGTGTCCACTCCAGAAGCCGCCACTACTGCGTCGCCTTCGTCTCGCCGCTCCAGGCCGCCATCTTGTCCTCTCCGCTTCGCGGGTGTAGCCGCACCCGGGGCTCCAACGGACGCCTCCGTGGACACACAGCTCCCAAAGTAGGCTCACGGGGTCTTGGGACGAAGCGGCATCGCCTGCTGTTCGCTTCTGACTTCAGAAGGTAGGGGACATTGTTCTTTCTGCTGGGCTGTTGGCGGAGCTTCAACACCGTGCAGCCATCGTAGCCCGCGGCTTGGCCACGCCCCGACATGCACTCATACTTTGATGTCTGTCCTGTTTTAGCTATTTAAACTGCCAAATATTTAAGGAAATTTCATCCTGTTTTTTATTTTCCCATGCTGTCTATCTGCTCAGCTGTTGGGCTATAACTCATGAAAGACAGCACGGAGAGTCACTTAAAAGCAGCACAATTTTCTGTATTTATCCTCTTTAAAAAATAAATGCAGACAGAAAACACATTGTTTTCTACCTGAATTTATCTGTAAAAATCCATAAAAACAGAATACAGGGAGCCTTAATCATGGTGCAGGGTTGCCAGCATTTCAGTCAGGATTGTTTTTGTGCAGGAATGATCACCTTCCTGCACAAAACAAGTCGAGGATTTATCATCTTTCCAAGTGTTCTGCAGAATGCTCATATGAAAATAGGACATAACGAGGAGAAATAAAGATATTTCTCCTCGTTGTTTCTCTGTCGGAAAGGCGTACCATTTTCACATATTATTTGGTTTACCAGTCATGGTAAATCTAGGACTGCACCAAAATCCATGGGTGGATGCTTGGGAACACCTCCCCTCACCCACGCTCCAACCATTGAACACCTTCCCAGGGCAGTAAGGCAGCAACGTCTTCCTTGGGTTACTACAGACTTATCAAGCAACGCGGGTCACACAAGTTGGTGTTGCATTGCTTCGTAAATCAGACTTAAGGACTGTGTTGTCCTTGCTCTTAGCTGTTGTGTATGTCGGCGATCTTGCGGTGGAAGAACGAGGCCTGTTCCGCCATGGCCGGGGCACTCTCCGGCGGCTGATCCGCAAGCTTCTCGAATGGAAGTGTTTTTTGTTTCGGATCCCTGCGACCCATGCCTCCGGAAAGCGACTGGATTCCGTCCAGCCCACTGAGGTTTCTCTAGGGCGTTGCAGGCAAAGCTAGCGTAGGACCCGCGAGGTGACCCCAGCCACAAGACAATGCCCGGATCCCAAGAGCGCCGTCACATCCCACGCCGCTCCACGCATTTCTCCCCCGCCGCAGAGTCGAAGGCCAGCGCACAGCAACGTAGAGACCGGTCCACTCCACAGACCCGCACACGGCCCCGGACCGATGATCACCAGAACATCTCCCCCGCACTGCACAGCATAGTTAACTGGATGGAGCAAACGGCGAGCTGATGACAAGCCATGGCTAGCAGAGTCACCGAGGCAACAGATCCCCACACGGCAGGCCTCAAGGGCAAAGCAGGCAGGCCCATTAGACCCCTCTGGCCAGCACACACGACCACCGCAAAGTGGGGGCCACGCAGGGGGCAAGAACGACCCCGGCGCAGGGCATCTAACCGGCCCGCTCCAGCCCGCCCAACCCGCTGCGAGCAGCAAGAGACCAGGGAGCAGCGCGGTGGGACCGCTAAGCGGTGCCGATCTCGTCCAGTCACATGACCAGCGCCGCTCGTGTAGCGGCAGGGGGGAGAGCGGAGCCAGCCGAGCCCGCGCCCAGGCACCCACGGGGTACCTGTGTCCGCTCCAGAAGCCGCCGCTACCGCGTCCCCTTCGTCTCGCCGCTCCAGGCCGCCATCTTGTCCTCTCTGCTTCGTGGGTGTAGCCGCACCCGGGGCTCCAACGGACGCCTCCGTGGACACACAGCTCCCAAAGTAGGCTCACGGGGTCTTGGGACGAAGCGGCATCGCCTGCTGTTCGCTTCTGACTTCAGAATGTAGGGGACATTGTTCTTTCTGCTGGGCTGTCGGCGGAGCTTCAACACCGTGCAGCCATCGTAGCCCGCGGTTTGGCCACGCCCCGACATGCACTCATACTTTGATGTCTGTCCTGTTTTAGCTATTTAAACTGCCAAATATTTAAGGAAATTTCATCCTGTTTTTTAATTTCCCATGCTGTCTATCTGCTCAGCTGTTGGGCTATAACTCATGAAAGACAGCACGGAGAGTCACTTAAAAGCAGCACAATTTTCTGTATTTATCCTCTTTAAAAAATAAATGCAGACAGAAAACACATTGTTTTCTACCTGAATTTATCTGTAAAAATCCATAACAACAGAATACAGGGAGCCTTAATCATGGTGCAGGGTTGCCAGCATTTCAGTCAGGATTGTTTTTGTGCAGGAATGATTACCTTCCTGCACAAAACAAGGCGAGGATTTATCATCTTTCCAAGTGTTCTGCAGAATGCACATATGAAAATAGGACATAACGAGGAGAAATAAAGATATTTCTCCTCGTTGTTTCTCTGTCGGAAAGGCGTACCATTTTCACATATTATTTGGTTTACCAGTCATGGTAAATCTAGGACTGCACCAAAATCCATGGGTGGATGCTTGGGAACACCTCCCCTCACCCACGCTCCAACCATTGAACAGCTTCCCAGGGCAGTAAGGCAGCAACGTCTTCCTTGGGTTACTACAGACTTATCAAGCAACGCGGGTCACACAAGTTGGTGTTGCATTGCTTCGTAAATCAGACTTAAGGATTGTGTTGTCCTTGCTCTTAGTTTTGAAGAAACATAGCTGGTTCCATCTATGCAATACTGCATGTCTTCTCAGACCTGCTATCATGGGACTGCTGCAGTTTCGATATGTAAGGAGCCATTCATGCACAGCTTTGAATTCCTATAGTAATAACCACACTCCCTGAAGTAGGGAGTTTCATAGTTCAACAGATTATGTAATGCATGTGATAGCTGATGCTACGCATAGCAAATGCCCTGTTACTGCCAAAACTGTTTCTTTCTATGGCGCATGGCACCTGTTTGGGAAATAATCAACAATCTCGTTGCACATTTCCAGAAGCTGGATGTAAAGACTGCAACTTACTATTAATGATATGTTATTTTTTACCTACTATCTATTTTTAACCTTCATCTACAGCATACATCTTCAATTTAGGCACGACCTCCCTCCTACCTGTGCCGGAGGGGAGACTGATTTTATCTCAGTGCATCTCCAAGCACTGCCCAAGATGAGTATTATGCCTAGAACTGTGCTGTGATTTTAGTGAAGCAACCAGGCAGTGCCCTGCCAGAGAAGCCCCACTACCCATTTCTGATAAAGGATCACACTGTGATTACTTTTATTCTTTATAGAGATCAGGTGGCCAATAATATGTTGGCAATCATGTATTTGATTGCATTTTATAAGGCACAACTGAATATAACTGTAATGTTTACATTGTTAAATATGTTGAGAGCTATCAATATTATAGAATAATTGCAAAAACATTTGTTTGTCATCCTGGGGAACTCTGATTTGTTTTAGTTTTTTTTTACACGAGAAGGGATAGGCATTAAAAAGATTTCAGATCACTGATCTACAACTACATTATTGTTTACCTATGTTTCTCAAATTCAGATGTGATTGATTTTTTGTTTGCAAAAAAATTGAATCATATTCTGAAAGTCTTTGCGGACTATTAACAAAGGTAAATTTACATGTGTAGATTTACTCACGTGTAAATTTACTCTTGCCTCTAGTATTAACTTTATACTTTTCTGCTATTCACCATTTCCAAATAGATGGTTAATTCTAGGTTTAAACTTACTTGTCTCCAATCCCTGAAACCAGGGACATAGAGACATCTTAAATGAGTGTAAATTTACTACTAGTACCTTTTCCCACATACACAGAGAGCTCTGCCACAGATGTGAATATCTCCCAGTGAAGAAGAATATGGAAAATTAACAAAGTTATTCAATATGAAAAACTATTCAACATATTTTCATAAAAATGTTAAAGGGAAATAACTTTAAATATCTATTTGAAACCTAGAATAAGTCAAATAAAATGTTACAGGACATTAACAGAAATGTGCAATAAATAATTAAAACTATAAATATATTTCCTAAAATACATATTATAATACAATTAATTAGTTTATAAATAACATTGTTAAGCTTTTAAAAAATCAAACCTTGCTTTACTTAACATTATATCCTATTGGATTTTATTTGAAATCCCTGCCTCCATGTTTTTTGATGGGAGTGTATCACAGTACCTGTGAGTGGCCATGTTTGGTGCTGGGCTTACTCCAAGGCTGAGCAGGTGTACATTTACTACTGTTTTCCAACCGTTCAGACAATGTTAGCTTTAGAAGTGTAGTTTAAGGCACAGGACCAGTGGAACAATGTCCTGCCTGCCTCGCTCACCTACATCTGATGGAAGTGGGCTCTCCTGGACCAATGTTGTAGTACTCTTCTCATGAGGACTATTTTCTCACATGCGTAATGCATATGTGTACACTTAACACTTGCGCAATCAAAATATTC
Organism: Triturus cristatus; assembly: GCF_964204655.1. Lineage (NCBI taxonomy): Eukaryota > Metazoa > Chordata > Amphibia > Caudata > Salamandridae > Triturus > Triturus cristatus. The sequence continues at coordinate 518,446,084 of NC_140582.1, read as the reverse complement.
ACACCTGCATCGACACATATGAAAAAATATTCCCTGCCATCAGAAACTAAGCCGCTGACCTACTAGAGACATTGTAATACGGCGGGTGGGAGAACGCAACCACTGTTTTCTTCTTAGAAGCGCCGTGGTATGGCGGTTAAGCCTGGGCGGTGAACTCCGCTCCGTTAGAGGAGTTAGCAGAATTTTTTGCACTCCGCACTCAGCTTGTCGAGCGCAAGCGAGGAAAATCCAACGCTAGACCACTTCCCTACGAGATTTCTCAACATGGGCGAATGTGGATGGTCGCTACCGCTCACGTTGAAAAACCTTAATTTCACGTTGAGGAAGCTGCCGCTCGAGTAGAACTTCTACTCGAGGGGCAGAAAGATGCAGCACCGTCTTGCACTGTGCGAGATGCTGTTCACACTGAATTTAGAGAGGGGGACAAACACATGGCACTAAAAATCATGTGCAAGCAGCGCGAGGTAACCTACTCCGCCACTCTTGGAACTCCACGTAGCTTGGTGGAGTTTTATTGTTAACTCCGCAAACTCCAACCAGTCTCAATGGTGGTAAGATCACCGAACTCGTAATCAGGCACAAAGTGTTTTGCCCTGAATCACAAGATGTCGAGCTGACGCCGAGACTAGAACCTGATTCCCTAGTTCCAGCAGCTCTGGCCATCAGGGGCGTAGCTTCAGGAGGAGTGTTTGGAGTGATACATCCCGCTAAAATTTTTATTTTCTGATCAATATTTGGGTACAAGTGCTTTCAGTCAGGTATAGTGAGGTGACTTTCGGATTTCACCAGAGATTTCTACATATACACAGAAGAAATGAACACACACGCTCTCCCACATTCTGTTTTGAAAGTGTTAAAAAATGTTGGTTATTTTTCACAAAATCTTGTGTTTTCTCTTTCTAAGTAACCCTACTAATCTGCATTCCCCTCCCATTCTAACGCCCCTTAAGGTCCTCTCATGCACTCGCCTTGTTGTTTAATGTATTTTAACATTAGATGCCAGCATAATTGTTGGAAATTCTGAAGTTCACACCCCCCCACTCCCAATTTTGCTGACCTAGGTATGTCCCTGCTGGCCATTACACCACATCCTCTTCCATGGACTACTATGGCAATACGTATTTTTAAGACCCAAAAATAATTTTTGTAAAATTGGCAACATTACTGCTGCTCACAGAACAATGTTTTATAAAAACCATGTCAAAACAAAACCATCATTGACAAAACCAAAGGTCTGATTGCCACAGTCAGGCTTTGACAATGCTAGCCAACCTTGAGAAATGTACCTCTTAAAACTTTTCTTTCATCCAAGTCTTCACCACTTTTCCACCATCAGTATTTTTTCCTCCTACCCAGAGAAGATAGTCCATTATCCTGTTTCTCTGCTTGCTTATCTTTATTGAAGCGTCTACTATTTGAACATATGTCGGGATGAAAGCTACTAGAAAGCCCTCTTTGCAGCTCAATATCGGCAGCTCATTTCTAGCCATTCATTGGCTGCTGTAGGGACGCTATGTGTAAGTTCATAGCATGTGGGGCAGCACTTGTGAGGACCTCCAACGTGGGCAAGGATAACAAAAACTTGCACAGGATGTTGTGCACACATTCGCAGCATGATTGTCAGACATGTCTGGATCTTAAAAGCATTTTACAATACAGTTTTTACAAGTTCTAGTAGTAGTCACATGCATTATAAGATAGTTTGTTTCGTAAAATATAGCATGAACCCGACCTGAAGGTATAAGAATGCTTTTCATGAGCACCAGTTTACTTTCCCAAGGTGACATTTATTTAGCTTTTAGTCACATGGAGATCAAGAAATTCGCTCAGAATCACAAAATGCGGAGGCGATTCAGAGACTCAAACCCGGCTGGTCCCCCAGTTCGAAAACCGGCAGCTCTGCCACATCCTCTCCCCTACAAGGAACTGTTACAAGTTTTGCCTTCTTGCCTTATGCTTATCTATGTAAGGTAGATTAGTGTGTACAAGGCACATGATAATGGGACTTCAAAGAGAAACATGAATCAACAGTCTTTAAGATAGATCAGTGGCTTAAAGCACGTTTAAGAGTGCAGTGTGAGCTTTGTGTGTAACATAGACATTGTTAATATTAAAAAAGATGATACATGTGTATATAAAAATGAGATGGCGTCACTGTTGTCGAAATCACCCGATATGACCTCTCCATCAACTCCGAGTTAGAAATACGTGGCAAGGCAGGCCTTGTGACCTAGGCCTGAGGCAACTGATTGAACGATCACAGGTGTGGTGGCACGTAGCCAGCAGAACAAACACACAAACAGGAAAAACCCATATCAGTCCCACAGATAAGCAATACCACCACAAGGTTCCGTGGAAGACTGGCCCCAATAGGAGAACACATGTCCGGAGGGGTGCACACATTCCCAAAACACCATAAAGTTAGATGCCACATGAAGATAGGAACACTCAGGCAATCATGACAAAGCATGCTCAGTGATCAGGCACTCCCCATACTGGACATCTGGACACGTTACCCACTGGCCCTCATTGTGTCCACACAAGGTCAGTTTCCTGCACCTACCCTGAGTTTATACTAAGTGGAGTGAGAATAATTAATTAATTAAGTTCAGTGTCCAGCACCTACCCTGACTTAATACTAACTGGAGTGGGAATAGTAAATTAATTAGTTTGATTGTCCTGCACCTAACCTGACTTAATACTAACTGGAGTGGGAATAGTAAATTAATTAGTTTGATTGTCCTGTACCTACCCTGACTTAATACTAACTGGAGTGGGAATAGTAAATTAATTAGTTTGATTGTCCTGCACCAATCCATACTTAATACTAACTGGAGTGGGAGTAGTAAATTAATTAACGTTAGTGTCCAGCATCTAACCTGAATTAATAATAACTGGAGTGGGAATAGTAAATTAATTAAGTTCAGTGTCCAGCACCTACTCTGAGTTAATACTAACTGGAGTAGAAATAGGAAATTAATTAACTTTAGTGTCCTACACCTACCCTGATTTTATACTAAGTGGAGTGGGAATAATTAATTAATTAAGTTTAGTGTCCAGCACCTACCCTGACTTAATACTAACTGGAGTGGGAATTGTAAATTAATTAAGTTTAGTGTCCAGCACCTACCCTGATTTAATACTAACTAGAGTGGGAATAGTACATTAATTACCTTTAGTGTCCAGCACCTACCCTGACTTAATACTAACTGGAGTGGGAATAGTAAATTAATTAAGTTTAGTGTCCAACACCTACCCTGAATTAATAATAACATAACTGGAGTGGGAATAGTAAATTAAATAACTTTTGTGTCCAGCACCTACCCTGAATTAATATTAACTGGAGTGGAAATAGTAAATTAATTAAGTTGAGTGTCCTGCACCTGCCCTGACTTAATACTAACTGGAGTGGGAATAGTAAATTAATTAACTTTAGTGTCCTACACCTACCCTGATTTAATACTAACTGGAGTGGGAATAGTAAATTAATTAAGTTTAGTGTCCTACACCTACCCTGATTTAATACTAACTGGAGTGGGAATAATTAATTAATTAAGTTTAGTGTCCAGCACCTACCCTGACTTAATACTAACTGGAGTGGGAATAGTAAATTAATTAATTTTAGTGTCCAGCACCTACCCTGATTTAATACTAACTGGAGTGAGAATAGTAAATTAATTAAGTTTAGTGTCCTACACCTACCCTGATATTATATTAAGTGGAGTGGGACTAATTAATTAATTAAGTTTAGTGTCCAGCACCTACACTGACTTAGGCCTGTGGGGTAAATTCCATTCTGCTCACGGAATTTGGGTAATTTCGTGTTCCGCGGAAAACGCAGATTTGCCAAACATTCTGCGATACGCGGCTTCGTGGAATTTTTTGCTTGTTCGCACTTTCAAAACGCGTGTTCGCGAGATATTTCCCCCCGAGCACGCAAACCGCGTTCGCGAACAGGTAAAAAAGCATTGCGAACAAGCAATTCCACGTGTTCGCGGAACTCTGCGTGCTCGCGGAGATTTTCTACTGTTACGCGGAGCTTTGTGGAGTGCAATTACGCAAATTCCGCCAACCCCTACGCCTGACTTAATACTAAGTGGAGTGGGAATAGTAAATTAATTAAGTTTAGTATCCAACACCTACCCTGAATTAATATTAACTGGAGTGGGAATAGTAAATTAATTAACTTTAGTGTCCAGCACCTACCCTGAATTAATATTAACTGGAGTGGGAATAGTAAATTAATTAAGTTGAGTGTCCTGCACCAACCCTGGCTTAATACTAACTGGAGTGGGAATAGTAAATTAATTAAGTTGAGTATCCACCATCTACCCTGACTTAATACTAACTTGAGTGGGAATAGTAAATTAATTAATATATATATCTTTATTCGATCAAAAATATGATCATTCACATCATAAAAAACAGTACATAAGAATAAAAACAGTTAAAATTGAATTAAAGTATTCCTTAAAAAGTTCAATATGATAAAACAGACTTATATTTCTTCCAGTATAAAAGTGCACAAAGTCATACCATAAGGCCAAATTAGGCTAAGTTAACAAGTCCAATTTTCAGAAACGATTTTAACCATTTTTGACCTCTTCCACCAGGCGAAAAGCAAGAATCATGAAATAGCAAACACTAGCCAACTAGTGGTGTCTGATCTAAAATTACGTGTGGCTTCAGAGGGACGATTAAAAGATAGTATGCGACAAACAGGAGCTATCCAGATTTTCCTAAGCTCGGCATAGGGGAGGCAACAAAAGAGGAAGTGCTCAAGGGTCTCAGGGAAAGTGTGGCATGTAGGGCACAGTGGAGTATCGGACACATTTCCCCAGGTACTTCTTCTTGCATTTAAAGTAAGAGCTCTGTATCTAAATTGAGTGTACAGTGCTCGTGCCTGGGGTGGTTCGATGTCACCCAAAAACATTTCGAAGCCAAAACCTCCTTTAAAGTTTAAAAAGCTCACAGTTAAAGCGCCATGTACAGTATGTTCTAAGCTTTCCGAGTACTTGAACTCCCAAAACCTTTTTTTTAAAAGGGGAACCGTTGATTTAGTAATGGACCCAGGTTCCTCCCAGAACTCCCCCAACCCTAGTTTTAAAAACCAGGCCTTGATCTTGTAGAACCACTTAATGCGACCTGTTTGCTTATGCAGGGCGATCAGCTCGCCCATGGCCTCCTTCACCGGAACCTGTGTGTTACTTGTCCATACCCTGATCCAGAACAGAAGTGCCCTGAGGATAGCAAACTGGTCTATAGGTTTTAAACCAAGATCAAGTCTTAGCCGCAGGAGGGAGTATTCACTGGCAGGTTCATGATGGCTCTGATAAATTTGTTTTCAGCGAGGGTTAGGTCTGTCAAAGTTTCCAGCCCCCATAACTCAGCCCCATATAGGGCTGCTCCTAGACCTTTTGCCCTGTGAAGTTATAAAATGGGCGAAATTGGCCGGTAGGGGGACGCCCTAGACCTTCGTAATATTGCACAATCAACATGCTGGAGGGTCAATGTACTCTTTTCTAACTGCGGTGTCCATACCAGCCTGTCGCTGATGCGAATGCCCAGATAATCAAAGGACTTAACCTGCTCCAAAATTTGCATGCCCAGCACTAGTTTGCCCTTGTGGGATTTATAGGGATTAAAAGTCATATATTTGGTTTTAGAGCAGTTTATTTCTAAGCCCTTTTCTTTGCAGGCTTTCACAAATGTATTCAAGAGATTTTGGATCCCTCCAGGTGTTCTGGCAATAAGCAGTGTGTCGTCTGCAAAAAGCAGACAAGGCACTACACTGCCAGCAAGTTTCAGGGGATCGCCACCACAATATTACAGTTCTCCTATTAGGCCATTAATGTAGAGGGTAAATAATGTAGGGGCAAGGACGCAACCTTGGTGAACACCTTTCCGGACTGATATGTCATTGGTCAGACTACCATTGGAATTCCACTTGACCTTAGCATAAGTGTCATGGTGCAGCCGAATCAGGATTCTAAGTAAATAAGGTGGTAATCCTAGTTTGCTCAGTGCTAGCCAGAGTTGAGAACGATCTATAGAGTCAAAGGCCGTTTTTAAATCCACAAATACAACATACAAATGGCCTCCTCTGATGGTTACTTCTTTCCAGATTAACAAAAGGAATCTAAAAACTTGGTCGGTAGCACTTGTGGAGGTCCTAAATCCTGCCTGCAAATTTGGCAGGACATTATTTTCCTCAATCTAATTTTAGATTCTGGTCAAAATAATTTTCCAGAAAACTTTTGGGAGACCTCTATAAGGCTGATAGGCCTATAGTGTCCAGGGGACCCTTTGCCACCCTTTTTATGGATGGGGATAATTTCAGCGCCCCGGCCAAGTTGCCGGGATTTCTCCTTCAGACAAGATGGTGTTAAAAACTATTTGGAGCAAGGGTCCGCATATAATGGGTGCAGCATTATACAGGGATTTCCCACTCTGTAACAAATTTATGGCCAAAATAGTTTCATCTACTGTGATGTTAATCTCCTCGGATGTTATTAGATCAGGAAGATTCATTTGTGAGCCTGGATCATATGGGAGCCCCTGGCCTGCTCTGAATTAATATTAACTGGAGTGAGAATAGTAAATTAATTAAGTTAAATGTCCTGCACCTACCCTGACTTAATACTAACTGGAGTGGGAATAGTAAATCAATTAAGTTTATTGTCCAGCACATACACTGACTCAATACTAACTGAAGTGGGAATAGTAAATTAATTTAGTTTACAGTCCAGCACCTGCTCTGAATTAATACTACCTGGAGTGGTAATAGTAAATCAATTAATTTTAGTGTCCATCACCTACCTTGACCTTCTACTAAGTGGAGTGGGAATAATTAATTAATTAAGTTTAGTGTCCAGCACCTACCCTGAGTTAATATTAACTGGAGTGGGAATAGTAAATTAATTAAGTTGAGTGTGCAGCACCTACCCTGATTTAATAGTAACTGGAGTGGGAGTAGTAAATTAATTAACTTAAGTGTTCAGCACCTACCCTGAATTAATACTAACAGGAGTGGGAATAATTAATTAATTAAGGTTAGTGTCCAGCACCTACCCTGAGTTAATTCTAACTGGAGTGGGAATAGTAAATCAATTAAGTTGAGTGTGCAGCACCTACCTTGATTTAATAGTAACTGGAGTGGGAGTAATAAATTAATTAACTTAAGTGTTCAGCACCTACCCTGAATTAATTCTAACTGGATTGGAAATTGTAATTTAATTAAGTTTAGTGTCCAGCACCTACCCTGACTTACTACTAACTGGAGATGGAATAGTAAATTAATTAAGTTGAGTGTCCAACACCTACTGTGACTTCATACTAACTGGAGTGGGAATAGTAAATTAATTAAGTTTAGTTTCCAGCACTTACCATATTTTAATAGTAACTGTAGTAGGTATAGTAAATTATATATATGTATAGATTTGTAACATTAGAAAAATTAATAGAGTGTGTAGTAGTAATGTATATAAATTATAACATAGTTAAAAATGAAATTAATATAATTATATATATGTATTTAAATAAAACATATTATATTATACAGTACAGTTAATAACATTGTATATGCAAATTTTACATAATTTTACAATGCGGGAAAAGAGTAGAAAAGTAGGTGGGCCTCGGCCTGTTGTTGCTTGGAAGGCATTATGCCAACCTTCAACAGAATTGTTTGTTTTTGCCTCTTGGTTTAGTGTGGTAAGATATACATTCCACCATGGTATTTGGTATTTAGGTTGCCTTCTATGTCCTGATCTATGGAGTCTTCCAACCCAGGTTTCTTCAAAATAGTCTAGAGACATAATTTTTGTTCATTTTGTTGGTAGTAAGGACTATCTATCAATAGGTTGTAATGTTTGGCTACATAAGTCACTGGGATGTAGGCCAGTGCTATACGTTTTTTTATTTGGTATGCGAAAAAGAAGCTATTTATCGCATATTCCACACTTAGGGCCCGATTCCGATCTCGCTCGGAAGGTCTCCGTCAGGAGCGAATCAGAGTCCGGCATGCGATTTCCGACCGCCCCATCCCTCCGTACAAGCGAGCAAGTACGATGCGTTTTAAGCCTTGCGCTACGAGTGACTCGTACCTGTCAGCGATGTCTTCCGAGCGACTCAAAAATGGGCAACGCGTACAGCGCATTGCGTACAATTTCCGAGCGACCAAGTACAATGCGTGTTTCGAGCAGCCGGAGCGAGTCAGAGCCTCCTCCTAAAAAACGCGGCGGACCCCCCTTCCCACAGGGCCCTACGACTCGGCCAGCGGGAGGGACCCAGGGTTCCCCCTACACATGCATGTACAGTGCGGGGGACACCGACACGTCCTCACGACAGGTGGCGCCCCTTTCCAAAAGTTGCCTTCTTCGTCAATGGGATCCTTTGGACGCTCTGAACGACAGGCTCCCATTGACTTCAATTGGGCTCCGAGCGACCCAAGTCCGTCAGCGCATACTTGCATCGTACTCGGTCGCTCGGAGCCCCAGAGCACGAGTCGGTCAGAAAGCTCTACGGGCACGAATCGGCCGTAGGGCTGTCTGAGCGAGATCGGAATTGGCCCCTTAGTGTTGATTTTTGAAGGTGTCTCCATATACACTGATTAAAATGATAGTAGCAACCCTGAATTGATGTGTGTGGGTAGGATTTTAGAATTGCATTATCATTGCCTGTTCAAAATCTATAATACTTTTGGGGGGAAAATAATTTTTGCTTTCTTGTTTAATTTTAGATAGTACTTCCATATAGGTGGAGTTTTGTTTATTTGGTAGTAAGGCACAGATAAAAGGGATGTTAGTGTTTTGATATAGGGCATGGACAGTATATAATTGATAGAATGGTTTGGGACTTATTTTAAAAGTCCCATCCATCATCAATGTTTCTGACTGTTGGAGTTTTACTAAATTATTGGTGGTTGCAAACATAATTATTATTTTATCTTTAGATTTGGTGTCATAAAGAACAAATGGTTCCTTGTTATGTGTTATAGATAGCTCTGGGGAAAATTCTACCTCTTCAAATGTTCTTGGGGCAGGTGTGGTGGTGGTTGTGGCTTTTTTTGTTCGAGGTATAGTTCTTTTCAAGAAAGAAATAGAGGGCATATGGCCAGTAGCATGTTGAGGTAATCTGGGCAGCAGGTACTTAAGTATTTGAGTGGTAGATTTCTGTGAACTAGTGCTGGCATCTTTAATATTGTGTAGGGCATTCCTAACCTCTATTTCAGTAACATTTGGGGGATGGTTATACTCACTTACATACATAAAAGTTGTTTCTCTAGTTGTAGCCCCCCATAACACTTTAGAATACTATTTTCAGTTTACTTTCAGTCCACTTTGCTTTTCTTGAATATAGGCATACCCCATGTAACAAAGCAAAAACTTTCCTTTCTGGGAAGTGATGAATTTGGCACCTTTGGTTATTGTGATTTTTTGAATGCTAAGAAAAATGTATATAAAGATTAATAAAACAAATAACGTACAGGTTTTTAATTAGTATATACACATTGCTAATAATATACTTACAATGTCGATTTTGATGTTGTTTTTAATGCTGATGTCCTTTCTTTGTTGTTTGATTTGTGCTATGTTGCTGATGTTTCTGTTGGTAGAATAACATATATTTTCACTGACTGGGGTGGGGTGGGGGTTTCGGATAAAGTTGGGGTTTGGGTGGCTCTTTTAGTGAATCTTTGATTTGAATTTTGTTTAAACTTACTTCATTTGTTAGACGATTTTTTAAACAGTTCTGTAGTTGTTTTGATGCTTTAAGAATTATCTGTAGAGGAGATATAAATTGAATAATTATATAAATTAATTATTTATGCAGGATAAACAGTAGTTTTTGAAGGTTAGTAGTAGTGTTAGATTATAAATAGCATTTAACTTACTTTCAGAAGTAGGAAGTAGATTTTTCTTCAATAAAGTCCTGTGTTCTGGCAGTAATCCGCAGAGTTTAGTCTTCTTGTTTTCGTTTTGGTTTGAGGTGTAAAATGATGATTAATCTTTCATTCTTTATATAGGTGCCGATTCCGATCCTGTAAAACTCGGGTACGAATGGTCGTACGGAGCGTATTCTTCGTACGACTCGTACCCGGGAAATGCACCTTACTAACCAGCAAGTACGATTCGTACAGAAATACCATTTCCGTACGAATCGTAAAAAACTACGTGCGATGAAAAAATGCGCACAATTCCGATCCGGGACATCGCGTACGTGACGTCCGGACGGAGTCAGGCAGCGTTCTACGGACAAGCAAGTACGATTCGTGCCTATGTCACTCCGCACGGATCATTTTTTACGGCAGCCAAAAACTCTTGGCAAATTGAGGACGAAGCGAAGAAGGAGCTGTGGGACGCGACGGACAGCCATGGACCCCATCCTACGTGTCATCCCGGCCCTCCTAGCCTACGACCTGGTGCACCGAAACCGCCGCGCACGCCGCAGAAGGTCAGCACAACACCCAGGGGCAAAGGGGGGAGCGAGGGGCCGGAAACCTAACCTCCACCAAATTTGTAAAATACCATATACTGTCCTTACATTACCTCCAGGGTCTGGTCACTTCGGGGGGCGTGTCCACCAATCCCCGCGTACACGTACCCGTCACCACTACAATGGTGGTACGGGCCGTAACCACGCCCTCAGAGCGTGGGTACGGCCCGTACCACCATTGGAGTGGTGATGTAGGGGTATGCGTGGTACGGGCCATACCCACGCTCTGAGGGCGTGGGTACGGCCCGTACCACCATTGGAGTGGTGATGTAGGGGTACGCGCCGTACCCACGCCCTCAGAGCGTGGGTACGGCCCTACATCACCACTCCAATGGTGGTACAGGCCATACCCACGCTCTAGGGCGTGGGTACGGCGCGTAGCCCTACATCACCACTCCAATGGGGGTACGTGCCGTACCCACACCCTCAGAGCATGGGTACGGCCCGTACCACCATTGGAGTGGTGATGTAGGGGTACGCGTGGTACGCGCCGTACCCACGCCCTCAGAGCGTGGGTACGGCCCATACCACCATTGGAGTGGTGAAGTAGGGGTACGCGTGGTACGGGCCGTACCCACGCTCTGAGGGCGTGGGTACGGCGCGTACCACGCGTACCCCTACATCACCACTCCAATGGTGGTATGGGCCATACCCACGCTCTGAGGGCGTGGGTACGGTGCGTACCCCTACATCACCACTACAATGGTGGTACGGGCCGTACCCACGCACTCAGAGCGTGGGTACGGCCCGTGCCACGTGTACCCCTACATCACCACTCCAATGGTGGTACGGGCCATACCCACGCCCTCAGAGCGGGGGTACGGACTGCATCACCCGTACCTCTAGGGCACCAGTACATTAGTGATACAAGGCGTACACACGCAACGAATGTTGGCTTAGGGCCTGGTGCAGCATATAACCAGTATATTAGTGTGTGTACATGGCCAGGACAGCAGTGTACAGCACCAAGGGTGCGGGTGGGTGGGTGTGTGTCTGCCAAGGAGTCCCAGCAGTGGACATAGACATGTGAGGGGTGGGTGCAGAGGACTCCCAGCAGTGGACAGAGACATGTGAGGGGTGGGTGCAGAGGACTCCCAGCAGTGGCAAGAGACATGTGAGGGGTGGGTGCAGATCACTCCCAGCAGTGGACAGAGACATGTGAGGGGTGGGTGCAGAGGACTCCCAGCAGTGCCCAGACATGAGGGGTGGGTGCATATCACTCCCAGCAGTGGACAGACATGTGAGGGGTGGGTTATATGACTCCCAGCAGTGGACAGAGACATGTGAGGGGTGGGTGCAGAGGACTCCCAGCAGTGGGCAGAGACATGTGAGGGGTGGGTGCAGAGGACTCCCAGCAGTGAACAGAAATATTAGGGGTGGGTGCCTATCACTCCCAGCAGTGGACAGAGACATGTGAGGGGTGGGTGCAGAGGACTCCCAGCAGTGGACAGAGACATGTGAGGGGTGGGTGCAGAGGACTCCCAGCAGTGGCCAGAGACATGTGAGGGGTGGGTGCAGATCACTCCCAGCAGTGGACAGAGACATGTGAGGGGTGGGTGCAGATCACTCCCAGCAGTGGACAGAGACATGTGAGGGGTGGGTGCAGAGGACTCCCAGCAGTGGACAGACATGGGAGGGGTGGGTGCAGAGGACTCCCAGCAGTGGCCAGAGACATGTGAGGGGTGGGTGCAGATCACTCCCAGCAGTGGACAGAGACATGTGAGGGGTGGGTGCAGAGGACTCCCAGCAGTGGACAGACATGGGAGGGGTGGGTGCAGAGGACTCCCAGCAGTGGACAGAGTCATGGGTGTGTGTACATCATGATCAGATGAGCACAACTCCATGGGTGTCTGTACGTACGCATCCCTAATGTTCAACTATGTTGATAGTTTCATAACAACACATCACTGACAGCAGTGTCCCACTCCCATGAGTATGGATGTCCTTCCCCCACTGCATGACACTACACATGTGGGTGTGAGGACAAATGACACATGCATACCCACCCCTGGAGGATGCAGCACAATACACAGACAGAGATCATGCCACAAGACAGTATACTCATGTCAATGCCCACTACACTAAGAGAGACAAAGGGAACACACACTGTCACGCACATCCCAAGACTGATAGGAATGTACAGGTGCCGGGACAGCCACCAAGATGTTGCCTCTCATGGAAGGAATAGGGTGGACTTCCCACAGATACAATGCCCACAATTGTCAGTCAGGTGCTCAAATACCCTGCAGAACAAGTACCAAATGTGTGCTAGGCTGGGTTAACACACATGCATAGTGTGGAAAATGCTGATTGTCGCCATTAAGGCATGACAACATACTCAATACACAAGTACAGTGACTAGCAAGGATGGCACAGAGGATGCAGCCGGAGACATTGCTGAGCGGGCATGGCCATAGTTGAAGGGATCTGTCACCAACAAAGGAAATGTAGACACAGGTCAGCACTACAAAAGTGCAACTCCCTGCAGGGTAGATGTCAGGTGCCACAGAGGAAGGAACAGTCCTTGGGACAATGTCTCCAAACACAAATAGCACACTGGACCAAATATACCTTGCAGAGACATTGTGATGGCAGGCAGATACCATGGTCCACCCCATTAGCATCAGACGACAACTTTCTCCTGACACATAACACATTACCACCACCCCATCTCCGGGACCATCAGCACCCACATCAATACCTGAAATGCAAATGTGTTCAAACGGAAAACAAAATGCTTTATTCAGCATTATATGAAAAAGTAGTTAACGACACTATTAACAAAGGCACATGGCCAGTCCAGATCTGAAGTCCTTGGGGGGGACACATGGCCACGCTTCTCCCCTAGCTTGCCTGCGCATTAGAACCCTCAGGTTCCTCGACTGGGGGAGGGCATCATGTGGGGAAGGACCAGGCACCGCAGGGACAGGAGGTGGAAGGGTAGGTGTGGTGGGTGCAGGGACGGACGCCTCCACCACAGGGGGTGGGGCAGCGCCAAAGGTGGAGGTCAGCTCGGCACTGCACACTGCTGCCAGGTCGTCAAGCATCTCCCCTTCACCCGAAGACAACACAGCCTCAAAGGAGGGGGGGGGGTCGGAGTGATGGGGTGCAGCGCTACTGGGGGAGGGGGGTATAGGGGGGGCTCAACTCCCCTACCCGTGGAGTGCCGTTCCCGTTTGCGGGCTGGAGAGACAGAGGGGCTGAGGCCCAGCACAGCCAAGTAGGCCTCTTTCTCTGGATATATGGTAGGGGAGCCGAGGGGAGTGCCTTTGGAGGGACTGGTTAGTGCGCCATGCGGCCTTGGACTGTGGCTGCGTGTATGCGGGGAACAACCTTTACAACGCAACTTTTACAACGCACTACACTTACAACGCATTTTTTACAACGCAACATCCACTACAACGCATTCCATTACAACACAGGACACTACAACGCATTTTTAAAAACTACCTTTACAACGCATTCTATTACAACGCATACTACCTTTACAACGCATACTATTACAACGCATAATATTACATTAAAACCCCTACACTATCCAACACTTGCCCTACTGTTGCACCCCCTGGAGTTAGAATAGTAATTTTTACCCCTATACTATCCAACACTTACCCTACTGTTGCACCCCCTGGAGTTAGAATAGTAATTTTTACCCCTATACTATCCAACACTTGCCCTACTGTTGCACCCCCTGGAGTTAGAATAGTAATTTTTACCCCTATACTATCCAACACTTGCCCTACTGTTGCACCCCCTGGAGTTAGAATAGTAATTTTTACCCCTATACTATCCAACACTTGCCCTACTGTTGCACCCCCTGGAGTTAGAATAGTAATTTTTACCCCTATACTATCCAACACTTACCCTACTGTTGCACCCCCTGGAGTTAGAATAGTAATTTTTACCCCTATACTATCCAACACTTGCCCTACTGTTGCACCCCCTGGAGTTAGAATAGTAATTTTTACCCCTATACTATCCAACACTTGCCCTACTGTTGCACCCCCTGGAGTTAGAATAGTAATTTTTACCCCTATACTATCCAACACTTGCCCTACTGTTGCACCCCCTGGAGTTAGAATAGTAATTTTTACCCCTTTACTATCCAACACTTGCCCTACTGTTGCACCCCCTGGAGTTAGCATAGTAATTTTTACCCCTATACTATCCAACACTTACTCTACTGTTGCACCCCCTGGAGTTAGAATAGTAATTTTTACCCCTATACTATCCAACACTTGCCCTACTGTTGCACCCCCTGGAGTTAGAATAGTAATTTTTACCCCTATACTATCCAACACTTGCCCTACTGTTGCATCCCCTGGAGTTAGAATAGTAATTTTTACCCCTATACTATCCAACACTTACCCTACTGTTGCACCCCCTGGAGTAAGAATAGTAATTTTTACCCCTATACTATCCAATACTTACCTTAAATCCAATGTAATATTATGCGTTGTAATGGTATGCGTTGTAAAGGTAGTATGCGTTGTAATGGAATGCGTTGTAAAGGTAGTTTTTAAAAATGCGTTGTAGTGTCCTGCGTTGTAATGGAATGCGTTGTAGTGGATGTTGCGTTGTAAAAAATGTGTTGTAAGTGCATGCGTTGTAAAAGTGTGCGTTGTAACGACATACATCCCGTGTATGCCTGTGTGCCCCAGACCCAGTGGGTGTGCCCTCATCCCCCTGAGTGTGCGTGCCAGGAGGAGTGCGCTTGCCCTTACGTGGTGGTGTGCTGGCTGTGTCTGGTGGGGTGCGTGCTTGTGAATGTCTGTGTGTGCTTGGGACAGGTATGGGAGTGGGAAGTGTGGATTGTGCAGGGGTAGGGGGGACGAAGCGCTGCAGGAGACTCACTGCTGCCGTCAGTGAAGAGTCCATGGACCTCAGCAACATCTGTTGGTCAGACATCGCTGATGACATGCCCTCTATGTACGACACCATCTGTGTCATCATTCGGGTCTGGCCATGGAGGACATTCAGCAGCGATGTCTGTCCAACCTGCAACTGACGCAGAATGTCCACAGACTCTGCAGTGAGGGTAGCAGGGGGGACAGGGGCAGGGGGTGCGGTGCCTGGCACGAAGGAGACACGGTGTTGCCTAGCACGGACAGAAGGGACCGGAGCAACTGGGAGGGCGGTGATGGGAATGAAGGGGGCGGTGACAGATATAGTACTGCTGCCAGGTGTCGTAGCAGCCTCCGCCCCCTGGAGGAGTTCAGCATCGGACCCGTCTGCGTCGTAGTCAGTGTTGTCACTAGACAGGTCCTCCGCCTGACTCCCCTCGCCCTCTGTGCCACTTGCTCCCACAGACTCCGCAGCAGTGGTGGCAGCGGTGCTGGATCCCTCTTCCACGTCCGTGCAGGTGTCTCCCTCAATGTCCTCCGATGATGCTTTGGGCAAGGTGAAGAGACAGAAAATAATCAGTCACCTGTATACAACAGACACATGAGTCCCAATTAAAATGTCACAGTGCATATCAGGAAATGCATCATGAGTAACATCCTGAATAGTCCGCACATATGTAACCCTGCACTCCCCAGTTGGTTGACCCACCATGACACTTGGAAACAATGGAGATCATGACACAACAGCAAATAACTTGTTTCGAATTATACTGAGAAGCTAGTGTCTGGGGACAGTTGAGCACAGCAAGAATATGAATCCATGCCACCTCTTGTTCACTGTGAATGAAACAGTATTGGTGCACCCAAGGCCAAAAACCACACCTCAATACTGAAGGTGTACCCACACTCTGAGACCTGTGAGTACTTAGGAAACCATAGCCAAAAACATTGCAATCCCTTGGGACTCACAACACTTTACACAATGTACATGTTTCGAATGTGTGAATGTGCCACTTTGTGAACAGAAGACACATCTGCCTGCATGACAGAAGTCACACAATGATGTGCACACAAAAATACTTTTACACGAATTCAAAAAAGCCACTGTAAATAAGAAATGGGGTATCAGTAAGTACATATACATGGCACCACGGTGGTCTGGATGACTTGACACTCGCAAGTTCGTATCAGCAACAACCAAGGACTTACACACATGCAAACACACTGTGTGAACATGGATATGTATATATAGAAGACAAGTGGTAATCAAACTGTGCCTTCCAGTGAAATGTGCCTGCCTGTCCACGGAAAGTGTAAAAGTACTTTGTTTTGGACTTCCCTGGGACACATATGTCATGCAGGCACATTATTGTCCTTCACAACCAACTAGCAAAAAGAAGCATAGGAAAAATGGAGACATGTTGACAAGGGTAGTGAGTGCCAAGGTACAATACTTATTGACTGAAAACTTGAATCATGCCACCTGTCACATGGCCATCCGTACCATGATGACACAGTTGGCAACACATCTGACCCACTGCCTGTCATGTGGAGTGGCACACATGTCCAAACACAGGACAATGCATTAGCTAATGGGCCTGCAATGTGTCTGGATAAGGAGCACCTGCACTGAGGAGACACCCTCATGGCAAGAAAGAATGTCCACACAGATGTCAGCACACACAGACCAAACTACGTAGCATCTCGCCCACACACTGGTGGCAAAAATGGATGAGCATGAGCCATGTATTTCCATTTTTGACACATGCTGCAAAGCACAAACATTAAACCCAGCAAAACCTGACTGGGTCACTGCATGTTGAGTGTCTGTCCAGACAATTATCACACACAGGTCAGACACGGCAAGGAGACATAAGGTTTGGACATGTAGGCCTTGCCCGCACAAACCCCCCATACCTGAGACAATGTGATTGAGACAGATCAAGAAGTGACACCTCTTAATCTGGGTTTACTCCAATGTGCATCACAAATTCCTAAATGTACTCCACATCACCTCGTGAGGCTGCCAACACATATTTGTGACCAACAACCATCAACAGATAGTTGTACATAGACACACAGGCACTGCCCAGTTTGAGGATGCACAAGCTAAATGGGGTCAGCATGTACAATGGGCACATGTAGCACACTTCAGAGAAATACAAATGAGGGTAGGGAACTATGCCACAGAGGCCAAACTATGCTGAACACACAGAGAATGGGCACAGTGTTGGATGACACACATGATTCAGAGGCAAGGGTGTCTTAGGGGACTGTAGTGGGAACACAGCTCCATTGTCCTGGAATTATCTGACTGTAACCTGAGCTACCGTCCCTGCACTATGCATATCTCCCACTCATGCACATCATGTCTGAGGCCACAACATTGTTAATGCATGCTGCAAGTCTGTTCATTTGAAAACTCACACTCCTATGTTGAGACTCAGCATCAGTGCCAACTAACATGGACACCCAAATGACTGTACAGGACAGGGCACAGGCAAGGTAACAACACATGTCTCAGACCCCCCCCCCCACATGATGCAGAAAGCAATGTGCACTTCGATTAACTGGCAGCCTAGATGACCATGTGCAATAGTGATTTAACACAGACCAGGGAACACATGTCATTTAGGGGAATGGAGGAGGAACAGCCCTGTTTGACTTTGGGGAACATGATATGCACTGCACAAATTAACCCTCGCTGTGTATCCAGGCAACTGAGCACTTCCAAAAGCTGGTGACACACAACAAACACACATGTACCTACACCCTTCCTGCTGCTGCAACTCCTGTAACCGCCTATCCAACTCAGGGAAGACCACCGCCAGGACACGCTTCATCTGTTGGGTCAGTCGTCGGCCCCCACTGTGCTTGTGTGGAGGTGAGTCTTTGAGCTCCCAACGGGCGATCCTCCGGGTCTAGCACCAGATGTCCTGCCAGCGTTTTCTCACCTGGGCAAGGCGCCGACTGCGACCCTCCACAGATCTCACGGCCCTGACGGCCTGATTCCATATCTTCCCCTTGGCGTAGGCGGTTACCTGTGAGGATGACAAAGTGAGACAACATCACTACACCTGCTCCATGTCACAGAGACACACATCTGAACATCTTTGATATTTAGAACAGGGCATATTATGCTGGCAACCAATTGCACCTTTCTCATAGGGACATTAGCCTATGTGGAAGCCCCAAAGCAGTACATGGCATTGAAAGTACACAGGTGGCATGAGGGGTGCAACACACTCCATGATCATGGCACACGCTGTGCATCACATGCAACACCAGGCTGATGGACAGCACCTCCAAGCAGTCACATGCCCCAGGCCTCTGACACAACCTCAGCAGAGTACACAGACACACACAGGCACAGATCAATCACCTGCCATCGGCAACAGCGGATACAAACCTCACTCTGCACATGTGCCACTTGCCTGTGGTGTTACAACAAACAAATGATGGACGGAATGCTGACAATGCAGACATTCTCCCCCAGTCAAGAGATCTGGGTTAAATCCATCGTTCTTTTGCCCACTACGCCACCCCAGTTCAGACATGGCCATATGCAAATCAGTCTTGACCCCGTGCCTCATGGGAACAGTCCAGCCCGAACTGCCAAGCCATGTCTTCCCTGGACCGGAATCAAGCATCCTAGGACCGGTTTCTGGCTATCAGCCGTCATCAGCCAGGATAGCTTGACTCCAGTGGCGTAGTGAGCACGGGTCCCACGTCTGGGAATACCCATCCCACTTAGGGCGAAAAGCGTTACAACAAACAAATGATGGACGGAATGCTGACAATGCAGACATTCTCCCCCAGTCAAGAGATCTGGGTTAAATCCATCGTTCTTTTGCCCACTACGCCACCCCAGTTCAGACATGGCCATATGCAAATCAGTCTTGACCCTGTGCCTCATGGGAACAGTCCAGCCCGAACTGCCAAGCCATGTCTTCCCTGGACCGGAATCAAGCATCCTAGGACCGGTTTCTGGCTATCAGCCGTCATCAGCCAGGACAGCTTGACTCCAGTGGCGTAGTGAGCACGGGTCCCACGTTTGGGAATACCCATCCCACTTAGGGCGAAAAGCGTTACAACAAACAAATGATGGACGGAATGCTGACAATGCAGACATTCTCCCCCAGTCAAGAGATCTGGGTTAAATCCATCGTTCTTTTGCCCACTACGCCACCCCAGTTCACACATGGCCATATGCAAATCAGTCTTGACCCTGTGCCTCATGGGAACAGTCCAGCCCGAACTGCCAAGCCATGTCTTCCCTGGACCGGAATCAAGCATCCTAGGACCGGTTTCTGGCTATCAGCCGTCATCAGCCAGGATAGCTTGACTCCAGTGGCGTAGTGAGCACGGGTCCCACGTCTGGGAATACCCATCCCACTTAGGGCGAAAAGCGTTACAACAAACAAATGATGGACGGAATGCTGACAATGCAGACATTCTCCCCCAGTCAAGAGATCTGGGTTAAATCCATTGTTCTTTTGCCCACTACGCCACCCCAGTTCAGACATGGCCATATGCAAATCAGTCTTGACCCTGTGCCTCATGGGAACAGTCCAGCCCGAACTGCCAAGCCATGTCTTCCCTGGACCGGAATCAAGCATCCTAGGACCGGTTTCTGGCTATCAGCCGTCATCAGCCAGGATAGCTTGACTCCAGTGGCGTAGTGAGCACGGGTCCCACGTCTGGGAATACCCATCCCACTTAGGGCGAAAAGCGTTACAACAAACAAATGATGGACGGAATGCTGACAATGCAGACATTCACCCCCAGTCAAGAGATCTGGGTTAAATCCATCGTTCTTTTGCCCACTACGCCACCCCAGTTCAGACATGGCCATATGCAAATCAGTCTTGACCCTGTGCCTCATGGGAACAGTCCAGCCCGAACTGCCAAGCCATGTCTTCCCTGGACCGGAATCAAGCATCCTAGGACCGGTTTCTGGCTATCAGCCGTCATCAGCCAGGATAGCTTGACTCCAGTGGCGTAGTGAGCACGGGTCCCACGTCTGGGAATACCCATCCCACTTAGGGCGAAAAGCGTTACAACAAACAAATGATGGACGGAATGCTGACAATGCAGACATTCTCCCCCAGTCAAGAGATCTGGGTTAAATCCATCGTTCTTTTGCCCACTACGCCACCCCAGTTCAGACATGGCCATATGCAAATCAGTCTTGACCCTGTGCCTCATGGGAACAGTCCAGCCCGAACTGCCAAGCCATGTCTTCCCTGGACCGGAATCAAGCATCCTAGGACCGGTTTCTGGCTATCAGCCGTCATCAGCCAGGATAGCTTGACTCCAGTGGCGTAGTGAGCACGGGTCCCACGTCTGGGAATACCCATCCCACTTAGGGCGAAAAGCGTTACAACAAACGGAATGCTGACAATGCAGACATTCTCCCCCAGTCACGAGATCTGGGTTAAATCCATCGTTCTTTTGCCCACGACGCCACCCCAGTTCAGACATGGCCATATGCAAATCAGTCTTGACCCTGTGCCTCATGGGAACAGTCCAGCCCGAACTGCCAAGCCATGTCTTCCCTGGACCGGAATCAAGCATCCTAGGACCGGTTTCTGGCTATCAGCCGTCATCAGCCAGGATAGCTTGACTCCAGTGGCGTAGTGAGCACGGGTCCCACGTCTGGGAATACCCATCCCACTTAGGGCGAAAAGCGTTACAACAAACAAATGATGGACGGAATGCTGACAATGCAGACATTCTCCCCCAGTCAAGAGATCTGGGTTAAACCCATCATTCTTTTGCCCACTACGCCACCCCAGTTCAGACATGGCCATATGCAAATCAGTCTTGACCCTGTGCCTCATGGGAACAGTCCAGCCCGAACTGCCAAGCCATGTCTTCCCTGGACCGGAATCAAGCATCCTAGGACCGGTTTCTGGCTATCAGCCGTCATCAGCCAGGATAGCTTGACTCCAGTGGCGTAGTGAGCACGGGTCCCACGTCTGGGAATACCCATCCCACTTAGGGCGAAAAGCGCTACAACAAACAAATGATGGACGGAATGCTGACAATGCAGACATTCTCCCCCAGTCAAGAGATCTGGGTTAAATCCATCGTTCTTTTGCCCACTACGCCACCCCAGTTCAGACATGGCCATATGCAAATCAGTCTTGACCCTGTGCCTCATGGGAACAGTCCAGCCCGAACTGCCAAGCCATGTCCCTTGCTCTCCATGCCACTGGAATCAAGCTATCCTGGCTGACGAGGGCTGAAAGCCCGAAACCGGTCCTAGGATGCTTGTTTCCAGTCCAGGGAGGACCTGGCTTGGCAGTTCGGGCTGGACTGTTCCCATGGGGCACAGGGTCAAGACTGATTTGCATATGGCTGGGTTCAAACTGGAATGGCATGGTGAGCAAAAAAACGATGGATTTAGGCCCAGATCTCTGTACTGGGGTGAATGTATGACATTGTTCTGCATTCTGTCCATCAATTGTTGTTTTTGCATTTATCACCCCGAGTGGAAAGGGTATGCTCAGACGTGAGTCCCTTGCTCTCCATGCCACTGGAATCAAGCTATCCTGGCTGACGAGGGCTGAAAGCCCGAAACCGGTCCTAGGATGCTTGTTTCCAGTCCAGGGAGGACCTGGCTTGGCAGTTCGGGCTGGACTGTTCCCATGGGGCACAGGGTCAAGACTGATTTGCATATGGCTGGGCTCAAACTGGAATGGCATGGTGAGCAAAAAAACGATGGATTTAGGCCCAGATCTCTGTACTGGGGTGAATGTATGACATTGTTCTGCATTCTGTCCATCAATTGTTGTTTTTGCATTTATCACCCCGAGTGGAAAGGGTATGCTCAGACGTGAGTCCCTTGCTCTCCATGCCACTGGAATCAAGCTATCCTGGCTGACGAGGGCTGAAAGCCCGAAACCGGTCCTAGGATGCTTGTTTCCAGTCCAGAGAGGACCTGGCTTGGCAGTTCGGGCTGGACTGATCCCATGGGGCACAGGGTCAAGACTGATTTGCATATGGCTGGGTTCAAACTGGAATGGCATGGTGAGCAAAAAAACGATGGATTTAGGCCCAGATCTCTGTACTGGGGTGAATGTATGACATTGTTCTGCATTCTGTCCATCAAAACTTGTTGTTTTTGCATTTATCACCCCGAGTGGAAAGGGTATGCTCAGACGTGAGTCCCTTGCTCTCCATGCCACTGGAATCAAGCTATCCTGGCTGACGAGGGCTGAAAGCCCGAAACCGGTCCTAGGATGCTTGTTTCCAGTCCAGGGAGGACCTGGATTGGCAGTTCGGGCTGGACTGTTCCCATGGGGCACAGGGTCAAGACTGATTGGCATATGGCTGGATTCAAACTGGAATGGCATGGTGAGCAAAAAAACGATGGATTTAGGCCCAGATCTCTGTACTGGGGTGAATGTATGACATTGTTCTGCATTCTGTCCATCAATTGTTGTTTTTGCACTTGCCTGTGGGGTGTCATAGGTGTGGTGCTGGCTCAGCAAGTCAGACACTCTGCACGGCTTACTTAAACCCCTCAGATGGGTGGAGCTGTTGCCTCCTCCATGCAGCTGGGGTGCAACACTCCACATAGACACTCACCCAAATGACAAGGAACATTCACACACATCAATGTCCAGGGGGCGTAAACATCATTTGGACACTCTCACCACAGCTCCTCTCAACTCACACACATCTGTGGGTACAGTCACCTGTCACACTGGGGGGGGCAGGGAATCACCTCTGGACAATAAGACAAAAATCGGCATAAGGATTGGGTAGGCTGAATGTGCCATGCACTATGCAGTGAATGTCACAGTAAGCACAGTGCAAGTGAGGAGTGCACACAGGAACTACATCATGCTCTGCATGGGAGACATAAGCCATTCCCCCCCCCTGGGACCCACACTAAACAACATTGCATGTCTGTCACACCTGGACACAATGCCAGAAGTGACAGTCACAAAAAAGGGGCACAGTCAAAGCTAGTGGAGTCAGCACTCACCTGCTCCCCTGGTCTCCCATACAGGCTGGGGTACTGTGGGAGGATTACATCAAGCAATGCCTCATTCGCCTCATGGCTGAAAGGCTGGGCCCTCTCCACAGTCCCTGACATGGTGCCAGAGGAATCACAAGCAGCAGCAGTGGTTTCGAGTGTAAGGTAGTGCAGGGAAGTGCCCTCTCATGGGTTCTGGCTGACTTATATCTGTCTTGCTGGGCTGTTTCATTTACAGGAGTACAGAGTGATTGCTCAGTCTCATTTGCATCCTACGTTTCCTCCAATCCCTTTAAACATACCCCAGTGAGGGCCTTTGCATGGTTCAAAATTTGAGCATGATGTGAAGTCAACAACCACTTTGCAACATTGTATTTAGTTGCCAACTGCCTATTCCAGGCCACATGATAGAAAATTTGAACTTGAAAATCGGTATCCATGACAACCAGCATGCATTTAGGCCCCAATACTTATCCCTCATGTGTCCCTATGTAATTTAGCTATCCACAAACAGGTACGGTGCGTTTCACACGTACTCCTACCGCACCAGTTGCACATTGCGTTAGCCACGTACGTGTACGACAAGTGTGTACACCTACGTGTACGACCAGTGTGTACACGTACGTGGACTACCCGTATGTATACATACGTGTACGACCATTGTGTACACGTACGTGTACACACTGGTAGTCCACGTACGTGTACGCCCTGGTAGTCCACGTATGTGTACGCCCTGGTAGTCCACGTACGTGTACACACTGGTAGTCCACGTACGTGTACACACTGGTCGTACACATAGGTGTATACACTGGTCGTACACGTACGTATACGTACTGGTAGTCCACGTACGTGTACACACTGGTCGTACACGTGCGTGGACTACCAGTGCGTACATGTACGTGGACTACCAGGGCGTACACGTACGTGGACTACCAGTGTGTACACATACATGGACTACCAGGGCATACACGTACGTGTACGACCAGTGTGTACACGTACGTGGACCACCAGGGCGTACACGTACGTGGACTACCAGTGTGTACATGTACGTGGACTACCAGTGTGTACACGTACGTGGACTACCAGGGCGTACACGTACGTGGACTACCAGTGTGAACACGTATGTGGACTACCAGGGCGTACACGTACGTGTACGACCAGTTTGTACACGTAGGTGTACGACCAGTGTGTACACATAGCTGTACACACTGGTCGTACGTGTATGTGTGTACGGTCCGTACACACACCCGTACTCCGGCGGGAACAACAGTGTGATGATACGGACCGTTCACACGCCCTCAGAGCGTGTGTACGGTGCGCTTCACAGCTTACACAGGTGATAGGAGGTGCACACGAATGGAATGGAGGTGTCAGACTCATGCACGGCTGTACATCAAGTCATAGTCATTCCAGTCCTACATGTGCAGGGCCTATGTGTGTCAGGCAGTGATGTGGCACATGTCTCCTCATGTTTTAGCACAATAGATGTGTGATGACCTGTGTACACATGTCATATGTGATGGGGCAGTATGTGGCACACTTCCCCTTCCCACAATGCACATGTGTGCATGTAGTATAAACGTGTCAAGCACTGCATCACTGGTATGGCACAGTCACCAACACCCGCAAATGTCCCCTGATGCCAGGGACAGGGACACTAACACCTGACATCTAAGTAACAGTGTGCCCCGATGTGAACATGTCCTGTGTGTGTCATGTGTTCCCATGAGCTTGCTGGTATTGTTCCGTCAACTGCATCTGCTGTTGCTGCATCCAACATGTGTCTGTGTGTAGATGGGCATGGCACACAGATACGCACACCATGCCACATGTGGATTCACACGTTACATGTGTCTGGAATCGATGCTTCAAAGATGATATTATGACATGAGGACATATCTGCGCCATATCCATGTCTGTGTTTTCGCTTTTCACGTGTACCCCTTCATCGCTATGTGTATGATCTGTACATTTCCAATGACATGTGACCTGTGCGTCTAGCTTGCCGCCAGCAGTCTGTATGAGATGACATCCTTCCAATGCAGATTTGTGGATGTATGTCACTCCTGTGATGTCTCTGGCTGTTCACTTACACTGGCCCACAGCTAGTTCCGGGCCATGTCATGTAGAACGTGACTATCAATGGGTGTAGCTGGCTTGTCGTAGGAGTATCACCTGGCTGCCATACGTGTCCTGGATGTGTAGCACAGACCTAACTCTGTATTTAGCTGATGTGTAGTAGCAGTTGACCATGTGCTCAGTTCATTGACATTGATGTTGTTAGGTACTCACTCTTCGTTCTTCCTTCCAATTATCTGCAGGGCACCGCCTCTCCCCCGACCAATGCCAGACTTAGCTGCCATGAGGGAACGTGACTGCATAAGACGTTACCACTTCTCGCAACAGTTGATTGAGGACTTGACCGCAATGCTTGAACAAGACCTCCAACCGCGACACAGGTATCCTACTGCGCTGACCCCCAAGATGAAGGTGATGGCAGCCCTACATTTTTTTGCCACCGGTACGTTTCAATTCACCATAGCTGATGTGGGTGGCATGTCACAGACCATGTTCAGCCGTGTCCTGCATGATTTTTTAGAAGCCATGTTGGAGCACCTGGATGAATTCATCCATTTTCCAACTCGTGAGCAGTTGACAGGTGTCAAGGGTGAGTTCTATGCCCTGGGAGGGATGCCCCATGTCATAGGGTCTATTGATGGGACACATGTGGCTTTGGTACCACCACAGGCACAGGAGGTGGCCTATCGCAACCGTGAACATTACCACTCTATAAATGCCCTTGTGGTGTGTCTTGCTAACATGCTTATTTCCCATGTCTGTGCACGTTTTCAGGGTCAGCACACGATGCCTACATCATGATGCGTAGCAGGGTGCCAGAAATGATGCTGGGGCTGCACAACGAACGAGCATGTCTTGTTGGTGGGTATACTCTGTTTGTCCTCTGTTTAGCGCTATTTTATTATCTTACGGCATCTCCTGATCTTTACATGATGTTTCCATGTAGGGGACTCTGGCTATCCCAACATGCCATGGCTGATGACACCCCTCCGCAACCCCAGAACAGCTGCAGATCACCGTTACAACAACGCACATGGGCAGACCAGGCGAGTGATTGAGAGGACGTTTGGCCTCCAGAAGAGCAGATTCCGGTGCCTTCACAAGACAGGCGGGTCCCTCCCATATGCACCGGTGAATGCCTGCAAGATCTTCCTCGTGTGCTGCATGCTGCACAACATGGCAGTGGAGAAGGCTGTGCCACTCATCCTGGATCCGGATGAGCAGGAACATCCACCCGTGGAGGATGAAGGGCTTGGTCACGAGGCAAGTGACGATGAGGAGGAGGAGGACGACGACATCCGGAGTCAGCTCATACACAGCTTCTTCTCATAATGGTGAGTCCATGGGTCTGATTGTGCATGGCTGGAGCCTTGTGTGGCATGTGTTGCAATGTGTGTGTCCAGCTGACTGTATGCTAAGTGACTTTGATGTGTGTTCAGATGTGTCACTCGAGTGATGATGTCCTTCCACACATTTTAGCTTAGACACTCAATTGTAATATAGCATGGTGACAGACTTATTCCTGTAGAGTAAATTACCATGCATGCGGATGACAATCTCTTCCCTGACTTCTTGTGTGTCTGTCATCCCCAGGTTGTTTGGCATGCTGTCTGCTCGTGTCATCGTTGGGCTCCCGCTATTCCTCATGAGTATTGCAACGTGTGCTGAATCAGCGTCCCATGCACGGACATGGGGAAAAGTCTATTTGGTTAAGGATTGCTGCACGGCATTTTGGTGTTGGTAGGTGTTTGTAATGTGTGGGCACTGCTCCTGTGCATGTTGTGTTACTATACATACATGTCGACTCACCATGGGGCACATGACATGTTGCATGCCTCCCATGTATTGATAGTCACCCTTCGTAGCAGTCATCTGTGATGGGACAGTGGATTCTGATGAAGGCATCAATGTGTGTACAACTTCCCTCTGAAACATACAGGATGCTACGGGTGGACATAATGTGGGCCATCCCCATGAGAGGATAAATGGGGAATTGAAGCCCCTCTGTGTGCAGCAGGGGGTGTTTGGCTCACACACTTCACTTGTGTGCCAGTTCAATGGATTTACAGCATCTGTGTTGTGAAGGGGGTGTCCAGTGTAGGTCCCACATGTTCTGCCAAATGACCTGTGAGTCTGTTCCTATTGATGCATTTCCCTAGGTGTGAACCTGAGTAATAAAGGTGTACCTCACCCTCCAAGGTGCCTCATCTCTGTCAATGCTGGTCTCTTGCCACTTTGCATGCCGCATCTCTGGCATAGTTGTCAAAGATTGGGCATATGAGTCTATGTGTAGTTTAGCAACATGCATGCAGTTCTTCAGGGATTAGAACATCCATTGTGCATGATGTCCATGGTTGTGTATGTATTTGGGCATGTTGGTTGCCACAACAGACCGTCAACACCTGCTGAGGGTGTGTATCCTGTGCGCAGCTCGTCCTTCAGTTTAATGATCTGGTGTCAGTCATCTTTGGGGATTGTGCATCCATTGTCTGTGGGTGTGCCATGGGGAACCGGACACTCCTCCTTTACATACGCCTGTTGCAGTAGTCCTTTCTGACATCCTTGTCTTTGTGTGCAACTAGTGGCATAGTTTCCATGTCATGCCACCTGCTGCTGCAGCCCCTGCAGCGAGGGCACTGAGAGTTTACAGATTCAGCAACACACACACCTCACAGATGCTCCTCCCTTCCTCCCTCCACCCATTCATTTGTCTGGCATCAGCTTGTCTGTGCCACTGTTGTGCCCACGCGGTTCCAAAGGCTGGACCTTAAGCACATGCAACGTGCACATTGCACGAACCTCATGTCCTTACATGACCCACATCACACAACAGTCTGATGTTGCAGCCACCCTCCAAGCATTGTCCATCCAAGGAGCTACCGCCTGCTCTTAGCCATACCCTAGACGCTCACACAACACCTTTGCATGATGATTGTGCAACTCCAAATACCTACACAGCACTGCCCCGCCTTCCAGGCCCTGTCACAGAAAGCAGGTAATGTCCCTTCTACTCCCCACCGGCTCCGTACACCAGCAAGGCCATGGGAGTGGGACTCATGCCTTCAGCATGTAGTATAGTGGAATAATCTGGCACTTGGCCCAGGTATCATCTCTCAGCGTGTCAATCTTCAATGTGTCCAGGTCACCCTCACCGGCATCACATCCACAAAGCACCTCTTCATCAGCTCGTATGCCATTGACAGCCAGGTGCTCCTCACCTTCACCAAAGACGCAGCCATTGACAGTTCCAACATTAAAGAAGGCATGAGATCCATTGATGGATGGCTGAACATCAGCCACCTGAGGCTGAACTTGTACAGGACTGAGGTAATCATCTGAGGATTGTCCCCTTACAGGTGGCTCAACTGCTTGTGTCCCACCCGCAAGAGCCCTGCACATGCACCCAGTGGCCACGCACACAAGATGGTGTGCATCATGGAATTGTCACTCACATTTACCATGCTAATCACCAGCATCTGTACCTCAGGGTGCAACACCCTCTGCATGATGCACATGATCCACAGATAGATCCACTCCAGGGAAAGACAGACCATGCCCTAGGAGCACAACACCAGCCATGTCAACTACTGCCCCACCCTCTATGGAGCAAGTACATTCTAACACCCGGGAAACCAGTCCACATGCAGGCTGCATGTGCACACCTCAGCTTCAACATCATGCACCCCAGCCACCTCACCGTCCACCAGAGATAGCTACAATGTATCACTGTGTGCTTCAGGATGACCTTCAGACTCCTCACCCACACTCAGGAGGCAGGACACAACCACAGACCCCACACCAACCTTGGCCGTCTGTCATCCGAGACCCCGTTGTGCCAACTCCGTGCATCCAACCTTGCCCTGGCCACCATTCTTCACATCCACCGTACTCCAGCATGCTGGACATAGTTCTCCCACCTGGCAAGACATACCTGCTACTCCCTCCCCGGCAACATCCACATGAGTCATGACCTCTACGCCTTCAGGATACTCTTCCAAATTGGTCTGTCCGGACAGTAATGCATGCCCCCCCTCAGCAGCTTGAGGCCATCACGGGTGAGTATTGTGCTCCATGTCTGTATAGTATGATACATTGTGACCCATGTGTGTCCTGTCCCAGACTCAGATTCCAGGGTATGGATGGCTGGAGTTAGTTCAACACTCATGCCTGGTTTGACATTTTCCCACACATAGGTTGTGTACTCATGCAAAATGAATGCAACATGTAATTGTAGAAAAAGATTTATTCTCGGTGGGGGGCCTGTTTAGTGTGGACAAATAGGTGCTATACAGTGTGCATGGAATCCAAAGTTCACAGGGGGAGATGGCATCCTTGCAAGTTGGAGTCATCAGAGTCCAGACCACAGTGTTGGTCATCATTGGTCAGACTGTGACCAGCAAGTCCATGTGGCAGAGAATGTCATTGGATGAGGTGCTGCTGTTGCGCCAGAGGGCCAGGTGCCAGGCCAGGTGACCTGGGAGATGTGGATGGTCCGCTGCCTCTCACGGTCTTTTCCGTGGACGACCCACCTTCCTCGGGGGACCCTCAGATGCAGGCCTTGACGATGCTTGGGATCCTCCGTCGGATGAATCCTCCTCCTCCTCCCTCCCTGTGGCTAGTGCTGGTCTTCGCCTGGTGGCACAGGGAGGGTTGCCCATGTTGTCGGCGATCCGACGGAGTGCACCGCCAGGAGCTCAGCCAGTCTTGCCTCCATCCGTCCTTGGTGTTGTTGACTGGCGTGTTGCTCGGCCTGCTTGTTCTTAATCTCGTTGAGGGTCCCCACTACCTGGCTGATGCCCCTGGTGTCACACCGGTATGTCTCCAAGATGTGGCGTATGTGTGACATACCGGTTCCCTCAGCTGGCTGGTCAGGTTCGCGCCTCCGCCTGCCTCCACTCCCACCACCCCTGCCCACACGAGCCTGGCCTGCCGTTGTGGGCACATCGGGTCTACCGGACCCCTGAGGGATGGCATATGCAGGGTTTTCTGCCTCCTCCTGGGTGGCCGGAGAACCTTGTCCCTCCAGGTCAGACTGGCTCAGTTGTTCTGTGCGGGCAGGGCTCCTGGATGTCTCCTGGGATGTGACAAGAATGGGGGTGGTGGTTGGCACAGATGTACCTGACGCAGGTGCTGGGGCACCAGAGGGTCCAGGTTGGTTGGGGTCATCCACAGAGTGCTGAGAGTCGTCGCTGCCGGTGGGATCATCTTCCTGCTGAGCCTGGGCCTGTGATTGTTCCCCCCAGTGTTGGGGGGAGATCCATGACGTTGCCCTGTGTGTGAGAGGGAGACAATGTTAATGCATTTTCATGTGACATCCATGTTTCATACATGTTCAGGTTGCCACAGTTCCTCCAGGTAGTTGTATGTGCCTAGCATTCACATCAATGTTTACTTGTGGATGGGTATGTTGCAGGGGACAGATTGAAAGGTTATCCATGGTCTTTGACATGTCGCATTTGGCCTTGGATGCTTTTTTGGCTGAGGCTTGATCTTGTTGTGTCACATGTCCATTGTGAGAGTGTGTGACTCCCTTGGCTGCCCGGGGGTGTGTGATTGTGTGAGGGGTGAGTGATCATCACTCAGCCCGACGCTGTTCAACATCCACATGGCCCCCCTCACACAAGTGGGCCGCCACCACAACCTCTAAGACATCTCCTATGCCGACGACACCCAGCGCATCCTCTCCATCACCAAGCACCCTCACACCACCAAGATACACATCCACGAGGGTCTGAGGGCCATAGACGACTGGATGCGGAGTGGCCATCTGACATTGAACTCGGACAAGACGGAGGTCCTCATCCTGGGAACCACACACTCAGCCTGGGACGACTCCTGGTGGCCATTCGCTCTGGGGACATCACCGACACCCACCAAACACGCACACAACCTAGGATTGATCCTCGCATCCTCCCTCTCCATGTCCAAGCAGGTCAACGGCGTCTCCTCCTCCTGCTACGACACCCTACGCACGCTCGGCCGGATCTACTGGTGGAGCCCGACTTAAACAAGTAGAACAGTGACACAGGCCCTCGTCAGCAGCTGACTGGACTACGCCACTGCACTCTACGCAGGACTCCCATCCACACACCAACGGCAGATACTACGCTTCTGCAACGCCTCGGCACAAGTGATTGTCAATGCCCCCCGCCACAGCCACATCACCCCCCTCCTGAGAGACCTGCACTGGGTCCACATCGACAAGAGGATCACCTGTACGCTCCTCAGCCAGGCACACAAGGCACTCCACACCCATGGACATGCCTACCTGCACATCAGACTCAGCTTCTACACCCCCACCCGCAAGCTCTGCTCCAGCATCCTCGCCCTCGCAGCTGTCCCCCGCATACAACGTACGCCTGCCTGCAGCAGATCCTTCTCCGACCTCGCTACAAGGAGCTTGAACACCCTCCCAACCCACCTATGACTGACCCAAGACCTACTTGCCTTCTGATGTCTCCTCAAGACCTGTCTCTTCGAGCAGTATTGTAACCCCCCCCCCCTCAGCGCCTTGAGACCCTCACAGGTAAGTTGCGCGCCTTACAAGTACCCAGATCGATTGTTGATTGATTGACGGTGCCTGCTGGTGGGTGTAGTGTGATTTTGCGGTTGGTCTCCCAGGTGATGTATCTGCCCCCCCATGGCGCATGCTGCCATGTCAGTGAGTGTGAGTTCCTGTCCTAGTTATCTGAGCTGGTTGTGTTTGTGTTAGATTTTGCAGTTGTCACAGGCGGGCCTTGTCAGTACTTTGGCACTCCCTGTGCATTGTGCATGGTGCATGGGTATGTACCTGGGCCATATGGGCTGAGGGCATTGGTGTCTGTTTCTGAGTTTTACTATATGTTTAGTGATCCCCACCCTCCCAGCATCCCGGACATCCTGTCTTGGGTTTGTGGTTTGTGTAGGCTGGGACATGGCATGGCCTTGCTTTGTAAATGGGGCATACTCATGTTAGTGGCCTGAGCGTTGTTTAGAGTGTGGTTGTGTCAGGTGAGGGCTTGGGGGTAGGTGAGTGCATTTGTTGTAGTTGGGGTGTGGATGCCATTCCCCCCATGTTACGTGAGTTGTTTGTGTACTCACCAGGCTCTCGGACTCCTTCGACTCCGTGTACTCCCACCGGCGGAAGCAGGGCCATCACCTTCTCCTCCCAGGGATGGTAATATACCGGTCTGCGGGGCAGCCCACCTCCTGTGATGTTACTCTGGGCGTATTCCTCGTTCATTTTGCGCTTGACTGCCCTGCGCAGATCGTACCACCTGGCTTGACATTCATTCCTGGTCCTTCTGATGGGCGCAACAGCATTCACCCGATCGACGATTCTCTGCCACAGGCTATGTTTCAAACAGCTGTGGTTCGACTCTGATGATTTCGTTGACAAGGATGTCCAGCTCCTCCGTTGTGAACTTTGGATTCTTGTCTGTGGGCATGGTGTGGGGTGTGGGTGTGGATGGTTGTGTGTGTGTGAAGGTGTAGGTGTATGTGTATGTGTAGAGGGGGTCTGTGTGAAGGAGGTTGTGTGAAGGTGTGTGAGTTAAGGTGTATGGGTGCAGTTGTTTGTGTGTGATGTCTGTCAGCAGTGAGTCTGTTGCAAAGGCTCATGGTTTGTGTTTGTGGGCCCTTTTTATTGGTCCATTTGTGGGTGTGGCTGTGTTTGAACTTTTGGTGGGTGTGTTATAAGAGGTGGTTGTGATTTTGGGACTCTGTTTGACTGCTTGGATGTGTCAGGTCAGTCTTTTGGTAGTTTTTTGTCCTGTAGACGTCTTTTGTGGTGTTGTGCGAGTCGAATTGACGGTCCTTGTGCTGTTTTACAGTGTCCTGGTTCAGTACGAGTCTTTTTCGCGTAGGTAAGGTGCGTCCATGGCTATGTTGTTGTTCAGTGTTCACATGTGCAATGGTGTTGTACAACTCGTACATACGCGATGCTGGGGTACGGTGTTGGGGTACGGTGCGTCCGAGTATGGGGCTGGGGTGGGGGGGACGGCGCTTACATACACGTGTACTGGGGTACGACGCGTACATGGGGGATGCTGGGGTATGGTGTTGGGGTACGGTGCGTCCGAGTACGGGGCTGGGGTGGGGGGTACGGTGCTTACATACACATGTGCTGGGGTGGGGGGTACGGCGCGACCATACACAGGTGCTGGGGTATGGCGCGTACATGCGCGGGTGCTGGGGTGGGGGGTACGGCGCGTACATGTGCAGGTGCTGGGGTGGGGGGGTACGGCGCGTACATGCACGGGTGCTAGGGTGGGGGGGTACGGCGCGTACATACGTGGGTGCTGGGGTGGGGGTACGGCATGTACATACGCGGGTGCTGGGGTACGGTGCGTACATGCGCGGGTGGGGTGGGGGGTCCGTACAACTCGTACCCCGTGCCCAAGTTTACCGGGGTAGTAGTCATACAAAGTTCGCTCCGTACGGGATGTTTTCCATACGCTTGAGGATTCGGAACGCCGGTACGGATCGGACTTGTGCGCTCGGACTTCCGTTTTACGACTCGTACGTAAATCTGTCCGGGGACGTCTCGTAGACTTTTTCCGAGGCAATTCGTATGTAATTTGACAGTACGAATCGTACTTGGCCGTTTGTACGGGACTTGTACGACTCGTACGTAAAAAAATACGGATACGAGTCGTACGGGAAATATATTTACCGGATCGGAATCGGCACCATAGTGTTTAATTAATTGTTTGTTTAATGTGATTGGTTGTTTTTAATGGTTCAGTGACTAAATATCGAGGGACAAAATATCGACTACACAAAAAATCGACACCAAAATATAGAGGGACAGAATATCGACTCCCTATCTACAAACAGGTAAGTACTAAAATATTGATTCCAAAATATAGACTGTCAAAATATAGTTAGACAAAATATCGAATTTTTTAAATGTATTAAAAATAATATAAAATTAATTAAATATTAAAAACAATTAAATAAAACATACATAATATAATATAAAAAAGCTTAAAATGTAAACATAATATAAGTAATTTAAAAAAGTCGAGATTTTGTTGGATAGTGAGAGCGTAAAAATTACTATTCCCACTCCAGTGAGTGCAACAGTAGGGAAAGCGTTGGATAGCGTAGAGGTAAAAATTACTATTCCCACTCCAGTGAGTGCAACAGTAGGGAAAACGTTGGATAGCGTAGGGGTAAAAATTACTATTCCAACTCCAAACAGTGCAACAGTAGGGAAAGCGTTGGATAGCGTAGGGGTAAAAATTACTATTCCCACTCCAGAGAGTGCAACAGTAGGGAAAGCGTTGGATAGCGGGAGGGTAACAATTACTATTCCCACTCCAGAGAGTGCAACACTAGGGAAAGCATTGGATAGCGCAGGGGTAAAAATTACTATTCCCACTCCAGTGAGTGCATCAGTAGGGAAAGCGTTGGATAGCGGGAGGGTAACAATTACTATTCCCACTCCAGAGAGTGCAGCAGTAGGGAAAGTGTTGGATAGCGGGAGGGTAACAATTACTATTCCCACTGCAGAGAGTGCAACAGCAGGGAAAGGGTTGGATAGCGTAGGGGTAAAAATTACTATTCCCACTCCAGAGAGTGCAACAGTAGGGAAAGTGTTGGATAGCAGGAGGGTAACAATTACTATTCCCACTCCAGAGAGTGCAACAGTAGGGAAAGCATTGGATAGCCTAGGGGTAAAAAATACTATTCCCACTCCAGTGAGTGCAACAGTAGGGAAAGCGTTGGATAGCGTAGGGGTACAAATTACTATTCCCACTCCAAAGAGTGCAACAGTATGGAAAGCGTTGGATAGCGGGAGGATAAAATTAACTATTCCCACTCCAGAGAGTGCAACAGTAGGGAAAGCGTTGGATAGCGCAAATGGAAAAATTACAATTCCCACTCCAGTGAGTGCAACAGTAGGGAAAGCGTTGGATAGCGTAGGGGTAAAAATTACTATTCCCACTCAAGTGAGTGCAACCGTAGGGAGAACGTTGGATAGCGTAGGGGTAAAAATTGCTATTCCCACTCCAAACA
This sequence comes from Triturus cristatus, assembly GCF_964204655.1. Taxonomy (NCBI): domain Eukaryota; kingdom Metazoa; phylum Chordata; class Amphibia; order Caudata; family Salamandridae; genus Triturus; species Triturus cristatus. The sequence continues at coordinate 518,410,672 of NC_140582.1, read as the reverse complement.
GTGCAACATTAGGGAAAGCATTGGATAGCAGGAGGGTAAAAATGACTATTCCCACTCCAGTGAGAGCAACAGTAGGGAAAGAGTTGGATAGCGGAGGGTAAAAAATACTATTCCCACTCCTGAGAGTGCAAAAGTAGGGAAAGTAATGATTAAAATTTAAAATAAGATTACATTAATTATCAATACCGATAAAAAGTTAATTAAAAATAATTACCAATTAATAACAATTAATTACCATTTAAAAATATTAATTATCAATTGATAAAAATTTATTACCAATTAATAATAATGAATTTCCGATTAAAAATTAATTATCAATTATCAATACACATAAATAAAAAAAATAATATTTACTTTATTACAATTAATTTACTTCCCACCCAATTCCCCTATAAACCCACAACCCACTCCCAATAATAAAAAATACAATTAACAATATTATCAATTAATCAATTAATAAAAATAATTTTGCAAATAATAAAAATTATTTAGCAATTCATGCAAATTATTTACCCATTAATACAAATTAGTTACTAATTATTAATTACTTATCAATTAATTATCAATACACATAAATAAAAAAATAATTATTTACTTTATTACAATTAATTTACTTCCCACTCAATTCCCCTGCAAACCCACAACCCGCTCCTAATAATAACAAATACAATTAACATAATTATCAATTAATCAATTAATATAAATTAATTACCAATTAATAAAAATTAATTACCAATTAATAATTAATTATCAATTAATTAATTATCAAAACATATAAATATAATTAACATTTAATTAACCATACTTAAATTACTTCCCACCCTATTCCCCTATAAACCCACAACCCGCTACGGAATTAAATTACGCAATAATTAAATTACATAACATTCATTTGTTGAAATAAATTAAACATACATTACAAAAATAATACATCATTTTAACACATATACTACGATACATAACACAATTTTTTTTTCCGATATTATGGTAATCTATATTTTAAAATTCGATATTATGGTATTCTATATTTTTATAATCTATATTTTGGAAATCGATATATTGTACCCCAATTTCGATATTCTGACCGATCTATATTTTGATAAGTCGATATTCTGTCCACTCTATATTTTAACTTCGATATTCTGGACAGTCGATATTTTGGGTGTTTACCGTTTTTAATATTGTGTGTATTTGATTTGTTGATATTTATTGTATTCATTGTTTTGGTCATTGTTTTCCATATATTGAAAACGCTAATTAAGATTCAGTTAGTGTTTTTTTTTTAAAACACAGCTTTAATTATTGTAATCTGTATTATATTGTATGTGATGTAAAATAATGTGTGTAGATTATTTAAATATAAGATTTAAATAGTTATTAATAGTGTATTTATGATATTATGTATTATTATATGTTTTAGTATTTTATAATTTATTTATTTAGTATCCAGTGTATGTTTATTGATTGAAATATGTTTTTGGTTTTCAGTTTTGTTGGTTTTATCTGTCTTTAAGATGTCGATATGTTTTTTTTAAATGATAATATTGCTGTCTATATTTTGGAAATCGATATTTTTGCCATGTTGTATTTTTTTAATCAATGTCTGATATTTTGAATTACAATATTTGTGAGTTTGATAATCCTGTTATCAATATTAATGTTTGTCAATATTTTGGTGTCGATATTAGTGTATTTTTTTAAATGAATATAGGATGTCGATATTAGTGTAGTCGATAATTATGTATGGATAAAAATGTAGGTCGATATTGTGTCTGTTGATATTATGTCAGTGATTCTTGTCACTGTGCTGCAAGTGGTCTTACTGTCTTGCATTGCAATCAAATAATGAAAAATCTGGCCCCACGTACTTAGGAATATATTGTGTTCTGTGTGCCTTCACAGATTAGAGACATAAACTTGTTTTTTCCAAAATCCGCTGTCTACTGCACAGGTATACGATTCCGTTTTTGGTCAAATTACTGCATGAACTGCAGACAGCACACTGCATAAACATGATGGAACAATCGCCCATGTTTCCAAGCTCATGCGCCTTGTTGTGATCACGTTAGTGAATGCACTGTAGACAGTGCAATTTAGTGAAAAATTAGTGAACCCGTCGGTTCTGTGCATGTACAATGGCACAAAATGGAGTTCTGAGCCAACCCCATAAGCCACTCCCAAGCTTTTAAGTTAATGAAGGAAAATGGGGGTACTCCTGGTCAATAAAATACATTGTCATCCATGCACATGGCACTGATGAACCAACGCCACTGACCTAACTCATCTCTGCTAATAGAAACTGCATCACTGCATTCTTTTGAAAAACTGTTCAGATGCTGTACTACAAGTACAGTGCATGGTCAAAGGATGCACCTGCTGCACACCAGCACTTCACATCTCAATACAAAAAAACTGAGTGGTCCAGCTCTGGCACGAACTGTGCTGGAGAGAGCACAGTGGTTTCAAAGCACTGCTCCAACCATCACTAGGTCTGGCAGTCTGGGCCTGCCCTTCTGTGTTGGTGCTCCCCGGGCACCTTCATACCCCTCCCAAATGTTGACATCCCAGAGCACTAACTGTGCACTTGTCAAAAACAAGGCCCGACTGGCTATACCGGGCATTGGGCATTTACCCAAATTGCTAGGAGGGTGGGGGGCGTTTTTTTTGCACCGGGGCCCGGCTTTGTTACTGGGGACTGGTCTGAAGTAGTGTTGCAATATCAGCCCGCAACCCCCCCCCCCCCTTCCAGCCTCCCGGGAAAACTCAGTTTTGAAATTTGTTATGGGTTTAAAAGCACCCACTGCAGAGCTTCTTGTATATCCAGCAGTTTTCAGACAATAATAAAAGTGTCAAGATATCTGTGGTGATTATTTTTCCTGCTAGAGAGAGATCGGAGTTTTATCTAGTGGCTGCTTTGACTCATCTAAAGTAGGGAGAGGTTTAATATGCCAGCTGCAAAGAACGTTTATCATGCAGATCACAGAACTGTATTTTATGTGCATAGCTCAGTGGGTTACTGCTTTGTCACAGAGATCATTTAATTACTTGCTATTCATAAGTTACATTCATAATATAGCACAGTGAGCTATGAACTGCCATCAAAGAGGAGCATGCACACTGCATCTTACAGGTTAGAAAGTTATGGAGAGATGAGGGCCACTGTTGGAGGGTGATGGTGAAGTACTTATCAAAGGGCCCCCACAAATAATGTCGCAATGCCAGCCATCAACACTAAGGGTGGCCCTTGTCTTCCCTCATCGAGAAGCCCCCTGCCCGCAAATTGTCAGGAGGTGACTTTGTCTCCAGAACAGACCTTGGAGGCTCTGAGGTTAGTAAATGGCCAGTGTGATGGACTAAACTGCCTTTTCAGGCTTTCCTATGTTAATCACCAAACGATTTGGAAAATGAGGAAAATATGCATTACAAATCACAGCAATACAAATTGTGGTGTGATTAGAGGATATGGGACTACCTTTAGAATACCAAATAGCAATTTTTCCTAATGCCTAATTGGTAATCTGTATTCTAAATGTGTGAAATGTTTATTTCTTAATGTGCTCTTTCTAGTGGGTTGCAAATCGACCTACCTGATAAATATTATTGAGGTATGTCACAATCTGCGACCCTTTAAGAATGGCAGCCATCACAGGGATGCAGTGGCCGGCTGAGGTCAGCAGACCATGTCTGTGATTGCTTTTAAATACAGCAATCTTTTTTTTTTAATGGAGTCCTTAAAGGAAAACAGGATGCATTTCAAAAGAAAAAAAATGAAACTTTGAAGTTTCATTTTTTCAAGCGTAGTCAGCAGTTGGTGGGACCACTGCCTGCTCTTAAAACAATTTCTTGCCATCTTTCTCATAGGGGAATGGGTTCCGAGGTGACCTCTTCCCGTTTGCGAATGGGTTACCACCACCTTTAAAATAATGATACCTGAATCCGGTCGCAAACAGTAATACATACTATACCGATTTGATATTTTGAATGGATACCTAATACACGCCCCTATCAAATATCAAATATCAAATCTGAAATGCAAATTGCGATTCGGTAACAAGTTACCGAATCACATTTTCCATTTTGTTAATTTGAAAAAGCATTTGGTCTCAAATGGCCCGATTCTGTGAACCAGGCCATTCGCGACCAGAATAATGCTTTGTACTTCTAACCCTACATGATTAGCAAACTTTGTCTTCCTTGTTAATAAATCAACAGAGCAATTGCATTTTGACATGCATACAGTGTCTTTTTATGCACAATGATGGCGTGACTTATTGAAAGGGAGTATTAACTGCGCTTTGACGTTTTATATGCAGGCTTCCTACTTGGATCTATAAACCCACACATGTGAAAAAATTGCTAATTATAATTGTTTAAGTGGCTGGGTATCCTGGTGCACTGTAGGCTCATCATTTACTATGCTTCAAAAGATAATTCATTTGAATATATAATGAAAGATGTGTTGCAGAATGCACCATTTTTGCCATTTTTCACAAATATTCTTTGGGGGAGAACCCCCCCAGCCGCCCTCTTGTAGTGGGCAGGCTTACTCGCTTTGCTTGCTATGCACCTTACAGGGGCTAGTATGACAAAATTTGCCAGAGCTACTTTGGATTCCGAGTCCGGCCCTGGTCAGAACACCTTTCACTGTGCCACAGTGCATGCCGGAACTACTGGACCCAACCGTTAAGGCTGAGGCCTTTTACTCCTGATGTCCGGGTTCCAACTTGCTATGAGTCAGCCCTTGGCTCTTAGTGGTAGCGCAGGAAGAGCAGTATAAGCCTTCTCGGTGGGGGGGAGTATGTGTGGGAGATGCAAGGGGTGAACACAGGTTCACAACTCAAAAAATACATTCAGAAGCAACAATTAATGATTATCTGGTCAAATACTTGTTTTTATGAAAAAATGAATTTTTATAGATGAAAACAAAGTAAAATATTGCCCACACAGATAATGCACACAGTCCCCTTTTATCAGTACTCTAGTGCTTGATAACCAGGTCCTTGAGTCCCACTTCCCTCCCTCTAATATTAGTGGTTGTTCCCTATTTATAACGGGCAACATTCAGGTTAGGTCCCTCTAGAAGTCTGAGTCTCAGGGGTCCCACTGTTGGGGCGCCTAAAGCACTATGAGGCAGAATAAGTTCCCCTTGCCCCTTCTACCCTGTAGTAAGTCTTACCTGTTCCTGCAGGGATTGCTCCACCATAGTCCCCGGAAGTAATCCAGACTTGGACATCACGAAAGGCTTCATCGGCTGCTGACAGTGAGTAGCACTCTCAGCTTTGCTGGAGCAGCTGCGGGTCAATCACAGTGCTTCCTTTGATGACATGGTAAGTTCCTCTGATCCTCCTCACAGATGAAGTGACGATCACTAAGGTTCTGATGCTCAAGTCATGACTCGGGCAATCACAGGTCACGATGGAGTCATTTCCACTCGGTGTTGGTAAAACCAGGAATCGATTCTTGCTCTTCATGACTGTCCTCTCTGGTATACAGGGTTGCTGACTTTGTTTTGTACATGGGCTATGGCCTAATTGGCATGGGAGTCATCCAATTTTTACAACGGGCCCCTCTAGCATTCCAAGTTGCTGACTTTACTCCGCACAGGTCTATAGCCTGATAGGCACTGCAGTAATGCAATCTTCACAGCAGACACCTCTTGCTTATGAGGTAGCCAACTTTACCTTAGACAATACTGATGGCCTGTCGGTGCAGCAGGTGCTTCCTCATACCTAGCAATGGGAATCTTCTCACCAATGATCCACCTCTGGCCATTGGTCCCTGTAAGCACTCTCCTCTTCCTGACAGGGCACACTGGTCTTGGGAAACAGGCAAATGCTGGTGCTCCAGGGCAGGTGATCTTGGATTTCCCTGGCTGATGTCCCCTCATCTAGTTAGGAGACTGACAGACCTTAACTCCCATTCCTGGCCACAAGTAGAAGTCTTGCAGAGCTTTGCCTCCTCAACATAAAGCCTGACTGGCTGCTTTGCAGCAGACCGTTTTGGGGGCCTCAAGCTTCCCTTCTTATAGTCCATATCCAGACACAAAATTTGATTTAGACCTGTCTCATTGGTACCAGGGAGCATCTCCACAGGCTTAAGGTACTTCCTCTCAACCACTGTGAAGAAGGCGCCAGAATCTCTGAGGACAGGAACTTTCCTCCTATTTATGCTCACTTCCCGCACAAACCTCATTTTATTAGGGTGAATATGCTATAGAATATCTGGGTCCCTTTCCCAGATCTCCATAACTAGTAGGTGGAATGCAACCATGCCCTCTCGGGTCCCTTCACCCATGTGTAACATGCTTGCTATCAGGGGTGCTGCTGGTTCAGGACCTTTCATCTGACAATCCCTCTTGAAGTGCCCTACCTGGTGGCAATTATTGCAAGTCACCTCCTTTGACTTGGAAGAACGTCCTTATGTTCCCTTCTTATGATGCTCCTTCCTGGACATACCATTACCATTTCACCTAAGCCCTGCTCAAGGTCCATGGGAATTACCCTGGCCCTTATCCTCCAGTTTGGAACCAGTCTGTGGAATGTTCCTATCCCTTTTGGCTTAGAACCATTCTGTTCCAGCCCCTTATGAGCCCTGTTTGCTCACCATTTGTCAGCCACACTGCAAGTTTCTCTGGATCCCTTTTTTCAGATCAGACAGGGATTGCTTAAGTGGGTGGAGCACTCCTCCTTTTGTCACTCTGTTACCATCAATTGGTACATGGATTTAAAATACTTGGCCTCTATCCCTCTCACTCGCTCCTTCCAATCATTCAATTTACTACGTGAATCCAGGTCCCAAATGGAACACCATCCACTCTCTTGCAGTCCCGGAACATCTGAAGGTATTGACCTGGCTTCAGCCCAAATGTCTCATTAGAGACTCCTTCATTCGCTCATAGACCATTGAGTCTGCCATAAGCATCCTTCTAGTGATTGTTGTCCCTTCTAATGGCATGTGCCCCATCAAGCCAGCTGCCTTAGACACCTCATTCAAGGCCTACTTCTTACAAGCAACCTCACAAACAATTCCAAGATATCCTCACCTTTGACATGCACAAGCTCTCATGGAATCTTGGCCAGTACCTAGCCTTAACTGGAGATGGAGTCACTTCCCCCAGAGAGAGTTGCCATAGTTGCTATCCAAAGTTTCCTCCTTTCAAGGGCTATCTTTTCCCTTTTAGACACTCTTTCTTTGTCCTTTTTCTCCCCTTTTCACTAGTACTATCTTCTCCCTCTGTAACTCCCTAGCCTCCTCCTCTTTCTCAGCTTTAGCCTTCTGGGGAGCCAACAGCAAGCTCAGGATCTCTGCTAGACACAACCTAACCATGGGTTTTATTCCTGGAATTGGTGACAGTGGTATGCTAGAAACTGGGGGTAGAGAGCAAGATGGCGGCGGCGTAGAACTTCGCTGCGGAGCCCCTGCCTTGCACTCCCACAGCGGCGGAGAAATGGAGAGCCTCCCTATGGACTAGGTGAACTTACTCGATGCTGCTGACCTCGGGCTGGACTGCTGGTGGTGCCGCGGTTTCCATCCCAGTTGCGGAGCCTCCGGGGGTCGGCTGCTGCACGGAGACGGAGATGAGGATAGCGAGACGCGGAGCGGCAGAGGACATGCCCATACAGGCGGCGGAATCCCTGCGATGCTCCGCTAGAGGTTGGGCTGAGCTCCTGCTGGCGGCAAGTGGCGAAATTATCAAGAAAGCCCAGAGAGCTTTCCAAAGCTGGCTTTTAGTTATAAACTTTCGTATAATGCCACCAAAATCGATGCGGCAACCGCGTGAGCAAAAATAGTCTGCTGGGATTTATCCGGCTTTGATGTCCCCTGCAAACATGGAAACACCAGTAGGTAAGCCCCTGGAGAACCGAATTACTAAAAAACAAGACTTGGGGGCTAAGCGGAGGGCGCCTCATGATAGATATCAAACTGCAGGTAAAAAAGGTGGCATACTAATGGTTGCAGAAGAAGGAAAGGGGACACAGGAAAGTAATATTATAAATAATGTACCAACAACACCTCAGCCGGCTATTACAGCGTTTTTTAAAACCCGGGATGGAGCGATAATTACAGATTCGAACCTGCTCAATTTGCCACCTAATCTGAACCCAGATAACTGCATATTGGCTATTGATCACTCTTCTGCTGCGGCAGGGTCACAAGAGTCACTAGCCGCTAATTATCTTAGAAAAGATATACCCTGCGACCAGAGGCCGGAGACTCAGGATGTGGGACCTAATATTCCAGCTTTAATACAGGCACCTTCACCTGTTGTGGTAAAATACCCACATGCTCTAGGTTACAGGGATGGAGGCATTTCACACGAGGTCCGGGAAGTGGTACCATGTCTGACAAGCCAACTGTAATGGATGCTATTTCTGAGGCTACTTCAGATGGCCCGGATACATTTTATTCTCTGACAGAGGATTCACGATCAGGGCCTCTGAATCAGAGGTAGCATTCAGTGATTCAGATCATATTGACACTACTTCAGGGTCTAGTACAGTTGAAGCGCCCGAAACAACCCAGAAATGCCATTAAAACTTACGGAGTTCTACAAAAGGGGCTAAGGGCCCTAAGGAGATTCAAAGAAAGAAAAAGAATGCTGCTGCTGGCCTAAAATGGGATTACTCAGACACTGGTATAATCGGCCCTCTTGAACAAGTTTCAAGCTTGGGTGGCATCCCTCCGTCTTCTGAACAGCTAGGGGAACCCATAACAACATTGGATAAATCGATAGCAAGCCTCATTTTGTAGACTATCAAAGATCATCAGGCAGAGACTAGAGCAGATGGGAAAAAGACAAGACAGGGCACAAAAAAACTGGAAGGGGCTATCCAAAAAGTAGGACGTACATGTGGCGAAATTTGTGAAAGGCTGGATTCTATGGAATTAAGAACTGTCGCTGTTGAGAAAGATCTGGCGGCTGTGAGAGAGCAAACAAAGACCCATGAAACTCAACTGTCGGATGTAATGTGGAAAATCGTCAACGTAGAAATAATCTTTGAGTCCTGGGGATTAAGGAAGGCATGGAGGGGGAAGATATTCGGGGGTTTATGTTAGGTCTCTTTAAGGAGTCTTTCCCAGAGCTCATCGGCTGGGATTGGGATCACGAGATCCAGAGAGTTCATAGGTTCCCTTTTGTTTGCCATAACATGCCTAATAGAGATACTGGTCAACCGTGGGCAATCTTGGTATTTTTTGGTAATTTCTCTTTGAGACAGGCCGTCTTTGAGAAAGCCCGCCCGGAGACTAGACGACAGTTTAAAGGGGCCTCCTTTTTCGTACGTCCTGATTTCTGCCACATAACTGTGGAGCGCAGATGGCGCTTAAGGCAGTTAATCAAGCCATTTCAAGATTCTGGGTTTGAAGCTTTCTTGTTGGCCCCAGCAAGCTTAAAAACGATTGTTAAAGGGGCTGTTAGATTTTTTACGTCTGAAATTCAGACTAAAGAGTACTTGGTACAAGCTCAGGGGGAGAAGAGAAAGACTTAGAAGGAATATTTGTATTTAATCTCTCTCTATAAATATTAGTTGACTCTGAGTAGCATAGGTAGTAGTATGTTTGGCTAAATGAAAGGGAAAAAAAAAAGGGAGGCAAAAAAAGAGAAAAAACAAAGCGGGGGGTGTTGGAGGCTCCATGGCGTTCAACGTTCGCCCTATCATACAGACCGGTGTGGTCTGGCTGCTCTGATATTGAGGGGGTGGGGGAGGGTTGTAAGGCTCAAGGGAGGGGGAGTAGGGGTGGGTGAGAGGCACTGGGTTTTTCCTCTGGGGCTGAAAGCAAACCACAGATAAAAAAATGGTTGTATTTTTTTGTATGCTTGTGTTATTTGAAAGTAATTTTGAATTTTTTTTGAAAGGCACTAAGTGGGCAAGGGGGAAAAAGATATATAATAATTTGCATGATGATTTTATACAGACACTTTTGATTGAGATTATTAATCTGTATACGAACTGTAGGATCATTTTGGGGTGGCTGTTTGCTAATGATCATGGCTAAACTGCGAATTGCAACTGTAAATATCTGCGGCCTAAATGACGGGGCCAAGAGAAGAAGAATTCAAGAAGACCTTAAAGTTTTACATGCAGACTTGATCTGTCTCCAAGAGACTCATATAGCTTGTAATGATTATAAAATATTAGATTTGTTGGGCTTCAAGCTAATGGCTCATACAACACAAGATGTTAGGACTAAAGGGGTGGCAATTTTGTTAAAAAATAAAAATATGAGCTACGAAATAGCACTTTACTCGAGACGAGGTCTACGTAGACTCACCGGACCCACGCTCCATTCGATACAGATTTGGCGCACCGCGCAGAAGAAGCTCGGTTGGTCGGGAGTCCTCACGATGGCCACGCCACTTTGGGCCTCCGAAATATTGGGCAATCTGGGACGCACCAAGGGGTTCCGAAAGTGGGACCTAATTGGCATCTCCCAAATTAAGGACATCTGGGGCCCTACCGGGATCCGCACGTTTGCGCAAATGCGAGAAACATATGAACTGGCGCAAACCGAATACTTTAGGTATTTGCAGGTGCGTCACTCCCTACAGTCGAACATCCCCCCTGGGACCAAACTGCCACCAGCTTCCCCGCTTGAGGACAGGTTGCTAGACGGACACCTCACGGAACACGCCATATCCCTCACCTACAAAAAACGTATTAATAATCCCCCCGATATGCTTATTCCCCTCAGAGACAAATGGGTGGCCGAAGGACTAGAGATAGATGACGAGGAGTGGCTTTATGCCTTGGCTTCCCCGCGTGAGGTCGCGATATCATCCCGACTGCGGCTTATCCAACTGAAGATTTTACATAGAGTATACATCTCCTGCACGAGACTTCACGCGATGGGGAGGGCGGACACAGCGCTCTGTAGGAGGGGATGTGGTGGCACAGGTACCTTCTTTCATGTGCTGTGGGGCTGCCCGAAGATTCAGAGGTACTGGCGAAGGGTGGTGCGGTGTATGGAGGAGGTGTGGGAGGTGGAAATTCGCCCGGAGGCTAAGAGGTGCCTCCTCAATATATGGGAGCCAACGGACCTGCCACCAAAGGGGAGGCTCTGGGTGACGCTCGGGCAAGTGGTAGCGAAGAGGAATATAGCTAGACTCTGGGGAAGTTCTATTCCGCCCAAATTGTCAGACTGGAACAGGGATATGGACTGGTGCATGCTGCAGGAAAAGACCGTCTATGTGGTGAGAGGGTGCCCCCGTAAGTGGGTCGAGGTGTGGTCCAAGTGGAATGATTTCAGGGGGGGCATTTGCGTGCCTCCATCCGTCGACCAGGCAGACCCCGGGGATGTGTAATATACCACCGCTCTTGACGCTCCGAGGGCTAAGCTAGAGATGCGTAGGTCGCACCACCGGGAAGTGGAAGGCATACGGTGTGTACAGTGTGGACCGTTAGTTAAAAGGGTGGGAGGGGGGAGTTTGACTGTTAGGTACCTTTACGCCTGTTGGGGCACCTGCCTATGTTGAAAAGTGGTTCTAAGAGAAACCGAGACCTATGTTCTTCTTCCCTACAATTTGATACACTTGTTTATTAACGCCGCCGTGCCCCCGGGTTGATGGCACAGGGCTGTGGTATTTGGCTACACATACAATATCACCTCCGCGGCTGGCCCCTTGGGTTGTAGGCTGTCAGCTGTGTACTAAGTATCTCTCAATAAAGGTCTTTCAAAAAAAAAAAAAAAAACAATTACAGGAGTGAGAAAAAATGTGGATAAGCACAGCAGATGGATAATTATGGAAGTTAGAAGTGGAACTGGTCTGTTTACTCTGTGTTCAATCTATGCCCCTGTTTTAGATGACCCTTCGATGTTAAATTTTCTAGCTTTGGAGCTTCCATCCTGGCCTGAAACTTATATAATCTGTGGTGATCTTAACATTAATGGAACAAAATATATGATCAATCAAGCAGTGGGAGTAAATAGGAATCGTAAACCTCAATCGTCTAATGCACTCAAACCTTTGATTAAAGACATTGGCTTAGTGGATGTGTGGCCTAGTTTGAGAAATTCAGAGTTTGGATATACTTACTTCTCTGCGCTTCATCTTAAATTTGCTAGACTAGACTATTTTTTGGTGTCTCCCTCTCTCATGAAGGATGCTAGGATTGATATATTTCCAAGGATAATGTCGGATCATAATCCTTTGGTTTTTGAATTTCCCGTGTCAGGAGCGAGAGTAGGACATAATAAGTGGACTTTTGAGAGAGCATTACTCACTGACCACGATTATGTGAGTCATATGAAACAATGGATTGGTGAGTTTTTTTATTTCAATAAAGATAGTGCAGCCCCGGGAATAATCTGGGATACCTTTAAAGCCTCTGTCAGAGGGGAGACATTGCGATACAATTTGATTAAGCAGAGAAAGAGTTCAGAACAAGTTAAAGGTTATTATCAGAAAATTGCTTTTTTAGAGAAGGAACTGATTGAGACCGTTAACAAAGGTGGGGATCACACAAAGGTCACTGATTTGTTAATGGTGACCAAAGCTTCACTGAATGATTTTTATTTGGATAAAACAGCTGGGAAGTATCTGGTGAAAAAGCAACAATGTTCTGAGTACAGTGAGACAGTTGGTCGATTACTAGCAGTTAAGGTGAGGCAACAATCAATCAATCAATCAATCAATCAACGGCATTTGTAGAGCGCACTACTCACCCAGAGGGTCTCAAAGCGCTGGGGGGGGAATGTTACTGCTCGAACAGCCAGGTCTTGAGTTGCTTCCTGAATGCGAGATGGTCCTGGGTTGTCCGGATGTGGATGGGGAGGGAGTTCCATGTCTTGGCCGCCAGGTAGGAGAAGGATCTTCCTCCGGCGGTGGCTCTGTGGATGCGTGGGACGGTGGCGAGAGCGAGGCAGGCGGATCGGAGCTGGCGGGTGGGCTGGTAGAAGGTCAGGCGGTTGTTGAGGTACTTGGGGCCCAGGTCGTGGAGGGCCTTGTGTGCGTGGGTGAGGAGTCTGAACGTGATCCTTTTGTTGACGGGGAGCCAGTGGAGGTCTCTCAGATGTCCGGAGATGTGGCTGTGGCGGGGGATGTCCAGGACGAGTCGAGCTGAGGCGTTCTGGATCCGTTGGAGTTTCTTCTGGAGTTTAGTGGTGGTGCCGGCGTAGAGGGTGTTCCCGTAGTCCAGCCGGCTGGTGACGAGGGCCTGGGTGACCATCTTCCTGGTCTCGGTGGGGATCCACCGGAAGATCTTTCGAAGCATGCGCAGGGTGTTGAAGCACGAAGACGAGACGGCGTTTACTTGTCTGGACATTGAGAGGGAGGAGTCCAGGATGAAGCCCAGGTTGCGTGCGTGGTCCGTACGCTTGGGGGTGGCGCCCAGGGCAGGGGGCCACCAGGAGTCGTCCCAGGCGGAGGGTGATGACCCCAGAATGAGAACCTCCGTCTTGTCTGAGTTCAGTTTCAGGCGGCTGTTCTTCATCCATTCGGAGACGTCTTTCATCCCTTCGTGTAGGCTGGCTCTGGCGGTGTCCGGGTCGTTGGTGAGGGAGAGGATCAGCTGGGTGTCATCGGCGTAGGTGATGATCTTGAGGTTATGTTGGCGTGCGATGGCTGCGAGGGGGCTCATGTAGACATTGAAGAGGTTGGGGCTGAGCGATGACCCCTGGGGGACGCGGCAGACGACTTCAGTGGCCGTTGACCGGAACGGGGGGAGGCGGACTCTCTGGCTTCTTCCAGCGAGGAATGAGGTGATCCACTCTAGGGCCTTCCCCTGGATTCCGGTGTTGTTCAGGCGTTGTACCATGGTGCGGTGGCAGACGGTGTCGAATGCTGCAGAGAGGTCCAGGAGGATGAGGGCCGCTGTTTCCCCGTTGTCCAGTAGGGATCTGATGTCATCTGTGGCTCGGAAGCCGGACTGCGTGTGGTCGAGGGAGCAGTTGGTCTCAAGGAAGGCGGCTAGCTGTCTGTTGACGGTCTTCTCAATGACTTTGGCAGGAAACGGAAGGAGCGAGATGGGGCGGAAGTTCTTGAGGTCGGTGGGGTCTGCTGTAGGTTTCTTCAGCATGGCGCTGATCTCGGCGTGTTTCCAGCAATCCGGGAAGGTGGCGGTTTTGAAGGAGGCGTTGATGATGTCGCGGAGGTGGGGTGCGATGATGTGGTTGGCCGAGTTGAAGATGTGGTGTGGACAGGGGTCCGTGGGCGACCCGGAGTGGATGGTGGTCATCGTGCGAGTTGTGTCTTCGGTGCTGACCGGGGTCCAGGTGCGGAGGGTGGCGGTGGGGGACGTCGGTTCGGTGGTGTGGTTCGTGGTTGGAGGGCCGAAGCTGTTGTGTATGTCGGCTATCTTGTCATGGAAGAAGGCTGCGAGAGAGTCGCAGAGGTCTTGCGAGGGAGTGATGTCGTTGTTTCCGGCGTCGGGGTTGGAGAGCTCTTTGACGATGGTGAAGAGTTCTTTGCTGTTGTGGGTGTTGTTGTCCAGTCGTTCCTTGAAGGCTGTCTTCTTTGTGGCGCGGATCAGTTGGTGGTGTTTGCGGGTGGCGTGTTTGAGGGCAGTCATGTTGTCTGTATTCTGGTTGGTGCGCCAGGTATTCTCCAGGGAGCGGCAGTTCTTCCTGGAGGTGATGAGTTCATCGGTGAACCAGGAGGTTTTCTTGCTACTGCGTCTGCTGGGGGAGTTCTTCAGTGGTGCAAGGGCGTCTGCGCAGTTGGTGATCCATTGAGTGAGGTTGTTGGCGGCTTCGTTGGGGTCCATTGAGCTGGTGGGGGGGTTCTGTCTGAGGAAGGTGGTGAGCTGGTCGATTGTGGTCTTGTTCCAGTTCCTACGAGGGGGTTGTTGCGGGCGGTGGTGGGTCGTCGATTTTCTGAAGCTGAAGTGGACGCAGCTGTGGTCGGTCCACTGGAGTTTGGTGGAGTCGCTGAAGGCGACGTGCCTGCTGGATGAGAAGACTGGGTCAAGCGTATGGCCGGCGTAGTGGGTGGGGGTGGTTACCAGGCGCTTGAGTCCGAGGTTGGCGAGGTTGTCCAGCAGGGCGACGGTGTTGCGGTCCTTGTTGTTCTCCAGGTGGAGGTTGAGATCCCCCAGGAGGATGTAGTCGGTGGAGTTGATGGCGTGTGGGCTGACAAAATCAGTGATGGCTTCGCTGAATTGTGTGTGTGGTCCCGGTGGTCTGTAGACGAGGGTGCCTCTGAGAGTGGTCTTGGGGTCGGTGTGTATCTGGAAGTGGAGGTGTTCGGCGGAGGTGAGTGTGTCATCTGAGTTAGTCGTGATGCGGATGGTGTTCTTGTGGGCGATGGCGATGCCTCCTCCTGTCCGGTTGATGCGGTCCTTCCTGGTGATCTTGTAGCCGTCCGGGATGGCTAAGGCGATATCGGGCGCTGAGGAGGCTTTCGTCCAGGTTTCCATCAGGAAGGCGATGTCTGGTGATGTTGAGTCGAGGAGGTTCCAGAGTTCGACGGCGTGTCGGTGGATGGAGCGGGTGTTGAGCAGGATGCACTTCAGATGGTTGTTGCTATGGGTCATATTAAACAGATCAAGAAGCTTCAGGGAGACATAGTCACGGACCCTATAGAAATTAGGGAAGCCTTTAAAAAGTATTACGAGGAGTTATACACTGCTGCTGATATATTAGAGGAAACAGAGAGGTCATATGAAAATGAATTCTTACCGAAAATAAAAATATCTCAGGAGGAAGCTCTTTCCTTGGGTATAGAAATTTCGCAAGAGGAGCTTTACTTAGCTGTACAAGACCTTCCATCAGGCAAGGCCACTGGTATGGATGGTTTACCACTAGAATTTTACAAGAATATTTTTAGCGAGGTGGCGCCCGAGATATTGGGGCTATTCAAAGAAGTTAGGAATGGAGCAGCACCACCAGCATCTTGGGGGGCCGCCAATATCATTATTTCTTTTAAAAGGGGAAGGATCCTCTGAACCTGGGTTCTTATAGACCCATCACATTATTAAATAGTGACACAAAGTTATACTCTAAGATATTTGCATCCCGTCCTAATAAGATCATGTTGTGGAAATGTGGATTTTCCTGATCAGTTATGTCCCCTATCTTGGACCCCAACGGTTCTATATGCATGTTACAAGTACATGTATGTTCCCTCCAGTTCCAGTTTCCAAGACGCAAACATATGTGTGTCTACCGTCGACATGTTCTCTGTCAGATCCGCCATCAATGGGCTGGATATTCGATTCCTAAGTATGAAAAGCCACCGACTTTATATGGCTAAGTTACTCCATTTTTACCGTTCAGGCAAGTAGGCCCGATTCTTTCCTCAAAGCCTTTCCCTGCTCTCTGTCTCTGACAGTTTCAGCTTGAGCTCGCATCTGTATCCATGAACTTTGTCCTACTCCCTGTGCAGCTAACGGTGCCTGCCTCGGCCAGTTTTCGCCTGCCTGCCAAGAAGCTGTATTTCACCTTCGAATTATCTATTTTGCTCTTCAGCCGATGCATTCCTGTCTAGTGATTTAGGTAAACATTTCCTTTTGCTCACAAGCAAAGGACTCAGCCTTTCCGTCCTCCTGCAAGTGATTCATAGCCCTGTTGCCATGGAAAGTTTTCTGCCCCTCGCATCTCATATAGGCACTTAGACGCTTGTACACGCACACACAGTCAGTATAGAATAGATTCTGTCCGAGAGTCCTTCCTTGTGGATAACATCGTTCTCTAAACATAGGATGTTAGATATGATTTGGGATTAGGTTGACTTGACCCCCCAGACTTCTCGTCTCCACATGTAGAGCTAAATGTCAAGTCCCCTTCACCCCCTAGTTGCACGTCAATCACACGTCATGCTGCTGCGCGCGCATCTATGTTAAGGATTATCTTATAGATCCACCTATGTAAGATAATCAGAGCCAATCATGTTTCTTTTTGCTCCTTATTACGCCTAGTTTCGATTACGTATTACCATGTCATTTATCTTATCAATTGTTACGCCTTTTGCATTCGTTTCATTGTAATGTATGACCTATAAAAGTTACTTCTTGTCAATAAAGTATTGTACTTCACTTCCTGAACCCTCGTGGTGACGGAACCTGAAGGCCGCGACTCGAGTCGGCCATTTTGGAATAAAGCCCATTTAGAAAACCTCTTATACCACGGATTCTGCCTCTTGTTATTCTGAGCTATTTTACTTTATTTTAAGATTCCGTATGAAATTCAGTTTAGGTGAAAAGAATATTTACCACATAATGGCGCCCGAACAGGGACACTTTCTCATCTCACGCGCCGGCGGTGCGTTGCAGGCCCGGTCTCCTGCCACAGCTGGACGGACCATAAACGCGTACCAGCAGGATTTCCTGTAAGCTCCCTCCGGTCAAGCGGGGGCGACTGAGGCTGCGATCAACCCAGACGAGGCGGTGAGAAGTGCGAAGTATCCCGACCAGAGCCTAGCTGAGAGAGCAAGATCCGAGGTATACAGAGGCCCACCAGGTTTTTTCGAAATCCCGATGTCCAGAGGGTCCGCTGTCCGCAGTCATCGAGTCCTGTCCATTCTCTGAGGCCTTCCGTTTCAAGGAGCTACTCGGTGAGTACCATCGCCGGGGAGGCGTGTTGACGCGCACATAGGTTGTGCCGGTCAAGACGGATTTGGGTACACAAATCCGGTCTGCACTGTTTAGCAGTGTATATGTACTGTTTAGCAGTATATCAAGTATTCCGAAGTATTCAGTTATTGTCAAGAATTCAGCGTGGTGATTAGTTAGGCAGACTGTCATCATTGTCGGTCATTGTTAAAATGTTTAATGTTTAATGTTTAAAGTGTTCAAATATTGTGGTATGAATGATTGTTCATTGTTCACTGTTCATTATTGTGTTTTTCGTATTAAGTGAATTCAAGAGTAAGTATCAGATCAGTTGTCAAGATGCCGCTCTTCTCGAAGTTAAGACAGATTACTACCAGAAAAGGGGTGCTTGAAGAAGCAGTTCCTATTCCTCCTAGGGACACTCCAGGGCATTTTATGTATCACAAGCATGGCTTAGATGCCATATTGTTTCTTGATCTATGGGTAGATTATACCAAGGGATTGCCGGAAAGTCAAAGGTGGCCCGCAGCGGGAACCTGGGATGCAGAGTGCATCATGAAAGTGGAGGAAGAGTTATGGAAAAGAAAGGTCAGACAGTCACAGAAAGACGCTGTTGAGTTATGGCGTAAAGAATCTCATAGACGCACAGAAAAAGCACGTAGACAAGAAGAGAGGAGCAAAGAAAGTTCAAAGGAAGTCCAAGAAAATCTATTAATTGAGGAAGGTATCCGAGTGAAATCAGAACAAGTAAATAGACAAAGAAATGCTCTTACGAATGGTATGTACCCCCTTCTAGCCGAAGGACTACCTAAGGCTGTTCCAGAGATGCCAAAAGACTTGCCACCCCCATTATTTCCAATTAAGGTACATCCAGAAGGGCATCCCAGAACCGCAGAAGATGTTTTTCTTTCCTCATATCTAGACGACGCAGCTCCCGAGTATGCTAACGCCACACCACATAGACCGTCTGGCGGAGGGGTTCAACGTCAGGATCAGGTATCCGTCCCCGTGCAACAGCAAGTCCCGATACAAGCTTCGGCAAGCACATCTGTTTCCGCATCTGTCCCCGCAGTCGATTCTACAGTGGTATCGACACCCATAGTTGCTGTGTCACGTTCAACGAACCCATTCACACCCGACGCCCCAGATGGGGCCACGGGAGGTGCTAGCAATACCTTTACACCACCTAGAATAAATAAACTTGTCTTTCAAGAGTCAGCGCATTCACGTACACCCAAATTCGTAAGTGAACGTACGCTTAAGGAACTCCTTGTAAATTGTAGATATGACCCGGTGGTTGGTAAAGAGGACGAAATGGTCCTGGCATCATTACGTATCAGACGAGCCGCAGAGTATTTAGCGAGGTTACCAGGAATGACTACGCATCTAGACGAAATATATCATTTTGTTCAAACAGGGCGAGATCCAGAATGTATTAACAGAGCTATGGAATTCCAGAAAGTAGAGATACAGGGGGAACTGTTACGTTTCCTCATAAACTGTGTGATCAGAAATCAAGACCGTCCGGGGGTAGACCCGAATGCAATGCTTATTCTTACAAGATGG
The DNA here is from genome assembly GCF_964204655.1 of Triturus cristatus. Taxonomy (NCBI): domain Eukaryota; kingdom Metazoa; phylum Chordata; class Amphibia; order Caudata; family Salamandridae; genus Triturus; species Triturus cristatus. The sequence continues at coordinate 518,391,620 of NC_140582.1, read as the reverse complement.
AGCCAGAATATATCAGAAGGGAGACACGATAAGAAAAACTGTATAATAGCCATGTGCCGAAAAATCCGTAGAGAGATAGAGCGTATTCATGAAGAAAGATTGGAAACAGACGAGTTCGAGCAAGATGAAGTGTCCGAATCAGGGAATTCCGCAAGACAGTCAGAGACCATAGCCTATGTAGGCAGAGGAAGATCCTGTGATAATACTAGATGTTTTTCTGATCCCATACACTCTGTATGCCCAAATAACAGCAGAACGTACCCGACGCCTGTAATAAATCTGAAGTCTCCTGAACATTTGTTTCAAGCCGCAGATAAAATACTACGAGAACGAAGGGGTTACCACCTCCTCGATTCCATGGATGAGCAAGAATTAGCCAGATCAGCCGTTCACTGGATTGACAGTCCTGAAAAATACGGTGATGAGACCGTAGCACACACGTTTTTTAATCTCCGTGCAGATGAACAACGTTTAGCTGGAATCTATATGATTCAGCAACTCCTTATATTATATAAGAGCCAACATGCTGACCCTGGTCCTTTACCTGATATATTAACGGAACTACTCACGAACAGATGGAGAGGTTCTAGTAACAAGTTAATTAAAGAGATATTAGTGTCACGTAAACAGTATGTCCTTTTTGTAAGTCCGGATTCTCTCTCGCTGCCCCGCAGAGAAAGAACGCCGTACTATATGGATAGACAAAATCCCTTACGAGAAGTGCACCCAATAAAAGGCGAAGACAATCAGTTTCACCGTGTATTTGTATACACACCCATATCAAAAATTGAATTGTTAGAAATGAAGAAAGTAGTACCAAGTCATGACAAAGACCCAGCGGGTTTCCACCGAGAAATTAAGGACATGTTACTGATGGGAGAGTATACCTATCCTGATATTATGACGATATTAAAGGTGCTCTTACCTGCTGGCATTTATGAAAAACTGAAAGAAAAAGAGTGGGAAGTGGGCGACCAAAAGATAGATTGGACAGCATTAGAAACGGAGGAAAAGGCCCGAACTGCAGGTTCAGGACTCGGGGATAAAGTCAAAGCATTACCAGGTTTACTAGTACAAGTACTGCCACGTTTATTAACTACGAAAAAGGAAGATTGGGGTGCAATCACGGCCTGTAAACAAAAGCATGATGAAGACACAAGTGATTATTATGCCCGATTTGAAAAATGTTTTGGAATAAATAGTGGGATAAAAACAAGTAGTGAATCGTATCCACACTTATTTGTGACAAAATTAGTAGAAAATGCATTACCTCAAGTAAAGAATAGAATATTGAAATTCGAGAGTACCTGGCAAAGTAACACTCCGTCACAAATGCTACAAATGTTACAGTATCATCACAATAGAATTAGAGATGAACAAGAACACGAACAAAGACGTATGAAAGATACAAAAATGAAAATGCTAGTGTCTCAGACAGTACCGGCTGAAGGACATAAAAAGGGTATGACACAGTCCGATTCAGCAGGACCGGTAAAAGGAACATGCAATTATTGCAAAAAGCCAGGTCATTACGTACATGATTGTCCAGTTTTAAAACATAATATCGCCATAGGTAAAACACAAGAAAGATCGCGGCCACTCAGACAAGATCAGAATGAACAAGGAGCTATGCCGCATCCCCAGGCCATGCCAGCCGCACAACAGCCAATACAGTTTGTGCCAGCTGCACCACCGTTGCCTGCTACTGCCACACAAACCACAACACGACAAATGTATCAGACTGCACAGTATGAATATCCTGAGTATCAGCGTTACGCATGAACAAGCCTAGAGAGGGAAGTTGACTTACCGCTTATCGAGATTCCTGTAGATCAAGAAGGACCTTATGTACATAGTGAATTATTAGGTCAAGATAGAAAATTCTTACTCGATACAGGGGCAAGTCGAACCACTATAAAACGTAGTGAAGTTCCAGGGGCACCCCTCTCAGGCTCACAAAATGTTTCCCTTGGTTTTTCAGGAAAACCTATTGTTAATGAAGTATCACAGCCTCTCCCACTTACGATAGGACCTTTGACACGAACTACAGATTTATTGCTTACTAAATCATGCCCAGAAAATCTGTTAGGAATTAAAACTCTGAAAGCACTAGGAGCCATAATATGTTGTTCTCCGGAAGGAGTAAGGTTGTTTTTACGTGATTTTAAAGGTCACTATGTGTCTAGAGACATGGATCCCCGACTACAGACTTTACCAGTACATCTATGGGCACAAGGCCCTACGGATGTCGGCTGCATGAACATTACACCATACCGAGTCACATTGAAAGCAGGAGTGGTACTGCCACGAATGCGACAATACAAGTTACCGCATGATGCTGTGGTGGCTTTGTTGAAAATCATTGATGAGCTAATTGCCCAGGGAGTAGTTGTAGAAACAGACTCCAATGTATGTAATTCACCGATAATTCCGATTCTTAAACGAACTGATCCTACTGCCCCACCAGTATACCGATTGGTTATTGATTTGCGTGAACTAAACAAGTGCATTGTACCACAATTTCCTGTGGTCCCTGATATATCATCATTATTGACAGCAATTGATTCCGAAGCAACATTCTTTACTGTAATTGATCTCAAGAATGCCTTTTTCAGCGTCCCAATAGATCCGGAAAGCCAATACTTGTTCGGATTCAGTTTAAATGGGCGCAGCTTTAAATTCTCACGCGCTCCCCAAGGATTCACAGAAAGCCCCAGCATCTACAGCCAAGCACTGAAACGAGAACTTGACAGTATCCACATGCCAGTCAATACTGCACTGCTTCAATATGTCGATGATCTGCTGATCACCGCGAGAAGCGAACCTGAATGTGAAAAGGCTTCTCTGACAGTTTTACATTTTCTAGCCGACAAGGGGCACAAGGTGTCTCCTTCTAAGCTGCAATTCTGTGTCCAGCGAGTTATTTATCTTGGTCACTCGCTGTCCAAGGAGGGAAGGCAGCTTACACCAGATCGCATCCAGTTAATTGCTAACATGTCAATACCCCAGACACAAAAGGAGGTGCGGGCTTTCATAGGCCTCACTTCATATTGTAGGCAGTGGATCCCTCAGTACGCATTTCTAGCAAAACCACTCATTCAGTTAACCACACAGGAGGCAGCCACATCGACTGTTCTCCCTTGGACTCAGGAACATACACAAGCTTTTGAAAGCCTAAAGGAAGCCTTATGCCAAGCACCTGTTTTAGCAACACCATGTTATAGCAAACATTTTACACTCTTTGTTACAGAACGTGAAGGTACGGCCTTGTCAGTACTCACTCAGGATCAAGCAGGATCACGCAAGCCATGTGCTTATTTTTCCAGTACATTAGATCCCGTAGCTCAGGCTTTGCCTGCATGCCTGAAATCAGTGGCAGCGACAGCTTTAGCAATCAGACAAAGCGATGCCATAGTGTTAGGACATCCATTGACAGTACAAGTACCGCATGCAGTAGAGGTTCTTGTGAACCGAACACAAACACAACACTTGACCATAGCAAGACTTACCGGTTATGAACTAACATTGTTTCAGCCACACATAGAGATCCGACGGTGTAATACATTGAATCCTGCTACACTATTACCTGTAATTGGAACAGACCCACTAGCTCATGATTGTGTTGAAATCATTGAAATAAAGACGAAACCTAGACAAGACTTGACAGACGTTCCATTGTTAGATCCAGACCTGACGCTGTATGTAGACGGATCGTGCATGAGAACAAGTACAGGAGATTTAGTGGCCGCGTATGCAGTCACAACAGACACTGAAGTTATTGAGACAAATTGTATAGATACTTTGTCAGCCCAAGCAGCAGAACTTATTGCTCTAACACAAGCCTGTATTCAAGCCACAAATAAGAAAGTTAATGTATATACTGACTCACGTTATGCATTCGGAGTTGTACACGACTTCGGCGTGCTGTGGCGAGAGAGAGGTTATTTAACCTCCCACGGTGCCCACATTCAGCACGGACCCCTCATTCATGCCTTGTTAGACGCAATACATCTGCCCACTGCTATATCGATTATGAAATGTAAAGCACACACGAAGGTTACTGATATCATTTCTCAAGGCAATGATTTAGCTGACAGAACAGCTAAACAGACTGCTCAGAACCGCACATTAGACATGACAAAGCCAATAGTTCAGACACCAACACAGTGTATGACAATTAAGGATCCCGCACTTGACGTAATTGACATACAGACACATGCTACTGCAGAAGAATTAAAGAAATGGACTGAACTAGGAGGGATCCAGACAGATCAGGGATGGATGACGAAGGAGAAATCTGTATGGTTTCTTCCTGACTCTATGGTCCAAGCCATTATAGCTACAATTCACAGCCCGGCGCATTTAGGAGAAAAAGCTATGTTAGATAGCATTCAACACATTTGGTTCAATAAACATTTACGAGCAGCAGCTAAACAAAAGGTCCGTACCTGTATGATATGTTGTCAGTTCAACCCAGGAAAAAGTGTTCCCGTAGAACAGGGTGGATTCCAGACTCCTGATCATCCTTTTGAAGTGCTCCAAATGGATTATATCCAGATGGAACGATGTCGAGGATTCAAATATGTTCTTGTAGTTGTCTGCGCTCTCTCCCGATGGACTGAGGCGTACCCAGTATCAGATTACACGGCCCCGACTACTGCCAAACAGTTAGTTCGAGAATTCTTCCCACGGTACGGTTTACCACGTGTTGTATATTCAGATAACGGCCAGCCTTTCTCATCCGAATTAATGAAACATGTCTCACTTTTGTTGGGATATCAGTGGAAATTCCACTGTGTCCGACACCCCGAGGCAGCAGGCCTCGTGGAACGACATAATCAAATTTTGAAAATCAGATTGTCTAAAATATGTAAGGAGAAAGGTGTTGACTGGATAGTAGCCTTACCAGTTGCACTATTTTACATAAGAATGGTAGCACACTCTCGAACAGGGCTATCCCCGTATGAGGTGATCTTCGGAAGGCCACCAAATATGTGGGGGACGCCTATACCACGTAAAATAACTGATGTTAATTGTAATATGCTGACAGATTACTTGGCTTCCTTGATGTCTGCACTACAATCTTGTCGTTCACAGGTAGCTGCAGCTTTTCCTGACAACACTGAGGTGAAACCCCATGACGTCGCTCCGGGGGATCTAGTGTTTGTGAGGAATTTCGATCGGAAAACCCAATTGGAGCCCAGGTGGAAAACACCGAAGCTAGTCCTGCTGACCACAAGAACAGCCGTGAAAGTGGAGGGCCGCAAAGGATGGATACATTCCAGCCACGTTAAGAAATTTCATGGACTATCCTCGGATATAGACACTGTGCCCTGCACTCCCTCACAGACTGATTCAAAACTTCCCTTTGTTGAAAAGAATGACTCTCAGTGCTATAAATTAAAACTTAGGCCCAAACAGTCGAGCAATTTGATTGTTTAAGTCCTCTCCAAGGTGAAGCGGTTGAATTGTCTCTGACATGTATCCCTTGGACCTGAGTAGAGAAAATACCAGAGAAATGTTGAAACGACAGGCGTATTGTAAATCACTGCGTAGCTACTGTGTGAGGACATTATTAATTCTGTTTTTATTGAGTGTTTTAATAATTATTACGAGTGTGATTTTGCATATATATCATCCTATTTCTAGACATGTTTATAATGTTGCTGCTGAACATTCTTTTAGTGACCTACCGCCACATGAATTATCTTATAGACTTGCGCTGCGCAATAACACTTTCATTAGTATGTTACATCATTCCCATCAGACTAGTAATGCCACCAATTGTTGGGTGTGTGGCCGACTCCCTCCCTATCAGAATAACCAAGGAGTTCTGCCTTTCTTTCCACATCCGTTCACACACAATGGCTCCTGTGGAGCATGGTTTAGTTTACTAAATTCCATAGACCCAGACACAGCAGTTTATCAACAACATTGGATATGGGGAAATTTGAATCTAGTTTTATTCAAAGTCTGTCACCCTAATAAGGAGGGTCACCCCAGTAGAACAGGAACTGATTTAGAAAACGAAGTGTATAAATTAGGTAATTTTACGCCTAATCTTATGATTCTGAATGTCAAATCCGAAGTTGAACTAATTCTGCCCACTATGTCAGTATTTCCAGTTAAGGGTGAATTATGTGTAAGAAAAGTTGGTTCCATACATATGGGCCATAGCCAATGCGTTACTACAATAGAATATAGGGATCAAGGTAAATCTTCATTTAGAGCTTCTCGCCATTCTTACTTTATATGTGGTCAGACGGCATATATGCGTCTGCCTCTAGATTGGGATGGTACCTGTTACATAGCATTCCTTTTACCACCTGTTTTCCTAGCCCCCCCTGATTATTATCGAAATGTTCATTTAGTACACAAAAGAGAGCGAAGAGATCTCCCAGTTGTCGATTATACTGAGACGGCATGGGACAAGTATGTAGATTTCAATAAAGGTATCTTTCCCTATATAGGTACAATATCAAATAGTAAGCTGATACGCAGACTAACCAAGACTCTTGAAGCTGTAGTAAACGAGACTATAGCCGCCCTAGGCAATCTGACAGAGGAACAATCAGTGATGAGAATTGTTGTTCTCCAGAATCGTCTCGTCCTTGACGTCATCCTGGCCGATAGGGGCGGAGCTTGCAGGGTCATCGGATCCAGCTGCTGCATATTCATACCAGAAAATTCGCCATCTGTATATAAAGCTATAACACGCCTTCATAAGATTGTAAGCCAGATACATGAGAATCCAGGCACTTGGACGTGGTCCGGGTGGTTTTGGAGTGTGATATCAGCCTGGGGATGGAGAGTTCTATCCTTCCTAGGTATTGGCCTTCTTATGCTCTTCAGTTGTTGTTTATGCCTCCAATGTGGACCAGCGATTTGTGGTCTGTGTGCCACATCATGCATTCCATATCAAAGTTCTCGTTCAAAATGCCGGAAAAGGAAGGAAGAAGAAATGATGCTCCATGAGCAAATCGATGGAATAATGAAGATTGATATCTCTTGAAGGGCAAGTAGGGGACAAGGAGGGAATGTGGAAATGTGGATTTTCCTGATCAGTTATGTCCCCTATCTTGGACCCCAACGGTTCTATATGCATGTTACAAGTACATGTATGTTCCCTCCAGTTCCAGTTTCCAAGACGCAAACATATGTGTGTCTACCGTCGACATGTTCTCTGTCAGATCCGCCATCAATGGGCTGGATATTCGATTCCTAAGTATGAAAAGCCACCGACTTTATATGGCTAAGTTACTCCATTTTTACCGTTCAGGCAAGTAGGCCCGATTCTTTCCTCAAAGCCTTTCCCTGCTCTCTGTCTCTGACAGTTTCAGCTTGAGCTCGCATCTGTATCCATGAACTTTGTCCTACTCCCTGTGCAGCTAACGGTGCCTGCCTCGGCCAGTTTTCGCCTGCCTGCCAAGAAGCTGTATTTCACCTTCGAATTATCTATTTTGCTCTTCAGCCGATGCATTCCTGTCTAGTGATTTAGGTAAACATTTCCTTTTGCTCACAAGCAAAGGACTCAGCCTTTCCGTCCTCCTGCAAGTGATTCATAGCCCTGTTGCCATGGAAAGTTTTCTGCCCCTCGCATCTCATATAGGCACTTAGACGCTTGTACACGCACACACAGTCAGTATAGAATAGATTCTGTCCGAGAGTCCTTCCTTGTGGATAACATCGTTCTCTAAACATAGGATGTTAGATATGATTTGGGATTAGGTTGACTTGACCCCCCAGACTTCTCGTCTCCACATGTAGAGCTAAATGTCAAGTCCCCTTCACCCCCTAGTTGCACGTCAATCACACGTCATGCTGCTGCGCGCGCATCTATGTTAAGGATTATCTTATAGATCCACCTATGTAAGATAATCAGAGCCAATCATGTTTCTTTTTGCTCCTTATTACGCCTAGTTTCGATTACGTATTACCATGTCATTTATCTTATCAATTGTTACGCCTTTTGCATTCGTTTCATTGTAATGTATGACCTATAAAAGTTACTTCTTGTCAATAAAGTATTGTACTTCACTTCCTGAACCCTCGTGGTGACGGAACCTGAAGGCCGCGACTCGAGTCGGCCATTTTGGAATAAAGCCCATTTAGAAAACCTCTTATACCACGGATTCTGCCTCTTGTTATTCTGAGCTATTTTACTTTATTTTAAGATTCCGTATGAAATTCAGTTTAGGTGAAAAGAATATTTACCACAATGTCACAATTAGTGACAGCCTGGCAACATGTCTTTGTTCAAGGGAGAGGGACGGACGATCATATTAGGCGCCTCATTGCTTTATTTGATGCACCAGATGTTTTAAGGAAACCTATGGCTGTTGCTTTTTTAGATGCCGAGAAGGTTTTCGACCGCGTCTCATGGAAATTTCTTTGGAAATGTTTGAAAGCTAACGGGCTGGGGCCGGAGTTTATTACAGCCATTCAGGTATTATATGCTAAACCTACTGCTTGTTTACAAATGATGGGAGGGGAGTCTGAATCATTCTTAATAGAAAGAGGAAAGAGGCAGGGTTGTCCTTCCTCCCCTTTGTTGTTCGCATTATATATAGATCCATTTTTGCGCTGTCTGGGGTCTTCCCCTAATATCTCCCCAATTATGTTGAATGGCTGGGAGGTCAAATTAATGGCATATGCCGACGATGTAGCAATAATTACATCAGAGCCCGATAGAACTATGGCAGAAGTTGAGCTATTGGCTGATCGATTTGGTTCACTCTCAGGCTATCGACTGAATAGAGCAAAGACTCAGATCTTGGACAATAGATATACTACTATTGTCGATAGTAGGCTGGTTGATGAGGCTACATATCTAGGGATACATATAAAAGCAAAGGTTGATGATATTATTGATATAAACCTTACCCCTATAATTGGAAAAATAAAAAATGATATGTGCCGATGGGATAACTTAAAACTATCTATAATTGGCCGATGTAACCTTGTTAAAATGACCATTTTGCCAAAATTATTATATATTTTTCGTACGTTCCCGCTTGAAATATCTAATCATTAGTTTAAATTAATTGAGCGGGAGATCTCTAGGTTTATATGGTCATATAAACGCACACGGAGATCGAATATTTACTTATCCCTGCCTAGAGACAGGGGAGGTCTTGGTCTACCTAATTTTAAACTCTATTATTTAGCAGCTTCTTTGCAGTATTATTGGCCACTTTTTGGCACAATAAAAAAAGGAAATAGTAATAGATTCTAATTCTGTACCATCAATTTTTGAATATTTAATCGGCCCATGCGCTAATGGTTGCCTATTAAAAATCTATTAATCTAGCTATTACAAGAAGGCCCGTTTTAAGACTTTGTTAGCGGCATTTCGAAATTGGACTGGTATTAGGAAGAAAATGGGGATTGGTAGATACAGTAGATATACACCATTGATAGAAAATGAGCAGATGCCTGAGGTTTGCCAGACTGGCATCTACAGAGATGGGATAAACTAGGGGTTTACAGGATAGGCGAACTTTTAAAAGGAGAACATATTGCATCCTTTGAGGAACTGAGGATTAAATTTAATATAGATCATCGAGATTTTTTCAAATTTTTACAAATAAGAGACTTCCTTCTTAAAAAAGCTGGTGGTGCGATGGGATTTTCAGCTATACCACTTATGGAAGTCTTAAGTCATACACCTAAACTTACAATTTTTTCTCTTTATAGTTTATTACTTGGAAATGTTACGGGATTTTCAGCTATACCACTTATGGAAGTCTTAAGTCATACACCTAAACTTACAATTTCTTCTCTTTATAGTTTATTACTTGAAAAACATGTATTGAAACGGCAGGCTAGAATTGATGCCGTAGATTCATGCTTTATAAAGTCTATAGAAACGGGCAATCTGGTTTTGAGGTCTGCCAATTTGCGGGCACAACATTATAACACTTTGTTTGATTTGTATATTACGCCCGCGAAAATTGCTAAATGGGGGCACAGAATGGACCCACTGCTTTAGATGTAAAGTCTATGAAGCAGATATAACTCATATTTTTGCAACATTCCCCGTTTTGGATCTACTAAGAAGAGAAACTACAACATTTTTGTCGATCGATTTTTTCTAAGCGCTGTATGACTTATATCTTGTTTCCTTTTTTCCTTTCTTCCCACCGATGTTGATGCTTTCTTTCTTTCGATGATGATTACTGCTAGAACAAAAATGTGGTTAGAAAATATGTGTTTATGTGTTTTTGCTTTCGGTATCTTCTGAATAATTTTAAATAAACAAATAATTAAGTTAAAAAAAAAAGAAACTGGGGGTGGTGGACACACCTGGGACCTCTTAGAAACTAAAAGGGTTGAGTGTTTTGGAAAAACTTTGAAAGGTGTGTGTGTGTCTGGGATAGATCTTCTTCTGGTTTCCTACCATGGTTCCCTCCCCAGAGTCAACTACAGCCTCCTTCCTTTCACCCGGTGTCTCAAACTGATCGCTAATGAAATCAGCAAGTACCTCTCTATACCTACTTTTGGGAACCCTTTATCCTCTGTCCCTACATAAATCCATCATCTGATCTATGGACACAGTGCTGAGGTCTTTACCCAGCATTGTGTTCTCCATTGGCTATGTGTGCAAACTTTGTGCGTAAAAACTGGAATTAATGTACTACTGGCATAAATTGGAAATGGCCAATACCACACCTCCACCCAAGGCTCCTAAATGTTAAGTGCTCTACTGATTGCCTACAATTGTCAGAACCACTTTCAGAGGGCCACTAGGGAAGCAGGAGTTCCTGGGCCCAACCACTCTGTTTGAGGCCTTTTACTACTGATGTCCTGGGGTCCAACTTAATCTGGGTCTTGAGCAAATGGGTCAAGTATCCCTTCAGCACTCTCAGTAATAGCGCAAGTCGAGTAGTCCAAGGCTTCATGGGGTGCAGGTTGATGCAAGAAATAAACACAAGCCCCTAATCAAAATACCAGCAATGAATGATTGCCCAGTCAAATACTTGCTTTTATGAAAAAAGGAGTATTTATATAAGAATGCAAAGTAAAATACGGCATACGCAGATAATACACATAGTTCCCTGAGGTCAGTACTTTTGTGTTTGATAAGCAAGTCATGGATTCCCACTTCCCTCTCTCAAATGGCAGAGATTATTCTCCATTCACAATAGATGACATTTAGGTTAGGTGGTTTGAGTAGCCCGTGTCTCAGGAGTCCCACTCTGACTCTTCTAAAATCAAAAACAGTTTCAGTGCTTAACCCGTTTGCTGTTTCTGTCGGCCAACGGCCGTCGTGAGCACTACCTGGCTAGTGCTGCGCATGTCCGTTAGCCGACGCAGCTCTGCCCACTCCTTAAAACTGCTGCACTGCGGCAGAAATGGGGTTAAAGCACCATGAGGCAAACTAAGTTCCCCTTGGCCTTTCTGCCTTGCAATCATCCCTAGTTGCTCCTCTGGGGGTTGATCTATTGGCATCCTTGGGAGCATTTGGACATTGTGGAGGGGAGCAGCAGCTGATGACAATAAGTAGCACTCTGCTTTTCAGGAAAAGTGACTGGTCCTCCACAGGGCTTCCTCCCATGATACAGTAAGACCCTCTGATCCTTCTCACAGGTTGGGGGATGACTGCCTGGGTTCTGATGCTTCAGTCGGACCTCTGGCATGCGCAGGTCACCACAGCGTCAAGACAACAAAAATCTGCATGGGGATCCAGATAGCTTTGCAGCTGAGTCACTCAGGGCAGAGGTACACAATTGTGACCATGCAAGTGAGTTTTTTGTCCCACCAACACCACATTCTAGGTGGCGCACAGTTAGTTGGCCTACCAAGATCCTTTTTATCTATGCGCCTCTGACAGCATTTACAAGACTCAAGTGAATAAAAGAGTGGGTGAAAGAAGATGCTTAAGAGCTCTATATGGGTTGACTTTGTGTCCTGTACATCATAGTCTTTTCTTCCTCCAGCTGGTGTGTAAAGTGGTGGTAAGAAGATGCTGTAAAATGATGCCTTACTGCTCTGCTGAAGACAGATGTATCCACTCAAAGAGCTCAAGTGAGCCAGTGCTCATGGCCTGCCAGTGAACTGCAAGAGCTCAGTTATTGTCAGTAGGACACCACTTTTCCAGCCTAATACTGTCATTTAGTACATCAGCCCAGCCTGGGTTGGGAGGGTGTGGTCTTGATTTGCTTCATTTTAACTATTAAAAACTGTCCTCCACTTATCTGCCTCTCTGATCCGAATTGGTTTTTGTACTCTAAGAAGGTCCAAGTAGCAGTAAATAGAAACGGAAAAAAACCTGATTTATAAAAAAGCTTAGATCAGTGGGGGAATTTAACAGTCTCTAATAATTACTTTGTTTAGGGCTTAATGCAGGGGTTTCATCTCTTGCTTTGCCACAAATAATTTTGCTAATGTGAATGATCTCATGAAGACATTGGAGAGATTCTCTCGAGGATGTATATAAGGTCAGATTTGACTGTTTGGAATGGTGATGTAAGTAGTAGTATTTTTATTTTGTTGATGATTGGTAGGTGTGGAGGAAGGGTCTCAACATACTTCGTATCTGATATCCTAGCCTTAGTGGCTCAGAGAGAATAAGTTTGAGTTTTGATTGCAAGAGGTGCACAAGTATCAGTTTTTTTTCACTTGGTTGAGGGGGGTAAGAAAAATGAAAACAATTGGATTGGCAATATCCAGCTGGCAAACGGTTAGGATGAACTTTCCAACTTATGAGTGAATTACCTGCATTAGTAATGGATGACATATGTGAATATAGGTGTAGCCACCATCATCCTAAAACTCGGGAAGCAAACAAATCCCATAAAGTTTGCTTAACTTGTTAGTCTGCTAATTATAAAAACACTTCTGTAGTCGAGTGGTCGAGTAAAAGGCTAAATCAGCAGCGTCCACTTCTCTTACTTTTTCGTGGAAGTCCTTCAGTAACATGATCCGCCTGACACTATCAGCAACCCACACAACAATAAAATTGCCACTCAACCAAAATATTTACTTTAATCTTAATGTACCAAATTGCAAGACAGCTCTGCTTGTCAATTAGCGAATGAATGTTTGAAACGTGTTGGAAATTATTTGGGGAGAGTAATATTTATTTCTAGCCAGCGTCAGCACCTCCATTTGGTGCTGGCCGAGCGAGTTGCGTGACTTAATAGATTTTGGCTTGGTAGTACAAGTCTTCACAAAGAGACTCTTTTTCTCCAACTCATTCTTTACTGGCAACTTCATGGTTCCTATTTGCTTATGCTGCCCTCAATTAAATACTTTAATTGGTACTCTTCTCCTGAAACATCTTATGAATCCCAAGTCTGAACGTTTTGTCTCTTCATGTCTTTAAAATTTGATCCACACACAGGACAGGGTTCATTAACTCATTACACGGCTAAGACCTGGGCTCAATCTGTGAAAATATAACATGACTCCCTACACAGTCTCCTGTAGCGAGCAGGTACCTTCTTTCTTCCGGCCAGATCACCTCGACTACCAGTAATTGAAACATGAAGACAAGACGTACCTGGACAATTGTTTAATATCCATTGTTCATTGTCAAGACAAAGCGTTATTGACGGCCTAGCAAATTAGGGGCATATTTATGGGATTGTAACAAAAAGCAGCACAGCAAGTCACCTTGCTGCGCTGCATTACAGGGAAGGGGCACAAATGTGCAGTTTTTGTGGTAATACAGCACATTACTTTCTTTTCCCTAGTGCTGGCACACAATGGGCTGCCTAGCACCAACGCAGAATGCAGCACACATATGAAGAGGTAGCAACAAGGAGAAATACAGATATTTCACCTTGTGTCGCCTCCCTTGAGAAGGCGTATCTTTTGGCACATTTCTAGGTCTACCACTTCTAGTAAATCTGGAAGTGCGTCAAAAACCATGGGAGTTGTGTGGGAACACCCACACAATGCCCATTGAACACCTTTCCATGGCAGAGTAAAGCAACACAGCAATTTGTGCTGCATTACTCCCGATTTATGAAGTCACTCTAATTTTTGAGTTGCGTCACTTTTGCACCACATTGCATGGTTGAAGAGCGACGCATCTGGGCCCTAATTCATGACATTGTTCCGGAAAAGCTGTTGAGGCACGCAGTTTACATTAAGGAACTGCCGCCCTCGCCAGAGAGTGTCTTTTGCTAAACAGATGAGGAAAGCGACCTGAGCCTGTGAATCATGAAATGTGTGACCCCCACAAAAAGTGCAATTGTTTCTGAGAAATGAAGCACTTGATGCCTAGAACATATGCCTCAGGTGAAGTGCTTAATTTGTGAAATAAAGAGTGCCGGTGCCGAAGCTGTGCTCAGAAGCTGGCGGCCAGTGCAATTGAACGTTGGTGCGCCGCATACTGAAGCTGTCAGTCTTTAATACACTATCAGACACTCCTTGCCCCTTTTTCTACCTCATGCAAGTTCCACACACATCCGTCTTTCGGATGTGTGTGTTTTCCCCTCTCTTGCACTCGGAAAATATCTGATGCTGAAAAATATGCAACCGTCCTCAAAAAATATGTGCCCTTGCCCCTCACATGTAACCACCTGCTAAAATAAAGCACTGCTCAGGTGTAAACAACAGTGTAGAATGTTGAATACCTATGCAAGCACAAACAACCGTTGGTATTGGTCTGGCTGTTGTTGCTGTGGTTCCCTGCAAGAAGTTATCTCAGAAAAATAAAATCATTTCCATGAACTATGCACTGAATTCAGCTAATTAGTCGCTATATATATATATATTCACTGAAAAAACCATAGGTTTCACACATGTTATAGTTAGCGGAAATTTTACTGATAAAAAACCAATGAAATTCCCCCGTTATAGTTAGTGCAGGCAACTATAACTCACGCGACCGCAATCCTCTGCTGATGCTAATACTGTATTTAGACACTTATTTGCCCATGTCTTCTTCCATACATTTTTAGCTATACATATATTACAAATATTTTTTTTTCATAAAGACACATATGTCATCAGCAGAAGATTGCGGTCGCGTGAGTTATAGTTGCCTGCACTAACTATAACGGGGGAATTTCATTGGTTTTTTATCAGTAAAATTTCCGCTAACTATAACATGTGTGAAACCTATGGTTTTTTCTGTGAATTTGCAAGGTTTTTTAAATGCTAATTCCTAACTATAACGTGTGTGAAACCTATGGTTTTTTCAGTGAATTTGTACGTTTTTTTAAATGCTAAGTTACTTTACGCCATTCGTGGCGTGCGCGCCCACTTAACGCAGTTCGTTCCGTGCGCGCACGGTGCGCTTCGCGCACCGCGCGCCCACTTTACGCAGTTAGTGCCGTGCACGCACGGTGGGCACGCGGTGCGCTACGCGCACCGCGTGCCCACGTTACGCTAGATGGGCCATGTACGCACGATGCTCTCCGCGCACCGTGCGCACATGGAGGACATATGATGCACTTCGTTTTGAACGGTAATATTTTAATTTTTCGTATATGTTATAAGCCATGCACAAATGGTGCCCTTCGGGCACCATTTGCACACGGGGTGGAGAGAGTGTGGATAATTTTTTTTTTTATTATTTTTTTTTTTTTAATTTTAGTTTATCTCAAATCTAATAAGCCAAGCACAATTGGTGCCCTTCGGGCACCAATTGCACACGGGGTGGGGAGAGTGTGGATAATTTTTTTTTTTATATAATTTTTTACCGTACGCGTACGGTAAGCGTAATCGGCGAAATTACCGAAAAAATTAAAATTCCGTTTTTGGCCTTGGGGGATCTTTGGGGACTCCCTCAACATGGCTATGTGTGTGGGAGCTGTCTAAACAGCCCCTTTACATGTTTTTGTGCTTTATATTTTAAACATCACTCTCAGTGCGAGAGAGAAAATGGCGGCCGCCGCTTCCTGGTTTCGGCCGATTCGAATGTTTACTAAGATCTAAGAGCCAATCAGAATCGCGCTCGCGCACGCCACCGTACGCGTACGGTAAGCGTACCGTAAGCGCACCGTAAGCTGGCTCAGATATATATATTGATTTAAAGGCTATTTTCTCAGAATCTACTGAACAGATTTACACCAAACCTACAAAAGGCACTTCCTTGACCTGAGGACTACCTCTCTGCCAAATTTCTAGTAATTCTGTTCAGCCGTTCGGGCTGTAGCCCTGTCTAAAGGTCCTATGGAAAAATGCATGGGAAAAACGCGTTTTGGGACCCCCCTTTTATCTCAGCCCCCGCTTGACGAATCCCCCCGAGACTTTCAGGGTAGGAGCGGAGCGGAGCGCCCCACCTATTTTGAAAAATTCGCAAGGATTCGTCGACCGGCGCCAAAGTTATTCAAAATAGAATGTTGCGGATTTCCTATGGAAACGTGGTCCTAACTATAACTACCTACTGGCGACCGCCAGTAGGTAATATATATATATATATATATTCACTGAAAAAAAACAGGTTTCAGGGACGTTATAGTTAGTTGGACAGTTCACTCATACAAAACCAGAGAAATTTGGCCGTTATAGTTAGTTGAGCTAACTATAGCTCGCGGCCCCACAATGCACTGCTGATGACGTCACATATTAACATCATTCATGACATGGTCAGTGACATCACTGATGACATCACTGATGACATCTCAAATGACATCACTGACAAAATAATTTTTGTCATGACTAAAATTGGTATATTTATATTGTTTGTCAATGTCAAGGGCAGCTATTGAACATGTCAAATAGTTGTATTTACGCAGCAGTATAATCCCTGGGGTATGATTTACTACATAAGTTTTGAGTAAATGATGAATTTTTGTTGCTCAAATTCAAGTGGGGATTTATATGTAATCTGAACTTGCAGTGGAAAAGAGTGCGTAACATATGAGAAAACACATGTAAAAAGTGATATTTTAAACATGTTTTAAGATGGCGCCCGAGAGAAATCATGAAATGATGAAATTCAAATGTGCCAGCACAACTCTGTTGTTGTCCTTAGTTGTTGTTCATGATTTATTGTTTTAAAAATCTTTGAGGAATTGCGTTCTGCATTGTGAACAAGGCAGTGCGTTGCTGCTAAAACTCATAGATGCTGTTACTGCAAATTAAATAAAGACAAGTCAAAATTGCCCCACAGAGTGCTGTATTATTGCTGCGTGAGCGGTGGTTTTGTTTGTATAATTTAAGACACGACGGCCGTCTTATAACCAGCATCCCCGATGGTTGGGAAGCACACCAGGTTAACCACCATTGGAATTTGAGGAAAAGAGACAGGCGTGCCCACTGTTGACTCCCAACGTGAACCGCCATAAGCTGAAGGTGAAAAGTGGTGTGATTGGCAAGAAGGAGACTGCGGACGGGGATCGGAGGATCTCTGACGGCAGAGGAGAACTCACAGAACAACCCTGATAAACTCTGGTAAGCTGGGTGAGGCAAGGGGAGGAACGGGAGTGGGGCGTAAAAGCGACAACGCCTCCTGGCAGAGTAAAAGAGAGGAAAGGAATTGTCGACTAAGCATGTGGCAATTTACCGTACCTAAACATGAGTGACGAAGAATGCGCAGCTCGAGAGCAAGAGGCTTTTAAGCTGCTTGTGGAAACTAAAGACAACATGTAATGACGAAACTGAAGGAATTGAATACTATCCTGGAGAAATACAATGATCAAGCAAAAGTGGCCAAATTCAATGGTGATCTCAAGAACAGGCTAGAGGAGTATGAGAAACGTATAAAGGACAGAAAAGCTACAAAATTCTTATGTGACCATATAGACTATGAAACAGGATGTATCTACTCCTTTGCTAAGAGGTTTGATTCCGCAAGAAGGCAAAATATCCAAAGCGGCATGGTTACGCATCTGGAAACCTTGCAAAGTGAAGCCAGCTCAGCCACAGGTTCTAAGGTGGAACAGGAAGAGCATGGGAGGAAAGGTGTTATGAATACAAGACTCACAGTCACAGACGAACTTCGTGTTTTACAACTGGACCAAAAAACAGACCACCGTACAACGAGAAGTCGGAGGAGGGGAAGAGGATGAGGAAGAGGAAACATAGAAGAGGAGGAGAAGGATACCGGAGAAGCACGAGGAGGGCGAATTCCCAGATCGATGCCCTCCAATATGAAGAAAACAATTAACCAATAATTCCAAGTACTACAGTAATCAATTTGAGTAATATTGCGCTAAGGATAAAGCAATGCTGGAATTGGGCCTTTCCTACTGTGACGAAAATGATTTTAATTATGCTAACAGTAGAATGGGCCTATATAAATTTGTGCGTAAACTCAAATTGTCTGAATTACATAGTAGTAAGATCCTCCAGTTGTCCTCTACATTGGTAACAGCTGCTGGTCCCCATAACGAACAATCTTCTTTAGCTGTGTCTGATGTACCAACTCTTGAACACAATGAACGAAAATGGCCAACATGGAAATAATGAGGGTGAATATGATTTCCTAAATTTGAATCTAGAGAAAGAAGATCATACTCTGTAGTATCCCAGTTTCCTGTTCATGGTAATGCATGCCATTTTCCATCACATGCTCAGCCAGTGGAATGTTACAGTGATGATGTATTTCAGAATGTTGGTACTCTGTGAAGAAAGGCTACAGTTGAGATGGGGCTGAGCAGCATGCTGGCTGCTCCTGGTGGAACCTATCTACATATCTACAATAAATCATTCTGAACTACATCAACCTGTTTGGACTTGATTACTACATTCTCCATGTCATCCTCGCTCTTGATTCATACCCCAAATGGCATGTGACAATTTAGACATTTTTGCAGACAGTGTGATATTGTATTTGAAGAATCTACACTACAGAACAGCACATCAGAAGAGAAAATTTAATCCAAAACGAGTCCAAATTCAAAGAACTATAAAATGAATTCAGAATAAGGAAGCAATTCTGGTGAAACCCTCGGATAAGGGAGGGAATGTCATGCTTTGGGGATGTGAACTATTTAAGAAGAGGCATTAAGTCAACTGAGCAACAGAGAGTGTTATAAACAAATTTAAATGAAAGAATATGAAATGGTAAAGATCAATTCTTTGGAAGACTGGAATATTGGAAGCAATAGGAACTTTTAACTTGGGATGAGTATATGTTTATAAAACAAGATAACCCAGTAATACCAGTCTTTTACATGATGCCTAAAGTGCATAAGAACATTAACTGTCCACCAGGGAGACCCATAATATCTTCATGTAGTGGCTTATTTGAGAATGCGTCGAAATATATTGACTATTTTCTTAATCCTATTGTGAAATCATTGACATCGCATCTAAAGGATTCTATTGATTTTTTTAAATATATTTATGATGCACGTTGGGATGACATTTTGGTTTTATTGACTCTTGATATTGCTATACTTTACACGAGTAGAAAACATAGTGTTGGATTAAGAGCCACTGAATACTTTTTGAACAGAATTCCGGTCCTCGTGCCCCTATTCCAGCTGGAACTGTCTGGGACGGAGAACTTTGTTATACTCCAAAAACTGGATATATGATTCTGCATCTACCACCAGTAACATAAGTGGAAGAGGGGATTTTTACAGGAATCACATCCAAAGACTCCGAAGCTTACCAGATACCTCCAAGTGTGCTGTGGACAGGTGTATTTTCTCTTCCTTGTTTTTCCCCTCTTCCACATTTCATCTTTTATGGCTTTGATCTGTTGGCCATTCTTGATGACTGAGGGAAGTTGGGACCTCACCTCACAACCTGCATCTTGCCCCTGCAGAAACCTCAGTGTCTTTGTATACAGAATTGACAGAAATAGTGGATGATACGAAGAGCAGTGTTTGGCAGACTTTCCAGGTTTAAGTAATCAAGAGGTGTGGACAAGGCGGCAAAAATGGCGTCCGCAAACTGAGATTGCTCTTGACTACCTCAAGAATCCTGCATCATCTACTACCCTGCCGTAGGTGCCAGCAAGGGGGTGTTTTACTCACCGCATCAGCGCCCGGAGGACTACAGACACCAGGAGGCAGAGGGGCAGCGTCAACACCAGCGGCCCCTCCCCCTGCACCGGACCTTTAAATCTACCTCGCGCCTCCAGCTTCGCGGGACGCGCAGTGCCGTAGGTGCCAGCAAGGGGGTGTTTTACTCACCGCATCAGCGCCCGGAGGACTACAGGCACCAGGAGGCTGAGGGGCAGCGTCAACACCAGCGGCCCCTCCCCCCTGCACCGGACCTTTAAATCTACCTCGCGCCTCCCGCTTCGTGGGACGCGCAGCGCCGTAGGTGCCAGCAAGGGGGTGTTTTACTCACCGCATCAGCGCCCGGAGGACTACAGGCACCAGGAGGCAGAGGGGCAGCGTCAACACCAGCGGCCCCTCCCTCCTGCACCGGACCTTAAAATCTACCTCGCGCCTCCCGCTTTGCGGGACGCGCAGCGCCATAGGTGCCAGCAAGGGGGTGTTTTACTCACCGCATCAGCGCCCGGAGGACTACAGGCACCAGGAGGCAGAGGGGCAGTGTCAACACCAGCGGCCCCTCCCCCTGCACCGGACTTTTAAATCTACCTCGTGCCTCACGCCCCGCGGGACGCTCGTGGGACGCGCCGGCCGAAGCCCGGGCAAATGGCAGGCCGTCTGTGGCCGTCAGGGGCCAGAAGAGGCCAGGCCGGGCCACTTCTCTTTCCAGTCGAGTTCAAGGACTAAGAATGGGTAAGCAGAAACTTCATACTACACAGGACCGGGGGGGGCAAAGCTAAAGTCCCTAGAAAGTCGCCCACTATCATATCATATTTAACTTCAACAGTGGGGGTTTTAAGTTCAGAAATAGCGCTGGCTGAGAGAGAACTTGGACTTGATTCCATCGTAGCACCACAAACTGGCTCCTTGCAGCCCACAGGGAAACATCCTGTGCCACTCGAGCCAGTTGTTCTTGTTGGTCCTCCAGCCCAGGTACTGGACCAACATAGTCCTGCGGGTGAAGAGATGGTCCCGGCTCTACCAACGATCATTCCTCAACCTACCCCTCATCAGGTCCCTGCAAAAAAAAGATGATCAAAATCTCAATCTAAGGGCACAAAGAGAACGAGTAAAAAGCCAAACAAGCGGGACTCTATATCTATAAGTACCTTACCGGACACTAGCCCAGTGACTATTGACTCTTTCTACTCTTCGGTCCGGGATATGGTGGGGAACATTTTTTCTAGTCGGCTTGAGGAGACCCTTACCAGTATGGCTAAAGATATTGTTGACACTCTGAACCTGTGTGTTGCTAGCTTACTAGAGAAATGTGCCCAGATTGATTCCACCCTCTCAGCTATTAACAAGGCCCGTAATCCCCCTCTAAATAGTACCTCTTCTAGACCGGTTTATTCCTCAGCAGATGGTGCAAATAGTAGGTCATTGGGGGGTCCATCTAGGATTTCGAGCGTTACTGTATCGCCCAAGCCAAGCCCCAAAACAACAACAGTAGAAGTAATGGACTCGGAGGCGTATCCGACTAGGCAGACTAGATCTTCAGTCCCTTTTAGGCCTCAGGTTAAACCTGTTAGCAGGCATATTCCATCTAACACTTAACTCAACCTTGCATTAATCTCCCCCCAGAGGCCGACCCGTTAGTGGTTATTCAGGTTAGTGTCCCGCCATTAGTGCACGGTAAGAATGAATCAACCGAAGCACTATTGTCGGTCACCAGGAAATGGTGTGATCAGAATTGTTTGGGCGATGCTAATATTTCACGCTATATCCTTACAGCTAGGCGAGTTGGATGGATAGGAGGCACCAAGAAAAAAGTCAATGGGCACTGTGTGGTGGTTAATTTTAATAACCCCTATGTAGCAACACGTATGTTATGGGATGCTTCAGATATGGCTGGGGAGGTTGGTAACATTAGGGCCGTCCCTCTAAGCTTTTTTTATCCATCACCCCATAGATTTTCTAAAGCAGGTGGGAGTTACCGACCTGCAATACGTTCGGAGACCCCACCGGCATTTGCCCCATGTGCTGCACTTAGTGAAGAGGCTGCGCCCTGGAGTTCCCCTAAAGTTTTTTCCAAGGTTAACCCTAGAAATAACAGGATAGATAGGCCTTTAGATGTTACTGCTACATCCAACAGATTTTTACCCTTATCCCAGTTGGATGTAAATGATTGACTAGGTCTCTCTGTCCCCAAACCTTGCAGTATTGGAAATGAACTAGTTAACTTAGGGGACCCTGGAGTCTTTATAAGGCTCATGAGTTGGAATGTAGTTGGGTTACGCTCGAAACAAGATGATGCAAATTGGTTAAAGCTTTTTGCAGGTTTTGATATTATAGCTCTACAGGAGACCTGGGCTAGGGAAAATAACCTGTGGATTGATGGTTTTAAATCTTATTTTCTGCCTGCCTTGCCATCGGCAGCAGGCAGAGCAAAGGGAGGGCTGTTGTTTCTTTTTTCTATTAAACTCAAGGCCAAGATTTCGCAGTTAGATACAGCCTCCCATAACTGTCAAATGGTGGAATTCATTACTGAGTCTCAATCTAAAATATTGTTTATAAATTTGTATAATGCGGGGGATTGTGTACCGGAGAATGAGCACTTTAGTTTTCTATCAAAATTTTTAGATTTGTATAATGCTCGTCAAACCACTTTTGTACAAATAATTTTTATGGGTGATTTTAATATTCATCTTTGTGATTTTAATTGTAAGATTGTTGATCCTCATGGCCCTCCCCACTCTGTCCCACCACACTTTGAACATTCTTCCAAGGGTGAGGCCCTTGTAGAGCTCCTTCAACCAGCGGATCTTTTTGAGACATGTTTTTTAACTAAGAGCGAACGGATAGCAACATTTGAAGCAAGGGACAGTGAATCAATTATTGATTATATTTTCCTATCCCCTGCTCTTTTAAGGTTAGTTCATAGGTACTATGTTTTTCGTTCACCATTAAGTGATCACAATCCTGTGATCTTAGAATTAGATAAGAGTTTCTGTCCTAAGGAGGTCCCATTGGCCCCAGTTCCCTCTATTTCCGTGGCCTCCTGTGACCAAGGAAGGAATTTAAAGTGGGCCAAAGTAGTTCCCGAGGATTTTATGGAGAACCTATATGTGAAATCAAGAGACGATTTTAGGAAGTGTATGGACCCTTCTTCCGCGGGTGGAGAGTTAATTTCCGCCTTTGGTTCTATCTGTAAGCAGGTTTCTTCAGACCTAACCATCACTAGCAAACTGCGTCCCTTACAGGGGAAATAGTGGTTTGATACTAGTTGTTCCAGGGCTCATCAAAATGTATTAACTGCCTTAAAAAAGATACCCTGGGATAAGGTCCTAATAGCCACCCTTAGGAAAGATTATAAATCTATTATCCAGGGTCGAAAAAACTAATTAAAGCAGGAGGCCTGGGATGCCCTAACCTCAGTTGAGGTCCTCAAGGATAGCGCAAAGTTCTGGAGTATAGTCAACAGCCGACTTTTAACAAGGAAGGAAATCGCCCCACTCGACATTAACATCCCAGAGGGGGAGTGGTTGACCCACTTTGAAGGTATTTATGCAAGTAATTTGATTCTTGACATTTTTAAGGTCCCTGAATCTTACTCCCCCCTAAACCATTTAACATTTAACAAGAATGACGTAGGGAAGGCCATTAAAGACTCTGCCTCTAATAAGGCCCCAGGGCCTGATGGTGTCCCGTTGGATCTCTATAAAGGAGACATTGAGCTCTGGAGTAACATCTTAACCAATGTTTTTAATGCTAGCGTTGTGAATGGGTTCCCGGAGTCCTGGTCTAAATCAATTATTATACCGATTTTTAAAAAGGGAGAGAGGGGTGACCCGAGATGTTACCGGCCCATCTCATTAATTGACTCTGCGGTCAAAATTTTGGGCAAAGTGATCCTGAACAAAATCTCAGACTGGGTGACAGAGAGAGGGACTTTATCGGAGGTGCAATTCGGTTTTAGATCAGGTAGGGGTACTATGGACCAGTGCTTCAACCTGTACTTGTTAATTAACAAGTATACGAAAGCCACCAAAGGATCCATATATCTTGCATTTATGGATCTATCCACGGCCTTCAATCTGGTGAACAGATCGAAGCTGTGGATGATCCTGTTGGACCTGGGGGTTGATCCTTGTCTTGTTCACTTCTTAGCGGAATTGCACAAAGATTTGCACGCTGCAGTTAGGGTCTCCCACGAGGGTAAATGCACACGCCACTTTAAATCGGTCAGAGGGGTCTGACAAGGATGCATCCTGGCCCCCTTACTTTTTACCTTATATATCAACAGGTTAGACTTAACCTTAGGTAAGGCCAGCTTGGACACTCCGCGTATAGGGAACAGTACCCTCCCTGCTCTCCTATATGCAGACGATACTGTCCTATTGGCTCGTACCCCTCTGGGATTACAGAGACTACTGAACTCCTTTGGGGAGTTCATGAGCTCATTGGACCTAGTGGTGAATAGCTCCAAATCACATGTTATTTCCCTAGGCATACGGAAAAATAAAGTGAAACACTTTTATTGTAAAGGAGTGGAGGTCACGAGAGTAAAGGTATTCACCTACCTGGGGGTTTTATTTGATGACAGATGTTCGTGGGCTCCACAGCTAATAGCAAAAAAGAACAGCGTAGGTAGAGCTTCTTCCGCAATTTTAAGTTTTGCCCGACGTTTGGGTGGTAAACCATGTGACGCAGTTCTTGCCATCTATAGGGCGAAATGTTTAGCTTTAGCGATACATGGTGCTGCAATTTGGGGGTATAGAAAAGCGGAGGGAGTCCAGATGGTAGAAAACACATTTTTTCGTTCACTGCTCTCCATCCCCCAATCATCCCCAACCTTTTCAATACACCAGGAATTGGGGATGGATTATGTGTCCGATCGTATAAGTTTGGCCCCTCTTATTTTTTGGTTGAAAACATGGTTGAACCCAGAACTTTATCTTAATAGATTGATTTTAAAAGACTGCATTGGACTAGACAGAGTGGCTGATATCCCTTGGCTCTTGTACATCAGGAAAATGTTTTATAAGTTAGGGCGCCCGGAGCTTTACGAGAACCCAGAAGTGATTACTAAGGGGGATATTGGCTGGGTTAAAGTCCAGTTTCTGAATTTAAGGTCCCAAGAGCGGGAGGTTGAGGAACTTAAAAAACCATCTGTAAGGGCTCATTTTTTATTAATAACCTCTCCCCAGATTGAGCCTTACCTGAAGTTGGTTACGAAACATTATCATCGCTGGCTGTTGACCAGATTTCGTTTTAACCTGATTCATTTCATTTTAGGGACCTTTCAGGGCTGGAGTAAACCAGAAGATGCTGCTTTTTGTAACTGTGATGGCTGCTCAAATCAAGACACTGAGCACTTTATCTTACTCTGTAAATTTTATGCTGAACGCAGAAAGAAGTACATTTTGCCCTTGTTGCAAGGGAGAGGATTCTTTCAAGTTAAACCTGCATTGATGTACTTGCAATTACTAGACTGCCCATGGAATATTTTTAACATTGCTAACTTTTTGGTTGCCGCGGTGCGGTCAAGGAAAAAATATGACGCCCAGCTTGGAACATGTTTTTAGTGTTACATGTACTTGTCTGGATGATTTTTATGATGTCTTCTTTTTTATCATATTGTATTATTACGATATATCAAAATATTAGTATGAATTTTTGGAATGTACTTTTATGATTTTAATTAATCGATTAAAGTGGTTTGACTGACTGACTGAACAGAATACCTATCGGATTCTTAAAACACAATAGAATGCTTTTGGAGATGATGGAATGGTGTCTTACAAGGAATATTTTTCTATTTGGCAAAGATTTGTTTCAGCAAGAACAGGAAATGGCCATGGGCACCTGCTTCGCCCCCAGCTATGTAAATTTACATCTTGGCTGGTGGGAGGGTCAGGTGCTTCGAGGTCTGTTGGTGGAACATTGGACTGATAATATCCAATTATGGGTAAGGTTCATAGATGATGTTTTCATGCTGTGGCAGGGCACGGAAACCAATATAGACATTTCATCAGAAACCTTAACTCTAACAACTTGAATTTGAAATTTGTGGGACATCATAGCAAAACTTCTATAGATTTCCTAGACATAGAATTAGACCTGAGGGGGGCAAACTGGAAACGACTGTCTTCCATAAACTGACTGCTGGAAACACTATTCTGCATTCCGGAAACTCCCACCCTGTACCACTCATCAAGAGCTTCCCTTTTAGTGAATTTTACAGGGCACGGATGGGCTGCAGCAATTTAGTGAGATATGATAAAATAGAGCAAGAGATGATCAGCCGGTTTTGACAGCGAGGCTACCCGTTAAATATTGTACGTGGAGCCGCTGCTAAAGCAAGGAATCTTGATAAAGGGAAAGTGCTTTTCTAACCATCCCAGACGCAATTAAGAAAGAAACAACAAGGGTGTATGGAAACTCATAGATTCATAACGACTTTTAACACGAAATACAAGGATGTAAGAGCCATTTAAAAAAAACATTGGCATCTCATGAAAGGAGATCCGATAATAGGCCCTAAGATTAAAAAACATCCTGGGACCAAATAGTGAACAGTGAGTACAGTGAGAGAGTACTCCTACTTGGCTCCAACAAAAGATGGGCTTTAGGTATTTTAAATGCAAAGCATGTCAGTATGGAGTGAATGTAACACATTTTAGAACACCTTTTAATAAAACCATTGAAGTTAGGGGCTTTTTAACATGTAGATCAAGTTTTGTGGTTTACATGCTGAAGTGGCCCTGTGGAAAAATATATGTAGGCAGTCCCACCCTTCCTGTGTATAAAAGAATACTGCAACACAGGAGGGCAATTGCTAATAAAGACAGAACATACCCGGTAGCTAGGCATTTTGAAAAAAATCATCAAAGTAAAACTATATTCATGGAATACAGTAGTATTGCGGAGATACCTAGAAAAAAGAGAGGGGGAAATAGGGAGAAGGAACTCCAGAGGTTAGAGACATATTATATCCTGGAGTTTGACAGTACGGAACCGAATGGTTCAAACATAGATGAAGCTTTATTCACTTGCCTAGGTTAAGAAGACCTGACAAGTTTGCGCATTCAGATGACCAATTCACTTGCCTAGGTTAAGAAGACCTGATAAGTTTGCGCATTCAGATGACCAATCTCTTTTAGGTTTAAAAAAATTGTTATATACAGAACGTTTTAACAAATGACGCTTGGCACTTTATTATTGAGCACTTTAAGACTTAGCACTTTAACGTACTCATGTGAATACATTTGCACTAAATATTTTTAATCTTGAATATAGGTTAAAACAGGTATATGAATTTTAATGTACTACTGCATTGGATACATGTATTGTGAAGAGTATATGAAGTGGAATATACTTAAGCACTAGCACTTTATTCAGCACTGACACTTTGTTGAAAAATAATTTGCACATGAACTATTCAAGTACTGTAAAATGTATATGAATTATAATATACAAAAGCACTAGCACTTTAATTATCTGAGTACTGTAAAAGCATGAAAAGAGAAGAAAAGTGGCTAATAAGGCTAAGCGCTTGCACTTTATTGGAAAGAAGTTTTGTCATGACTAAAATTGGTATATTTATATTTTTCATCAATGTCAAGGGCAGCTATTGAACATGTCAAATAGTTGTATTTACGCAACAGTATGATCCCTGGGGTATGATTTACTACATAAGCATTGAGCAAATGATACATTTTGTTGCTCAAATTCGAACGGGGATTTATATGTAATCTGCACTTGCAGTCGAAAAGAATGCGTGACACAAGAGAAAACACACATAAAAAATGATGTTTTAAACATGTTTTAAGAAGGCGCCTGATAGATATCATGAAATGATGAAATTCAAATGTGTCAGCACAACGTTGTTGTTGTCCTTTGTTGCTGTTCATGATTTAGTGTTTTAAGAATCTTTGGGAAATGATGTTCTGCATTGTGAACAAGGCAGCGGGCTGCTGCCAAAATGCGAAGATGCCGGTAAGACAAATGAAATAAAGACGAGTAAAAATTGCCCCATGGAGTGCTGGAATATTGCTGCGCGAGTGGTGGTTTTGTTTGTATATATATATATATATATATATATATATATATATATATATATATATATATATTAACTGGAAAAAACATAGTTTTCAGGAACGTTATAGTTAGTTGGACAATTCACTCGTACAAAACCATACAAATTCCGGCACTATAGTTAGTTCAGCTAACTATAACTCGCACCCCCGCAATGCACTGCTGATGACGTCACATATTACATCATTCATGACATGGTCAGTGACATCACTGATGACATCACTAATGACATCACTGATGACATCATCCAGTGACTGTGTTTTTGTAAAGTTTAATTTTGTTTTATATATATGCCAAGCTGGATTGAGGAATGAGTGGGTGTATAAGTGTCTGTATGGAGGATTTAAATGTGTCTTACTGAATGCATGGATTAGTGACTAAACTGTATGAAAGTCTGTATCAGTCAGTCTGTTGTTGTGTAAGCTGCTGCATGGGTTAGTGAGTAGCTGCATGAGTGTCTATATGGGGTATTGATTGCTTGCCTCAGTATTTGTATGGCTGCCTGAGTGTGTGTGTGTGGGTGGGTGGGTGGGTGGGTGGGTGGATGGGTGGTGTGTGACTCTGTGCTTAGATGTGTGAGTGGTTGATTCACTGGGTGTATGGGTTCAAGAGTGCATGTGGAAACAGCTGTATGGGTGGGTGAGTGTGTGTATGGGTGTGTTGGTGAGTGAATGGATGTCTCAGTGGTACATGTGCAAGTAACTACATATTAAAAGGCAGTATATGTGAGTGAGGGTGTATATAAATAACTATATGTGAGAGTGAGTAATTGTGAGAGTGGCTGCATAGATGAGTGTGTATTTGTATTAGTGATTCTATAAGAGATTAATTATGTGTTAGTATCTGTATGAATAAGTGAGGTTGTGTCTATATAACTGTATAGGTGAGTAAATGGAAATATGATTGATTCTTTGCATGACTAACTAAGTGTGTGAGTAACTCTGGCTATGTGGCAGTGTGTGAGTGTCTGTATAGGTGTATAAGTGCATATGATAGTGTTGTATTGATGAGTGACTGCATGTATGAGTGACTGTGTGGGTGAATGAGTGGCTGTGTGTGTAGACCTTGGAATCAGTCAGTGAGTATTTAGTAACTGGTATTGATGTGTCTATTTTTTCAAAAATGGTAGTCTGTATTTTAGAGTGGGTGTATTAAAGGATATATTCAGGTGTGAGGAGGTGCATCAGATTTTCACGTGGATGATGTTATCAGTGATGTCATCAGTAATGTCATTTGAGATGTTATCAGTGATGTCACTGACCATGTCATGAATGATGTAATATGTGACGTCATTAGCAGTGCATTGCGGGGGCGCGAGTTATAGTTAGCTGAACTAACTATAACGCCGGAATTTCTATGGTTTTGTATGAGTGAAATGTCCAACTAACTATAACGTTCCAGAAACCTATGGTTTTTTCAGTTAATTTCTATGGTTTTTTAAATATTTACTTCTAACTATAACGTGCCTGAAACCTACGTTTTTTTCTGTGAATTTCTATGTTTTTTTAAATGCTAATCTCTAACTGTAACATGCCTGAAACCTATGGTTTTTCCAGTGAATTTCAAAGGATTTTAAATGAAAATGTGTAAGTCTAATGTACCTCAATCCTATGGTTTTTTTATTTTGTATATATATATATATATATATATATTCAGCGAAAAAACCATAGGTTTCACACATGTTATAGTTAGCTGGAAATTTTACTGATAAAAAACCAATGAAATTCCCCCGTTATAGTTAGTGCAGGCAACTATAACTCACGCGACCGCAATCCTCTGCTGATGACATATGTGTCTTTATGAAAAAAAAATATTTGTAATATATGTATAGCTAAAATTTAATGGAAGAAGACATGGGCAAATAAGTGTCTAAATACAGTATTAGCATCAGCAGAAGATTGCGGTTGCGTGAGTTATAGTTGCCTGCACTAACTATAATGGGGGAATTTCATTGGTTTTTTATCAGTAAAATTTCCAGCTAACTATAACGTGTGAAACCTATGGTTTTTTCACTGAATTTGCAAGGTTTTTTAAATGCTAATTCCTAACTATAACGTGTGTGAAACCTATGTTTTTTTCAGTGAATTTGTACAGTTATTTAAATGCTAAGTTACTTTACGCCATTCGTGGCGTGCGCGCCCACTTAACGCAGTTCGTTCCGTGCGCGCACGGTGCGCTTCGCGCACCGCGCGCCCACTTTACGCAGTTAGTGCCGTGCGCGCACGGTGGGCACGTGGTGCGCTACGTGCACGGCGTGCCCACGTTACGCTAGATGGGCCATGTACGCACGATGCGCTTCGCGCACCGTGCGCACATGGAGGACATATGATGCGCTTCGTTGTGAAAGGTAATATTTTAATTTTTCACACTAATAATATGCCATGCAAAAATGGTGCCATTCGGGCACCATTTGCACATGGGGTGGGGAGAGTATGGATATTTATTTTTATTTTTTAAATTTTTACCGTACGCGTACGGTAGTGATAATCGGCGAAATAATCAAAAAAATTAAAATTCCGTTTTTGGCCTTGGGGGATCTTTGAGGACTCCCTCAACATGGCTAGGTGCTTAGGAGCTGTCTAAACAGCCCCTTTACATGTATTTGGCCTTTGTTTTTTAACCCCCTCTCAGACTGCGAGAGAGAAAATGGCGGCCGCCGCTTCCTGGTTTCGACTGATTCGAATGTTTACTAAGATCTAACAGCCAATCAGAATCGCGCTTGCGCACGGCGGCGTGCGCGTACGGTAAGCGCACCGTAAGCGCACCGTAAGCTGGCTCAGATATATATATTGATTTAAAGGCTATTTTCTCAGAATCTACTGAACAGATTTACACCAAACCTACAAAAGGCACTTCCTTGACCTGTAGACTACCTCTCTGCCAAATTTCAAGGAACTCTGTTCAGCCGTTCGGGCTGTAGCTGTGTCTAAAGGTCCTATGGAAAAATGCATGGGAAAAACGCGTTTTGGGACCCCCCTTTTATCTCAGCCCCCGCTTGACGAATCCCCCCGAGACTTTCAGGGTAGGAGCGGAGCCTAGCGCCCCATTAGTTTTGAAAATTTCGCGAGGATTCGTCGACCGGCGCCAAAGGTATTCCAAATAGAATGTTGCGGTTTTCCTATGGAAACAGGGTCCTAACTATAACTACCTACTGGCGACCGCCAGTAGGTAATATATATATATATATATATATATGTATATATGTATAGATATATATGTATATATATATATATATATATATATATTATATATATATATATATATGATTCAAACTCCTCTTTAATTTGTCAAATCCTTAGACAGATGGAGCATAGACCACAAAGGAATAGCGGTGAAAATAGTTTATGGTTTCCTCAACAAAGCGATGGAGCAGCCATTACGCGTTTCAGCCCCGGAGGGCCTTGATCACATGACGCGCTCTACAACGATCACATGACTTTTAAACCATTTTTTTCTTTGCTTTTTTTTCATTTTTTTCTTTTTTTGTTCAACTTTGTTTAAAGTGACAGTGCTTTATACCAATATGTTACAATGACAACAATGCTACAGATTTCTACAAATGAGCCTGGTACCAATGTTGGATACCCCAGATAGTAGTAATCTGTTCGTTGATTACTATTGTAGAACCAACATCGCCTATCTTGTGCAAAATAGCAAAACAGTGCAAACAGAATATATATTTTGTGCAAATATCATTGAGTTGAACTGTGCAAAGATGGCAAATGAAACAGATTGACCTTAGCTTGGTGTTTCTTTTAAAATTATGGCTTAAATGCCGCATAAAACAACATGATTGTTTTCCCACACAATTCAGAACTTAATATATAATGGGTACGTTATCCAATTAATTAAAAAAGATGTTTCATTAAAAAACGCTTTTAAATAATTGAAAGAAGTTTTTGTTGAGCATTGAAATTCTGCCCTATAGAAATGATCTTGGGAATTTAGGTCAGGGATCACCACAATATTTGGTTATCAAGGCAGTTGTAGAATTAAAAGGCATTGTTGTTCACCCAATAAAAGTGTTACAAGAAAATAATAAAAGACGTGTAGGTGTAAAGCAACCAATCTCTGTTGTGTGAAATAGTTGTATAAAAAAATGGAGTTAAAAACATCTGTCATAGTCTAATCATCACCTTAGTGGTTTTATTGATACGTGATCGTGGAGATCAGCTACAAAAATGTTTGATGTCTTAGCTAATTGTTTGTTGTTGCTGGTGTAATACCTTAATGTATGTTTTAATTGAGCCTGCTTGGGACTAGAGATATGTATGGAGGTCTTCAGTCATGTTCGGGCCTCCCAGGTGTTTGGAATCTAATTCCAAAATGTATCTAGTTTCAAGTCTGCGCAATGCCTATTCTCTGTCGCCACCTCTTTTGGAGATGGGGATAGCATCAATCACATAGAATGTTAAAAACTTGGGGTCCGATTGATGCATCTCCTTGAAGTTGCGGGCCACTGGATATGTCTGATCGGCATTTTTGATTGCCCTAATGTGCTGCAATATTCTTTTGTGTCCCTGAAGCTTGGTGCTGCCCACATACTCCAAACCACAGGGACACCCAAGGACATATACAACATGATCTGTTTTACATGTTAGGGCCTTATCAATTTTTATTTCATGTGAGTTGAAGGGTGTGGTGTATGATGTTTTATTAACACCATTCTGACATGCCTTGCAAGTTTTACATTTGACAAAGCCTTTTCTGCTGGAGAACCAGTTGCTTGGTGGTTTATCAATATGATTGTTCTGTACTAGTTCGTCCTTCATTGAAGGGGCTTTACTATAAGTTATAGTAGTTTTTTTGGGCAACAGATGGCCTATCACTGGATCGTTAATAAGGATAGGCCAATTTCTATTGATGATTTGGTAGATCTCTTTTTCTTGTTGACTGTAGCCCAAAATCATCCTGAAATCACCCCTTTGGGGGTTGGCGTTTGGAAATGAGAGGTCGGTTTGAATAGATGGCGGTTTGACTTGGAGCAGATGGGCCCTGGTATGTTTCATACTTTTTTGTATTGCCTTGTCAATACATTTCTGAGAATACCCCCTCTCTAAGAATCTGTCTTTGCTAGCCTGTTGTGCCACCACTAAATCACTAGAGTTGCTACAGATTCTCCGCAACCTTATCATCTCACCATAGGGGATGCTTTGGATTAGGTGTTGAGGGTGGGCGCTGGAAGCGTGTAACACTGAGTTGCCCGCTGTGGCTTTTCTGTATGCTTTAATTACCAGTGTCCCCTCATTGATGTAAATTTCAACATCAAGAAAAATGATTTATATTGGCAGTAAATTCAAGGTTGAGGTCATTAGTGTTCAGAATATTGATAAACTCATTAGCTTCTGCTATTGTGCCATCCCAAACTACAAACAAGTCGTCTATATATCTCAGCCAAAGTTTTACATTTTTGCGAAGAATAGATTCATGTTTGTTGTTGAGGACCAGCTCTTCCCACCAGCCCATATGTAGACAGGCATAGCTGGGGGAAAAGCTGGCCCCCATAGCTACTCCACGAATTTGTTGGAATAGAGAACTCTGAGAGAGAAAAATATTGTTGTGTAAACAGTAATCAATCATTTGAATAAGCATTTTGTTATGCTGATCTTGTTCTGGGGGTCTTCTGTTTAGATAGTATTGGATGGCCCTCATCCCATCTAATTTTTAGTCGAAATTATACTGAAAATAATACTTTAAAAATACTTTTATTAATAAAGTTAGACAAACACTTAAAGGAAAACTTTTATTTATAATTAATTTAAAGATATTTCATACTTTACAAATTACGCCGAAGTCATGGTGAAAGCTTCCACAGTGAATCTCTAAAATGGAGCATCCCATATGGGGAGTTTTTAAGACTCAGAAGAAACTGCTCAGATGAAACAGAATTCTCCAGACATAGCCAACAAGCAGGAAATCGGTTTTTGAAGCGCAGATATCCGAAAAAAGTCATTGAAAAGAGTCTACAAAAAGTAATGAACTGTGATCGAAAGGATGTCCTACAAAAATCCAAAAAGAAAGATGAATCAGATGAAACAACGATAAGATTGATAACAACACACAGTGCAGAGAATAAGAAATTAACCAAAATAATTAAAAAGCATTGGGGTATTTTAAAATTAGATCCAACTTTATCAAAACTCATAGGTGATCATCCCAATATAACTTACCGTCGAGCGAAGAACATAGGAGACAAAATTGTTCATAGTCATTTTCAGGAAGCATCTATAATGACCTGGCTCCAAAGAGAAGGCTTTTGGCCTTGTAAACATTGTAAAATTTGCAAAATTGCAACACCGACAAAAGAAATTGACATCAAAAAGGGAAAACAATGGAAGATCAGACAACATTTAACGTGCAAAAGTACCCATGTGGTTTACATGGTAGAATGCCCGTGCCATATGCGCTACATTGGAAGCACAATATTTGAAGTGAAAAAAAGAATCCTGGAACATGTTCGGGCCACAATACATAAAGACCGATTGAATGCCATCGCAAAGCATATGGAGAAATACCATGAAGGCAAATGGGAGTCATTGAGATACTGTGCCCTGGAACAAATCCCACAAACTGAGAGAGGAGGAGATCGTGTAAAGGTCCTGAGGCAAAAAGAATCACGGCTAATTATAACGTTTCGAACTCTTGATCCTAGAGGGCTTAATCAAAATGAGGAACTTTATGTACATCTATAATCAAAATGAAAGAGTACACCAATAGAAAATAGAGTCAAATAAAGAATACAAATAATGGAAAACCCTCTAAAGATTTAACATGAGATAAGAGAGATAAAATTAACACTCTAAATCAAAGAGAATATAATCTAAACATTCTGTGATTCATGAACATGGACCTGAATTCTCACTGGAGAGCGCGATCTAAAGGAGACATAAAATGGAACATTAAGCCAACATCGAAAAAATAGTAATCTCAATGTGGAGAGATTACAATTCTAACAACTTGAAAAT